>NC_069381.1:75847500-77097500 GCF_027475565.1 Acinonyx jubatus | reverse complement strand
GGGTGCGTAGAATCAGAATAGGGGAAGACTTAAATGGCTTTACTGGCCATTATCATCCAGCTATAATTATCTGAGAAATCATTCTCAACATAGGAAAAGGATCTTTTTGGGATCAGGAACAACTTTTTCCTGGGACACAGTATTGAAAACACTGCTAAATTTTGTATCCTTGTACTTGCCTTCTTATGCAAGAAAAGACCATCTTCTTTCCAGGAACACACTCTTTCTTCATTTACAGTACTGTTTATTTATGTGGAAGTTTTTTTTGTTGATATCACAAACTAGTTATGCTGGTCTCTGATTATAACCAGGGCACCTTGATGGTGTTTAGGACATTACTAAAACTTTTAAATCATGTATAGTAGTTCAAAGGGCTTATTCCTTTTTTATATAAAAAATTCTTTTTTTTAAAAATTAGGACATTTAATTTAATACATTTTTTTGGATATGTGTTTATAGTACCTTTGTAGCCCCAAATAGAGTAAATGTAATATTTTCTTTAACTCCTTGATGTTTCCCAATTGTATTTTCGAGGATAATCTTTGAGAGTATTTTACTTAGAGCAAATAATAATAAAATTAACAATAGTTAATATTTATTAAGCATTTACCATGTGCCAGGTGCTGTCTAAAATGCTTGACATCTGTTAACTCATTTAGCCTCCCAGAATCCCATAGGTACTATTAAATTCAGTTTGTAGATAAGGAAACATGTGACATCCAGTGTTCAGACCTGTGTAGCTTGGTTTCAGAGCTCTTAACCATTCTCTACTTAGCACTGCGTAGCACTTGCAAGGAAGTTTTAGGGGATACAGGGGGCTAATTGATTGTGGGATTGAGAAAGGTAACAAAAATGACTGGATTTCTAGCCTCTGGGAGGATAACATATTATATCCTGAATAGCAAAGGGCAACTTAAGAAGAGGAGAGAATTTCTTGAAGGGGTGCAAGTAAATTTATTTTGGAAATGTTAAGTTTAAGATGTAGCAGGCAGTTGAAAAGTAATGTTTGGAGCTCAGTCAAGAAACAGGAGATTAAAATCCTGATTTGTGCATCACTATTAGAAATTAATTGTAATATTTTTGAGCATAGTCTTTTTTTTAAAGTTTATTTATTTTGAGAGAGACAGGGACAGCACAAGTGGGAGAGGGGTGGAGAAAGAGGAACACTGAGAATTCCAGGCAGGCTCTGCACTGTCAGCACGGAGACTGGTGCAGGGCTTGAATTCAGGAAACTGTGAGATCATGACCTGAGCCAAAACCAAGAGTCAGATGCTTAACTGACTGAGCCACCCAGGCTCCCCGCCAAAAAAAATTGTTTTAAGACTATTAAGACTCACTATTTTGAGGGAGGGAGAGCTCCTGGTGGCTCAGTCAGTTAAGTGTCTGACTTCAGCTCAGGTCATGATCTCGTGGTTCATGGGTTTGAGCCCTGCGTCGGGCTCTGCGCTGACAGCTCATAGCCTAGAGCCTCCTTCAGATTTGGTGTCTCCCTCTTTCTCTGCCCCTCCTTTGCTCGTGTTGTCTCTCTCTCAAAAATAAATAAACATTAATTTTTTTTTAATTCGCCCACCCATTTTGAGAGAGAGAGAGAGAGCACACACGTGCATGTGGGGGGAAGGGGCAGAGAGAGAGAGAATCCCAAGCAGGCTCCTCACTGTCAGTGCAAAGCTGATCTCAGGGCCCAAACTCACAATGAGATCATGACCTGAGCCGAAAGCAAGAAGAATCAGGCGATTAACTCACTGAGCCACCCAGGTACCCTTTAATAGTCTTAATAGCTTGAAAATCACCTTTGTAATGTGTGGTCTGCTAAATCCAAGGGTTCAGACATTGATAAGACAAGTGTTTCTTGTTTTGTTCTGTTTTGTTTTATTGAGAGAGAAAAGTTGGGGAAGGGACAGAGGGGGAGAAAGAATCTTAAGCAGCCTCCATGCCCAGCTGGGAGATGCTGTGGGGTTTGATCTTAAAACAGTGAGATAGATTATGACCTGAGCTGAAATTAAGAGTCACATGCTTAACTGACTGAGCCACCCAGGTGCCCCAGTAAGACAGGGTTTCAAACTGACTGCAACTTAATTTTCTTGCCAGGTGATGCAATTAGGATTGATCAAAATTGACTATTAATCTGCTTCGTGTAAATGTTTAAAAAAAAGTATATGAATACTTTGTCCTATAGTACAGGGCTTCTCAACATTTATACTATAGATATTTTGTAGCACCTTCCCACTCTCCCCTCCCCCCCATTCCATAATGACAATCAAAAATGTCTCCAGATATTGCCAAATGTCCCTGGTAGATATGAAACAAAATAGCCCCCATTGAAAACCAGTGGTATAGTGGGAAACACATGGGCTTTGGACCTGGACAGACATATGCATATCTTGGTTTGCCACAATTTAGATGTTAGATATTGGGCATGGCAGTAATCTCTAAACTTTGGCATTCTTATCTGTCATTTGGGGATAACAATCTTATTCTGTAGGTAGTATTAAATTAAAAAAGGTGTAGTTTATGGATAGTATTTATTTTCCTTTCTCATAACCATTCACTATTTATATAGGAACTAAATACCTTGCAGCTGAGATGATGTTTATAAAACATTTTATCAAAATTATTTTTTTTCAGTCCAGATATGTAACATCTTACTCAAAACTGAAATTTCCTTGATAATTATTCCCAGAGAATCACTTACAGGGTAGAGGTAGACCAATGGAAAGGGAAAGAAGTACATAGTTGGAAAAGTAGAAGTCTCACAGGAACCAGTTAAGTTTTAAAAAGCGAGTATAGTCATGGTAAGTAATGGTGGAATAAGTATTTAGTAACTTGGGAAAAAATAGGTTTATAATATGTTTCTGATTAAAGACCTGAATATTAAGTTTAGCCACAACAAAAAAATGGAAGAAAACAGAATATCAAATCTTTGGAGGGAGGATAATTTGTTACACCAAAAGGTAATAGATATCACTCGCCTGTATTTATGGAACACCTATTTTGTAACAGGCCCTTGTCTAGATGCTAGGAATAGATAGCAGTAAACAAAAATCAGTGCCCATATAGATGTTAAATTCTAATGAAGACAGGTATCTACACTATAAAGTATATAGTGTGTTAGAAACAGATAAATACTATAGAAAAAAGTAAAGCATGACTGGGGAATGGACCATGCTAGGTGAAATTATAGAGATTTGAAGGAAGGAGGGGTATAAAATATGGGGCTGTGAGAAGAGTGTGCCAGCCAGAAGTAACTAGTATGAAAAGAATATTCTGAGAGATCAGCTGAAATCTTTCCTATTCAGTAAAAAGGATGATTGTTTTGCTGTTTGTTTAAAAAAAATCAATTTAAGTCTTCATTTTATGCCACATTTTTAGCATAAATCTTATTGAATAAAAAGAAAGGGGGAATGTATATATATTTAATTTTAAATGAATGTTTATGAATCTCTAAAGGAGGAAATCCATTTTAGACCTAAAAGACCAAGGCAAAAAGTATATTTTGCTATGTAAAAAATAAGGACAGTCAAAAAACCAAATAATTATTTTTCATAAATATAAGAAGGGAATATTAACATGTAGGAAGCTCATGCAGACTGATAAAGACAAACACTGAAATGTCCAATTGATAAATGAGCAAAAAGGTAAAAAATATTTCCTCTTTTGTAAGCTATTTGTTCACGTACCCTAACATATTCTGTTGCTAGTTCTCTAGGACATGTTAAGTCTTAGGTACCTTTACACATTGCTGTTTCAGAGCCTTGAATGTGTTTCCCAGCTACCTATGCCTGACAGACTTACCTGATAAGCCTTAACTTAGCCATTGCCTCTTCTGGGAAGAGGCCTTCCCTAGACGGAAAGGACTCTTCTCTTGCTATACCTTATCCTCTACCTTTATCTTAGGAGAGTGGGGTCATGGAGGAGGTATTGTACTTAATTGTCTTCCTCCCAAATGTGTGGGTTTGTTTTATTTTTGAGTGAACCTAGAATGTAATTCTGTGATGGTAGAGATCTTATCTAATACGTTCTTGTTTTATATCTAGCACCAGAATATTTTAGGGACTTGACATATAGTAGTATATTCTTGATAAAATACTGATGAGTTGAAGTAAAATCAAGCCAGAGAAGTGGAGTACATTGTTGATAGTTCTGAAAATAGTAGTTGTGATAGTGAATGTGAATCACTAATTAAAAAGGTAAACTTTTATTTATGTGATAAGCACTCTGGAATATCTTGAAAAGAAAAAGCAACTTGCTTTCAAAGCAAGTTGCTTTGAAAAGAAGCAACTTGTGGGGCGCCTGGATGGCTCAGTCGGTTAAGCGTCTGACTTTGGCTCAGATCATGATCTCACGGTTCGTGAGTTCGAGCCCCATGTCAGGCTCTGTGCTGACAGCTCAGAGCCTGGAGCCTGCTTCAGATTCTGTGTCTCGCTCTCTCTCTGCCCCTCCCCCGCTCACACTCTGTCTCTCTCTCTCACAAATGAACATTAAAAAATTTAAAAAAGAAAAATAGAAGCAACTTTTATGTAGAAGAAAAATTAACTGAGGTGGCATCCCCTTCTTTTTACATAAGTTACATAATTATAACATGTTTGCATATTTTTCAAGGAACTTTATTTAAAAGGTTCATGAGCATTGGGTGGATTTCTTTATGAATTAGGAGAGCAAAATTCTCCATGAAAATTAAGTATTTGCTTATATTAAATAAATTAACTCTCTTGTTAGAAATAGAAGACCTATTTCAATCATGAACTTGCCTGATTTAAAGTAAATGCCCATTCACATTTCTTCAGTGAAAGTATTAAAAAAAACTATTTTAAAATGTTGTATTTGCTAGCAGCGAACCCCAAGAAGTCCCTGGTGAAATGCTGTAGACTTCATTTGTCTCATCTTAGCTCTTCAGCGGGAATTCTCAGCTCCTTCAAGATCAGAAAGCTCAGTGTAAGAGTCCTATAGATGGCAGTATTTGCTTTACTCTGAAAATGTTTTTACAGGTCATCATCAATAATATGGGCTGGAATCTTGTTGGTCCTGTTGTTCGATGTCTTTTGTGGAATAAGGAAGATGAGAAAAGAAAACATTATTTTCTGATGCTTGATTTATTGGTAAAGGTAAGTTAAGAAAATTAGGTTCTCTTTGTCACAATAGCCAGCAGTATTTTGTAATTCCCTTTAATGTTTAATGCTTATTTGGGGTGACAAAGCTTTTAGTTAATGAAAATATAGGAGGGGACTCTTTGGAGAAAAGGCCCAATCTTATTGATTGGATGAGCAAATCCATTTCCGTTTTTCCAAATTTCTGGGTAGAATTATCTAACCTCATCTCAGACCCACTGATTCAGAATCTCGAAGAAGATACCTAAAAATTCTATTTTTAATAAGTAGCTTATTGTATAGATATGGAATTCAAGGTTTAGAGAGGCAATTCAAGGCCACACTGTTCTTTTAGCAACATTGCAACTAGCAAATGCCAATGCTCTTTTCTCTGTGGTATGTTCTCTAAAAGGATATAAAAAACCTAGAATGCAAGTGATAATGGTGGACATGGTAATAGGATGCAAATTAGTTGTGACCAACAACCTTAGAGACCCTTGGGGAAAGGTTGTTAGAGTTAAAAGTAAAAAATGATGGTAAAGAAAGATAAATTCTAAGGAAAAGGACGTTGTAAGAGTCTACTTAGAGATCACTGCAAATAAAAATATATACAGTACTTGGAAAGAGGAAACCCCATCTAGATAGTAGTTATTAACAATGAGGACTTTAATAAAAAAAAAAAAAAAGGCAAGTGAGGTGATTATGGCTAGTCAGAAGACAATGCAAAGTTTCATCTGTTCAGGAAGGACAAAAAAGACTGCACTCAGAAATACCCTGGCAGGGTGAGATAGAAAGGCCCCACTTGCTGGAAGCCTGAGAAACTACTATAGTATCCTTCAGAGTAGACGGGCAAATATCAAAAGAAACTGAAGTCTGGTAATCAAGTTCTTCCTTCTCCCTGTTTTTCTGACTTCTCCTTTAGCAAGGAATTTAAGTCTCCAAAAGGTAGTTGTCTATTAAGAGACTCATTCTTGCTTCTTTTTAGTTTTATAGTGATTTGACAGTCAGATTCTATGTTTTGCTCGTGTATTTTTTTAAGTTATATGAGGTGTTGTACTGTTAAGCAAAAATAATGGTATTTTCTCAGTATATGCTGCCTTTTAAAACTAGTAATCATGTGGCTTTAAATACAACTTGTATTAAACAGGTTCAATTGTGAATATTTTTATAGTTATGTAATCCAAAGGAATTATTGTTGGGTTTGCTTGAACTGATTGAAGAGCCCTCTGGAAAACAGATATCTCAGATAATTCTTCTTTTACTTCAGCCATTACAAACAGGTAATGAGTATTTTGATATCTAAGAGTTTCTTGTTTTATCTGTGTTAAGTTCTTGATACTACTCTAAAATGTCAGTACTATATCAAAGTAAAATTTATGACTAATTATTGAGTACTCTGCTTAAACTAGCAATAGCAGTGCCTGTTTGAATCCTGCTGCCTATAGAAAGATGACAATACCGGCACAGACGGTACCCAGAATAGATTTTGTTGAATGTCATGCTATTTTCAGGGACTGTGTTGTAATCTGTAGCTTTTTGCCTAATCTTCCTATCTGCAACTTATATCTAGAAATTTCCCTGTAAACATATTTAAAGGATTGCCTCTATGATGTCTGCAGTACTCATTCTGTTAGCATTGTGATAGGTCGTGTATCTTGGTTAAAAACCGTATCACGCGGGGCATTGCTCATCCTCTGTCTTGGGAAGTTGAGGCTGGGAATAGCAAAGGTGCTGCTGAATGAAACAAGTGAAGAAAAGTCTTTATGGTTGAGTGCAGTAACATTATTGTTAAGCAATGGACCTTAGCATCCAGAGCAGACAGTATCCATGAGCTGAGACCACTTCTTCATTTTATGACTTACATATAGCTCAGAATCTGATAGAAGGACCCAGAGTCAGAAGTTAGAGTAAATCCATTTTAAATGAGAATAAAGCAGCTGTGTACCACTTGAAATACTCAAAATCTCCTAGAAAGGAAAATCTAATAATACTACCTCTCATTTTTACAGTGCTTTATATTTTATAAATATATTTCTTTGTATTTCTTTCTCTTATTTGATACTTAGAATGACCAAAAAATGTGGAACGAAGTGTTTCTGCCTTAACCATGTAAACTCTTAGAAACATACTTAAACATGGCATCTATTGTAAGGTGCCATGATGGTAAGATGCTCCAATATTTCATACACCACTAAGAAGGAAAAAAAAAAACTACCAATTAAGCTATGTTATCCTGATTTCAGAGTTGTTACCATATATTTTTTTATTATTTGAATTTATTTAAATTCAAGTTGGTTAACATACAGTGTAGTATTGGTTTCAGGAGAAGAACCCAGTGATCATCGTTACAATATTTTTTTTTAAAAAGTGTGTTATAATTCTGTGTTTACTGGACTTGTCCCATGTTTAGCATACTTAATGGAGCTACCTCAAGTCACAACTTGGTCTCTGTTTTAGTGATTCAGAAACTTCGTAACAACAAGGCATATTCAGTTGGATTAGCGCTGTCCACTCTTTGGAGTCAGCTATCTCTCCTTCCTGTTCCATATTCAAAAGAACAAATACAAACAGATGACTATGGCCTTTGTCAGTGTTGCAAGGCCTTAATAGAATTCACTAAGCCTTTTGTGGAAGAAGTCATTAATGACAAAGAAAACTCAGTGGAAAGTGAAAATGAAAAGTTAAAGGATGAATTACTGAAATTGTAAGTATATTTTTTGGTAACATTTCACAATGGAATTAAGTAATTGATAGCTCAGTTAATTTATATTTCTTTGTTTTATTTTTTTGCCTTGGATGTAGATGTCTAGTTTCAGATTTTGAATTTTAGAAAATTATGGGGTTCAGTGGTCCATGCCTCATTAAATGCCATGTTCTACATTTTTAAAAATTAAAAACCCAAATCCATTTGTTTAATTTACTTGATATTCTTCTTTGACTTGGCTTTACTCATCATAGCAAGTGAATAATAAAATCGGGGGAAATAGGTGTAGCTAAAGAATCTGGTCTTTCTGTGGGGGAATTATGTTTTTGCTCTCCCTTTGAAAGCAACAGAAGCAGCACCAGACAGTTAAACATCCAACTTGACCACAAAAACGGTAAGAGTACCCAATAGCATTCAATCTGGGGGGCACTATAGACTAAACATGCACTGTTCAGTATGGCTATCAAGCACTTGACATATGGCTATTCCAAATTAAGATGTTCTCTAAGTATAAAATGCTCCCTGCATTTTGAAGACTTGTTATAAAAAACTGCCAAAATACCTCAATAATTTTTATATTAACATATTCACATAGTAGTATTTCAGATATATTGAGTTAATAAGATAAATTATTAAAATTTCCCTTGTTTTTTTTTTTCATTTTATTTATTTTTAATGGAGACAGAGAGACAGAGCACAAGTGGGGGAGGGGCAGAGAGAGAGAGGGAGATACATAACCTGAAGCAGGCTCCAGGGTCTAGCTGTCAGCACAGAGCCCGATGTGGGGCTCGAACTCATGAACCATGAGATCATGACCTGAGCCGAAGTCGGACGCTTCACCAACTGAGCCACCCAGACGCCACCCCCACCCCCCCCTGTTTTTTTTTTTAATGTGACTACTGGAAGATTTTAAATCATATATGGAGCTTGTATTGTATTTCTGTTGGACAGTGTTGGACTATTTAATTACATGGACCAATGATTTTATCTTTTAAATTTTGTAGACTAAAACTGTTAGCTTTCTATTTTTTCAGGTTAGGACATTAAAAAAATTTTTTTTTACCATTTATAAAATGCATTATTTCATGAAACTAAAGATATTTAAACTAAAGAAGTAGGAGGGGCTTAATCATAGAATAAAATTTGGTTTTGTAAGTAAAACAAATACAGCTCTATGAAAAAAATTACATTGTCCCAATTTTTCTTTGACCTGATGAAATCTACGTCATGGAGAATAGCACTGATCCTCAAACAAACATTCAGTAATCATTGATACAGTCCAGACATGGAAGTCAGTCTTACCACATTGAGTCTAGCAAGGAGTTCTCAGGCTTTCCCCAATACTGGTAAGAAGGATGTTACATCACCGGTTTTATAAGCCATTGAGTTATTGGTGCTTATGTTATTTTTCATGTAAAATTAACTTGGATATGTTTATAAAATTAGGTATTTTATACTTAGGAAATGCTGTGTTCACAGTAACCCATTTCTTACACCTTAGTTGTTTCAAAAGCTTGAAATGCCCTTTGCTGACAGCACAATTCTTTGAGCAATCTAAAGAAGCTGGAAATGATCCTTTAAGATGTTTTGCATCTGAAATAATAGTAAGTACAGCTAACTTAATCTGCCATAAAATCTGCTATAATTTAAAATGTTGTCCTGCTATATTCTCATGTACTGCATGTGGTCATGTACGTTGATACGTTATTAATTAGGCAATATGTATTTTTTGTAGAACACAGATAAAAAGATGGAAGATAAACATCAATAATATTATTTAGGTAATGAAATTAACACCTTCTAGACTTTGCTTTTATATTTATAAATAAATTTATACATATATGTAAATAATTTTTTAGAAGAGTCTATCTACATACCCTTTTGGAATGTACTTTATTTCTCTTAGCATATTATGAATAATTTTCCATTGTCTTTCCCTTGCATAATATGTTTGACCTGGGCCATCTAATTCAACACTTAGGTTTTCTCCAGTTTTTCATTATTATAGAACAATTCCAGTTTTCTTTTGTTAACTGTTAAGTCTGTGATAAGTATCCTTTTAACGAAATCTTTATATATTTCTTTAGTTGTTTTCTTAAAGTCAATTCCTAGAAGTAGAATTTCTGTGCCAAAGGATATCCTCAGTTTTAAGGGTCATGATAAATATTTTCAAAATACCTCCAGAAATAAGTAAATTTCATTTGAAAAGTAATTTGGCTTAATGTATCCAGTATTTTTAAGTGTGCTGAGATTCTTTATTAGGGAACTAATGTGAAATATGGAAAAATATGTACTTGAGATTGATAGTCATGAATTTCAGGTTAGAGCAGCCACTGTGGTTGTGGGTTTTCTTCAGCTATGTTCAGCTGTATGATGGTAGGTGCAACATAGGAAGAAAGTGGATTTAAATAGGTCAGGTTTTGAGAACTGTGGGAGTTCTACAAAGCAAGAGAGAGGAAATGGCATTGAGCACGTATGCAGGGAAGTGACTGTGACGCACAGTAGAATTTAAGCTGAGTAAGGAGGGAAGTTAGGATATACTAAATGTGAGAGACAGTGAATAGATGATGGGATCACTGGATTGTAGGTCCTGGTGTGACTGACAAGTTGTCAGAGCTAGGTTACTAAAGGGAATGACCTGAAAAGATTGGAGGTTAAAGAACAGGATGCTTGCAGTTACACTGTGGAAAAGTTAGTTATTAATAATGTCTGGGGTATGACCATGGAGTGAGTGTTCTTAGGAGAAGTAGAGGCTGAAATCATTGGACCAAAGTGAAGTACCTGAGATTCCAGGATATTAGAAGATCTTTGGTTGTACATTTAAGTTACACAGAATTATGATTAAGAATAATGTCAGAAACCCAATTAATGGTGTGACCTTGGGGTAGATCTAATACAGTCATATGAAATAAGTTTCAAAGGGGTTGAAGAGAGGGGTTTTAAAGAGGAAGGGGGAGAATGGCCTAGAAATAGCAAGGAGAACAGGTATTTTACTTCCAGGCTTGATATAGTGGATATGGGTGAAAAAATAACAACCTGTGAGAGGTTTTCAGACAAAGTAGTTGTTGTCAGAGGAGTCAGGTTACCTTTAGAGCAAAAGAGGTAAGAGACCATTTCAAGAAGAATGAATTTTGCTGATAACTGTAAGTTCCACAGGTCATACCTGAAGGGTATCTGAAATCTAAGAGGTAGGAGAAGGGTTTCAAAGAGGAGATGTCAGAAATGTAGGGGAACTAGATTTTGAGGAGAGATGATATGAATAGGGTTATGTAGTTAATGGAATTAATGCTGATGGTCAAGATAGTAGGGAAGAGGCTAAGAGTGACATAGAAGGAGAGAAAGGGAGGAGTTTTCCAAGGAGTACATAACCGACCATAACAGGGCCTCTTCACTGTTGGCAATATTAGAGTACAGTATAATCCAGTGGATATTGTATAAAAATTACCATATATAATATATGTACCCTATTTTGAGAAAATAGCTATGAAAGTTGGTGGCTGTTATAGGATTTTAAGCCTGGGAGTGATGTATTTGTTTTGGATTCATCACTTCAGTGGAGGTTGAATTTAACAGAAATAAGATTGAAAATAGGGAGATCCTTAGGTGTGTTTTGGGAATTAGGTGAGAACTAGTGGGATCCTGATTATAGAAATGGTAGAGATGAAGGGGAGAGGGCAAAATAAAAAACTTCATAGTAGGTAAAATTGACAAAATTTGGTCATTAATTGGATTTAGAAAAATGGTTAAAACGTTGATTCATAAGTTTTGTGCTTGGGTAACTGGGCAGATGAAAGTGCCAGTAGCTGAGATAGAGAATACAGAACAAAGAACAAGGTGTTTTGTGCTTAAAAAATTTTTTTTTATTAAGGTAATTTAAAAACATTCAGAAAAGTGGAAAGAACAATATAATGTACCCCTGGTATACCCATTACCCAGCTTTAACAATTTTTGACATTTTGCCAATCTTGTTTTATCTATCCTCCTTTGTTTTCCCTACTATGGTATTTTATAGCCAGTCGTAGATCTATCATTTCTTCCATAAGTCTTTTAACTGTGCTTCTTTAACTAGTAAGGACTTATAAAAACACAACCACAATCCATTATGACATCTAGCAAGATTAGCAGTAAATTTCTTAATATATAGCCAGTTCCCAGAGAGCAGGTTTTTAAGGAATAAATTTTGAATAATGATCATACTTTGATGAGATCACCTAAAGAGGTAGGTCATTGTGAGAAAAGAAAAGGGTTTAGGACTGAACCCTACAGAGTACCAACACTTAAGATAAGTCCACCAAAGAGACCAAGGAAGAAGGGTCACAGAGGTTGTACAAGTATCACAGAAACTGGGGTAGTAGAGTTTCAGGAAGAAAGAAGTGATTGGTAGTGTTAAATGCAGCAGAGAGAACCTGTAAAGTAACAGCTGAAGGGCATCCATTGGATTTAGGAAGATGGCATTGATAATTTTAGCAAGAACAGTTTAAGTGGAGTGTTGCAGACAAAAAACAGTAGAGTGGATAAAGGGGTGCATGAAAAATGAGAAATAGGGGGGAGCTAGTATAAGGTGTTCTTCAAAAGAGGAAGGATAAGAAAGAAGCAGTAGCTAGAAGACATGAACGTGGGGTAGGAAGGTAATAGGGGAGATAGGGAGGCTTGAGCATGTGTATTTATAGACTCGAAGGGATAGGAACCATTAGAGGGGGAAAAGAGAAGTATAATGGGATAACTGAAATAATGTGGCTCGAGAGCACACAGCTGGCCACAGGAGTAAGGACACCTGGAGGAGGTAAGAATGGGTATGTATGCAGCGAAATTTATTGCAGGAATGGAATATTACAATTGAAAGGAATCAAACCCACTGGCCTCAGATTTCTAGGTGAAGGAGATCTCTTAAGAATGAGGAGGTAGAAATGGGGGCTTCAAGGAACTGGTAAAGGTTTGGAATACTGAAGGGAAAAGAAAAGAGATGGCAGAAGACTATGAAAGCATTAGTCACTAGTCTGAGCACTCAGCTGTGATTGAAGACCACAACTATAGTGGTAACAGTCTGTATTTGTGTATGATTTTTTTCTTCAACAGTAGTCAGTTGACTGGGTGTGGAAGTAGAGAAGGTGGATGGTAGTTTTTTTTCCAAAGCTGGCATTTTATTGGGTAGATGGAGCTAAAGGAAATACAGGGTGTAAGTAGTTCAAATGACCAGAAATGTCTTGGTTGGACAGGGAAAGAAGGGAAGTTAGGAGGGGACAGATAGGTAGGTTAGATGAAGGGATCACAGAACTAGAAAGGTCAGAGGTACAAAAGCAGGTTGGTAGGAGAGACAGGATAAGAAGTTATGGTCAGAAAGTGAAATGCTGGAGTTTAGTATCTAATATGGAATAGCTCCAAATGCTGACAGAGGTTCAGGATGGGATTACGTGCTGAAATGAATTAGAAGTTAGGGTCACTGGAATTTAGAAATCAAGAACCATGAGGCTGGACTGTTAGAGGAGTTACCTATGTGAACACTGAACTTTCCCACATCGTAGCAGTTGGATAGAGAAGATTGTGAGCAGGTACCAAAGTCTTCAGTGAATGTGGGGAAATGACCAGGCAGCATATGGCAGCCATATGACCAGCATATGGCAGAGATAAGAACAATAAAAGGTCAGTATCTACCTCAAAGGAAAATGTGCTTTTGCTTGAGAGTACAGGAAGAACCAAGGTAATACCCAGCCTCTACCTATACCACCCTTCCCCACTCTTGCCTCCCTGGCTGTGCTATGTAAGAGGTGTGAGAGGATGAGTAGCCTCCACCAGAAATCAGTCAGGTTTAATTAGAGCAGTAAGATAGAGCAAGTATTCTATGAAAAGGTTGAGGGTATAGGGAAGAAAGTTTAAGATCTTCTAGAAGTGAGGAAGCACAAAGCAATCAAGCAGAGGTAAAATCAGGGTAGGAGATAAAGTGAGGAGGTGCCTTCATTTCTATGCTGGAGAAGTCCAGATAAGTGGGAACACTTGAGATTGATAGCTTGAGCTGTCCCACCATTGGCAGAAGTTTTGCCTTTTTTTTTTTTAAGTTTATTTATTTTGGGGGAGAGAGAGCATGAGCTGGGGAGGTGCAGAGAGAGAAAGAGGGAGAGAGAATCCCAAGCAGGCTCTGCGCTGTCAGCATGGTACCTGATGCAGGTCTCAAACCCAGGAACCATGAGATCATGACCTAAGCTGAAATTAAGAGACACTTAACTGACTGAGCCACCCAGGTGCCCTGGCAGAAGTTTTTTGATAGAGAACTGTTTGAATGTCCCAAGGGTTTCAGCATAGAAACATGCTTTAAAAAAAGGGCCAAGTCTGCCATGAGAAATTGTAGAGTGGCAGGTACATCCCGGGTCTGAGCAAGACTGCTGGTGTGTGGGTAGATTGTGAAGGCCCTAATTTGGACACAGGTGGACCCCAGATGATCCCAAAGTAGCACTGTAGAATCTGGCTATGTATAATGGGTTTTTAAAAGGCTAACCTTACTCTGGGAAAAAATACATCTAATATTGGCTGAATGAAGAAATGGAGCTTCATGGTTAAGAGGACATTTGGAATCCTAGTACAGTAAACTTTTTTTCTTACAGCTATAACAAGACTGCATGGCTTTGAAAATCAGTACAGCAGTATATATATTTAGCATCTGGTAGCTGAATAGCAGTCTCTTGTGACTGTGGATGATTTCCCCTGGTTCTTTTTGGTGTTCTGAAATGACTAATGGAGCCATCTGGGATCAGCAGATTTTACTTCCTTGAAGGCTGGAAAAGTCTTATTTGACTTTATTATTCCCTACAATGTCAGGCCCAGTGCCTGATACTCAAGTATTTATTAAATAAATGAGTGAATATGTGGAAAGTCAGTATTCTGATTTAGCTGTTCTTGACATTCCCTTTTGACTTCTATAGTATGTTAGGACTTACTTTTTTATACTTTTTGAAAGGGAGAGCGTGCGAGCTTATGCAGGGGAGGGGCAGAGGGAGAAGGAGGGAGAGAGAATCCCAAGCAGGTTCCATGCCCAGTGTGGAGCCCAGTGCGGAGCCCAGCACAGGGCTTGACCTCACGAACCAAGAGATCATGACCTGAGCTGAAATTGAGAGTCGGATGCTTAACTGACTGAGCCACTAAGGCTCTCCTCATATTTTTTTTGTAGATGTTCTCAATAGATATTTGACACAGGAATTATATCATTTTCTAGGTAAAGAAACTGAGGCTTTAGAGAAGTTACATAACTTGTCCAGTATCTGATAGCTAATAGGTGGTAATTCCATTGGATTCTGAAGGTCAGATGCTTTCTAGTATACTGTAGTTAGGAATAATATAAGACGCATAGGAGTGGCTTTATGTTTCCTGAGTGTCTTTTTTTTCTCTACTCTTACCTCCTTAAAAAAAAAGGTAAGGGGCGCCTGGGTGGCGCAGTCGGTTAAGTGTCCGACTTCAGCCAGGTCACGATCTCGCGGTCCGTGAGTTCGAGCCACGCGTCGGGCTCTGGGCTGATGGCTCAGAGCCTGGAGCCTGTTTCCGATTCTGTGTCTCCCTCTCTCTCTGCCCCTCCCCCGTTCATGCTCTGTCTCTCTCTGTCCCACAAATAAATAAATGTTGAAAAAAAAAATTTAAAAAAAAAAAAAAAGGTAAAACTGTAGTCCTGTCCACTCGTGGTCCTCTTTCTCTTATGACACAAGAACCCTTGTGATATGAGATATCACCAGTTTCCAAAGCCTCACAGTGGTCACTGGAGCACTGTTCCTAGAGTAATCTTCTTCTAAGTAGTTAGTTTACTATCATTTCATGGTATTTGTATGTCTCACATTTCTTAGATTGCTTTCAAATACCTCAGGCACTTTAAAAAAAAATTGTGATAAAATATACATAACATAAAATTTACTATTTTAAAAATCATTTTTAAGAGTGCATTTCAGTGGCATTAAATACATTCACGTTGTCATGCAACCATTACCACCATCTGTCTCCAGAACTTTCTCATCTTCCCACTCATTTCCCTTAGGTTGTTGGCAAATTTATCTCCTTGAAGCTATAGATTGAGGTCCCCATTTTCCTGTTGGCTATTTGGTCAGGAACCACTTTCAGTTTCTAGAGGTTGTTCCTACAGACAGCCCTCTCCATAGACCCTCTCATAACATGGAAGCTTAGTTCTTTAATGCCTCCAGCGGTGAGTTTCTGACTCTCAAGGAGGGACTGGACCCTTTTTTATTTTTTTATTTTTTTTTAATAAAGTTTATTTATTTTGAGAGAGACAAGAGACAGTGCAAGTTGGGGGGGTGGGCACAGAGAGAGAGGAGAAAGAATCCCCAAGCAGTCTCCTCATTGCCAGTGCAGAGCCTGATGTGGGGCTCGAACCCATGAAGCTGGGAGACCATGACCTGAGCTGAAACCAAGAGTCAGACACTTAACCAACTGAGCCACCCAGGTGCCCCAGACTGGACTGGACCCTTTTTTAAAGACTTCTACCTGACTAATTCAGGCCCACCAGAGATAGTCACCTTTCTAATAACCCCGAATCAACTGATTTGGAACCTTAGATACATCTGCAAAAAATCCTTTCACTTCTTATCATAACAAAATCTAATCATGGGGTGGTATCTTGCCATATTCTGTTAGGTTGAAGCAAGTCCAACAGATCTCACTCACACTCAAGAGGTGAGGATTATACAGGATGTGAATATGGCACGGGAGGGTGAGAAGAACATACTAGAGTCTGTCTGCTGTAGCTTACTTTTTTTATCCATTTCAACAGGGTTTCTTATCAGCAATTGGACATCCTTTCCCCAAAATGATTTTTAATCATGGAAGGAAAAAGAAGACATGGGATTATCTTGAATTTGAGGAAGAAGAAGACAAACAGTTAGCAGACTCTATGGCTTCTCTGGCCTATCTAGTATTTGTACAGGGCATCAGTATCGATCAGCTTCCAATGGTCTTAAGGTAGGAGTTAGTATTTGATTTATTCGTGTAATTGTAAAAGGAGTATCGAACTCATATATCTAATTTCCAGCATACTTATTATTATACTAATACTTTAAATGAAGTATAAACAAAAGCTATTTTTTTAAATATTTATTTTGAGAAAGTGTAAGTGGCGGAGGGGCAGAGATGGATGGGGGGAGAGTGAAAATCCCAAGCAGGCTCCACACTGTCAGCACAGAGCCTGATGTGGGGCTTGATTCCATGAACAGTAAGATCATGCATGACCTGAGCTGAAATCAGGAGTCAGACACTGAGCCAACTGAGCCACCAAGGTGCCCCTAAACAAAAACTATTTCTATTATCATATAGTCTATAATCTGTTTAAGCCAATAGTACTCCAATAGTGAAAGGTGGTGGCTGGGGGTGAGAATTGAAATAGACATAATGGTGGGGACAAGAGTCAAAGTGTGAAACTGGGAGCGCCTGGCTGGCTCAATTGGAAGAGCATCTGACTCTTGATCTTGGGGTTGTGAGTTCAAGAGCTCCATGTTGGGTGTACAGATTACTTAAATAAAAATTTTTTTAAGAGTGTGAAACTGGGCTTGGTTTTGAAGCTTTGGGGATCGCCCTGTACTATAAGAGAGGGAACTGCTCATTTACCCATGGTGGAGGGGTGGGTATCTAAAATGCCATCATCTTTTAACTGGATTACTCTTGTAGTCCCGAGTGGTTATTTATATATCCAACCTCAATCCCTTTTAATCCAACTCATTTTCAACACAGAAAGTGAAGCTTTAAGAGTAGTCCCTTAATGTAAACCCTTCACTGGCTTTTTATTGTTCTAAAGTCTAAAAGTCTTTATATAAGACAAGCTTATATACATTATCTGATCTCTGCTTGATTGCCCTGATTCACCTTCTACCACTTTTTCTCTTGTTTACTATGCTCCAATAACATAGACCTTTTTTTGTTTTTTTATTCAAATGTGTCACAAACCTTTCTGCTATAGGGCCTTTGTATATGCTTAGAACAAACATCTTTAACCTTAAATGTCGCTTTATGAGGAAAGCCTTCACTAATCACCCAATTTCAGTCGCATCTTCCTGTTGTAATTATCTTGACCTTGCCCTTCTTTTCCCATAAAGTTTATCAAAATTATTTTTAAGATACATAATTTTATAACATAACACCTCTTGGACTTTAATATCCATAATAATGATTATGTATTTGTCTTGCAAATGATAGTTGTATTTCTTTGTGTACATTTATATATTTACTTATGAATGTACCTGGGGATATATTTCTGTGTAAATACTGCAATAATGGCTACCACTTGCATGTTCATCATGTATTAAACATGCCAATAGCTTTATATGCATTATCTAATCTTTATAATACTATGAAATAGAGTATTCTCATTTTACAAATGAAAATAACAGGCTTAGACAAGTTAAGATACCACTTAATATCATACAACTAATTAGTGGAATAGGTGGATTCAAACAGTTTTGTCTTCCCCCAGAGCCTATACTTACTTGAGAGAGAGAGAGAGAGAGAGAGAGAGAAAGCCCCAGGAGAGGGGCAGAGGGAGAGGGAGAGAGAATCTTAAGCAGGCTCCATCCCCATCACAGAGCTGATGTGGAGCTTGATCTCACCACTATGCAATCATGACTGACTTGAGCCAAAATCAAGAGTCAGATGCTTAACCGACTGAGCCACCCAGGCATCCCTAGAGCCTATACTCTTAATCACACTACCATCAAAATGACTTAGGTATGTATATTAGTTTGTGAAGGCTGTCATAATAAAACACCACAAACTGGATAGCTTTAAAATAACAGAAATGTATTTTGTCATAGTTCTGTAGGATGGAAATCCAAGTCAAGGTATGGGCAGTATTGGTCCCTTCAGAGGGCTGTGAGGGAGAATCTGTTCCGTGCCTCTCCACTTGGTGACAGTGGTTTGCTGGCAATCCTTGATGTTCCTTGGCTTGTAGATGTGTCACTCCAATCTGGCTTTATGTTCATATAGCATTCTCTCTGTGTATGTCTCTGTCCACATTTCCCTTTATTATAAGAACACCTATTGTACTGGATTCGGGCTCACAGGAATGACCTCACAGGTGGGGGGGGGGGGGTTCCTGTTGTCCCCCTTGCCCATCCCAATTAAAAAGAAAAAAGAAGGCCCTGTCTCCAAATAAAGTCATATGCTGAAGTTGTGGAGGTTAGGATTCTAACATTTCTTTTTTGAGGGGGGCACAATTTAACCTTTAACAGTATTGATGTATACAAAATTTCTAAAAATACGTGTGGGTGATATATACATACATATATATGTTGTCTGTTTTAGCCCATCGTACCTATTGCAATTTAATATGGGGCACATTGAAGTCTTTTTGCAAAGGTAAGATCATTTAGATGGCATCTCAGAATTAAATAGTGTTAAAGTAGCTCTTGTTAAAAGTGGGGGAGACTACTTCTCTTTGCCAGACCCTAATTAATTAATTGGTTATTTTATAAAACAGTGATGTAAATATGAAACAAAAATGAGTCAAAGAGGTTTTACAACAGAAATCTCTTTTAAATATTAAAATATTAGCTTCTAAGGGAGTTTCCAGTCATCTGCTTCTGATGTTTCTCCCCTTATTTCAAAAGTTGGTAAGTTAAAACACCTCTGTCCCACTGCAGCCTTATCCATCTAAGCGAGGTGGTTAATAAAAGAAATTCATCCATGTTTTTGCTTCATAGACACAATGTGAACTGCATTAAAAGGAAGGAGGTGTCTTGACCCCACCTTTTTATATCTCAGATTATTAACAGTGATTGTATTCAACAACTTCTACTTGAGGCATTAAGAATGTAGGTCTTTCTCTTTGAAAAAAATTACAGAGTAAAAATATGTGTAATTTTTTCAGACATATTTAAGCATTTTGCAAAACTCTATATGCTTTGTGTTCTTTCCTTGTAACATGTTTAAATTATCTCTTGCGATCAGTCAGGACCTTTCAGTAGTATCCTATAGGAACATTAGTGACAGTTTATCAATCCCATCTCTTCCCAGGTGAAGGAAGATTTGTAACATGGCAAATGTCCAAAGCCTCGGCCTACAAGGCAGGAATTTCCAAGGGTCTCCTGGCACAAGCAGTTTTTAACTCTGTAAATTTACTGTATTATGTATGTCTTAATGGTTTTACATTCTTTTTAGTCTCTATTTTATTCATACAATGAGAATATGTATTGATTTAAATCTTACGTTTTGTATTCTTAAGATTTCCAGACTATTTAGTCATTGAACAAAAACAACACTTTTAACTCCTTGCATGGTTAGAATAAAAACCTGGGCCTTAAATAATATTTTTTGCCACAGAGCTTAAATACTTAATTAACAAAAATTATATACCTTGAAAAAAATATGATCACAAATGGAAAGCATTTAATTATTATTTTTATATAAAAAGAATTGAAAAGATTTTACAGATTAATCAACTGGAATACATAATATCATATTATGTATAATTGGTTTCTTAGCACTTACTGTTGAAGATCCGTTGATTTGTTATACTAGGAAGTAAGCCCTGAGTGGGTAGATTTGGGTTGGATTTGGATGTCAATAGCCAAGTCAAAAGACCGATCATACGTGGATTAAGAATTTTGACTAAGTTCTTCAATAGAATTTTTCCTTAATGATATATATTTTGAAAGTCTTTTAATTTCAATTTTTGCTTTATTTTTCCTAAAATGAAGAATCATTTAAAACAGTTTAGAAAGTCATGTTGATAAATTTTAATATTCTCTTCCAGAACAGAAGAGTCTGTTTTCTCCAAAGGAGTGGTAAGATTTGTTTGCACCCATTGTAATTTACACACAGTCATTGCACAAATACAGCTGTTGACTTTGCTATATATGTATCTCCATAGGATCTGTTGGAGAATGGTTTATTGAGAATAGAGGACAACAGTTTACTTCACCAGTACTTAGAAATCAAGAGCTTTCTTACTGTACCTCAGGTCAGTTAAATGTGTATTCTGATCCTGAAATAGCCCCTTTCCTATTCTAAAATTAAGTAAAGGTCTTTTCAGACTCCTCCTACTTCCTTCTCCATATCCTTTGAAAACTCTAGTGCCATGTGTCCAATAAAACTTGCTCTGATGGTGGAAGTGTTCTAGCTATGTATGATACAGTATTAAAGCCAGTAGCCACATTGAACACTTGAAATGTAGCTAGAGTTAAGGAACCGAATTTTAAATTTTATTTAATTTAAATTAATTTAAACCTAAATAGCTATATGTGACCAGTGGCTATCATAGTTGATAGTGTAGCATCTGGTGGAAAAACGTAATTTTCTTCTTAAACACTTTGTTTCTGTAGGGACCTTAAAAATGAAGCTCCTTTACTTTTCTCATAACTCAAGTCCTAAGGACTCCATCAAGGCATGCATTGACTCATTACTAGAAAGACATTTTTTCTCTCCTATGATTTATTTTGCTTAGTACTATCTGTTAGTTATCATAGCCAGGTGGGTCTTTAGATGTTAACGAAGAAACCTGTTTTTCTACTATTTAAATAGGAAAACATGGATATTAGTATATTAACAATGATTGTTTTTAATGAATGGATTATATTTTCCATGTCTGGTTTCATTTTCTGCCACCCTAGACATAATTGTAAATTACACTTCTAAATTTATGCTTTGTAACATCCCCATTCAACATTACTTACAAAACAGATTGTACTTTGCTTCCTCAGATGTAACAGTGGAACGAAAGGCTCAGAGAAAAATTTACTTAATTTTTATATCTCCTACCTTCCTTTCTCTGAAATTTTAGTATCCATTGATAATATAGTTGTTTATTGTCAATATAATCTATTATCATCTGAATGGTGGTTTTTGTTTGTTTTGTTTTTATTTCCAGGGCCTAGTCAAAGTAATGACGCTTTGCCCCATTGAGACATTGGTATGTAAATGTTTTGGAAATAAATAATAATGAGTTAGAGTGAAGATTTTTTTTTTTTTTTTTTTTTTTTTTTTTTTTTTTTTGAGTGGGAGAGAGAGCGAGCTGGGCTGTGTGCTGGAGCAGGGAGAGGGGCAGAGCAGGAGGGAGGGAGGGGGGGAAAGAGAGAGAGGGAATATGAATGAATGAGAATCTTAAACAGGATCCAAGCTCACCACAGAGCTCAATGTGGGGTTCAGTCCCACAACCCTGGGGATCATGACCTGAGGTGAAATCAAGAGTTGGATGCTCAGCTGACTGAGCCACCCAGCTGCTCCTTTACAATGAGAAATTTTCTTGAATAATTTACAGCTGACTCTTGAACTATGCAGAGATTAGTGGTGCCATCCCCCTGCGATAGTCAAAAAGCCAGGTATAACTTTTGACTCCATAATGCCTCCTAATGACCAGAAGCCTTACTGATAACATAAACATATGGTTTGTATGTTACATTATATACTATATGTGTGCAATAAACTAAGCTAGAGAAAAGAAAATGTTATTTAAAAATTCATAGGAAAAAAAATCATAAGGAAAGTACATTTACAGAACTATATGCCAGAAAGAATGCACTATAAGTGGACCTGCACATTTCAAATTCCTTGTGTTGAAAAGTCAACTGTAATCTTCATTCAGTTTATGTAACAATATTATTTGTTTGATTCTAGAGGAAAAAGAGTTTAGCTATGCTTCAGCTGTATATTAACAAGTTGGATTCACAAGGCAAATATACGTTATTTAGGTATGTATCAAGAATGGTTGTCAAGAATGGTTGTAGTTGATTAAAAACCAAATTAATACCATTTAATTATTCCAGGCTACAGTATTTCAGAATGTTTTACATGTAATCGACTGTACTTGGAAACCATATTATAATAAATTCTCTTATCCCTATGGGTAGAGAAGGGTTAGTTAAATATTATGGACTCATATGAATAATAGTATTTCAGCTCAACTAATTGAAGTAGTCTAAAATTAAAATAGACTAGAGAGAGATTAGAGATTGATAAATCTCCTGATGGAACTTTACAGGTCAGTAATCTCCATTATTCACTGTTGAAATTAATTGCTCTGGAGTTATAACTTGGATAGGCTATTCACTTTTAAGTTAAAAGTAGAGATTATTAATTGTGCTGTTTGAAAAGGAAAAGATTCTAGCAACTCTCTGAGTTAAAGAGCAGCTGTAAAGGGCCAAATAGCAAATACAGGCTTTATGCATCACTCAGTCTCTGTTGCAACTATTCAGCTTTGCCTTTGTAGTGGAGGTGAATATATTCCAATAAAACAAAACAGGCAACAGGTTGGATTTGGCCTGCAGACTTTAGTCTGTTGACATGCCTGGTAGTAAAAATGAGTTAAACACCGATTTGGGTAATGTCAAAATGCTAGTAAGTCTTCTTTTGGAATTGGCCAACACTAGCATTCTTAATCCCATCTTTACTTCTATCAATAAGACTTAGGCCAGGTTTATGAAATTATAATTTGATGCTTATGTCTTAATACCAGTTTTCCTGTTCTGATTTACCTATGTCCCTACCAAGAAATCCCCCTTTCTTAAGCTAGTCATACTGTGTTTCCTTTTTTTGCAATTAAGTTAATCTAACACGACTAGTCTACCTTCACAGGGAATAATTTTGGGAGATTTTAGGCTATTAGTGCCCATTTTTGCCATGTCAAATCACTGCAACTATATTCACAAAAGATTCATATTTGATTTAATAGAAATTTCTTGTTGGAAAGATCCAGTGAAAATAGAATTTGCCAGTTAGAGCAATAACCACAACAAGTAATTTGGCAATTGGTTGATCACCTTGCTAATTGTCTTCACAGATTTTTGTATTTTTAGAAATAACACATGGTCCATTTGAATTTGTAAAATTTTCAGCATTGTTTAAGTATAATAGAGTCCAGGATAAATTCAAATGTATTGTAATTTTGCTTTCAAGGTGCTTATTGAATACAAGTAATCATTCAGGTGTGGAAGCTTTCATTATTCAAAATATCAAAAATCAAATTGATGTGTCACTAAAGGTAAGAGCATAGCTCAGGTGTTGATTATCTTTTTTACTTTGTGAGATATATATATTCATTTGTGGAATACACTAATGTATATCTAGTATTAGGGTATATTTTTTCACCATTTCTAGTATTTCTTTTTTAAAAACATGAATTTTGAAATTTTATTAACTATATATTTAAATTATATTAATTCTTTGAGCTGAGAATATGATTTTGTTTTGCTCTGTACTTCTGAAATATCAATGGAAACTTAAGTCTAATCTGTTTATGAATAGTAATTTCATACTGAAAACAAAGAGTGCATCAATGTTTTCAAACTGGCAATTTGTTCCCATTGTCTAGAAATAGTGTGAATGAATGAAAATTTAAGTTTAGAAACATATTTTAAATGTGTAATGTTTATTTTTGTAGTGTGAGGGTACTAGAAAAACACGTGAATTTACCAACTATTACTTAAAATCTTTCCCAATTTTTCTTTTGCTTTTCAGAAAACACATGACAACAAATGGTTTACAGGACCACAGCTGATTTCACTTCTAGATTTGGTACTCTTTCTCCCAGAGGGTGCTGAAACAGATTTACTTCAAAATTCAGATAGGTAAGGTTGACCATTACTAAGGTTCACATAGTAAATTAAAAAAAATGTGAAACCCCTGCTTAGCAAACCTAAACAAATAAGGTGTATTTTCCTGTTATGAGTTATGGTTAATTCATAAAATTACATAAAGATTTTCATATTTTAGTAATTAGATGCTATGTAAAAACAGAATTAAAAACTCCTCTTTCCAAAAGCATGACCAATAGTATGATTTTATACCTATGATGTACCCTGCATTCCATTGTACAGCTCATAAGGATTTGCAACTAACTCTAAGCATTGGTGACTGAAAACTAAGAATTTCAGTATAACTTACATAAAAGACTTACATGTTTGGGTTATATTGTTTTGTTTTCTAGGACATCATTTTTTTATTAAAACAATTTTTTTAATGTTTATTTATTTTTGAGAGATAGAGCGTGAATGGGGAAGGGACAGAGAGAGGGAGACACAGAATCCAAAGCAGGCTCCAGGCTCTGAGCTGTCAGCACAGAACCCAACGGGGGGCTCGAACCCACAAACTGTGAGATCATGACCTGAACCGAAGTTGGACGCTTAACTGACTGAGCCACCCAGGTGCCCCAAGGATATCATTTTTTTTATATATAGAACATGTAATTTCACTTTTAGTCTACACAGTGGATGATAAGTGGTTGTAAGCATTTATAAAGGAATCTTAAAATTCAGGATGCAAGAGATGATACTCTCAAGTATTAAAAGATAACAATGCTCCCTTATAATTTTCACAGTTGTATTTTGTGAACTTGAAGAACAAGAGTGATAATTACTACTACAAAAGATGTGTTAAAGGGAATAGTTTCTAATGGCAAATATAATTGTAAAAATATACCCAAGGTTTTAACTTATTTTATTCATTGAAATTGCTGATTATATAATACTGTATTGTAAATAACAAGTTATGTGTTTTTAATTAACAGGATAATGGCTTCATTAAATTTATTGAGATATTTGGTTATCAAAGATAATGAAAAAGACAATCAAGTAAGTGAAATTTTTAAAAATTAAACTGAGTATATTCAAAATGCACAAGCCAATATTTAATATCTTACCCAGCTACAAAGTCTGGGAGGCATGTCAGTAAGAATTCTGAAACATGAAGTGAATTCTTAGGAGCTCTTACTACTTCACATCCAGCTTCCCTTTCAATTTCTCTTTTTTAACCCTTGCCATCTTGCTGTAAGCATTGCTTAGCCCTGTCAGGTAGGTAAGTTGCAAGTCGTAAGTTAACTAAACTTTTGGAGCCCAGCATATATTTGGGTGTCTTGCTCAGTTGCCTCCACCTCTAGTTCACGATTGTAAGTCTAAGATGTCTAAAATAAAATCATCTGATAATTTGATATCCTCTAATTGAAGCATTTTCAGCACTAAAATCTGTTAATAGCACCTTTTGGATAATGTGGATAATAGCACCCTTTGGAAGTGATTTGTTTTTTTTCTTTAAATAGTGCATCATTAGAGGTATTCAATGAAGACAAAACTTTGAGGAAGATTTGTCATACAGTAAAATTAGATTTGCTTTTTATCTTCCCCTCTCTTTCTACCTATTCTAATAGTTGTTTTCCCACAATGTGTCATCTCTATTTAAATTGTAACTACCTAAATTACATGTGTTGTTAATCTGGTTTTAGTTTTTTTTTTTTTAAGAAAGTAATAAAAGAAATGAAAGTAATTGGTTTTTATGTAAGGATGCCAGAGAGCTTTTTTAAAGAAAATTTAAGTCAGTCATGATTTGGAATGAGAAGTTTGTAAGTAGCAATTTCCTTCCCTCTTGACTGAATTTAGTAGATGCAGGGTTTTGACCTGTTTATCCCTCTTCAGCCAGAAACAGTTACTTGCTATTGTTGACTAGTGCTTATTCTCTACAGGGTGCTTATTTTTCCCCTACATCTTGCAGTGAAGTTTTCCAAACATACAACCAAAGTGAAATATAATTTTACAATATCACACTGACTTACCACCAAGATGCTACCATTAACATTTTACTCTACTTTTATCATGTCTCCATCTCTCTACCATCTATTCATCAGTCTATTTTTTATGCATTTCATAGTAAACTGTATGCAGAGAGCATACTTGCCCCTACATATTTCAGCATATATTTCAATAGAGTTAAATATCCGTCTGTAGTTTTTCTTTGAGATAACATTTACATAAAATGAAATGCACATATTTTAAGCGAATATCTCTGAGTTGTAGCAAATGGATAGGATTAATCCAAGTCTTTTTTTTTTTTTTTTTTTTAATTTGAGAGAGAAAGTGAGAGCAGAGGAGAGGGGCAGAGGGAGAGCAAGAGAATCTTAAGCAGGCTTCATACTCATTGCAGAGCCTGATGTGGGGCTCAGTCCCACAACCCTGGAATCATGACCTGAGCTGAAATTAAGAGACACTCAACCAACTGAGCCACCCAGGCACCCCTTATCCAAATCTTTATCAAATGTAAAACACTGTTGTCATCAGAAGCTTGCTGTGTCCTTTTCTGCCTTTTTTTTTTATAGCTTTTCAAATAATATAGGCTTAGGAAGGATCTTTAACTTGCAGAAGGGCCCATACCTAGTAAGTGGTAGAGACAGCCATGACCCCAGGCAATGGCCAGAACCTTTGAATCACAGTATATCCTGATTCCTAAAGGAGCTTGTGGTAAAAACAGAAAAGCTAACAAGTGATATTCAGCAGCATTGGAGGCCCTGAGGCTTCAGGAGGGTGTCCTTAGGGTATGGTGTAAGTTTTTACTTTTTTAGTTATCATGAAAGGCCACACCTAGAGATGACCTAATTTGACTGTCAGGGAGAAATAATATCTTCTTGATTAGGAGTGTTAGATTTATTAGGTATGGAACACTGTACTGCAGGGACAGCAGATGGGCCTCTGCATAGAGAGGGAAAACAGAGCAGTTTAGCATTGTGCAATATCTGCTATTATGCCCATAGATAATGCCTTTTATTTGGCTTGAACATTAAATGGTGAAGAAAAGGATACAACCAGTTTACAAGATTGCTTTATTATTTACTGGTTTAAAAAAATTTCTTGGGATTCAAATATCCCAAAGTATTGCAATGCAAGTTACCATAAGAATTATTATACCAAAGAGATTAGCAAAAAAACTCAGTCCAAGATGGGCAACCTGTTATCTTTGAGGCAGGTTAAGAGCCTGTTTGTTCATCAAAGAAGTATTTCTCCCAAGTGCAGTTATAATAGGTCATGTATATACATGACAGGTAAATCTGTGTGCTGTGGCTGATCAAAAAATGACAGCTTCTGAGTTTTTATACATTTTGATTAAGGAAGAATCAAAATGATATCCTAGTGAGGCTGAATTATGGGTAGTTTTATTCAAAAAGACTCCTACCAGTACCTGTTTTTGATCAGTTAAGCATGCTGAGAGGGTAACTAGCCAGATGAAAAGCTGAAAAGCAGTCAGAAAGGTATACAGGGATATTAAGAGGATCATTCAAATACAAAACAAAGTGATTCATAATTGAATAATCATCCATTTCTTTTCCTGCTCTTCTGGATTGCTGTCAGCTGACTTATTCTTTTCATATGTCATTCCCCTCTTCACCCTATTTCATTTCTCTTTATCTCTTCTAAGTTATAGGCACCTTCTCCCATACTTCAGATTCAACAAAACTTTTCTTGAACCTCCATCTCTTCTTTTTTTTTTAAGTGTATTTATTTTTTTTCAATATATGAAATTTATTGTCAAATTGGTTTCCATACAACACCCAGTGCTCATCCCAAAAGGTGCCCTCCTCAATACCCATCACCTACCCTCCCCTCCCTCCCACCTCCCATCAACCCTCAGTTTGTTCTCAGTTTTTAAGTTGAACCTCCATCTCAACTGGCAAAACCAGCTTACTGATTTTGAGAGAGAGAATGCACAAGCGGAAGTGGGGAAGGGTCAGAGAGAGAGGGAGAGAGAATCCCAAGCAGCTCCCACACTGTCAGCACAGAGTCTGATGTGGGGCTCAATCTCACGACCATGAGATCATGACCTGAACCAAAATCAAGAGTCACATGCTTACCTGACTGAGCCACCCAGGCACCCTCAACCTAGTTTTTATTAATGATATGTTAAATGTTAGTTGTTTTAAATTACAATAATTTATTCTAATACACAGTCCATAATAATTTTATCCCTCACTATCTGTCCTATCTACTCATACCCTTTTCCATCTGCCTGCTTGTCCATTCTTTGTCCTAAATAATTTGTGCTTATAATATGTACAATGAAAACAAGGTCAAAGGAAACAATGTGAGATTGTAAAGGCTACAAGAATTGGGAGTTTTTAAAAATTGAATTGTATAATATAGGCATATATGCTTTTCATTTAGGAAAATAACTGTATCTGGCATATATACACATACATATAATCCTGTGTAATCCATATTTTGGGTTTTCATTTATTGAAACATATCCCTTGTGTATTATTTGCTGAGCAAGAGGACTTCAGGTGACACACATTCCTTATTATTACAGTATTAATATTAGAAACAGTAGAAGTTCTACAATACTACTTCATAAATAAGTATCGTATGCTTTGTAAATAAGAATAAATAATACTTCATAAATAAGAATCATATTCAAATAAGGAGAAAGGGGAAAACTGGGTGTTATTTGTTTCCTTCCTTTATTTATTCAGTGTCATGGCTGATTCCTGACAGGTCCCTGTCTGTTCTGGCAATAAATTTCATTATGTGTCAGAACTGCCTAGTCTTCCTTTTGTGAGATAGACTCCAGTGGATTTTGAAATATATAGGTAAGCTTTACAACTGAAAGAATTTAACTACATTAAGTGAGTCTACTTGGGTAAAAATTAAAAACAAGCATTTGTTGGGTGCCTGGGTGGTTCAGTCTGTTAAGTGTCCGACTTCAGCTCAGGTCATCACCTCATGGTTTGTGAGTTTGAGCCCCACGCTGGGCTCTGTACTGACAGCTCAGAGCCTGGAGCCTGCTTCAGATTCTGTGTGTCCCTCTCTCTTCCCCTCCCCTGCTCATGCTGTCTGTATCTCTCAAAAATGAATATATGTTAAAAAAATTTTTTTAGAAAAAAAGCAAGCATTTGTGAGAACATCACATCTTTATCCTTATTGTAACTATTTAAAATTCTTAAGTTACTTTTTCTAGACATTGAAGATAAAAGAAATCTTAAAATGATTTTCCTTGTGGTATTTTTTTTAAAGACCTAGTAACCTTAATTTTAAGAGAGGGAATATTCTTATTTCCACAACTTCTTCACTCCTACATGCTTCTAAAATTACAGTTCATCATATGAAAGATTTGTAGAATTAGCTGGACAGAATTCCCAACAGATTTGCTGTAGCCTAATTTTGCCACATGTTTTTATTGCCTTATTACAAGTTTTATAACGTGTTGTATGTTAAAATAAATTGCTATTAAAAACAACTAAAGTCTTAATAAAGACCTCCTAGATTTTCACTGTCCAATATAGTAGGTAGTAGCCACATATGACTATTTAAAATTAGGATTAAAAAACATTTTCAATTAAAAATTTTCTTCCTCATTGGCATTGGATAGGGCTATTTTATTTTTTTAGAGAGAGAGGACATGAACCCGGGTGGGGGAGAGAGAGAGGGAAAGAGAATCATAAGCAAGCTCCATGCTCAGTGCAGAGCTTGATGCAGGGCTCAATCCCACCACCCTGGGATCATGACCTGAGCTGGAATCAAGAGTCAGATGGTCAGCCAATCAAGTCACCCAGGTGCCCCTGGATGGGATCATTGTATCTTTTTTTTTTTTTTTTTTAACATTTATTTATTTTTATTTTTTTTTCAATGTTTATTTATTTTTGGGACAGAGAGAGACAGAGCATGAACGGGGGAGGGTCAGAGAGAGGGAGACACAGAATCGGAAACAGGCTCCAGGCTCCGAGCCATCAGCCCAGAGCCTGACGCGGGGCTCGAACTCACGGACCGCGAGATCGTGACCTGGCTGAAGTCGGACGCTTAACTGACTGCGCCACCCAGGCGCCCCATCATTTATTTATTTTTTGAGAGAGACACAGAGAACGTGAACGGGGGAGAGGCAGAGAGACGAGGGGAGTCACAGATTCCAAACCAGGCTCCAGGCTCTGAGCTGTCAGCACGGAGCTCAATGCGGGGCTCTAACTCACAAACCTGAGAGATTTGTGACCTGAGCCCAAGTAAGATGCCTAAGCGACTGAGCTATGAAGGTGCCCCTTGGATCATTGTATCTTTTTTTTAAATTTTTTTTGGTGTGTTTATTGATTTAGAGAGAGACAGTGAGAGAGACAGAGCATGAGCGGGGGAGGGGTAAAGAGAGGGAGACAGAATCTGAAGCAGGCTCCAGGCTCTGAGCTGTCCACACAGAGCCCAATGCAAGGCTCAAACTAAAGAACCACGAGATCATGACATGAGCCGAAGTCAGACGCTTAACCGACTGAGGCACCCAGGCGCCCCGGATCATTATATCTTAACATATGGTCCTAATCACAATCATCTGGGTATTCTTTTATGTGCATAAATGCAAATTCCTGGGTTCAGCCCTAAATCTACTCAAAGTCTCCGAGTAAAGCACAGAAATCTACATTTTTAACTAGCACATTAACATTTAAGAACTTCTATATAACTATGAATAAAATCTATTTTATGACATATTTGTATACATGATAAAAGATACTATTTGGAACTGAATAATCAAAACTTGAATACAAAATAGGCTTTCAAGTGATCCACTTTTAGTTAAGGATAATTGGGTTCCTAAGTTTCCCTTTTTCACCTATTTTCCTTTGTAAAGAGCCCCTGGAAACTTTTAATAAAATTAATGAATTTTCTCTCTCTTCTTCTACCTCCTCTTGTTCTCTCCTGTCTCCTTTCTCTTTCCCATGACCCACCCCTCCCCTCTCATTTCCCTTTCTTCCTTTCTAATAAAATTAAGACTTTGTGACTCCCCTCCTTTGAGTAATATAAGAGGAAATGCTCTTGGCATAAAAACTTCTAATATGGATGACAGAATAACCCTAAGCTGTCCTAGGCAGGTAAAATTTCTATCTATATGGATCACTAGAAAGTTCATTAACAGCTTTATGTTAGAAATGTTTCCATTAATAGAGAAGGGAAAGAATCCTCTAGAACTAGATCTGTGACAAGGCTATCAATTGAAAGATCATGAGTTGAAGGAATATATAAGGTAGTCATTGTAGGGATGGTTTTTACAGGAAAAGAAATGTCTCATCATATGGATTATTCTCAAATAATTTTCTCACGGATAAAACTTGTATGTTACACATCTCAAAGTCAGGAGCTGTCCAGATGGTGTAGGAATGAGTGTAGTATCCAGAGTACATTTTTGTTTTGATTGGTATTTTATTTTGATTGGTATTCACATAAAATAACTAAATGTATGCATGAATGTGTTATTAAATAGTAAACTACCTTGGAAGGCAAGGATCAGATTTTATTTTTGTTTCTTGAGCTCTTAACATGTGTTTAATAATAGTGGGCAATCAAAAAATGTTGAACCAAATAACTAATTCTTTCATTAATTCTTCTGAACAGACTGGATTATGGACAGAACTTGGAAAGATTGAGAATAATTTCTTAAAGCCACTCCATACAGGACTTAATATGTCAAAAGCACATTATGAAGCAGAAATTAAAAATAGCCAAGAAAATAGCCAAGGTTGGTAATGTGTATTTCATTTTTAGTTAGGTCTAAAAATTAGTCAAATTTTAGAAGTGTTATGTATATTCAAAACAAAGAACTCTCTAATATCATAGTTGTTTATTTTATAACAAACAAGGAACCATGACAGTTAAGTCATTTCATTTATAATTAAAATGATTTTTAACAGATCTGTAAAGCCAGTTGAAATTGAAATTGGGTTAACAAAGATTTAAAACAAATTGAAGTATATTCTGGTTTAAAACCAGATTAAGATCAAATTCTGATTAAGAATCTAACTGTATTACAAGTATTTCTGTTTGTATATTTCACTAACTTTGGTATGGCTCTGTCCATCCCCCCACCTGTCCTCACCGCCAACCTCACTCTCAAGTAAATCTGTATAAATTACAAAAAAGAATCTCAGATTCAGAATTACTTTTTAAAGTCGGCAATTCTACTATAATGATCTTCTGCTCTTTTCTATGTATCTGTGGGGATATTTCTTAAAGGCATTACTAGAAATTTCTTTTTAGTGTAACAGATACATAATAATGAAAGTAGGTTATAAATTGATTATTGAAATCTGAGAGATTTTTAATGGTTAAATTTTTTTCTTCCCTTAACAGATGTCCAGAAATCTAAAGATCTTTGTTCTGTAACTGTAGGTGGAGAAGAGATCCCTAATATGCCACCTGAAATGCAGCTTAAGGTATATCTGAAATTTTCCTAAGCTACATCCAGCTGAGGACTTTCTACTTTGTTTTTTTGTTTTAACAGCAACATTAATATAACACTAACTTTCCTTGGCATTGCAGGTTCTACATTCAGCTCTTTTCACATTTGATTTGATTGAAAGTGTTCTGGCTCGAGTAGAAGAACTCATTGAAATAAAAACAAAGTCTACCCCTGAAGAAAATATTGGGATAAAATGAACCTCCATTTCCCAAAATAAAAACAAGTAAAATACTGTATTTTCCATTATGATTATTTAATATCTTTATAAAAACTTTTCTGTAAAATACTAGAAAAATAAATGTAACCTTTCTCAGTTATTGGTTTCTGTGATGACACATTATGGATCAGTACTATTCTTTGGTTTTAAAAAGATAATCTATCTAGATGGTAATGATGCCCATATATGTATTCTAAATCCTACTACTGAAAATCCAATACAAACTAATAATTTTGTTATAATTTCATAAAATGTAGTTGAATTGCCTTTATGCATTCATACAGTTGTAGTGAGTTTATAAATACATTGATACACTTTATGTTCCAGTTAGATGCTATGACACATTTTAGAACTCCTAGTGTTGGGGCACCTGGGTGGCTCAGTCGGTTAAGTGTCCGACTTTGGCTCAGGTCATGATCTCACAGCTTGTGAGTTCAAGCCCTGTGTCAGGCTCTGTGCTGACAGCTCAGAGCCTGGAGCTTGCTTTGGATTCTGTGTCTCCCTATCTCTGCCCTTTCCCCAGCTCACACTCTGTCTCTCTCTCTCAAAAATAAATAAACATAAAAAAAAAAATAGAACTCCTAGTGTCAAATAAGATATCAAACCACTCTAAAAGTGTACACAGAAGTTTTCAGTTGGGCCAGTTGGCTGCTTCTCTTAATTTCCCTTCCTTTCCTTGCCTCAGGAGGAGTCTTAGGGGGCAGAGTTCCATCACCACCTCTCTAGCAGCAGTTACAACATGAAAAGCATCTGCAAAGATTAATTTTAGAAAATACTGGCAGCCTTTGTTGAAAAGCTAAAAAGTGTATGTGACTTTCCTTTTAGTCTAAGGGGCTAGTTAAAAAATGCTGTGTTTTTATTTTGTAGTAAATACTTATCCATCCAACTTAATTTGTATCATTAAAAAACTGCATCTGACTTTTTAAATATATGTATGTACCAATGTTTTCTAAACATTATTAAAGGAATTACTCAACAAAACTGAAAATAAATCATTTTTGGTCATATCCATTTTATTTAAAATTTTTAAAAGTCTTTAAAGTAAATATATATTTTAACATTATAATTTAAGTGGTCTAATTATTTTAATATTCTTCCAAAAGGACATTTGTAATTGATACTCTAGTTTGGGTTAAATGAATCACTACTCAGTTTTAACTTTTGAAGTGTTTTCCAAACAGGACTTTGCTCAATGATGTAAGCCTCAGTTGTTACCATTCTATAGCAGATGTTATCTATGTATGGTTTGGAGGCCATCTGTAAGAAGTTATAAACATGCAACATTATTTACAGAAATAAATTATTTTTACAGGGTCATATAAAAAGATAAACTTTCACTTATTCAACAAGTATCAAATCACCTTCTGTGCTAAATACTATGCGTGAGTTAAGTCAGTAAAAGAAAAATACCTGAGCTCTGTCTTTAAGGAATTTCAAACAAGTCAAAAGAATACTTTAAGAATTGCTTTAATGAAGATCTGTTCCAAGTATAAGAGTAAGAAACACCTAACTCTGCCTAGGGCACACTTCACAGAGGACAAGCATGAAAAGAAAATGGTAACTTGTGAAGATCATTCTATAAAATAAAATGTTTGTACTTTGAGGCACCTGCGTGGCTCAGTCGCTTAAGTGTCCAACTCTTGATTTCAGCTCAGGTCATGATCTCCCTGGGGCTCTGAGCTGACAGTGTGGACCCTGCTTGGGATTCTCTCTCTCCCTCTTTCTCTCTGTCTCTCTGCCCCTCCCCCTGCTCATGCACACACGTGCTCTCTCAAAATAAATAAGTAAACTTTAAAAAAGAATGCACTTTGACAGTTCTTGACTACAACCTGATCAATAATTATATTTTAGAACTTAAAGGAAGATTTAAGTAACCAGTAGGACTAACACAATGTATATATGCCAAATGCTCTTTTGGCCTAAAATTAGTCATTGTGGTAATGACTACCAGAAGTAAATTGAGAAGACTTGAGAGGCTGAGTTCAGGCTTCCAAAAGTTGCATGCTGAAAGAGCAACTTCTCTGAGGGGAACAGAAACAGTATTTGTCAATCCTGCTCAAGAGAGTGTGCATTTTGAAGTCAAGAACCTTAAAATCTATGAGTTTTTATGTATGTGTCATTTTCCTCAGGTGACTCACCTTAGCTATAGTGCACATAAGATTAATAACATCTACTGTGTTGTGTACTGGAAGTATCCGTAAGTTACTACCCAGGAATCTGAAAAATAATTCATAAGTTAAATACATTATATAACTTATATAGACATATGTTAAGTAAGCAGAAAGGAGAGAGAAAGCTCTTGTCATTTATTTATGCCCTGCTCTATTCCACAGAGGATATGATAAACTTTATAGCCAGGATTGAACAGACTAAAATGTTCACTTTTATTTTGGTCTTGCAGGAGAATCTCAGAAATCAACATGAACTCTGAAACTTGTTACCCTCATTCTTGGAATACCCATTAGGCCTGCATTTTGTTAACTGTGACAAGTTAATATTACAACATTTATTTTTTGGCAAGACGCAATTCACCTGTTTAAAAGGATTAAGAACAAAAGTGAGCATATTGTAATTTAAGAAAAGTCTATAGTACTATTCATCCATACCTCTGCTGAATCCTGAACATCAGTTTCCATTCCTCAGGCCCATGGAAGGCAGCAGACAGAACCAAAAAGCTATTTTGGTGAATATTAGTAAACTTCTCAATTTTGGCTAGAAATATTTCTTCAGCTGATGTAAAGCATTCTTTAGCATCCATCAATAAAAATGCAACTCCTAGGAAAGGTGAACAAAATATAAAACATCACTTTGTCATAATAATAAAATATTTTGTAAACTCCACAAAATCAACAAAAATTCATATAGCTGGTTAAATGTACAGGACCTAAACCCATAAGGAACAGAAGTTACTATAACAAAATTCTTAAACTACAAAATGATTTCGGTAATTCTTTGAAGTGCTCTATATAAAAGGATGGCTTATTCTAAATAAGAGGAAAAATGTTTTTGGTCATTTCTGATGATGGCACTGTATACATAGTAATGCCTAATTTTAGTGAAAAGTTTTTTTGTGTGTTATAATGATTTTTTTTAAAGCTGAAAATCAAAGGAAGATAAGCCTTCAATTGTTTCTTGAAGAAACCTTTGTAGAGAATATTAACTATTACATACATTAATATACTCGATAAGCAGTTACCTAGGATTTTTGAAAAAGTATCAGGCCTGTGAGAATAGTCCTGAAAGGAAATTTGATCTAATTATAGCACTTTAAATGATGAGGAGTAGACAATCTGAGGAAAGTGATTATATACTAATTGAGTGAAGTTGGGCAATTTATATAAACCTCTTTGAACCTAAGTTCCCCCATCTGTAAGATGGCAATAATAATTGTTCATGGGTTTGTTGAGAGGATTCAATAAGATACAGTATATAAAGTGGCCAAGGCACATAGGAGGTATTCAAGAACATTTCACTTCTCCCTAGTGGGCTCTTTATTCAACCAGGAAGGATGAGTTTGAAGTTGGACCACTTTCAGCCTGGAGTTTTATTTCTAGTAGCTTTTGAAAGCTGCCTGTCTTCCAAAACCTCTGCTAAAGTATCAGTCTGTCTGCAACCCTCCTGATAAAATTCTTTACCTCCACCTTTTATCACTTCAGTCATTTCCCTATCACAAAACTATGCTTTGTGCTGCCCCCTTTCCATTGTCCCAGGCTTCTCATCTCCTAATCTAATTCCTTCCTCTATTTTGCCCATGACCATTGTACAGTTTTATGATTCGTGGAACTTCTATTTGTCTCCATTTGATTCTTTTCTTTTAGTATTTGTTTATGTTATATTCATCAAAATCATGTACAAAATCATGAAAAAGCATTCTCCTATATTGTTTTTGTATATGGCTTTTGACCAATGTGACGTTGGCCTCTTCATTAATACTGGTAACATTTTAAGTACTGACTGTTGGAGAGGTGGCTTTGTTCTATTTTCATCTTAGTTCCAAAACAAGTAGTTTTTAATATCTTCTACCACACTCCACTGGTTCAGCTTTAGTTCAACAATTGTAATCTAAAAAGAAATGCATGTTGTAATCAGCCACATGCACTACTTTTGCAGCAGTAATAGTTTTATACATTTACCTCTCTGAAAAGATAGTACATTAAGCTTATTATCTGGTTACTGAACTACCAGTATTAGAATTTATACTTCTATATTTTATAAGAAACTTAAGACAGCAAATATACTGTACCAGAAAGAGAAAAGATAATTGATCCATTTTCCACTGAATCTGAATACCGAATCTTGTGGCTTCGATCTAGGGCAGTTGCAACTTCACAACTCTAAAAAACATTTTTTTCAGAAACATAAACTTAAGACATGCTTACAATGATTTTTTGTTAAAGCTAATGAAAAAATTAATTTAATAGCTTCTTTTATAACTATACCACTTATATATCTGATCATCAAAGGAGACAGTAAATGTGCTCTCTATGGTGAAAACACTTTTGTAAAAACAAAAATATTTAGTTCTGAAACACACTGTTTGGAAATGAATTGTGTACTAGTTATGTTATTTAGAGACAGAAACAAAAGACAGTATTAAAGAACTAAACTATAAGAAGCAGAGCAAACGCAAAGTTCTTTTAAAAACACAACTTGGAGATGGATCCTGGCATACATTAATATAAATTGGAAGGTGGGTTGTGGTGAGTTTCTTAGATGGCTCAGAGAACCATGAAGTGCCAGATGTACAAAATACCACAAGGAGACAACCAATTCTCCAATTTATTTGTGTATACTACAGTTACTTTTATTATAATTTTAAGATGCTTCAAGCCTTAGGTGAGTCAGAAAACATGTATGAACACAGCAACAGGACTTCTGTTTGAATGCCATTTCAAAAACCATCTCATTTTCTATTCTATACAAGTAATTACTTAGATAATTTTATCCAAGCCACTAAAATGTAAGTGGTTAATAGGGTTTCCCGATTGGTTACAGCTCAAGCTGATTATTCTCCAAGTAGATAAAAATCCCTTAGGTATATTAATTTTATATTTTGCTTTATAACATGTATATTTTAAGTACACAGGCTGGAATTATGTACAAAATATATGCTTCCTTTCTGTCCCAAAGAGAGTATTTTGTGCCAAACAGATCCTGACCTAGAGTTCAACTATGGCTCTTCCCATGAGTTTATTTCTGCCGTTTTAAAACTATACATTGATTCTAGCAATGGCAGACTAAGCAATTTAAGCCAAACCTCCTGCTGAAGCAACTAGAAAAGCTGAACAATTTAAAAAATCTTCTTGAATACATCAGAGAGCTAGCAGGATAGTGAACAATTATAAGGCCAAATCCATACAGAAATTCAAAGATATGAGACCAGCATTTAGGCCACCTTTTCCCTGAGGGCATCTGCCAATTCCGAAAGAGCTGACAGGCTAAACACAGCTCCTGATAAAAGTAGAACAGCTCTCACAGGGACTATAGCCTAGCTTCAAACCATTTTAATCCCAGAAATTGTCTTTAGGTGATACTGTATTACTAGTATTCACAACCATCTTGCAGAACCACTCCCTAGAGCAACCTTTCTCAATCAGGTTTCCTCTTTTGAACTACAAAGAAAATTATCTGAGTGACTATTCTTTCAATTCTCACATAACTAGTACCATTCTAGATGTAATTCATTTATTACATACAATAGATGCTTTAGGGCTTGGACTGACAGATTTTGCAAATAAAAATAAAGAACACCCAGCTGAATTTGAATTTCAGATAAACAACATAATTTTTAGTATAAGTATGTCCCATGCAATATTTGGGATGTGCTTATACAAAATTAATTGCTTACCTAAAACCCAAATATTGTAATTGAATGTCCTGTAATGTATGTAGCAACCCTGCTTAGGTTTTAGGGGTTTAATTCTCTTGTAAAATTAAAGCTTCTTAGAGGAATAGAATACTATTCTAGGCCTCAAATTATTTCTACAATTTTTCAAATACAAATTCCAATACACAAAAATAATCAGACATACAAAGAGATGAAATACTTGGAAGAGAACTATGAGAAACAATAGGCAATAGAAGTAGACTCACAGGGGATACATAAAGTGAAGTTATACCAGATCCATACCTTAAAATAGCAATGTTTACTATGTTCAAGGAGATGAAAGACAAGACTGAGAAATTTGGCTAAGAACCAGAAACTATAAAAGGATGTAACAGACGTGAGTCAGAAAAGCTTCATAAAATATGAGTTAAACCTTTAAAGTAGAAAGGAGTTTATTAAGCAGACAAGTGAAGGAAGAAGATAAATGTGAGAAAAGCACGGACAGAAAAAGTAACAGGCATTCAGAACCAAAAGTAGGATCCTTAGATGATAAGTATGTAAGGTATACACAAGTCAGTGAACTTGAAGATGGTGTTAGGAATAAATGCATGCATAACCTAAGGACCCATGTATGCCATGTTAATGAATTTTAATCATATTCTATTAGTAGCTACACCTCTAGTGAGTATGGAAGAATGTACAAGATTTGTCAAATCACTATGCTATACACCTGGAAAATATGGTAACACTGTGTCAACTACACTTCAATAAAAAATAATAATAAACTTAAAAAATTCATATGCTATCTGGGGTGCCAACTAAAAGAATGATAATAAAAATAATAAAAGAAAATAATAAAAATAAAAATAAAAAGTACTGAATTAGAAAAAAAAATAGCCAAATTCAAGAGTTAATTTTTCAAATAAGTAGGAGCTAAAACTAGATTTTCCAAAGCATATTTTATGGAATATTAGTCCCATGAGATATTAAAATGTATTCCTTATTCAATTAATACTTAGAAACACTGAATATTATTTTATCTCCTTTTGAGGATTTATAATGCATCTGAGCATATGAACAGCTGTTAAGACAGTGCAATAAAAAAATTGTATAAATTTGTTTATACAAGAATTCCAAATACAATCCAATACTTCTTTCTACAAATATAACACCTATCAATATTCTATAAAATTAACATTCTGTCTACCAAATCTACTCATTAGAAAGGAACTATAAATAAAAACAGAAATGAGAAAGGGTACTCAATAACTGATATAGTTAATGAGAAAATTAAATGAATGCCAATATGAAAATTTTAATCACAGAAATGGCAATTTCATAAATTTCAACTTAATAAATTTATCTCTATAATTTAGTAAATTTTTGAAAAAATATATAATTTATGAAATAGACTCATAACATAGCGCAAAACTTAACTAAGCAAAACCACTATTTTTCTACATTGCATAAAAAAATTAACAGCACAGAAAATTTAATAGTAAAGCACCTTTTACCTTAAAATTTCCATGCTATATAACTACATAGATATAAACAAAAGGAATAAAAAAAAAAGAATGAAAAAGGAAACCCCCTATTCCCTACAAAACTAGCTCAGAAAGAGAAAACCACAGCCTAATCATTAGTAAATACTCATTCAAAAATAAAATACTAGAAAACCAAATTTTAAGAGAATATGAAAGAAAAATCCACAACGATCAATTAATTTAATCAAGAAATGAAAAGATTAGTCCCTTAAGTTCTTCTCAAGAGACAACAAAAACCAATGCAACTGAAAAACTATACACTTATTTATGATTAAAAGAAAAATTTTATAATTAATTAAGCTTAGATGAATATCAATACAGTAAATACTTTATAGCAACAGGTACGTCATATATAGTAAAATACTGGAATTATTCTCATTAAAATCAGAAACACTGTTTTAGATGTTTTGGTCACAGCAAAAGGCCATGAGATAAAAATAAGAGATATAGCTGTCAGAAATTCTAATCACAAATTATGACTGCTTCCCTTGAAAATCCCATAGAACCAACTGATAATAAATTATGAAAATGCAGTGCAGTGATTAAGAATAAATAACCACAAAAGTGGGTGATGGGTATTGAGGAGGGCACCTGTTGGGATGAGCACTGGGTATTGTATGGAAACCAATTTGACAATAAATTATATTTAATATAAATAAATAGAGTCAATGCAATCATAATAAAAATAAAATAAAATAAAGTAAAATAAATAAATAAATAAATAAAATAAAATAAACAAGTAAGTAAGTAAGTAGTAACCAACCAACCACAGGGGCGCCTGGTTAAGTGTCTGACTTCGGCTAAGGTCATGATTTCATGGTTCGTGAGTGTGAGCCCCGTGTGGGGCTCTGTGCTGACAGCTCAGAACCTGGAACCTACTTTGGATTCTCAGTCTCCCTCCCTCTCTGCCACTCCCCCACTTGTGCTCTCTCTTTCTCTCAAAAATAAATAAACATTTAAAAAAAATAATAATAAAAATAAATTACCACAAACTCAAAAGTTTCTACTTACAGATTGAAAACATGGGGAAATATTTCATAATAGCAACAAAAACATCAACTATCAAGGTACTTAAAAAGAAACAGAATTAATATGAAGAAAAAATTTCTTAATTATCTGAGAAAATAAAGACTTGAAAAAAAACGATATATCTCATGTGTTCAAAGGATGGGAAGAATAAATTTTTCCCTCGTTTAATAAATTAGTTCAATTCAAATCAAAAGTGTAATGAATGGAAAATTTTTTTAACTTAAAGTGATTTTGAAGTTCATCTAGAATAAAGTTCGGCAAACTATTTCAGCAGAAGGCCAAATAATAAATATTATAGGCTTGTGAGGCTGCATATGATCTCTGTCACATTTTTTTCTTTTCTTCCTTTCTTCTTCCCTGTCTCCCTCCTTTCTTTCTCTCACCGTCCCTCCTTCCTTCCCATCTTCTTTCCCTCCTTCCTTCTTTCCTTCTTCTTTTCCTTCCTTCCTGTCTCCTTCCTTCTTTCTCTCTTTCTCTCTCTTTTTTATAAGCCTTTAAAAATGTAAAAACCCTGCTTAATTCATTGGCTTGGCAATAACATGCTGTAGGCCAGGGCATACACCATAGTTTTATGATTCCCTGATCAAGAAGAAAAAATACGTTCTAGAAACATATGAACAGTATGGAAGGAACATGCCTTATTAAGTTTAAGGTATATCACACAACTACAATGAATTTAAAAGTGTGGTAATGATTCAATATTTAATATATACATCAACTGAAGAGAAAACAACAGAATCAGATTCAAAACTATATAATGATTATCTGTATATGAGCATATGTATAGATGTATAACACATATTTAAGGCTGATATATAAAAATTTTATAAGAGCAATTTAAGAAATCTCAGGGAAGAAGCTGTTAAATTTGACTATAATAAAAACAGCTGCCTTAATTCCTAAAGATAGAGTAGAAATAAAAATATGCAACTTATGATTTCACAAATACCAAATAAAATTGAAAGGCAAAAAAAAAAAACCTTAAGAAAAATCTTAATAGTATAACACAATTTTATATTTTTTAATATTTTAAAGAATAAAAATTTATTATTTATGCCAATAGAGAAAAAGGAAAGATAAAATTACAGAAGAAATAAAAATGTGTCTGAAAAAATGTTTAATCTCCTTTGTAATCAAAGAAATATAAAATATAAAATACCAAACTAGCAAAGATTTTCTTAAATAACATGTGGAACTGTCATAGGTGAGGATAAGTTGAGCTTCCTATATACTGCTGATGCCACTGTATATAAAAACATCCTGTAGGGTAATTTGACAACACATATCAAAAGTCTTCAAATGGTGCATGTCTCTTTCTTTAATGCAACTATTCTATTTCAAAGAATTTTTCTAAAGCAAAAACTAGCAATAAACAAAAAGATTTATGTGTAAGGTAAATGAAGACTCAGCATTTAAAATATAAAAATATAGGAACTACTAGAATAAAAATGGTGGTATCTCCTACTTTCTTTGAAAAGTACACAAAAACCAAAGGAGAATGAGAAACAATAGCAAACTTTCCTTTGTTGAAAGTAGGAAACATGTATAACTCCCAACAAAACACATGAAAAAAGAACAGACTTCTACTTTGAGGGACATTTTTGAAAGCCATGTCTGACAATTTTGGCTCCTCTAGAGAAAGAACATTTCAGCTGTGTCTAATGCTTGTCTCATGAATCATGAACAAAATCCAGTAGTGGAAAGACATATCTTTTACATGAAAACTACAAGTACACACTGAATCTATTTAACTGTGTAACCAACATGAAAATAAATGCGGGAATTATGGTTATAGAAAAAGTGTAAGTGTTATGCACATTTGATATAACTAATAAGTTATAAACACCTAATATAATTTGTGTTTGATTGATATAATTAATAAAAGTCCTGAGGAGAAAAGGAAATGAATAATGTTCTACTTATTGACCCGATTGGCTACATGGTATTCTCTTTATAATAACTCCATTAAATGGTTCATATATACTTTTATGTCCTTTTCTACTTTTCTCTATGTGTATTTCATAAGCTGAAAAAAGTCAAACAAAACAAAACAAAACCCTCAATGGGTGAGTTCAATAGGAATAGAGAAAAATATTGACATGGAACAAAGGACAGATTAAATTACCTAGATTGCAACCTAAAGACAGAAGAAGTGAAAGGGAAGTCAAAATGCATGGAGAATATTCTGATAAGATCTAATAAACATCTAATGGGAGTTCAGAGAGGAAGGAGCAAGGAAATAGGACAGAGGCAATATTAAAGGAGATGATGGATAAGAACTTGGTAATAACAATTTAAAGATTCATGAAGCCTCAAAAGATAAAAAGAAATCTATACCTTAAAACCACAGAATGCCAAAATCTGAAAAGCAGTCAGAGAAGAAAGACAGGTAATCTTCAAGGAAGTGACAAACTGATGCTATCTTATCAACAATAACAATGAAGTCAGAATCCAGTGAAATGAGTTCCTCAATATGCTGAAACAAAATATCTATAAATTTAGTGAAAATATCTTTCACTTTGGAGTAAATGGAATTCTCATACATTGCTGATGAGAGTATAAAACCATAATTCCCACATTATTTTTATTTTAGTTACACAGATTAGTCACGCAGTGAAATAGATTCAGTGTTCATTTGTAGTAAAACTGAAGAAAGTTTTCCAGTTTCTTATAAAAATAAACATCTGACCCATATGACCCAGCAATTCCATTACTATGTGTTTACTAGAGAAATGAAAACACAGATCAACAGACAGACATATAATGAGGTTTACAGCAGCTTACTTAAAAATGGCCCCAAACTGGAAACAACCCAAATGTCCATCTACTGGTGAATAGATAAATAAACTGGGGTATACTCATACAGTAAACTACTACTCAACAATAAAAGGAAACAAACTATTGTAATATGTAACAACATGTAAGCAAGACACAAAAGAATACCAACTGTGTCATTCCATCTATAGGAAATTTTACAATAGGCAAAACCAATTATAGTGATAAGTATCAGATCAATGGTTTACTTGAGGCAGGTGGCTGGAAAAGAAATTACTATAAAAGGACATAAAGGAACTTTCTAGAGTGATGCATATGTTCTATATTTTGATTGTAAAACTCATCAAACTTCACATTTAAAATGAGTGCATTTTATTGTATGTAAGTTATACTTAAATTGACTTTTAAAACATCTTTCAAAATCAAGGGGAAAACAGAAATATTTTGATATTAACAAAAAATGAGAGTAAGTTTTTTACTTCTAGAAAATCCTCATACAGGTAAATTCTAAATTATATTCTTCAGATAAAAAGAAAGTGATTTAAAAAGAGAAGTCTGAGCCAAAGGAAAAAAAGGAAAGCAAAAACAACAGCAAAGACATGAGTAAGTCTAAACAAATGCTAACTTTAGAAAATAAGACTTTGTGGAGTTAAAAAACAGAATTAAACTAAATATGATAACAACAAGAATCTTGTTCTAAGAGTGTTCTAAGATTCTTTTGTGATTTAAGATGAGGATAGAGGTAATTATTCACTGTGATTTTGTGGAGCTAAGTATACATGTTAAAATTTCTAGGGCAACCACTAAAATAGTAGAAATAGGGCATATAATTTCCAAAACTAGTAAAAGAGGGAGAGAGATGGTGATGGGGGGAGGGGGAGAGGTAGAGAGAGAGAGACTGACCAATCAACACAAAAACTAACAAGAAAGGAGAGAAAAAAGAAACAGAAAAGGTGGGACAAATAGGAAAAAACAAGATGATTAAACATAATAAATGAATTATAAAGTAGTTGCTCTTCACACATTAGCATGGATTGCTGGCTTCCTTTCTCAAAATCAGTCTAAAAAAGCTATATAATTAAGAGAGAAACATGAATTCTAGAAACCTAACAAAAAGAAGCATGAAAAAAAATCAGTGAGACTTAAGGCTGTCCTAAACTGGTATGTGTTATGGAGCTAGGTGGCTAAAGCTAATAGGGCAAAGTGCAGCTTGAGGCAGCAGTTAGAGGACAGAGTGGATAAAAATCTTATTTTAACTCTTATTCTGTCTCTCTCCTCTTTACTGTGGAATAGTCATATCCTGCCCCTTCACTCTAGACATCAGCTAGTGTTCAGATAAATACCAGGGCAATGGAGAAATCCTGTTGACTAAGGAGTTAGAAACAGCTGTGGACTGACCAAGTGCCTTCAGACATTTAACTTCCCATCCCCTCCCATCCAAACTATGGAGACAGCCTCCTCCTAATGCCACTAAGGTAAAAAAAAATCAGTTTCTGTGGTTTATTTCTTTAAAAACCTTAAATAATATATATGTGCATATGTGTTACTGTTTCTGGAATCCTTTAACATCTCTATTAGAACAGGCTTATAAAGAAAAAAAAGAACTTTAAAAAATTTCCAACCCTCAAATATTTAGAGATGTAAGATGTTGAAAATAGATACAATAAAATTTATAATTTATCTTTAAAATACATTTAGTTTATGTGCTTGCTGATCCACATAACTTTGATAATCAAGCTAAGGATCTTTTAAAATATTGTTCTATGGTTTTTAATTTTTAAATTAAAGATCAATGGCCCAAATGTCTATTTACCTTAAGAGATGAGCTAATAATAATGGTGGTTGTCCATTTTATTTTTTCTTTTGTGCCATTTTCAGCCATCTGTCTGTCTTTGGATCAACCCAGCTTCTAACGGTGCCACAATCTGAAAAAAGGTAAAAGGAAAGAGGACATGTAGAAATGTTTGATGAATGAGTAAATTGAAGACAGAAATGAAACTATGTGGGGGCACCTGGATGGCTGAGTCGGTTAAAGTCCAACTCTAGATTTCAGCTCATGTCATGATCTCATAATCATGAAATCGAACCCTGCATCAGGCTCCACCAAGGGTGTAGAGCCTACTTAAGATTCTCTCTCTCCCTCTCCCTCTGCTCCTCCCCCACTGGTGCTTTCTAGAAAGAAAGAAACAAACAAACAAACAAGGTTAATGGAAACATTCTAAAGAATATTTGAAAGTTAAAATTTGACACTAAAAATATGTCTTGTTATACATTAAACTTATCAATACCACGCTTCCTATTGCTAAAAAGGAGATAGTAGACCCAAAACGGAGTCACTTGCACTAAACCCCACATCAGTAAACCAAGACTTAATATCTAACCTAACTTCAGTTTCACCACCCAACCACCCTATCCCTCACTTACCACCCCCCCCCACCCCCCACAATGTAACCTTTAACCAATTGACACTGAATACTTGGTCAGCACTAGTGAAATAATGCACTCAGTAAATCCCTTCCTTTCCCCTCAGGAAAGTAACCTTGCCTGAAAAACGCATTCTTTGCAAATAATTTTTTTCCAACTCCTGTCTTTAAACACTTCCCTTTTTGGGGCATTTGGGTGGCTCAGTTGATTGAGCATCCTACTTCAGCTCAGGTCCTGTCTCATGGTTCATGAGTTCCAGTCCCACACTGGTCTCTCTGTTGTCAGTGCAGACCCTCTTCAGACACTCTGTCCCCCACTCTCTCTGCCCCTTCCCCACTCATTCTCTCTCTCAAAACTAAATAAACAATTAAAAAAAAAAAACCTTCCCTTTCCCACAGCTTGGTGGAGTTCCTTTCCCTTGCTAATTGGGATACTGCCCAATTCATGATTCATGGAATAAAGCCAATTTGGTTTTTTTTAAAAATGTAATTGATTGTCTAACTAGTTTCCATACAACACCCAGTGCTCATCCCAACAAGTGCTATCCTCAATGCCCATCAACAACTTTCCCCTCTCCCCCACCCCCCATCAACCCTCAGTTTGTTCTCAGTATTTAAGAGTCTCTTATGGTTTATCTCCCTCCCTCTCTGTAACTTTTTTTTCCCCTTCCCATCTCCCATGGTCTTCTGTTAAGTTTCTCAAGATCCACATATGAGTGAAAACATAAGGTAAATGTACTCAGTTGATTTTTTTCTATTTAACTCTACTAACAATTACTAAAAACAATGGTTCCCATTGCAGGGCATCAGGGTTTTCTCCCTTTTCCTTTTTTTTCAGGGTTACTTCAACAAACAAAGCAAAGCACACCTAATTAAAGGTACAGACGATTCATCACTGAAAGTAATGAGAAGCTCTGTAGAGGACTGAACAATGGGAAAGAGAAGCCAAAATGCAACAGCAGAATGCACACAGCATACACCAGAAACACTGCCAGGAGTGCCAGGCCCCTTTTAATATAGTGGTACTCTCAGATGCAGGAAACATAACAAGCTTTTAGAACATGCAAAACACTGACAGAAACTTAGTCAAAATGACAAGACAGAGGAATTCTCCCCAAAAGAAAGGTCAAGAAGAAATCATAGCCAGGGGCTTGCTTAAAATAGATATAGGCAATATATCTGAGAATTTAGATCAACAAGAATTTAGATCAACACTCCTAAAACTACTAGGTGGCCTTGAAAAAGCATAGAAGACCCCAGAGAAATCCTTGTGCAAAGATCAAAGACCTAAAAACTAGTCGGCATGAATTTAAAAAGGCTATAAATGAGATGCAAAATAGGCTAGATACAGTGAAGCAAGATGGAAGAAACAGAGGAGAGAATAGATGAAATAGATGTTAAAATTATGGAAAATCATGAAACTGAAAAAAGAGGGAAAGGAAATTACTAGATCATAAGGGGAGGCATAGAGGACTAACTGATTCCATGAAATGAAGCAATATCCATATCATAGGGGTCCCAGAAGAAGAAGAGTGAGAAAAAGGGGCAGAAAGTTTATTTGAACAAGTTATAGCCGAGAACTTCTCTAACCTGGGAAAAGGAAACAGGCATCTAAGTCCAAGAGGCACAGAGAACTCCCTTCAAAATCAACAAAAACAGCTCAAAACCATGACATATGATAGTGAAACCTGCAAAATACAAAGATAAAGGGAGACTTCTGAAAGCAGCTAGGGAGAGAAGGTCCTTAACCTACAAGAGTAGACACATAAGGTTAGTAGCAGACCTGTCCACTGAAACTTAGCAGGCCAGAAGGGAATGGCAGGAAATATTCAATGTGCTAAATAGGAAAAACATGCTCCCAAGAATCCTTTATACAGCAAGTCTGTCATTCAGAACAGAAAGAGACATAAAGACTTTCCAAGACAAATGAAAATTAAAGGAGTTAATGACCATTAAACCAGCTCTACAAGAGATCCTCAGGGTGGCCCTGTGAGTGGAAAGCAGCAAAGACTACAAAAGACCAGAGAACACCACCAGAAACACCAAATCTACAGATAATAATAATAAATTCAGATCTTTCAATAATCACTCTGAAAGTAAATGGACTAAATGCTCCAATGAAAAGGCACAAGGTAGCAGAATGGATAAAAAAACAAGATCTATCTATATACTGCCTACAAGAGACCCATTTTACACCTAAGGACACATGCAGGGTGAAAGTGAGGAGATGGAAAGCCATCTATCATGCTAATGGAAGTCAAAAGAAAGCCAGAGTAGCAATACTTATACCAGACAAACTAGATTTTAAAACGAAGACTGTTACAAGAGATGAAGAAGGGAATTATACCATAATTAACGGGGTTTATCCATCAAGAATATCTAACAATTGTAAATATTTATGCTAACATGGAAGCACCCAAATATGTGCATCAATTAATCACAAACATAAACAAACTCATTGATAATAATACCATTATAGTAACAGACTTTAATACTCCACTCACAGCAATGGACAGATGAAGTTAGGAGAAAATCAGCAAGGAAACAATGGCTTTGAATGACACATTGGACCAGATGGACTTAACAGATATATTCAGAACATTTCACCCTAAAAAGCACCATAATACACATTCTTCTTGAGTGTACATGGAACATTCTCCAGAACAGATCACATACTGGGTCACAAACCAGCCCTCAACAAGTACAAAAAGATCAAGATCATATCATGCATGTTTTCAGATTACAACACTATGAAACTTGAAATCACCCAAAAGAAAAAATTTGGAAAGCCCTCAAAAATACATGAAGGTTAAATAACATCCCAGTAAAGAATGAATGGGTTAACCAGGAAATTAAAGAATAAAATACACGGAAGCAAATGAAAATGAGGACATACAGTGCAAACATTTTGGGATATAGCAAAGGCAGTCCTAAGAGGAAAATACATTGCAATTGTGGCCATCTTAAGAAGCAAGAAAGGTCCCAAATACACAACCTAACCTTACACCTAAAGGAGCTAGGAAAGGAGCAGCAAATAAAGCCCAAAGCAGTGGAAAGGAAATAATAAAACTCAGAGAGAACTAAATGATATAGAAACAAACAAACAAACAAAAAACAGAATAGATCAAAGAAACTAAAAAGTGGTGGTTTTTTTTGAAAGAATAAACAAAATTGATAAACCCCCAGCCAGACTTAACAAAAAGAAGAGAGGACCCAAAATAGATAAAATCATGAATTAAGGAGGAGAGATCACAACCAACACCACAGAAATACAATTATAAGAGAATACTATGAAAAATTATACACCAACAAAGTGAACAATATGAAAGAAACGGACAATTCCTGAACACTCACACACTACCAAAACTTAAGAGGAAGAAGTAGAAAATTTGACAGCCCCATAACTAGCAAAGAAACTGAATCTGTCATCAAAAATCTCCCAACAAATAAGAGTCCTGGGCCAGATGGCTTCCCAGAGGAATTCTACCAGACATTTAAAGAAGAGTTAATACCTATTCTTCTCAAACTGTTCCAAAACAAACAAAAAAAATAGAAATGGAAGGAATGCTTTCAAACTCTACTATAAGGCCAGTATTACCATGGTTCCAAAACCAGACAAAGACCCCGCTAAAAAGGAGAATTACAGGCCAATATCCCTGATGAACACGGATCCAAAAATTCTCAAAAAGATACTAGCAAATCAAACCAAAGAGTACCTTAAATGAATTACTCACCAAATAGCCAAAGATGGCGACGTAGGAGGACGCTTGGCTCACCTAGTCCTGCTGATCACTTAGATTCCACCCACATCAGCCTAAATAATCCAGAAAACCACTGGAAGACTAGCACAATGGACTCTCTGGAGCCAAGTGTAGACAAGAGGCCCACGGAAGAGAGTAGGAAGTGCAGAGAGGCAGTGCATGCTACACAGACAGAGGAGCCGGGTGGTGGATGGTCAGCCCACCAGGCAAGGCAGAGCCTCCGAAGTCTGGCTTGCAAAAGTGGAGGGGCTGGACTGTGTGAGTTTTGACAGCAAGCAGGACTTAACATCTGGAATGTTAGAAGTCAACAGCTCTGCTCTCGGAGAGCGAGGATGGTGAGAGGATGCTGGGAGGGAGAGTTGTTGAGCCCCAGGAGGACAGAGCTCCGCAGGGGAACAAAGGTGCTGGCAAGCATAATTTCCCCCTCCCATCCCCCAGCTGAAATTCCAAAGGGAACCAGTTTCCCTCACTGAACTTGCTTGCACCGTGCAAACACCCATTACTGTGCTTCTGTGGATCCATCCCTCCAACGGGCCTGCCTCCCTCCTGGTGCTGCAGGGCCCTTCCCGCAGGGGACCACCTATGGCAAAGCTAGCTAAGCTTGGCCCTCCTGCCCCTGTGCACCTTGCAGACCCACCCCTCTAATACACCCTTGGCCAGATCCCATCAAAGCAGCACCACAATTGTGCCTGGCAGTATGCAAACAGCCCAGACAGCGGCCATAGCACTCCACAGTGAGTCCTGCCCCTGGGAGAGGGGAAGATAAGGTACACACCAGTCCAACTGTGGCCCCAGCAGTGGGCTAGTGGCACACATCGGGTCTGACTGCAGCCCCGTCCACCAACACAAGTTTCTCTGGAGAGCAAAGGGGAAGTGCCCTGCAGTTTGGAGCCACCGCAGGGACTAGCCAAAATGATGAAACGAAAGAATTCTCCTCAAAAGAAACTCCAGGAAGTAGCAATACCTAACGAATTGATCAAAACTGATTTAAGCAATAAAATGGAACAAGAATTTAGAATAATAGTCATAAAATTAATCTCTGGGCTTGAAAAAAGCACAGAGGACAGCAGAGAATCTATTGCTACAGAGATCAAGGGACTAAAAAATAATCATGAAGAATTTTAAAATGCTATAAATTAGGCACAAAACAAAATGGAGGCGGCCACATCATGGATTGAAGAGGTGGAGGAGAGAATAGGTGAATTAGAAGATAAAATTACAGAAAGAGAGGAAGCTGAGAAAAAGATTAAAAAATCCAGGAGTAAGAGGGGAGATTTAGAGAACTAAGTGATGCAATCAAACGGAACAATATCTGTATCATAGGAATTCCAGAAGAAGAGACAGAGGAAGAAGCTGAAGGTGTACTTGAACAAATCATAGCTGATAACTTCCCTGATCTGGGGAAGGAAACAGGCATTGAAATCCAAGAGGCACAGAGAACTCCCTTCAGACATAACTTGAATCGATCTTCTGCACGACATATCATAGTGAAACTGGCAAAATACAAGGACAAAGAGGCAATTCTGAAAACAGCTAGGGATAAACAGGCTCTAACTTATAAAGGGAGATGCATAAGCCTAGTGGCAGACCTATCTACTGATATTTGGCAAGCCAGAAAGGAATGGCAGGAAATCTTCAATATGATGAACAGAAAAAATATGCAGCCAAGAATCCTTTATCCAGCAAGTCTGTCATTCAGAATAGAAGGAGACATAAAGGTCTTCCCAAACAAAAACTGAAGGAATTCATCACCACTAAACCAGCCCTACAAGAGATCCTAAGGGGGACTATGTGACTGAAACGTTGCAAGGACCACAAAGTACCAGAGACATCACTACAAGCATGAAAGCTACAGATATCACAATGACTCTAAACCCATATCTTTCTATAATAACACTGAATGTAAATGGGCTAAATGCTCCAACTAAAAGAAACAGGGTATAAGAATGGATATAAAAAAAAACAAGACCCATCTATTTGCTATCTACAAGAGACTCATTTTAGACCTGAAGACACCTTCAGATTGAAAATGAGGGGGTGGAGAACAATCTATCATGCTACTGGAAGTCAAAAGAAAGCTGGAGTAGCCATACTTATATCAGACAAACTAGACTTTAAATTAAAGGCTGTAACAAGAGATGAAGAAGGGCATTATGTAATAATTACAGGGTCTATCCATCAGGAGGAGCTAACAAATATAAATGTCTATGAGCCGATTACGGGAGCCCCCAAATATATAAAACAATCACAAACACAAGCTACCTTATTGATGAGAATGTGGTAACTGCAGGGGACTTTAATACCCCACTTACAACAATGGATAGATCATCTAGACACAGGATCAATAAAGAAACAAGGACCCTGAATGATACATTGGATCAGATGGACTTGACAGATATATTTAGAACTCTGCATCCCAAAGCAACAGAATATACTTTCTTCTCGAGTGCACATGGAACATTCTCCAAGATAGATCACATACTGGGTCACAAAACAGCCCTTCATAAGTATAAAAGAATTGAGATCATACCATGCACACTTTCAGACCATAATGCTATGAAACTTGAAATAAACCACAGGAAAAAGTCTGGAAAACCTCCAAAAGTATGGAGGGTCAACCCTCCATAGTATGCCTGGGTCAACTAGGCAATTAGAGAAGAAATTAAAAAATATATGGAAACAAATGAAAATGAAAATACAACAATCCAAATGCTTTGGGATGTAGCAAAGGCAGTCCTGAGAGGAAAATACATTGCAATCCAGGCCTATCTCAAGAAACAAGAAAAATCCCAAATACAAAATCTAACAGCACACCTAAAGGAACTAGAAGCAGAACAGCAAAGACACCCCAAACCCAGCAGAAGAAGAGAAATAATAAAGATCAGAGCAGAAATAAACAATATAGAATCTAAAAAAAACAGTACAGCAGATCAATGAAATCAAGAATTGGTTTTTGAAAAAATAAACAAAATTGATAAACCTCTAGCCAGACTTCTCAAAAAGAAAAGGGAGAGGACCCAAATAGATAAAATCATGAATGAAAATGGAATTATTACAACCAATCCCTCAGAAATACAAGCAATTATCAAGGAATACTATGAAAAATTATATGCCAACAAACTGGACAACCTGGAAGAAATGGACAAATTCCTAAGCACCCACACACTTCCAAATCTCAAACAGGAAGAAATAGAAAATTTGAACAGACCCATAACCAGTGAAGAAACTGAATCAGTTATCAAAAACCTCCCAACAAATAAGAGTCCAAGACCATATGGCTTCCCTGGGGAATTCTACCAGACATTTAAAGCAGAGGTAATACTTATCCTTCTCAAGCTGTTCCAAAAAATTGAAAGGGAAGGAAAACTTCCAGACTCATTCTATGAAGCCAGCATTACTTTGATTCCCAAACCAGACAGAGACCCAGCAAAAAAAGAGAACTACAGGACAATATCCCTGATGAATATGGATGCAAAAGACACTAGCAAATCGAACTCAACAGCATATAAAAAGAATTATTCACCATGATCAAGTGGGATTCATTCCTGGGCTGCAGGGCTGGTTCAATAGTCGCAAATCAATGTGAAACATCACATTAATAAAAGAAAAGAAAAGAACCATATGATCCTGTCAATCGATGCAGAAAAAGCATTTGACAAAATTCAGCATCCTTTCTTAATAAAAACCCTCAAGAAAGTTGGGATAGAAGGAAAATACTTAAACATCATAAAAGCCGTTTATGAAAGGCCCACAGCTAATATCATCCTCAATGGGGAAAAACTGAGAGCTTCCCCCCTGAGATCAGGAACACAACAGGAATGTCCACTCTCACCACTGTTGTTTAACATAGTGTTGGAAGGTCTAGCATCAGCAATCAGTCAACAAAAGGAAATCAAAGGCATCAAAATTGGCAAAGATGAAGTCTAGCTTTCACTTTTTGCAGATGACATGATATTATACATGGAAACCCCGACAGACTACACTAAAAGTCTGCTAGAACTGATACATTAATTCAGCAAATTCACAGGATACAAAATTAATTTACAGAAATCAGTTGCATTCTTATACACTAATAATGAAGCAACAGAAAGACAAATAAAGAACTGATCCATTCACAATTGCACCAAGAATCATTAAATACCTAGGAATAAGCCTAACCAAAGATGTAAAAGATCTGTATGCTGAAAACTATAGAAAGCTTATGAAGGAAATTGAAGAAGATACAAACAAATGCAAAAACATTCCATGCTCATGGATTGGAAGAATAAATATTGTTAAAATGTCAATACTACCCAAAGCAATCTACACACTCAATGCAATCCCAATCAAAATTACACCAGCATTCTTCTCGAAGCTACAACAAGCAATCCTAAAATTGTATGGAACCACAAAAGATGCCAAATAGCCAAAGTAATATTGAAGAAGAAAACCAAAGCGGGAGGCATCACAATCCCAGACTTTAGCCTCTACTACAAAGCCGTAATCATCAAGACAGCATGGTATTGGCACAAAAACAGACACATAGACCAATGGAATAGAATAAAGACTCTAGAACTGGACCCACAAAAGTATGGCCAACTAATCTTTGACAAAGCAGGAAATAATATCCAATGGAAAAAAAGACAGTCTCTAACAAATGGTGCTGGGAGAACTGGACAGCAACATGCAGAAGAATGAAACTAGACCACTTTCTTACACCATTCGCAAAAATAAACTCAAAATGGATGAAGGACCTGAATGTGAGACAGGAAACCATCAAAACCCTAGAGGAGAAAGCAGGAAAAAACCTCTCTGACCTCAGCCACAGCAATTTCTTACTCGACACATCTCCAAAGGCAAGGGAATTAAAAACAAAAATGAACCATTGGGGCCTCATGAAGATAAAAAGCTTCTATACTGCAAAGGAAACAATCAATAAAACTAAAAGGCAACTGATGGAATGGGAAAAGATACTTGCAAATTACATATTGGACAAAGGGCTAGTATCCAAAATCTATAAAGAACTCCCCAAACCCCACACCCGAAAAACAAATAATCCAGTGAAGAAACGGGCAGAAGATATGAATAGACACTTCTCTAAAGAAGACATCCAGATGGCCAACAGGCACATGAAAAGATGCTCAAAGTCACTCCTCATCAAGGAAATACAAATCAAAACCACACTGAGATACCACCTCACGCCAGTCAGAGTGGCTAAAATGAACAAATCAGGAGACTAAAGATGCTGGAGAGGATGTGGAGAAACAGGAACCCTCTGGCACTGTTGGTGGGAATGCAAACTGGTGGAGGCACTCTGGAAAACAGTGTGGAGGTTCCTCAAAAAATTAAAAATAGACCTACCCTATGACCCAGCAATAGCACTGCTAGGAATTTACCCAAGGGATACAGCAGTGCTGATGCATAGGGGCATTTGTACCCCAATGTTTATAGCAGCACTTTCAACAATAGCCAAATTATGGAAAGAGCCTAAATGTCCATCAACTGATGAATGGATAAAGAAGTTGTGGTTTATATATACAATGGAATACTACGTGGCAATGAGAAAGAATGAAATATGGCCTTTTGTAGCAACATGGATGGAACTGGAGAGTGTTATGCTAAGTGAAATAAGTCATAGAGAGAAAGAGATACCTATGTTTTCACTCTTACGTGGATCCTGAGAAACTTAACAGAAGACCATGAGGGAGGGGAAGGAAAAAAAAAGTTACAGAGAGGGAAGGAGGCAAACCAGGAGAGACTCTTAAAAACTCAGAATAAACTAAGGGTTGGTGGGAGGTGGGCGGGAGGGGAAAGTGGGTGATGGGCATTGAGGAGGGCACCTATTGGGATGAGTACTGGGTGTTGTATGGAAACCAATTTGACAATAAATGTCATATTAAAAAAAAAAAGAATTATTCACCATGATCAAGTGGGATTTATTCCTGAGGTGCAGGGCTGGTTCAATATTCTCAAATCAATCAATGTGATATGCCACATTATTAAAAGAAAGGGTAAGGAGCATATGATCCTTTTAATAGGTGCAGAAAAAGCATTTGACAAAATACAGAATCCTTTCCTGATAAAAACCCTTGAGAAAGCAGGGGAGAAAGAAGGAACATACCTCAACATCATAAAAGCCATATATGAAAGGCTCACAGCTAATACCATCCTCAATGGGGAAAAAGTGACAGCATTTCACCTAAGGTCAAGAACATGACAGGGATGATCACTTTTACCACTGTTGTTCAACATAGTACTGGAAGGAAGTCCTAGACTCACAATCAGACAAGAAAAAAATAAGTGGCATGCATATTGGTAAAAAGAAGTCAATTTTTTTTTATTGAAATTTAACTCTTCGCAGATGAAATGACACTCTACATAGAAAACCCAAAGACTCCACCAAAACATGGCTACAATCAATGCATGAATTCAGCAAAGTCGCAGGATATAAATTCAACGTACAGAAATTGGTTGCATTTCTATACACCAAAAATTAAGCAGCAGAAAGAGAAATCAAGGAATCTATCCCATTCATAAGAGCAACAAAAACCTTAATATACCTAGGAATAAACCTAACCAAGGAGGTAAAAATCTGTAGGCTGAAAACTATAGAAAGCTTATGAAAGAAATTGAAGAATACACAATGAAATGGAAAAACAATCCATGCTCATGAATTAGAAAATACTGTTAAAATGTCTATACTACCGAATGCAATCTACACATTCAATGCAATCCCTATCTAGAATTCTTTACAGAGCTAGAACAAACAATCCTAAAATTTTCATAGAACTACAAAGACCCTAAAAGCCAAAGTAATGTTGAAAAAACAAAGCAAAGCTGGAGGAATCACAATTCCTGACTTTAAGCTGTATTACAAAGCTATAATCCTCAAGACAGTATGGTACTGGCACAAAAATAGACACATGGATCAGTGGAACAGAACAGAGAGCCCATAAATTGATGCACAAATGTCTAACCACATAATCTTCGACAAAGCAGGAAAGACTGTCCAATGGAAAAAAGAGAGTCTTTTCAGCAAATGGTGCTGGGAAAACCAGACAGCAACATGCAGAAGAATAAAACTGGACCATTTTCTTAAACCACACACAAAAATAAATTCAAAATGGATGAAACCCTAAATGTGAGACTGGAAACCATCAAAATCCTATAGGAGAACACAGGCAACAACCTCTTTGACCTCAGCCACAGCAACTTCATTTTTTTTGTTTTGTTTTTTTGTTTTTAATGTTTATTTATTTTTGAGAACGAAAGACAGAGTGTGAGTGGGGAAGGGGCAGACAGAGAGGGAGTCACAGAATCTGAAGTAGGCTCCAGGCTCTGAGTTGTCAGCACAGTCTGACATGGGGCTCGAACTCACGGACCACGAGATCATGACTTGAGCCAAGTCAGATGCTTAACTAACTAAGCCACCCAGGCACCCCTCGGTCACAACAACTTCTTACTAGACATGTCTCTGGAGACAAGGCAAACAAAAGCATAAATAAAATATTGAGGCCTCGTCAAGATGAAAAGCTTCTGCACAGCAAAGAAAATAATCAACAAAACAAGAAGGCAAATGATGGAATGGGAGAAGATATTTGCAAATGACCTATCACATAAAGGGTTAGTATCCAAAATCTATAAAGAACTTCTCAAAATCAACACCCAAAAACCAAACAATCCAGTGAAGAATTGGGCAGAAGACATGTATAGACACTTCTCCAAAGACATCCAGATGGCTAACAGACACATAGAAGATGCTCAACATCACTCATCATCAGGGAAATACAAATCAAAACCACAATGAGATACCACCTCACATATGTCAGAATGGTTAAAATTAACCACTCAAGAAACAACAGATGCTGGTGAGGATGCAGAGAAAGGAGAACACTTTTGCACTGCTGTTGGAACTGCAAACTGGTGCAGCCACTGTGGAAAACAGTATGGAGGTTCCTCAAAAAATTAAAAATAGAACTACCCTACGACCCAGCAACTGTATTACTAGTTATTTATCCAAAGGATTCAAAAATGCTAATTCAAAGGGGCTCATGCATCCCAATGTTTATATAGCAGTGCTACTGACAATAGCCAAAGTATGGAAAGAGCACATCATGTCCATCAAATAATGAATGGATAAAGAAGACGTGGTATATATATACAATGGCTACTACTCAGTGATCAAAAAGAATGAAATCTTCCCATTTGCAACAATGTGGATGGAGCTAGAGTATGCTATGTGACATAAGTCAGTCAGAGAAAGACAAATATCATGTGATTTTACTTGTATGTGAAATTTAAGAAACACAACAGATGAACATATGGGAAGGGAAGGAAAAATAAGATCAAAGCAGACAGGCAGGCAAGCCGTCAAAGACTCTTAAATACAGAGAACAAACTGAGGGTTGCTAGAGGGGAGGTGGGTGGGGAAAAGGGCTAAGTGGGTGATGGGGATTAAGAAGGGCACTTGTTGGGAGGAGCACTGGGTGTCATATGTAAGTGATGAATCAGTTCCACTCCTGAAACCAATACAGCATTGTATGTTATCTAATGTGAATTTAAATACATTAATTTTTAAAAAACCATGCTATGAATCCAGATCTGCAGTTAGTGTACAAATGGTAAAGTAACCTGTGTAAACAGAAGAATTCCTAAATTCCTCTTTTTTTTTTTTTTTATGTTTATTTTTGAGAAAGAGATAGAGTGAGAGCAGGGCGGGGCAGAAACAGAGGGAGACACAGAATCCAAAGCAGACTCCAGGCTCCTGCCCCAACACAGGGCTCAAACTGATGAACCGTGAGATCATGACCTGGGCTAAGGTCGGACACTTAACCGACTCAGCCACCCAGGCGCTCCAAGAATTCCTAAATTCTTAAGTAGTAAATGAATAAGCTTAGGTTCTACAGAAGCTGTTTTCTTGGTGAGAGCTTTTCCCATTATGAAAATCTCATGCTGATGAAAGTCCGTTTAGTAAATGGAATGATATGTAGTCAGAAAGGAATTAAATGACCTTTTGGGACTTTTCCCTGGGCACCACGTCATAGATCATAATAAATATTCAAATAGAAGTACATGTTTGCAAAACATCTTGTTGGGTATCAAGAAATATTTTGAAGAGGATGACCCGATTCGATGGCGATATGGCAGAAGCAAACAGCCATCAGGAAGTAGGTACCTGGTATTCCATTATGTAAGGATCATCCCTGAAGAATTTGAAATATTTTCCAAATGCTTATTCTTGCCTAAAATAAGGCCAACTGGATGCAAAGTTGTTTTAAACTAAAAGAGGTATATGGCACTGAGTTCCATGAGTTGCAGCAGAGTCTAGTCAAGAAGAAAAGAGATTTTGGGGCGCCTGGGTGGCTCAGTCGGTTAAGCGCCTGACTTTGGCTCAGGTCATCATCATCACACTGCTCGTGAGTTCGAGCCCCGCATCGGGCTCTGTGCTGATAGCTTGGAGCCTGGAGCCTGCTTTGAATTCTGTGTCTTCCTCTCTATGCCCCTTCCCTGCTCATGCGCTCTCTCTCTCTCTCTGTCTCTCAAATATAAAATAAAACATAAAAAAAAAGAACAAAAGAGATTTCAGTCTCATATGTAGAATTGAAAAAACACAACAGATGAACATAGGAAAAGGGAAGGAAAAATAAAAACAGAGACAGAGGCAAACCATAAGAGATTCTTTTTTTAAATAATTTTATTTTTTTAATTTACATCCAAATTAGTTAGCATAGTGTGTAACAATGATTTCAGGAGGAGGTTCCTTAATGCCCCTTACCCATTTAGCCCATCCCCCCTCCCACAACCCCTCCAGTAACCCTCCGTTTGTTCTCCATATTTAAGAGTCTCTTATGTTTTGTCCCCCTCCCTGTTATATTATTTTTGCTTCCCTTCCCTTATGTTCATCTGTTTTGTATCTTAAAGTCCTCATATGAGTGAGGTCATATTTGTCTTTCTCTTATTAATTTTGCTTAGCATAATGCCCTCTAGTTTCATCCACATAGCTGCAAATGGCAAGATTTCATTCTTTTTGATTGCCGAGTAATACTCCATTGTATATATATACCACATCTTATTTATCCATTCATCCATCGATGGACATTTGGGCTCTTTCCATACTTTGGCTATTGTTGATCGTGCTGCTATAAACATTGGCATGCATGTGCCCCTTCGAAACAGCATACCTGTATCCCTTGGATAAATGCCTAGTAGTGCAATTGCTGGGTTGTAGGGTAGTTCTATTTTTAATTTTTTGACGAACCTCCACACTGTTTTCCAGAGTGTCTGCACCAGCTTGCATTCCCACCAGCAATGCAAGAGAGATCCTATTTCTCCACATCCTCGCCAACATCTGTTGTTGCCTGAGTTGTTAATGTTAGCCATTCTGGCAGGTGTAAGGTGGTATCTCACTGTGGTTTTGATTTGTATTTCCCTGATGATGAGTGATGTTGAGCATTTTTTCATGTGCCTGTTGGCCATCTGGATGTCTTCTTTGGAGAAGTGTCTATTTGTGTCTTTTGCCCATTTCTTCACTGGACTACTTGTTTTTTGGGTGTTGAGTTTGATAAGTTCTTTATAGATTTTGGATACTAACCCTTTATCTGATAGGTCATTTGCAAAAATCTCCCATCCTATCAGTTGCCTTTTAGTTTTGTTGATTGTTTCCTTCACTGTGCAGGTTTTTATTTTGATGAGGTCCCAACAGTTCATTTTTGTTTTTGTTTCCCTTGCCTCCAGAGAAGTGCTGAGTAAGAAGTTGCTGTGGCCAAGTTCAAAGAGGTTTTTGCCTGCTTTCCCCTCGGGGATTTGGATGGCTTCCTGTCTTTTGTTTAGGTCTTTCATCCATTTTGAGTTTATTTTTGTGTATGGTGTAAGAAAGTAGTCCAGGTTCATTTTTCTGCATGTTGTTGTCCAGTTTTCCCAGCACCACTTGCTGAAGAGACTGTCTTTATTCCATTGGATATTCTTTCCTGCTTTGTCAAAGATGAGTTGGCCATACGTTTGTGGGTCCATTTATGGGTTCTCTGTTCTGTTTCATTGATCTGAGTGTCTGTTTTTGTGCCACATAAGAGACTCTTAAATACAGAGAACAAACTGGGGGTTGCTACAGGGGAGGTGGGTGGGAGGATGGGCTAAATGGGTGATGGGGATTAAGAAGGGCACTGGTTGGGATGAGCACTGGGTATTCAATGTAAGTGATGAGTTAATGGATTTTACTCATGAAACCAATACTGCACTGTATGTTAACTAACTTGAATTTAAATAAATAAAAAATATGGGGCATCTGGGTGGCTCATTCAGTTAGACTTTGGCCCAGGTCATGGTCTTGTGGTTTGTGGGTTTAAGCCCCATGTTGGGCTCAGTGCTGATAGCTCAGAGCCTGAGCCTGCTTCAGATTCTGTGTCTCCCTCTCTCTCTGCCCCTCCCCCACTCATGCTCTGTCTCTCACTGTCAAAAATAAACATTTTTCTAAAAATTTAAAAAAGAATAAAAAAGAAAAAAAACTGCATCCATTGTTAAATGTATAAAAGTTCATTTCCAAATATGTTTAAAAGAGCAAAATACAGGCATCTGGGTGGCTCAGTTGGTTAAGAGTCTGACTCTTGATTTTGGCTCAGGTCATGATCTCAGTTAATGAGTTCCAGTCCCATATCAGGCTCCATGCTGATAGTGTGGGGCCTGCTTGGGATTCTCTCTCTCCCTCTCTGTCTGCTCCTCCCCTGTGCACTCTCTCTCTCCTTTCTTTCAAAAATAAATCATAAATTGAAAGAGAGATAGATATTTTAAGAAAGAAAAAGAAAAGAAAATAGGGGCAACTGACTCTTTCAGTTGAATATCCAACTCTTGATTTTGGTTCAGGCCATGATCCCAGGTTCGTGGGATCAAGCTCCACATTCAGCTCTGCACTGAGAATGGAGCCTGCTTAAGATTCTCTCTCTCTCTTCCTCTGTCCCTCTCTCCTGCTCGCATGCTCTCTAAAATTAAAAAAAGAAAGAAAGAAAGAAAGAAAGAAAGAAAGAAAGAACAAAACAAAAAATAGGGGTGCCTGGGTGGCTCAGTTTTTTGGGCATCTGACTCTTGATTTCAGCTCAGGTCATCTTCTCACAGTGGTGAGATCACATGGGCCTCCATGCTGGGTGTGGAGCCTGCTCAAGATTCTCTCTCCCCAGGGGCCCATGGGTTGCTCAATTGGTTAAGTGTCTGACTCTTGGTTTCAGCTCAGGTCATGATCTCACAGTTATGGGTTCAAGCTAGGCATTGGGCTCCATGCTGACAGCCCAGAGCCTGATTGGGATTCTCTCCCTCCCTCTCTACCCCTCCGCTGCTCACGCTCTCTTTCTGTCAGAAAGAAAGAAAAAAGGAAAGAAAGAAAGAAAGAAAGAGGAAAGAAAGAAAGAAAGAAAGAAAGAAAGAAAGAAAGAAAGAAAAGAGAATGAAAGAAAGAAAGAAAGAAAGAAAGAAAGAAAGAGAAAGGAAGGAAAGAAAAGGAAAGGAAAGAAAAAAGAAAACAAAAGAGAAAGGTACAATTCAAAAGCCAGGAGGATCAAATATAAAGACAAATTCTAGAGGCAGAATGAAGGTTCGTGTCACCTTAGTGTCCAGTGAAAGGTAAAAAACTAAAACAAAAAAAAAATGTCAGGAACAAGAAAGAATATGTTAAAATACTGGTGGGGAGGGTAGATGGGGGAGGGGAGAATGCAAAAGACAAAATGGGTGCTTATGGCTTTTATGATGCAGTGAGGATGTGTAGCGTATGTGGAATATATCAAACATAAGGTATACATTGAAACCTTTTGGTAGAAGATCGATTGTATAATAGGAAAAACACAACAGGAGTTAGACCAGGGTTCTAGTCTTACCTCTAACACTGTAATCACTCAATGCCTTTAAGCCTATTTTTATTTTTTTTTCAACGTTTATTTATTTTTTTTGGGACAGAGAGAGACAGAGCATGAACGGGGGAGGGGCAGAGAGAGAGGGAGACACAGAATCGGAAACAGGCTCCAGGCTCTGAGCCATCAGCCCAGAGCCTGACGCGGGGCTTGAACTCACGGACCGCGAGATTGTGACCTGGCTGAAGTCGGACGCTTAACCGACTGCGCCACCCAGGCGCCCCTAAGCCTATTTTTAACATATATATAATTACATACTATAAGATGAATAATATTGGCTTGCTGATATCCCTCAGACTGGTTAAAAAAAATAAGATGACATAATACATAGTAAAATACAAATACATTATTACCATCATTATTTACTTTAGTCAAACCTTTCAACACAAACCAAACAATAAACCATTTTTATAAGACCTTCAGCACTTTTTTCAAACCAACACAAATAATCCCTTAGTAACACTTTTCTCCCTAGAGTTCCCTTCCCTTTCCTGCAGATATAAAGTGGATATTTACCTGGGCCCGATTCATTAGCTGTCATCCTGGGATTTCCCTTCACCTCTCTCCTGTGTTAGAGCCATGTTTCCCTTTCCCTGATGTATTCTTTTCTTTTGCTGAAGGATTTTTTAAATATATATATATATATACACATACATACATATACATATACATATATATATATACATACATATATATATATATATATCTTAAATTTACATCCAAGTTAGTTAGCATATAGTGCAATAATGATTTCAGGAGTAGAATCCAGTGATTCATCCCCTACATGTAACACCCAGTGGTCATCCCAACAAGCGTCTTCTTTAATGCCCCTTGCCCATCTATCCCATCCCCCCCCACCTACAATCCCTCCAGCAACCCTGTTTGTTCTCTGTATCTAAGAGTCTCTTATGTTTTGTCCTTCTCCCTGTTTTTATATTATTTTTGCTTCCCTTCCCTTATGCTCATCTGTTTTGTATCTTAAATTCCACAAGTGAAGTCATATATTTGCCTCTGACTTATTTCTCCTAGCATAATACCCTCTAGTTAGCATAATACCACATAGTTGCAAATGGCAAGATTTCATTCTTTTTGATTGCCGAGTAATACTCCACTGTGTGTGTGTGTGTGTGTGTGTGTGTGTGTGTGTGTGTGTATATATATATATACCACATATTCTTTATCCATTCCCCATTGATGGACATTTGGGCTCTTTGCATACTTTGGCTATTGTTGATAGTGCTGCTGTAAACATTGGGGTGCATGTGTCCCTTTGAAACAGCACACCTGTATCCTCTGCATAAATACCTAGTAGTGCAATTGCTGGGTCATAGGATAGTCCTGTTTTTAATTTTTTGAGGAACCTCCATACTGTTTTCCAGAGTGCCTCCACCAGTTTGCATTCCCACCAGCAGTACAAAAGGGCTCCTCTTTCTCCACATCCTTGCCAACATCTGTAATTGCCTGAGTTGTTAATTTTAGCCATTCTGACAGGTGTGTCGTGGTATCTCATTGTGGTTTATGAAGCATTCTTTAGTAGTTCTCTTAAAAAGATGCAAGGCAAACAGATAATATATAGATGTATTTTGAGCACTTGCATGTCTGAAAGTCTTTATTCTATCTCCATATTTGATACTTATATGTATATATGCATGTGTTTGTACTTATATACATGCTTGTGGGTGTATGTATATATACATATACATATATATCTTATTAGATAGGTTTTCTTTAAGAACTTTATAAATATTACTCTACTGTCATCTAGACAACCAATGTAGCTGTGGACATACCATGTTGATTCCTATTCCTGTATAAGTGACTTATTTTTCATTTGTTTTCTCCAAAAGCTTTTATGGTACCTTCATGTTTTGGGTCTTTCTTAACCTCTAATCTTTTGAAATTTCACAACAATGTGTTTTTGGGTAGATCTTTTTACCTGAATTGTACTGAGTACTCAGCGAGCTCTTTTAATCTGGATACTCATGTTCCTCAATCCTAGAAAACTAGAATCAAATATTTAATATTCCCAATATTCTTTTGTATTTCATTTTGTTTTTGTTTTTTTCAACTGTTATCAGTTGGGTATTAGATCTCACAGCTTGATCTTGGTCTTTTCCTGTTTTCATTTTTTTTTTCTTGTCATTTTCCAGGTTATTCCCTAACCAACCTTAAAGGCTTGTTTTTTGTTTTGTTGTTTTACTATGTTTCAGCGGTTGCTCTAGAGTGTGCAATATACATTTATAACCAAGCTAAGGTTATTTTCTTTTTTTTAAATTTTCTTTCATGTTTATTTATTTTTGAGAGAGACGGAGACAGAATATGAGTGGGTTAGGGGCAGAGACCGAAAGAGACACAGAATCTAAAGCAGGCTCCCGGCTTCAAGCTGTCAGCACAGAGCCCGACATGGGGCTCAAACTCACAGGCTGTGCGATCATGACCTGAGTCGGAGTCGGATGCTCAACCAACTGAGCCACCCAGGCGCCCCAAGCCAAGCTTATTTTCAAATAACAGTATACCACTTCATAAATAGTACAAGTACCTTATAATAAAAAACATTCCTAAATCCACCCTCCCATCCCTTATGTCACTGCTGTCATTTTTTTTCACCTTAACATCAGCTATAACCATCAAATACATTGTTGTTACTATTATTTGGGAAAAAAGCTTTTATCTATTAGATGAATTAAGGATAAGTAAGTTTTTATTTTACTTTCACTTATTACTTCTCTATTGCTCTGCCTTTCTTTATATAGATCTGAGTTCCTGACACTATCATTTTCCTTCTCTCAAGAAATTTTTTTTCTTGTTTTAAGTTGTATGATGTTTTTATTTTCATTTTTTAAAGTTTTTATTTTAATTCCAGTTAGTTAACATAAAGTGTTCTCTCAATAAATTCTTACCATTTCTTGAAAAACAAATCAACTGGCAGGAAAATCTCTCAATTTCTGCCCATGTGAGAAAAAAAATTATTTCTCCCTCACTTTTGAAGGAAGACAGCAGGACACAAAATTCCAGGTGGATGGTTTTATTCTCTCAATAATTTGAATATTTCACTCCACACTCTTGCTTGCATGGTTTACATCCAATTACATCCAAGACCAGGGTGCCATCCTAGATGGGTTCTGGTGAGAACATTCTTTCTAGCTTGCAGACAGTTGGCCACCTTTTGCTGCATCCTCACATGGCACAGAGAGTGACAGCACCAGCAAGATCTGGTGTAATGTAATTTGTATCTTTGCTCCTCTGATAAGGTGGTTTCTTTGATATTTTATCTTTGATATTCTGTAGTCTGAGTATAATATGCCTAGGTAGTTTTTTGGCATTTATCATTGTTTGGTGTTCCCTGAGATATCTGAATCTGTGGTTTGGTGTCTGGCGTTAATTTGGGGAAATGGAAATTCTTAGTCACTGCTTCAAGTATTTCTTCTCTTCCTTTCTCTTCCTTCTGTTTTTGATATTCACATTACACGTATATTGCACTTCTTCTAATTGTCCCACAGTTGGTGGACATTTTGCTCAATTGTTTGGACTTTTTTTCTCTTTGCTTTTCAGTTTTGGAAGTTTCTATTAGCATATTCTCAAGCTCAGAGATTCTTTCCTCAGCTGTGTCAATTATACTAATAAGCCCATCAAATGCATTCTTCCTGTTACATTGTCTTTTATCTCCAACATTTCTTTTTGGATTCTTACAATTTCCACCTCTCTGCTTACATTATCCATCTGTTCTTGTATATTGTTTACTTTTTCCATTAGAGCCTCCACATATAAATTATAGTTGTTTTAAATTCCTAGTCTAATAATTACAACATTCCTGCTGCATCTAGATGTGTCTGATTCTGATGTTTATGGTCTCTTCAAATTATGTTTTCTGCCTTTTAGCATGCCTTATCATTTTTTGTTTAAAGCCTAACATGATGTACCTGGTAAAAGAAACTCTGGTACACAGGCCTTTGGTGACAGTGGTAAGGTGTACAGGGAGGAGAAGCATTCCACAGTCTTATTATTAGGTCTCAGTCTTTTTGGGAGCCTGCACCCCTTAGCTGAGAATTTCACTTGTGTTTGTCCAGTATTTCCTCTGGTTAGGTGAGACAGGATGCCTGGAGGGGACTAAAGCTGGGTATTTCCCTTCTCCCACGTTGATTAGGCTATGATAAAACCCCAACAGGATTAGGCTCTGGTAAAGTAGTTTCTCTTGAGGGCAGAATTTTTAAGAACAGGATGCCTGCATTTCCCTGATGAGGAGCAACATTGAGCATCTCTTCATGTGCCTGTTGGCCATCTGGATGTCTTCTTTAGAAAAGTGTCTATTCATGTTTTCTGCCCATTTCTTCACTGGATTATTTGTTTTTTGGGTGAGGAGTTTGGGGAGTTCTTTATAGATTTTGGATACTAGCCCTTTGTCCAATATGTAATTTGCAAATATCTTTTCCCATTCCTTCGGTTGCCTTTTAGTTTTGTTGATCGTTTCCTTTGCAGTGCAGAAGCTTTTTATCTTCATGAGATCCCAATAGTTCATTTTTGTTTTTAATTCCCTTGCCTTTGGAGATGTGTCAAGTAAGAAATTGCTGCGGCTGAGGTCAGAGAGGTTTTTTTCCTTTCTCCTCTAGGGTTTGATGGTTTCCTGCCTCACACGTCCTTTACCTTCACGTCCTTTATCCATTTTGAGTTTATTTTTGTGAATGGTGTAAGAAAGTGGTCTAGTTTCATTCTTCTGCATGTTGCTGTCCAGTTCTTCCAGCACCATTTGTTAAAGAGACTGTCTTTTTTCCATTGGATATTCTTTCCTGCTTTGTCAAAGATTAGTTGGCCATATTTTTGTGGGCCCAATTCTGGAGTCTCTATTCTATTCCATTGGTCTATGTGCTCAACGTCGTTCCTCATCAGGGAAATACAAATCAAAACCACAATGAGATACCACCTCACGCCAGTCAGAGTGGCTAAAATGAACAAATCGGGAGACTATAGATGCTGGAGAGGATGTGGAGAAACAGGAACCCTCTGGCACTGTTGGTGGGAATGCAAACTGGTGGAGGCACTCTGGAAAACAGGGTGGAGGTTCCTCAAAAAATTAAAAATAGACCTACCCTATGACCCAGCAATAGCACTGCTAGGAATTTACCCAAGGGATACAGGAGTGCTGGTGCATAGGGGCACTTGTACCCCAATGTTTATAGCAGCACTTTCAACAACAGCCAAATTATGGAAAGAGCCTAAATGTCCATCAACTGATAAATGGATAAAGAAATTGTGGTTTATATACACAGAGGAATACTACGTGGCAATGATAAAGAATGAAATATAGCCTTTTGTAGCAACATGGATTGAACTAGAGAGTGTTATGCTAAGTGAAATAAGTCATACAGAGAAAGACAGATACCATATGTTTTCACTCTTATGTGGATCCTGAGAAATTTAACAGAAGACCATGGGGGAGGGCAAGGAGAAAAAAAAAAGTAAGGGGGGGGGGAGCCAAACCATAGGAGACTCTTAAAAACTGAGAACAAACTGAGGGTTGATGGGGGTGGGAGGGAGAGGAGGGTGGGTGACGGGTATTGAGGAGGGCACCTGTTGGGAGGAGCACTAGGTGTTGTATGGAAACCAACTTGACAATAAATTTCATATTAAAAAAAAAGAACAGGATGCTTGCATATTTCAAAATACCCCCCACCCCCAGCCCCCAACCAGAAGCACAAAGGAAGTTTTCTTCAATATTCACTGTGAGAACCTGGTAGAGCTCCTGGAGGTAGAACTAACAAAATGCGGAGGCCTGCTATGGACTGAATTATGTTCCACCAAAATCACATAATGAGGCCCCAATCCTCAATGTGATGGTATTTGGAAATAGGAAGGTTTAGATGAGATCAAGAGTGTGGGCCCCTCATGATGGGATCAGCGCCCTTATAAGAAGAGATGCTAGAGCTTGCTAGTGCAGTCACTCTCTCCCTGCTATATAAGGACACAGCAAGAAAGCTATCTGCAAGCTAGGAAGCAAGTTCCTACCAGAACAGCACTAAGATGGCACCCTGATCTCAGACTTCTGGCCTCCAGAACTTTAAGAAAATAAATCTCTGCTGTTTAAGCCACCCAGTCTATGGGAATGGCTATGGCAGGTCAAACTAAGACAGGGTCCCCTAATGATTTGATCTCCGCACTTATTGACACAGTGCTTTCAGGAATTCTTCAATTACACTTTAGATTTTCCTATCCCAGTACTGGTTCCTGCAGAGGTTTCTGCTTATTGGTTTCTGCTCCAATTAGGTGATTCTTTGTATCAATCTCTCTGCCTCTAAAATTTTGGGTGCAGAAGTTTGCCATGTAATCTCACTTCCCTGACAGATTTAAGAAGAGTTGTTGATTTTTCAGTTTGTTCACCTTTTTACTAATTAATAGGATGGAGTTACTAGCTTCATGCTCTTTACATGCTGGACTGGCAACCAGAAGCCAAGAGTTTTGTTTTTTAAAATTTAAACTATCATATATACATATACATATATATGGTGTATATATATATATATATATATATATACACACAAATCATGTATGATATATATCATATATATCATATGATTATATATCATATATATGATATATATAGTTATTAGAGGTTCTTTCTTACTCTCTGATCATTCTTCTTTATGGCATCTGTTTATTTTATGAACTCAAAAATCTGTAATTTCCCTGAGGTAATTAGTTACATCTTCAAAAAGTTTTCTTCTGTTGTCCATATGGTCTGTTTTCTACAGGTCTCTTTTTTTCTGATTATCTTATCTAGTTTTCGTGTTGGAGTTTTCTGTCTAGTGATCCTTAATTTTTCTTATTTCTGTATTTATTAATTAAAAATATTTACGTACATATCTGATACTATTATAGGGACTGGGGACACAACAGTGAACAAAACAGACAAATCTCTACTCTCATGAAGCTTCCATTCTAGTGGGATGATTCCAGCAATTAAAAAACAAAAGACAAATATGGGTGATAAGGAGAGAGTGATGGAAGGTAGTAATGTGTGCCATGGAGAAAAATAAATCAGGGTATATGGGGAGTAAGTGCTGGAGGCTGTTATTTTATGTTGGGATGGTCAGAGAAGACATCTCTTATAAGGTAAGACATTGGCCTGGTATTCCCAAATCCATCTTCCCAGCTGAACTACTCCAGAAAACAAACCTCCAGCCTCCTCCATAGGAGAACTGTAGAGTGAATTTGCTTGGACGTTCAGGATGGAGAAGAGAACCCAGGGAGGTTCTAACAGATTTGCATATAAACTTTCAACAATCTTTCCTTCTTCCACATTCTGCTCTTGATGGCACCAATACCTGATGCTTCTAAGTACAGTACTCAGTCTCTCAGGAGGTCCATGAAGCAAAACTCCTCTTTTCTCATTAATTTCTCCCTCTGTAGACACATAGATAATTTTCTTTTATAACCAAATCAATTACCATTCCTGTCTTCTAGCTTCCTCCTACTCATTTAAATCTCTCATTTGCTATTTTATTCCTCATATCTTTGTGTTTGTTAACTTTTTAAAGAAATATTTACTGTCATTTCAAAAGCCTTTGGAGAAAAAGAGAAGATAAACAAATGGGGTCAATCTGCCATTTTAAGCACGAAATCTTGGTATTTTTTTTTAATTTTTTTGTTTAACGTTTATTTATTTTTGAGACAGAGAGAGACAGAGCATGAACGGGGGAGGGTCAGAGAGAGAGGGGGACACAGAATCTGAAACAGGCTCCAGGCTCTGAGCCGTCAGCACAGAGCCCGACGCGGGGCTCGAACTCACGGACCGTGAGATCATGACCTGAGCCGAAGTCGGACGCCCAACCGACTGAGCCACCCAGGTGCCCCATGTCTGTGGTATTTTAATTGCCATCACTTACATACACCATCCATATTCTAAACTTCCAAAATTTTCTCAGGTTTCTCAATGAAATGCCCCTCTTATCTCTGAAAATGTAAATCTCATCTCTATCTACAAAACCTCAAATATTATCCCATAATTATCTTTCCCAATTAACATCATTAAAGAATTTCCCTCTACTTGTTTGAGATATGAATTTACTTCCTTATTATATTCCCTTAACACTTAGCATAGTGGGGTTTACTAAGTAGTTGATCAATGAATTATGTTCCTATAACATCAGTGATGAGATACACTGGTAATATTAACAGTAGGCTTCTAGCAATGAAAGAAACTATTTTAATTGTAATAAATATCTCATATATTTAACTTCTAACATCTCTCAGTGGGAGAATCCATTTTATAGTACCAAGTAGAAGTATTAATCTGAAATAATAATAAGATGCATATTATAGTCTAAAAACACTTAGAAAGTAACTAAAAAACAAAAAGTAAAAAAATAAAGAGGAATTAAAGTTGTAAACTAAAAAAAATATTCATACATCACAAAAATCGTAGTAAAAAAAAAATAACAGAAGAATAACAACAAAAGACCTATAAAGAATAAATGACAAAATGGCAGACCTAATGGTGGTGATGGTTGTACAGCAAAGTGAATATACTAAAAATCATTGAATTTAAAATTCACTTTAAGTCACTTTAAAAATTCATTTTAATTCACTTTAAAAGTTATTTTTGTGTTATGTGGATTATATCTCTTATAAATTTTAAATAATAGGCATAAATCCAGCCATATTGAATAATTACATCAAATATGAACAGAAAAATGTTCCAAAGCAAAATCCACTATACGCTGTCATAGATTCAAGAATATAAACAGACTGAAAGTCATAAGAAAAAGATACACCATGCAAAGAGTATAAGAGAGCTGGAGTGGCTGTATTAATAAAAAACAAAATAGACTTCAGGATAAGAAACATCACTAGAGACCAAGAGAGATACTTTAAAATGATAAAAGAGTCAATATATCAGGAATATATAACAACTGTAAACGTAACATCTAACAGAGACCCATCTAACAGAGACCCAAAACACATGAAACAAAAATCATACAAAGCATGCCCTCTAACCATAAGAGAATTAAATTAGAAATCAATACCAATAAAACCAAATTTCTTCAAATAAAGAAGTTAAACATACATAAGAAATGCATGCGTCAAAAAAGGAATCACAATGGAAATTAGACATTATTTTGAGCTGAGTGAGAAGAAATAGAAAATGTATCAAAATTCATAGGATATGGCTAAAGTAGTATCCAGGGAAATTTATAGCTTTAAAAGACTAAATTTAAAAAGAAGATTTCAAGTTAGTACCTTACTCCATTAAAAAAAAAAAACAACCCAGAAGAACAAATTAAAGCCAAAACAATTAGAAAAAAGTAACAAAGATTAAAACAGAATTCCATAAAATAGAATACAGAAAAACACCAGAGAAAATTAATGAAAGAGAAAGTTGGCTCTTTGAAAAGATGAAAAAAAATTGATATTTAGCTAAACTAACAGAGAGAAAAAAGGAGAGAAGTGGGGAGGGAGGAGATATAAACTACCAAATCTGGAATATAAGAAGGAATATCACTGCCAAACTTTCAGAAGTTAAAAATATTATAAAGATTTTAACAACTCTGTATCAGCAAATTTGATGCCTATATGAAATGGACACTGTTCTAATAAGACAAAAATTTCAATAGTGAAGATATGGAAATAAGAAAAGAGAAATCTAAATACAGGTATATCTCGGAGAAATTGTGAATTAGGTTCTAGATCCCCCCCCCCCCCCAGTAAAGCAAATATCACAATAATGTAAGTTAAATGAATTTTTTGGTTTCCTGGTGCATATAAAAGTTACATATGCTTGGGGCACCTGGGTCGCTCAGTCAGTTAAGGGTCTGGCTCTTGATCTTGAGTTCAGGTTGTGATCTCAGGGTCATGAGTTCAAGGCCTGCTTTGGGCTCCACACTAGGCATGGGGCCTATTTAAAAAAAATAATAATAGAAATAAAGTAAAAAAGTTATGTATATTATACTGGGCGTCTGGGTGGCTCAGTAGGGTAAGCATCTGACTCTTCGTTTTGGCTCAGTCATAATCTCATGGTTTCAAGAGTAGGAGCCCTGAGTTGGGCTCTGCACTAGCAGCTCACAGGCTGCTTGCATACTTAGGATTTTTTTTCTTTGTGTGTGTGTGTGTGTGTGTGTGTGTGTGTGTGTGTGTGTGTGTGACTGAGAGAGAGAGAGCAAGTGAGTGAGGGGCAGAGAGAGAGAGAGGGAGACAGAGGAAGATGGAGGGAGAGAGAGAAAGAGGGAGAGAGAGAAGCTGGGCTCACCAGAAGTGGAACTCATGTTTTTGCAGGAAGCAGGGCTTGTGCTTACCTGACACAGGGCTCGTGCTCACCCAAAGCAGAGTTCATGCTCATGAACTGTGACATTACCTGAAGTCAAATGCTTAATGACTGAGCCACTCAGGCGTCCCATCCAATTGAGAAATTGTCTCAATTTCTTTCTCTCTACTCCTCCCCCACTTGTGCTCTCTCTCAAAATACATCAATAAACTTTAAAAAGAGAGTTCTGTCTACTATACTATAGTCTGCTGGGTGTGCAATAGCATTATGTCTTTTTAAAAAATTTTTGTTTACATTTATTTTTTTTTGATAGACAGAGACAGAGCACAAGTGGGGCAGGGGCAGAGAGAGAGGGAGACACAGAACTGGAAGCAGGCTCCAGGCTCCGACCTGTCAGCACACAGCCCAATGTGGGGCTCCAGCTCACAAACCCCAACATCGTGACCTGAGCCAAAGTCGGACACTTAATCAACTGAGCCACCCAGGCGCCCCAACATTATGTCTTAAAAAATGTACATATCTTAATTAAAAAATACTTTTTTGGCTTGCCTGGGTGGCTCAGTCATTTAAGCATCTGACTTCAGCTCAGGTCATGATCTCATAGCTCCTGAGTTCCAGCCCCATGTTGGGTTCTGTGCTGACAGCTCAGAGCCTGGAGTCTGCTTCAGATTCTGTCTCCTCTCTCTGTCCCTCCCCTGCTCATGCTCTGTCTCTGTCTCTCTCTCAAAAATAAATAAACATTAGAAAAACAAAATACTTTTTTGCTAAAAATGCTAACCGTAATCTTGAGCTTTCAGTGAATGTCATCTTTTTGCTGGAGAAGGGTCTTTCCTCAATGTTGATGGTTGTTGACTTACCAGGATAGTAGCTGCTGAAAGTTTGTCTGGCTGTGGCAATTTCTTAAAATAAGACAACAAGGAAGTCTGCCATACTGATTTACTCTTGTATTCAGAAACCATTTACCTATAGCACATGATGCTGTCTGATAACATTTTATCGACAGTAGATCTTCTTTCAAAATTGGAGTCAGTCCTTTCAAACCCTGCTGCTGCTTTATCAACTACGTTTATGTAATATTCTAAATCCTCTGTTGTCATTTCAACCACCTGCACAGCAACTTTGCCAGGAGTAGATTCCATCTCAGGAAACCACTTTCTGTGCCCATCCTTAAGAAGTACATTCTCAAGAACACCTGGGTGGCTCAGTCAGTTAAGCATTTGACTCTTGACTTCGGCTCAGGTCTTAATCTCATGGTTCGTGGAGTCGAAGCCCATGTCAGGCTCTGCACTGATGACGTGGATCCTGCTTGCGATTCTCTCTCTTCTCTCTCTCTGCCCTTCCCCCTGATTGCATGCTCCCTCTTTCAAAATAAATAAACTTAAAAAATAAAAGAAACAACTCCTCAGTGAAAGTCTTTCAGTCATTGATTGCAGCCATTGAGTCACATATTCAGGCTCTACTTCTCATTCTACTTCTCTTGCTATTTCCACCATATCTGCAATTATTTCCTCCAATGAAGTCCTGAACCCCTCCACTATCTATAAGGGTAAGAATCAGCATCTTGCAAACTCTGGTTCATGTTGATATTTTGACCCCTTCCCATTAATCATGAATGTTCTTAATGGGATCTAGAATGGTGACTCCTTTCCAGAAGTTTTTCAACCAACTTTGCCCAGATCCATCAGAAGAATCACTATTTACAGCAACGGTAGCCTTATGAAACGCATTTCTCATAGTAAGATTTGAAAGTCGAAATTACTCCTTGATCTAGGAGTTGCACAACAGATGTGTCAGTAGTCAAGAAAACAACATTAATCTCACTGTACATCTCAAAACCCTTGGGTGATCAGGTGCAATGCCAATGAGCAGTAATATTTAAAAAAAATCTTTTTTTCCGAGTGGTACATCTCAAAAGTAGGTTTGAAATATTCAGTAAACCATGCTATAAACAGATGTGCCATCACTCAGATCTGTTGTTCCATTTATACAGCACAAGCACAGATTTAGCACAATTCTTAAAAGCCCTAAGATTTTCAGAATGGCAAATGACCACTGGCTTCAACTTCAAATCATCAGCTGCATTAGCCCCTAACAAGAAAGTCAGCCTATCTATCCTTTGGCACTGTGAAGCCAGGTATTGACTTCCACTGACTTCTCTCTAGCTAACAAAGTCCTAGATGGCATCTCCTTCCAATACAAGGCTGTTAGTTACATCTACATTCTGTTGTTTATGTAGCCACCTTCATGAATTATCTTAGCTAGATCTTCTAGATAACTTGCTGAAGCTTCTACATCAGCATCTGCTCCTTCACCTTCTACTTAAAAAAAATTGTTAATGTTTATTTATTTTTGAAAGAGAGACAGAGAGACGGGGGGGCAGGGGGGCTCAGAGAGAGAGGGAGACACAGAATCTGAAGCAGGCTCCAGGCTCCAAGCTGTCAGCACAGAGCCCAATGTGGGGCTCAAACTCGCAAACTGCAAGATCATGACCTGAGCTGAAGTTGGACACTTAATCAAGTAAGCCACCCAGGCACCCCCACCTTGAACTTTTATGGAGAGGTCTTTTCTTACATCTCATGAACCAACTTCTGCTAGCTTCAAATTTTTACTTCTACAACCTCCTGGCCTTTCTTAGTCTTCACAGAATTGAAAAGAGTTAGGGCCTTGCTCTGGATTAGGAATTTAAGGGACTATAGTAGTTAGTTTGATCTATTCAGCTCACTAAAACTTTTTCCTTATCAGTAAAAAAAGGCTATTTTGCTTTCTTATCATTTGTGTGTTGACTGGAATAGCACTCTTAATTTCCTTCACAAACTCTTTCTTTTCATTCATAACCTGGCTAAGTGGTTAACTGCAAGAAGCCTAACTTTCAGCCCATCTTGGCCTTTTGACATGCCTTCCTCATTAAGCTTAGTTATTGCTAGCTTTCAATTTAAGGTGAGGTGTGTGGACTCTTCGTTTCACATGAACACTCAGAGTCCACTGTAGCGTTACTGACTGGCCTAATTTCAATATTGTTGTGCCTCAGGGAATAGAGAAACCCAAGGGAGAATGGTGGGGAACGGCTGGTTGGCAGAACAGTCAGAACAAACATGACATTTATCATTTAGTACAGCAGACACAAGCAAGACCATTGGAGAGCCTGGTTCTGGAGACCCAGAGGGATTGCACTACAGGGCACCATAGGACATCTTCTACATGAGGCTACTTCTTTCAAGACCACGAGACATAAGTGACTTACCTAATACATAGAAACAAAAACTGATAATTAGACAAAAAGGAGACACAAGATATGTCTCAAATGAAAGAACAAGACAAAATCATAGTAAATGAACTAAATGAAACAGAGATAAAGAATTCAAAGTAATGATCATAAAAATACAACTTGAAAAAAGACAGCAATCTCAGTAACAACCTCAACAAAGAGACATAAAATATAAAAAAGAACTAGTCAGAACTTAAAAATTCAATAACTGAAATAAAAAAAATACACTAGAGAGAATCAACAAACAGATTAGAGGATACAGAAGAAAGGATCAGTGATCTGGAAGACAGAGTAATGGAAAGCAACCAAGTTTAATAGCAAAAAGAGTAATAACAAATGAAAATAGGTTAAAGGAACTCAGCAATATCATCAAGTACAGTAACACTCCCATTACAGAGATCCTGGAATAAACAGATAAAGAGTAAGGGGCAGAAAACTTACCTAAAAAAAATAACAGATGAAAAGTTCCCTACTCTGGAAAAGAAAACAGCCATCCAAGTCCAGGAAGTACAGTCAGCCTATATAAAGGTAAACCCAAGTTAGTCCACACCAATACACATATTTAGAACAACAAAAATAATGATAGAGAATTTTAAAAGGAGCAAGAAAAAAGAAAACAGTTACATACAAGGAAAATGCCAGAAAGCTATCAGTTGATTTTGGGAAGAAACTTTGCAGACCAGACTGGAGAGGCAGGACACATTCAAAGTGCTGAAAGGAAAAAAACCTATGTGACGAATACTCTACTCAGCAAGTTTATCACTCAGAACAGGAGAGGTTGTAAGATCCTCTGACAAAAGTTAAAGATGTCCATCACCATTAAATTAGCTTTACAAAAAATGTTTAAGATAATTCTTTAAGAAGAAAGAAAAGGCCATAAGTGGAAAAAAAATATGAAAGGAAATAAATTCATAGATAAAATCAAACATAAAGGAAGATTAATAATTTATAAAGCCAATGTGGACATTAAAACACAACAGTAGTAAAATCAATTATACTGATAAAAATTGGTCAAAGGATATACAAAATAAAAAGATGTAGCATATGACAACATATACCTAAAATATGGAGTAGGGAGTAAAAATTTAGTGCTTTTAGAATGTGTTCAAACTTAAGCAACCATCACATTGATATAGACTGTTATAACATAAGAAGTTATAATATGAACCCAATGGTAACAACAAATCTAAAGTCTAGGAGGAGCCAAGATGGCAGAACAGCATGGAAGTTTTTTGTGTTTCTCGTGTCCATGAAATACAGCCAGACCAACACTAAACCATCCTACACACCTAGAAAACTGACTGGAGGATTAACACAACAATCTGCACAACCTGAACCACAGAATTCAGCAGAAAGAGAAAAAATCATTTTTATCTTCAATTTTTATTAAAAATGTTTTTTTAATTTTTTTTACTATATTTTTTACTCTTGTGTAAATTTTTTCAAATTTATCTTACGTCCATCATTTTCTTTTAGTCTACTTCAATGTATTCACCTTTTCAAATTTTCAAACGATTTCTTTTTCTTTTTCTTTTTTCCTTTTTGTTTTTCTTTTCCTTGAATGCAGAAAGAGAAAAACCTCATTTTTATGTTCAATTTCTACTAAAAATATTTTTCTTTAATTTTTTTACTATATTTTTTGCTTTTATGTAAATTTTTTCAAATTCTATATTACTTGCATCATTTTATTTTAGTCTACTACAGTGTATGCACTTGTTCAAATTTTCAAATGATTTTTTTTCTTTTTGTTTCTTTTCTTTTTCTTGAATACAAAAAGAGAAAAAATTATTTATTTTTAATTTTTATTAAAAATATTTTAAATTTTTTTCTACTATATTTACTTTTGTGTAATTTTTTTCAAATTCTATTTTACTCCCATCATCTCATTTTAGTCTACTTCAGTGTATTCATTTTTTCAAATTCTCAAACGATTTCCTTTCCTGCCCCCCCCTTTTTTCTCTAATCTGTCAAACCACTTTCAACACCCACCAAAACACACCTAGGATCTAGCATCATTTATTCAATTTTTGTGTGTGTGTGTTTAATTTTTAAATTTTAGTATTTTTTAAATTTTAATTTTTTTTAATTTTTATTTTTCTACCTCATTAATTCCTTTTCTCCCTTCAAAATGACAAAGGAATTCACCCCAAAAGAGAGAGCACAAAGAAACGACAGCCAGGGATTTAACCAACACAGATACAAGCAAGATGTCTGAACCAGAATTTAGAATCACGATAATAAGAATCCTAGCTGGAGTCGAAAATAGATTAGAATCCCTTTCTGCAGAGATAAAAGAAGTAAAAAATAGCCAGAATGAAACTCAAAATGCTATAACTGAGCTGCAATCATGGATGGATGCAGCAGTGGCAAGGATGGATAAGGCAAAACAGAGAATCAGTGATATAGAGGACAAACTTATAGAGAATAATGAAGCAGAAAAAAAAGAGGGAGCTTAAGGCAAAAAAGCATGATTTAAGAATTAGAGAAATCAGTGACTCATTAAAAAAGAACAAGATCAGAATCATAGGGGTCCCAGAAGAGGAAGAGAGAGAAATAAGGGTAGAAGGGTTATGTGAGCAAATCATAGCAGAAAACTTTCCTAACCTGGGGACACAGATATCAAAACCCAGGAAGCACATAGGACCCCCATTAGATTCAACAAAAACTGACCATCAACAAGGCATATCATAGTCAAATTCACAAAATAGTCAGTCAAGAAGAGAATCATGAAAGCAGCAAGGGAAAAAAAGTCCCTAACATACAAGGGAAGACAGATCAGGTTTGCAGCAGACCTATCCACAGAAACTTGGCGGGCCAGAGGAGTGGCAGGATATATTCAGTGTACTGAATCAGAAAAATATGCAGCCAAGAATTCTTTATCCAGCAAGACTGTCATTCAAAATAGAAGGAGAGATAAAAAGTTTCCCAAACAAAAATTAAAGGAGTTTGTGACCACTAAACTAGCCCTGCAAGAAATTTTAAGGGGAACTCTTTGAGGGGAAAAAAGATGAAAAAAAAAAATATATATATATATAAATACCGAAAGCAACAAAGATTATAAAGGACCAGAGAACCACCAGAAACTCCAACTCTACAAACATCATAATGGCAATAAATTCATATCTTTCAGTACTCACTCTAAACGTCAATGGACTCAATGCTCCAATCAAAAGACATAGGGTAACAGAATGGATAAGAAAACAAAATCCATCTATATGCTGTTTACAAGAGACCCACTTTAGACCTAAAGACACCTTAAGATTGAAAATAAGAGGATGGAGAACCATATATGATGCTAATGGTCAACAAAAGAAAGCCGGAGTAGCCATACTTATATCAGACAATCTAGACTTTAAAATAAAGGCTGTATCGAGATGCAGAAGGGCATTATATTATAATCAAGGGCTCTATCCACCAAGAAGACCTAACAACTGTAAACATTTATGCACCAAATGTGAAAGCACCCAAATAATCACAAACATAAAGAAACTCATTGACAGTAATATCATAATAGGAGACTTCAACACCCTACTCACAACAATGGACAGATCATCTAATCAAAAAATCAACAAGGAAACAATGGCTTTGAATGACACACTGGACCAGATGGACTTAACAGATATATTCAGAACATTTCATCCTAAAGCAGCAGCATATACATTCTTCTCCAGTGCACATGGAACGTTCTCCAGAATAGACCATATACTGGGACACAAATAAGCCCTAAGTAAGTACAAAAAGATTGATATCATACTGTCCATATTTTCAGACCACAATGCTATGAAACTCGAAATCAACCACAAGAAAAAATTTGGAAAGGTAACAAATACTTGGAGACTGAAGAACATCCTACTAAAGAATGAATGGGCTAACCAAGCAGTTAAAGGAAATTAAAAAGTATATGGAAGTCAATGAAAATGATAGCACCACAACCCAAAACCTCTGGGACACAGCAAAGGCAGTCCACAAGAGGAAAGTATATAGCAATCCAGGCCTTCCGAAAGAAGGAAGAAAGATCTCAGATATACAACCTAACCTTATGCCTTAAGGAGCTGAAAAAAGAACAGCAAATGAAACCCAAAACCAGCAGAAGACAGGAAATAATAAAGATTAGAGCAGAAATTAATGCTATCGAAACCAAAAAAAAAAAAAAAAAACAGAACAGATCAATGAAACCAGAATCTGGTCTTTGAAAGAATTAACAAAATTGATAAACCACTAGCCAGTTTGATCAAAAAGAAAGAGGAAAGGACAAGAACACATAAAATCAAGAATGAAAAAGAAGCGATCAAAACCAACACAGCAGAAATAAAAACAGTAAGAGAATATTATGAGCAATTATATGCCAATAAAATGGGCAATCTGGAAGAAATGGACAAATTCCTAGAAACATATACACTACCAAAACTAAACAGAAAGAAATAGAAAATTTGAACAGACCCAAAACCAGTAGGGAATTCGAATTGGTAATCAAAAATCTCCCAAAAAACAAGAGTCCAGGGCCATATGGCTTTCCAGAGGAATTCTACCAAACATTTAAGGAAGAGTTAACACCTATTGTCTTGAAGCTGTTCCAAAAAATAGAAATGGAAGGAAAACTTCCAAACTCTTTCTATGAAACCAGCATTACCCTGATTCCAAAACCAGAGACCTCACTAAAAAGGAGAACTATAGACCAATTTCCCTGATGAATACGGAGGCAAAAATCCTCAACAAGATAGTAGCCAACCGGATCCAACAATACATTAAAAAAATTATTCACCACGACCAAGTGGGATTTATACCTGGGATGCAGGGCTGGTTCAATATTCGCAAAACAATTACCGCAATTCATCACATCAATAAAAGAAAGGACAAGAACCATATGATCCTCTCAACAGATGCAGAGAAAGCATTTGACAAAATACAGCATCCTTTCTTGATAAAAAACGTCAAGAATAGGAAAGAAGGAGCATACCTCGGGATCATAAAAGCCATATATGAACGACCCAATGCTAATATCATCCTCAATGGAGAAAAACAGAGCTTTCCCCCTAAGGTCAGGAACAAGACAGGGATGTCCACTCTCGCCACTGTTATTCAACATAGTATTGGAAGTCTTAGCCTCTGCAATCAGACAACACAAAGAAATAAAAGGCATCCGAACTGGCCAGGAGGAGGTCATACTTTCACTCTTCGCAGATGACATGATAGTCTATACGGAAAACTCAAAAGATTCCACCAAAAAAACTGCTAGAATTGGTTCATGAATTCAGCAAAGTGGTAGGATATAAAATCAATGCACAGAAACCAGTTGCATTCTTATACACCAACAATGAAGCGAAAGAAAGAGAAATCAAGGAATCAATCCCATTTACAGTTGCACAAAAAACCATAAAATACCTAGGAATAAATGTAACCAAAGAGGTGAAAAACCTATACACTGAAAACTATAGAAAACTTATGAAAGACATTGAAGAAGACACAAAAAAATGGAAAAAGATTCCATGCTCCTGGATAGGAAGAACAAATATTGTTAAAATGTCAATACTACCCAAAGCAATCTACATATTCAATGCAATCCCTATCAAAATAACACCAGCATTCTTCACAGAGCTATAACAAATAATCCTAAAATTTGTGTGGAACCAGAAAAGACCCATAATAGCCAAAGCGATCTTGACAAAGAAAACCAAAGCAGGAGGCATCACAATCCCAGACTTCAAGCTATACTGCAAAGCTGTAATCATCAAGACAGTATGGTACTAGCACAAGAAAAGACACTCAGATCAATGGAACAGAATAGAGAACGCAGAAATGGACCCACAAACGTATGGCCAACTAATCTTTGACAAAGCAGGAAAGAATGTCTAATGGAATAAAGACAGTCTCTTCAGCAAGTGGTGATGGGAAAAATGACATGCAGAAGAATGAACCTGGACCACTTTCTTACACCATACACAAAAATAAACTCAAAATGGATGAAAGACAAGACAGGAAACCATCAAAATCCTGGAGGAGAAAGCAGGCAAAAACCTCTTTGACCTGGAGGCAAGGGAAACAAAAACCTCTGGAGGCAAGGGAAACAAAAGCAAACATGAACTACTGGGACCTCATCAAAATAAAAATCTTCTGCACAGCGAAGGAAACAATCAGCAAAACTAAAAGGCAACCGACAGAATGGGAAAAGATATTTGCAAATGACATATCAGATAAAGGGGTAGTATCCAAAATCTATGAAGAAATTATCAAACACAACACCCAAAAAACAAAGAATCCAGTAAAGAAATAGGCAAAAGACACGAATAGACACTTCTCCAAAGAAGACATCCAGATGGCCAACAGGCACATGAAAAAATGCTCAACATCACTCATCATCAGGGAAATACAAATCAAAACCACAATGAGATACCACTTTACACCTGCCAGAATGGCTAACATTATCAACTCAGGCAACAACAGATGCTGGCAAGAATGTGGAGAAATAGGTTCTCTCTTGCATTGCTGGTGGGAATGCAAGCTGGGGCAGACACTCTGGAAAACAGTGTGGAGGTTCCTCAAAAAATTAAAAATAGAACTACCCTACAACCCAGCAATTGCACTACTAGGAATTTACCCAAGGGACACGGAGTGCTGGTGCATAGGGGCACTTGTACCCTAATGTTTACAACAGCACTTTGAACAATAGCCGAATTATGGAAAGAGCCTAAATGTCCATCAACTGATGAGTGGATAAAGAAACTGTGGTTTATATACACAAAGGAATACTACTTGCCAATGAGAAAGAATGAAATATGGCCTTTTGTAGCAACGTGGATGGAACTGGAGAGTGTTATGCTAAGTGAAATAAGTCATATAGAGAAAGACAGATACCATATATTTCCACTCTTATGTGGATCCTGAGAAACTTAAAAGAAGACCATGGGGGAGGGGAAGGAGAAAAAAAAGAGGTTAGATTGGGAGAGAGCCAAACCATAAGAGACTCTTAAAAACTGAGAATAAACTGAGGGTTGATGAGTGGGAGAAAGGGGAGGGTGGGTGATGGGCACCGAGGAGGGCACCTGTTGGGAGGAGCACTGGGTGTTGTATGGAAACCAATTTGACAATAAATTTCATATTAAAAAAAATTAAAAAGAGTTAACAATATTTGTTCTTCCAATCCATGAGCATGGAATGTCTTTCCATTTCTTTGTGTTGTCTTCAATTTCTTTCATCAGTGTTTTATAGTTTTCAAAGCATACATCTTTCATTTCCTTGGTTAGGTTTATTTCTAGGTATCTTATTATTTTAGTGAAATTGTAAATGGGGTTGTTTTCTTAATTTCTTTTTCTACTACTTCATTATTGGTGTATAGAAATGCAAGATTTCTGTATACGGATTTTGTATCCTGTGATTTTACTGAATTTGGTTATCAATTCTAGCAGTTTTGGCACAATCTTTCATAAAGATTTTATAAAGAGTATCATGTCTTCTGCAAATATGAAAGTTTTATTTCTTCCTTACCAACTTACATGTCTTTTCTTTTTCTTGTCTGCTTGCTGTGGCTAGAATGTCCAGTACCATGTTGTATATAAGTGGTGACAGTAGACATTTTTTCTTCTTGTTCCTGGCCTTAGGAGAAAAGCTCTCAGTTTTCTCCATTGAGAATGATGTTAGCTATAAGTTTTTCATATATGGCCTTTATTATGTTATGTTCCCTCTAAACCTACTTTGCTGAGGGTTTTTATCATGAATGCTGTACTTTGTCAACAATTAGAGATTACTGGGGTAGTCTTCAATGGGCCCCCAGTGTGCCTGAAGGTTTTTTCTGAAATGCCAAGAACATAAGGCCCTGACTCTATCCAGATCATTTTTCATTTGCAATGAGCAACACTGAGAAATGCAGTAAGCAAGCTTGTCACCGCTTATTAATAAGTGTTCTCTTTGTTAATGTAACCAATTGCATGTGTCCATCTAGGTCCACTTCTGTTATTCCAACACATCTACCCACTTTGGGATTTGGGAGCCAAGGAAAACCATGAGGAACCTAAACCTGTGGCTACTACTTTTGCCATGATTTTTAAAGCCTGTTCCTCGTCCAGGCATCATGTATGTATATTCTGCCAGCATCAATTAAACAATACCAGGTCAACTTGTTAGCTTACAAGTAGGATAAAATTTCAGACTTTTCAGAGTTCTTGATAGGCATTATCTACTAAAGTTGGAAGATACACACCTAGCAATTGCACTTGTAAGTTTATACTGGAAAGAAATGCATGCAACATGTATTAAAAGATTTGTACAAGAATGTTCATAACAGCATTTTAAAAGTTCATTCTTCATACTTTTGCTTAAATTTCTTTTTTAATCTTTCGAGGCTAGAATGATCCATGTGGTAATGGATTAGTGTTGGCAACACTCTTATGAAATCACTATTAGCTTAATAGAGATACAACTGAACATATATAAAAATACTTACAGATAGGTGGACATAGATAGACTAGTACATACACATGTATATATCTCTTTGCTTTGTTATCTGAGAGGGGCCTAAAATAAATGATACCTTCTCAGAAACAATCACACCTAGCAGCCAAATTTTTTTTTGTTTTTTTTTTTTAATGTTTATTTATTTTTAAGGGAAACAGCTAGAACTTGAGCAGGGGTGGGGCAGAGAGAGGGAGACACAGAATCCAAAGCAGGCTCCAGGCTCCCAGCTGTGAGCACAGAGCCTGATGTAGGGCTCAAACTCATGAACTGTGAGATCATGACCTAAGTCAAAGTCAGGTGCCTAACTGACTGAGTCACCCAGGTGCCTCAGACTTTGGTTTCTAATACTTTTCTCTAATAAAAAGAACTGGAGATCCCTGGGAGAAATGGTGAAAAGAAGTGGGACAAGAAGTATACAAGCTGAGCCTAGGGTATTTTGTAGTGCCAGAAAGGAAGGAAGTGATTAAAAACAAAAACAAAGTGGGTCACCTGGGTGGTTCAGTCAGTTGAGTGTCTGACTTTTGATTTTGGCTCAGGTCATGATCCCACAGTCACAGGATTGAGCCCTACATTGGGTTCCATAGTGAGTATGGAGCCTGCTTAAGATTCTTTCCCTCTCTCTCTCTCTTCCTTTATCCCCCTCCCTATCTCGTGTGCATGTGCACTTTTTCTCTCTCAGACATAAATTTAAAAAAACAAAGGAAAAACTAAAACTGAGAGAAGTATGTCAAAAAGAGTAGAGGAATCACCTGAAAGAGATTCCTATGGCTAAAGCTGGAACAATCTGAGTAGCAAAATAAGTAAAATTATAATAAAATAATATTAAATTATATTAATAATATAAAAGTCATAACATTTATCATATTTCAAACTATAAAACAAGAAGTCACACATCCATACTGATTAAAATGAATTAAAAAATTAATAAATGGGGGAGAGGTGACAAATCTCCTGACAATGTCTTCAAGACACATTGGAGAAACATGACAGGTAGAAGACATTGGAAAAACATGACAGGCACTACCTCAGCCAGGTGGTCAAAGTCTACACCAATAGCTATAAATCACACTGATAGTATGTACCAATGATACAATGTAACCTTCTTCTCAATAATCTATAGTCTTAGTCCTAAAGTGAGAAACACACCAAATTCCAGTAATTGAGCAACCTAAAAAACACCTGACCAGCACTCCTCAAAGTCATCAAGGTTATCAAAAACAAAGAAAGTCTGACAAACTGTCACCTCCAAGAGGAAACTAAGAAAACATTAAAATTAAATGTGATTTGGTATAGTGACAGGAATCCTAGAACAGAAAAAAAAGGACATTAAGTTAAAACTACAGAAATCAGAATAAACTTTAGTTAATAATAATGTAATAATATTGGTTCATTAATTGTGACAAATGTACCATACTAATATAAAACGTTAGTAATAGGGGAAACTAAAACAGTATGTGGGAATACTATGGCTTTTGCCTCAATTTCTCTGTAAATCTAAAACTATTGTAAAAAAATGAAGTCTATTAAAACAAACATACAAACAAACAAACAAACAAACAAAAAACCTACTTCTCTTTCAAAGCCCATTAGAAATGCTGTCTCCTGCAAGAAACTATCCCTGGGCCCCTCAAACTTAAATGAGACCTCTCCTTCCTCAGAATCCACCTTAGAATATCTCGGTTGAGCACCTATCACATTTTGTCCAACAAAATTATTTATAAACATATTTCATTTCCCCTAAAACATAAGCATCCTAACCTCAACCAAATATCTACTTTTTCATGTTACTTAATATAAAATTAGTTCAAAGCAAAATTCAGAAACCAACTAATCCAGATGAAAGTCACTTTCAGTTTACGGTGAGTTAGTTATCTCCTAAGGCAGTTTCATTCTACTTTTGAATGACTCTAATAATTAGAAAGTTCTTCCTGCTGGGTTGAAGCCAAATGTTCCATAATTTCCTCATTTATTGTACGAATAGTACTTTATCTCCAGCACCTGGCAGAAGTAGACACTCAAAAAATACTTGTTTTTGGATGAGTAAATGGTTAGCTGGTTAAAGGAAGGACTGCAACTTCAATTACCCCTCCCATACAATTCACTGTGTAGCTAACGATCATCCTCCTGATAATACACACATAATATATAGCCATTTAATTATTCACACCGTTATTGTAGGTTTTATAAACAATTTAAGTAAAGCTATGAGAGGTTTGTTAATTTTGTGCACTTCTAATAAGTGAGAAAGGAACTGGGGTCCGCAGATCCCCACGAGTGTACAATTAACGAATAGAAATGAGGCAGACAACCAGGGCTGCGGCAGTAAGGCTCCTTCAGTATCTCTGGGGAAACGCCCCCCGGGCGAGCAGCCACGCGGGGGGGTGGGGGGGGGGACTCATCCACTCCAGAGCTCCGCAACTCTGGGCAAATCCCTTCACCTCCACTTGGCCTGCTTCCTCGTCTGAAAATAAAAAGCTCACACGCTCTTAAGGCATTACCCCGTTCCAAGTCCCTAGGATTCTGGGCTATTAGGATTTCGTTTGTTTTCCCCAAGTTTTCAAATTCAAATCAACTTAACACTGCACAAAAATCTCCTGTAAATCGCGTTCCCGCTCAGTCTCCTTAACTGACAAGTGAGAGGTTGGACCACAACTATCTTCACGGCGGCTTCCGTTCTTAAGAGTCTTCCTACCAGGATACAAACAATACCTAAAGTAAATATAAATCCGCAGACTTGACTACAAGGGTTCCGAAAAGGAAGGTTCTACAACCCTATGGGAAAAAACCTCAGGAAACCCCGTTCCATATGACTCTCAAAAAGAAAGGATGGTGGGGAGGATTCTCTCTCACGTCTCCAAATCTCTGAGGTAAAAACTGGACCCGGCAAGTCTGAGGAAAAAAAACACGCTGGCAGGAGAATGAAAAAAAAACGTGAAGAGCGTGGTCCGCAGTGGCTGTAAACACACCTACCCGACCAGCAAGTCCGTGGTGCCACGTCACCTCCCAACTTCCAGAACTTTCCAAGAGTAGCGGAAGTACGGCGGCAGAGCAGAGAAGCACAGACGTCTTCGTGGCCGCCCCAGCCGCAGAACTTGCTCTTCATGTGCTGCGCTTCCGCGCAGCCGCAGACCTTGCTAACTTTGGCCCCGCCTTTTCTGATCATTAAATGGCAAGATTTGAAGGAGCCAGGAAGTGGTTAGAAGAAAGTAAGTTTGTTTGTTTGTTTGTTTGTTTTTGAGTTGTTTTTTGCGTTGGACTTACTTGCCTGGAGTTAATTTTTCACAATTTTTTTAAATTTAGGCTCAATTCTTTTATTATTGACAACATAAGGTCACAGTGACCTCAGGTATATCCAAATTATGAAAAAATACTCACTTTTTTATTAGTAGCTGTAACTGTAACATATAGAAGCCTGTGTGTTTGCTCTTTTGGAATCCATTGTTTTCAACCTAACTGAAACTCAGCAAATTATTATGCGCTGGTGTTCACAATTGTAAAAATTGAAAAAGAAAAATCCACCACTTGTCTAGAGCTTAATGGTTAGGATGCAAAACTATGTCTTCCTTAGTAAAATATGTATTGCTGGGAAGAAAAATAGTGCTCCAGAAAAAATCCTTTGGAGCACACTTATAATACGGATTCATTATTCCCTACAGTAACTATTTTGTAAATTTTGACTTGTATATCTGATATTATTAAAATTAGGGGCACTGTTTTGCTGCCCCTGTTGGACAGTTTGTTAAAGCCAGGACAGGGCAGGTCAGGTTAATCAAGACCTGACTCCAGCCACACCTGTGGATTTGGGCATTCAAGGAATTGACTCAGCTGCTGGTGGGGGCAGGAAGGTTAGGTTGCCAGAGGACTCTTCTTGGAAGGCCCTCATGTTTCTAGCTGGCTAATTGTAAAGGGGTAGGAGAGACATCCAAGAGTGAACTGCCGAGGCTCCCAACAAGTAAGAGTGCAGGATAGCCTTCCCTTTCTACCTGTAATACCACAAGGAGATTTAGCTGGAATGAGAGCAGAGACTCTAGTTCTGGTAGTGAAACTGGCAAGTGCAAAGAAGGGTCCATTCTGGGGAGGATACTGAAGTTCTGGGCAACTGACCAGAACAGAGAGGGAAAAGCAAACTGATCTTACTGAAAACCTGCATTGTACCAAGTACTATACCAGATACTTTGCATACATGATTCTATTGATCTTCTCCATAAATGCTATAAAGTATACGTTATTTTCATTTTAAAGATGAGGGAACTAGGGCTCAGAGTGATTTAGTTGGCCAAAGTGATATAGCTAGTAAAAAAAGAGCTGAGATTCACACCTAAATCTATCAGATGTCTGGGCCACATCCCTACCACTACAGTTCCTTCTCTGCACAAAGATCCAGTTATAAGACCTGGAAAACGTCATTTAGGTTACCTAAGTATAAAAATGATTTAGCAAAAAGCCACAGACTGTGGAGATAGCATTGATAGTTCATCCTTCCTTCCTTTAATTTATCCTTCATTTTTTCAATCAACAAATATTTGATTGTGAAGAAAAATAGCCTAGTGTCTGGAGTCAAACAGCCTGGCTTCCTATCATGCCTCCACCGTTAACTTAGCTATGTGAACACAGATAAGTGACAGCTTCTTGGTTTTCTTATCTTTTTTTTCTTTTTTTAAAATTTCCTTACCAATCTCTTTTTTAAATGTCTTTTAACATGTATTCATTTTTGAGAGAAAGAGACAGTGTGAGTGGGGGAGGGACAGAGAGAGAAGGGGAGGGGCAGAGAAAGAGGGAGACACAAGATCTGAAGCATCCTTCAGGTTCCAAGCTGTCAGCACAGAGCCCGATGTGGGGCTCGAACTCACGGACTGAGAGATCATGACCTGAGCCGAAGTTGGATGCTTAACCAAGTGAGCCACCCAGGCACCCCTCTCGGTTTTCTTATCTTAAACTAAGAATAATAATTGTGCTAGTTCATAGATCAATATATGTAAGCCTAAAGCCGTGCCTAAAACAAGCACTCAATATGTTTAACATGCTATCATTATTCAAATGTTCCTTTAATGTCATCTGGCAGCTGTACAGTATCTGCCCAGTCCATTCCTTCTCCCACTCTCCTGCATAACTGTTTCATACCTTCTCCTTTCCTTAATTCTCTAGCACCTTTTGCTCATCCCTACTTTCAGCTGAAGGTCTTCCTTACTATTTAAATGAGAGAAATCAAAGCATCCAAAAGTGAACTTTCCACTGAGGCTCATGAGCACATCTACCCACCAATCATCATCTCTACCCGCAGATTTTGTTTTCCTCCCAGTCTTGGTAGATTAACTGTGCATGCTCTTAAATAAGGTCAACCCTGCAGATGGACACTAGATCTCATCTCTTCTTGTTTACTCAAGAACATAGTTCCAACAATTTTCTCCTGTCTCTCTTACGACATCAGTTTTCTCGTCTGTACTGGACCATTCCCATTAGGAAATAAATATGTCATTATTTCTCCCATCTTAAAATCTTTTGTTCCCTCTTTGCATTCTAGCTAACCATCCATTCTTCTACTCTCTTTTATAGTAAAACTCAAAAGGATTGTCTGTAATTTCTGTTTCTAATACCTCTTCTCTAATTCTTTCTTACATTTACTATAAGGAGGCTGCCTTTTTCATTTCCACCATGCCAAAGAAATTGCTCTTGTCATGGTCATTGTTAAATCCAGCAATTTTCAATACCAATTTTACTTAACCATTTGTCACAGTTGACCCCTTTCTCCTCTTGGAAATACTTCTTACCCCATACCATGGTTTTCCTGTACCTCACTGGCCACTTTTTTTTTCTTCAATACCCAACCTTGTAGGAGAACCCCCAATACAGTCCTTAGACCTCTTTTCTTCTCTGGCTATATTCACTCCCTTGGTGATCTCATCAATTCATGGCTTTAGATATAATCCATATGCTGACAAATCCCAAATTTGTATCTCCAGCTTTAGCCTTTCCCCTGGACTCCAGCTGGTATAAGGAGCTTCCTATTTAATATTTCCACTAAAAGACATCTTAAATTTCACACTTCTAAAGCTGAACTAATTTCCCTCTGCAAACCTATACCACCCCTAGTCTTCCCCATCGCAGCTAATAACTCACACTTTTCATGTTGTTAAATATAAATACCTTGCTTGTTTCTTATATGCCTCACCTCACCCATCAGGATATCTTGTGGCCTGTACCTTCAAAATATATCCATATCCTCACCACCTCCCTAGTCTGAACCACCATCACCAATCACCTGGATTATTGCTATCACTTCCTCACAGATCTTCCTATTTATGCCTTGCCCCTTACAGTCCTTTTTCTACATAGCAGCCAGGGTAATCTTATTAAAATAGAAGTCAGAATTAAAGCTTAAGTCCTTCTGATGACTGACAATGGCCTAAGTCAGCCAGTTACCCTATTACCTATCTAAACCCCTTCTACTACTATTTTTCTAACTTACTTTTTCTGTCCCAGATACATTCTGTTTCAGACCTTCCTGTCCTCATATCTAGGCATGCTTCTGCTTCAGGGCTTTTGAACCAGATATATTCATAGTTCACTCTCTGTTTCCCCTCCTTCAAATCTTACTTAACTCAACTGTCGTCTTCCCAATAAAGCCCACCTTGACTTCCTCATTTAAAATTAGAATCACTCCTGATCTCTCTTAACCTGCTGGGTTTGTTTGTTTGTTTTTCATGTCATTTGCTACCTTCTAACATATTACATATTATGTTTTTTTGTTTGTTTGTTTATAGCCTTTCTTCTCTCACTAGAATGTAAACTCCACAAGAGCATGGACTTTTGTCTGTTTTGTTTGCTGATGAATCCCTAGCACCTAGAACAATGTCTGGTACCTAATAAGCACTAATAAATCTAATTAAATGTTGAAGTATCATTCACCCTGACATATAAAGCACCTTCTAGTTTGTGTCTCAGTGATAACATATCAGACTTCATTGAATGTTAGTAGCCATAATATGAACGGTACCAAAGGGTCTTCTATTTTTATTAAGAGTCTTAGCCTTATTACTGTTAGGCTTGAACTAATTTATTTCAAGCTTTGGTCTTCTGGTTCAGGCTAATTTGTCTGAGAGGTGTTTACTTGAAATGAATGTTCAGCAGCTAACCCCGCTAACAAGTTTTCATTTGGGAGTCTTATGTATTACTGTGATTCATTTATTAACAGAATAAATAAGCCTGTTTGAGTTGTGCTTTTAAAGGTCATCTACCCAATTCAGGTCCAAATATATTGAAACTGACTACACAGATATATTTGGCAGTTCTATAACAGCTCAACTCTATGATTCACTACTCCCTAGAATTCCTACACAGAAATATGTTCAATTTACATTCATGTTTAGTTTCAGAACATCCCTAATTCAGCAGCTGTGAGAAAGTTATAATGAAAAATTAATTCTGTAAATTATTTATTCCTGAATGGAAAATGTAAGCTTGAACTTGAAAGCATAGAATCAATAAAAATATATATATATATATATTTCATAAACCTTGCAATGCCATATTTCCACATTAGTTGTAGAATGACAAGCTGTTATGAGACAGTGCAAAGAATAGCTTAATGTTTTTTGTGAGATGTCTCAGTTTCATAAGCAGCAGCAAACCTTCTAATCTACTTAGTGGCTTGAATGCTTTGACAGATCTATGATAGTCAATGTACTTCAATATTTTTCCCTTTTAGTCAGTTGCAAATATTGAACAAGCATTTTCTTTTGAGGCTCTACTGGATGTTCTTTTTGTTATCTGCTTCATTCCTGACATTCTGACCTTGATGTTCTAAACTGTCAAAAGGAAACACACACATACACAAAGACTAAGGGAACGTAGAGGAAATCTGATGAAAGAAAAGTGGCTGTTTTCAAATCTAGCCTTTCCCCAATTGTCGTTGATACAGGAACTGATACAGTACTATATTCTCAAAACTCACCATGTATATAAATTCCTATTTTTAAATGATTGGATGTAAACAGTTTATTGCCTGAAGCCTGCTTTGGATTCTGTGTCTCCCTCTCTCTGTTCTTCCCCTGCTCGCACTCTGTCTCTCTCTCTCTCTCAAAAATAAATAAACATTACAAAAATTTTTTTAAATAAAAATAGCTGGTTGTTTGGCTTTAAAAGCTTTTTAAAAATAGGTTTGGGCATGTATGTATATGGTTTAGATAAAGCAAAATATATTCAGTTCTTTATTCAGACATTAAGAAAGAATTTTTGCACTCCTACCACACTGGTTCTATTCATCCTCTGATTTAAATCTCTCCTGAGCTCTCAACTGTCAGTGATAATCCCTTGTGTTGTAGCTACTGTTGGTTTAATGTGATTATTGAGTGTAGCTGTAATTTAATGGTTAATTCCTCAAAGTTTAGACACTTCAACAGATTCTTGTTTTTAGGCAAGGGAAATTGCCTTCAATTCTCAGTCGTAATATAGAAGCAACCTAGAGGAAAATTCAACACAGCAGCAACAGCTACGTCTGAGAACATAAAAATTCCTGAATTTAAGGCATTTTGAACTGGATAAAGAAAGTCCTACGCTTCAAAGCATAATCAAGTTTTATCATATAAAAAGGGATTTAAAAAATACATAATATCTATCTCTGTCCCTGCATCAGATCAAGTGTATGTGCCAATTATAAATTTTGTGGTTACCACTTTTACCAGGTATGCACTGCTTTTTGAGGCAGCCAGAGCTCTTTTTTTTTAATTGAGGTATAGTTGACAAGGCAATATTATATTAATTTCAGGTTTACAACATAGTGATTTGACAATTATATACATTATGAAATGCTCACCACAATAAGTATAATTATCATCTGTCACCATACAAAGCTATTATGATATTACTGACTGTATTTCCTATTGCTGTACTTCCCATCCCTGTGACTTACTTATTTTATAACTAGGCGTCTGTACGTCTTACTCTTCTTCACCTATTTCACCCATCCCCACAACCCTCTCTCCTCTGGTAATCACTAGTTTGAGTTTGTTCCCTGTATTTATGAGTTTCTGAGTCTGGCTTTTTGTTTGTTCATTTGTTTTTTAGATTCCACATATAAGTGAAATCTTATGCTATTTATTTCTGTCTGACTTATTTCATCTAGCATAATATATTCTAGGTCCATCCATGTTATTGTGAATGGCAAGATTTCACTCTTTTTATGGCTGAGTAATATTCATATATATATGTGTGTGTGTGTGTATATATATATATATATATATGATGGACATTTGTCTCTCTTGATGGACAATTAGGGTGCTACCATATCTTGGCTATTATAAATAATACTGCAATAAACTTAGGGGTGCCTGTATCTTTTTGAATTTTCTGTTTTCATTTTCTTCTGGTAAATACCCACCATTAGAATTACTGAATCATGTGATTGTTATTTTAATCTTTTTGAGGAACCCCCATACTTTTTCCCATTGTGTCTGTACCAATTTACATTCCCACCAACAGGGGATAAGGGTTTCCTTTTCTCCACATCCTTGCCAACATTTTCTATTTCTTGTCTTTTTGATACTAGCCATTCTGACTGGTGTGAGGGAATAACTCATTGTGGTTTTGATTTTCATTTCCCTGATGGCAAGTGCTACTGAACAACATTTCATGTGTCTGTTAGCCGCCTGTACATCTTTTGTGGAAAAATGACTATTCAGCTCTTCTGCTCATTTTTTAATTAGTTTTTTTTTTTTTGGTGTTAAGTTGTATACGTTCTTTATATATTTTGGATGTTTTTTTAACATTTATTTATTTTTGAGAGACAGAGCACGAGTGGGAAAGGGGCAGAGAGAGGCGGGGACACAGAATCCAAAGTAGGCTCCAGACTCTGAGCAGTCAGCACAGAGCCCGACGCAGGGCTCTAACTCACAGACTGCAAGATCATGACCTGAGCTGAAGTCAGACGCTTAACCAACTGAGCCACCCAGGTGACCCAATGTATATTTTGGATATTAACCCCTTGTCAGATATATCATTTGCGAATACCTTCTCCCATTCAGTAGGTTGCCTTTTTGTTTTGTTGGTAGTTTCTTTCACTGCACCAAATTTTTTTAGTTTAATGTAATCCCAATTGTTTATTTTTGCTTTTTTTCCCCTTGCCTTAGGAAACAGCCAGAGTTATATTAATTACTTCTTTATTTCTTCTTCCCTTTACCTCTACTATCTCTCTCGCACTACATCCATAGAGAGCTAGAAGGAAACAGTTGAGCAGGAAGGAGGGAGCAGGCTGCATGTTGAGAAGTGTATTGTCCCAATATATAGCATTGTAGGGAGGAGCAGAGAGACGACCCAAGAGCAGTGCAAACTGAGAATTTTGTAGTTTTTTATGTACTCTGTCATTTCAAAATCTTCTAACAGAAAATTAGACAATAGTATAAGAACAGCCAGTACAGGGAAAATTCAATAGGTCAATGATTAGTAGACATAGAAATTGAAATAAGATCTGACACATATACAAGTGGAAAGGGAACAGGACCAAAAGAAACATACAATTCTGTTGATAAACACTTAAGTCTGAGGACTCTTACAGAAAAGTGAGTAAAAGAAGAGAAAAAATCAACACGGAACCTATGAAAAAATATTTCAGAACAAGGGAAAGGAAATAACACCATAAAGACTGAAAGGAAAAGCATAAAAATGATCTACTGCATTATCCAAAAGAAAGCTTCCAGAGACTATTTGCATCCTTAATAGAGTACAAAAAGCCATGTGTGTTCTAAAAACTTGCATCCATAAAGTGTGAGAAGAAAGATATAAACAGGATGAAATGGAAACTCAAGAGAATGTTATGAATAAAATAAAGGACAGGGAATTATACAAAAATAACGCAACCACAGAATTAAAATCCCCAGTGGCAATGAAGAAAGACTTGACTCTGCAAGAATATTGAATAAATAATGAGGGTTACTTGAGACACTCCTGGTGAACAGATAAAGATAAGAGGTAGGTGGAACAGATAAAAGTAGGGAAACAGAAAAGACAATTGGTATTCATGAAGAAGAGACTAAAACAAGTGGAAGAAAATCAAATATATGATGGGAAGGACACTTTCCTGATGAGAATAGAAAGCCCATAGATGCAGACAGAAAGAAATAGCCATGTTTTTGGCAAAAATAAATGACAAAGACCTACATCTAGACAAGCCTGAGAATGTTTTTAAATTACAAGGCTCCAGAAAAAAATCTACAAAGATCTGTGAAGGAAATAAAAGATGTTTCCTAGAAAGCACAAGAAAACCATGTTCACTTCAGACTTCTGTGCTGCCACACTAAATTATAGGAGATAATTATTCCAAGCTATTTTCAACTAACTGAGAGGTAAGGACAGGCAATGAGCACTCAGATGGGTTAAATGAAGACATGCATATAAAGACTTATTAATATAGTCACAAAAGCTAAACACAGATGTAATGCATTAATTTATGCGCCTCTTCAGATCCTTTTGGCCCTTTGTTTCCCTGGTTTCAGTATTTGCTCAGCTTCCAAGCCCAAGCAGCCCATTCAAAGGCTCTTGCCATTCCTACAATAATAACTCCTGATTCCTCCAACTGGATTTTGTCTTCTGACACCACCAACTGGATCAGCTTTCCCAGGCAGGAAGGCTAATTTTGGCATGGGCTCCATCATATATGCTACAGTGGGAGCTGTATTGGCCCAATGAGATCCATGGAGAGGGGCCCTGGCTTCTCCAGTAGCTGCCAATAGGTGCCCAGGTCACATTCTGTAAGTATGTAGGAATTAACTCCTATGGTGCAATGAAGAGAAAATAGGGAAGAGCAAGCACATAAATTTTCACCCTTCTTCCCCCTTATTGTTCTAAGATTCAGAAGCACCATTAGCCTCTCCAAAGGTGTACTGTGTGACCAAGCAAGCAACTATTTCTCATGAAGCTGAGCATAGCTTGCCTCCTTGTATTTGCTTCCCTCCTTCCCTTTTTACTTTACTTTCTTCCTCACTGTTGCTTCCCTAGGATTGAACCCTCTGATAAAACATGAGTTCCACAAGCTTTGCCTTAGGTTCTATTTTCTGGAGAACTGGGCTAAAACAAAAGTCAAAATTACTCTTAAAAGGGAAGACACATCATGTAAAAATTCTGAATGATAATCTGGATCCAAACACTCAAAACATCTAAACAATATCAGAGAGAGGAATAAACAAAGGACATAAGGTAAGAGGAAAGTGGTGGAGAGAGAGGTGTGCTAATTTCTCATTTCCAATAGGGGAAACTCAAAAGATGTCATTACACATTGGATTCTTGTGGACTGGAGAAATATAAGGTAAAAAATGTTTTAGGGAAAATAGTGTTAACTGCATGGGGGAGTTAGAATACTAATTTTCTAAACATTAGAGAAAAGCAAATGAAATCTGATTTGTAGAAAAAAAGACACAAAAGAAGGAAGGTTAAAACATAAAAATCTAAAACAAAATGAGAAAATTAACAAATTTAATCTTATAAATGATGTTGAAGATATTTAAAGAAAAAAAGATATTTAAAGAAAAATAAAAAGTATACACCATGAAATAAAAAAGAGAATGGTAGAGGTCATAAAACAATTTTGGAAGCTGGAAGCAAAAGGAGTGACAATTAACCTTATAAATCCAAGAAAGGTAAAGCCTAGCTCAGCATTGGGGAGAGTCAGAAAGCAACTCAGAACTCCCAGAGGTTTAGAAATTTGTTTCAGAGTTTCTGGTGTATCAGAGGTGTGACTTAGAGGCAGAATTATTGAAAGCCTGTTTTTTTTTTTTTAACGTTTATTTACTTTTGAGACAGAGACAGAGAGAGACAGAGCATGAACGGGGGAGGGTCAGAGAGAGAGAGGGAGACACAGAATCTGAAACAGGCTCCAGGCTCTGAGCTGTCAGCACAGAGCCTGACGCGGGGCTCGAACTCACGGGTTGTGAGATAATGACCTGAGCCGAAGTCGGGCGCTTAACCGACTGAGCCACCCAGGCGCCCCTTGAAAGCCTGTTTCAGAAGCATTCAGAATCCAAGATGCCCTACTCATAGCCAAGTGACTCCTCCTCCCTGACTTCAGCGAATCAGAGGTTCTTTCTCTGGAGAGGCTAGTCTGATAGTCTTTGACGGGGGACTACAGGTGCAACTGAAAGCGGATTTTGCTAAAAACGGGAGGATAAGAGAATACATACACACAGAAAGTGATACCCTCTTCCATAATGTACCATAATTGCTCTTAGAATGTTGGTATCAAGGTCATTTCTTCCAGGCAGGAGATAGGAAGATTTTTATTATATGAGGAATCTAAATAGATTAGATGAAAAGACCTCAAGATGCTGACAGTGGTGTTTCACAAAAATGGACCCAATCAGATTATTCTGCCAAGAAGACTACCATCAACAAGCCCAACTCACTTGCATATAATTTCCAAAAAATATTTGAGTCCCTAAAATATGAGAAAAAAGCCAAAGAATGCCTCTAATTTCAGTCTCTAAAAATAGAGACTAAAACAAATAGAAAAAAGCAAATTGGGAAAAACTCACTGCGCAGAGAGTATGAATCTGTAAAAAAAATAATTTATACCCTCAGATGAGGAAAATACTGCATCCAAGGAACAAGAAGAAAATACTATTAAGAAAAATTTCAATGAACAAAATAAAAAATAAAATAGCAATAATGAAAATTCAAAGCTGAATGGAAGGACTGGGAGACAAAGTTAAGGAAATTCCTCAAGAACTAAAGGACAAAGAGATTAATTTGAGGGAAAAGGTATTAGTGTTCCCATATCTAATAACAGGAGTTTCAAAAAGACAGAACAGAGAAAACAGAGGAGGACAAAATCATTGGATCAATAATCTAAGAAAATTTTCTACCATGAAAGGACATGAGTTTCCAAACTGAAAGGGCCTCCCACATATGTAGGACAATGGATGAAAATATACCCATGTCAGGTACATGGTCATACTATTTTATAATATCAAGGACAAAGAGAAAGTCCTAAAATTCTTCAGACTACTTACAAAAACAAAAACAAACAAAAAAACAAGAATCAGAATAGCATCAGACTTAACAACAACACTGGAAATAACATATTCAAAAATTGGAAATAAAATTATTCCCATTCAAGAATGTTATATTCAATTAAGCTACCTTTTAAGTGCATGGGTAGAATAAAGGTGTTTTCTGGCTTTCAAGTTCTTAAAAATTGTGCCTCTCATGGATCCCTTTGGAGGAAGTACTCCACCAAAACTAGAACATAAAACAAAGAGGAAGATGTGGGACATAGTTAATGGGGAGTTTAATGAGGAAAGAAGTGAAGGAATCCTCATGTTGAACATGAAGGGAGATCCAGGGAAACAGCTTTACAGAACTCCTAGAGAATAAACTATCCAGACTGGAGGAGGATAAGTTGAAATGAATGAGTCCTTTTTTAGTTAGTTCTGTGCTTTTAAACTCATTTGACTTGCTGTGCAAAAACTTTTAATAATATTAAAGACTCATCTATGTTTTACCTATTTATCTTTTTTTAATTTAAATCCAGTGTAGTTAATATATACTGTTATATTGCTTTTAGGTGTAGAATATAGTGATTCAACAATTCTATACATTACTCAGTGCTCATCACGATAAGTGTACTCTAAATACCCTTCACCTATTTCACTCATTCTCCCCCTACCCACCTCTCCTCTGGTAGACATCAATTTGTTCTCTTTAGTTAAGGGCCTGCTTTTTGGTTGGTTTGTCTCTTTTTTTTTTTTGTACATTTATTTTGTTTCTTAAATTCCACATTTGAGTGAAATCATATGGTGTTTTTCTCTGACTGATTTATTTCATTTAGCATTATACCCTTTACTAGATCCATCCATGTTGCTGCAAATGGCAAGATTTCTTTTTTTTATGGCTGAGTAATATTCCACTGTGTGTGTGTATAGTCACACACACACACACACACACACCATATCTTTTTCCATTCATCTATTGATCAATACTTGGACTGCTTCCATAACTTGGCTCTTGTCAATAATGCTGTAACAAACATAGGGGTCCATATATCTTTTCAAATTAGTGTTTTTGTTTTCTCTGGGTAAATACCCAGTAGTGAAATCACTGGATCATGTGATATTTCTATTTTTAAGTTTTTGAGGAACTTCTGTAATGTTTTCCATAGTGGCTGCACCAGTTTGCATTCCCACCTACAGTGCATGAGGATTCCTTTTTCCCCACATCCTTGCCAACACGTGTTGCTGATGTTTTTTATTTTATTTTATCCATTCTGACAGGTATGGCGTGATATCTCATTGTGGTTTTGATTTGCATTTCCTTGATGATGAGTGCTGTTGAGCATCTTTTCATGTGTCTGTTGGTCATCTGTATGTCTTTGTAGAAATGTCTGTTCATGTCTTCTGCCTACTTTTAATTTGAATTGTTTTGGGTTTTTTGGCATTGAGTTTTGTAAGTCTTTATATATTTTGTATACATATCAGACATGTCATTTTCAAATATCTTCTCCTATTAAATAGGTTGTCTTAGTTTTGTTGATTATTTCCTTTGCTGTGCAGAAGGTTTTTATTTTGATGTAGTTCCAATAGTTTATTTTTGCCTTTGTTTTCCTTGTATGTAACTGTTTTCATTTCTCTTGCTACTTTTAAAATTCTCTCTTTATAACCACTTTTAACCATTTTAATTACTACATATTGGTGTGGGCCTTCTCGGTTGATTTTGTTCAGGGTTCTTTGTGCCTCCTGGATCTGGATTTCTGGTTCCTCCCTCACATTTGGGAAGTTTTCAGCCATTATTTCTTCAAATAAATTTTCCACCCCTTTTTCTCTCTTTTCTTCTTCTGGGATCCCTATAATGAGAATGTTAGTATGCTTGATGGTGTTACTGAGTTCCCTAAGTCTCATTTCATTTATTATTATTATTATTATTATTATTATTATTATTATTATTATTATTATTTTCTCCTCTCTCCTTTTCAGCCTGATTGCTTTCATTACTCTGTCCTCCAGTTTACTGATCTGTTCTTGTGCTTCCTCTAGTCTATTTATTCCATCTAGTTTATTATTTCCTTTATTGAGTACTTCATCTCTGATTGGTTTGTTTTATGTTTTCTCTCTTTGTTAATGGTCTCACTGAAGTCTCCATCAGATATATTACTCATCTGTGTTTCATTTAGGTCTCTTGCTGTGATTTTGTCCTGTTCTTTCATTTGAGACATGTTCCTCTGTCTTCTCGTTTTGTCTAATTCTCTGTGTCTGCTTATATGTGTTAGGAAAGCCCACTATGTCTCCTGTTCTTGAAGATACTGGGTTTATGAAGAAGAGGTCCTGTAGTGCTCTGCAGTGCAGTATCTCCTGTTCACCAGAATCTGCTGCTTCAGAGGTCTTCTATTTGTGTTGCACGTGCCCTGCTGTTATTGCCATGCTGCTTGTGCCTTCAGTCCAGTCATCTGCCTTGGTTCTCTGTGCCTGTTGTGGGCAGGGTTTGGTTCCTGTGTTGTCATTGGGCCAGTCTGGGGCCATCTTGGGCTTGAGTTGAGTCAGACTAGGTATTTGCCTAGATGCAGTAGCATGGAACTTCAGGGTGATTTCCCTGTGTTGTCCCCTGTGAAACTTTTTTAGGTGGGCAGGGCCTGCAGTCAGACCTGAGGTCTACCCCCAGTACACTGCTGCGGCTGCAGTTGGACTGGTATATGTAGTTATCTTCCCCTCTCTCTGGGACAGGAGTCACTTTGGAGTGGTACTGGCCCCTGTTGGGACTGCTTATACACTGCCAGACCCGTGACACCACTTTGGATGGTCTCTTGCCAAAGACATATTGAAGGGGGCAGGTCTGTAGGAGCACATGAACGCAGGGTGCACTGTGCCAGCAAGGTCCACAAGGGACCTGCCTCTGCTTGGGACTACTTCTCTGAGGCTGGCCAGGTTGGAGGGAGTAGACCTGCAGAAGTGCAAAGGGGTGCTGTTAGCAAGCTAGGTGGAGAGTGATGGCTCCGTGCTGGTTCCTGAAGGTGTTTTTGTATTTAGGCTGTGGGGCAGGGGAGGGAAATGGCACCTACTAGCTCTTTTGTTCTTGGGGAAAGTTCCCAAAGATCCCTGCCCCTCCACCACATGCTCAGTGATTAGTAAATGAATCTTCCTGTATACCTCAAGTGTTTTGTTTTTTAAATTATATTTATTTTGAGAGAGAGATGCAGGAGGGGCAGAGAGGGAGAGGGAGAGGGAAAGGGAGAGAGAGAGAGAGAGAGAGAGAGAGAGAGAGAGAGAGAGAGAGAGAAAGAGAGAATCACAAGCAGGCTCTGCACTGTCAGCACAGAGCCCAGTGCATGGCTCAAACCCACAAACTGTGAGATCATGACTTGAGCTGAAACCACAAGTTGGACACTTAACCGACTGACACCCAGGAGCCCCTACATCAGGTTTTAACTACTGCTTCTATGCTATATCTCCATATGGCTCTTTGCTGTGTTATCTCTTTAAAGGTGGGGACTCCACCCTCCTAGCTCTCCCAGAGCCCAGCCTGCTGATTTTTCAAGTTCCAGATGTTAAGCCCCACTGATTCTTAGGCCCTCTGTTTTTCAAAGCCAAATGTTATGGGAATTTGTCTTCTCCATGTGGGTTCTCCATGACTGGGGTGCCTGGTGTGGAGATCTGGTCTTCTCCCTTCTCCACACCTGCTATGTCCCTCTCTCCCACTTATAGTCCCACCGGACTGTTCAGCTCCTGATCGAGTCTCTGCCCTTCCTACCCTCTTTGATGTGGCCTCTTCTTTACATTTGGCTGTGGAGAGTTGGTTCTGCCGTCTTTGGGTCATTTTCTGGGTAATTACACTGACATGGGTGTTATCTAGTTGTATCCATGGGACAAAGTGAGCTTAGGATCCTCCTACTCTTACATCTCCCCTGAAGTCCCTATCATCTGTCTTTTTTTTTTTAAGTTTATTTATTTTAAGAGAAAGGGGGGGGGGTGCGTAGTGTGCAGTGGTGGGACCATGGGAGATGGAGAGAGAGAGAATCCCGATCAAGCTCTGTGCTGAGATCATGACCTGAGCTGAAATCAAGAGTCAGACACTTAACTGACTGAACCACCCAGGTGTTCCCCTATCATCTTTTTTTTTTTTTTTTTTTGATTTGAGAGACAGGGAGAGAGAGAGAGCATAAGCAGGGGAGGGGCAGAGAGAGAACGAGAGAGGGGGAGACAGAATTCGAAGCAGGCTCCAAGCTGTCAGTGCAGAACCTGATACAGGGCTCAAAACCATGACTGTGAGATCACAAACTGAGCCAAAGTCAGACACCTAACTCACTGAGCCACCCAGGTGCCCCCTTATCATCTATCTTTTAGACACAAAATGAGATTCATCTTATGTGTCAATTATGTGTCAGTTACACATATTGTGTACCTTATGTGTCAATTACAATAGCTACAATTATGATCAAAATTGTTAGGAAAAATAATTCCCACCATTTTAAGTTTTATTAAAAAATTTTAGTATACCAGTAATTAATATATTTTAATTTCAATTTTATTTTTCTTAAGTAAACACTGCATCCAATGTGGGGCTCAAACTCATGACCCCAAGATCAAGAGTTGCATTCTCTATGTACTGAGCCAGACAGGCACCCCAATACATTCCTAATGTACAAAGCAGAAAAAATAGTATAACAAGAACACATCCCAAATCCAGAGCTAACTACTACCAATATATTGGTATAGTTATCTTTAGTTATATATTCATATGTATGATAAATAGGATTAGGTCTGGCTGCATAGAAGAGAACATTCAGTTAATAGTAGTTGAAAATGCTAAGTCTAATATACAAAATCCTCTTCCCTCATGTAATAGCAGTCCAGGGTTGGTCTGTAGGTAGTCCAGGGTTGATACAGTGGTTTCATGAGGTATTTTGGGACGCAGATTCCTGGTAGCTTTCCACTGTGCTATCACCAGGGTGTGGCACTCACCCTTATGGCACATTTATGCTCCAGGCAGCTTGACAGGGAAGAAGAGAAGGAAAACCCAACCTCTTTAGATAAACTTTTAGAAAGTGCTACTCAACACTGTTATTTCTATTTCATTGGTCAGAACCTGGTCACAAGGTTATAATTAGCTGCAAGTAAGGCAGGGAAATGTAGTATTTATTCCGAGTAGCCAAGTTCCCAGCTATAAATTCAGGGTTCTACAAGGAAAGAAAAGGAGAATAGATACTAGGGTAGGATATTAGTAGTTGCACCAGTCAGGTTGTCCAGAGACACAGAACCAATTGGAGATACATAGTAAGAGATTTATTTTAAGGAATCAACCCACAGGATTGTGGGGGCTGCCAAGTCTGAAATTTGTAGATCAGGTTGGGAACTCAGACATGAGTTGATGCTTCAGTCTTGAGGCAGAATTTCTTCTTCTCCAGAAAACTTCAGTTTGTGCTTGTAAGGTCTTCAACTGATTGGATGCGGCCCAGTCACATTATCAAGGATAATCTCTTATACTTGGTCAAGTGATTATAGAGGATAAATACATTTACAGAATACCTCACAGCAGCATCTAGGTTAGTGTTTGATTAAATTGCTCAGTACTAGAGCCTAGCTGAACTGACACAAGAGACTATCATAGCAGTCTTTATCATAAATAGATTATACTATATATACATATATATACACACACACACATTAATATCTCCTTCATTTTACTGTGAGCATTTTGCAAATCAGATGTTCTTATAAAATATTTATTAGTGGTTTAATATCCCTATATACTGAAATAAAATAACTTATTTATTCCTTTATGTCAAGACTTTAAAAATATACACATACGAGTACATGTATGTTTTCAACTATTTCTGATTATTCATTAAGTTTCTAAAAGTGAGATTACCAAGTCAATGATTATAAAGATTTTTATGGCTCATATTCCTATTGCCAAAGTGCTTTCCAGAAAGTCTGCACCAATTTACACTTACACCAACAATACATGAATGTAATGCCGATGTCACTGTAGATATTATAGGTTTCATAATTTTGTTTATCAATTAGGCAGATGAACATGTTTTGTTTTGTACCTCTTTACTACTATATAAAACATTTTATCATTCACTGTATTTTTATTGATCCTTTCTATTTTCTTTAATTAATTTTGTTTGTACCTTTTGCCTAGTTTTCTGCTAGGCATTCTTCTGATTGATATATAAGGTATTTATATATTAAGAATATAAATCTTGGTCAAATTTCCTGCAAATATGACTCTAAATTTTATTTATTTATTTTTTAATGTGTATTTATTTTTGAGAGAGCGAGCAGGAGAGGGTCAGAGAGAGGGGGAGACACAGAATCTGAAGCAGGCCCCAGGCTCTGAGCTGTAAGTACAGAGCCTGACATGGGACTCAAACTCACAAACTGTGAGATCATGACCTGGGCCAAAGTTGGACGCTTAACTGACTGAGCCACTCAGGCGCCCCTAGTTCTAAATTTTAAATAGCCAAATTATCAATCTTAAATTTTTCCAGAATTTCGTATTTTTGAGTTCATGTGCTTTCTTATTTCAAGATTATATTAAGGGTGCCTCAGTGGCTCAGTCAGTTAAGCATCTGACTCTTGATTTAGGTTCAGGTCATGATCCCAGGGTCGTGGGATTGAGCCCCATGTCAGGTTCCAAGATGAGTGGAGCCTGCTTAAGATTCTCTCTCCCTCTGTTCCTCTCCCCTGCTTACATGCTCTCTCTTAAAAAAAAAAAAAAAAAGTTGTTATTTAAAAAAGAAAAGATTATATGAAAACCCTATGTATGTTTTCTTATAGTACTCTTGGTTTCATTGTTTCAAATTATTGGTACCTATGGAGACAATGATATTATTTTTCTATATTTAATCTATTAATATGGATGTACTATACGAATAGGTTTCCCAACATTAAATCATCTTGCATTACTTAAATAAATTTCCACATATTCTATATTTCTGAACCTTTTAGGAATTTTGCATTCATTATTATAAGTGATATTATTCCATAATTTTCTGATTTATGCTATCTTTAGTCAGCTTTTGGTGATCACACTATGGTGGCTTCTTTAATTGCATCTGAGGGCTTTTCTTTTTTCTCCATATTCCAAAATGAAGGATTCTGAATGTTTCCTCAGTTTCTTCCAAGGCATATATTTTTCTCTTTTTAAGCCTATTTTGGTAATTTAGATTTCTCTAGAAGTTGTCCATTTCATCCAGGTTTTCAACTCTTTTGTATGTAGTTGTACAAAACAGTGCTTTATCATTTTATGTCATTTCATCTCTAATATTGTGTATTTATGCTTTTCTCTCCATTAAGCTAGTGTGTGTTTTTAAAGAATCAGCTCTTAGACTTGTCAGTTTCAACTCTTTCTCTGATTTCTTTTTAAGTTTATTTGGAGAGAAGAGAGAGAGCGTGCAGGTGTGAGCTGGCGAGGGGCAGAGAGAGAGAGGGAGAGAGAAATCCCAAGAGGCTCAGCTCTGTTGGCATGGAGCCTGATGCTGGGCTCAATCTCACAAACCGTGAGATCATGCCTGCGCCAAAATCAAGAGTCAGGCACTTAACCGACTGAACTACCCAGGCATCCCTCTCTCATTTCTAATTAAGTTCCACTATTGTTTGTATTAATTCCTTTTTTTTGGATTCTATTTGAAATTGTTTTTCTAACTCCTTAAACTTGAGTATTGTTCTTTATAATTCACTCTAAATCAGAAACTATAAGTACTTTATTTACCTTCTTGACTTTAAAGTAGATTATGCATGTTTTGAGAGTTGCATGGATCTAAGTAAAAGGATAATTTTGTAAGGATGTTAGGGATCTTCTTTCCTAAACACGTAATAGTTTAAATGTAGATATAAATTCAGGGTGTGTGGGTGGCTCAGTCGGTTGAGCATCTGATTTCAACTCAGGTCATGATCTCACACTTCGTGGGTTTGAGCCCCTTGTCGGCTCTGTGCTGACAGCTCGGAGCCTGCTTAAGATTCTGTGTCTCCCTCTCTGCCTCTTCCCACTTGTGTTCTCTCTCAAAAATAAATAAATAAACATTAAAAAAATGTAGGTATATTTCTATTTCAATTTTTTATATAATTCTCTTGCCAGGCTAAAATTGAGCTTAAATGGGAAGAAAAGGGATAAACTTCAGTACATTTTATATGAAAACTCTTTTAGGGAAAAATATGTCATTGTGTGAAGGTATTTTTCTTAGTATTTTGCTGATTTGGAAATTACTTAATTGGTTGGGATATATAAAAATATATATATATATATATGTATATATATATATATAAATGTAGAATCAGAATTGAATTGAAATTCTCAGAATTAAAATTCTTATGCTAATGTTGGCTAAATTTGGAAGTGGTTAAGGAACCACTCTATGAAAAATGGATCATGGACACTAAAAGTAACTCATGCCTTATTAACATGATAGAAATGTATACTTCTCATATCTAACTAAGCCAGATTCAAAGTACTCTTGGTGTAAGAATTTACAATAAATTCTTGGTGGCTCAGTCGGGTAAGCATCCAACTTCAGCTCAGGTCATGATCTCGCAGTTCGTGGGTTTGAGCCCTGCCATCGGGCTCTGTGCTGACAGCCCGGAGCCTGGAGCCTGCTTTGGATTCTCTGTCTCCCCTCTCTCTGTGCCCGTCCCCTGCTCTCTCTCTCTCTCTCTCTAAAAAATAAACATTAAAAAAATTAAAAAAAAAAGAATTTACAATATGAAAATAATATAAATATCACTGGAGAAGAGTGTATAAGTAATTCTAAATTGAAAATAGCTCCTGCAATAGATCATTAAACTAAGCCAAACCAAGTTCCCACTTCCACCTGCCCAAATCCCCCCCAAACTAGCAGAAGATGGGGTAGGAGTAGAAAGGTCATAGTTTGTTGGGTTTCTGAATTTTCAAAGACATTATATTGTGTCTCAGTTGTATCTCAAATGCAACATGTCAAAATTGAACATTTTGTGTGTATGTGTGTGTGTTTATTTGAGACAGAGACAGAACCTGAACGGGGGAGAGGCAGAGAGGGAGACAGAATCTAAAGCCGGCTCCAGGCTCTGAGCTGTCAGCACAGAGCCTGACGTGGGGCTTGAACTCACGAACAATGAGATCAAGACCTGAGCCAAAGTCAGATGCTTAACTGACTGGGCCACCCAGGCACCCCTGACATTATCTTTTTTCTAATCAGGAACCATCAGCCTTCCATTATTTTACTTGTTAGAATTATGGAATATGGGGAGGGAATCAGTTTTATCCCTTTTCCCAAGTCTTTACTCTCACTTGGCAACCACATTTTGTTCATTCTGCCTCCAGTTATCTCTCAAATCCATCCTCTCATTTCTATCCTTGCTATTACTGCCTAAGCTTGGGCCTCATTTTTTTTCTTTAATTGTTCCAATGACCCCCTTACAGGTCTTCCTTTCTCCAGTCTCTTCTTGTCCCAAAATATTTTCACACTATACAGCTAAACTAATCTTAATAAAGGTCCTATAATGTATTTGCCTTTTAAACAAAATTTAAATATTTTTGCCTAACTGGCTTGCTTATAGTCCTTAGCATGGCTTACAGGGTTCTTCGTGTTTTGGCTTGCCTGTACTTTTCCAGCTTTATTTTCCACTGCTGTACCACATGAATTCAATGCTTCAGTTATATTAAATACCCGAGGTTCTTTGAAGTGCCCTGTGTCAGCACTCTTTGTGCTTGATCCCACTGCCTCCTGCCTCTTCCTTGATGGTCCTAATTCATTATTCCCAGCTTCTTAGTTTCAAAGTGCTTAAGTTACTTCTATCTTAAAAACAAACTACCACTGTCTTCATTTTAGTCAGCTTCCTTGAAAGAATAAGTTTTACTTCTTTACCTTCTGCTCACATTTCTGTCCTTCCTACTACTCTAAAAAACACCAACGGACAAAAGCTACCAGTAAAATCATAATGTCCAAATATAATGAACTAGTCTAGGTGTGCACCTTGACATTGCAAACAGCAACACTGTTAACTACTATTACTTACCCCAAAACAAACAAACAAACCTACTTATTTTTCTGTGCTTTGTAGAACACATGGAAAATATATGAGTTAAAAGGTAAAAATAATCAGTATCACTTAGCCATAACCACCATTAACATTTTTATTTATTTCCTTCCAGTCCCTTTTTCTATATACCTATAAGTATGGAAAAGTGGGATATTATAAATATATATCCTGGGTTTTTTCTTTTCAGCATCTTCCCTTGGCATTAAACAGATGTTTTGCAAACAATTGTAATCATTGCATAATGTGTTATAGATGTACCATAATTTATTTAGCCTTCCACTACTGTTAACATTTAGCTAGTTTTCAATTTTCACTATTGTATCTAGGTCTCAGATTCTTATTCTTTAAAAAAAATTTTTTTTTATGTTTATTTAGTTTTTGAGAGAGAGCACAAGTGGTGGAGGGGCAGAGAGAGGAGACACAGAATCAGAAGCAGGCTCCAGGCTCTGAGCTGTCAGCACAGAGCCCAATGCGGGGCTTGAACTCACAGACCAGGAGATCATGACCTGAGCCGACGTTGGACGCTCAACCAACTGAGCCACCCAGGCGCCCCTCAGGTTCTTATTCTTAATGGGAGAGCCCTAAAAGGGAAAGGACTAGGTTCAGATAGGAAGTTATAAACATTCATGATATAGATCGCCTAATTACTTACAGGAAAGGTAATTTATAGTCCTGTAGCAACATACGATTATCCCAAATTTATCATTCTCTTGCTAACACTGAATTTTTAAAAAAATCCTTTCAGTTTGATCAGTAAAAATAGAATGATTTGCCTTGATTTGCCCTTCTCTGGTTAGTAGTGAGATTATACATTCACCACTCTCCCCTCCTCACCTTAGCCTCCTAATTCTTTTACTTCAGAATATTCCTTTTCAGTCTCCTTCTCAGGCTTTTCTTTTTTCTATTCCACAGTGTTTTGTCCTCAGCCCTTTGAATGTACCACAGGCAGATCAAACTCAGTATGTCCAAAATTAAACTCATCCTAAGATTACTTCAGTTTTTGGCTAATGACATCATCAACTAACTACCCAGGCACCCCAGTCAGAGACCTGAGTCTTTTAAGATGACTCCCTCCTCTCATCCCCATGTCAGTCACTAAGTTTTTCCAACCCACATCTTAAATCTCTCAAATATGTCCACACCTCTCTATCTCCACAGCCATTGCTCTCGTTCAAGCCTTGGTTACTGTAATACTCATCACTGGTCTTCCTGCCTTGTCACCTGCTCCCTTCCATTCTACATACTGCATCCAGAGTGATCTTTCTAAAGTGCAAATCTGATTGTGTTACTCCCTGGACTCTACATCCCCATCCAACTTTATCCCGTGTCCTTACCATCTGTTCCCTTCCCTCCAGCCATATGGAACAACCAGAATTTCCCATTGCCTCTCAACTCTTTCTGCCAAGAGTATGCCTCTTCTTTTGCCTTGTGAACTCCCACTAATCCTAAAACAGTACAGGAGCCTATCCAATTATCTTCCCATTATTTCCCTTTCCTTTATGCACTGACTACACTTTATACAGAACCTTATTATGACATTTAACATTACAATTTCATAATTTTTGTTCAATCTCTCCCTCACTAAACTGAGATGCTCTAGGACAGATACTATGCTATTCATCTTTTTATCCTCAGCACTAGCATAGTTCTCGGAATATCATAGGCCCTCAAATATGTGTGGAATAAATGCTATTTTTGATAGCAATTATAAAATTCCTTTCCATCTTCTCCCACCATCTTAATTATCTATCAAGTTCTATAGCCACAATCTGTAATGTCTTTGTTACCAAATCCTCCTCCGTTCCCCATTTCTAAGGTTGACAAAACTATTTTAATTGCGACCTGGGATTTGGGCACTTCTCCAAACCAGGCCGTCTTCACTAGTGCTGACAGTTATCTTCCTGAAACACACCTGGCTTTGTTGCCTAACTCCTGAAAAAACAACGTTGATAACTACCCATTGTGACTGTAGGTGGTTATTTCCTCAAAACATGGAAAGCTTTTCTATTTAGAGTCAAAAATAAATAAAACGGGGTGCCTGGGTGGCTCAGTGGTTAAGTGTCTGACTCTTGATTTCAGTTCAGGTCATGATTTCACTCTTCATGCGTTAGAGCCCCACATCTGGATCCAAGCTGACAGTGCTGAGCCTGGTTGGGATTCTCTCTTTCTCTGTCTCTCTCTCTCTCAAATAAACTTGAAGGAAAAAAAAAAAAAAGAAATCGTTGTTATAAAAATAAGTAAATAAAGGAATGCACATTGGAAGGAGACATAATGTCTATTAAATCCAGGGTTTGGACTAATCAAACACAATAGCATAGTTTTTTAATAACTTTAAGAATCTAACTCCAGCTCAGCCTTTCCTACCACTCTTCCTCCCCATTCTCAACACACATCATGGTCACCATTCCTTAATGCACTGTTGTGTCCAGAATGCCCTATCACCAAGCAAATTCTTACTCATCCTTGAAAGCCAGCATCTGGTTACTTGATTGCTCCAAGAGATGGTATAAAGGGGCTTTAAATTGTTTACATAATCTTTACCAATCCTCCAGAGCAAGCCAAATCAAAATAAAAATAAGATTTTGTTTTTTTTGGCATGGACAATTGGGACTTTTTGCAATTTCCAACTATGTACAAAGGCATCCTTTAAGAACATACCTATTTTTATCAATATATAACATACAATCTAAGTACAAGTGAAGTACTTTCTATACAAGTGCAGCTTCAAGCTAAGTCCCCTGGCCTACACTTCCAACTAGATTGCAGTCACTAAGCCCTTTATAGAAATTCTGAAGGAGTCATAGAATATTAGTTGCTCTAAGAAGCTTTCTCTAATCTCTTCCTCACAAGCTGTTGTGTTCATGGCTTCTCCCTCTAGGCTCACACAACTCTGACCACATACAACTGTTATCTTACCAAACAATAGTATAGTGTACTATTTCTCTTTTAGTTTCTTCCATTAGGGTAGTTAATCCAGAGTAAGGACTCTATATCAGTTTCTTCATGTGAAAAATAAAGATGATAAGACAAATCTCATAGAACTGCTGTGAGAATTAAATGTGTTAGTGCATATTTAAAACACTTAGCACGATATCTAACATATAATAGGAGCTAAATAAATGTTAGCATCATTTTTCGCTTTGTGTTTGTTAAATCATGAAGTACTAGCCCGAAGAGTCCCACAGTAAACAGACTGGTAGAGATATCATACACAGAAGAGCATGATAAGAAAACACACATGTCCTGAAATTACCTAAGAGGTCATTACTTAAGCAAAATGCCTTCCCTATTACCTATCTGCAGATGTGACATGAAATTGAATGGCTTTTTAATGTCTAGTAGTTTAAGAACAAAGTTTTAAAGACCTTATAACTGAGAAAGAAGTTTCATTTATAAATTGTTGAACTTCCGAGGCATTTATTAAAAATAACACATAAAAGTAATTTCTCATTTGGAGAAAAGGAAAATAACATAATGTCTTGGGAATCTGCATGGTTTCTGACTCTATCATACATTACTTCTTTATATTACAAACTACGTATAGATATACACATCCTCTCAGGTTTTATGATAAAAATCAAATGACTATGTTGTGTGGCAGAAATAACATCAAATTAAAATGAAGGAATATTAGATTGTAGCCACAAATTACCTGTGGGACCTTGGGCAATCTTTGAATTCCTCTGGACTTCAGAGTCCTTTTTTGAATCTGAAGGGATTAGACTAATCTCTAAATTCTCATCCACCTTGAAAATACAACGTTCTTATAATACTACTATATTTTAACCTTTCTCTTACATGGTTTTTCTCCTCACTAGAAACTGAATTCTCTTTTTTTTGGGTGGGGAGCAGGAATCGAACCCTACTTATCTTTGTACCTCAGTGCATAGAACCAATGCCTATTTCTTGACTGTTGGAATGAATGAGTGCCTCCTGCAGAACTTGTAGTTTAAAAAGGCATAGCAAATTTATGGTATAACAGGTTAGTGGCTAACGTTAACATAATCATGTTATTATATAAGAATAACAAATGACTGTGCATTCATATGATTGTTGATACTCAATACATTCACTCTATGTTTAATAATTTGTTGAAAACCATTATTTAGCAAAGGAATTAGAAACAAAAACTAAGTTTTTCCTACTTTTGACATATTATAGAGAAATTATGAGTTAGTTACATAGCTTTGAGAGAAGTTAACTCTACTAAATTTCATCATCCTAAAGGCAGTGTCTACTAATATCAAGTAGGTATCCAAGTGTTCATTCTCCAGTACCATTTTGTAGAAGATATTTTTATCTTTGTCTTGCTACCAGAATTACAGACTGAAAGACAATCTAATCAAGGAAGAATCTAGAATATATAGACATGTGGAGAAAACATACATGCGTGTATGTGCCCATATACACACACATGCAGTTTAACTCAGTACTCAATTGCCTCGTGTACCTGTTTTATTTTTTTAAGTTTATTTATTTATTAAAAAAAATTTTTTTTAACGTTTATTTATTTTTGAGACAGAGAGAGACAGAGCATGAACGGGGGAGGGTCAGAGAGAGGGAGACACAGAATCTGAAACAGGCTCCAGGCTCTGAGCTGTCAGCACAGAGCCCGACACGGGGCTCGAACTCACGGACCGCGAGATCATGACCTGAGCCGAAGTCAGCCGCTTAACCAACTGAGCCATCCAGGCGCCCTTAAGTTTACTTATTTTGAGAGAGAAGAGAGAGACAGAGTGGGGGAGGGGCAGAGAGGGAGAGACAGAATCCCAAGCAGGCTCTTCACTCATGCACAGATCCCAACAAAGGCCTCACAAACTGTGAGATCATGACCTGAGCTGAAATCAAGAGTCGGACACTAAACCGACTGAGCCAAGCAGGCGTCCCCCTCATGTACCCATTTTAAAATTAATATTTAGTGTACGTTTATTGCTGGGACAGTCCCAAAATATCTCTAAGTGGAATGGAAAATGAAGAGCGATTAACTATAAAGAAAGTCTATCTAGGTAAAACAAATGGACAGTTTTCCCACATCTTTTGAACGAGGGCAGATACCTCTTTTTGGATATACCTCAAAAAGAGTTACAAGGGATTCCATTTCTCGGTTTTAGTAACAATGTGATTGAAATTTGAGGTACATGTACTTCACAATTTCCTGGATCTGCACTGTTGGGAAAATGAAGGGTTTTTCTAATATTCACCTGTCAGGGTCAATCACACAAACCTGAGTTTGAATGTTACTCACTGATTAACTCTACATAAATTGAACACAAGCACAATAGGTTTTTTATTGTTAAATTACTGTTACCATATGCAGAGCAAAAAGTAAATGGACTGATCTACTTGTGCATTCACATTTTAAATTCTTGAATTATAAACAAGTGAACAAATGATCAGTTAGGAAAGGACAACTGAAGGGCTCGTTGTAAGTCCACTAATTTCTCTAATAATTAATAAAACATGCTCAAAAATTTTAGAAAACCATCTTTTTTCTACATGTGATATCATATTAATAAACAAACTATGTTACCTTAATAAATTAGAAAGACTCCTTCATTATTAAGGACAGTCTATCTCTGGCTAATGCAATTATTATTAGGATATAAGCATCAAAAATAAAGGGGGGGCATTGTTAAAAATTTTCCAAAGTGTTAATACTCTTAATGCTGAGTTTCCAGTTCTAGAATTGTCCATTCCCCTTGGGGTGAACAATCTTCAGAGGAAAAACTAGCCATGGTGATACTTGCTGAGGAATCAAGTGGAGAGGTTAGTTCACTCCATCTGTTCAAAGTGTCAACATGTGCTTTACCCTGAGGTTTTGAGCTGTCTCGTGCTAAAAGTAATGTCTGATTGATTAGATACTGTGCTAAATTTAAGTCTTCAGGAACAGAATTCGTAATATTTAAGTTTGAATCCTGTTCAGACAGCAGTTGCTTTAAGAGTGTCCAATCTTGTTCTGCAAAGTGCTGATCATCTTCAAAATCCATGTCTGTAACATGTGTTTCTGATTCCATTTTCTGCTCAAATGCTTCTACTACATCCATCTCATATATTGGAGAGAGGGTTTTTGAAGGCCGATGGTCATACATGTAGGTTTGTGCCAGTGTGTCACAATCATCTATGTATCCTGAAATAATTCATAATACTATACAATGTAAAAATTGCACATGTTGGTACCCCTCAGATTTTGTAGAACAATATTAAAACAATATAATAGTTATAGTCCAAAAAAACATAGAATGGGAAAAATAACATTTATACAAAATTGACAGGATTACTGAGGCATTTCTTTTTCTAAATTAAAAAAAAAATAAAACAATTGAAGGATGTTTAGCAGCAAAATCAACATAGGCAACTAACAATAATTCTCCATACTTTAATTTGAAACTTGTGATACAAAAAAAAACAACAAAAATTACTTAAACATAAACATAGAATGTGCACATGTGTCTAATTCACTACAATAGAAACGTAAAGAGAAAAAAAGACATGGTCATTTGATGGTGACTTTTAAGGTAAGTCAGTTCCAAAAGGGGAATAAATACATTTTATCTAAAGCCTTATTTGTATATTGCACATGCAAAGGAGGATGCAAGCAAGGACAAACAAAAAAGTACAACTTTAAAGAGTTCCCTCCCTATTGTTATGATTTTGCTGAACAAGGGCTATTGATCAGTATTTTTCTTAGTTCTGATATATAATAGCTACTCTGTCAGCCACTATTGCATATTTTAAATGTGAGTCATTAGTTCAAATTACTATAATAAGGAAGACAAACACACAAAACAACTAGACAGGAAATCATCTATACATATGAAATAAGCCTGGGCTTTTTTCATATATTATCATTGCTTCTAAATATAATCTCTTTTAGGAAATTTATCTTTTTATTTGAAACTTTTAGAAGTATAGTGATCCTGAAAGTCTTAATCTCTGTAAAATGTATATAAATTATAATAATTAATCTAGTTAAAATAGTTCAGTGCTTTTAGTTACATATTACTATAATTATTGCACAGCCCTCTTAGATATATACTAGCATAGTCCATAAATCATATTCAATGTATAGTAAAATTTCTAATAGTCAAGAATTCTATGTTAAATTAGACATAAATAACTAAATAATAGCAAACTAAGTTTTTCTCTTTATTCTTTCATGTAAAATCTCTTAATAGATTAGCTCTAATAATCAAATTTTTACTAGATCTTAATTCCACACTAAGATTTTAAGTGAACAATAAAGAGTAACTAGCTAATTTCATATTATTAAGAAATGTAGGTTTTCATTTGAAATTTGAATCTGTTGCTTAAGTAATTACTCTGTCTAAATAAAATACAACACTCAGGGCTACATCCAAGTTAAAATTCTATAAACTCATTTTCTTATGTATTTAGCATTTCTATTTCTGTACATTACCTGCAGATAAAGCAATATTAGCTCTTTTGGTAGCTGTAGAATGGTTCTCTTTTACTTGACCTTCCTGAGGCAGAAGTTGACTCCGACAGGAGTCCAGAAATTTTGTAGAGCTGTTCTTTGGTATGTCAGAATTGGGTTCTCTTTGATGAAGCTCCAAATGACATGGTCTTTCTTGAGATTTTATATCACTATCTGAGAGTTTGCTGCGTTGCTGAAAGTCATTATCCACATCGCTTCTGCAATTTACCTTTCTATCTTCTGGAAGAAGCTGTCTACCTCCTTTGGACAGGACATCTACTGTGTACTTTTTTCCTGTGGCTGAAGTACTCTGTTTATCTCTTCTCAATGAGTCAGTACTACTGCGACCCAAGAGAGAGCTTTCGTTTTTATATACGCTATTGCCTTTATCTTGTTTACATTCTGAAATACTACCTTCACTTCCTTGTGAGTACCTGGAATAGCAGGTCCTTCCATGATGTTCATGAGAAATGCCATCAAAAACATCAGAAGGTGACAGAGAATCTACAGAAGGCTGAAAAGGAGTATGGACTTCCCCTTCATCAGATCCTAGTTCTTCACATTCATCTACTGAAAGTAAAACGGATCTTTTAAAATTTTTAGTTGCAGAAAACTCGTGACTTTCATTTTCTGTTGCATCTTCAAAAGCTAAATTAATTATTCCCTGAAACTGCTGAGGAGCTGAGTTAGATGTAGAGAAATTTTCTCCAACATTTTCAGCTTCGGATCTTTCATCTTCTGTTTCATCTGCCGAGGAAGAAACCTGATCTACTTCCTGAGCAAACTGGACACTGCCTCGTAGAACATTTTCTTTTTCCCTAGGGTAGACTACTGTAGATCTAGACCAAATTTCTGGCCTTTTCCTAGGAATCTCATCATCGCTTGTTGAATTAATTTGGAAAAGATCATTACTACTTTGCTTTTTCATTTTCACTTCAATTCTTAAGTTACTATCGTATATTTTTAATTCTTCAGGAGTACTGGTATCACTGCTACTTCTCCCAAGAAAATCATGGCACAGCATTGTGCCACATTTAGAAATACCTCTGTCATTGGACCCATCATCATCCTGAGACCCTCCAGCATCATAGTCTTCAGATCTGGGCTTTATGTCATCAGAGGAGGTGGTAGCACTGCCAGTGTCAGATTCAGGACTCTCTCTCTGATGCATACCACTGGTACTCAAATTCCAATGACTCATGAATGGAACTTCTGGAGTTTCGTGGCTCTCTGGAGTTTCTGTTGTTTCCATATCTTTAGGAGAAGTTTTTCCTGATATTTGTTCCAAAACAGACTTGGAGGAAATATCTGAGTCTGCTGTAGCATGTTTGATTTCACTCATAGCAGAGTCATCAGACAAGTGACTAGGAACTGTCTGTTCTTCAACAAGAATTTTAGATTTCCTGTCATCTTGGACAGAATTTAAGGTACCATTTGTCCTTTCAGGAACACACAGTAAAACATCTTTGTCACATTTGTTTGTATCTTTTCTCACTTCTTGCTTCTCTCTATCTGATACTGAATGCCTTTGCTCTGCATCTGCAGAGTCTAAATCACAAACTGGATGAGAGTTCAGGGAGTTTACACTGGGATCTGAAATCGTGGATTTTAGGGCAGTGGTGTTATAAAATTTTGGATCTACATTATCACTCCCATCAGAATGACAATATATTTTAGCTGTCTTGTGCTGATGTGTTTGTTTGCTGGAAAATTTTGTTTCACTTTTATCTGAACACATCTGTTTTGATTCCAGTTCACATTTTGATTTTTCCAAATCTGAAATACTTTGGCATTCTAATTTCTCTTTCCCTTGATTGTTTAATGGCTTTTGTGGGTCAGGTATGCATGATGACTGGAATGCTTCTGTACTGCTGATTTCTAATGCGAGATTAATTAGCGGTTCATGAGGCTTCTGTTCAGAAATATTGTCCTTGTTTTTACTATCATGTACATCATGAAGCATGCTTTTTTGGACAACACATGTTTCACTTTTTAAAGGTCTCTGAGAAGAAGGCTGAGTTTTCAATGTAATCTGTCCAGGAAGCATTTTCTGTTTTGCATCTTTATTATTCAAAGCTTCACCTTTCTTAGACTGATTTAAGTTTTTAGGCATTGCCACTATTTTTGCATTAACCTTAGGCAAAGGTGTGTGTCCTTGCTTGACAATTTTTTTCTTAGGTGTTTGTTTATCTGTAGTTGTACTGTGGTCCAATTTTGTCACATTTTCATCAGACTGCCTTGAAGAGACTGAAGATTTTACTGAAGTTGGTGACTCTCCTTGAGATCCTAAGAAAAAAAAATTAAAAATATATAATACACTTCCAACTTGTGAATAAAATGCAATACTTGTTTTTAAATTACTTTAGAAAAAATAAAATTAACAATGAAATGATGAAATATCTATGACAATGGACAATAAAAGATTAGGAGTAACATGATAAAATAAAAAATAAAATATTTTTTATTACAAATACAGGAGGAATAGTCCAGCCTCTTAGCAAAATTATTTAAATAGGATCTCTCTTCCTCAAGAGCCTTGATCCTCATGTCAGAACTGGACTTGCATAAATATATGAGGGTGGAAAAACTTGATTTTCTTATATTAAAAGAGCAGGAAGGGTCTTCCCCTTGAAGTTTTTTGGGGAAAAAAAGACTTGTGTTCCACACAGCTGAAAGAAGAATCAAGCTAAATATAAAATAGAAATGTTTAAATTACTGCAGTTTTTTCCATCAAACACAAACAAAATTAATTTACTTCTCATAGCAAGATCGTGATTATTATAGATCATTTGGGTTAACAACTTAGCTGTGCAGTGGCAACTAAAATTGGTAACTGGAGAGAAAGGGTTAATTTGGAGATCCATTTGTTTACACTGGTTAAGTCCTAGTGATGACATTTTCAACATTTAAATCTACCAAACAGAACTGCCAAATCTTTTTAAATGTGTAATTTTTAGTTATTACTAGAACATGAATAATTTTTCTCCGGTTTATTTATTTATTTAGGCAGCTCAAATGCATTTTTATTTATTTATTTATTTTATTTTTTATTTTTTTAAATTTACATCCAAATTAGTTAGCATATAGTGCAACAATGATTTCAGGAGTAGATTCCTTAGTGCCCTTTACCCATTTAGCCCACCCCCCCCCCCAGAATCCCTCCTATAACCCTTAGTTTGTTCTCCATATTTATGAGTCTCTTCTGTTTTGTCCCCCTCCCTATTTTTATATTATTTTTGTTTCCCTTCCCTTATGTTCATCTGTTTTGTCTCTTAAAGTCCTCATATGAGTGAAGTCATTATGATTTTCATCTTTCTCTAATTTCACTTAGCGTAATACCCTCCAGTTCCATCCACGTAGTTGCAAACAGCAAGATTTCATTCTTTTTCTTTATCTATCCATCCACTGATGGACATTTGGGCTCTTTCCATACTTTGGCTATTGTTGATAGTGCTGCTATAAACATGGGGGTGCATGTGTCCCTTCGAAATAGCACACCCGTATCCCATGGATAAATGCCTAGTAGTGCAATTGCTGGGTCGTAGGGTAGTTCTACTTTTAGTTTTTTGAGGAAGCTCCATACTGCTTTCCAGAGTGGCTGCACCAGCTTGCATTCCCATCTCCAGTTTATTTTTAAATTTACTTTCAGTATTAATTATCTAGCTCAAAATTGTTTTTAGGCTTTTACAAGCTCTTATCTACATGAATGCTTAATACATAAAGCAAATTAATTTTCTTTTAATGTTTATTTATTTTTGAGACAGAGAGAGACAGAGCATGAATGAGGGAGGGTCAGAGAGAGAGGGAGACACAGAATCTGAAACAGGCTCCAGGCTCTGAGCTGTCAGCACAGAGCCCGACGCGGGGCTCGAACTCACGGACCGCGAGATCATGACCTGAGCTGAAGTCGGACGTTTAACCGACTGAGCCACCCAGGCGTCCCTTAATTTTTTTTTTATAGTAGGTTTCATGCCCACCGCAGAGCCCAGTGCAGGGCTTGTACTCACAACCCCGAGATCACGACCTAAGTTGATATCAAGAGCAGGGTGCTCAACCAACTGAGCCACCAAGGCACCCCAAAACAAATTAATTTTTAAAATGAGTTATTAGCTTAGCAAATCATACAATCTGATCAGTATCCTTTCTTTCTTAGAACATAGCAAAACAATAGGTAACAGGAGGGAAAATTCTTCTTCCCTACATATCACAGCTTTCAAGACTGTACCATTACTATTTAAAGGGCTTATTAGTGCCTGTTTTGCACATGGAATTCCTACAGTTAACAATGAAACTGAAGAAACCTGGGCATAATATATAAAAGGACCAAAAATACAGATAAACCAGTGACTCCCTTAATTATTTCTCATAAAAGACAATAAAAACCAAACCCACACCCTGGTAATACCAAAATACTTGTCAAAAAGTAAAGTGTAAAATCTCATCTTTATAGTATGACACAAATATAAAATGAGTGAAACTATGTTATATTTTGTTTATTTGTTGTGAAAGTTCCAAATCAGAGTTCTGCTTATTCAATTTAAACACAGAAGTAATACCCAGGACTATTTCAGCTTTACCTTGAGTTTTAGCAAGATTAGATGAGGCATTTTTTATTCTCTGTTGAGCTGTAGTACATCCACTGCCATTTCCTCTTTTCTTTAAAATTGCCTGTGGTACTGGATCACTATATCCTTTGTTAGTGACCTTCTTTAGTGCACTAAGAAAAATGATTTGCATTCAGTATTGCACTCAGATTCCAACACATGAACTTTTATTTTTTATTTTATTATTTTTTTAAGTTGATGTATTTATTTTGAGAGAGAGATAGCTCATGAGCAGGGGAAGGGCAGAGAGATAGAGAAAGAGAGAGAGAATCTCAAGCAGGGTTTGTTTTGCACTGTTAGTGCAGAGCCTGATGCAGGGCTGCAACCCACGAACTGTGAGGTCATGACCTGAGCCAAAATCAAGAGTTGGATGCTTAACTGACTGAGCCACACAGATGCCCCCAACACATGAACTTTCAAAAGACCCATATATGAAATATATTTTTTCTCAAATTAAAAAATATCTTTTGTTCTAAAAATCGAAAAATCATATGTTCATAAGTCTTTAAGTTCATAAGCTTGTGGGTCAAGTATGATAAAGCAATGCATAATCAAGTGCCACAAATGTAATCTATCATTTTGCATCCATAGTCATTCTGTGTAAATATACTATTTCCTTTTAAGAAATAGTTTTAAAATATCATTGTATAAATACATTAAATTTTCTAACAAAAAAGAAAAGATATATTTCAAAAATATTTTTAATGTTTATTTATTTATTTTTAGAGACAGTGTGTGAGCAGGGGAGGGGCAGAGAGAGAGGGAGAGAGACAATCTGGCAGTGCAGATCCCAATGAGGGGCTTGAACTCATGGACCTTGAGATCATGACCTGAGTAAAATCAAGAGTCAGATGCTTAACTGACTGAGCCACCCAAGTGCCCCGAAAAGATATTTTTAAAATATTTAGCTAGAAGTCAGTATACAATTAACTTAGAAAAAGCTAACGTATAGGTAAAATAATGAAGGGAGAACTTACCTGTTATTTATACTAGTTTCTTCGTGAATGCTTTTTTTATTTGAAGTTCCATTGGTAACTTTTGAAACAGGTCGAGATTTTACTGCTGTAAATTAAGAAACAGTGAGTCATGAAACAGAGAACTGAATATGTAAAAGTCATGCATAAATTCAGTGGTCAGACACTATATCCAAAATTAAATGTTAATGTGGGATGAAGTATGGTTTCTCTCAGTTTGCATGAACACACATAAATAAATGCTTTTTGGCATTTCAAACTAAATAAACATCCAAACACAGAATCATTTTTTGTAGGAACTTTAACTATCAGGAGCTATTAAAAGTGAGGGTACTAAAACCCACCTACAGTGGAAGTTTTGATACTTTCCACACTGTTTTTCATGGTCTGTCCTGGAAATTCACAACAGGACAGTTTCTCACTAGAAGGCTTCTCTTCTCCTACTGATCCATTTTCTTTTGGTTCATCCAGACATTCAGTGGAAATCAATAATTCCATACTTGAATTTGTAGATCTGCTGGAGGGCCCTGTGATGCTGAGGCATGGAGAATCCTTTCCTGTCACTTTCTTCAGAGGCTTTGCTTTGGCTTGCGCATTTAAGTTTCCAGTGAGTACCTTGGGTCTGGCGCCAGTAATGTGCCCTTCCTGATTTCTTACTCCTTTCCCATTTAATGAATTTTTCTGTCCATTTGCTGCCACTGCTGCTGATCTTTCCACAGCTTGTCTAGGCGACATGTTTGCTGACTTTGCATTATCACCGTTTTCTGTTTGGGACTTTATTATAGCTTTGGGTTTTCCAGAAACATTTTTTCCCCCAGTTTTAAGTTCTTTAGTAACCTTGGAAGCTGTTTTTGTACCACCCTTTTCCTTTAAATCATCATGCTTCAAAGTTTTATTTATAGTATTTCTGTTAGAACTTGATGAATGTCCAGATGCTCCTAATCCATCAGATTTCATCTTTTGCTTAGTAGAGGGATAACTCCAACACTCCTTCTTGGTATTTCCTCTCCACGATTTGTTATTTATAACATCAGAGTCAGAAGCTTGTCTCCTTTGCTACAAAGAAGAAAAAATACTTTATAACTTGACTGATGTCTTTGACTTATAATACTTTGTTTCAATAAGCCAGTTTTTCAAAGAGAAAAAAGTAAAAATCACATTATGATATAAGACAGTTCAAAATTTGAATTATCTTTGATCATTTGAATGTGTCTTTGGTCACATTACCTTAATCAAATCTGAAATACAGCATAAAAAAATTAAAAGGCAATGTTATTTTAAAAAGGCATACTATTTAACTTTGTGAAGTTATACTATAGTAGAGATTAATACCGAAAGGTGTCACGATGCCTTTGGTCAATGGTAACAATGTCCAACATTTTTTGAGGGTCCACTTCCAGGCTGTATGCTAAAATCCTTTCATAGGTCATCTCACTTAATACTTACAACACTCCTGTGAGAGAGCTCCTGTTGTTAACTCCGTTTCTTAGACAGGAAATTGGGGATTAAGGCAGGTATGTGATTTACCAAGGTCAAATGCTGATAAGGACGGAAGTAGGACTTGAGTTCATGATTAACTGCTTTAAGCTGGCAGTCATCTATATGGTATAATTTGAGGGCCATGATAAAGGTTTTCACAAAAAACTCTCTTCAATCCTATCCCAAATGCCAGAAATTTTATCACTAAAGACTTAATCTTTGGGGGGTTGGGGTTTGGAAGCCCCTGGGAAACAAGACAGTATATATGAAAAGTTTGGCTTTTGGAAGAAACAAGATAGTAATACAGCTCTGGCTATATGGACAAAGTGGAGGAAAAGGGGTCCTAAAGACAGGTGAAGTAGGTAAAAAGAGGAAAATAGCAAGACAATGAAAACACTGAAGACAAGGCACCTACATCATTTTGGTTAGAGTCAACCTTGCTATGGAAGGAATAACAACATTTAAAAAATTGGTAGGAACTGGAAATAAAATTTTAAGATTATAGTTGCTACTCTTTATTAAATATGCCCTCCCCCGCCTTGAAAAGCCGTATGAAATTGCACAGATCTGAGGAAGAGCCTGTGTTGTCTTCATCTTTGTATCCCTTAGCACTATGTCCATAACATAATGAATACTCAGAAAAAAGTGATGCATGTTGTTAAGGGCGCTTGGGTGGCTCGGTTGGTTAAGCATCCATCTCCTGCTTTCAGTTCAGGTCATGATTTCATGGTTCGTGGGCTTAAGCCCTGTGCAGTGGGCTCTGCGCAGACAGTGCAGAGTCTGCTTCTGATTCTCTGTCTCTCCCTCTCCCTCGCCCCCGCCTGCATGTGCACTCTCTCTCTCTCTCTCAAAACAAATAAACATTTTTTAAAAATGTGAAGCATGTTGTTAAATCTGAGCATATATTGATATACAGTTCAAGGACTAACTATTCCAAATGTGTCCAAGATAAAGATAACATATACATACATGTATGTATGTATGTAAATACACACACACACACACACACACACACACACACACACAATAAATCACCTGACTAAGTTTAGGGAAAAGCTAGGTGTAGTACTAATAAAAGAATCATTGGATTCTTGTCATAGCTTTACCTGTAACTGACTTAGGATATTTAAGAAGTCATTAACATCATTGAGCCTCATATTATTAATATTTAATTCTAGAGAGGGTTGGAGACTGGTCCTATTCAGTGTAGTATTCTAAGATTCTGTGTAATATTTATAAAGTTCAAATATTTGGTCCTTAGTTTTTGTTTTCTTGATCAAATCTTAGCTCAAAAAATAACCTTTCTCTATTTTTATTTGGGTTTTTTTTTTTGGTGCAAAAAGGTGTTTTTGTTAAAGCATGGGGACAGGACCTATGGGCAGAAAAGAGCCACCTCTATTTTTAACACCTAACACTAGGTAGACTTCTGATTTTAGACTTCTTCTCACCCTTGAAACTGACCCTACTTAATTTACTATATTGTTAAATCTATCTATTTTAAAGCACCATGTTATGGGTGAGATCTATGTAGTACATGGGGTAACCACACTCTTTTAGAAACTTCATATTAACATAGTATAGCATGATGAGGATTCAGAGTATACACACACCTAGGCATTCTCTAACTTACATCTGCAAAATTTACATAGATTTATTGTATACAAATGGCCAACTGGAAAGGTCACCACATGCTATTGACAAAAGTGAGAAAAAGAAGGCAATCCTCCCTTTTGGTTCCAGTACTATTCTTTTTGTTTAAATTTTTATTATAGTAAAGGTTACACACAATCAAAAGAAAATAGAATAGTATTATGAATCCCCACGTACCTATTACCCAACTTTAACAATAATCAGCTCTTGGCCAATTTTGTTTCATATATAACTACTACCATTCTATTTTGAAGTAAATTCCAGACATCATTACCTTAAGTATTCTGGTACCAGCACTCTTCTTAAACCTTTCTCTTTGTCTTATCTCATTAACTTTTCTCCTATCCCAGAAGAACTCACCTCTTTTTGGAAAACACATTTATTCATTCCATACTTATTGAGCACCTACTACATACCAAATAATTGCACATAAATTATTTCACTTATTTTTCACAATAACTCTGCTAGGTTTTATTATTCCATTTTACAGACAAGCAAACTAAGACTCAGATATGGCAGAGATAATAAATGTGAAGTCAAGATTTTAACTCTTATTCTATGCCCAGCACCCATTTCAGTATACCACTGCCCTTTTTAAGGAAACATATTACCCTGTTTCCTTCCCACTGTGGTTAACAGTATAAATCCTTGGACAACCTAAAAGTCACGATGGTAAGGAAGAATAATGAGACTTTGTTCTATTTTACTATAAGACAAGGAAAGAGCGATAGCCTAGTTGGTAATAGTCAGTAGAACAGGAGAAAGCAAAGCAGGTAGGCTAATTCTTTGGGGGCCTAAAAAACCAACGAAACCACCCACCCACCCACTGGGGATAGCAGGGAACTAGTACATAGAGAAAAATGTCCTAAGGTAACACTTCCTAAAGTATGTTCTATGGAACTCTATAATATACTTCAGAATGGTCAAGGGGGAGTCTAGCAGTGTTTGGTGCTTAGGGAAAGAAAAATGTTTCAACATTGGTGTATAACAAATGCATCTTAACCATTTTTAAGTGGAAAGTACAGTAATATTAACAACAAATCTCTAGAACTTTCTCATCTTGTAGAACTAAAATTCTATACCCACTGAAAAACTGCCCTTTTCCTTATACCCCCAAGCCCCTGGCAACCACTCTTCTACTCCCTATTTCTAGGAGTTTGACTACTTTAGATACCTCATAAAAATATAGCAAGTAACTTTTAAACACAACTATACTCTTGATACTAAGTGCCTTTTTTCACACCAAAAATGTATTATGTGAATTAAAATCTTAGTATAGAGAAAAGTGGGACAACTAAAATCTTTTGTAAGAAGTAGGTTAATTAGAAAATTAGACATTGAATTAGGTCTAGAATTTTAGACAATTTCTGATCTATTGGAATAGCTCCAATATGTTAGTTGCCAAAAAAGGTTTTCAAGGAAATAAAAAAGACAGACAATATTTCACTTTCTAAGACAGATACCATATGTTTTCACTCTTATGTGGATCCTGAGAAACTTAACAGAAACCCATGGGGGAGGGGAAGGAAAAAAAAAAAAAAAAGAGGTTAGAGTGGGAGAGAGCCAAAGCATAAGAGACTCTTAAAAACTGAGAACAAACTGAGGGTTGATGGGGGGTGGGAGGGAGGGGAGGGTGGGTGACGGTTATTGAGGAGGGCACCTTTTGGGATGAGCACTGGGTGCTGTATGTAAACCAATTTGACAATAAATTTCACATATTGAAAAAAAAAATTCACTTTCTATGCCAGCTGGACATCAAAAATTCACATAATTTAAAAATATATAGAATATTCACTTGATTAAAATGTCAAAATTATTTTCATCAAGAAACAACTATAATTATGAAAAATACATTTTAAAAATCAATGAAATATAAATTAATACAATTTAAATTATTTAGTATCTTTTTTCATTTGGACCTATAAAATTTTTAAAGTTTACCTGAGAGCTACTGAAAACAGGCTTTTTGCCAAGTCTTCGATCATCACCTTTGTCAAATGCAGCTGTAGGAAAAACAACAATTTATTTTTATAGGAAACACTATTATTACCATAAAAATAGAAAAAGGTTACATTTTAATGAAAGTAACTTAAAACAGGCTTAAAAACAAACTAGTACACATAAATAATACCATATTATATTTTAGAACTTTTTTTTTAAAGAACCCTATTTTCAATCTTATTTTCTGGTCTGCATTGAGTTTATGTTATTAAAATTAATAAGAAATGTAAAAAAAAGAAATGTAAAATCTCATGACAGGATTTCATACATTTATAAAAAAAAGGAATTTTCTCAAGCTGTGAAATTTTAGAGATAATTGGTTTCATTTAGTTTTACAAATTTACAAAAAATTACAGGTTGTGGCAAATGTGGTATTTTAAAAAACATTAAATATGAGAAAATGTCCATCCTAAAAAATGTAAAAATACTCTGTTGAAATTAAGTACAAATTTTTCCTGGTTTTGCAGGTATATCATAAGGAAGAAAAAAAGAGAAGGGGAAAAAATAAGGTTCTGTTGAAAATAAAACAAGAAAGAATCCTCAAACCCATATCATTCTTTTTAGAATTACATAAAAATTTATTTTGTAGATTATTATATGGGAGTTATTGGGGAACTCATGTTTATGTTCTGCAAATAAGAATTTGAATGACGTCAGGAAAATATACAGAAATAATGGGACGAGAGCTATAAATATAGTTCAGCTAATGTATTTCTTTCTTTTGAAGGTTATAGGGTTTGAAAATGTAGTTTGAAAAAATATATACAATCTCCAAAATTTATGTGATATTACAATAGCTGATGAGAAATATATTAAATTATTTGCAACACTACCATGCATCTTCTATTTGTGTTCGATAGGATCTGTGGTATAAGGCAAAGCAGGATCCTATAAATGGTATTATAAGAACTGATCTGTAGTAAGCAGATGACTCTGCACAGTCCTATACAAAAAGAAATTAATATAAGGTTTCTCCCAAAGGTAGTAACTCAATTAAAATATAAGAAATGTTATAACAAAAGACAACCTAGAACCACCCCTTTATATGGGGTTTCCTAATGCAGTAACTATCCATTCAACATGCTGAAGATTAAAAAAAAAAAAAAATTATTACATTGGTAGAATAGATTGAAAAGTTCTTTTTGACAATTTATACAATTACCAATAACATTTTGTTTTACATATGTATATGTATGTATTTGCATGTATTTATCATTATCACTTTGTAGAATTAAGAAAAAGAACATTATTTAAGGCCCAACTTAACTATGAAATTCTTTAAAATGAAGAAAAGCAAAGTTTACTACCAATCAGAAAAGAGTTGAATGGCACCTACTCATGGAATGCTGATCTTATTTCTTCACACTGAATACATTTTGTAGTAAAAATAAACTGTTATCTAAAAATCACTACACAAATAGTCACAAGGAAAAAATTTCAAATTCCTGAAGACCTTGAGATTTTCGTTGTTTCATGATTTTGTTGGAATTTCTTTGAAAAGTGCTCTTGAGATCACATCTAGCTACACTATCATGTTATGCTCATAATGCAAGACAGAGCAAATCATATTCTGACTATTCCATTAAAGAATTTAACATATCTATGCACTATCAAGAATATATCACATATGGCTTTCATGTTTTATAGTACAAAAATGTTCACTTCCTAAAATACAGTTTCTTAAAATGTTTTTAAAAGTATACTTGCTGAATCTGCAAATATTTTTTCTAAGGCACCTGCTTTAACCCAAAAATAGTCATGAAGCCATTTTTAGTTCCACACCCTCAAAATTGTTTCTTAGTATTTTTGAAACAAACATATTCTGAGCAATATACATCTTTTGTTTAATGCTAACGTTTCAAATGGTACCTATTAAATGTCAGAGACTACTGTGCGGCTCCTGAGGGACACTCCGCAATAGCACACACCATATCACTGAACCAATCAATTGTGAAATAAAGCCATCTAATTTATACAAAACCACAAGAAATGATACCTGATGCAAAAGACAGAAAAGCTTTATGGCAAAATATATTTAAAAAGGAAGAGAAAGTATGTCTGGTAATATGTTCTATGTGAATTACATTTTCCTATACTTCTAATCTCTTTATAAGAATGCTTTTGAGCAAATTTGGCTGGAACACTGCTGCTAATACAGAATACAGAATAGGATTAAAAACTGACATATATACATACATATATATACATACACATATAAAGGAAATGAGTCATCTTCTAAGAACAGCAAAGCATGATTTGTTAAAACTGCCTAAACATACTATCGCTAGTTTCAATTAGCAAGCTATTACTGAACAGAAGCAAACAATGTTAATCCTACTACTTACTAGAATCCCCTCAAGATATCTCTTGTTACAAAGATCATAATATAAGAATAAGAAATCTCAAGGCTACCATACCTGCTTGGATTTTCTGTTGATCATCTGTGCTCATCAGCTTCCAGCTTTCTGTATGACGAACAGCATAGAAAGACTGAACCAGGAAGATCCACAGCTTATCACGCAGAGCCTGGATCTTGCACGTAAAACCCTGTGTTCAAGCAACAAATCAGCAGCTGGTGAGAGCCACATTGTCATAGCAACCAGTCATTATTCCTTTCCGAATCTACTTACTCCTAAGCTAGATCAATGATGTCATCACTTAGATTTTTAAAATCGTCGGGTTCATGTTATTTATGAAGGCTTACTCTTCAAAAACAGAATTTTATACTGAACATGAAGCTAAACCTTATCCTTTCAAACAAACATTATTTTAAAACACCAATGGCCTTTACATGAATACCTTCTACAGCCTTTTCAAATCAACTATGACATTACAAGGTCAAATACTCTATCCAATAGTAATAAATATGATAAAAAATTTTTTTATCATTCTTGTTGAACAAAAACAAAAGGTTAATAATTTGCAATAAGCTTACTATTATCATTGATTAATTGCATTTAAAAACAAATATTTTCATTTTGCTTTTTCCTAGTCAATCCAATTTTAAATGTTTTTTTTTCCTGAAGGCAAAAAGGAATTGACATATTCTGAAAATAAAAGACACTGATTATTAAAAATTCTAAAAAATTACTTAAAATTTTCAGTAAGTTTTACATTTAAGATATCTAATATAGTAACATGGGAGAAATACCAGAGTTACGCCGTACCAATTAATATTGTTAAGCACCAAACTATGTTTAGAATTAGCAAGTCAAACTGCCAAATTCTGAACTTTTATAGTAAATCTTCTTGGAGGTAAATGAAATTAAATTTTTATTTAGGAAAAATTCCAACAGACACAAAATTAGGGACTATAACCAACCACCCATCACCAAGTTTTAATGAATGCTACAACATTTAACATGTGCATATATTTTAAAAACTTAAAGCAATTCAAATATATCATTTAAATGAATTCCATCACTTTCAATACCATTTCCTTTGTACTGTCAGAGTTCAGTAACGTGTCCAGAGCCATAAGAAGAGAGCAGCTATTCTCAGTGGTAATGTTTTCTTCAATTGCTTTTAAAATTTTGTCCAACAGATCAGCTGTGCTGCTCATTGCTTGTGACTACAAAACACAGAAATTATATTTAATAGGAATACATGTAAAATGTGTAAGAAATGTGAAAGTCTGGCTTAACAACAAAACATTCATCATAACTGACCATTGGAAGTCAGCCAGAAATCTTATTTCCTCTGATAATAATATAATAATTATATTTTATAATATATATTACAATTATGTAATTATAATAATAAGCATTATAAAAATCTTTCCTTTAAAAAAAAGACACACACACACACACACACACACACAGTTCCTAGGAACCAAAATAGTCCTAAAAACAGAATTAGAAATAAATAATCAAAGTTCTTTATTCAATAACTAAATTTAGAGCAAGTGGGTCCCCAATAAGACAGAATTTTGCATGGACTGTAATGGTATTACTGACAAAACAATACATTAATGACTGGTTTCTAAAATATGGCTTATGCTGATTGAGGGCTATTGCTGGCCAGAGTTCCATTACGTCTTACCAGTGCATTCAAACCTGTCCCCTTACTGCCTCACTATCTTGTAAGCCAAAAATCCTGTCCACCACTGCTGTAAATCCTATGCAAGCATGCCATCTGTTATGGAATTTATTTAAGTCACACTAATTTAATCAAAGGCAACCTGCATTTAAAAACTCTTACATAACTATAATCAGAACACAAAGATGGGCTAAATATAGGAAATACTTTTAGACATAGTACCTGTAAGAGAAGAGAAAAATTTTCACTGTGAATGATCTTGGAGAAGTTTTCTATAATAAATGCAATACATTCTTCTTGCAGCCGAGATGCCATAGTCAGGGCTACTTCTGTCCACTTCACTCTGGGTAAACTGATGATTAGCCTGTCACTTTCCATCAGAAGAAAAGCAGCATTCTTATCATTCTTATAATTTAAAAAATATTGGGAAAAAAGTTACTATTTATAAAATAACTTTTTAAACAAATCAAATACTTTTGTTTTCTTATGATGTTTCCTGCAAAAAAACAAAATTCCAGGTTGCTAATATCTTTGTCATGACATATAATATTTTTTTATTTCCTCATTCTGAATTATCCAAAAAGGCAAATTTTGAACTGGGAACAAATCATCTCTAAAAGATAGCTAAAAGAAACCTGAGAGAAGAGCTATAATAGAACTACAAAGAAAAACTTGACCTCTCTGAGATTTTCCCTACTGAATTAGTTTTTGTGCTTATAGGTATCATTCATAACTGTATAGCTACACTGACATAACCTTAATTCTTTCCTGACTATAAAATACATGCTCTTTATTACAAATCTAGAAAGTCTAAAATTGCTTATATTCTCCAGTGATTTTCTTCCTCCACTCTAATTAGGTAAAACTCTTTATATTTTATTCACTTAATGATGATTCATTTTTATTCCACAGGAAAAAAATATTCACAATACTGATCTCTATGGAAAGTGGAATGATAATTCACAAATACCATGTGCTCCAATGAAAAAGAAAAAATGGCAACATATAAATTATATTTGGCTTCTAGTTCTTAAAACAATGCTTAGTAAATAACTGTTTGATGTGTAAAGAGTTACCTGATGGATTGTAGTAGACTAAAAAACATGGCCACCAGTTCTTTCTAGCTCCATCCATCAAAAGGTAGAATTTATTTACTCACCCCTTGAACCTAGGCACTTTTCACTTGCTTGCACAAATATCGGTACTGTGCAAGTTCCAGAGCCAAGGTCTCAAAAAGCCCTGCAACTTGCAATTCTGGGATCACAAGGCCATGAAGAAGCTGGGTAAGGAAGACCACATGGAGTGGGAACCCAAGCTCCAACTGAGCCACCAGGTGAAAGCAGCTGCAGGATGGAACTCAGGAAACAATCAGAAAAATTACCCAGTCAACCCACAAAATTATGAGAAATAATAAATTGTAGTTTTAAGCCCCTTCGTTTTAGGGTAGTTTGTTATAGAGCAATAGACAACTGATAAATCTGGAAGTGATAGACTGACATCCTTAACATAGGCTGCATGATGTAAACTTTGCACACCCTCTCTATGTTTCAGATCTCAACTCAAACTCTATCTGACCCTGATCTCTATCCCTATATTAGATTTCTTTTATACATGCCACCAGAGAACCTGTCCCTTTTTTTAGAGTACTTAATTCATTTCTAATTATTCTATCATAAACATAACTACTGGATTAATATCCATCTTTCTCACTGGGCTGTATGTTTACTGAGCGTGAAACCATGTCTATTTTGGCACACCATTGCATCCCAGGGCCTAGTACAGAATTGGGTCATAGTAGACCCTGAAATATTTGTTCATCTCTTAGCATCATCAGAGAGTGAGAATCCATATGTGAATTCCTAAATTGTTTAATCCTTGAACAAAATTTTTAACATTTTCTATTTTGAATGTTTATTTTGAGAGGTGGAGAGAGCATGTTTGCACAAGTGTGAGTGGGGAGGGGAAGAGAGAAAAAAGGAGAGACAGAATCCCAACAGCCCCCAATGAGGGGGCTCAGTCTCAGGAACTGAAATCAAGAGTCAGGTGCTTAACTGACTGAGCCACCCATGCATGCCGCCCCCCCCCGCCGCTTAACCAAGAATTTTAAAAAAATGTATTATATGTTTCCCTTGCTTTATTAGAGTAAAAAAAATCATGTAATGCTATAATTCTTTTGGGGGGGTACCATCACCCTTTCCCCCTCTGACGACATCCTGAGTAACTGTGTTTTTAGGCACTAAGCCCAATTTGTTCTACTCTAATGATTGTTCTGGTGGTGAAGACAAATGTAGGATATTCAAATAAACTTGGTAGATATCTACAAAGTGCTTATTACACATGTTATGTGATATGACAATAATTTTCTTAAAAATATAGATATAAAGTATAGTTATAATTTAGATCGGAACCTACTAAAATATGGACTAAATGATAACATAGGTGGTATGTAATCTTATTCCATACTGATCTGAATATATAACATTAAATGTTAGAGTTCAAAGAAGGTTGAAGCTCAAAGAAGGAAGAAAACATAATAATGCATTTCTAGACAAAACACATAAAATTGTAATCCAATAGTTAACATATTCTTCAAATTTCAACAACATATAAATGGCAGTACTAAGAAAAGTCTCCTTCCCTTTCCTGTCCCCAAGCTACTCATTTTCTCTCTTCCAAACCAATATTATTTATTTTCTGGGGTCCCCTAGGTGGCTAAGTTGGTTAAGCATCTGACTCTTGGTTTCAGCTCAGGTCATGATCTCATGCTTCATGAGTTTGAGCCCCACATCAGGCTTTGCACTGACAGTGCAGAGCCAGCTTGGGATTCTCTCTCCCTCCCTCCCTCTCTCTGCCCCTCCTGCACTAAGTAAATACACTTAAAAAAATATAATTTTGTATATCTTTCTAGAGTTATTTTATACATACACAAACAAAAAATATATGCAATAACCTTTATTTTACTCAAATGGAAGCATTAATGTGAATAATTCTCAGTATCTTGTCCTTTACACTTAGCATACATCTTAAATATTTTTATCAGAATATAAAGAGCCTTGTTATTGTTTTAATAGCTATATAATAGCCCACAATATGGGTAAGTCATTTAATCCTCTACTTATGTTTACATTGTTTCCAAATTTTTGCTGTTACAATGTTGTAATGAAAGATCTTGTAAATAATATTTCATACGTGTGTGTGTGTGTGTGTGTGTGTGAACATATCTATAGGATAAACTCCCAGAAACAGAATTGCTGGGTCAATACTACTTGTCTTAACCTGGGTTCTGCCTAAATCCTGAGCCTGAGAAATAGGCTTGTATGCAGACAGTTTATTTTGGGATGTGATCCCAAGAGAATCTGAGGCATAATGAGAGCGAAACAGGGAAGGCAGAAAAGCCAATGGAAGGATATGTTTTCTAGCTTCTTGCTACTCAGTGTGACCCACAGCATCAGCATCCGTTGGAGCTTGTTAGAAACATAGACTCTCAAACTCCACCTCTGACTTACTGAATTAGAATCTGCATTTAACCAAGATCCTGAAATGTTTTGTATATATATTAAAGTTTGAGAAGCACTGATATAGTTAGTATTCACTATTACAGGCAAGTGGGGCTCAGTCTTGCTGGGGACCCTCTGAAGAGCCACAAAGAATGCACCTTGAATTATTCTGCCCAAGGGACAAAACAGGGAAACATAACCACTGGCTCTAATCTCCCCTTAGTCAAGGCTTGTCCCCTGAGGTGTTAACTTCCTTCTACTTCCAGGTTTGCACAGGTATCAGAATTGCTGAGTCATAGGTACCCTGTGTGGAGTGATAGTGAAGCCTTAAGACAAGAAATGAGAAATAAGTGTGATGTGGCTGATGAAAAATGCTGTCAGACTGCATGCCTATGAAGCTGTATGCTGCAGCAATGGTTGGCGTTCACACATTGGCCAAGAGGATATGAGGTGGGGCACCAGAAGTATCCTAAACATCACCAGTATATATTCAATGAAGGACTGTTTTCCAAACTGTGGATTTCTCTCCTAGCAACCAACAGAAATATTTTTAGTGGCTTACAATCAGCATTAGAAAACAAAACAAAAAAACAGAGAAAAGAGAAAAACAGGAAATATTAGTACATCATGTAATAATGGTAAGCATTCTTTTGTGAAACTTGTTTTAGTTTTCTATGTGTGAGTGTACTGGGTTACAATGTAAAAGAAAATTCTCACTCTCGGTTACAGTTAAAAAAGTTTGAAAAACACAGCAACAGATGTGCTAATTTATACCCTTCCCAAGAATGAATAAAAGTACTTCTTCCCTACATCCTTACTAACCTAGTACACATTCCCTTTTTCGTTTCATTCTAAAAGATAGAAAATGGTTTGATACTGTCATTTTCATGTCCATTTCTCTTAAATGAAGTTGAGGATTTATTCATCAAATTAAGAAGTATCTGTATTGTCTTTGTGAACCATCTAATTTTGTCCTATATTTTTAAATCAACTTGTGAGAATCCTCTATATTAGGAAAACTAGAGCCAAAAGTATGATATAAACTGTCATTTGTCTTTTGACTTTGCTTGGTTGTTTTTACTACATAAAATTTTGTGTTTTTATGTAATCAATTTTTTAAGCCTTCTGAATTTTACATCTCCACTCTCCTGTCAAGGTTATAATTCTCCCAGGGTGTACTGTAATATTTTAACGGCTTTTCCCCCCCACATTCAAACCTTTGATCTATTTGGAATGTATCCCTTGCATACCAGGATATGAAGTATAGATCCAACTGAAAATTCTTCCAGCCAGCTTCCTGGATAATACCATATATTGAATAAATACTGTGAGTCATATTATTTCTTAATCCTTATGATATTGTGTTGATCAAATAGGTCTTAAGCTATCCTTTGACCTTAGGACTAAATAGCATAATATATACAACTTTGTTTTACCCTACTGACCATCCCTACTTTTGTTTTAACTTCCCTCCATTTAAAAACTCTTCATAATTTGCTTTTATAAGGGCTTAAACATTTTGGCACAGAAAAATTTAATGTTTTGAAACAGTTCAAGTAATTACATTATAAAATTATAACTTTTCTAACACCTTTCTCTCTTGTACTCATGCCTTCACCCTGCTTTCTCTTCTAACCAAAAGCAATGGTTGTACGTGGTAGGAGGGAGCAGCCACATTTTACTGAACTGCTGCATAGACCCAGAAAGGGAAAAAAACCTCAAATCCCCTCACATTAATAAAAGACCAAGAAAATCCTCCAAATATAGTTCAATGTAGCACTTTCTTATCTCCCTTCGTATATGACAGTGTTGGGCATGTCACTGATGCAGTTAAGTGCCCACCATGGCACATGCAGTTGAGCTGAATTAGAACTAAAGAAAACTAAGAAGACTGCTGCTCTTTCACTTTTTGGATAACATATTTCAAATTTTAATTTGAAACAATTAAAAAATTTTCTTAAAAAATTTTTTAGTTGACACATAATGTTACACTAGTTTCAGGTGTACAACATATGTTGTGCTTACTGCAAGTGTAGCTACCATCTGTCAACATACAGTGCTATTACGATACCATTGACTACACTCCCTATGCTGGGCCTTTTATTCTTGTGACTTATTCTTTCCATAACTGGAAGTTTGTACCCACCACTTCCTTTCACCCATTGTTCCCATCCTCCCACCCCTTTCTTCTAGCAACCCCCCAGCTTGTTCTCTGTATTTATAGGTTTGATTCTGCTTTTTGTTTATGCATTTGTTTGTTCAGATTTCACATATAAGTGAATTCATATGGTATTTGTTTTTTGCAGTATGACTTATTTCACTTAGCATAATATCCTCCAGGTCCATTCATATTGTCACAAATGGTAATATTTCATCCTTTTTATGGCTGTATAATACTCCTCTCTGTGTGTGTACATCTTCCTCATCCATTTGTCTATCAGTAGACACTTAGGTTGCTTCCATATCTTGGCTCTAATAAATAATGTAGCAATAAACACAGAGGTGCATGTATCTTTTTGAATTAGTGTTCTCATCTTCTTTAGGTAAATACCCAGTGGTGGGATTACTGGACCATATGGTAATTCTATTTTTAATCTTTTGAGGAACCTCCATACTGTTTTCCACAGTGGCTGCACCAGTTTGCATTTCCACCAACAGTGCATGAGGGTTCCTTTTTCTGAATATCCTCTCCAACACTTGTTATTTCTTGTCTTTTTGATAACTATTCTGACTGGTCTGAGATGGTCTCTCATTGTGGTTTTGATTTGCGCTTCTCTCGTAATTAGTGATATTGAGTATCTTTTCATGTATTGTTGGCCATCTGTGTATACGCTTTGGAAAAAATGTCTATTCAGGTCTTCTCCCCATTTTTAATTGGATTTTTTTTTTTTTTAATATTAAACTGTATAAATTCTTCATGTGTTTTGGATATTAACCCCTTACTGGATGTATCATTTGCAAATACCTTCTTCCATTCAGTAGGTTGCCTTTTTGTTTTCTTGATGCTTTCCCTCACTGTGCAAACCCCTTTTATTTTGATTTAATCCCAATTTATTTTTGCTTTTGTTTTCCTTGCCTGAGGAGACATATCTAGAAAAATGTTGCTATGGCCATGTCAGGGATATTATTTGCCTATGTTTTCTTCTAGGATTTTTATGGTTACCATTTAGGAAATGGTAATTTTTATGGTTAAAAATGGTTAACATTTTTAAGGTTCCACATTTAGGTCTTTAATCCATTTTGAGTTTATTTTTGTGTATAGTGTTAGCAAGTGGTCCAGTTTCATTCTTTTGCATGTAGTTGTCCAGTTTTCCCAGCACCATTAAAAAATATCCGATTTTTTTAATCAAAAGCAAAATATACTTTATTTATATAATAAAATATGAAAAATAGATTAAGTTACTGTTTCTGAAAGCCTGACTATTCACAAAGAAAGATATAATTTCAGGGGCACCTGGGTGGCTCCAATTTTGGCTCAGGTCATGATCTCACAGTTTGTGGGTTCGAGCTCTGCATTGGGCTCGGTGCTGGTGGTGCAGAGCCTTCCTGTGATTCTGTCTCTCCCTCTCTCTCTCTTCCCTTTTCCCACTTGTACTCTCTCTCTCAAAATAAATAAAAACAAAAACCTAAAAAAAGAAAGACATAATTTCAAAATTTCAATTAAACTGCATGTTCAGCTGCTCTGATGTCATCTTTTCATCTGTCTTAAAAGTAAAAAACAAATATTCACAAAGCTTACAAAGACCTGATTAGAGTTATAAAATCAAAATATTGTTAACAGAGGGAGAGGCATCATATGAAGGGCTTATTCTTCAATTAAACTCACATACTTACCACTTACTAAACAATCAAACCTTTTTTTTAATGTTTATTTCTGAGAGAGAGTGTTCACGTGAGCGGGGGAGGGGTAGAAGGAGAGGGGGACAGAGGATCTGAAATGGGCTCTGCACTGACAGAAGAGAGCCCCATGCAGGGCTTGAACTGAGGAACTGTGAGATCATGACCTGAGCCGAAGTTGGATGCTTAACTAACCAATTAAGCCACCCAGTGCCCCCCAAAATCAAACTTCTTAACAAGACATTCAGTTAAGATCCCTCCCAATCTGGCCTTAGCCTCTCCCCAGACTTATCTCTTCTCATTCCAGTTATAGCAGAATATTGGAACTGTCTGTCTCCAGGTCTCTGGTCACAATTTAACAGTCTGTCAGGAATATCCTAATGTACTTGTTTTATTCTGAACTTTTCCTCTAGCTTCAGGTTCATCTCAAATTACTTCTCTCATCCTTCTAATCAGAATCAATTGTTTTAACCTCTGTGATCCCATGTACACACCTGAATTTTAACTTATACTTATTCTTTCATTTATTTACCTATTTGAAAATATATACTGAGTTGCTAATATGAGCCAGGCACTGCTCTAAGGCTGAGGCTACCAGGGTAAATTAGACTGACAAGGAACTTAATATTAGTACTCATCATAGTTTAACTTGTATTATACTTAGTTATTTAAATGCCCATTCTTCCACCAATTTGTGAGATGATAAAGTCAAGGTCCACATTTCTTTAAAGAAAAATTTGCCCACAGTGAGCACCGATCATATTATCTTTAGAATGGCAGCAATTGGTTTTAAGATCTGGCTTTGGGGGTGCCTGGGTGGTTCAGTCAGTTAAGCGTCTGACTCTTGATTTCAGCTCAGGTCATGATCTCACTCACAGTTCGTGATCTCTGCGCTGACAGCACGAAGCCTGCTTAAGATTCTCTGTCTTCCTCTCTCTCTGCTCCTCCTCTGCTTGTACTCACTCTCTCTCTCTCTCTCTCAAAATAAATAAATTAACAACAACAACAAAAGATATGGCTTTGTCATTTACTGACATTTTGAATTTGAATAAAGCACTTCTGATTCTCTTTTCTCATATGTGAAATAGAGGTTAGAGTACCTGTCTTACATAAAATTTTAAAAATGCCAAGTATTTTTTGAACTATAAAGGTCTAAAAACACCCACTAAATAATAATAACAACAACAACAACAACAACAACAGCAGCAGCAATAGTAGTAAATGATGTTTCTACTTCTGTGAAGCTGAAGTATAGCTGGGACATGGTTTGCCTTCATGAACAGGGAGTAGCTATTCACTGACCAAAGAAACGAATGCAAAATATTAAGAAACTAAGCCACAAAGTCCTTCATTAGCATAAATATAGATTGAGATTTATTTTTTGCTGGTAGTATTTCACCAGCTGATGGCCTACACTTATTTTCCCAGTTAGGTTTAGATGTATCTTCTATGTAACCCAGTCTGACGTATCATTTAGGGTTCAGAGAAAGAGAACCACTAGGAGTTAATTGTATATATATATAAAGGAATTTGTTACAGAGATTTGACTTTATGTAATCGTGGGAGCTGGTTAAATGGTATTTATAAATGAAGATATAGTTTGAAGACCACAGGGAAGGCAGCTGATATGAGAAGAGAGGACAGCAAGGACATACTAACACCAAGAACACAAGCTGTAATCCACAAGGATGGACTCATTTCAGTTTTCACTGCCTACAACCTGGATGAAATAGGTGTCCTTCAGGCGATGCTGGTACTCTTCATCATGGAAGTAAACATATCTCTGGCACAGAGGTGAGAGCAGCTAAAAAAGGACACAGGGCATGGTGGAGCAGATATGGCCTGGCTGCTGTTTCACATCCACAAGGTGAGCCAGTAAACAAGCAACACGTATGAGATAAAAGTGCCTGCCCCAATAGTCCTGGTGTTAAAAAAAAAAAAAAAAAGGCTGCTTCTTCACTTTTACCCTCCAAATCTCATGCCAAATTGTCCCTTGTGGCCACTCCAAGTGGAAACATTCAAAGAGGGAAATTCTGGGAAACAGTTTATCTGAGCCAAGCTGACAATGTTACAAAATCACTGCAGTCCACCCCTGTGGGCTTGGCACCCATACACATCTCTTTAAACAATACTTAATTTCAAATGGAGACAATAACAAAGTTATGCTTTTGCCTGACATGGTATAAGTATCCTGTATACAACAAACATGCTAGCCCTTCACTGTAAGAGGATATAAAGTCTTTATTTTGTCTTTGGGAAACATTTATTGTTCTTCAGACTGATTCCCACTCCCCTTTGGTATCCTGTAACTTAAATATGGAGATATAAAATTAACCATTATTAACAGGTCTTATATTAGATGGTAGAGATATGAGACAGTGGAAGGAGTATACATAAACAGTGGTTTATGTAAACAAATATTCATATAAAAAGGGGGAATTAATGTTTATATCATAACTACTAGAACCTCATTTCTGTAACTGGTAACCTGGTCATGGCTGGTATTTATCAAGCCAGTTGTTTCAGGATGACAGAAAACATGGTAACACCAGTGAAATCATGAGCCAGACTTGATTTGCTGTGAAGTGAGTTCATTAGTCATAAGTGATGCTGTGTGAAACACCACGATTATGGAAAAGGCATTCTGTAAGACCACGGATAGTGGTTTTAGCAGAAATACTGGAAGCAAGGAAGGCATATCTGTATTTAGAGCAAATGTCTACTCCAATGAGAACACAGCACTGCCTTTTCCATGATGAAGTGGTCCAATATAATTAACTGGCCTCCAAGTAAATGGCTGGTTCTCGTGGGGAATGTTGCCACAGAGAAGTTTCAGCGCTGTACCAAATCTACCTTAGTGAGTAGAAATCCATGTTGTTGATACCAATGCATAACCTCCATCTGTGGCACCAGGCCCCCTTTGTTCATGAACCAAAATAGTGGTTCTGCTTCTCTGAACCCTAACTAACGAATTTGGTAGAGGGGAACAAAATCTTGAGGACAGGTTCTCAACTGGTTCTGGGTTATCTGAAATCGGTTCTCTCATCTTGCTTTTACCATAGAATTCTACATTTATGTTTAAAACGTTGAAAGTACCTACACAAAACTGAATAAACTTTTTGATGACAAATACAAACAAGGGTATTCAGTTTATACTTACTAAAGACTGAATCAACATGTTAAGACAACTTTTCTGAATCTCAGGAGGTACATTTGCAAAACTTCTCTCAGACCAAAACCTTGCAAAATGCTTTACAATCCACCTGTTAAAAAAAATAAAAGAATCTCAAGTTAGAGAAATGAAAATATTTTGGATTACAGTATTCAAATAACACTTTTATTTTCAATGATATAAGTTGTACATAAATATATGATGACTAACTCTTACCGTTAATTTTGTGAACTCTATGATGGACTTAATTGTCCTCCCTTTTCTGTAAACAAATGTTTTAATTCTACTTTAAGTTTGATGCATAGCTTTTGACATAAATAACCATGGTTAGGCTAAAATAAAATAGATCCCAAGCATCTTGAATAATATCTAAGTCCATAATACTTCTCAATTGTTACAACTAGTTAAGCATTAAGCTCCCTACAATGTACCCAAGAAAACAGGCCAATTCCAAAATTTCCCAGAAAATTACAAGAATAGAAGAACAAAATCTTTATATTAATAGTATTGACACTACTTCAAATCACTTACTTCATGCAGTCAGCAAAAAGACTGTCCACTCCAACTGAATGAGCAATAATCAGGCATTCTAGTACAGACGCCAACGTTCTGGGAATAGGCTAAAATTAATAGAAAACACCACATGTATTCTTTTTCAACTTTCAGAGGCTAAAAGTATTTGGTTCATAAACATGATCTGATTTGTATACCTAAACTGCAGAATAAATGTGCATAATTCAAAAGTCTATTCTTGTAAAACAGAGTATCACTAACAACCTTTAGTTTTATAGAATAGCATTTGAACTCTCTCAGCTATCAGAATGAACACAGGTTTTATTTTAATTTCATTTAGCTTATTTTTTACATTAAAATGGTGTAATTTCTAGCACATCATACTGCAATGCAACCATATGATCTAATCTGCTTCCTGAAGTATAAATATAACTCTAAGTGCATGTGCAATGGGAAGTCCTACTCTGACCTCAGACAAAATGACAGAAATTAGATCATAATTATATAATGTATTTTTAAAAGTTCATATATGGAAGTAATTAAAACAAAAAATGTAGATGTAAGTAGTGACAACAACTCATTGCTCTTGGTGTTAAGCCTCTTTGCTACATATTGCCCATATCACTTATTTTCAGGTTTTGGATTATTTTCTAAGCATATCTATTGCCTATTAGGGTGAATAGAGTTCAACTTCTCTTGGTACACATTCATTTGTTGTAATGTGGGGTTTATATACTAAATAAAGATCATCAATCAGCCAATTTGTGTATGTGGTCTCTAAGTGTATCTTTCTGAAGATCCCTTGCTCTCAGAGAAGAGCAAAGCTTCTTTAGAATTACACCCAGGGTAATCCTTCTAATAAGGTTAGTGATTTGCAACTTTTAAAATTATGAACTGCTATTAATTTGAGTTTCTAATACACTTCTCCTAAAAGTATTACATTAGTGTTCAATAAATTGAATGTAAATATTTTGCTTTGTATATGAACAAACTGGTCATTCCCTTTGCAAAAACTGGAGGTACTCTAGGCTATTCTAAAATAAAAAATGGTCAGTTGGTTAAGAGTCCAAGTCTTGATTTCGGCTCAGGTCATAATCTCATGGTTTGTGAGTTCGAGCCCCACACTGGGTTCTGCACTGATGGTGTGGAGCCTGCTTGAGATTCTGTCTCTCCTTCTCTCTGCCCCTCCCCAGCTTGTGCACTCTCTTTCTCTCTCTCAAAATAACAAAAAAAGGAATAAAAAAAAAAAATAAAATAAAAATGGCTATCACTATATAGATGATGCAGTGATAATTCTACCAAGTTAAATAATTTGGTTTTCTGAACCACTTCAGACAAGAATATCAAACTCTTGGAAAGAAACTACTGGTATAAACATAAAAACACTCAGAAGTCTAAAAAATTATAAAAGTAAACACAAGAGTTAAAACGTCCAGGAATGTGGGGCACCTGGGTAGCTCAGTTTGTTCAGCATCCAACTCTTGATTTCAGCTCATGTCATGATCCCAGGGCTGTGCTCAAGTCCTGTGTCAGCATGGACCCAGCTTAAGATTCTCTCTCTCCCTCTGCCCCTCACCTTAGCTCATGCTCTCTCTAAAATAAAAATAAATACAAAAGTAAAAAATTTAAAGATTCTCTCTTCCCTCACTCTCGCTCAAAAAAAAAAAAAAAAAAAAAAAGAGGTCCAGCAATCTAATTTAGGAATAACCAGCTCTTTACAACACAAAGTCCACTAATTGATGTATAAGAATAATTTCCATAAAAAAATTAAAATACAAAGTAATTTGCTGCATAAAGCAGAGACTAGGGAACTATACTTGTGGGCCAATGTAGCCCATCACTGTTTTTGTGAATAAAGTTTTATTGCAATACTACTATGATGTTCCTTTACATGTTGTCTGTAGTTGCTTCTGTTCCACAACAGCAGAGCTGAGTAGATGTGATAGAGAATGCATGGCCCACAAAGCCTACAATATCTGCTATCTGGCCTTTTACAGAAAAGGTTTACTGACCACTGACTTAAAAGGTTACTTTAACTCTCTGAGAATTTCACTTATATAAAAATGCTAATTTCCAAGTATTTTGTAACAGGATGACAGACCTTTAGTCATTTTCAAAATCTGCTTGCAGAATTTGGGAAGAGATATATTTAAATCACTACCCAAGATATGTTTTTAAAGAAGTGGCAAAAAAGGGGCATCTAGGTGGCTCAGTTGGCTAAGAGTCCAACTCTTGGTTTCCACTCAGGTCATGATCTCATGGTTGTGTGAGCTCAAGCCCCACATCTGCACTGGTAGTGCAGAGCCTGCTTGCGATTCTCTCTCTCTCTCTCTCTCTCTCTCTCTCTCACTCTCACTCTCCCGCTTGCTCTGTCTCTGTCTCTCTGAAAAATAAACTTAAAAAAAAAAGAAGTGATGAAAAATATATAATGTAAAGTTCACTGTAATTCTATAAATGAAGTCCAAAAATTTTAATTGTGTAAAAGGTAAAATTGTGAAGTTAATGAAATGACTAAAGCTTGTCAGAAGTTTCAGGGCCAGTTACCCATTACTTTCTACCCAAATTTGTATTACTGTGCAGTGTGTTACAATAGGCTTATCACATGCAAGTAAGTCACTGGCAAGAAACTACATAATTAAGATCTAGAAGTTAAAACTTTTTTAAATGTTTATTTCTTTTTGAGGGAGAGTCAGAGCATGAGCAGGGGAGGGGCAAAGAGAGAGGTAGACATAGAATTCAAAGCAGACTCCAGGTTCTGAGCTGCCAGCACAGAGCCGGATGCAGGGCTCAAACTCATGGATGGCGAGACCATGACCTGAGCCAAAGTCAGATGCTTAACCGACTGAGCCACCCAGATACCCCTGAGATCTAGAAGTTAAAAATTATACTTTCAAAGATATATTTATAAAGTTATATATTATAAAAATATGTAAAGCAAAAGTTTAAAGATCAAGCAATAAAAGCAAAAATTATTCTCTCAAATATCTGTTACCACAATAAAATATATTAAAACAAGTGAAAAAAGTTTTCAACAAAGTATCATATTGATAATCTATTTAAAATTTCATTTTCTGTTGTTTTAATGTTAACAAATATGCCTTCTGTGTTTTAAAAATCATGTGAATTATTGTAAGTAAAATGCAAGAAGCTGCATACAACCTATGTATACTTATAAACATACTAAAAACTAGAGGCAATGGTCCAAAGACTATCCATAAAAGAGATTATTTTTAAAATGTTAGATGTATTGTATAGACTCTAAGTCTAAAGTTCTCTTTTGTCCCACAAGAGAGCGGACGCAGGATTAAAAGCGAGAGATGGCTAATGTCCAAGAAAAGACAAGAGCCCTGAATGAGGGTCCTTGCACCATTTGTATTAGGATCAGAAGGCTTACAAACATGGTGATGGATGCACACAAAGAGGCAATGAAACTATGAACACTAACTTATGGACACGAAGGAAAGGGGGTCTTGAAGATATTTGGGGTTAGGGGTTTGGATTAATACAAAACAAAATCCTGGCCCCAGGCAGATGGTCAGATGATTGTTAATGGCAGACAGGAAGCACCATGTCTGTTTATCTTAGCCAGCCTAGGGGATAAGACAGATACAGCAAGTAACTTCAGGGTTAACAAGACACCTTTCTTTTGTTAATCAGCTCTGCTCTGGACAGCTTCACTGCAGCACAGAGGTCTATAGCCCTATTTACCTGTTTACCTACGTTGGTCCTTCCTTCCTGTGAAAGCAGCTTTCTGCTATAGTACTAAATTGGGGGGGTGCTTTCACCCTGAATACCTAATATTGCTTACCTCATATACCTTTATATTGGGGACATTTGCCCCCCTCTATTCTGGGGGCCTTTTCCCCCTACTTTATTCTGGGGGCCTTAGCCCCCCTTCTCTACCTTTATTCACCTAATCTTGTTTACCCAAACTTGGGTGTGAGCATCCTATGGCTTTGTAATTCTTTATGCTTTGTTAACCCATTGGTGTAAGCCCAGGGAATTTCCAAGCTTATTCCCCACAATGTATGAAAATGTATGATACCAGTCCTTCTCTGACTTATTTCACTCAGCATAATACCTTCCAGTTCCATCCATGTTGCTGCAAATGGCATGATTTCATTCTTTCTCATTGCCAAGTGGTATTCCATTGTATATATAAACCACATATGTTTTCATTCATATGTGGATCTTGAGAAACTTAACAGAAGACCAAGGAGGAAGGGAAAGGGAAAAAGATATAGTTACAGAGAGGGAGGGAGGCAAACCACAAGAGACTCTTAAATACAGAGAACAAACTGAGGGTGGATGGGGGTGGGTGGGGGGAGAGGGAAAATAGGTGATGGGCATTGAGGAAGGCACTTGGGATGAGCACTGGGTGTTGTATGCAAGCCAATTTGACAATAAATCATATTTTCAAAAAAGGAAAATAAAAAAATAAAAAATGAAAATAAAACATTTTTTAAAAATAAAAAATAAATAAAATGTTAGATGTAATTCATTTATTGAGGAGTCTCAGTTCAGAGGAGATACTAACATAAAACTTTTTTCCCAGATAATGCTGTGTCAAATTCTCCTTTTTTCCATCCCTTCATGACATTATAGGCAAATTCCAGTATTTTCTGGTTATTTTTTGGAATTGAAATCAGCACAGTACTATTTAGACACCTATCTTATATCTGGCTTTACATCTTTCTCTCCCCCATCACTGATTACATTTATAGTTGGGGAAATATGGAATCAGGAGTAGAGCATGGTGTGGTCTCCTCTTGCTCCTCCATTTTCTAGGTCTAACTCCTGTGAAAGAGGGCTATGAATGGCCATATAAATAACCAGACACAGCATGGAAATAGGTTGATGTCACTGAGTTTGCTCTAATTAAGATGTTGATGGCCTTTGGGGCACCTGGGTGGCTCATTTGGTTAAGCGTCTGGCTTCGGTTCAGGTCATGATCTCACAGTTTGTGAGTTCGAGCCCTACGTCAGGCTCTGTGCTGACAGCTCAGAGCCTGGAGCCTGTTTCGGATTCTGTGCCTCCCTCTCTCTCTGCTCCTCCCCCGCTCATGCTCTGTTTCTCTCTCTCAAAAATAAATAAACATTAAAAAAAATTAAAAAAAAAAAGATGTTGATGGCGTTTGCCAATGACTCTTGAGGAGCAGACTATATGTAACCCTAGCCCCTCAGTGGATAAAGATTCTTCTAGTGGTTCATGATGCGCAGTGATCCCTAGGTGGGACACAGCATCATTTGGCCCTGTACCAGCAACCTCTAATCTTCAAAGAACCACTAAGGTCCTCTTCCCTCCCCACGAACCAGGTGTAACGGGTGTGGAGTGGACTCCCCATACTTTTTTCTTTTCTTCTTTTTAAGATTTTACTTTTAAGTAATCTCTACACCCAATGTGGGGCTTGAACTCACAACACCGAAATCAGGAGTTGCACACTCTACCAACTGAGCCAGACAGGCACCCCTACTTTTTTCTACACATGACAACAGCTGTTGTCCCTAATGGCCAAACTAGTACTGGCTTCTCCCTTTAGAAATCTCCACATATGAGGGTACTCTTACTGGCTTCTGAGGCATATTCCAAGAAATTCAGGCTCTCCCAAGAAATCTCTTACCATTTTCTTTTATTCTTTAATGGAAGCTCCAAAGTGGGCTGGTTTTACAGATGTGGCATATGTCCATCTGAAGGATAAGACATATCTCCTCATTGCAGATACCCTCTATCTTTAATTTTTATTCAGATATGCTTGGATCTCCCTCCTAACTTTCACTTGGCTGGGAAGATGAGGGAAGCAGACGAAAGAGAAGGAAAATCTTTCATCAGAATTATTCACTTTCTACAAAGTTCAGGATACCACAGACCACCCTCCTTCTTCTAATTTCCTTACTTCTAGAGGCTGGAATAAATGATTGATTAAAGGTAGCTGAGGAGTTTAATGTTTCTCAGTAAACTCTGGGTGGTAGTGGAGGTGGTGCTATAGGCAACTGTTCATGGCTCTCTTTTAGTACATGGGGTGCTTCTTCAGCTGCAACTTATACAGAGGTAGGAAAGTCCTACCCAACACAAAAATATAAATTTACATGTTATTAAAATTATTAAAATTACCTAATTAAAATGCATACAATATATACTGCTGCCTCAAGTACCCAATAAGAAGGGAATATCAATGTAAAACAACTATTTTAAGATTTGCTTTTTTGTTGATTATAAAAGTAATAATATATGATCACTGTAGAGAATTTAGAAAATGATTAAGTACATAAAAAATAACCTATAGTCACAGAGTAAGTTAAAACATTAGATAATCTAAGAATAATGTACAAAATGGCATCTGTACAAATGTGTAGTAGGAGATCTTTCTTTAGACAATAAATTTATGTTTATATTAACTAAAGTTAAAAGTTAGTATTCATACTCCACTTGATGAGAAGAGAAATATATTCCATCTCAAGTAGATGCTATAAAGAGAAGTGACAGGAAGGAAGAGCGTACTTTCAGGGAAAAGAACAAATGAAACACTTGTGATAAATGTGTTTTTTTTTCTCTGTTTATTTATTTTGAGTGAGAGAGAGAACGCATGGACACAAGCAGGGGAGGGAAGGACAGAGAGACACACAGAGAGAGAGAGTATCCCAGGCAGGCTCTGCAATGTCAGTGCAGAGCCCAATGTGGGGCTCGATCTCACAAACTACAAGATCATGACCTGAACCAAGATTAAGAGTTGGACGCTTAACTGACTGAGCCACCCACCCTGACTCAGTCCCAGCTGCACACTCCACCTTTGAATTATAAAGGATACTCCTATATCCTTTCAATAAACTCCATGTCAATTTTATTTTACTTAAATGATCTGAATTAATTTGTTTTTTTGTAAGCATATCATATGAGCTATTTCTCAACTAGAGTTCCCATTAGTTAAATTGACTGAATATTTTTTAAGATTCAAAGCACTATTCACTATCAGAGTTAAAAATCTAGTAGATAATAATGGGTGACTTTAAGCACTGGGTAAAAGATTTCTGAGACTCAATAATTACCTTCTGAAAGAAATTACAGTAATCTCTTCTTAAAATATAGATTGCTACTTCTTTTAATCCTTCTAGTCCATACATATCAGCCATATTGAGTATCTGACTAAAATAAAAACAGATAGACTGTTAATTTTCCAATTTAAAAACTAAGGACTAATACACAGTAATGTCTTAATAATAGATAGCCTGTTTAAAAAAATAATAATAATCTGAATTATTTTAACTCTAACTTTCTGTCCTACATAGTAGATATCCTTTATGGATAATAAAAAGGACACAGGTCAAAGTTTGAAAGTACTGTCAGATGACTTGGTTAGTGGAGAATAACATGAAGTAAATTGGAGATGTTTCAAATTCCCCTCATATCGTCAGTGACATATTCAGCAAAGTCCAGGAAGCTGCTTCAAAGGCTGTAAAAGTTATAAAACTCTTTGCAAGAAATCTGTATAATAAAAACTTGGGAGGAGGGCAATTAATTGATGTTTATCATACTGAAAATACCTACAAAAGACTCTAAGACTGAAAACAGTATCCAATGCCTCAGCGAGTTTCCACTGCTTCTTTCATTTGGCAAGAATTTCCAAGTACCACACTCACTTTAGGTACTTAGGAAACCTACAAGCCTTGAGGGCATGATAAAATTTCCTATAGGTTTCCAGGGGGATAAATTTCAATACTCAATCCCTGTGACTCATGCATGACATTTTCCCCCCAAAATCATTTACTCAGTTTGTAATTTAAAAAACCAATGAATATTTAAATTAAAAAGCAGCTTTCATTTGTTTGGTATGAAAACAGCAATAGAAGAAGAACACATCCAAAAAATTGGAAGAGCAAGGTAGATTTCACTCTCTACTACAGTTTCAGTGCTTACATGGCATTTCACTAAACAGCACTTAAGAACCATTGTTGTTTTTTAGGATGTCTATAAAGTAATTTTAAGGTTTTTCTTTTTACTTTTCTCTTGCTGTTTAAAAGAGTAGTCCTAAAATTTGAAAACAAAATAGTAAATTGTTCAAAATTTGATATTCAATTTTACTTTATAAAAACCTGTTGTTTATTTTCCAAAACAAATATAAGGTCTTTCTAACAAAATCTGAGTCAAATAAAGACTTTTCTTAATCTTATTACTGTGAGTTGCTAGATCATCTTTTCTTCTAAATAAGGCGACCTCCTGTTTTTAGATACTCCCCAAATACACATGATATGGCAAAATAATGAAAGTGAAGCTTCTACTGTATTGACACTTTAAAACAAAGCTCAACAAAGCAGACACCACAAAGTATTAATACTTTTATACTTAAAATGATTTAAAAATAATACATACCCAACATTAGTTTTCTCTGGAAAGTCCAAAGTTCCTCCATATATAAAATGCATCATAACGTTCATTTCTACATGGTTTATACTGAAATATAAAAGAAAACCAAATTCAAATCCAGAAATAATTAAAGTGAAACTGATATCAACAATACACTCTATTTTCTCATAAAATTTTAGCTAAGATAAAGTTTTAATCTCACTTTTATCTGAAGAGTATGTTCTTCAAATAACATCCATGCAGTTATTCCATTAATTTAAAATGAAGTATAACTACAGTTATAAATTTTTATATGTTATAAAATATTATTGGTATGTTAGCAAATCACTAATTATTTGTTGAGCATCTTCTTTAATGAACTTTTAGAGTTAGAAGGGATCTGAGAGGTCCCAGTCCAACCTCTGGCTCATTAGGAAATCCTCTCCTCAGCATCACTGACAAATGGCCTCTGGTCTTCTTAAAGCCTCTGATGAACAGTTCTATTCACTAAAAAGATTCTTGTTATGCTGCACTGATTTCTTAATTTGTAATACCTATCCAGCACCTCTAGCTTGGCCAACATCCTTATTACAGATGAAAAGAAAAGATATGACTTAAAGAAGTAGTCTGGAGTGGTAACTTTTACGTCCTACTGACTACTAGATCTCAAACTGATTTCATGGCCTCCTTCCTCTTTCCTACCTCTCCCAGCACCCCAGATTCAGTCTTTATTTATTTATTTTTTGCTGTTCCTATTTTGTTCATAGCACTGTTACAGGGCTTCTTGCATCTGGTTCATGGACAATAACCACTTATCAATGGTCCAGAGGAACCCAAGATGAGAGGTAATGTAATTTCTTTTTTCCTTTCTTCTCTGCTGAACGAGTCTGAAGATGTGATTGGGAAAAAGTGCATCTGCTATCCAATTTCAGACTTTCTTTCAGGTGGGTAGTCATAGAGGAGACACAGTAAGCAAGTCAACTTTGGCTCTTACCTTAACACATGTTTTACTATTTGAAGTGTTTTTGTCAATAACAAAGAAAATGTTTTCTTACTTCATCTACTGACTCTTTCATATTATTTTGAACAGGAAGAAGTCCGCCCAAAAATCTCAGCATCTAGATTATCATCTAGATACCTAAATTATTTTTTTTTAATTTTTTTAATGTTTATTTATTTTTGACAGAAAGAGAAAGAGACAGAATGAGTTGGGGAGGGGCAGAGAGAGAGGGAGACACAGAATCTGAAGCAGGCTCCAGGCTCTGAGCTGTCAGCACAGAGCCTGACACGGGGCTCCAACTCACAGACTGCGAGATCATGACCTGAGCCGAAGTCAGACGTTCAACCGACTGAGCCACCCAGGCACCCCCAGATACCTAAATTAGACCATGAGATTCATGTTAATCCTCTCCCTCATTATATCTCATCACTTATAGCTTCAAAAATTTCTGGAAGTTAGCCTCTGCTGTCTGTTTCTCCTCTGACTGCTCTGGGAGAGGTGAAATTTTTCCTCTAATCTGTACTATGACTGTATCTTCTCTCTCATGTAAGTTTCCTACCTGAAATAATCTCTTTGCATCCCATTTCCCACACTGCTATTAGAGTGAAAACCCTTCAACAATTCTCTATTGCCCATAGAAAAAAAGTTCAAATTCCTTAGACTGGTGTATAGTGTTCTTTATCATCTGACCTCTAGTTCACCCTCTCTAGCAGCTGTTCCAAGATAAATGAACTACTCATTTCCTGCACCTGAACTACTTATAATTCCTTATACATCTATGCCTTAGTACATCCATATACTCTGTTTAAAATATTCTCCCTCTCTACTTCCTTCATCTTTCAGAAACCAGACACGTGGCTCTTTATCTCTGATTGTTTCCTTAATGTTTCCAAGGGAAAAAAAAAAATCACTGAATGGTAAACATAGTAATAACTAACATTTATTGAGCACTTATGAACCAGTCACTGAGCTAATAAGCATTTTGAGTGCCACTGGCTCGTTTAATAATCGTAACAACTCAATAGGAGATACTATTATTAGTCTTGTTTTATAAATGAAAAACTGAAATCAAGTAACTTGCCCAAGGCCAAATGGCTAGCGATACACTATCATTTAAATCCAGGCCTATTGACTCCAAAGTATGGGCTCTTAAGCAGTACACTATACTATATACTTCCATTATCACATTTATCAGACTGACTTGTGATATCTTTATTTACACATTTGTTTCTCCTTCTAGACTGAGTCCTGCTAGGGCAGGCTGTATCTTATTTATCCTTGTCATTCTAGTAGCAACCGAATGTCAGCATTGATTCTGTACCCCCAGGATGAGAAGAATTTTCTTCCCCCACACAATATTGGAGCTCTGCAGTGGAAATCAGGGTGGGAACAGTGCTGATAAGACTCCCACAGTTTGTTAAGCTAGCTTAACAATATTATACAATCTTAAGATATTACAGTATCTAATCTGCTAAAAGCAAGAAAGAAGGAAAGAGAGAAGAAAAGAAATAGAGTTCCACAGGGTAGGACTCAGGTGTTTGATTCTATGGTCTTATACAACATATGCTCAAGACATGTTTGAAGAATGTTTAATGAATGGCTTACTTGGACACTTATAGCATTGCCTTCAGAGGAATACTAAGTTGAAAATATGTAAGTATTTTTTAATTAATTAATTTAAATATGTATTAATTAATTTAATACATATTTACTGGCCCCCCACTATGGCCAAGTACTGGTTTATGCTGGTTCAAAAACTCCACATCTTTAATACTTAGGAAAAAAAGTCAAATCTCTTCTAATTTACATACTATGGATATGTCAAGATTTAATCTCAGAATAATCATGCCACATTATCTGCAGTCTGCTAATCTAAAACACTAGCGTAATTACTAGAATATATACTATTCAATGCACTTTCCATCAAAATTTCAAGAGCTATTCTTCTTACTATTAATGAGGATTGGTCATTTATGGTTAAATAATAGTTTCTTTCCAGACCTGACTTTTCAAGCAAAAGATAATAATGACTAAAGAAAAACAATAGTTTTATTAAACTAGATAGGAACATCCAGACATTTGGGCCTATATAACAATATATGGTTATAAAAACAGCAAGAAAACATTTTCCCTCAGTTTTACAGATGTTTTACTAAACTGCATTTTCATCACAGTGTCGTAACTCATTTGTATTTTTACTAAAAGTATTTATAAAAACATGATCAAATGACCTAGAAAAACAACAAATCACTTCAATAGCCCACAGTTTAAATGGAAAGACTGAAAGCACTATCCCCATTTAAATGTAATCAGAATAGGGGTGCCTGGGTGGCTCAGTCAGTTAGGCGTACGACTTCGGCTCAGGTCATGATCTCACAGTTCATGGGTTCGAGCCCTGCATCGGGCTCTGTGCTGACAGCTTGGAGCCTGGAGCCTGCTTCGAATTCTGTGTCTCCCTCTCTCTCTGCTCCTCCCCCCCCACTCATGCTCTGTCTCTCTCTCTCCTTCAAAAATAAATAAAACCATTAAAAAAAAATTTTTTTAAACAAATAAATGTAATCAGAATAAAAGCTTTTAGGAGATGAAAACATTACATATATTTAGGGAAGAAAGACCTATGAGAGGACAGAGCTCTAAGATCAGAGAATAAACATACATCTAGTCTACTAAAATCTCTGTGCTTTATGTGTGCTTCCTAAAGTTTCAGGGTCCTGTGTCTGTGGGCTAAGGTAACATAGGGACTCATTCATTCGTTTGTTCATTCACATTCAATTATTTATTGAGTAATAGGTTCTATTCTAGACCTCAAAGATATAAGAAGCTTTCATTGTAGAGGGAGGCCATGGACAGTAAATATGTAAACAAATGTATATATAAAAGGTACTTTTAATAGTGAAAAGTGCCATGAAAACAACATAACAAGATAATATAAAAGAGGGTAACTGGAGAGTTGGGCTGTAGTTAATTTAGGTGGGATGGTCTGGAAAAACCCAGGAGCCAGATCATACAGGGTCTTATAGGTTGGTGGTAAAGATTTCAGTTTAATTCTCACTGTGATGAGACGGCATTGAGCAATTTTAGTCAGAAGAGAAATACATATATCTAATTTATATTTCGAAAGATCATTCTGAAAATTTAGTGTAATCCCAGGAATCTCCCAAGGGAGATGAGAAAATCCAGATTTATGTTCTAAAGCCTCAAGCCACCAATGGAAGACTTCTATTTATATAAAAATTGAAATGTGTGCAGTTATATAAATACTGGCTGTGGCTCAATTTCCAGTATAGGATGTTGAGAATTTCCACCTTTGTCCATGAAAACTGGACAACTTCCTACGACCTCCCAATACTGGGGCACAGGTAGAACCAGGATTACAGGACTCTACTATTCCTACCTCCATTTACTGAAGGCTATCCCTTTTGAAAAATATCATATGCATTATAGGTCTATGAGTTACCAACTCATTAAAAACACTGTAATTCTTTTCTGTGAGGACAGACAGGATTTCGTTCTAATCTACTGCAGGGAACATCCTGCAGACATACAACAATGGCACAGTTCCAAAAAAGGCTGCTGATCAAGCAAAAGCAGGCATTGCTGTCCTGGTATTGGTAATGGACCTTGCTTGAACCCATTTGTCTCTAGAAAATGAGAACAATCTAATCTAGGGAAAAAAGAAAAGACAAATATTAATAAGCACTATATATTACATACCAAGCACTATATCTCATTTAATCCTTTCAACAACTTTAGGAAACTCAGGGAAGACACACAATGACCCTAAAGTCATGTAGCAAGTTAGGACTGGATACTGGACTACCTATAATGACACCGACGTCCATGATCTTTTTACTGTACTATATTACCCACACAAACATCTACCTAAGTACACAATACAAGCTAATGTGAATGTGAAAAAAGAATTTGTTTTGTAGATTGTTATAATATAAAAAAAAATTTTAAGGTGCAGTTTTTTAAAAAGCAAAATTTCTAAATCCTTTTTAGCCTCAATTTTCTTAAATTCCCTTTAGCCTTCCTATAGCTTTATATCCTATGATACTAATACCATTGTAGGTGGTAATTTGACACAGTCAATTTGATACGTGGTACAAGAGGGGAAAGCAAAAAATACTGTGTGATGATAATAAAGGATATGGATAAAACCCAGTATCTGTCAGGAGAAACCTTCTTCCTTCATTTTAGTATTAGAAAACCTTGCTTTACCAAACAAAACAGTTGAGCCAAAAAGAAATGTGTCCTTATTTCCAATGTGAGATTTCCAGCAGTAAGCCACCACTGCTGACCTAGTAGCTATAGGAAAGATGAACCAGTGAGAAACAGAGCCTTGCTTACCACAACCGAAGAGAGAGGAAAATACTATAAGGGGAGTGAGCCTGATCATTGCTGTCACTACTACAACATGCTTTTATTTCAATGACATTTTTTTTAGTATAGTTGACACACAATGTTACTTAAGTTTCAAGAATACAACGCGGTGATTCAACCACTCTATATATTATGCTATGCTCACCTCAAGTGTAGCTACCATCTGTCACCATGCAACACTATTACAATACCATTGACTATATTCCCTATGCTGTACCTTTTATTCCTGTGACTTATTCTTTCTACAACTGGAAGCCTATATCTCCCACTCTCTTTCACCCATTTTGCCCACACCCACACCCTCCCCCTCTGTCAGTCATTAGTTCTCTGTATTTATGGGTCTGTTTCTGCCTTTTGTTTGTTTATTCATTTGTTTTGCTTTTTAGATTTCACATATAAGTGAAATCATATGATATCTGTCTCTGACTACCATTCATCAACTTTAGTAGCTTGCTCAAGGGAAAGCCAAACAGAACTCTAAAACAAGTTTGGCTACTTCTATTTGGCTTTCCCTTGAGCAAGCTACTAAAGTTGGTCAGTGGTAGGCCATATTATAACAGGAGATATTCATCCATCACATCCATCATAATAAAGGATGGAAAATTATAGGTTAAGACAGTAGAGACCAGCAGTTGATGCTACTACTTCCTTCTTGCCTACTAACCTCTAAATAAACTGCATCTTTAAAAGCCTGTGTGTTTTGAATGTTTAATCTGATCACTCATGAGGGCTGATTAAGGACTGCCTTTATTCCTATAGCTAAACTCAGAGGTCATCTTAAACAACATAAAAGAGATAAAAGTAGAGCAGTTCTGGTTGAAGGGGCAGCCCTTCCTATATAGTTTTCCCCTCAGATCCCAATCCCATGCCATGTGTTTCCTAACACACTACCAAGAACTTTAGGGTTCTATGGGATAAAATTTGAAAATCAAGGATTTAAACAGTGGAGGAGACGAGTATGCACTAGCTCAAGAATACATGCCAACAGGAAACTTTTAAACTCTTTAGTGACTGTGGTGGAATCGACACTGAAGTACTTATCAAAACCATGTGATTTATATTCAGCATAAGCACTTATTTACCAGGTGACTCCAGGAAGACATTTAACTTAACTGATCTTGTTTTTACTCATCTGCAATATATGAATACACCTGCTCTCTCAAAGACTGATTCTAAAAATCAAAGTGCATAGTAAATGTGGAAGAAGCCTAGAAAAAACATGGCATTACTATTACTCCTGAGGACAAAATCTATTTGGAGAAAGGAAGAAAGAAATAGCTACCTAATAGACATCAGATAGTAAAAACTGTCACTAAACCTACAAGGAACTAAGATTTCTTCTAGGAAAAAATCAGACATGTGCTTTCTGTAAATTACTTTCCCTTGCTGTAGAATGAGATCCCATAATCACACTCTTCTTTTGACTTTTTTCTCACTACACAGAATCACGTGATTTTTTAATGACTGTCAGAAGTTGCATTTTGAGTCAAACTAGTGTTCTCTCTCCATTTAAATTTCTGTTGCATTCATTTCTAAGGAGAGTGGATTGACAGTTTTTTTAAAATGATGTCTAAAACATCTAAAATTTTCCAAAATTACACCAATATAATTATCCCTAGGATTGGCACACTTAGAAAGATTCTAGCCTCTACTAGCACTATTTATTCAGCAGATATTTTAAATTCATCATAAAGGAAGAGATCTTATCAGTAGGATACGTATACTTTTCAGAGTGTTTTCAATAGTGATAACAGAATGTCACCAATTGCTCTATCTATACATCCCTTTTACCCAGGATAATAAACTCTTTAGCTTGGCATATAAAATCCATTTTTTATAGAGTGAAAAATTACAAAATGACAGGCATTTGGAGATTTGTTCTACTTAGTAAGAGAACCAGATGATTATAACCAAGAAGACCCAAAATTATAGGTCAGGGTGACAAATAAATGGTTAAGAATTTATCAGTAATTTCCATGCATCCATTTTCATGGAATTGCCACTATCACTATGCCGTACCCAAGATTCTGGCCAAGATGCAGGGCTGAGAGGTTCCCTCAGAACTCCCAGGCATTTTTCCTACTGAGAAAGCCCTTCCCCATACTGTACACTACAGAATCTCACAGTGATTATCTGTGACCAAAAAAGGGTCCTTCTTGGGGCACCTGGGTGGCTTAGTCGGTTAAGTGTCTGACTTCAGCTCAGGTCATGATCTCACAGTTTGTGGGTTAGAGCCCCACATTGGGCTCTGTGCTGACAGCTCATAGCCTGGAGCCTGCTTTGGATTCTATGTCTCCCTCTCTCTGCTGCTTCCCCACGCATGCTCTCTCTTTCTCTCTCTCAAAAATGAATAAACACTAAAAAAACAAAGGGTCCTTTTTATCATTTAAGGTACTAGTTTATCTCTTAATAACTATCTTAGCAGTTTATATAAACTGCCACAAACTGTGTAGATACACCATTGCCTCATAAGTCAATGAAATCCACACCTATCCAAATTATTCTTTAAAAGATAAAAAAGAAACTACCTTTTACATACTGAATGTTTGTGTTTCCCCACGCACCCAAATTTATATACTGAGGCCTAACTCCACAATGTGGCTATATTTGGAGATGGGGCTTATAAGGAATTCAGGTTAAATTAGATAATAAGATGGGGCCCTGCCCTGAGGTGCTAAAATAGAAGAAACCAGAGAGCTCTCTCTGTCTCTCTCCCTCTACCTTCTTTTCACCTCCCCTTGCCCCCATGCACTAAGGGAAGGCCATTAAGCACACACAGAGAATAAGCTGTCTGCAACCCAAGGTAAGAGCTCTCATAAGACAAACCTTGCTGGTACTCTGATCTTGCCAAATTCTGAGAAAATAAATTTCTGTTGTTTAAGCCACTCAGTAGTGATATTTTATTTTAGCAGTCTGGGAAGACTAACACGCTATCTCTATTACTAAATGTTCCCTACTATCTCTCATTTTCAGAAGATGTACTTCATTGAATTCCACAACATGAGAAACATTTCAATGAATATATGGAGAAAACAGATTCATTAGAAGTGTTCTGTATGAAGTATTATTTGCAGTCAAGCTGCCTTGTAAAAATTATGCTTACCCTTGAAGAGTAATACACTTTTGGGAGCTTTCAGCCCAGCAGCCACTCAGCATTGCAGCAAAATAACTGGATCTGGCACTTAAAATGGCTCTAAAGGAAAGGGAGAAAAACACAGGTAGACATTTATGTACTATGCAAAATGTAATTTTTAATGAAATTCTTCATCTTTACCTCTTAAAACATGATAACAAGCTATTTGCCTTGATTGTATTCACTGGAAGAATTACAACCATCATAAAAATTACAAACCTATATTTATACTTAAATATTTTGATTAGTTAATTAGAACATTAATTCCAATGTCCTTTTTATCTTTTTTTATTTTTTCCCTTGAAAACTCTTTAACTTTATAATAACAGTTGAAACTATTTCCATGAATAAGAGAGTAATAAATAATTTACAAATGGATAAAGAAAAGATGTTATTTAACATTTTGAGGGAATATCAATTAAAAAGGCACTAGAACTATAAAGGTCCTGAATTCAAGTTCAGAACTCACCCTATTATTCTAAAGAATAGCTATATCTTAGCTATGAGAAATAACAGGGAAGATATTTTCTTCTGAATTTCCATTCTATCTTTTCACAGAAAATGTCAATGTATTATTCCTTTTTTAATTTGACAAATATCTATTGACTAGATATTTTTGTGCTATTTTGTGCTAGGCAGTATACTAAGTGCTAGGAATACAGCAGTAAATGAGATACAGAGAACAATATTATATTCTAGTGGAAAATGAGATGGAAGAGTGGAGGGGACAAGAAGAAAAATATACTTCTGGCAATGACTTATTAGGGTGTCTCAGAGCAACACTCCTGAAAATAGCTAAGAAAAAAGGGAGACACATATAGATATAGACATGCACATAGATTTTTTTTTAAGACAGCAGGAATGATTTGAAGGCCTCAGAAAGATACCATGGTCACAGATTTTGAGATAAGTTATAAGAAAGAAGACAAAAGAGCTGACTCAAGTATTTTAGGAAACTTTTTCCATTGAGGTGATTGCCAAATGAAAGCCAAAAAAAAAAAAAAAAAATGATTGAGAGGTAAGAAGCTGAGTATAGCTTTTGGCAATCTTTATAAGCTTGGAGGCATACAAACTGAAATTCGTGTCAATCAAAGAGGGGAGGCTTTGGTGGAGATCTCAAAATTTCAGTTGGATTCTGAAGGGCTACACCCTAAATGAAGAATGAACAGGAAATAGAAAAGCCCTTTTTAGCACTGAAGTCCCACTTTGAATCTGCTCAATCCCTAACTGGATTAAAGTGATCTGCATCTAGTCTAACATCTGGACAGAAGCAGAAGGAAATTCAGTCTTCGTTAAAATAACATCACCCAGAGTGTCAAATTATTTCTATAAATATTCGATAAAATTTCTAGCAATCATCCAAAGATAATCAGGCGTAATAGTGAACTAGAAAATGAAGGAAAGAACTTCATTTACACTAATATCAAAAGAGGTCAAATAAATAGGAAAAAAAATGTAACAAAAGAGTGCAAAACCTCCACATTAAAAGCTATAAAACATTGCTGAAATAAATTTTAAAAGACCTAGAGAGGGCTAAACTTTGCTCATAATTTGAAGATCCAAAATTGTTAACACATTCATTTTGCCTAAATTAATTTCTCATTTCAACACAATCTCAATCAAGTTTTTTAAGTGGCAACTGATAAGTTGATTTAAAAGGTATATGGAAAAACAAAGGAACTACAATAGCCAAATAAGCATCAGAAAGGAGAAAAAAAGTTGGAAGACATGATTTTCAGACTTACTATAAAGTGACAGTAATCAAGATAATATGGTATTTATGTAGGGACAGACACACAGATTATGGAACAGAGCTGAAAATCCAAAAACCGACCACACATATATGGCCAACTGCTTTTCAACAAAGTTGTTAAGGTAATTTGATGGGGGTAAAGACAGTGTTATCAACAAAAGGTACTGGAAGTGGAGATTTGAAGGGAAAGAAATGAACCTTGACAGTTAACCTCACACCATACACAAAAACCTACTCAAAATGAACCAAAACCTAAATATAAAAGCTAATGCTATAAAATCTCTAGAAGAAAAAAGATGAAAATCTTTGCAACTCTGGGGTAGGCGAAGATTTCTTAGGGCAACAAAAAGCATGAACCAGTTTGTTAAAAAAACATAAAAATTTTAGGGGCGACTGGGTGGCTCAGTCGGTTGAGTGTCCGACTTCAGCTCAGGTCATGATTTCACAGTTCATGGGTTCAAGCCCCGTGTCAGGCTCTGTGCTGACTGCTTACTCAGAGCCTGGAGGCTGCTTCAGATTCTGTGTCTCCTCTCTCTGGCCCTCCCTGCTCGTGCTCTGTCTCACTCTGTCTCTCAAAAATAAATAAATGTAAAATTAAAAAAAAAAGTTTTTTTAACATAAAAATTTTAAATTTAACAAAATTAAAAACTTTAGTCCTTTAAAAATCATTTGTAGGAAAATGGAAAGATAAGCAAAATATTCAGAGAAAATACCTGTAAAACATATATCTACCAAATAACTTGAATCCAGAGTGTGTAGAGAACTATCACAACTAAATACAAGCACATAAATAATCCAGGTAAAAAATGGGCATACACAAAAAATTTATCAGATAATATATTGACAGAAACTATCTTCCTTCAAAAAACAAGTTTATGCTCAGTTGTATAGCAAGATAGCACATCAAGTTTTGAGCATTAGATTAGGACTGAAAAAGCTATGGTCAGAACAGGACATGATTCCTGTTAAGGGGGGAAAAGATACATATCTGTTTCTCAATAGTTTACTTATATTAAAATTTGTGCCAAATCAGTTCCTTTAAGAATGCTTTAAAGGGGCGCCTGGGTGGCTCAGTTGGCTGAGCGCCCGACTTCGGCTCAGGTCATGATCTCGCAGTTCGTGGGTTCGAGCCCTGCATCAGGCTCTGTGCTGATGGCTCAGAGCCTGTAGCCTGCTTCGGGTTCTGTGTCTCCCTCTCTCCCTGCCCCTTCCCCACTCATGCTCTGTCTCTGTCTCTCAAAAATGAATAAGTGTTAAAAAAAAATTTTTTTTTAAAAAATGGGCAAAAGGTGACCAGAAAAATCACAATATATGCAAATGGCCAATAAGCTTATGAAATGATAATCAACATTACTATGTAGATTAGGGGAATGCAAATAAAACCACAGTGTGATACCACTACACATCTACTAGAGTGGCAAAAATTAAAAAGACTGACAAATGTCAACTGGTGGTGAAGATGCGGAACAACTAGAACACTTCCTAGCATGCAGTAAAATGGCACCACCTCTTTGAAGAAATGTTTGTCAATTTCACAAAAAGCTAACACTCACTTACCATAAACCTAGAAATTATCCCTAGGAATTTACCCAAGAGAAATGAAAATATATATTTACACAAAGACTTGCACAGAAAATCCACCTTTCTTAGTAAAAGCTAAATGAGAGAAACCAATATATCTAAAAACAGGAGAAAGAGCTAATGTGGCATATCCAAAAATACTGCAAAACTTTTCACCAGTAAAAACTGAATAAAATACTGATATGTATAATATTCAAAGATAAAGCTCAAAAACATTATACCAAACAAATGAAACCAGACATAGTATGTCTAAGTTCATTTACATGAAATTCTAAGACAGGTAAAATAACCTATGATTAAAAACACACAAAAATAGGAAAAGAACCCAATTTAAAAATGAGCAAAAGATATGAACACACATGCACCAAAGAAGATATACATATGGCAAATAAGCATATGAAACTTAATTTGTGGAGCTAGGGAGAGGGGAGGTAAACGGACATGGGAGAACTTTCAGGTGATGAAAATTCTCTATCTTGATTGCAGAAGTTCCACAGTTTATACATTAGTAACAACCCATCAGGACTTCCAGGTAGGTGGCAATGTGCTAGGCTTCAATGTCCACCTCATCCCATGGATACAGCTAAGTAATACCCACGTCAGTATAATATCTCAGAAATGATACAAAGACTGGCAGAACAGTCTCTCCACAGCTAAAAGTAGAGAAGAGGCCACGTTGAAAGGGTAGGAATGGCAGAGATGCCGTCAGGAGCCAAACAGATCAGTGGGATTGTGTGTGGTGGGAGGGGCACCACCAGTGCAGAGAGGGGCAGACCCCCTAACCAGACACCCAGGTAAGGAGGAACCTGCACAGGGAAGGCAATCCCCACAAAATTTGGCTTTAAATATCAGAAGGGCCTAATCATCAGTGGGGCTTAAAACCTGGAACTCTAAAAATTAGCCTCAGCTCTGCAAGAGCCAGGAACACAGAATCCCTGCCCTTAAGAGAAAGCACAACAAACAGCCCTGCTGAGATATAGCATAGAAGCACCAGTTTCAAAGACACCTGGGGTATACAGGTGGAGATTTATTTACTAAGCCAGAGTATATGCTGGAGGGACAGTGATAATTGGGAGACTTCTCCAAGAACAAAAGAGCCGGTAGGCACCATTATCCTTCCCCACCCCCTAGCATACATACATGGACACCTGTGAGAACCAGTGAAACATGTACACTCTCCACCTAGCTTTTAATAGCATGTCTCACCCCCCAAATTCTCCTGGGGACCCATCTCCTTCATCCCAGCCTGCATAGGTGTTTTCCTGGGCAGCTGCAGGTCCCCTCCTGCAGTACAGTAGCTCAGACCTTCCTGACAAAGAGCATCCCACCTCCATGTTCTCCTGCGAACATGCCCTCTCCAATACACTCTTGACAGGAGATTATCCAAAGCAGTGCCACAGGCATGGCAATGTGCAAGCACCCCTATAAGGGGCCAGCACCACTCCAAAACGCCTCCTGCCATCAGTGAGAGAGGAAAATAACTACACATACTGGTCTAACTCCAGCCCTACAAGTGGGCTAGGGGCAGATACTGGGTCTGAGAGTGTGACCTAATCACCAAAAAAAAGCTTCTCAGGGGACAACAGAGGGAAAGGGCCCTACAGTTCCATGCTACTGCATCTCTGGCAAATGCCTGGTCTGACTCAGTTAAGCCCAAGGTGGCCCCAGACTGGCCCACTAAGAGCACAGGGAGCAACGCCTACCCACGACAGGTAAAGAGAGCCAAATGGACTGAGGCAAAAGTGGCTCAGCAACAACAGTAGGTCACATGTACACATATAGGAGACACCACTGAAGTACGAGGTTCTGATGAATAGGGCACCGCAAAGCAGAGCACTATAGAATCTCTTCTTCATAAGGCCACTACTTTCAAGACCATGAGATGTAGATGACTTTCCTACTACACATACACAGAGTTAGAAAAAATGAAGAGAAAGAGGAGTATGTCCCAAATGAAAGAACAAGACAAAATTATAAGAGATGTAAATAAAATGGAGAATTTTAAGTAATGGTCATAAAGATACTTACTGGACTTGAGAAAAGAGTGGAGGACCTCTCAACAAAGAGATAGGAAACATAAAAGAACCAATCACAGATGAAGAACACAATAACTAAAAGTAAAAATACATTAAAGAGAATAAATTGTAGACTAGAAGAAGCAGAAAGGATTGAGACCTGGAAGATAGAGTAATGGAAAGCAATCAACCTGAACAGGGGAGAGAAAAAAGAATTAAAAATAGACTTAGGGAACTCAGCAACACCATCAAGCACAATAACATTCACATAACAGGGACACAGGAAGAAGAGAGAGAAAAGGGGAGAGAAAAGAGACAGAAAATTTATTTGAACAAATAATAGCTGAAAACTTCCCAAACCTGGGGAAGCAAACAGAAATCCAGATCCAGGAGACACAGAGTGCCACCAACAAAATCAACCCAAAGAAGTCCATACCAAGACACATAGCAATTAAAATGGAAAAAAGTAATGATAAAGAGAAAAATTTTAAAGCAGCAAGAAAAAAAAAGAAAAGAAAAGAAAAGAAAAGTTACATACAAAGGAAATCCCATAAAGCTATCAGCAAATTTTTCAGCAGAAATTTTCCAGGACAGAAGGGAGTAGCATGACATATTCAAACTGCTGAAAGAAAAAACCCTGCAGCCAAGAACTCTATCCAGCAAGGCTATCATTCAGAATTGAAGGAGAGATAAAGAGGGTGCCAGACAAACAAAAGTTAAAGGAATTCATCACCACTAAACTAGCCATACAAGAAATGTTAAAAGGAATTTTTGAAATGAAAGGAAAGACCATAAGTATGACTAAGAAAAGCAGGAAGCAGAAAAGCAGTGAAATAAAGTACATATATAAATATTGGTCAAGGGATTCACAAAATAAAAGGATGTAAAGTATGACACTTATATACCTAAAACGCGGGGGAAAGGGTGGCAGGGAGAGGTATAAAGAATGCGTTTGAACTTAAAGCGATCATCAACTTAATACAGACTGCTATATGCAAAAGATGTTACATATAAACTTAACGACAACCATAAATCAAAACCAGTAACAGATATGCAAAAAAATAAAGAGAAAGGAATCCAATTATATCACTAAAGATAGCCAGCAAACCATGAGAGAAGAGAGTAAGAAAGGAACAGATTAGAAATACAAAAACAACCGTAACAAGTAACAAAATAGCAGTAAGTCCATACATATCAATAATTACTTTAATGTAAATGGACTAAATGTTCCAATAAAAAGACATAGGGTGATGGAATGGATAAAAAAGCAAGACCCATCTATATGCTGCCTACAAGAGACTCATTTCATACTAAAGACACATGCAGATTGAAAGTGAAGAAACATCATGCAAATGGAAGTGAAAAGAAAGCCAAGGGAGCAATATTTATATTGGACAAAATAAACTTTAAAACAAAGACTGTAACAAGAGACAGAGGACACTATATAATCATAAAGGGAACAATCCAACAAGAAGATGTAGCAACTGTACATGTTAATGCACCCAACACTGAGGCACCCAAATACAAAAAGCAGTTAATAACAAACATAATGGAAGCAACTGACAGTAATACAACAATACTAGGGGATTTTAACACCAATTTACATCAGTAGATAGATCATCCAAACAGAAAATCATTTAAGTAAACAGTGGCTTTAAATGACACATTGGAGGAGATGGATCTAACAAATATATTTAGAATATTCCATCATAAAGTATCAGAACACACATTCTTTTCAAGTGCACATGGAGTATTCATGTATGGATCAGCATTAATATACAGATCACATTAGGTCACAAAACAAGTGTCAACAAATTCAAAAAGATGGAAATTAAGCCATAGAGCTTTTCTGACCACAATGCTATGATATCAGAAATCAACCACAAGAAAAAATCTGGAAAGAACACAAATATATGAAAGTTAAATAAAATGCTACTTCCAATGAAGGAGTCAACCAAGAAATCAAAGAGGAAATAAAAAAATACATGGAGACAGATGAAAGTAACACAACAGTCCAAAATCTTTGGGATGCAACAAAAACCATTTTAAGAATAAAGTTTATAGTAATATAAGCCTACCTCAAGAAGAAAAATCTCAAATTAACAACCTAACCTTACTCCTTAAGGAGCTAGGAAGAAAAAAACCTTCAAAACCAGTAGCAGGAAAGAAATAATAAAAATTAGAACAGAAATAAACAAAACAGAAACTAAGAACAATAGAACAGATTAATGAAACCAGAAGGTGAATCTTTGAAAAGATCAACAAAATTGGTAAATATTCAACCACTCAAAAAAAAAAAAAAAAGGTGGAGAGAGAGGACTCAAATAACATCAGAAATGAAAGAGGAGAAATAGTAACAGATACCACAGAAATACCAAGGATTATAAGAAAATATTTTGAAAAATTATATGCCAACAAATTGCACAATCTATAAGAAATCCATAAATTCCTAGAAATGTATAAATACCCAAAACTGAATCAGATGAAATAGAAAATTTGAACAGGCCAATTACCAGCAATGAAATTAAATCATTAATCAAAAATCTACCAACAAATAGAAATCCAGGACCAGATGATCCTGACTGAAGTCTAAAAAACATTCAAAGAAGAAGAGTTAATACCTATTCTTCTCAAACTATTCCAAAACATAAAAGAGGAAGAGCAGCTTCCAAATTCTTTCTATGAGGCCAGTACTTCCCTTACTCCAAAAGCAGTTAAAAAGCCCACAAAAAAAGAAAACTACGGGTCCATACCTCTGATGAATTTAGATGCAAAATCACCAACAAAATATTAGCAAACCAGATCCAACATGTATTTTTAAAAAAATCATTCACAATCAAGTGGGATTCATTACTGACATGCAAATATAAGTGTGGTTCAATATTCACAAATCAATCAACATAAAACATCAACACAAGAAAGGTTAAAAACCATACACCATCATTCCAAGAGATGCAGAAAAAGCATTTGACAAAGTAAAACATTCATTCATGATAAAAAAAAAAAAACCCTCAACAAAGTAGGTTTAAAGGGAACATACCTCAAAATAATAAGAGGTATTATTATTTACATAAAAATGTAAAAAACACACAGCTATCATCAAATTCAATGGTGAAAAACTGAGGTTTTCCCCTAAGATCAGGAATAAGACAAGAATGTCCATTCTCGTCACTTTTTATTCAACACAGTATTGAAAGTCAGACACAGCAATCAGACATGAAAAAGAAATAAAAAGTATCCATATCAATGAGGATAAGTAAAACTGTCACTATTTGCAGATGACATGATATATATATATATATACATACATACATATATATATAGCAAACCCTAAAGACGCCAAAAAAAACCCTACTAGAATTGGTAAATGAATGCAACAGGGACAGAGGACACATAATCAACATACAGAAATCTGTTGCATTTCTATACACTAGAAGTAGCAGAAAGAGAAATTAATTTACAATTGCACCAAAAATAAGAAGATACCCAGAAATAAACCTAACCAAGGAGGTGAGAGACCTGTACTCTATTACAAAACGTGATACAGAAAATGAAGATGACACAGACAAATAGAAAGATGTTCCATGCTCGTGTATTGGAAGAACAAGTATTGTTACAAGTCTATACTGCCCAAAGCAATCTGCAGATTTAATGTAATCCTTATCAAAATACCAACAGCATTTTTCAGTAAATTCAAATAATCTTAAAATCTGTATGGAACCACAAAATAGCCAAACCAATTTTGAAAAAGAAAACTGGAGGTATCACAATCCAGGGTTTTAAGATATACTATAAAGCTATTGTAATCAAAACAGTAAAGTAATGACACAAAATAGACACATAGATCAATGGAACAGAACAGAGAGCCTGGAAATAAACCATGATTAACATCTCACATGGATTAATTTTCAACAAAGGAAGTAAGAATATGCAATGGGAAAAAAGTCCCTTCAACAAATGGTATTGGGGAAATAGGACAGTTACAAGCAAAAGAATGAAACGGGATCACTTTCTCAGACCATATACAAAAATGAACTTAAAATGGATTAAAGACCTAATGTGAGACCTGAAAACATAAAAACCCTAGAAGACAGCACAGGCAATGATTCTGACATTGTCCATAGCTACATTTTTCTAGATATGTCTCCTGACACAAGGTAAACAAAAGCAAAATAAACTATTGGGACTACATCAAGATAAAAAGCTTGAGAAAGCAAAGGAAATAATTGACAAAACTAAAAGACAACCTACAGAATGGGAGAAGATATTTGCAAAAGACATATCTAATAAATAGAATCAAAAATATATAAGGAACTTATACAATTCAACACCAAAAAAGCAAACAATCCAAGTTAAAAATGGGCAGAAGACATAAACAGACATTTCTACAAAGAAGACATACAGACATACATGAAAAGATGCTCAACAGCACTCATCATCAGAGAAATGCAAATCAAAACCACTATGAGATATCACATTATACCTGTCAGAATGGCTAAAGCAAGCAACAACCTCTTTGACCACAGCTGCAGTAACTTATTTGACATGTCTCCAGAGGCAAAGGAAACAAAAGCAAAAATGAACTATTGGGACCTCATCAAAATAAAAATCTTCTGCACAGTGAAGGAAACAATCAGCAAAACTAAAAGGCAGTCTACAGAATGGAAGAAGATATTTGTAAATGACATATCTGATAAATAGTATCCAAAATCTATAAAGAGCTTATCAAATCCAACACCCAAAAAACAAATAATCCATTGAAGAACTGCACAGAAGACATGAACAGACACTTTTCCAAAGACATCCAGATGGCTAACAGACATACAGAAGATGCTCAGCCTCACTTATCATCAAGGAAATACAATAAAACCACAATGAGATACCACCTCACACCTGTCAGAATGGCTAAAATTAACAACTCAGGCAACAACAGATGTTCACAAGGATGCAGAGAAAGAGGATCTCTTTTGCACTGCTGGTGAAAATGCAAGCTGGTGCTTGCATTTGGAAATCAGTATGGAGGTTCCTCAAAAAATTAAAAATAGAACTACCCTATGACCCAGCAACTGCACTACTAGGTATATATCCAAAGGATACAGAAGTGCTGTCTCAAAGGGGCACAGGCACCCTGTTTATAGCAGTGCTATTGACAAGAGACAAAGTATGGAAAGAGCCTAAATGTCCATCAACGGATGAATGGATAAAGAAAATGTGGTGTGTATACACACACACACACACACACACACACACACACACACACACACACACACACTGGAATATTACTTGGTGATTAAAAATAATGAAATCTTGCCACTTGCAACAATGTGGACAGAACCAGATGGTATTATGCTAAGTGAAATAAGTCAGTCAGAGAAAGACAAATATCATATGACATCACTCCTATGTGGAATTTAAGTTACAAACAGATGAACATAAGGGAAGGGAAGCAAAAATAATATAGAAACAGGGAGGGGGACAAAACTTAAGAGACTCTTAAATACAGAGAACTGAGGGTTGCTGGAGGGGTTTTGGATGGGGGAATGGACTAAATGGGCAAGGGGCACTAAAGAGGACACTTGCTGGGATAAGCACTGGGTGTTATATGTAAGTGATAAATCACTAAATTCTATTCCTGAAATCATTATTACACTATATGTTAACTAACTTGGATGTAAATTAAAAATTAAAATAATAAAATAAAATAAAATAATAAACTCTTAAGGCTTAAAAAAGAAAAAAGTAAAAAAGAGACAAACCAAATAGTGGACTCTTAAATTATAAAGAACAAACACATGTTACGAGAAGGGAAGTGGAGGGGGGGTGAAATAGGTGAGGGGGATTAAAGTACACTTATCAATTATGAGCACTGAGTAATGTATAAAATTATCAAATCACTGTATTGTACATCTGAAACTAATATAACACCATACGGTAACTATAGAAGTAAATTTTTTAATTAAAAAATTTAAAAAACTCATTAAATTGGACTTTAAGCTGTCTGCATTTGATTATATGTGAATTCTAACCTAATAAACTTAACTGTAAAAAAAAAAAGAATAAAAATAAAAGCTACTTAATACAGAAAAATTACAGGCCAAGATGACTTCTCTAGTAAAGTCAAATAAACATTTAAGGAAGATATAATATCAATCTTATCCAAATAAATTTAAAAAACAAATAAATAGAAAAAAAAGAAGAAATACTTCCTAACTCATTTTATGAAGTTAACATGATCTTGAGATCTAAACATAACAAGGACACTACAAACAAAGAAAAAATTATAGGGCAACTTCTCTCAGAAATATAGTTGCAAAAATATTCAACAAAATACCAGGTAACTTATCTAGCTATAAGCAGATTGAGTAAAACATCACGTTGAAATTATTATAGGAATGCAAGATTGCTTTAACATTTCAAAATCAAGTAATATACTTCAGCACATTAAAAAAATAAAGGAGAAAACTGTGATCATTAAAAACAGATGCAGAAAAGCATTTGACAAATTTCAACACCAATTTATTATTTTAAAAATTTAGGTAAGTCTCATCAAAATCTCAGAAAGCTATTTTGTAGATATTGACAAAGTGATTCTAAAACTTATATGGAAAGGCAAAGAACCCAAAATAGCCAACACAATGTTGGAAAAGAAGAACAAAGTTGAAGGACTCAGACTACCTGATTTCAAGAGTAACTATACAGCTACAGTACTCAAGACAGCATGTACTGTTGAAAGAAGAGACACAGAGACCAGTGGAATAGAACAGAGGCCAAAAACAGACCTACAGGAATATAGTCAACTGAGTTTTGACAAAAGCACCATGGCAATTCAATTGTGATAGTCTTTTCAACAAATAGTGCTGGAACAATTGGATATCCACATGCAAAAAAAGTAAACCTAGATACAGACCTTGTACCTTATATAAAAATTAACTCAAAATCGATCAGAGATATAAATTTAAAATACAAAACCCTAAATTTCTAGAAGAAAACATAAGATTTTGGGTTTGGTGATGAATTTAGATACAACACCAAAGTACAACTTATAAAAGAAAAAACTGGTAAGCTGGGTTCTATTAAAATTAAAAATTTTAGCATGGCAACTACAGTCAAGAATATTTTATTTTTATTATTATTATTATTACTATTATTACTATTTTAATTTGAGAGAGAGAGAGCACGAGTATGGGAGAGGGGCTAGAAGAAGAGAGAGACAGAATCTCAACAGGCTCCATGTTGAGTGCAGAGCCTGACACAGGGCTCAATCCCATGACCTGAGCAGAAATCCAAGAGATGGATGCTCAACCAACTGAGCCACCCAGGTACCCCTCAATAATATTTTATGGTATATTTGAATGTTGCCAAAAAGTAAATCTTAAAACTTCTCATCACAAGGGAAAAAAACTTTTCGCAACTTTGTATGGTGATAGATGGTAATTAGACTTATTGTGGTGACCACTTCACCATGTATACAAGTATCGAATGATTATGTTGAATACCTGAAACAAATACAATATGTCAATTTTAACTCAAAAAAGAAAATGGAAAACTTTTGCACTGTAAAAGACACTGTGAAGAGAATAAGAAGGCAAGGCACCATCAGGGAGAAAGTATTTGTAAAGCACATATCAGATAAAGGACTTCTGTCCAAAATATAAAATTCTTAAAATTCAACATTAGATAACAAACAACCGACTTAAAAAATGAGCAGAAGATATGAACAAAAAACTCCCAATGATATACAGAGATGGTAAATAATCCTATAAAAAGATTCTCAAGATCGTCTGTCATTAGAGAAATAAAAAGTAAAATGAGGGGTGCGTGGCTGGCTCAGTGAAGCGTGCAACTCTTGAACACAGGGTTTAAGTTCGAGTCTCACGTTGCGTGTAGAGCCTACTTAAAATAACAAATATTTTTTAAAAAAGAGTAAAATGAGTTACTGGTACACACCTATTAGAACGACTGAAATCCAAAACACTGACAACATCAATTGCCGATGAGGATGAAGACCAAAAGGAACTACCAGAAATGCAGATGCTATAGCCACTTTGAAATAAAGTTCGGCAGTTTCTTAGCAAGCTAAACATAATCTTACCATATGATCTGACGGTCACACTCATGGGTATTTACCCAGTGGATCAGAAAACTATGACCACACGAAAACATGCACACAAATGTTTACAACAACTTTATTCCTAATCACCAAGTCTAAGGTAATCATAATGCCCCTCAACAGGTGAATCAATAAATTGTGGTACATTTGCGGGCGCCTGGGTAGCTCAGACAGTTAAGTGTCTGACTTCTGTTCAGGTCACGCTCTCATGGTCTGTGAGTTCGAGCCCCGCATCAGGCTCTGTGCTAACAGGTCAGAGCCTGGAGCCTGCTTCAGATTCTGTGTCTCCCGCTCTCTCTCTCTGTCCCCCCCCCACTAGCGCGCTCTCTCTCACTCTCTCACTCAAAACTAAACATTAAAAAAAATTTTTTTTAAATAAGTAAATTGCGGTACATTCTTTACAACAGAATATTACTCAGTGATAAAATAAGAATTAGCTATCAAGACAAAAACATGGATGGATTTTATTTTTTTAATTTAATTTACTTTTTTAGTTTACATCCAAGTTAGTTAGCATACAGTGCAACAATGATTTCAGGAGTAGATTCCTTAATGCCCCTCACCCATTTAGCCCATCCCCCCTCCCACAACCCATCCAGTAACCCTCCATTTGTTCTCCATATTTAAGATTCTCTTATGTTTTGTCCCCCTCCCTGTTTTTATATGATTTTTGCTTCCCTTCTCTTATGTTCATCTGTTTTGTATTTTAAAGTCCTCAAATGAGTGAAGTCATAGATTTGTCTTTCTCTAATTTTGCTTAGAATACCCTCCAGTTTCATCCACGTAGTTGCAAATGGCAAGATTTCATTCTTTTTGATTCCTGAGTAATGCTCCATTGTATATATATATATATATATACCACATTTTCTTTATCCATTCATCCATCGACGGACATTTGGGCTCTTCATACTTTGGCTATTGTTCATAGTGCTGCTATAAACATTGGGGTGCATGTGCCTCTTCAGAACAGCACACCTGTATCCCTTGGATATATACCTAGTAGTGCAATTGCTGGGTCGTAGGGTAGTTCTATTTTTAATTTTTTGAGGAACCTCCAGACTGTTTTCCAGAGTGGCTGCACCAGTTTGCATTTCCACCAGCAGTGCAAAAGAGATCCTCTTTCTCCGCATCTTCACCAACATCTGTTGTTGCCTGAGTTGTTAATTTTAGCCATTCTGACAGGTGTGAGGTGGTATCTCATTGTGGTTTTAATTTGTATTTCCCTGATGAAGAGTGATGTTGAACATTTTTCATGTATCTGTTCACCATCTGGATGTCTTCTTTGGAGATGTGTCTATTCATGTCTTCTGCCCATTTCTTCACTGGATTATTTGTTTTTTGGGTGTTGAGTTTGTTAAATTCTTTATAGATTTTGGATACTAACCCTTTATCTGATACATTGTTTAAAAATATCTTCTCCCATTCCATCCGTTGCCTTTTAGTTTTGCTGATTGTTTCCTTCACTGTGCAAAAGCTTTTTATTTTGATGAGGTCCCAGTAGTTCATTTTTGCTTTTGTTTCCCTTGCCTCTGGAGACGTGTTGAGTGAGAAGTTGTTGCAGTCAAGGTCAAAGAGGTTTTTGCCTGCTTTCTCCTTGAGGATTTTGATGGCTTCCTGTCTTACATTGAGGTCTTTCATCCATTTTGAGTTTATTTTTTGTGTATGGTATAAGAAAGTGGTCCAGATTCATTCTTCTGCATGTTGCTGTCCAGTTTTCCCATCACCACTTGCTGAAGAGACTGTCTTTATTCCATTGCATATTCTTTCCTGCTTTGTCAAAGATTAGTTGGGGGCACCTGGGTGGCTCAGTTGGTTGAGCATCTGACTTTGGCTCAGGTCATGATCTCACAGTTCATGAGTTCGAGCCCCGCATCAGGCTCTGTACTAACAGGTCAGAGCCTGGAGCCTGCTTCAGATTCTGTGTCTCCCTCTCTCTTTCCCTTCCCTACTCGTGCTCTGTCTCTCTTTGTCTCTCAAAAATGAATAAACGTTAAAAAAAAATTTTTTTTAAAGATTAGTTGGCCATACCTTTGTGGGTCCGTTTCTGGGCTCTCTATTCTGTTCCACTGATCTGAGTGTCTGTTTTTGTACCAGAGAACATTTCTACAAAATAGTTGCCCAGAACTCAAACTGTCCAAGTCATTAAAACAAGCAAAGTCTATGAAACTGTTACAGCCAAGAGAAGACTAAGGAGACAGGACCACTAAATGTAATATGGCATCTTGAATGGATCCTAGGGGAAAAAAGGACATTAGGCAAAAACTAAATAATTCTGAATAAACTATGGACTTTAGTTAATAATATCTCAATGTTGGTTCATTAACTATAACAAATATACCATACTAAATGTATACATAAGATGTTGATAATACCGGAATTGAGTGTGGGGGCATATGAGAAATCTCTGTACTCTCTACTAAATTTTTTGTAAATTTAAAATTGTTCTTAAAAAAATGAAGTATATTGGGGTGCCTCAGTGACTCAGTCAGTTAAGCATCTGACTTCGGCTCAGGTCAGTTCTCATGGTTTGTGAGTTCGGGCCCCACATCAGGCTCTGTGCTGAGAGCTTGGAGCCTGGAGCTGCTTCAGATTCTGTGTCTCCCTCTCTCTGCCCTTCCCTCACTCACACTTTGCATCTCTCTATCTCTCTCAAAAATGAGTAAGTGTTTAAAAAGTTAAAAAAAAAAAAAACCAAAGCGTATTAAGAAACTATCAGAGATTCTGCTTCTACTTTTGAAAGATAACTTTTCTACATTAACAAGTAGAAAAGTGAATAAAATAGGACACTGGAAAAAAGAGGCAGTACAGGAGTAATCCCTAAGAGAAAGAAAACAATTGAGGTAAGCCCTGCAGTTATGATGTTTATTCCTTGTGGAAACAATTCCTAGATCATGGCACAATGAGGACAAACACAAGCAGAACCTGGTTGTCTTACTGAGTTGAAAAAACATACAGCAGCTTTAGGAAGACGACTCAGCTGGAATTTATGGGGCACAATACTATGGAAATGGGAGTTATAAGAAAAAGAGCTCCAGAAATTAAAGGAATGATCCCCTTGAGCTTTTGTCTGAATATAATCTGAACATACTTAGGGTAAATCTCATGACGTAAGCAAAGAATAAAAGCCAGGAAGTATACACCTGTTTACACAGGACTGGCAGACATTCAAGTTCCTTCCAGTCAGAACTGAATACTTGGAGCACGAAGCTTCCAAAAGGGTCGCATCTCAGTAAAAGAGCTATGCAACATTTAGAGCAAAGCCTACACTAAATCCACCCTAACAAAGTTTAAAAACAAGTCTCATAAACATAAAGTGGATCCACAGTAACTAAATTACCTGCTAAAACAAACTTCAACAACTGTCTTTTTAAAGACAGACAACAAAATTCAAATAACAACATAACATCCAGCACCTAATAAAAAATTACTAGGTATGTAAAGAAGCAGCAAAATGTTAACTATAACCACAAGAAAAATCAGTCAATAGAAACAGACCCAGAAATGAAAGAGATGATGGAATTAGCAGACAAAGCATTTTTAAAAACTATCACAGCTGTGCTTGCGTGGCTCAGTTGGTTAAGCTTCTGACTCTGGGTTTTGGCTTAGGTCACAATCTCATGGTTTTGCGAGCTTGAGCCCCGCATCAGGCTCCATGCTGATAAGGAGCCTACTTGGGATTCTGTTTCCCTCTCTCTCTGCCCCTCCCCAACTCACACTCAGTCTGTCTCAAAATAAATAAACTTAAAAAACATTAAAAAAAAATAAAAAGCTATCATAGATATGTTCAAGGATTTTCTTAATAAGGAACATAATGAAGAAAAAATGGAAGAGTCAAGAAAAAAACAGAAATTTTAGAGATGAAATATGGAACATTAGAAATGAAGAAATTCATGCATGGACTTAAAAGAAAATTAGATACTGAAAAAGAAAAGACTACTGTACCTGTGCACATAGCAATACAAATTATCCAAATAAAATGTAGGGAGAAAAGAAACTAAAAAAAAAAAAAGCTTGGGGCTCCTAGGTGGCTCAGTCTTAGGCTCAGGTCATAATCGCACAGTACATGAGTTCGAGCCCCATGTCAGGCTCTGTGCTGATAGCCCAGAGCCTGAAGTCTGCTTTGGATTCTCTGTCTCTCTCTCTCTCTGCCCCTCCCCTTCTTGCGCTCTGTCTTTTCTGTCTGTCTCTATCAAAAATAAATAAACATTTGAAAAAAAAAGCTTAAGTGAGCTATGGGACTAACATACATATTAATTGGAATTCCATGTGTAAAGGAGAGAAAGAAGGGGATTGTAACAAAATTTGAAAAAAAATGATCCTTGTAAATTTTCCAAATTTCACAAGAAACCACAAACCCATAGATCTAAGAAGCTCAATAAATCATGAGCAGGATAAATATAAATAAAAGCACAAGGTACATCATAATGAAATTGCTGAAAACTAATTCTAGAGAAAAAAGCTTTTAAAGCAGCCAGAGAAAAAAGGCACATGACACAGTGATAAGCAAAACTAGGCATAATCACAGGCTTTTTGTCAGAAACAATACAAGCCAGATAACAATAAAATTACATCTATAAGCACTGGAAGAAATTAAAAAATTGCCAAGTTATAATTCTGTATCCAGCAAAAATATCTTTCAAAAATGAAGTCTAAATGAAGACCTTTTCTAGACAAAAGCTGATAAAAGTCACTGGCAACTGACCTGTATTAAAAGAAATTTAAATACAGTTCTTTAAACCTAACAAAACTTTTAAGAGATGGAAACGTGGACTTAAATAAAAGGTTAAAATTGCAAGAAATGGTAACATGTGGGTATATATGAAATACGTTTTCCTCATTTAAAAAATTACCAAAAAGATAATTGTTTTAAAAAATAATTACAATTTATGGTAGGGTTTAGAATACATATAAAAGTGAAATGTATAACAGGAATAGCATAAAGAACAGGTGGAAAAAAATACATGTATCTTTATATTAAGTGAACATTAATGGTGGGAAGTTAACAATGCATATGGTAAATAATAGAGCGACCACTAATAAACACACACTAATAAACACAAAGACAATATACACAAAACATGGCTAATGTGTCAACACTAAAAATAAACTGTAACTTTTTAAAAATTTTTTAATTCAATTAATACAACAGAAAGGAAAAGAGAAAAAAGAGAACAAGGAAAAAATGAAAATAAATAGTAAATAGTAGACTCAAATCCCAACATTACTATAAATGGCCTAAATTATCTAATTAAAAGGAGATTATGAGATCAGATAATGAAAGTAAGACACAACTATATGCTGTCTACAAGAAATAAATTTTAAACCACTTAAAATATAGACACAGAGAAGTTAAAAGTGAAAGGATGGGAAAAGATATGCCACATAAACACTAATCAGAAGAAATCTAGAGTGGAATGCTAACTAGAATTATTGTAGTGATCATTTTGTAATACATACAAATATTGAATCAGTATGTTATATACCTGAAACTAATATAATGTTATATGTCAATTATACTTCAATCAAAAAAACAAGATAGCTTCAAAATACATGCAACAATAACCAATAAAACTGAAGGGAGAAATAGGCAAATCATACTTAGAGACATTTTTCTCAGTAACTACCAGAACAAGTAGACAAAAAGTTAGTTTAGGATATGGAAGACTAAGACTTGAACAACACTACCAACCTATTTGACATCTATAGAAACCTTCACCCCAGTGCAGCAGCAGACACATTCTTTTCAAGTACATATGAAACATTCACTAAAATCCATATGCACTTGAAAAGCATACAAATCTCAATCACAGCACAAAACACAGTAGTGGCATATACTAAGTGATTAAATAATTCTTAATGAAGAATGCTATTAGAATTATATCCTTCTATCTACTTACTTTACCTGATTATACCTAAAAGATATACAGGCATACCTAAGAGATATCTAGGGTTAGGTTACAGACCACCACAATAAAAGCAAATATTGTAATTAAGCAAGTCAAATGAATTTTTTGGTTTCCTAGTACATATGATAGTTGTATTTACATGATACTACTGTCTATTAAGTATATATTATGACAATAGTGTGTTATTTTGTATATAATATACATAAAATACATAATGCTATGATGTCTAAAAATGTGTACACCTTAATTTAAAAATACTTCAATGCTAAAAAATGCTAACTATCATCTGAATTTTCAGTGAGTTGTAATCTTTTTGCTGGTGGAGGATCTTGCCTTGATGTTGATGGCTGCTGATAGTGAATCCTTTCCAGAGGTTTTCAATTGACTTTGCCAAGATCCATCAGAGGAATCACTATCTAGGGGAACTACAGCCTTCTGTAATGTATTTCTTAGATAATAAGACTTGAAAGTTGAAATGACTCCTTGATCCATGAGTTGCACAATGGATGGATGTGTTAGCAAACATGAAAACATTTATCTGGTTGTACAACTCCATCAAAGCTCCTGGGTGACCAGGTACACTGTCAATGAGTAGTAATATTTTGAAAGAAAACTCTTCTTCTGAACAGGTCTCAACAAGAGCATTAGTTTGGGGGTGCATGGATGGCTCAGTCCAGTTTAGCGTCCAACTTCGGCTCAGGTCATGATATCGCAGTTCACTGAATTTGAGCCCCACGTCAGGCTCTGTGCTGACAGCTCAGAGCCTGGAAACTGCTTCCAATTCTATGTCTCCCTCTCTCTCTGCTCCTCCCCCACTCACACTCTGTCTCTCTCTAAAATAAATAAAAATATTTTAAAAAGACAAAGAGAGAGAGAGAAAGCTTGTCCTTTGAAGTTTTGAAGCCAGGCATTGACTTCTCTCTAGCTAAGAAAGTCCTAGGTTGCATCTTCTTTTTTTTTTTTTTAAAGTTTCAAGTTTTTATTCATTATTATTATTTTAGAGAGACAGAGTAGGGGAGAGGGGTAAGGAGGGGGGAGAGAAAGATAGAATGAGAGAGGGAGAAACAGAAATCCTAAGGAGCCACACTCAGCGCACAGCCTAACATGGGGCTCATTTCCACAACCCTGGGATCATGACCCAAGTGTCAAGAGTCAGATGCTTGGAGAGCCTGGGTGGCTCAGTCGGTTAAATGGCTGACTTCAGCTCAGGTCATGATCTCACAGCTCATGGGTTAGAGCCTCACATCGGGCTCTGTGCTGACAGTTTAGAGCCTGGAGCCTGCTTCAGATTCTGTGTCTCTCTCTGCCCCTCTCCCACTCATGATCTGTCTTCCTCTTTCAAAAATAAATAACCATTTAAAAATTTAAAAAAAAGAGTCAAATGCTCAACGGACTGAGCCACCCAGGCACCCCTTCAAGTTAGTTAACTAGAATTTAATTTAGTAATATTAGTTTCAGGAGAATTTAGTGATTCATCACTTACATATAATACCCAGTGCTCATCCCAAGTGCCCTCCTTAATATCCATCATCCATTTAACCCTCCCCTTCAGTAACCCTCAGTTTGTTCTCTATAGTTAAAAGTCTGTTTTCTGGTTTGCCTCTCTCTTCCCCTCTTCCATGTTCATCTGTTTCATTTCTTAAATTCCATGTATGAGTGAATTCATATAGTATTTGTCTTTTCTTGGCTTATTTCACTTAGTATAATACACTCTAGCTCCAAATGGCAAGATTTTATTCTTTATTCTCTTATGGCTGAGTAATATTCCAGCCTATGTGTACATGTACACACACACACACACACACTCTCTCTCTCTCTCTCTCTCTCTTCTTTATCCATTTGTTAGGCAACAGACATTTGGGCTCTTTCCATAATTTGGCTACTGTTGATAATGCTGCTAAAACATCAGGGTGCATGTATCCCTTCAAATCAGTATTTTTGTATCCTCTGGGTAAATACCTAGTAGTGCGATTGCTGCATAATAGGGTAGTTCTATTTTTAATTTTTTGAGGAAACTCCATACTGTTTTCAGATAGTAGATGCACCAGTTTGCATTCCCACCACCAGTGTAAGAGGATTCCCCTTTCTCTGCATCCTCCCCAAAATCTGTTGTTTCCTATATTGTTAATTTCAGCCATTCCGACAGGTTTGAGGTGCTATCTCATTTTAGTTTTGATTTGTATTTCCCTGATCATGAGTGACGTTGAGCATCTTTTCATGTGTCTGTTAGCCATCTGAATATCTTCTTTAGAGAAATGTCTATTCATTCCTTCTTCCCATAGCTTAACTGGATTATTGGTTTTTGGATACTGAGTTTGATTAAGTTCTTTACAGATTTTAGATACTGACCCTTTATCAGTTATATCATTTACAAATATGATTGCATCTTTTTTCAATAGGCTATTTTGTCTACATTGAAAATCTGTGGTTTAATATAGTCACCTTCATGAATGAGCTAGATCTCGATAATTTGCTGCAGCTTCTACATCAGCATTGGCTGCTTCAGCTTGTACTTTTCCGTTAGGGAGACAGCTTCTTTCCTTAAACTTCATGACCCAATCTCTGGTATCTTCAAAATTCTCTTCTACAGCTTTCTCACCTCTCTCACCCTTCACAGAGTTGAAAAGAGTTAGGGCCTTGCTCTGGATTAGGCTGTGGCTTAAGGGAATGTTGTGGCTGGTTTGATCTTTCATCCAAACCACTAAAACTTTCTCCATATGAGCTATAAGGCTGTTTCACTTTCTTAACATTTGTGTGTTCACTAGAGTAGCACTATTAATTTCCTTCAAGAACATTTCCTTGGCACTCCAGCTTGGCTAGGTGTTTGGCACAAGAAGTCTAGCTTTCAGCCTATTTTGGCTTTCAACATGCCTTCGTTACTAAGCTTAATTATTTCTAGCTTTTGATTTAAAGTGAGAGATGTGCAACTCTTCCCTTCACTTGAATACTTAGAAGCCCTTGTAGGATTATTAATTGGCCTAATTTCAATACTTTTGTGTCTCAGGGAAAAGGGAGGCCCAAGGAGAGGGAGAAAGAAGAAGGAATAGTTGACTGGTATAGAAGTAAGAACAAACACAATATGTATCGATTAAGTTCACCATGTTATATCGGTGCAGTTCATGCCAACTCAGCACAATAAAAATAATAACATCAAAGATCACTGATCACAGATCACCACAACAAATATAATAATGAAAAAAATTTTGAAATATTGTAAAAATTACCAAAATGTGACCCAGAGACATGAAGTGAACAAATGCAGTTGGCAAGTGGCACTGACAGACTTGTTTGATGCAGAAATGTTCAATCTGTAAAAAATATATTATCTGCCAAGTGCAATAAAGCCAAGTGCATTAGAAGGAGGAATGCCTGCATAAACAGATAGCATGTCATGACTTACATGTGTGGTGGTCACGAGAATGCATCTCATTGATTTTTGACTGTGTAGTCATACTACCCAAAGTAATCTACATATTCAATGCGACCCCTATCAAAGTAACACCAGCATTCTTCACAGAACTAGAACAAATAATCCTAAAATTTGTATGGAAACAGAAGAGACCCGAATAGCCAAAGCAATCTTGAAAAAGAAAACCAAAGCAGGAGGCATCAAAATCCCAGACTTCAAACTATACTACAAAGCTGTAATCAAGACAGTATGGTACTGGCACAAGAACAGACACTCAGATCAGTGGAACAGAATAGAGAACCCAGAAATGGACCCACAAATGTATGGCCAACTAATCTTTGACAAAGCAGGAAAGAATATCCAATGGAATAAAGACAGTCTCTTCAGCAAGTGGTGATGGGAAAACTGGACAGCGACATGTAGAAGAATGAACCTGGACCACTTTCTTACACTATACACAAAAATAAACTCAAAATGGATGAAAGACCTCAATGTAAGACAGGAAGCCATCAAAATCCTTAAGGAGAAAGCAGGCAAAACCTCTTTGATCTTGGCCGCAGCAACTTCTTACTCAACACATCTCCGGAGGCAAGGGAAACAAAAGCAAAAATGAACTACTGGGACCTCATCAAAATAAAAAGCTTTTGCACAGTGAAGGAAACAATCAGCAAAACTAAAAGGTAACTGACAGAATGGGAGAAGATATTTGCAAATGACATATCAGATAAAGGGTTAGTATCCAAAATCTATAAAGAACTTATCAAACTCAACACCCAAAAAGCAAATAATGCAGTGAAGAAATGGGCAAAAGACATGAATAGACACTTCTCCAAGGAAGACATCCAGATGGCCAACCGACACATGAAAAAATGCTCAACATCACTCATCATCAGGGAAATACAAATCAAAACCACAATGAGACACCACCTTACACCTGTCAGAATGGCTAGCATTAACGACTCAGGCAACAACAGATGTTGGCGAGGATGCAGAGAAAGAGGATCTCTTTTGCATTGTTGGTGGCAATGCAAGCTGGTGCAGCCACTCTGGAAAACAGTATGGAGGTTCCTCAAAAAACTAAAAATAGAACTACTCTATGACCCAGCATTTGCACTACTAGGCATTTATCCATGGGATACAGGTGTGCTGTTTCGAAGGGACACATGCACCCCCATGTTTATAGCAGCACTATCAACAATAGCCAAAGTATGAAGAGCTGAAATGTCCATCGGTGGATGAATGGATAAAGAAAATGTGGTATATATATATATACAATGCAGTATTACTCGGCAATCAAAAAGAATGAAATCTTGCCATTTGCAACTACATGGATGGAACTGGAGGGTATTATGCTAAGTGAAATTAGTCAGTCAGAGAAAGACAAAAATGATATGACTTCACTCATATGAGGACTTTAAGAGATAAAACACATGAACATAACGGATGGGAAACAAAAATAATATAAAAACAGGGAGGGGGACAAAACATAAGAGACTCATAAATATGGAGAACAAACTGAGGGTTACGGGAGAGGTTATGAAAGGGGGGATGGGCTAAATGGGTAAGGGGCATTAAGGAACCTCCTCCTGAAATCACTGTTTCACTATATGCTAACTAATTTGGACGTAAATTTTAAAAAATAAAAAATGAAATTAAAAAAAAGATGAAAAAAAATTAAATGGGAAAAAAAAAAGAATGTGACTGTGTAAGTAACCTATGGCTCCAGTAGAGTACTCTGTATTCTGTAGTACATGGGTGCCAAGGCCACTTTGTCACAGGCTGTTCCCTGCAAATGACTGAACACATCAGGGACACAAAACAGGCCTATTTCAGAGAGACAGGGCCTTTTCTGATGGGTGATTATGGCCTGGGAACTTTCTAACAGTCTGCCGACTTTCCCTAGAACTGCACCACAGCCTAAGCCATTCCTACCCATGCTTCCATCCTTCCTCTTCTCCTTCCCTTAGGTTCAGATCAACACAACAGTTTAACAGCTCCTCCAGTCACCTCTGGATTCCTTCCCACATTCTCTCATGTGCATTTACCTAATACATTTCTTGCAAGTCTAACCTCAATCCCCATGTCTGCTTCTCAGAAGACTTGAACTAACACAGCATGCTATTTCCATTTAAGTAAGATTAAACGCATCTGAGACTTACACAATTGGCCTGACTTTAGGATAGAAACTTAGAAAACATTCCTACTTAATTAGGATACAAGCCTCCGTTTCAAAACTAATGCTGTAGATGGCACGGTGTATTAAAAATCCTTGCCAGATTTTTCACTTTCCAAAAAACATGCCGAAAACCATTTTCTCCTTTTGATTAAATTTAATCTCCACTGACAAGGCTGCTTCTGGCTCTGTCAAGATGCCCTAAATTCCCCCTTGCTCTTGCTTTAGTACACTGCTTGCTATTCAATACTTCCTGATGTTAGCTGAACTAGATTCACTACTCCAGGCAGAATAGTGGCCTGGATTACTCAGAGAAGCTCTAAAGAAGGACTTTTTTTTTACTACAACTTTTTTTTTTTTTTTAAGTAATCTTGCTCCAAGAACACTTTCTAAACTTTTAACTCTACCAAACTAGATAAAGGTTAAGCCCAGGGTAGTGAATCCAAACATTCTGGAGTTGTCACTATTACCTAGTGCACTTCTTTGCAAACATTTTAGAAAACAGAAACTTTAAAAAAGCTTTCTCTTGAGACATCCATTTTAACATCCACTGACTACAGCTTTCATAGGATTAGGCTTTCCTAAGTTAAAAAATGATTTGTAAAGTATAATGGATGCCCTATTATCCAACAAAATTAGGACTAATAGTCATTTGGTTAATCAAAAAATTAAGAGGATTTTAAAAATTTTTTGTATATATCATAATCATTTTGTTGTAACTTAAATATGGAAAAAGTATAGCATAGGAAATACAGACAATGATACTATAATAACTGTGTATAGGGACAGTGGTAACTACACTCATCATGGTGAGCATTGCATAATGTATAAGTTGTTGAATCACTATGTTATGCACTTGAAATTAATATAATATTACATGTCAACTACAATAAAAAAAATCTTTTTACTGAGTGTTAAAACAACTCCAGAAATTCCAAATTATATGGGTAGAAGTAAGCTAAAAAACTTCTATATTCTTCAAGGAGAGAATACCACCAACCACTTGATAATGACTCTGACTTCTTGCAGGAAATTAGCAGTCTCAAAAAAACTCTTTACCCCTAACACTGAACAATCCTTCCTCCTCTGAAACTCTCCAAACTGTCTGCTTGCTCGCTTACAGCCAACCAATCACTGACAAAAGTACCTGAAGACCAGTTAGAACATCTCTCCCACTTCCAAAAACCACATTTTAATAAAACACCTGCCAATTACTTAAAAAAATACATATGAATTCATTCACAAATCTTTCACTGTAAGGTCATTCCCTCTTTTCTTTAATGTGAGTTCACTGACTAGAACCTTTTATTTCTTGCAAAAACTATATGTACACAACACCCATAATTTCTAATTCAAACTTCTTTAAGGTGAAGATGATGAGCACTTTGGTGGCTCAGTCGGTTAAGTGTCCGACTCTTGATTTTGGCTCAGGTCATAATCTGTGGGCTCATGAGTTTGAGCCCCGTGTCAGGCTCTGTGCTGTCAGTGTAGATAGCCCCTCTCTGCCCCTTCCCCTCTCTCAAAATAAGTAAATGAACTTCAAAAAAAAAAAAAGGTGAAGAATAAAATCTAAAGCTTCTGTGAAGCAACTCAGGTATAGAATCATTTTAGATTTTCCTAACTTCCCCTCAAATTTTATATTGCTCACCTATATTAAATTCAACAGCAACTTTTAAAGCATCTCTCCTTTACTGGATCTTTCCATTTACTTTAGTTTTCACTGGAACAATAACTCTTTTCATCTTCATGTATCATTGGTTTATTTGGTATTTTGTTAAGTTATGCCATGAAAATAATTAAGTTCAAATGGCATTAAATAGATTTGGGAACAACCCAAGTGACTCTTGGAAGACACAAATTCAGTGATAGGAACAGAAAAGTAGAAGCATACTAGAGAATAGCCTCTTACACCTGACAGTCCGCCCACTGTGCTACTAGCACGTTCTATAGAGAATATCTAAAGAGCAGTTTTAGTCAAGTGTGGTTGAGGAGCTTCTACTGCAGGTGGTTTGTTTTCTTTCAGGCACCCAAAGCCTTTTGCTTTGGTTTCCTACTGCAACCTCCCTCAAAAGCCTGTGGCACCAAGGAATTTTATCTCTTTTCCCTCTACTGTTTGCACATCAAACGCCCCAAGTGGACAAGGTTGACCATTTATCACTAACAAAGTAATTAATATTAAGATGTTAGTGACTCATTTTATTGCATGGTAATTTGGAATTTTATTATAATTATTTCATTATAGGCTCCTGGCAATCTGAACAAGACAGGGGATGGCAAACTTTTTCTGTAAAGGGACAGGTAAAAAATATCAGATATAAGTATCAGGCATTACAGGTTACTGTTGCATATGGTTCTTTGTCTTTGGTTGTTTTATATAAAAAGAGAGCAGTGACCAGATCTGAGCCATGGTTTGCCAACCTCCACTATAAGATAAGGTACAATAGGCAACAATGTGTCCCCCTTCCGGGTACCTAATACACATTTGTAGCAACTAACATTTACTGAAAGCTTAGTGTGCCAGCTATTGGGCTAAGTGTTTTGTGTATATCACCTGATTCAATCATCACAGCCATTCTATGCTATAATGACTGTTATTATTCTTTTCACAGATAAAGAAATTGAGACTTGAAGACATTAAGTAACTTCCCAACCATTCTGTAAATGGGGGAGTCAGAATCTAAACACTGAAAGACTGACTTCTGAATAACTAAAATACACACTTCTGAAAAAGCTTTCATGTGAACATATAACTAATACGTACCTATGGCACAAACTAGAACACTGACCCGATTCAGTGCTAATTTGCTAAATATTCAGGAAAAAAAATTTTAAAGGGAGAATTGAACACTTTAAATCAATGAATGAAAGTCTAATGGTATAATATCAGGCACTGGGAAGAAAGGTATTTTGGAAACGGTATCAGATCTAGAGTGTCAAAGCTAAAATCAGGACCCACTGCCAAACTTTTTCAATAAAGCAGCACAAGGAAATCTTAATTATGGAACACAGAAGTGCAACAAACAGACTATCTTAAAAATGTAACAGGTTTGGGGTGCCTGGCTGGCTCAGTCAGTAGAAGGTGCAACTCTTTTTTTTTTTTTTTTTAATGTTTATTTATATTTGCAAGAGACAGAGCATGAACGGGTGAGGGGCAGAAGGAGAGAGAGAGAGACAGAGACAGAGACAGAGACAGAATCTGAAGCAGGCTCCGGGCTCTGAACTGCCGGCACAGAGCCTGACATAGGGCTTGAATCCACGAACCATGAGATCATGACCTGAGCGAAGTCAGGGGCTTAACCAACTGAGTCACCCAGGTGCCCAGAGGGTGCAACTCTTGATCTTAGGATTGTAAGTTTGAGTCCCACGATTGGTATAGAGATTATTTAAAAATAAAATCTTAAAAAAAAATTATAACATTCAACTTTTCTCAGAAAACACTACAATAATAAATAATGCCATAACGTAGGAGATTGGCAATAGATTGGATCAGGAAGAAACTTAGGGGTAGGCTGAAGATGACAGAAGGAAATACAAGAAGACAGAAATGTACAATTCATCTAGTGATTGAGAGCAATTTGGGCAGGGAAGTAATGTTACAGAGGTCTACAAAAGAGGATAAAGTGTAGTAGTGTCCCAGGAAGCAATACTCTCCGGAAAGGAGTAACATAACAAACAGGATCAATGAACTCTAATGGGTACTCCTTTTATTATATATAACCTCCCTCCTCTCAGAAAGAACTCTCTTCAGTTCTCCTTTGAGTAGAAGTATTGGAAATAACAAGGACAAATACGTGTGAAGAGTGAAGAGGATGCTTCAAAGGGCAAAAGACCTATGTAGATGGAGAAGAATACAGTAAATGTGACTTTTCCTGGAGGCCTATTGCTGTCCACCATTCCTTGGGTTGGGGGGAAATGCAAGTGATCCAAACCATGTTTCTCTGCTTGTCCCACATAAGTAAAGTGCATACAAGCTGTTGCTACTATCTCCACAAAAGCTTGTATCAAAGGCCTATTGCCTGGATGAGAAAAGCAAATACCCATACAGTACTTTAAAGTAATTTAATCCTCATAATCACCTTGTGAGATGAGTACTTTAAGAATCTCCATGTTTGATGAGGATGGTGAAGCACAGAATGGTTAAATGCCCAAATTCACATAGCTAAAAGATAGTAGAGCTAGAATTCAAACCCACGAAGAAAGGTTCTACACACAGTTCACACACTCTTAAACACTCTGTTATAAAATGACTTCTTTGGCTTAATTGTGCCACCCCAAGCAAGTGAATGGCATAAGACTGTCTTGAAGCATTGCTATGAAGAGCTCCAGGCACTAAGCTGGGGATCAAAATAAAGACTGGACAGAGCAACTAGCAACTTGGAGAGATAATCTTGGAAGAACCAGATATCAGGGATGTTTTTGAGGGAGGACCTTGACCATGAGGGAAAGACAGGGACTCAAGAAAAGAAGAAACTACCTCATTACCACATCAATTTGGACATATTAAATTAGCAAACTAAACTGTTATAAAGACCTAATGAGAATGTAATTCTGATAATAAATCCTGGTATTTGTGAGTACTTGCCTGATATTTTAATATATCAGTACATATAAATTAAAAATTAAAATGGCCATATCACAAATGGATTTTTAGTCACACCACTAAGATAAATGCTGACACTGATTAGCTAGAACAAGAAGTTATTCAGAAAGTTCTGATGTTGGGCTTTAGACTACATGATATGAATATGTGTCTTCTGAACTACTGACATAATATTCCTTAAACTGAATAATAAAATTATTATGTACTAAACAGTTGTTCAAGTTTGGACTAGAATGGCAATCTTGAGATTGAGAATTTGCCACTGTAACTCACATAAGTGTGCTAACAACAAAGTAGGAAAACTAAAGCCAGACCTTCTTAGAACATATGCTCAGGAAGTTGCCTTTCTAGGGAGTATATATTTTTATTGCTTGGTGAACAAAATAAACCAGAAATGTGAGCAAGAACTCTCCTGGAAAGCAAACCTAATATTCTAGATCCAGTTCCTAAAACATAGTTCACTGTCAAGCAGCACACAGAGACCAAATATAAACACTGTTTGAGGATATATTGCAAGATCACAAGGTCTTGCTTTCCCTGAATGAGAACAATAACCTTAGGGCTCTATAAATAAAACTTTGGTAGAATGTCCATGTGGTTTCAAGAAAAACCTGGGGCGCCTGGGTGGCTCAGTCGGTTGAGCGACTGACTTCGGCTCAGGTCATGATCTCACGGTTTGTGAGTTTGAGCCCCACATCGGGCTCTGTGCTGCTTGGAGCCTGGAGCCTGCTTCGGATTCTGTGTCTCCCTCTCTCTCTCTCTGCCCTTCCCCCACTCATGCTCTGTCTTTCTCTGTCTAGAAATAAACATTAAAAAAAAATTAAAAAAAAAAAAGAAAAACCTAAACACATAATTAATCTTTAAAATAAAATTGCATTGCTTCCCTTCCACCAAAAAGAAAGACACAAACATACACATGTACACACACACACACACACACACACACACACACACAATTTGGGAAATATATATACATGATATGGAAAATATTAATAAATCTGTATTGGGGCACCTGGGTGGCTCAGTTGATGAAGCATCTGACTCTTGGTTTTGGGCCAGGTCATGATCTTACGGTTTGTGAGTCCGAGCCTTGTGTTGGGCTCTATGCTGATAGCATGGAGCCTGCTTGGGATTTTCTCTCTCTCTCTCTCTCTCTCTCTCTCTCTCTCTCTCTCTCCCCCTATTTGTCCCCCACTCACGTTTGCTTTCTCTCTCTTAAAATAAATGTTTAAAAGTATATATAATTCTGCATTATACTCTGCATTTTACTATGTATAATGCAGATTTCATAAAAATTTGAAAAAATGTGCGTATGTAGTTCTTATAGTTACAAAATACATGTTCCCAAGAGAAAAGTTCAAATTTTGAATGGTAAACAGTCTGATAAAAACTGGCAATCCTAGAGTTAGCAATGTACTCCTGTCAATTAACTGGCAAAGCCAGTATGATTTTTAAGAGCACAAACATCACTACTGTCGGCATGGCGGATTCTTATAATCTGAACCCATTGCTAATTTCATCAAGAATGTGAACCCTTGAACCTAGAAGACTGCTTCTTGCCACTACTAATAGTCTGGTTCTTTCTCTTCAGGAGAACCAGAATAACTTATCAACATTCTATTTGAAACACAAAGAGAGGGAGAAAAAAGAGACCGGGTTCCTCAGTTTTCTGGTTCTGTTTCTAGTCCCTTTGAGGCCCATCTGTACTTCTTTCCCTTGAATTCCAAAAGAAAATCTGTATTTCTTATTAAAATTTGTTCTTCTTTTCAGCAGATTTTAGTTACTTGCAAAAAAGAGTAGGCTTTAATTTGAAATCCAAAAGCCTAGAATGTCTAAGCAACCCAATTGTAAAGCACAATAATGGTTTTTAAAAAGTACATTGAAATATTAAACCTCCTAATCAACACTATTCATAAGAATATCTATTCTGAATCAAAGACTTCGAGCCAAAATGCATCCAGAGAAAATACATGTCATTCATGTAGAAGTAATCATTCTCAATACTATAATGCCTGTGAAATTAAAAACTGCATTTAATTACATTTTCTGTGACAGTGGCTTTCAAACCTATTTTAGGCAACAGAGTATTTTTTCCTAATGAAATCTTAGGTTCATGTCCAACGCAAAGCAGACATCTGTTCTGGCTGAAGCACCACACATATCTGGGTGGGGCGATGCATGCCTGTGTGAGCCTCAGGCAGAATACCCTGCCTGATGTCCAACTTCCTCCCCTGTCAAAGGCCCCCTGAGGCATCACCATGAAACCCCTTTTATTTTTGTGAATAAGAGCTTGAAAACCACTGTGCTAGAAAGAGACAGCCACCCTTTTAATCTTTACTTTCACAACCAACACACCAAATCAATCACATGCCTATTTACCTGTGAGCTTTAAAATTTTTTCCATCAACATAAATATCAATATCTGGGCAACAATGTTTCACGTATAGTTTCAATAAATCTTCTCCTAATTCAGATGCAGGATCCAAGTCATAATTATCTTTAAAAGAGAAAAAGAAAACTAAAAAATAGTTTATTATAAATACACAAAAATTCTGTGTTTTAATATTAACCTAATGTTTTTCCCCATAATTATCTTGATTAGCTACTAAGAGAGAACAACAGTAACTGAAATACTGAACTGGTAAATTCAAAATAAAACAATTTAAAAATCATCTATATCTTATTTTGAAATATAAACTTCAACTTATGTTTAAATACAAACATATCTTTTAATGTAGGTACATATTTAAATGTAGATAATATTATACAAAACTATACACCAAAATTGAAGCCACTTTATGAACTCTTAAGATGCTAGAAAATTTTCCAATTTTGATATCCTCTTTCACTACCTAATTCCTTCCTACTCTTGTTCATGAATTTTTGGTGAGAATGGCATTTAAACCAACAGATTCTCAACTGTAAGCAATGGGATTTGTTCAGCACTTAAGAAAATAAATATTTTAAAAAGTATCTCTACTTCAAAAGATTCATCATTCAGAAAGTGAGGAGTGAAATGTAAAACATGTTTACATTTTAAGAAATTACTACACTACATATCATAGCTATATCAATCCAGAAACTTTAGTCAGTACATCTGCTGAGGATCTGTCATTGGGGACAGATTCCCACTAACCAAATTACAAATTTATAAATTTATATATTTATAAGCCAGAACGTCATTATTGGTCCTATACCAAAAGACAGCCAGAATCCAACCACAACTCAGTATCTCCATAGCTACCACTGCAGTCCAAGCCACCATCACCTCGCACCTAGATTTTTGCAGTAACTTCCCAACACATCTCCCACTCTTGACTCCCACAGTCTATTTTTGACAAAGCATTTAGAGGCATGTTTTAAAATGCAATTCAAATCCTGATCCATCCCAGTTCAAAACCTTATGACTCTGTCCTTTTTTTTTTTTTTTTTTTTTTACAGTAAAAGCCAAAGTCTTACAATGGCTTACCAGGCCCCACAACATCTGGCTCCTCACTATGCAGGTGGTTGGGGACTAGTCCGAGCTCTCTCATCCTGGAGGGCCACAGCTGCCCAATGCAGGCTGACGGGGTGCATACTGTGCACCTGACTCTTATCTGCATAACAGTATAACCCTTAGTGTCAGAATTGAATTGTTGGATACCCAATTGATACTGGATAATTGGTTGGTGTGGAGAAAAAAACACCCACATTTTGGTGTCAGAAGTGGTGCCAAGAAAAAAAACCACAATCACAGAAACCCAAAACTCAATGTTCCTCAAGCTGAAGTCATCGTTCCACTCTATCCTAATCTTCCTCTGCTTATACTCCATAAGCCTGCCAAATAGTACCACCCAAACTCTCTAAAATGGCTTATAAGGAGGGGCGCCTGGGTGGCTCAGTCAGTTAAGCGTCTGACTTCAGCTCAGGTCATGATCTCACAGTCCGGGAGTTCGAGCCCCATATCAGACTCTGTGCTGACAGCTCAGATCCTGCAGCCTGCTTGGGATTCTGTGTCTCCCTCTCTCTCTCTCTGCACCTTTCCTGCTCACACTCTGTCTGTCTCTCTTTCTCTCAAAAATAAATAAACATTAAAAAAATGGTTTATAAGGAAAGTGACTACTAGTCTTGGTTTGCCTGGGACAATCCCAGTTAATGCCTGTTGCCCCAGAGTAATTATAAACTGCAGTAATAACTTTGCACTCTTTCAAAAGTATCCAAATTTGGACAATAAGAAATAAGGTCATCCTTTATATAAGGTTTTCAGTGATCTGGCTTCTGCTTGTATCTCCAGGTTCATCTCTTACTGTGACCATTCTTGTCCCCTCTTCCACCCCGGTCCTACAACAAACTATTACCAGTCTTCAAAATTTGCTCTGTGCCTGGGGTCGTTCTGCCTCTAATAGGCAGGTCATGTTTTTTTCCTTTGCCTGTAGTACTTCTCCCCTAAACTCTTTAGCCTGGCTAACTCCTGTTTTTTTCCACTGAGATTCAACTCAGATATCACTCCTTTCTATCTCTCCATCTTCATCTCTAACTCTATGTGCAGAGGAGGATGGGCAGATCTGCCAAAAACCTATGAAAGTCTCCTAATTTTGGTGTTCCTCTCTTGTGGTGCAATGCCACGGCATGTGCAAGGTAACATCAGGTCACATAACCTTGTGGGGACTGGGGGTTGGGAACTGGCACTAAGACACTATGTAAGTAATAAACAGTCAATTTTGTGATCCAGAGATTTCAAGGTTCCTGTTAGAATATCTATTACTATATCTGTATCATTTATACTTTTATCTATCTGTACCTATTCCTGTGCCCTTAACATCCTCCTTCTGCCAATTCACAATAGTTCACAAACTATAACCCTTCTGACACCCACTTCCACAAACTAAAGTTATTTTTCAAGGACAAACACCATATTTACTATACTATTTATGTATTTCTTGACATGTGTAAAACTGTATCATTTTTATTAGATTCCTATCTTTTTAAAACATAGCACAACAAAATTTTCAGTAATTTTTTTGTCATGATAAAATATAATGGTGATTTTTATGCTGCATATTGTTTTTAAGTAGGGCCTATATTGTGTTATAACAGAACTGACTCTATAGTCTGCTAAAGCTTTCATTGGTATAGACAAGAATAAGGATGGTGACGTGGAGGTTTAAGAGGAGAATTGTGAATTATATGTGTATTTATTCAGATTAATACCATCTCCAATTGTTTGGGAAAACTAGGAGTTTCACTTACCCATAAAAAATTTACTTTCAGTTACTTTTATTACATCTACTTTCATTCTACCTTTATTTCATCTCCTATAAAAAAGAGATCAGTAGAATTGATTTTTGAAATATGTTTTCTCCAACTGTATCAGAATATAATTACTTTCACAGCTATACAATTTTCTAAAAATCCACCAAAAAATAGCTCACCAGTAGAAATTAAATTGTGTACTCCAACATCGACATCCTCTGGAACTTCATGCTTCTGAAGAGAACAATCAGATGACTCTACAGATGATCTTCCATCGTTGTCAGTGCAGATTCCAAAGCTGAAGTCACATTTCTTTTGTGGCACTCCCCTCACCACTATCTTTTTCCTAAGAATTTCTTCTTCATAGTTTCTTATGTTTCTGTCTGATGAATATACAACCCTAAAAGAATATGTAAAGTATTACTAAAAATGTTAGTGGTTCTTAAAAGCTAGTTTACCAAGCACTGCCTTCATATAAAACAACGACATAATTTTATAACTATTTTTATCTGGGCTAACTGGAAAAAAGATCAATCTCAAAGAGCAGAAAGTTTTAAAAGTAGTCTATAAAATATTTTAATGTTCAGAATATATAATACCATCAAACTAGACGACCCAGATGAAATGGACAATTCCTAGAAAGGCACACACTACCAAACCTGACTTAAGAAGAAATAGAATAACTGAACGGTCTGTTCAGGTATAGGTCTTATACCAACTAGAGAGACTGAGTTAGTAATCAAAAACTTCCCACAAAGAAAAATCCAGAACTAGATGGCTCCATAGGTGAACTTGACCAAATGCTTAAAGAATTAACACCAATCCTTCACAAACTTTTCCAAAAAACATAACTCAGAACACACTCTAACTCATTCTGAGGCCATTATTACCTGATACAAAAGCAGACAAAGACATCATAAGAAAACCACAGACTAATATTCCTTATTACTATAGATGAAAAAATTCCTTAGCAAAGTAATAGCAAACTGAATCTAGCAACATATAAAAAGTATTATACATTACAAACAAATGGGGCTTATTTCAGGAATTCAAGGGTAGCTAAGCAAATAAAAATCAATATTATACATCATATGCTATAGTCTGAATATTTGTATACCCTCAAAATTCTCTAGGAGGTAATTAGGTGGAGCCCTCATGAATAGGATTAGTGCCCTTATATAAGAGGCTCCAAAAAGATCCCTCTCCTCCTTCCACCATGAGCACAGTGAGAAGTCAGCATCTGCAACCCAGAATAGGGTTTTCACCAGAATCCTATCATACTGGCACTCTGACCTTGAACTTCCAGCCTCCAGAACTATGAGAAATAAATTTTTGTTGTTTATATGCCACTCAGTCTGTAGTATTTTGTTACAGCAGCCCAAAGACCTCACAAAACCTTTTAAATTTAGTCCTCTTAGCAGGACTAAGACACCATATCAACGGGACAAACACCATATGATCACCCCTATAGATGCAGAAAAAGCATTTGACAAAATCCAATACCCTGTCAAAATAATACACTCAAAAAAAACTAGGAATAGAAGGCAAGTCCCCAACCTGGTAAAGAACATCTATGAAAAACCCACAGCTAACACTGTATTTAATAGTACAAGACTGAAAGCTTTCCTTCTAAATCAGAAAGGATGCCTGCCTGTTCTTATTACTTCTATTCAACATTTAACTGGAGGTTCTATCCAGGGGATTAGGCAAGAAAAAGAAGAGGCATCTGGATTGAAGGAACAAGTAAAGCTATCTCTATTTACAAATGGCAAACTTATATACAGAAATCCTTGGAAATCCACTACAAAAAACTATTTGTTAACCCCGTTCTACAAGGTTGCAGGATACAAAATCAATATGCAGTAATCAACCATATTTTTAGATACTAACAATGAACAATCCAAAACAAAATTAGAAAATAATACCATTTATAATAGCATCAAAAAGATAAAACACTTAAGGACATATTTCACCAAAAAGCATAAGACTTGTATGCTGAAAACTATAAAACAATGCTGAAAGCAATTTTATAAATGGAAATACATTCCAGATGATTTAATATTGTTAGAATGGCAGTACTCTCTGGGGCACCTGGGTGGTTCAGTTAGGTTAAGCAACTGACTTCGGCTCAGGTCATGATCTCTCACGGCTTGTGGGTTCAAGCCCTGCATCTCGCTCTCTACAGTCAGCGCAGAGCCCACTTCAGATCTTCTGTGCACCCCCCCAACCCCTCTCCCAACTAGCTCTTTCTCTCTCTTAAAAATAAACATTTAAAAAAAGATGGCACTACTCTCTCAATTGATCTACAGATATAATGTATTATCTATCAAAATTCAACTACTTTTCTGCAGAAATCAAAAAATCAATCCTCAAATTCAAACATAAATGCAAGGGACCCAGAATAGTCAAAACAATCTTGACAAAGAACAAAGTTGGACAATTCATAAGTTCCCAAATTTCTAAGCTTCCTACAAAGCTACAATCATCCATACTATGTGGTAATGACATGAGAATAAACATACAAATCAGTGGAACAGAACTGACTATTAAGAACTACATATATATGCAACAAATTTGACAACACTGTTGTGATTTTGTGATTTATAATATGAAATGTATATTTGGTCTTTGCCTACCGTTCTGGGCACATATTTCCTAAAACCGTTATAATTTCCTATGCAAGAGCCATAGAGACATCTTTTGTTATAATATTTAGCTTTGTTCTTAGCTTCTGAAATAAAAGGAATAAAAGTGAAATGGATGGCTTTTCTTATTCATAACAAGCCCTTTGAACCACAGCAGAGTTTACATTAATGAGCTAGGTGACATTTGGAAAGTCACCAAGGATGGGCGCTGGTTGGCAAGAGAGAATCATCAATGGCCAATGACTTAATCCATCGTGTCTATGCAATAAATCCTCCATACCTAAAGGATGGGATTTGGAGAACCTCTTGGTTGTTGAATACATGGAGGTGCTGGGAGAGTGGTGTACCCACAGAGGGCATGGGAGCTCCACACCCCTTCCCACATCCTAGCCCTTTGAATCTCTTCCATCTGGCTGTTCTTGAGTTATATCCTTTTTTAGATAATTGGCAATCTAGCAAGTATAATCTTTTCCTGCATTCTATGAACTATTCTAGCAAATTAATTGAACCTGAGAAAGGGTTTATGGGAACCTCCAATTCACATCTGGTTGGTCAGAAGCACAGAGAAGGAACAACTTGGACTTGCAACTGGCATCTGAAAAGGTTGGGGACAGTCTTATGGAACTGAACCTTTAATCTGTGGGATCAAATAATATCTCCAAGTAGTGTCAGAATTGAGTTAAATCTGTAGGACACCCAGCTGGTGTCTGGAGAATCTCAGAATTGCTTGGTATGGGGGAAAACTCCCACCCATTTGGTGACCAGAAAGGTCAGAAGTGACATATTCTCTGAGTAGAGTATTAAAAGTAAAGGAGACACACAATAACATGTTCTTTCTTTACAGGTGTCCAGACAATCCAACAGGAAAAGACTAGGCTCTTCAAAAGTCGGTGCTGAGACAACTGGATTTCCAAATGCAAAAAAGCTGGATATGAGCTTCACAGTACATACAAAAATTAATTCAGAATAGGTTAAAGATCTAAATGTAAGAATTTAAAAAGTATACAAAGGTATAAATCTTCATGACCTTGGATTAGGGAATGGTTTCTTACATATAACCCCAAAAACACAAGTAACCAAAAAAAGACAAAATGAAAATCACAGAAATTATAAACTTTTGTACTTTCAAGGACATATGAAGAAAGTTAACAGACAACTCAAAGAATGGGAGAAAATACTTGCAAATCACATACCTGATAAGAAACTTGTAACTAGAATATATAAAGAATTTTAAAAATTCTTTTATATAGAATAAAATTCTTACATAGAGACTATATAACAAATAAAAACAGGGCACCTAGGTGGCTCAGTGAGTTAAGCAGCCAACTACTGATTTTGGCTCAGGTCATGATCTCACAGTTTATGGGATGGAACCTCATGTTCACAGCACAGAGCCTGCTTGGAATTCCCTCTCTCCCTCTCTCTGTGCCCCTCCCCTGCTTGTGTGTACTCTCTCTCTCTCTCTCTCTCAAAATAAATAAACATTAAAAAAAATAAAAACAAAAATATAGAATATATAAAGAATTAAAAAATATAAATGATGTTCAATAATATAAAGATAAATGATTCAACTTACAAATGGGCAAAGAATATGAATAGAGATCAGGACGCCTGGGTGACTGAGTTGTTTAAGAATCTGACTCTTGATTTCAGATCGGGTCATGATCTCGCTGTTCATGAGTTTAAGCCCTGCATCAGGCTCTGCTTGGGATTCTCTCTCTCTGTCCCTCCCCAGCTTGTACACATCCTGTCTCTTTCAAAATAAATAAACTTTAAAAAGTTATATATAACGAAAAGAATGTGAATAGAGTTTACCAAAGAAAATATATAACAGCCAATATGCACACAAAAAAGATATTCAACATCATTAGCCATCAGAGAAATGCAAATCAAAACCACAATGAGATACCTTTCACACCTACTAAGGTGGCTATAATCAAAATGACAGATAACAACAAGTGTTGTCAAGAATGCAGAAAAATTGGAATCCTCATACATGCTGGTAGGAATGTAAAATGGTGTAGCCTCTTTGGAAAAGAGTCTGGCATTTCCTCAAAAGTTTACCATATGATCCAGCAATTTCCCTCCTAGGTATATAACATGAGAGAAATGAAAACATGTTCACACAAAAATGTGCACATCAATGTTCAGAGTGGAATTATTCATAACAGCCAAAAAGTCAAAACAACCCAAATGTCTATCAACTCATGAATGGATAAACAAAATATGGTATATCCATATGCATAGAAGAGATTTAACATAGCAGCCCTGACTACTATCTTTTAAAAGATTTAATTATAAGGTTAGCCCTTGGCTTGTATCTGAGAACATGATTTTAGGAGTTTTCCTGGAATTCTATAAATGATAAGGGTGGCTTGTTATGTTTAAACTATTTACACGAACAATATGGGTTATGTTAAACACCCGCTTGCCTTCCAGGAGTCTGGAATATGAATGCGAAATAGACACAGGGTGCCTACATGACAAATGCTTAGTAAAAACCCTGGGCACTGAGCTTCTAATGAGCTCCCCTGGTTGGCAACATTTCAGAAGTGCTGTCACAACTCATTGCTAGGGGAATTAAGCATGTACTGTGTGACTCCACTGGAAGAAGACTCTTGGAAGCTTGTACCTCGTTTCCCATGGACTTCACATCATGTGCCTTTTCTCTTTATTTCTTTTGTAATAAATCATAGCCTAGAATATGACTATGTGCTGAGTCCTAGGAGCCCTCCTAGGAAATCATCAAACCTGAGGATGATCTGGATGATCCTTTATCCATCATACACTGAAATATTCAGCCATGAAAACCAATGAAGTACTGATAAACACCACATCAATGAACCTTGAAAACATCACACCAAGTTTAAAAAGCCAGACATAAAGGGATGTGTACTATATGATTCCATTTATATGAAATGCCCAGAATAGGCAAAACCATAAAGGCAGAAAGTAGATTATTGGTTGCTAGGAACTGGGAGAAAAGAGAGTGAGACATGATTGCCGGGGGCATGGAATTTCGTTTTAGGATGGTGAAAATATTCTGGAATTGGAGACGTGATAGCGGCAAAACACTGTAAATATACTAAAACCACTGAATTTAAACAGTTTAAAAGAGTGAATTTTAAGGTGTGTGAATTATAGTTCAATTTTTTAAAAGACTGAGAATAGGAGAGGAATTGGAGCAGTGTAGTAAGTAACTCTTGAGCTTTAATATAAAAGGGAAAAGAGCATTAGAGTACTCACTGGTAAAGTATTAGTTGGAAAGGAAATGAGGTCAAGAAAGGCTTCTGTTATTTTTAATGTGGGGATAAAATATCATGTTTATATACCAATGAGAAGATGCAAGAGAAAAGGAACTCTTTTTGGGAAAGTGAAATTGCTGGAGAAATGTCCCTCAATAGGTGGAAAGAAATATGGTGAGATCTGGTAGACGAGTGGAAGGAATGGTTATAGAAGCACTGAAAGTTCCTCAATAGTAACAGGAGAGAAGACAAAATATATGGTACAAATGCAACTAAATGAATAGATGTGGGAACAGTTCGTGAAAGTTCTCTTCTAACTGCTTTGATTTTCTTAGTGAAATAGAAAGAAAGCTCATCAAGTGAGAAGGAAGATGGGGGAAGAGCAACTGAAGGTTAAAAAAAAAGGCGGTGTGAAATAATCTAGGAAAGGAGGAGAGCAAATGGGACTAGGGAAATAAAGTATGACTACATGCATATGACTGACTGACAGCACTAAGTGCCTACTTAAGGCATTGATTTAAAGTGAGACCATAGCCAAAGTAATATTGAAGAAGAAAACCAAAGCGGGAGGCATCACAATCCCAGACTTTAGCCTCTAGTACAAAGCTGTAATCATCAAGACAGCATGGTATTGGCACAAAAACAGACACATAGACCAATGGAATACAATAGAGACTCCAGAATTGGACCCACAAATATATGGCCAACTAATCTTTGACAAAGCAGGAAAGAATACCCAATGGAAAAAAGACAGTCTCTTTAACAAATGGTGCTGGGAGAACTGGACAGCAACATGCAGAAGAATGAAACTAGACCACTTTCTTACACCATTCACAAAAATAAACTCAAAATGGATGAAGGACGTGAATGTGAGACAGGAAACCATCACAACCCTAGAGGAGAAAGCAGGAAAAAACCTCTCTGACCTCAACTGCAGCAATTTCTTACTCGACAGATCTCCAAAGGCAAGGGAATTAAAAGCAAAAATGAACTATTGGGACCTCATGAAGATAAAAAGCTTCTGCACTGCAAAGGAAACAATCAACAAAACTAAAAGGCAACCGATGGCATGGAAAAAGATATTTGCAAATGACATATTGGACAAAGGGCTAGTATCCAAAATCTATAAAGAACTCACCAAACTCCACACCCGAAAAACAAATAATCCAGTGCAGAAATGGGCAGAAGACATGAATAGACACTTTTCTTCTAAAGAAGACATCCAGATGGCCAATAGGCACATGAAAAGATGCTCAATGTCACTCCTCATCAGGGAAATACAAATCAAAACCACACTGAGATACTACCTCACGCTGGTCAGATTGGCTAAAATGAACAAATCAGGAGGCTATAGATGCTGGAGAGGATGTGGAGAAATGGGAACCCTCTTGCAGTGTTGGTGGGAATGCAAACTCGTGCAGCCGCTCTGGAAAACAGTGTGGAGGTTCCTCAAAAAATTAAAAATAGACCTACCCTATGACCCAGCAATACCACTGCTAGGAATTTACCCAAGGGATACAGGAGTACTGATGCATAGGGGCACTTGTACCCCAATGTTTACAGCAGCACTTTCAACAATAGCCAAATTATGGAAAGAGCCTAAATGTCCATCAACTGATGAATGGATAAAGAAGATGTGGTTTATATATACAATGGAGTACTACTTGGCAATGAGAAAGAATGAAATCTGGCCATTTGTAGCAACGTGGATGGAACTGGAGAGTGTTATGCTAAGTGAAATAAGTCAGGCAGAGAAAGACAGATACCGTATGTTTTCACTCATACGTGGATCCTGAGAAACTCAACAAAAGACCAGGGGGGAGGGGGAGGGAGGGAAAAGTTACAGAGCGGGAAGGAGGCAAACCATAAGAGACCCTTAAATACTGAGAACAAACTGAGAGTTGATGGGGGGGGGGGTGGGAGAGAGGGGAAAGTGGGTGATGGGAATTGAGGAAGGCACATGTTGGGATGAGCACTGGTTGTTGTATGGAAACCAATTTGACAATAAATTACATATATAAAAAAAAAAAAAAGTGAGACCAATCAGCATGTGTTTTTCTCCAGCCATTCAAGTGTGTGGATGCAGGAGTGGAAAAGTCAAAAAGCCTGATTTAAGGTTTGGAGTTTTGACTTTCAAATAAGACAAATTCAGAGGGGACAAGGGAAGAGAGGCTATATGTAAAGGAAGTGATATAATGACAAAGAAATTTAAGCTAAGTAAGGATAGAACTGAGGACATGAGAAGATAAGAGACAATAGAAGTGTGGCAAAAGTCATTGCAGGCCCTGATGAAGCCATACATCATTAGAGTTGGGAGTTTTAAAGGAGTAAGCTAGAAAGATAGGTAGAAGTCAGAGGTTGAGATGCTTGGAATCAAGATTACGAAGGGTTGCCGTTATTGGTAACGGCTCAGGTCATGATCTCAGGGTCATAGGATCGAGCTCCACATTGGGCTCCATGATGAGTATGGAACCTGTTTGGGATTCTCTCTCTGCCCCTTTGTCCCTCTCCCTTGCTCATGCTCTCTCTCTCTCTCTCTCTCAAATTAAAAACAAGTTTTTAAAAAAGCAGGACCCATCTATGTGCTGTCTACGAGAGGCTCATTTCAGACCTAAAGACACATGCAGATTGAAAGTGAAGGGATGGAAAAGCATTTATCATGCAAATGGAAGTGAAAAGAATGCCAGGAGCATAATACTTACCATGGACAAAATAAACATTAAAACAAAGACTGTAACAAGAGACAAAGAAAAACACTATATAATCACAAAGGGAACAATCCAACAAGATATAATAATTGTACATATTTATGCACCCAAATACATAACACAGTTAATAACAAACATAAAGGAAGTAATCCATGGTAATATAATAAAAGTAGGCGACTTGAATCCCCCACTTTACATCAATGGGCTGATCATCCAAACACAATCAACATAGGAACAGTAGCTTTGAATGACACATTGGACCAGATGGATCTAACAGATATACTCAGAACACTGCATCCTAAAACAGCAGAATACACACTCTTTTCAAATGCTAATGGCACATTCTCCAGAACAGATCATATATTAGGTCACAAAATAAGCCTCAACAAATTCAAAAAGATCAAAGTCATACCAAGTATCTTTTCCAATCACAATGCTATAAAACTAACCATCAACCATAAGAAAAAATATGGAAAGAACACAAATATACGGACATTAAATAACATACTACTAAACAATTGAATGGGTTAACCGGAAACCAAAGAGGAAATAAAATGAAGTCAAATGAAAACATGATGGTCCAAAATCTTTGGGATGCAGCAAAAATGCCCTAAGAGGCAACTTTATAGCAATTTAGGCCTACAGTCAAGAAGCAAGAAATCTCAAATAAACAACCTAACCTTCTACCTAAAAGGAGCTAGAAAAAGAAGAAACAGAACTCAGAAACAGTAGAAGAAAATAGTAAAGATCAGAGCAGAAAAAATGATATAGGAACAAAAACAAACAATAGAATATATCAATGGAACCTGGAGCTGGTTCTCTGAAAAGATCAACAAAAGTGGTACCTCTAGCCAGATTCATAAAAAGAGAGAGAACTCAAAATCACAAATGAAAGAGGAGTAATAACAACCAACGCCACAGAAATACAAACAACCTTTTAAGAGAATATTATGAAAAATTATATGCCAACAAACTGAACAATCTAGAAGAAATGGATAAATTCCTAGAAACATACACCCACCCAAAACTGAATCAGGTGACTCCAAAAATTTGAACAGACCAATTACCAACTATGAAATTAAACCAGTAATCAAAAAACCCCCCACAAACAAAAGTCCAGGATCAGACGGCTTTACAGGGGAATTCTACCAAACACTTAAAGAACAGTTAATACCTGTTCTTCTCAAACATTTCCAAAAAACAGAAGAGAAAGGAAAACTTCCAAATTCATTCTATGAGGCTAACATTATCCTGATACAAAAACCAGATAAAGACACAAGAAAAGAAAAACTATAGGTCAATATGATTAATATAGATGCAAAAGTTTAACAAAATATTAGCAAACCAAATTCAACAATGCATTAAAAAATTATTCATCATGATCAAGAGGGATTTATTCTTGCAACTCAATCAACATGATACATCACATCAACATGAGAAAAAATAAAAAACATTTGATCATTTGAATAGATGCAGAAAAAGCATTTAAAAAAATACAACAGGGGCGCCTGGGTGGCGCAGTCGGTTAAACGTCTGACTTCAGCCAGGTCACGATCTCGCAGTCCGTGAGTTCGAGCCCCGCGTCGGGCTCTGGGCTGATGGCTCAGAGCCTGGAGCCTGTTTCCGATTCTGTGTCTCCCTCTCTCTCTGCCCCTCCCCCGTTCATGCTCTGTCTCTCTCTGTCCCAAAAATAAATAAAACGTTGAAAAAAAAAATTTTTTTTTAAAAAATAAAAAAATACAACATCCATTCACAATAAAAACCCTCAACAAAGTAGGAACAGAGGGAACATTACCTCAACATAATAAAGGCCATATATGAAAAATCCACAACTAATATCAACCTCAATGGGAAAAAACTGAGAGCTTTTCCTCTATGGTCAGGAACAAGACAGGGATATACATTCTCACCACTGCTACTTAACATAGTTCTGGAAGTCCTAGCCTCAGCTATCAGACAACAAAAAGAAAAGGTATCCAAATTGGCAAGGAAGAAGTCAAACTTTCAATATTTGCAGATGACATGATACTCTATATAGAAAACCCGAAAGGCTCCACCAAAAAACTACTAACTAATAAATGAATTCAGTAAAGTAGCAGGATACAAAATCAATGTACAGAAATCTGTTGCATTTCTATACACTAATAATGAAGCAGCAGAAAGAGAAATTAAGAAAACAATCCAATTTACAATTGTACCCAAAATAATAAAATACCTAGGAATAAACTTATCCAAGGAGGTGAAAGACCTATACACTAAAAACTATAAAACATCGATGAAAGAAACTGAAGATAACACAATGAAATGGAAATATATTCCATGCTCATTGGGGCACATGGGTGGCTCAACTGAATGTCCAATTCTTGATTTCAGCTCAGGTTGTGATCCCAGGGTCACGGAATCAAGCCCTGCATGAGGGTCTGCACCAAGTGTGGAGCCTGCTAAGAATTGTTTCTCTCCCTCTGCCCCCTCCCCTATTTGTGCACTCTCTCTCAAAAAAAAAAAAAGTGCATATATACATATGTATATATGTATAACTATGTATATGTATGTATATGTGTCTGTATACACAAACTCAACACCAAAAAAACAAATAATCCCATTAAAAAATGGGCAGAGGAGGGGCGCCTGGGTGGCTCAGTCTGCTGACCGTCTAACTTCAGCTCAGGTCATGACCTTGCAGTTCGTGAGTTCGCGTCCCATGTCAGACTCTGTGCTGACAGCTCGGAGCCTGGAGCCTGCTTCAGATTCTATGTTTCCCTCTCTCTCTGCCCCTCCCCTGCTCACGCTCTGTCCCTCCCTCTCTCTCAAAAATAAATAAACATAAAAAAAAATTAAAACCAAAAAATGGGCAGAGGAACTGAGTAGACATTTTTCCAAAGAAGACTGATGACCAACATATGAAAATATAGTCAATTGCACTCATCATCAGGGAAATGCAAATCAAAACCATTAATTAGCTATCACCTCACAACTGTCAGATGGCTATAATCAAAAACACAAGAAACAAGTGTTGGCGAGGATATAGAGAAAAAGGAACCCTCGTGCATTACTGGTAGGAACACAAACTGGTACAGCCACTGTGGAAAATAGTACCGAGGTTCCTCAAAAAATTAAAAATAGAATTACTAAATGATCCAGTAATTCCACTACTGGGTATTTACCTGAAGAATACAAAAACACTAACTGGAAAAGATTATATGCACTCATATGTTAACTGTAGCATTATTTACAAGAGCCAAATTATGGAAGCAACCCAAGTGTCCATCAATAAATGAATGGATAAAGAAGATGTGGTATGTATATATATATATATAATGAAATATTACTCAGCCATAAAAAAAAGAATGAAATCTTGCCAGCTGCAATGACATGGATGGATCTAGAAGATAGAATGCTAAGGGAAGTAAGTCTGCCAGAGCAAGACAAATACCATGATTTCACTCATATGTGGAAATTAAGAAACAAAACAAAACAGAGACAAACCAAAAAGCAGATTCATCTGGGGCGCCTGGGTGGCTCAGTCGGTTAAGCGTCCGACTTCAGCTCAGGTCACGATCTCGCGGTCCGTGAGTTCAAGCTCCGCGTCGGGCTCTGGGCTGATGGCTCAGAGCCTGGAGCCTGCTTCCGATTCTGTGTCTCCCTCTCTCTCTGCCCCTCCCCGTTCATGCTCTGTCTCTCTCTGTCTCAAAAATAAATAAACATTAAAAAACAAAAACAAAAACAAAAAGCAGATTCAACTATAGAGAACAAACAGATGGTTAGCAGAGGGGAGGTGGGTGAGGGAATGGGTGAAATATGTGAAGGGGATTAAGAGTACACCTATCATGATGAACACTGAGTATTGTATAGAATTGCTGAATCACTGTATTGTACACCTGAAACTTATATACTACTGTATGTTAAATATACTAGAACTAAAATTAAAAATTATTAACATATTTTTTTTTAAGTAAGAAAAAAGAAGAAATGAGGAAGACTGACTTGGGGGTGTCTATAGATGACCGACTAGTGGTATAGACTGCCAAGATGAGATTCAAAGAAAGGCAGTTTAGGAAGATGGGAGAGAGAAAGATATAAAGGTAGCAATTAAGTATTCAAGTGTTTTAAAATGCACCTGGGAATTGGCTTTATTCAGGTATGTTGAGGCCAGATGATTAGGAAATGAATGCCATTGAAAAAAAATAGTTTGTAATTTATAATCCCCAAGCAGAGAGAGACACACCCCAACCAGGAATGGCCACATAGAGAAGCAATAGGGTTGGTCTGGAGGCTGAAGGAGGGAGATGCAAAGGCATAGGCAGAACCTTTTTCTCTTGTTTTCTGAGGGAAGGCATGGGTGACATAAGATAAGCAGCTGAAGGAGCTTAATATTAGATAGTTTGAATAATCGGAATTGGGGGTGGGAAGGATGGGGGGCTCTGGGCTATAAGGGTGACCTTTAGTTTTCTGATACTTTGCCCTGGGAAGATTAGGGCAGAGGAATATTGCCTTTTGGAGTATAAGAATCAGATAAAGGAGGTAGGTGTTGAAATGGATTCAGGATTACTTGGTGTGCTCACAGGAATTACCTAGCCCTGGGAGGAGCAATCTCTCCCCAGTGAGGCCGCAGATGTCAGAACATCAATAATACAGAAAATATAGTTAAATATAGGTAATACAACAAAACACCTATCCCACCCACTTCCAGCCCTACTAGTATAAGAAATATGAGAGAAAATAACCGCTACCTGACAAAGCTGCAGGGGAAATACAATCTTTTCTTCTGTGCTATTCTATGTGTTTACCTTACTGACAAGTTATCTTAGCATCCCCCAGTTATTGATGGTAAACTGAAAATTCAAAGGTCATGCCTCTTAAAAAAAAACAAACAAAAAACAATGGAATAAACAGTTGAAGTGTGAAAAAAGAAAGGTCTTTCCTCTTTTTTTTCCTCACACACACATGCACACACACAAACATATATACACTCTGACAACTATAACAGGGTAAGTCTTCTTGGGAAATCAAAGATTTTTAAGACACTAAGTTGAATTTTAACCATGAGGTCATGAAGCAAGAACTATGTTCCACTGCCAATTGTTTGAACCACATATGATGCCACTGTATATAAAACCATATTTCAAAGGCTGCATTTCCCACTCTAAAGTGCATATAATACCAAAGGACTCTACAATGAGTAGCAATATAACAATACTTCAAAAATTTTATTGTTTATCTAAAAAGAAAGAATGTGCGATAAAGTCACTAATAAGGACTGAATTTCATAAGTAAAAATTGTAAAGATTATTTTTCAGAAGTTTTACTAAAAAAAACTAATCTCAATATTTTACATTATAATCCTCTCCTTACACTTTAATTAATATAGAGAAATTCCAATGCAATCTGCTAAAAAAAAAATGGAATGGGTACATCACAAGCATTTTCTATGTGCAAAATACTATACAAAAAACCACTGAGCATGTTCACATCCATGAGATGATCTAATTTCAAGGAGCTTACATAACCACAGACATATATGACTAACCTAATACAAAACAAAATGTGATTAAGTGCTTAAAATAGAGAGGCCTGTGAAGTGCTGTGAAGCACAAAGCCATCTACTCCAACCTCCTTGTTCTAAATATGAGAACACTGAGGCTCAAAGAAATCATAACATAAGATAATGCACAGCCCAAAGGCAGATCTCTGCTTTGCTGCCAAGTCCGGTGCCTCCTCCACTCTACCCATGCTGTCTCTCAATCTTTTTATCTATCACTTCCAATGACAATAAATACAGGAAAACACTGATGTAGTTTCCTCCTTTCTCTGATATATAAAAATTTAACAGATCCCATGCATCTCATTTAAACATGCACTCAAGGGGCGCCTGGCTGGCACAGTCAGTAGAGCATGCAATTCTTGACCTAGGGATTGTGATTTTGAGCCCCATGCTGGATGCATTTTTTTTTTAAATAAAATAATAAACTTACATACAAGAAATGTATCATGTCATAGGGCCAACTACTATAAATACTTATTAAAATATATTCAGTGCTTACTATATGCCAAACCACTATGCTAAGTGCTTTATAAGCATCTCATTTAACCCTCACAATAACACTCTGAGGTAGATATTGTTATGTCCATTTTTCACATGAGGAAACTAACAGTAAGTGATTAGTCAAAGTTCACACAGTTAGAAGTGGTATACCTGGCTTGACTACAGAGCCTGCTCTTATGACAATACCACTATACCACATAATAGAACAAAAAAAGTATACATTTTAAAACCAATAGTCAGAACTCAATGATGAGCCTATGATCTATATTAAAAAATGATAATGATTTTTTAAACTGCACCTAAAGTATCTGTTTAAATTATGTCATACTATTCTTACACACAGGGTGAGTCAAGGTTAGGCAATTTTCCATTTATGCTTATAGGAGTTTCATATAAGAAACTCTGAAATAATAAAAAATCAGATCATTCAAGCATGTCAGAGCATAAAAAGAAAAAAGTAAGCCAAATCACACAAATACACTTAAAATTTAATTACCCAAAAAGAATTTTCTACACTAAAGTCAATATGATTTGGATCACAGGCAAAATGTATGTCAGCAAATAAAGACTAGCATCAAAAAACACTTAGGATCCAGGACATAAAAACACAAAAATCCAACTTCGATTTCTCACAAAAGTCAAACTGACATTAAGAACAGACATACAGACCAATAGAATAGAATCAAGAGACCAGAAATAAACCCTAACATTTACATGTGTATTATTAGCTCAGGCTACCATGACAAAATATGGTAATGGATTATGATTTAGGAGCCAGATTGGCTTAAACAACACAAATTTATTTCTCACAGTTCTGGTGGCTGGAAATGCAAGATGAGGGAGCCACCATGGTTGGATTCCAGTAAGAATTCCCCTCATAGCTTGTAGTCAGTCGCTTTCTTACTGTGTTCTCACACGGTACAGAGAGAAAACAAGCTCTCTGGGGTCTCTTCTTTTAAGGGCATTACTACAGTCTTGAGGTGGGACCTTCATGACCTCACCTAAATCCAATTACCTCCCAAAAGCACAATCTCCAAACACCATCACCTTGGTGGTTAGGGTTTCAATATATGAATTTGAGGGGGAACAATTCAGTCCGTAACAGTGGGCAAGTGATTTTCAACGAGAGTACACAGACAATCTATTAGGGAAAAAATAGTCTCTTTAAAAATGGTGCTGGAACTAGATATCCACACACAAAGGAATGAATTTGGACCCTTTCTTTACATTATACACAAAAATTAACTCAAAATGGATCACAGACCTAATGTAAGAGCTAAAAGCATAAAACCATAAAATTCTTAGAAGAAAATATAAGAATAAATCTTTGTAACCCTGGATTAGGCAATGGTTTCTCATTTATAACATACCAAAAGCACAAGTGACAAACAAAAAATTAGATAAACTAGGCTATATTAAAATCCAAAACAAAAAATAAATAAAAATAAATAAAATAAACAAAATCCAAAACTTCTGTGTTGCAGATGACACCATGAAGAAAGTAAAAAGACAACCAATACAATGGGAGAAAATGTCTGCAAGTCATGTGTCTGATAAGAGCCTAATAGCCAGAATATATAAAGAATGCTTATAATTCAATAATAGACAAATAACCCGTTGAAAAAAATGGACAAAGGATGTGAATAGACAGTTCTCTAAAGAACATATAATATGGCAAACAAACACAAGAAATATGCCAACATCATTAGCCATCAGGGATATACAAATGAATATGAGGTACCACTTAATGTTCCCTAGGATGTTTATAATAAAAAAGAAGATAATAACATGTGTTACAAGGATGTGGAGAAACTGCAATCCTCCACATTGCCAGTCGCAATGTAAAACAGTATGGCCTCTTTAGGAAAAGAATCTAGCAGTTCCTCAAAAAGTTAAACAGAGTTGCCATATGACCTATAATTCCACTCCTAGGTATATACCTAAGAGAAGTGAAAACAGGTTCACACACAAATTGGCATACAAATGTTCACTGCAGCATTAGTCATAATAGTCCCAAAGTAGAAACAATATAAATATTCACCAACTGATAAATGGATAAACAAAACATGGTATAGGCATACAATGGAGTATTATTTGGCAATTAAAAAAAATGAGGTAGTGATTCATGCAACTAAGCTGAAACTTGAAAACATCATGGTTAGTGAAATAATCTAGTCACAAAACCCCACAAATTTTATGATTCTACATCTGTGAGAAGTCCAGAATAGGCAAATCCACAGACACAAAAAGTAGATTAGTGTTGCCTCGGGCAGGAGGGTGAGAGAATGGACAGTGATACCTAATGGCTATGGGGTTTCTTTTGGGGATGTTGAAAACACTCTAAATCATGGATATGGCTGTACAACTCTGTGTGAATACTAAAACCACTGAATTTTACACTTTAAATAGGTGGATTATATCTGTGGTATATGAATTATATCCCAATAAAGCTATTCTTAAAAACTGGTAATTGACAAATTTGTAGTACAATACAATGATGTCATTGCCAGTATTGGCTTTAAACTTAGTTCCACATTTACTTGTCATCATTAAGCACTCAAATCAAGAACCTACTAACCAGTACATACATTGCCCTTTACACAGAGCCCTGCCCATAACCGGGCACAATAAACACCTGCTGAATAAGTATATGTGAGGGGTGGTGTGACAGAAAACCACTAAAATATCATTTAGAACAATACCCAACTTCCATATATTAGAAAAAGGGAAGAAATGGGAGGGCGGGATTTAAAAAACTGAAATGAAATACAAATAAACACTTCAAGATTTAAAAACATAAAAAACTTAGTGAATTTTTATGGTGCTTATTACGTCCCAGACATTTTACATCTGAGAAAATTCCAGGCACAGAGGGATTAAGTTTGAGGCACACAGCTACCAAATGGCAGAGTAGAGAATTTAAACTCAGGCATTCTAGCCTTAGAGTCCATGTCATTTAAATGTTATGAAGACTAAAAGATATAATTTTGAGGAACTACATTAGAAAATACTTCTCTCCTGGATACATTTAGCAAAAATGAATGTCAAATAATCACACATATGAGCATAAAATAATAAGGCATTAAAATGAAATTCTATTCAATTAGAATCGGGATTAAACTAATTTCTCCCATTATTTAGCTGATGAAATCTCTAAGTTCAGCAAACACAAGCCCCCAAAATTACAAATCAGTTCAATGGACATTCTGTTTTCAAAAATTTTGACCATGCACAAGCCATAAGAATAAAGAATAAAGAATAAAGAATAAAGAATAAAGAATAAAGAATAAAGCTTTGCATACCAATAATACAGAATTCAGTAGGGGCACTTGGGTGGCTCAGTTGGTTAAATGTCTGACTTCAGCTCAGGTCATGATTTCACAACTCATGAATTCAAGCCCCGTGTCGAGCTCTATGCTGACAGCTCAGAGCCTGGAGCCTGCTTCAGATTCTGGGTCTCCCTCTCTCTCTGCCCCTCCCCCTCTCACACTCTGTCTCTCTCTCTCAAAAATAAACATTAAAAAAAATCAAATACACATATATATAAATGGTTATATAAATATATACAAATTTATATATTGTAAGAATATATAGCAATGGTTCTCAATAGGGGGATAATTCCACCCTCAAGAGGACATTCAGTGATGTCTGGCAGGCATTTTGGTTCTCACAACTTGGGGATAGAGGGAACTCAGGAAGGGTGCTACTGGCATCCAGGGGCCAGAGGACAGGGATGCTGCTAAACATCCTAAACTGCACAGCACAGCCCCCACAAGAGAATTACCCAACCCAAAATGTCAATAGAGACACTGTCCAAAATCCCTGGCAAGGAGTAACTCACTTGAATTACCAGAGAACACACCATTTCTCCTCTTTCAGGCTCAATCTCAAATTAGTACTTAATCTTTTCTAATACTAAGGCTCTAATACTCTAATACTAATATTTAGCCTCTACTAATACTAATTACTAAGATAATTTAGAATTTAAATGAATGGATTTTTCTTAGGTTATAAAACAGATACAAAATATGTTTAAAAGATAAACAATTATATATTAGACTTAAATGTAAGAGGAAAAAAGATAAAGAAAGCACTTACTGTAAAAATGTTCTAAATTCTGAAGTTTCAAAGTTCTCTACAACAACAGGCTCATGATTTGTTAAATTATCTGATGTCTGTCCAATAGTATGAAAATAGAAGTCAGGAACCCTTGCTAAAAGGACTGCTTTGTGTGCTTTGAACAAAGTATAACCTATGGAGAAAATAACATCTGTATGGATTTCTTCCATTAGGAGCCTGTAATGAATAAAAAGAAACCATAGTTTAATTAGTGATGCTCAGAAATATATAACATATGCATTTTTATAAAATAACTTTTTAAAATAACTCAAACTAAAAATTACAGAGATAAGTAACACAATAAAAATAGGTTAACATGAAAAGGAGTTTGTTCTTAGTTCATTCCAAAGAACACCGTTTAATATTAGCTTTGAATCTAATTTTCTGAAATTTATAGTGAAAACAAAGGTAATTATACCAAAAACAATAGGACTTTTAGAAAATTTCTTTTTAATTCTTTCTGGTAATAATAAAATTTATCTCCTGCTATTTATGTTGATTTTCCTTAAAAATGTACCTACTTTAGACTTATTTCAGAAAAAGAACACAAAGTAGTATTGTCATTGACTATTGAAAAGAATCAATTTTTTAAAATCTTACTAAAAGAAGCAAAGAAAGTAAAATGTCAACAACACATGCAAACCAAATATAACAACAGACAATCCAGATTAGAAACTGGTACATTTTGTTCCAACTATTGTTAAATACCAAGTCTGAAAAGGCAGGCTTGGCCATCAAGAATGTGACATTTAAGCCCTTTTCCATTTTTTCCTCACACAAATAGAACCATGCTCTAACCTATTATTAAAATGGGCTCCTGGGGTAACCCACTGAAATCCCTTTATTAGCACACAGACATAGTTGTTGTAAAGCCCACTGATTACATGTCAAGTGATGGAAGAACAGAAATCAGCATCATAATACTGTCATAATCTTTTGTCCCTGTGAAAACTATACATTTCTACTCTAAATACTAATACTTCCTATTACTGTATCATTATGCTCAGCAAGGTATGTATTCTCAGGGGATTTCCGTATTGCAGGCTATAACTGGCAATCACACCAGTACACTATAGGAGGTACAAGTAATGGATATAGATATCCATTACAGTGAAAGCTTCGAATGTTACCATTGACACTCACATTCCTCCAAGACCAAGTTAATGGCTCCTTCCTCTGATTCCAACACACTTGGTGCATACCTCTATTATAGCACTTGTCATTGCAGCATTATTTGTATGTGTCTTTCTCTCTACTAGACGATAAACTCTCCAAAGGCAAAAACTGTATATTTAGTATGTAGAGCTCAGTATCTGCTTGTTGAATTTTGTTGTATTTTACCCTAAACAAAACAAATGCTTCAGAGCACAACTTTCAGAACCTTGGAAACAATGAGCAGACAGAAGCATTTTAGACAATATTTTCATCAATATATCATTTTCATAAGTGGTTTTTAAAGTTATGCAAAAACAGGGGCGCCTGGGTGGTTCAGTCAGTTGGGCATCTGACTTTGGCTCGGGTCATGGTCTTGTGGCTCTTGAGTTCCGGCCCCGTGTCAGGCTCTGTGCTGACAGCTTGGAGCCTGGAGCCTGCTTGGATTCTGTGTCTCCCTCTCTCTCTCTCTCTGACCCTCCCCCCACTCACACTCTGTCTCTCTGTCTCTCAAAAATGAATAAACGTTAAAAAAAATTTTTTAATTAAAAAAATAATAAAGTTAGGCGAAAATGTATTTGTCTCTCAAACATTAATTAAAAAAAATTGTACAAATACTCAATTTGTTCCTTCCTCCCACCCACCTTCTCTCCATCCTACACTCATCCTCAAGTGAATAAGGAAACAATGCAGCTAGTAGCCATATAACCATCACTAGGGTACCTGCCTTGTTCATAATATATGCTCATAGGTATTTGTTAAATTAAAAAATTTAATGTGTTTAAAAATTGTTAATATGAAAATATAGTGCTTTTTTTTTTATAAAACCATATCAGTTACAAGTATATATTGTGTGTTAAAAGTAACAGAATTATCTGACTTGGACTGGCTTAACCATTAAAGGGGGTTTATTGGCTCATCTAATAGCAAAGTCTACAGGAAGGACAGGTTGGAACAAAGCTTCAGCCATGTCAAGGCCCAGCTTCTTTGTCATTTCTCTGCCAACTATGCATTAACCTATCTAGTGCATTTTGGACTGCTGATTATCACTAAAAATTTCCTGAACATGTACTATGTACCAAGCACTGTGGACAGATAATGACTAAAACATCATATGTGCATTCAAGAATTTTATTGAATAGCAGGGAAGACAGGTCTGAAAACTAGAGAGTGTGATGTATTCAATAACACAAATAAATTTTTTTCTAAATTTTTTTTTAACGTTTATTTATTTTTGAGACAGAGAGCGACACAGCATGAACAGGTGAGGGTCAGAGAGAGAGGGAGACACAGAATCTGAAACAAACTCCAGGTTCTAAGCTGTTGGCACAGAGCCTGATGTGGAGCTCAAACTCACAGACCGCGAAATCATGAGCTGAGTTGAAGTCGGGCGCTTAACCGACTGAGCCACCCAGGCGCCCCAGTAAATTTTTTTCAAAGACAGACATGAAAGAAGACCTTACAGAGGACAAAAAAAAAAAAAAAGCATTTTAAAGATCAAGTAAGAGTTGGTCAGGGGAACAAGGCAAGGTCACAGAGAGTTCTTGGCTCCACATTCCTTGCTAAGGTACGTGTGGGTATGGAGTTACAAACTGGTCAGCAGAGAGTACTGAGGGGCTGAGAAGTGACAAATGAAGCTGCAGATAAATAAGAGGCAAAGAGTTTAACTCTGTGTTACAGTTGAAGGGGCGTCAAATGACTTAAAACATAGACAAATTCATATTTATCTATGATGAATCTATGAATCATCTATGGATAGATGATATCATAATATCATCTATTAGTTGTGTAGAAGAGGAGTTTACTAGTTGTGAAAAAAAGGAAGTAGGGGGAAATGAGAACGAAGATGAGGAAATTGCTGCACAACAACAGATCCTCAACAGATCACTCAAATGTCACCTTAAAAAGCCTTCCCCAAACTCACCCCAGTCCCCATCACCTTTGTTTGGCTATTATCTCTCTTACTAGAGTGTAAGCACAGCACCAAAGCCATGTCTTATTAATCTTTGATTCTTCAGGACCTAGTACAAATCTAGGTACATGGTGGGTGCTAGATACTTCATTAATATTTGCCGAATAAATCCATTATATTGCTGTGCTTGAAAAAGATTAATTTGGCACAGCAATTAAGGTGGCTGGGTGTACATATGAAGTTTTTCATTTAAAAAGTCGGGGGGAGGGCACCTGGTTGGCACCATCAGTTAAGTGTCTGACTCTTGATCTCTCAACTTAGGTTATGACCTCACAGTTTGTGAGTTGGAATCCATCATCCAGGGCTGATGGCATAGAGCCTGCTTGGATTTTGTCTCTCCTTTCTGCCCCTCCCCTACTTGTGCTCTCGCATGCACACGCGCACTCTCTCTCTCAAAATAAATAAACTTAAAAAAAAAAAGAATTAAACAAGCAAACAAAAGAACTGCTACATCTATTTTTATTTGCCTGTAACAGGAACTTGGGAGTTCAGGGTCTTATCCTTAATTATTCCTAGGATAAGCATAGATTGTTCACTTGCTATACCTTAATTTCATTTTCTTTATATAGACATGTTATCTTCCTTAAATGCCTGACACCTTAAGCCAGGAGAATAAAGCCACTAAAGGGAAGGAATGCCTCATCCTTACAGATTCACCCTAGAAACGGAACAACTTCATTTTTCCACCAATTACATTAATCCCCCACTGGTGGAGTCAAAGCAGCATCTTTGGCAGACAGGCCCAAATTAAAAGGGAATTTTCTTTTACTTTATAGAAAGCTCAGCTTATAGCTGCTGGAGCCTTAAGTGTGGGCAACAGAAAGCACTTTTTAAAATGTAGAATGCTGCACAACAGTTGGTTATTACTGGTAATTATGTTTACTCTAGTTCAGTAGTTCTTAAAGTGTAACCTAGGCCAGCAGCATCACCATCACCTGGGACCTCATTAGAAATGCAAAAGCTCTATCCCAGACCAACTGAATGAGTACTAGAGTCTGGGACCTAGAAAATCTAAATTTTAACAAGTCCTCCAGGTGATTCTGCTGCACACTGAAGCTCGGGAATCACTTTCGGTGGAAATGGCAATTGGCTAGGGTACATTCCTAAGCTTCATTTTCTTTATAAACTGAGATGTCATTACCTGGATTCACCAAAGCCTGAGTTAAGGTTCATAACAACCTACCATTTGCTTGGGCCCTTATGGGAGCTGGGAGTTGCTGGGAGCTGTATAGTGTTCTAGGCAGAGAGTGGAAGCCGGGTTGCAATCGGGAAGTATTTTGATGTAAGCATTTCTGGTAAACTGTTTAAAGAGAGCTCTGAAGAAAGTGACCTCCGAGGCTACACTAATTGTTCTATTTTCCTTAATCTAAATAAATATTCATTTTCATACCGGATTTTATCATTTTTCTGAAACTGTTTAAGGTTTTTTTTGTTTTGTTTTTTTTTAAGGGTACGTTTCAGGACCATGAAACCTGGATCCAACACCACCTTAGCGATAGGTCTTTCAAGAACTAAGCCTGCTCGTGTTATTTCGGCATAGACTGGTGCCGCACGTAACTATGATGATAATTTTGGCTTCCTTTTTGTATCTGGTACATAGTCTCCGACGTGCTCGGGACTGGTGTTTTAGGGCGAGCCAACGGCTCTGTAGCGAGGAGACTGGTACACGTCCCTCAAAAGCCTGAGGCGAGGAGAACGAGGAGAGGAGGGATGGAGAGGCAGAGAAGGAGCCACTGGGGCGGAGATGGATGCCTTAACAACTGAGGCAGCCAGGGTTCCCGCCTCCTCCTACCTGAGCAGATCCTGGCTGAGCTGCTCCGATATCACCGCCTTCAGTCGGCGCCGCTCAAAGGGCCCCTTCTTTTGCAACCCCTTACTGCAAACTCCAGGGGACCTCAGAAGTACCACGGGCGTCGCGCTCCCCTCCCCACAGCGGGCCATGTCCCACAAAGGTACGGCGGCGCCCCGCAGGCCCAGTACTGGCTCTCAATTCCCGGCTGTGGAAGAAAGGGGCGTTTCCGACCCAACGCTCCTCTCCTACCCGAATCCGCCCCTCAGGGAAAGGTTGACGCCTCTGGTCCTTTTGCACACGGTCCCCTACAGCGGCCGGACAGCTCTCTAGGGCATTCTCAGAGGCCGGCGCCTGCACGTGACCCAGGAAGGGTGTGCGCAGGCGTAGTAGCTCTGTTTACTTCGGCCGGCGGGCACCCCGCCCCGATTGCCCAGGGATCAAACCATCTCCCGGGATAACCAATCTGTGCGACTCCTTGTCCTCTTCCTCTTTGTGTTGCGGGTGGTGCTGGCCATTCCTTTTATTGGATGTTTCATTGCGAGCTGAGTTCAAATGAACCTGCGCGCTTTTCCACATTATGTCTTCCTGGGATGTCAGAACTTTTTTTTTCCAGGAAAGAACAGGGCGATGAGACCTTTCCTGTAGCGAGTCACGCTCCCTCGCTTTGTTGTTTTGAGCAAGAAAAACGGGATGTGAGGAGTAGGGAAAGAACTTCGTAAAATCAGCGAGAGGTTAGAACATTCATGAATCCCCTGAAAAGGTGTATACAACGTCTAAAAGACCGCCATCGCTTTCTAATCCAAGGAGTGGCTCATATAACCTCTCATGAACTTTAGCTGGGAAATATCAGGTTGTATTCCAGCCCTTTGCATATAAAGCCATAATATTTATGACGAGGAAGTGAGGAGGTAAGGCTGAAAGAGCAAGGCCTTTAATTGAATGGGGAAGTGAATGGATTGGTGAGGTATAGAATTTTGAATATTTTGCCCTGAAGAAAATAGCTGGATGGATATCATTTTTAAATATTTTGGTATTTTTAAAAATTATTTCCTCCAAAGGAAGAAGGCTCAATAGTTCTGCTTCATTCAGAAGCTCTGTACAAAGGTATCCTTTATGGTTGCTTGGTTTAAATCAGTTTTCAACGTTTCAGTGGTTATATTTGGTTCTTATGTCTCCTGAGTCTCTTCTAAACAAATACCAAGTATTTGGAAAATGTATGGACCTCGTACCATAAGATTGCGCAAAAAGTAGTCGTTTCTCCGAATAATGCTCCTTTCAGATATTCAGACACATTAATTATGAAAAGAATAACTGTTTAGAGGATTCTTAATCACACGTGTAGTATGAGGAATGCCAAAGATAATACAAAAATAGCTAATGTTTATTGAATGCTTATTAGGTGAGGGAACTGCTCTACTTGGTTTATATACATTAACTCAATCTTTGCAACCACCACTTAGGTAGGTACTACTATGAGCCTAATCTACAGGTGAGGAAGTTGAGGCATGACAAGATAGGGCAAGGTCACACAGCCAGTATAGTGGTGGCCTAGATGTTAAAACTTAGACTAGCACCCAGCTCTTGCCTTCAAAGTCCTGCAAAATTTCTACCATGTCCCTTTATCAGCCAGTGAAGTAATATCCCAACACTTTTATTATGCACAATTGTGTTTATTATTAACTCACTGGTTGGAAAAGGATGACAGACTGGTTTCCGGTTCATGTAATTTAATTCTCTTAAAACACCTTAGGCAATTGACTACATGAAATGATTAAAGAAAAAGTCCACCTTTAAAAAGCAAAACTCTCATCACCATTGGAGAATTTTAAAGCATTATTTTTATTTTAATTAATTCCGGCTGTGAAGTTATTTATACCTTAATGTGAGAGAAATTATCTGATTTTTTTTTTCCTGAAAGACATTTAGGAAGAAAAGAGGATCCTAAGGAACTAGTAATGGGAGCTTTGAAGGTAGACACAGCTAAACACATAATTTTGGTTAGGGTTGGCCTTAATTATGATTCTCATGTGTGAAAATTTTAGGTAAAATTGCCTTGGGAGGCAAAAGACTCTTCCAAGGACTACAGTTTCATGAAAGAAAAGTGATTTTTGGGGAGCATTATTTTTCCTTCTTTAAAAATGTTTCATGTGAAATATTTCAATTTTTTTCTTTTTCTTTTTTACAGAGAGAGAGCACATATGAGAGGGGGAGAGGGGCAGAGGGAGAGAGAGAATCTCAAGCAGGCTCCACACCCGGTGCAAAGCCCACAAGGGGCTCAATCCCATGACCCTATGATCATGACCTGAGCCAGTATCAAGAGTTGATTGTTCAGGTGAGCCACCCAGGCACCCTTCATATGAAATATTTCAAACATACAAAGTAAAGAAATTTACTTCACTTTACCCATTTACCAATTTACCCATTACCAAGATTCAACAATTATCATGATTTGGGCATATATGCTTTATGGAGTCTTCTTTCCTTTTGGTCCTTTCTTATATTTTTCTTTCTTTCCTTCCTTCCTTCCTTCCTTCCTTCCTTCCTTCCTTCCTTCCTTTCTTCCTTCCTTCCTTCTAAAATTTTTTAAAGTAAAGGCACAGACATTAATTTTATTCCTATATATTTCAATATGCACCTCAAAAAAAAAATTGGATGTTTCCTAACATAAACACATTATATAGCCACTAACATTATTCCTTACAAATTAATGATTCCATTTACTATATAGCCCATTATAAAATTTTCCTAACTGTCCTAAAAAATATCCTTTATAGTTGGATAAAGAATCAGTTTTCAAATGATTCAGAGGTCGCATTTTGTTCTTATGTCTCCTGAGTCTCTTCTAATCTAGAGCAGTTCACTCTCTCATTTTTATCTTCATGCCATTGATGTTGTGGCTGAAGCCTGGCAGACTAAGCTATAGAATATCCCACATTTAAAATTTTACTGTTTGTGTCCTTGTAGTATCACTTGCTATGTCCATCTATACCATACATTTCCTGCAAATATATGTTTCAGAGCCTTGATTAAATTCAGGTTCAATTTTTTAGCAAAAAAAAAATTTAATAGATGGTATGTTAGTTTACTACTGATGCTTTAATTACCGAAAATTTAGTGGCTTAAAAACAATACAAATTTTTTACCTTCAGTTCTGTAGGTTGGAAGTTCCACATGTATCTCACTGGGCTAACATCAAGGTGTAGGCAGGACTGGATTCTCTTATGGAGGCTCTAAGGGAGACTTTCCTTGGTTTTTCAGCTTCTAGAGGCTGCTTATATTCCTTGGCTATTGGCTTCCTTTCCCCCTTTTTCCGAGCCAGTAGGTTGAGTCTTTCTCACATTGCATTATTCTGACATTTTCTTCTGCCTACTCCTTTGCTCTTCTAAGGACTCTTTTGATTATGTGCAGTGCAATTGGATAATCCAGGATAATCTCCCTGTTTTAAGGTCAGCTAATTAGCAACCTTAATTCTATTTACAACCTTAATTCCCCTTTGCCATGTTCTGGGATTAGGATATGGACGTCTTTCAGGAGGGTGGGGGCAAGCATAATCCTGCTTACCACAAGTGGTAATTCATTTTGTATCATATCAGGAGTCATATAATGTTTGGTTATCCTCCCTTTAATGTTGCTAAAATGTATCATAGGTTTCATCTGATAATTTTGATAATTCTTGTTTGAACCAACTAGAGATTGCAAAATGATTTCATAATTCTATCATAATCTAAATTTATCTGCTGGACATTTGCTGGAAATCTTCCTTAAAGAAGAACTATCCCTCATCAGTTAGAAGTATTGGATATCCAGAAAGACATTTCACACTGTAAGGGCAGGATAAATGCTTAATTCTCTTATTTAAATTATCATTTTTCAAAGTAAGGAGTTGGTACCCTTGTTAATTCCAATATGTTCAGTTCATTTTTGTTATCTTCATGAACTCATTGATTTTTATAAATTTTATAAATTTTTATAAATTTTTATGAATTCATTTATTATTGTTTTTGATGCTCAAATTGCTTTATCTGGCCCACGGGAGTTCCTTTATATTGGCTCCGATGTCCTTTTGACACATTCTTTAATCTGTGGTAGTATCCTTGCTTTCTGGCACAACCAGATACCAGATACCTTGTTTATTTCCCACTCCATCTATTCCTCCAAAGAACTACAGTTCCTCCAAAGTGTGGAATGGTAGGTAGAGCCCACAATCTGGGTGCTAAGTGTGCTCACCAATATTGGAGGGCCATGTTGTTTCTAAACAATATAGTTTTATAAGAAAAAAAGTTGCTGGGGCACCTGGGTGACTTAGTTAAACATCTGACTCTTGATTTCATGGCTTAGGTCATGATCTCACAGTCATGAGATCAAGCCCTCATCAGGCTTGAGCCTGATGGTGCTTGGGATTCTCTCTCTCCCTCTACCCCTCTCCATCTCAAGCATATTCTCTCTCTCTCTCTCTCTCAAAAAAAGTTAAATTTAAAGAAATTGCTGAATTTATACTATATCTGATTCAAATTTAACATTATGAGATTTTCAGATACTTTCTTTTTAAACTCCATTCTTTTTTTTTTCTTGCACTGAAAAACTCTTGATTCCTAACAACGTTAACAGAATTACTTATCCAAATGTTCCTATAGAAGTTATTAGAGTTTCATAATAATATGAATATTGCTACTAACAATTAGACTGCGTTCAATTTAAGGTATTTTGCATTATAATGATGGGAATATCAAGTTGGGTGGTTACTATAGAACTACTATTTGTGTCCTCCCCAAATTCATACATGGAAATCTGATCCCCAATGTGATGGAATTTGGAGTTGGAGCCTTTAAGAAGTGATCAGGTCATAAGGGTAGAGCCCTCATGTATAAGATTAGTTCTGTTATAAAAGAGACCCCAGAGAACTCCCTTGCCCCTTTCACCATGGGAGGACACAGTAAGAAGACAGCTGTTTACACATCAGGAAGCAAGGTCTTATAAGACACCAAATGTGTCAGTCCATTGATCTTGGACTTTGCAGCTTCTAGAACTATAAGAAATAAATATTGGTTGTTTAAGCCACCCATAGTATTTTTGTTACAACACCCTGAACTGACTAAGGCAGTGACGATTATAAAATATCACTTACTCATCTCCTTTCTTCAGTAAGAAATGCATGGAAATTATCTCAAACCAATATTTAGGGGCACCTGGGTGGCTCAGTGGGTTAAGCATCTTACTCTTGATCTCAGCTCAGGTCATGATCTCACGTTTCATTGGTTTGAGCCCCATGTTGGGCTCCTCGCCAATAGTGCAGAGCCTGCTTGGGATTCTGTCTCTCCCTCTCTCTGCCCCTCACCTTCAATCTCTCTCTCTCTCTCTCTCTCTCTCTCTCTCAAAATAAACTTAAAAAAAACAATATTTATCTTTTTTCTTTCTCTTTCCTTAAGCTTTCCTCTTCTGCTCACCTTCCCCTCACCCATCTCTTCTTCCTTCTCAAAATATCAGGAAGCTACCTAATGAAGTTTAAGCTTTAGGGGCCCCACTTGTACAAGCCCCTTCCAAGGCCCCAGTGGGGTCCCTAGAAATGTGTCTACTTTTTGTACTTTTGGGGGTATGTTTTTGTAAATTTAGCGAAGATATTTTACCATGATTGATCAAGACTTTCTTCTTAGCCAAATGTCCCCCTCCTGTATGGTGGCACTGAGTGGCTACATTTTTGGGAAATGGCCTCAGTGAAACTAAGTTAAGGGTACAGTAGTTTGGGCTAGCAAGGGATGTTTATTGATTTGCAACCATTTCCACATCTAGATAAATTGTTGCTCCCTGTTCTGGTCCAGGAATGGCTTCCAGGAATACTTTGCTGAATCTTCCTGCATAGTGACATGAAGGAATAGGGCCCAAGGCCACATGACATCACATCAAATGTGAATATGTCTTACAGCAAAGGGTGCTAGAGGTATATCGATAGTAAGGAGGTATTCAACATTAAGTAGAAGCTCCAGTTCTTGTCAGTCCCTAGTCAGAATAAGAGGAGTATTCTCAATAATGCAGACTACGCAATTATAAACACAAATTTCCCCTTTGTTGAGACTCAGACAAAATAGAATTTATCAGAATTCTTGTGTTTATATCTTATGTTTGTGATATTAGTGAGCTTTCCAGAAATTGTAGTCTGTTGTAATTTCTTTACTCATTCTAAATAATCACTTTCATATCTAGAAAAAAACAATTTTAAATAGCAGCGATACCATTGATAATTTTTTCAATGTTATTTCCAATACTATGTCTTCCTGATGTTTCTTTTTATTTTGTCTTATAAAATATTTGGGCTATTCTGAGAAAGAACAAAGAGGCATTTATCCAGAAGATACTTTTTGGAGAGAATAAAAATGACAATTTAGTGTACCTATTTATTGCCAGTGAAGCTCTTAATGCGATATTTTCTCTGCAAAACTGAAGGACAGGTGACAAGCTATACTTCTTCTGGCCTTACTTTAGCACTAAACAAAATAAAGGCATTAACTAGAACAAGGTGAACAATGTTTATGAATAGATCTCTCTTTTTTATCTTATTTTTAAAGTTTTTATTTAAATTCCAGTTAACATACAGTGTAATATTAGTTTTAGATGTAGAATTTAGTGATTGGACACTTATATACAGCACACAGTACTCATCATAACAGTGCCCTCATAATTCCTATCGCCTATTTAACCCATCCCCCTGCCCACCTCCCTCCATAACCCTCAGTTTGTTGTCTATAGTTAAAAGTCTGTTTCCTAATTTGTTTCTCTTTTCCCCGCTACATTCATCTGTTTTGTTTCTTAAATTCCACATATGAGTGAAATCATATAGTATCTGTCTTTCGCTAACTGACTTAACTAGTTTAGCATAATACTAACTCCATCTACATCGTTGCAAATGGCAAGATTTCATTCTTTTTTATGGCTGAGTAATATGTCATTGTATGTATGTATATATATATATACCACCTCTTTTTTATCCATCATCAGTCAATGGACACTTTGGCTCTTTCTATAATTTAGCTATTATTGATAATGCTGCTATAAACATCTGGGTCATGTATCCCTTCGAATAAGTATTTTTGTATCCTTTGGGTAAATACCTGGTAGTGCAATTGCTGGATCATAGGATGGTTCTATTTTTAACCTTTTGAGGAACGTCCCTACTGTTACCCAGAGTGGCTGCACCGGTTTGCATTCCCACTAATGGTACAAGAGGCTTCCCCTTTCTCTGCATCCTCGCCAACACCTGTTATTTCCTGTGTTGTTGATTTTAGCCATTCTAACTGGTGTGAGGTGGTATCTCACTGTGGTTTTGATTTGTATTTCCATGATGATGAGTGATGTTGAACATCTTTTCATGTATCTGTTAACCATCTGTATGTTTTCCTTAGAAAAACATCTATTCATGTCTTTTGTTCATTTTCTAATGGGATTATTTGTTTTTTGGGTGTTCAGTTTTATAAGTTCTTTATGTATTTTGGATACTAACCCTTTATCAGATACATCATTTGCAAATATCTTCTCCCATTCCATCAATTGCCTTTTAGTTTTATTGATTGTTTCCTTCATGGTGCAGATGCTTTTTATTTTGATGACATCTCTGTAGTTCATTTTTGCTTTTGTTTCCTCAGGAAACATATCTGGTAAGAAGTTGCTATAGCCAGTATAACCAAAGAGGTTACTACCTGTGTTCTCCTCTAGGATTGTGATGGTTTCCTGTCTCATATTTATGTTTTTAATCCATTCTGAATTTATTTTTCTCTATGGTGTAAGAAAGTGGTCCAGTTTCATTCTTTTGCATGTTGCTGACCAGTTTTCCCAACACCATTTGTTGAAGAGACTGTCTTTTTTTTTTTCCATTGAATATTCTTTTCCTGCTTTGTCGAGATTAGCTGACCATATAGTTTGGGTTCGTTTCTGGGTTTTCCATTCTGTTCTCTTGATCTATATGTCTTTTTTGTGCTAGTACCATACTGTCTTGATGGCTACAGCCTTGTAATACAGCTTGAAGTCTGGAATTGTGATGCCTCTAGCTTTGCTTTTCATTTTCAAGATTTCTTTTGCTGTTCAGGGTCTTTTGTGGACCCATATGAATTTTAGGATTGTTTATTCTATCTCTGTGAAAAATGCTGGTGTAATTTTGATAGGGATTGCATTAAATGTGTAGATTGCTTTGGGTAGTATAGACATTTTAACAAGATTTGTTCTTCCAATCTATGAGCATGGAATGTTTTTCCATTTCTTTGTATCATCTTCAATTTCTTTCATAAGCGTTTTATAGTTTTCAGAGTACAGAACTTTTACCTTTTTGGTTCAGTTTATTTCTAGGTATCTTATGGGTTTTGGTGCAATTGTAAATGGGATGGATACCTTGATTTATCTTTCTGATACCTCATTATTGATGTATAGAAATCCAAAAGATTGGGCACCTGGGTGGCTCAGTTGGTTAAGGACCCAACTCTTGATCTCGGCTCAGGATTTGTGAGTTCGGACCCTACATCAGGCCCTGTGCTGATAGCATAGAGCCTGCTTGGAATTCTCTCTCCTCTCTCTGCCCCTACCCAACTCATGTTCACTTGCTCTCTTTCTCCTTCTCTCTCTCTCTCAAAATAAATAAATAAACATTTAAAAAAATAAGTGCAACAGATTTCTCTGTGTTGATTTTGCATTCTGTGACTTTACTGAATTTGTGGATCAGTTCTAGAAATTTTTTGGTGGAATCTTTTGGGTTTTCTATATAGAGTATCATGTCATCTGCAAACAGTGAAAGTTTGACTTCTTCCTTGCTGGTTTGGATGCCTTTTACTTCTTTTTGTTATCTGATTGCTGAGGCTAGGGTTTATGTTGAGGTATGTTCCCTTTATCCCGACTATGTAAAAGGTTTTTCTTATGAATGAATGTTGTACTTTGTGAGATGCTTTTTCTGCATCTATTGAGAGGATCATGTGGTTCTTATCCTTTCTTTTTACTAATGTGGTGTATCAAATTAATTGATTTGAGAATATTAAACCACCTTGCAGACCAGGAATAAATCCCACTTGATCATGGTGAATGATTCTTTGAATGTGCTGTTGGATTCAATTTGCCAGTATTTGTTGAGAATTTTTGCATCCATGTTCATCAGGGATATTGGTCTGTAGTTCTCTTTTTAGTTTGAGTCTTTGTCTTGTTTTGGAATCTGGGTAATGCTGGGCTCATAGAACAAGTTTGGAAGTTTTCTTTCTATTTGTATTTTTTTGGAACAAACTGAGAACAATAGGTATTAACTCTACTTTAAATGTTTGGGAGAATTCCTCTGTGAAGCCATTTAGCCCTGGACTTTTGTTTTTAGGAGATTTTTCATTACTGATTCAATTTCTTTGCATCCACCTGGGTGGCTCCATCGGTTAAGCATCCAACTCTTGATTATGGCTCAGGTCATGATCTCATGATTCATGGGTTCAAGCCCTATGTTGGACTCTGTGCTGACAGTGCAGAGCCTGCTTGGGTTCTCTCTCTCTCTCTTTCTGTCTCTCTGTCTCTCTCTCCTTCTCTACCCCTTTCCTGCTCACATTCTCTCTCTCTCTTTCTCAAAATGATTAAACACATACATACATACATACATACATACATACATACATAAATAAAACATTAGTCTCTTGGGGCTCCTGGGTGGCTCAGTGAGTTAAGCGTCTGACTTCAACTCAGGTCATGATCTCATGGTTTGTGGGTTTGAGCCCCATGTTGGACTCTATGCTGACAGCTCAGAGCCTGGAGCCTGCTTCAGATTCTGTGTCTTCCTCTCTCTCTGTCCCTCCTCCACTCATTCTCTCTCTGTCAAAAAGTGAATAAACATTAAAAAAATTAAAAAAAATAAAATGAGTCTCTCATGGGCAGCATATAGATGGGTCTTGTTTTTTGGTCCATTCTAATATCCTATGTCTTTTGATTGGAGCATTTAGTCCATTTACATTCAGAGTAATTATTGGTAGATATGTATTTAGTGCCATTTTATTGCTTGTTTTGTCATTGTTTCTGGAGATTTTCTCTGTTCCTTTCTAGTTTTTGTCACTTTTGGTCTTTCTATCCCACTCAAAGCATCCCCTTAGATATGTCTTGCAGGGATGGTTTAGTGGTCACAAACTCCTTTAATTTTTGTTTGTGTGGGAAACTCTTTTTTTTTTTTAATGTTTATTTATTTTCAAGAGAGGGAGACAGAGAGCAAGCAGGGGAGGGGCAGAAAGAGAGGGAGATACAGGATCCAAAGGAGGCTCCAGGCTCCGAGCTGTCAGCACAGAGCTTGACATGGGGCTTGAACTCACAAACCATGAGATCATGACCTGAGCTGAAGTCAGATGCTTAACTGTGCTTAACTGACTGAGCCATCCAGGCACCCTGGGAAACTCTTTATCTCTCCTTCTATTCTGAATGATAGACTTGCTGGGTAGAATATTCTTGGCTGATGATTATTTTTCCATTCAGCATTTTGAATATATCATGCCACTCCCTTCTGGCCTGCCAAGTTTCTGTAGAGAGATCTGCAACTAGCTTTACTGGTCTTCCTTTGTAAGTTAGGGACTTCTTTTATCTTGCTGCTATTAGGATTTTTTATTTATCCCTATATTTTGAAATTTTAACTGCAGTATGTCTTGTTGCCCCGCTTTTGCTGATTTTGATGGGAGTTCTCTGTGCCTCCTGGAAATTAGATGTCTGTTTCCTTCCCCAGATTAGGGAAATTTTCACCTATTATTTCCTCAAGTAAACCTTCTGCCCCCTTTTCTCTCTCTTCTTCTGGGACTCCTATAATACAAATGTTATTATGTTTGACGGAGTCACTGAGTTCCTTAACTCTACTCTCATGACCCATAATTCTTCTTTCTCTCTTTTGTTCAGGTTCATTAGTTTCCATTATTCTATCTTCTATATCACTTATTCATTCCTCTGCTTCTTTCATCCTTATGGTCATTACATCCAATCTGTTTCAAATCTCCCTTATTATATTTTTCATTTCTGATTTTTTTAACTCTTTTATCTCTGTGGTAAGAGTGTCCCTTATATCTTCCATGCTTTCCCAAGCCCAGCAAGTATCCTTATGATTGTTGCTTTAATTCTCTCTCAGGCATATTACTTATATCTGTTTCGATTAGATCCCTGGCTATGACTTGTTCTTTCTTTTGAGATAAATTTCTCCATCTTGGCATTTTGTCAATGTCTGTATCTTTTTCTGTGAGTTAGAAAAGCCTATTATATACTTCCTGCTCCAGAAAGTAATGGCTTTATGAAGAAGAGGTCATGTTGTGTCCAGCTCCTGGAACTTCAGGGAGTGTTTCTGGTGTGTGCTGTGTGCACTCTGCTGCTGTGTTTTGGCTGCTTTATCCCTCAAGTCAGTCATCTGCAAATGGTAGCATTTGGACCTTAGCAAGAGTGTAGTGTATTTTAACTAGGTGTACTCTGGTCTGCTTGTTAAATAAGACCTTGGGGGGGGGGGGCGTGGGGGGTGTGGGTTGTGCTGGTCTTGTAGGAAAGAGGCCCACTGTGCTGGTCCTTGGCATGCCTGACCAAGAAAAGTAGCACCAGCAGAGTGCAGGGTGGTGGGACTTGGTATAAGTAGGTTAGGCAGCCACTGTCAGTGCTGTGCTGCTTACTGAAGTTGGTTTTATGCTGAGGGGTGGGGGAGGGAAATGGCACCAGCAGCTCCTTTGTCCCCAGAGAGGGGTCTCTGTGCTTGCTGCTCTTAGGGAAGCACCCCCCCCAGAAGATCGAATAATTTTCCCTCACCCACCTCAGGCATTTTTCAGATCACTGTTTTCACACAATCTGTCTCTAGGTTGCTTTGCTTGACTTCCTGGAGCAGTGCAGTGCCCTTTGGGCTCTATCCCAGCCAAGTCTGCTGACTTTTAAAACGCCAAACTTTAGGGAATTACTGTGCAGAGGGTCTGCACTGGTCTTCTGTGGGATGGTTTTGCCACTCTGGGATGGATACAGGTTTGACGGAGAAGGGCAGTCACAACAGAGCACAGGGGCAAGGGATTTGGAGCAAAACAGACTAAACAGCCAGTGTCTGGGTTAGGCACCTTCAGCAGGTGTTTCTGTGCCTATGCTGAGGGGAGGGGGAGGGAAATGGTGCCTGCCAGCTCTTTTGTCTTCAGAGAGGCAACTCTGCAAATGCCACCTCTCACAGATGTGTTCCAAGAAAAGCAAATAGTCTCTCTCCATGTGCTTAGGTGATCCTCACATCAGGGCCATCTGCCCCAGGATTGCTCACATGTCTTCTCTTCAGTAGGGCAGTGCCTTCAGGGCTCTATCCTAACCAACACCACCTGATCTCTAAAACTCCACTCTTTGAGCCCCAAAGATTACAAAAACTCATGAAGATCAACTCCTCTTATTTTCCCAGCCAATGACTTTGTGGAAATGCTCTCCTTGTGTGATCCCCTGTGTGCTCCACTCTCATTTGCCTTTCTCTGCGACCACAGCTCCCTCCCCTCTGCATCGCTCCTGATCCATTTCTCCCCTAAACCACGTCTCAATCTCTGCACTTCCTACCTTCCTCAGTGTAGCGTCTTATCTCCCTCTAGTTGTGCAGTTTGTCCTGTCAGTTCTCAGGTTGATTTCTTGGCTATTCAGAATGATTTGATAGTTATGTAGGTGTGTTCAGGGGATGAGACAAGCCTAGGGTCCTCCTACTATGTTACCATCTTAGCTCCCCTTATGAATAGACCTCTTGTTCTCCACCTTTAGTCACGTTAAAGCAAACATATATTAAGCAACATAGGTACTATAAGATCTAATTGAAATATATATTTCTCAAGCATATTATACATAGCACAGTTAAGTGATGAAAGTAAAAAACTATTGTGTTTTTCCTCAAAGGATAATTTTATTTCAATCATAGTTTCTCTCTGGAAGGTAACTTCACAATTTTCAGGGCTGACTTTAACATTTGAATACAGCAATTAAACTGCTACTTGATGTGATAATGAATATATATAGGCTGCGGAGAGATCCAAGTATGAATTAAGTAACTTGTTATATTCTGGATGCTTCAGGCAAATTTCTTAAAGTTCTTGTATAATATGTATTTTGAATTCTGTCCAGCTATTTTCTGAAAGAGTCTGGAAACATCAAGATCTGGCACTCTAAAGGCTTCCCAAAGTGTAGCAGCTAACTAACTCCTGCTGTGTTATGAAACCAACCTCATCAAGATCAAAAAGCTTAAATGACATTTGTAGAATCTTTTCAGTGTTGATAGGATTGCACAGGGCAGTCAGTCCTATCACATATTCTCTGAATTCTATGCTACCATCATTATTCCTGTCAAAGGGGGCAAAAAGTTGTTCTAAGGGCTCTGAAATTAGGATTTTTAAATAATTTGCAAACTCTTCAAGTCCTATCTTCTCTCCCTTAGAGGCAACTGTAATTGCAGCATATTCATCCAGATGCTGATGAATATTACCCCAATCTCACTTCAATTTCTGGCTAATTTCTGTGAATTCCACCAAACTATCTTCCATGGGTAGTTAAAGGTTACCTGTGAAAATCATTAGTCTACAATCTTCATAACTATGGTCTGTCACAGACACTCAGAGCATTTGCCATGTTGATCCTCACTATATCAGCAAAAGGGATGTGTCTTTTTTTTTCTTGATTATTTTGTATATAAATAGGCATGAACACCACTTCTCCTCTGGTGAAGAGTTGACTCAAGGTCAATATATAGACCTAAACCTGTCTATAGACCTGTAAACCCCTCCTAGATCTAGGTCACTGTGTCCAGTGTGTTTAGGTACCTAGGTAGCACTGGCTGCACAGGAACACCCAGAGAGAAGTCCCCTAGTTTAAAAGTGACCAGACAGGTACAATTGGTGCACACTCCTTCCAAGAAAATCAGGATCTGTGGCCACTTCCTTTCAGATGTGAATAGCTTCAGGATTTCATTCCATGTATTCTTCCTGGAACTGGGGTCCTATCAGGTTACAAGCAGAGGCTGTGTTGGCATTAGGAGTTTTCCAGCCACTGGGGTCTGTGTGTTTTGACTTGCCTAGACCATCTAGGGTAACCCTGCCACCACACAGGCAATTGGATCAAAGAAAGTGGAGTGCGGCACTGTAACAAAGATGAGAGCCTCATCTCTGGTTGCATTTTCCCCCTTCACTTTAACGAGGAACCCCACTAAACAGAATGTTGACTGAAACAAGAATTTGAGGACTGGTTGCACCTGCTCCTTCCCCCAACTCGTAGTGGTGTTGGCTGGTTGAGCAGAACCGCCCTTGGTGGAAAGTGTGGCCACTGGCCAGAGGCCAATGAAGAGGAAGGCGATGCAGGACTCACATCCCAGCACCAGCACAGTCCCAGTGAGGATAAGACAGGCCCAGCACCACCAACTGAGGTGCCTCTGCCACCTGAAGGGGTTGGCCACTGCAGGTGGGTACGACATGCTCATCCCATGACTCACGGTGGACTCCCACACCTGCACCTCGAATTCCAAGCTTGGCTGAGCCCTGAGGCCAACTTCTCAGTGGTCTCAGGCTGTGGGTAGATTGGATCTGGGGGCAACCCTCAGAGCGCACTCCTTCCCCACATTCAAGTGCTCTTTCTGTTCACACATAATTAGAACTCTCAGATATAATGTGGGTTAATAGGAAATGAGGATGAATTACCTCTAAAATCAGAAAAGTTAAAAATGATAAATGGTGTAGTAGAATCAAATCAAGAGTATAATCATTTTTGTTTTTTTTAAATGTTTTCCTTTTGACATATATGTTTAATAAATTATTTTCACATAATTTTTGACATTTATATTAAGGACATATTATATACCTACTAGGGATATTTTAATTTAAATAGATGAATATTAATTACAACTTTTTCATTTAAATGCCATTACCACTAAAGTTTACTTACTGTGAGATGCTTTGGGAGCTGGTAAGTCAAATTCATTTACTCTCCCTACAAATTGATTTCTACAGAGACAGTAATATCACTTCATGCTAAGAGGTTTAACTGATGGCACCCTTCAGCCTTTATATCTGTCACAAGCACTCTTCCACATGAATAGAAAATTAGAATATATCCATTATCATAGGCTGGAATTAGCCATGGCACATTTGATTCATATTCTTAACATATACTTAACTGACATTAAGTAACAACAACAAACCCTAAAATCACCTTTGTCAGTAACAAGTTTTCAGTAAAATAAGTCAGGACTATTTTACTGGGTCAACATACACTGCCAATGAAGTCCTATTCCTCCCTTTGTTGCTGCCCTTCAGAAAGGATCAAGAGGAAAGCATAATCAAAGTTGGTGTGAACCAGGCTTTCTTCTATACCTTGTAAAATTTGCAACTCTGAAAGTGCTATATAGGATATTCCTATATTTGCTAATTACTAACATAACTTCCTTTTCCCAGGATTAAAAGTCAAATTGTAGGTTTCTGAGAAATGTTTCTATTTATTGAAGCACAGCAGGTTACCAATAAAACAGAAAGAGCAGTGTAGATACAGAGCCTGTTATCTTACTGGAAAGATTAGAGGCTTTATAACCAGATGAATCTAGGTCAGATTCTGGTTCCAACAGTTATGCTGTGGGCATTGGCCAACCTTATTTTCACATCTATAAATTGGTAATACTCTGTACCTTGCAATGTTATTATGAGGCACAAGCACAATGTATACAGAAAATTGGGTTTTTATTAATATATACAAGTTGCTTAGGATACAATGATGAGAATTCTTAGAGACATTCCACTTTCTTCTGTCACTATCAGAACTACACTTAGGAATACATTTTTTTCACCAACTTAGTCTTGTTTAGGAACACAGTTGTAGTTTCTATGGAACCATAATTTGGCGATGTTACTGGTTGTCTCCCATGCTAAAGGAGAGCAACCCAAGAGAATGAGTAGTATTCCCTTGAGCTTATATCATTCTCTATTTTGTAACTCTTCCCATTCTTATTTGTAATGTTTATTTCTACTCTTGAATCCTTGTTTAATTTAACTGCGTTGTGTGTATGCTTCTTTAAGGGAAAGTTCCATGTTACCATGCCGTCTTTCTTTTATATTTCCCTCACATGCCTAGCAATGTGTCAGATATGTTATTTATTCATTAAGCAAATATGTGAGTGCCTACAATGGAGCCAGGCCCTTATTCTAGATGATGGATATATGCTAGTTAATAGAACAGTAAAAAACTCTGCCTTGTGGAGCTTAGATTCTAGTGCACATAGGAAATACTGAATTCAATTCTGGTTGCCTTAATGGGGCAAAAGGACATTTTGATCCTTTGTCTAAATCTCTCACCAATTTAGCTGGAAGATTTAGACAAGTAATTTGTTGGATGTGCTTTTCTACTTTGCAATGTTTAGTACATATATATGTATACATGAGAATCTCTACATCACCTGTTATTAGCTTTCCAGTATAAGTAGTATTATGGCCTGTTTTAAAAATGCATATTCTTCTAGTCATATTTGCCTTCAAACTAATAAATATACTATAAATCCAAGAGATTTGACAATAGAATTTTTTAATGGTTGAAAAATAGTAAAAAGAACTTTTGAACAATAAAATGAAAATTTATATACCATTGCAGGTTTACCTTTTTTTAAAATATGGCACAGCTAATCTTTAATTTACATTTGTAAAAGGCACCAGATGTTAACAGGGCAAAGAATGCAAGAAACCAAAACTGAGCCATTTCCCCCAACTTCCTGTTTGTACTATTGCACACATTTTAAGGCAGCTGCTTTTCTGTGCAAAATTCAACAGAAGAAAATTGATATCATGTTACAAGTTCACACATTCTCAGATTTTTTTCAATATGATTTGTCAGGATACTTATGATAAAGCATATTAAAACAATTTTTTCCTAATAAGCTTAAAGAGGTTGATGAACAATTATTAAAAATTAGTTAGAGATTTCATTACAGATCCCTCATAGAAGACACAGAAAAGTCAATCTTTTCTTCTTGTTTCTTCCTTCAGAAATGTCCATATCAATTTGTTCACTATATCAGGTTGTTCTTGCTGAAGCCAGTGACTGACATCTGACAGTATAGTTAGCCTGAAATAATTTTTAACATAAATCTTTGTGACTTCAGCCATCTCAGCCTCCATAAATGCATCTTTTTCTCCCCACAGTAGGAGTGTTGGAGTGGTCACCATGTGATGTTTGAGAGGCAGGCAGCTATAAAAACAAAACACGTGGATTTGAGATTCATTGTAAAAATTAAAATAACATTTTTCCATTATATTCCTTTAGGCCATACGTGCTCACAGGAAGCAATATTGTCACCAATAGGGTGAAATTTGGTTCTCGGGAGAGTGATAACAATATTACTTTCTTTATATATAGATCATGGTTATACACACAGTATATAAACAAATATTAAAATTTCATAGGGTGGGGAGCAATTGGGAAAAAAAACTCATCTAAAATGGCTCCTTAAGGAGGTGATGATGAAAGAATGAATGGTTGAGAAACAATGCTTTAGGCAATCAATCTATACAATAAAAAATTTAAAAGGCTATTTAAGAAAGGGCTCAATAAAATGTTTAATTGGATGAGGCTAACAAAATTTATAATGAAGGATATAAATTAAGTATGAAATTCACCACTATGAGGAATAATTTGCTTTAAAAGGATACCAGAATTTTTGAGTGGTGTGATAAAAGAGTTTTAAATGGTGTCACTTTAAATATATTCAAAATTGTTTTTTAGATAACATAATGCATTTTATATGAAATTGGAACTGAGAAGTCAGAAAATATATATGGACTGAGTTTTACCATTAAATAGTACTGTATTTATTTTGCAAGAAGATTTTATATATATATATATATATATAGAGAGAGAGAGAGAGAGAGAGAGAGAGAGAGAGAGGCAGGCAGAGGGAGAGAGAGAGAGAATCCCAAGTGGCATCCATGCCCAGTACAGAGCCTGACATGAGGCTTGATCCCCACAACTCTGTCATCATGATCTGAGCCAAAATCAATAGTCAGATGTTCAACTGACTGAGCCACCCAGGCACCCCAGAAGATTCTTTTTAAAACAACGTTTTATTGTTTATTTTCTTAAGTAAAGTATAAAGAATAAAATCATGCATAATTCCATCATTAAGAGATAACCTTTTGGCCATTTTCCATGCATACAGTTGAAACCATACTATAAATAAAATTCAATAAATATACACAATATATATACAGTATCCATATTCAAATTTCACATTGCATTATAACTTGAGAATTTTCTCATTTCATAATGTTTTATATCAAAAATAATTATAAAAGATACTATTTTATGGTATAATTACCCATAAATAACCCATAAATGACTATTCTCCTATAAATGAATATTTTTAGATTATATCATTAGTTAAAACAAGGGGATGATGTTTTAAGTGATGCTATAATGAGCATTCTGTGCCCAAATCTTTTTTGCCATTTTAGATAATTTCTTTCAGCTAGATCCCTAGAAGTGGAATTCCTGAGCTAAAGACTATAAATATTTTTAAAGCTTTTGACAGCTACTGCTACACTCTTTTTCAGAAAGGTGGGATGGTATTAATTACAATCCTGTTGACTAAGCATGAATATGAACATCTTACTAGACACTCTGCAGCACTGACTTCCATTTTTGCTAGTTATCAAAAATCATGACTGTGGCTACTTGGGGTCAATAGGATGCTGCTTGAATGTGCAGGATATCACATATGTCCACTAAGGACTTAACTTTTGACTCTCATGCAGGTGGCCATTGTTTGGTTATAATGCTCCTAAAAATTAAATTCTTTGTGAATGGGTAAACTAATAGAAAATATATTCATTCGGGGCGGCTGGGTGGCTCAGTCGGTTAAGCGTCCGACTTTGGCTCAGGTCACGATCTCACTGTCCGTGAGTTCGAGCCCCGCAGTCGTGCTGACTGCTCAGAGTCTGGAGTCTGTTTCAGATTCTGTGTCTCCCTCTCTCTCTGACCCTCCCCCGTTCATGCTTTGTCTCTCTCTGTCTCAAAAATAAATAAATGTTAAAAAAATTAAAAAAAAAAAGAAAATATATTCATTCTATGCATAATTTTGATACATGGATTGCTATACAAACTTGCAAGTCACTCAAATTCTAGGGCTCATAAAATATTCAAAAGTAAAACATTTTCTTTCTTTTTTTTTTTAACATCTTAAAGTTTATTTATTTTGAGAGAGAGAGGGAGAGAGCAAGCACACATAAGGGTGGAGGGAGAGGCAGAGAGAGAATCTTTAAGCAGGCTCCACTCCTAGCACAGAGCCTGACTTGGGGCTCAATCCCAAGAAGTGTGAGATCATGACCTGAGCCCAAATCAGGAGTCAGAGGCTTAACTGACTTGAGCCACCCAGGCGCACCCGAAAGTAAAACAGTTTCTAAGAGTTATCTGCATATTTAACAATATGTGAGCATGTCATAATTGAATCAGTAAGGTAAGAAGAGTTTTAAAAGACAATTAGTTAGAAAGCAAAGAAAAATATAAATTCTTCACTCATATGTGAAATTTAAGAAACAAAACGAACAAAGAAAAAAGGAGACAAATCAAAACAAACAAACAAACAAACAAACTCTTAACTATAGAGAACAAACTGGTAGTTGCCAGAGGGGAGATAGGTGGGGGATGGGTGAAATAGGTGAAAGGGATTAAGAGTGTACTTATTATGATGATCACTGAGTAATGTATAGAATTGTTGAGTCACCATATTTTACACCTGAAACTAAAATAACACTATGTGGTAATTATAGTTGAATTAACAAAATAAACAAATAAATAAAATGAATTTAAAAATTTTAAAACTTTTTAGAAAAGAAAAAAAAATAAAGAAAAATATAAATTATTTACCAGATCAAATTGGACTTAAAAGGGAGAAGTTTCCAGAAAACTAAAAGAAGAGCACATTCTCTGGTCCTGAGGTTTCAAACTGCTAAACTTCACAGGAAATATGTTACATATAAAAGAAAGTATGTACAGCATGGTGACTATAGTTAGTAATACTCCATTGCATATTTAAAAGTTGCTGGGAGAGTAGATCTTAAAAATTCTCAACACACAAAAACTTTATAACTATGTATACAGATTTTGACTTCTGGTGATTATCTCATAATATATACAAGTATCAAACCATTGTACACCTACAATTAATGTAATGTTTTAGGTCAATTATACCTCAATATAAATAAAATAAACAAATAAATAAAAAGCAAAACATCATTGTAGAAGAGTATGTTAAGCTGAAGAACTTACTGGGAAAACACTTGATAAAATATTTCTGATTAAAAGTGACTAATCTTAGTACAGAAGCAATTTGAAAAATCTGAAAACTGTTAACAGGTAGTAACAATTTCTGATCTATACTGTTAATCATTCAACCTACCAAAATATATCTTAACATACCTATTTCAAATGTCTGATTTTACCATGTTACTCTTCCAAACTCTGAGTTATCAGCTGATGTGTAAGTATTAAGGCAGCAGTGTCCAGAATGTTATACATTCCATCCATTAGTTTTGTGTGTGGAAATATTTTATTACTATAAGAAGATAATGTGGAAAATAATCACACCCAATCACCACTAGCTTAAGAAGCCAAACATGGCAAACATGATAACATATTTCTGCTGACCTTTCTTTGATACCATTTTTCTTCACCTCACCCTAAGGCAGTTGTTCCCAAAGTGTGGGCAACAGACTAGCAGCATCAGCAGCATCTGTGAACTTGGCAGAAATAACGCTTGGGACCCACCCCAGACTGACTGAATGGTAGGGTCCTGCCATCTGTTTTACATGCTATTGTAAAGAACTACTACCATAGGAGGAATGACTAGGTTGAATTTAGTTATTATCACCCCTGTGCTGTTTTTCAATTTTTATTTTATGTATTAGGATACCTCTCCCCCATTCCTATGGTTTCTTTGAATAGTGATTTTCCTTAAGCCCTCCTGGATCCTTGTCCCACCCCTGAACGATGAGTGACAGTTGTTGGTGCAGAGTACTGGACTAGGTGGGTCTATCAAGTAATATGTGCTTAGGGTGACAGATTTAATCTCTTTCTCCTCTCTCTCTCTACCAGATAACGGAAGGCAGTGACCTGAGAGGCAGAGAAAGTCGAGTTTGTTCTGCAAACTCTTCCACAAGTGAACTGATCTAAAGTTTAGACTAGCAGTAGGGAATTAGCAAGACCATTCTCATATTAAGCCATAGTCTTCAATCTATCCTTAATCAGTAATGAAGGATGTTTTGGTTTTCATTTACTGACCCTTGTTTGATTTCTCAACTTGTTCAGAAATTAGTCAGGAAAAGGGGGTACTATTTGTCAGATATCCCCAAATATAGTACACAGATTTCTACAAACAATATATGGAGGTGTTTTGCATTTCTAGAACTCTATATAAATGGTATAGTACTGTACAAAAGCTTCCACACCTGTGTCTTAATATTATATATATATATGTATATATATATATACATATATATATATATATACATATATAATTTTTTTTAACGTTTTATTTATTTTTGAGACAGGGAGAGACAGAGCATGAACAGGGGAGGGTCAGAGAGAGGGAGACACAGAATCCGAAACAGGCTCCAGGCTCTGAGCTGTCAGCACAGAGCCCCACGCGGGGCTTGAACTCACAGACCGTGAGATTATGACCTGAGCCGAAGTCGGCTGCTTAACCGACTGAGCCACCCAGGCGCCCCTTAATATTATATTTTTAAGATTATCTATTAATGATACATTTAGTTCTACATCATTTTTACTCCTATATAGAATTTCATCTTATGATTATACCGTAATTAATCCATTTTCCTGTTAATGGCCATTTAAGGGGTGCCTGGGTGGCTCAGGTGGTTAAGTGTCTGACTTTGGCTCAAGTCATGATCTCACAGTTGGTGAGTTGGGCTCTGTGCTGACAGCTCTGAGCCTAGAGTCAGCTTCGGTTTCTTTGTCTCCCACTCCCTGCCCCTCCCCCACTCATAGGCTTGGGCGCACTCGCGCGCACCCCCACTCTGTCAAAAATAAATAAGCATTACAAAAATTAAAAATAAATAAAAATTTCCAATTATTTTGATAATTCAAATGATATTGAACTTATTCTTGTACATCCCCTTGTGCACCCCCTTGTGCACATATGAAAGCGTTTTCTTACAGTATATTCCCCAAAACAGAATTGCTTCTTCAGAGAGTATGCACATCTTCAACCTTAGTCAATACTGTCAGGTTGTTTTCCGAGCTGATTGTATGCTCCAAAGAAGCATGTAAGAATTCATTTTGCTCCATATCACTGCCAACACTTTTCTCAAAAGTTTAAATATTTCCAACCGAATGAGAGTGGAATACTTTTCACTTACCTGATGTGGTAGAGACTGCTCCCTAAAACCTCTTCCTTTCTACCACAGTGATAGAAAATCTAGTTTTCTATCTGGGAAAATCTGGGACTACCCAGAATAAAGACTGCCTACATTTGCCAGAGTTCTTGCAGCAAGGTGAAGATAGGAGAAACAATGTGTGTAACTTCTAAGTTGTGTACACTATGCCTTCCCCTCCCCTCTTCCCACTGACTGAAATGCAGCCATGGTGGTAAACCATCTTGGACCACACGAACAAGGGCGACACCCCAGGGATGGCAGAATAACAAGACATAAAGTGCCTAGGTCTCGGACCAAAGAGACAGTTTTGATGATTTCATGGAGCAAAGCCAACAAACCAACCTAGACTTTTACTTGTGAGAGAAATACATTTCTTTTTTTATGATACTATTATTTTAGGTCTCTATTACAAATAGTGAAACCTATGTTCTATATCTGACTACTAGGAAGATTTGGCATCTTTAATGTTATTGACCATTAAATTCCTCTTCTGTGAATTGTCTTTTCATATATTTGCCCATTTTTTGATTGGGCTACCTTTTTATTGATTCGGAGGCATTCTTTATAAACTCTAGATATTGTTAGCACATGACTGTGTATTGCAAACAATGTTTCCCCATCTAAACTTGCCTCTCATTCTATATCATTTGATATATAAATGTTTTTATTTTCATGCAGTCAAATTTATCAGTCTTCTTCATAATTTAAGCTGTTTATGTCTTATTTAAGAAATCTTTCCTACCTGAAGTTATGAAAGCATTTTCTTATCTTTCAAACATTTGAAAGTTTTACTTATGTTTAGGTTTTTTATTTCCCTGAGGTTTATTTCTTGTTTAGTAAGAGATAGGGATCTAATTTCATTTTACTCTATATGGATATCTAATTGTTCCAGCAACATGTATAGGATCTTTCACCACAGACTCAAAATGTTCTGTCATAGTAGGTTCCCATATGTGTGGCTCCATTTTTGGGCTTTCTTCTCTGTTTTGTTAGTCAATTTGTCTATCCCAGAGTCGATGCCATATTTTACTAATTTTATAGCCTCATTACAAGCCTTAATATTTAATAGGGTTAGTCATCCATCTATCCTTTCCTTTAAAACTATCTTGGCCATTCTCAGCCTTAGGCTCTTTCATACAAATTTCAGAATCAGTTTTTCAAGTTTCAAAAAAGTTTCCTATAGTTTTGATTGAAATTAAATTAAATTAATAGTTTGTGAGAAATCAAGAACTTTATGATATTGAAGTTTTCCAATCATGAACATGATAAACCAGGGCTAATTTTCACTAGTTTATACCAGCATGTCTGTATGGATTGTTAAAATGTTAAAATACTTCTCTACTGATTAGTAAATATCTACTGCCCTGAGCCTGTATTCTTGACTACTTCCAATAAGTTTTGACAATCTATAAAGGTAATCTTTTGTTAGAGTCATTCCTATACACCTAATTTTGTTGTTGTTGCTATCGTAGGGGTATCTATTTTTTTTTTAATGTTTATTTATTCTGCAAGAAAAAGAGAGAGAGAGGGAGGGGCAGAGAGAGAGGGAGAGGGAGAATCCAAAGCAGGCTGTGCTGTCAGTGCAGAGCCCAGTGCAGGGCTCAATTTTACGAACCATGAGATCATGATCATATTTTTCCTTTTAATCTGTTAATGTGGCTAATTAAAGTAATGAATTTTACTTTTTAAAGTAATGAATTTTAATGGTAACTTTGGTTTAATTTTTAATCCATGCTGGATTCAGGTCAAAAATATTTTATTTTAAATTTATGGATCTACATTTATAATGTAGTTTGAACTATAATTTTCCAGTTTTATACAATCTTCGTCTTCTTTTGGTATTAAAGTTATACCAGCTTCATAATGAGCTGAAGCCTATACCTTCTTTTTATAATGTCTAAAAGTGTCTATTAGAGTGGGAGTTCTGTGTTAGAACTTACATGTAAAGCCACTTCAGCCTATTTGTGTGGGTAGATGTGCTTTAAATTAATAATTCAATTTCTTTAATGGCTATGTCTATTTAGGTTTTCTAATTCTTCATGAGTTAGTTTTGGTTGCTATATTTTTCTAAAAAACTGCCCATTTTGTCACAGTTCTTAAATTTGTTAACCTAAGTTTTATATTTTATCTCTGTTGTGTTTATAGTTATATCTATTTTCTACTTCCTAATATTGTTTATTCATGCTTTTTAAAAACCAATCTTGGCAGAAGTTTATATTAATAACCTTCAAAGAATCGGCTTTTGATTTTTTGATTCTATTGTGTCTTTGTTTTTGATTGCATTAATTTCTGCTTTTTATCTAATTTAAATTATTTTCCTTCCAATTTATTTTTTTTTACATATTGTTCTTTTCCTAACTTCTCAAATTGTACTCTTAGGTCACTAATCTTCTTTTCTATCTTCTTTTCTAATATATGCATGGAAAACTATGAATATATTTCTTCCTACATATTGTTTTAACTGTATTCCGCATTTTGATATTATTATTTTTTCTAAGTTTTTACTAATTTCCATTATGATTTTTTTTAATGTCTCTTTTTTTTTTGAGTGAGAGTGCACATGCACACATGTGCAAGTGGGAAAGGGCAGAGAGAGAATCCCAAGCAGGCTCTGTGCTGTCAGCATGGAGCCCAATGCAGAGCTGATCTCACAAAGCGTGAGATCATGGCCTGAGCTGAAATCAAGAGTCAGACATTTAACCAATTGAGCCACCCAGGCACTCCTCGATTATGATCTTTTTTGATCCATGAGTAATTTTTTTAAAGTTTCTATTTAAATTCCAGTTAACACATAGTATTATATTATTTTCTGGTGTACAATATAGTGATTCAGCTCTTCCATACAACACCTATGCCCATCACAAGTGTTCTCCTTAATCCCCATCATCTACTTCACCCAGCTCCCCACCCACCTCCCCTTGGGTAACCATCAGTTTGTTCTCTATAGTTAAGAATCTGTTTCCTGGTTTGTCTTTCTCCCTATTTTTCCCCTTTGCTCATTTGTTTCTTAAGTTCTGCATATGAGTGAAATCATATGGTATTTGTCTTTCTCTGACTGACTTAATTCACTTAGCATTCTAGCTCCATTCACGTCATGGCAAATGGTGAGATTTCATTCTTTTTTGGTTGAGTAATATTCCCTTGTATATATATATCACATCTTCTTTATCCACTCATCAATCAATGGACACTTGGGCTATTTCATAATTTGGCTACTGTAGATAATACTGCTATAAACATCAGGGCACATGTATCCCTTTGAATTAGTATTTTTGTATTCTTTGGGTAAATACCTGGATCATAGCCAAGAGTAATTTAGAAGTTTTTAAAATTTCTGAATATATGGAATTTTTTAGAAGTTTGTGTGATTGTTAATTTCTAATTGCATTGTGTTCAGAGAACACATCCATACGACACTGATCCCTTGGTATTGGTTAGGATTTACTCTCTAGTCCAGTATTTAATCAACCTTTGTAAACATTTCTATGTGCTTAAAAATAGTATATATTTTCTAATTATTGGATGCAGGATACTAGATTTGTTCATCAGATCAAAGATGTTAATTGGGTTGTTCAAATCTTTCACATTTTTATTATTATTTTTTCCCTGCTTGATTAATTTTTGAGAGAGGTGGGTTAAAATCTCTAATAGTGATTATGGATTTGGCATTTTCCCTTGTGTCAGTTTTGCTTTATTATTTGGTGCTTTGTTATAAGTTTAGACTTATTTATCTTTTTGCAGGTTAGATCCTATAACTAATCTAATTCCTAGTTCATTCATTCTGGTTCCTTAACTCCAAATTTTGGAGAGTCCTTGGATGAGTCTATGGTCCTGGGAAGGGTGATAAATGACAGTGATTTCCATACCTGAGTATATGTACTATACCTTATGTATAGTCATTATATATCGTATAACCATTTTTAATTATGTACTTGGGCTCGATTACCCTAACATAAAGAAGCATTAGAGGGAGTCAAGTGACCTTCCAGAAGATTCCATATGACCTTGACCTGGCTAGATTTAACCTATAGCAATCTAGTTTAAAACTTTCACCTTTATCTAAAATTGTAAGTTTTGACCTTCACAGGCCTGCTTTTTTTCTCTTTCTCTCTCCATCCTAATTAGCAGAATTCTAGAGCTTACTCTTGAGAATGCAGATCCTCTAATGAACAAATGTTAGTAAAATAACTTGAGAAACATCAGAATATTTTCCTTTTTCCCTGTAGCTAATTGTTTTGTATCACAAAGCTAGATTTTTGATAAACAGGTAAATCAACATTTAAAAACTATTATTTTTATCTCCTGTTCAAAATTTAAGCTTGTATGAAAATATATTGTTCTATTTTCTCTTATAATTTTCTTTACAAATGTTGTTTGTAAAAAACAAACAACAAATGACAAAACATGGACTTGAGACAATGTTGCTATATCCTATGAGATGTAACTGCAGCCTCTGCAATGTCAATCATTGCCTTGCTTGATAAATGGGTACCTACAAATACCTTTTAAATTAACATCTCTGTTTTATCGATGGTATTTACATTTATATTTGTAAATTTTTTGTTGTTATTGTTAGTCAGAAAAAGGTTTCGGTTTACCTCTTCTCCCCTCATTTATATAATCTCTTGACTGCCCTTGGATTTTGTATTCAAATAATTTGATTTTGTTTTATTTAAAATAACACCTTTGGGGCACCTGGGTAGGCACAGTTGATTAAGTATTCTACTCTTGATTTTGGCTCAGGTCATGATCTCATGGTCATGAGATCAAGCTCCACTTCAGGCTCCATGCTGAGCATAAAGCCTGCTGGGGGTTCTCTCTCTCTCCCTTTCTCTCTGCCCCTCTCCCACCCACACACACTCTCTCTCCAAAATAAATAAACATTAAAAAATAAAATAAAATAAAATAAAATAAAATAAAATAAAATAAAATAAAATAAAATAATTTCTTTAGGTGCACCTGGCTGGCTCAGTCAGTGGAACATGCAACTTTTGATCTTGGCATTGTTAAGTTCAAACCCCATGTTGGATGTAAAGATTACTTAAAAATAAAATCAATTAATCAACCAATAAAACACCACTATAACTTTTCTCTACCTTCCTACTATCAACTTCTTATGTCCTTATGCTTTGTGACTCAATCCAATCTGATATTTTATTTTTTAACTGGAAAGTTTAATACATTCATATTTATTGTGCTTACTGACATATTTAAATTGATTTTGACATCTTATTTTATGCTATTGACTGTACTTTGCTTCCCTTTTCTCTTTCCTGCCTTCTTTTGAATTGATAGTTATCTTGTCACCCTCTACTGGTTTGAAAATAATACATTCTATTTGCATTATTTTATTTTACTAGAAAAAAATTCTTAGCATCTATATATATGTATGTGTATCTAATTCTATCTATCACCTATCTATATAATTTTTTTGGTTTGAGAGAAAGAGAGAGAGCACAAGGAGAGTGAGAGAGAGAGAGAGAGAGAGAGAGAGAGAGAATCCCAAGCAGGCTCTATACTGTCAGCATAGAGCTTAATGTGGGGCTTGAACTCACAAACCATGAACCAAAGTCAGATGCTTAACCAACTGAGCCACCCAGGCACCCCAATATATGATTTCTAATTTTACCCTCTATATCAAATATAACGTTTTATATTTTCACTTCTTTATCTCTCTAAGCTATATTTAAGTAATTTTTTCAGAGCTATCTTCTAATTCATAATTCTTTTTAGCTTGTCTGATCTGCTATTTAACTCACTTATGGAATTTTAGATTTCAATAGCCGTATTTTTCATTTCCAGAAGTTCTTTTGTTCTTTTTCAGCTTTTTCCAGTCTGTCTTGATATTTCCTTATTCTTTTCTCATAATTTTTATTCTTTCACATATTTAATGATTTAAACATACTTCATAATCTCTGTTGTAGTATTTGAAACTTGTAAGAGTTCTACTGCAACTGTATTCTGACTCATTAATGGTGGATTAGTATTTTTTGTAATTTGGATTATGAACTCATCTTCAAGGGACTCTACCTGTGGGAATATTGTAAGTCTGAGTTGAGATGTATCCTCCAGAGAAATTCTGTCTTTGTTTCTACCAGGCTTGCTTGGAAGTGTTACCAGCTTACGATGATATTGAAATATATTTCCCTGAGATTCTAGTGTTATGGAGGTAGCATATATTCAAGGCTCTAAACCTTTTCAAGGCAGGCTGTGGTGGCGAATTCCCAAGGAAAATCTTTTTCTCCTGTCTAGAGTCCAAACCTGAACAGACAAATCTCCATATCTTGTCTTCCATTCTATACTTTCTCCCTAGACAATATACTCTGAGCAAAAGCTTCATTTGTGTATATCAGCAACACCAAGATTTTATATAACTTCATCACAGATTCTCTCCTTTGAATTCCAAACCCTTGTATCTATCTGCCTGTTTGAATATTTAAGATACCACATCAAACTCAACTAGTTTAAGGTCAATAAAGTTTATGACCTTCTCCTCAAAATCAGTTCTCTTCTAGTGTTTTCTGCCTCAGTGAATGGCATGAGCTATATCCATATAGCTGTTCAAGCCAAAAATTCAGGAGCCATCCTTGATACCCCTCTTCTCATTCCTTCCCCAACCTTCCACCCCCGCCCATCTAACCCATCACCAATCCCTGTCAATTTTCCTCTTAAATATCTCTTAAATCTACCCATTCTCCCCATCTCCACTGCCTTCAGGCTATTTCAGGCTACCATCATCTTTAGCCTGGACCACTGCAGTTTCCTCACATTGAATGAATGTATACAAATACAGATTAGATTGTTACTCTTTCCTGCTTGAAATGCTCATTTACTAGCTTTACATTCATGGGTCTTAAGTACTTAATATGGTCTACATGGCTCTGTAAGACCAGCCACTGCCTTCTCTTGGACCCATTCTCATTTTATTTTCTTTTTCTGTGCTCTAGCTACAATGGCCTTCACTGTATTATTTAAAACCACAACTCTCTTATCTTCCCACACTGCTTTGGTACATGCTGTTTCCTTTTCCTGAAATGCCAATCCCTCTGACCCCATCTTTATTCAGTCAATATGTAACTCATCCTCTATTTCTCTGTTCAAACATCATTTGCTCAGTTCTCATCCCTTTCTATCATGGTCTTTGTTTGTTTATAACCGGATATTCATTACTGTGGTTATACAGTTGATGTCTGTTTTCCCCACTTGGCTAGTGATCAGGGACCTTTGTCTCGTTTTGTTCAATACTATATCCTGAGTGTTGGCATAGACTAGAACATACAAAGTGCTTAATATGTATTTCTGGAATGAATAATAATCATTAAAAATATGATTACAAACATACATCTATTCACAATAATCCAAAGGTAAATAAGAAGTGGATATAGTTATGGATAAAACAAGTGACAACTATATGGGGATTCCATTATATTCTTCTCTCTACTTTTCCATATGTTTAAAGTTTTACCTAGAAAAAGACTATGTAACTTACAAAATGAACACTTTTGAGTCTTTGGATAAACTGTGAACTTAATCTTAAAAACAAAATATTGATGGGGCTCCTGAGTGGTTCAGCCAGTTAAGCATCCAACTCTTGGTTTCAGCTCAGGTCATGATCTCATGGTTTGTGAGATTGAGCCCTACATTGGGCTCTGCACTGACAGCTCGGAGCCTGCTTGGGATTCTCTCTCTCCCTCTCTGCTCCTCCCCTGCCTGTGGTCTCTCTCTCAAAACAAACAAATAAACTAAAAAAATAATAATAAAATATTGGCTGTTGTTTATAATGTTGCTATAAACATCAGGGTGCATGTATCCCTTCAAATTAGTATTTTTGTATCCTTTGGGAAAATACGTAATAGTGCAATTGGTGGATTGTAAAGTAGTTCTATTTTTAACTTTCTGAGGAAAGTCCATACTGTTTTCCAGAGTGGCTGCACCAAGTTTGCATTCCTACCAACAGCGTAAGAGGGTTCCCCTTTCTGCACATCCTCACCGACACCTGTTGTTAATTTCAACAATAGCCAAATTATGGAAAGAACTGAAACATTGACTGAACATTCAAACATTGACTGTTGAATGGATAAAGATGTGGTATATATACATACAATGGAATATTACTCAGCCATAAAAAAGAACAAAATCTTGCCATTTGCAACAATGTGGCTGGAACTCGAGAGTATTATGCTAAGCAAAATCAGTCATAGAAAAACAAATGTCATCTGATTTCACTCTTATGTGGAATTTAAGAAACAAAACAAATGAACTTGGAGGGGGAGAAAAGAGAGCCAAACCAACAAACAGATGCTTAACTATAGAGAACAAACTGAGGATTACTGGGGGGAAGGTGTGTGGGGGAATGGGTTAAATAGGTGATGGGTATTTAGAAGGGCACTTATGATGAGCACTGGGTGTTGTATGTAAGTGACGAATCACTAAATTCTACACCTGAGACTAATATTACACTGTATGTTAACTAGCTAGAATTTTTTTAATGTTTATTTATTTTGAGAGAGACAGAGAGGGTGTGTGCACATGTGTATACAAGCATGCAACTGAGGGAAGAGGCAGAGAAAGACTAGAAAGAGGACTGAGAGAATCCCAACCAGCATGGACAGCACAGAGCCTGATGTAGGGTTCAATCCCACGAACCCTGAGATCATGACCTGAGCTGAAATCATGAGTCGAAGGCTTAACCAACTGAGCCACCCAGGTGCCCCTAAATAGCTGGAATTTAAGTAATACTTGTGAAAAATAAATAAATAAAATATTGGCTCTTTAGGGAATGAATATTTTATTTAACTAAAAAGAAATTATACTGACCTGAAGATATTTCGGTAATGGTTAATTGGACCATTTAATGCTCCAGGCTGGGAGAAGACATAAATATAAGCCTCAAGATCTTCTGTTGTTAATCGACATCCTTTTCTTCCAATACCAGTGCTGTGACTGGTAAACAGATGTTTCAAAGCCTAATTTAAGTGAAAAGAAAATAATTAAAACTTTTTAGTTACCTAACAATAAACCTTTGGCTTTTGAAAGAGAATGATGGTTAGTGTCAGTGACAACTTCCCATTTCTGCTCTAGCCAGGTAGGAGACCTGTTTACACACTATATACATTTTTGTTTTCCTGGCTTTACTTTTGGTATTCTTCCCTTCTAATACCCCATGTACACTTTACGCTTATGAAAAGCAACCTATGTTCTTGGTGCCTATTCACATTCTATAAGGCTAAGTTCAGATACCATTGCTACCCTAAAGTCTTCCCTAATATTCTAGCTAATAGTAGTTTATCTGTTTACTGGCAATCTACTCCCCCAACAATTGTTTGAACTTTTTTGGACGATAATCCAGAGCAACAAACACATTATATGTCATGATCCAGTTCAGACTTATACACATACTTTTCTGAAACAAAAGTTTAAAGAAATATCTCTTGAGGTCCTGGGTGGCTAGGTCGGTTTAGCATCCAACTTTGGCTTAGGTCATGATGTCACAGTTTGGGGGTTTGAGCCCCACATTGGGCTCTGTGCTGACAGCTCAGAATCTGGAGCCTGCTTCGGATTCTGTGTCTCCCTCTCTCTCTCTGCCCCTCTCCTGCTTGTGCTGTCTCTCAAAACTAAATAAACGTTAAAAATTTTTAAAAAAAGAAAAAAGAAAACAGGATTTAAAAGTAGAATCTAGAGGGGCGCTTGGGTGATTCAGTCAGTTAAGTGTCTGACTTTGGCTCAGGTCATGATCTCACAGTTTGTGGGTTTGAGCCCCGCATCGGGTTCTGTGCTGACAGCTCAGAGCCTGGAGCCTGCTTGGGAGTCTGTGTCTCCCTCTCTCTCTGCCCCTTGCCCATGCACCCTCTGTCTCTCCTTCTCTCAAAAATAAAAAACATGAAAAAAATTTTTAAAGAAATATCCCTTACTCTTACTATAGTGTGTACTGATATTTTCAATTCACTTCTGTTCTACTTTATTTTTTAAAAAAATTCGAATTCAAGCCACTAAACTGATTTCGTGACTCATTAATGGGTCCCCACCCACAACTGAAAAACACTGCTCTATACTAGTGTTTCTCAGCGTGTAGATCTAAATCACCTGCATCAGAGTCATTAGGATTCTTGTTTAAAATGCAGATCCCTGGGAGCGACTGGGTGGCTCAGTCGGTTAAGCGTCAGGACTTTTGCTCAGGTCATGATAACCTAATTCGTAGTTTGAGACCCACAGCAGGCTCTCTTCTCTGCTCTCAGCACAGAGTCTGCTTAGGAACCTGTGTCCGTCTGTCTGTCTCTCTCTCTTTCTGCCCCTCCCCCACTCTCTCTCTCTCAAAAATAAACATTAAAAAATAAAATGCAGATCCCTGAACCCCCAAACACACCTGCAAAAATATGAAATGATTTATGCAAAAGGTGATTAATTGAAGCATTATTTGCAGTAGCAAAAGACAGGAAATAAAAAATGTCCATCAGTGGGGCATTAGTTGAATAAACTATGATATAGCCACACAATGGTGTATTATGCATTCTATCTACTCCAAGAGAAGATGGAGATGATTATGTGCTAATATACAGTAGCTGACCCCCAGAACATATCTTTAAGTGGGGGAAAAAATAGAAAGGGTGGAAAACAGTGTTTACAGTATGTTACCACCTTTTGTGTAAGAAGGAGTAGACAAATATATACACATCTCCTTATATTTTCAAAAAGAAACAATAAAAAAAATGAAACAAAAATTAACCAGAATAGTTTCTGTGGAAGAGGAGGAAATAAGATGGTAGGAAACAGAGGCCTAAGCAAGACCTCTCTGTGCCTTATATTAGAGTTTTGACTTGAACCATATACATGCTTTTTACAAAATATGAAAGTTAAGTAAAATTCTATGGTCCTAATTTTGCTTGGAAATATGAATAAGAACACATTATTTTTTTCTCTCTAAAAAATTTGTATGTATAAATTCTGTCCAACAGAAGGATGTAGAAGCCATAAAAACCCAGTAACAATGATCACCTTGACACCCAGACCATTTCCGACTAATAGGAGCCAGAGTTCCTTCAATAAATGATTGATTCCAGATCTGGGGCAGGGAATAAAATATGACCCTAGGACATTAAGAAACTAAGCTATTACTGACTGAAGGATGTATGTCAAAAGGACATAGGAGCCAACGTGAAGGAGTTTCCACTTGCCTGTTATGCCATATTGCCTAATATGAGACAATCTGAGCATCAAAAAGAATGACTGCAATTGAGTGATACATGTCAAATATATTTTTTAAAACTCATGAGCTCCTAATGATATAGTAAAAAAGAAAACTTCATTGGTTATCACTGGAAATTTCTAGGACACCGAGTCATTGCTCTGGAAGTTGTTTATAAAGATAAAGAATGAAGCATTTATCCTGCCATTCTTTTGTGTGAACTGTATTTCAGAATAACCAAACAGTAGATGTGGACCATTCTTCTTTAAGGAAGTATTCTAGTGAATAAGAGCAGGAAAAGATGATAGAAATAGAAAAATCACCATTTTGCAGATTCTAATGAAATACGGATGTGGGCAATGATGATCAAGATATGCTAAAATTATTTGGTGGCAGGTTGTTAGGAAATTTAGATAAGCTGACAACTCATGAGCCCACTGGTCACTGTTAGTGTTACTAAAACTGAAACAACTAGACCTTATGTGCTTCCCTGATGTGATGCATTAGGAAATACACAGCACCACCTACGAGTATTCTTGTCGAATGAAAACTCAGTTTAACCAAGCCTCTAGATTAGTAGCATCCATGAAGCATGAGAAATAAGAATTAGCAGAAAAAGTTAAATAACACCATGATGAAGTAGTCAGCCAAATCCAAAATGTGGATCATTCCCCAGGACAAATGACCAAATTTCTTCAGGAAAAAAAAAAAGTGTTAAAAAAATAAGAAGGAACTGTTATACACTGAAAAAACTACAACAATCAAATATAATGTGTGGACCTTGTTTGGCTCCTAATTCAAACAAATAAAGTGTACAAAGACAGTTGATCATAACCTGTTCAAAGATTAATAGTACCAGAGACTAATACTTAAATAGCAAATGAAGCTCTCATTTAGCAAATCTCTTGTTGGAAATTTTAACACAGTCTAAAATTTGTGCAGATTTTTTTGTACCCCAAATAAAATTGTCCAAAATTGGAAAAAAAAATAATTGAGACAGTTAAGGAAATTTGAATAGGTATTAAATGATAGTAAGGAGTAAGTATTCATTTTGTTAGGTTTGATAATGGCGTTGGAGTTATGTTTTTAAAAAGTCCTTATCTGCAGAAGTTTTTCCAGGTAAAACAATATTGTCTTTTTGAAGCCTCCTTAAATATCTAATACCGTGTTAGGTACACAAAAAGCATTCAATAAACTTCCAAGAAATAGATACAATATATGACTCCTGGTTGTAGGTGTATAGGGTACACCAAAACCCTCATGTTTACTTTGTTTCAGGGTTTTGTTTGCACTCAAGGGCCTCGACTTCTGCTGTGTCAAATTCTCTCACCTGGTATTCATATTCCCTGTCTCCCCACGGAATGTTCTCTAAAAAGAGGTTTGCCTATAGGGATACAGGCTCTCAACAAAAATTGAGCAACAACCAGGCACTCAAATATACAGAGACTGTAAAAATAAGTAAGCCTATAGATGAGGTCTTAGAAGCATTTATTAAATGTTAGCATTTGTCTATTTTTCTTTCTGAAGGATGGACTTTAATTTAAAATATTTTTCATTAAGAGTAATACATTATTTGCTTGACTTGCCTTTTTTTTTTCTTGCATAAGAGGAAAAGCCTAACGGTGGACAGCAAATAACAATCAATAAATGATTATTTTAAACAAATGACATAAACAGGACCAGTTATTTCTTTTCTTTCCTTCTTTTTCTAGTGCTGCTGTCTATCTTTATTTTATTTTTAACTTCCTAACTATGTCATCCTCTTGGACTCCAGTTTTTCAACTTTATTATTGAGGTATAATTGACACATAACATTATATTAGTTTCAGGTGTGCAACATAATGATTAAATATTTGTATAATTTCAAAAATGATCACCACAATAAATCTAGTTAACATCCATCACCATGTTTGACTTACCTTGAAATCATTTATTGAGAACATAAATTCTGGGAACCATGGTATTTGGAAGAAGTAATAATGGCTGGATTTGAACAGCTGGGCAGGGTGTCGTAAAATATATTCTGAAATTAAAATGCCATGTTAGATCTTATCCAAGGGGTATAAATTACTTACTATTGAAAGAGCTTCTTTTCAAGGCAATTTCACCTTTGAGATGATCCCATAAAAGAATCCACAAATAAGCCTTCTGTATTTTTCTCTTTGGAACAATTTCTACGTTCTTATATTTTATTTGGGACATTTCTAGTATTTAGAAAATTTATAGCACTTTAAATAAAAAGAAAATTTCATTATATAAAGTCTTGACTCAGAAGGGAACAGGAAACCCAAATGACATTGCCTTTTCTCCAAGGTTATTATCAGTGACCTCACACTTTCCCTAGGGATAAATGGGGAGGTAATTTTCTGTTGTTTAAAAGATTTTGTTTACAGGTGGATTTGAATACCTTATTAATTTGGCCTCAACAGAAACTAACATGTTTCCTATAAATTCATTTATGAATCTAGAAAATTCCTTCATTCAAGGAATATTTTAATATCTACTGTGTGTGAGGGAGTTTAGCAGTTAATAAGACAGAAAAGGTTCCCATTAATAAGGAATTTATACAATAAATAACCAATATTTAAAAAGATCACTTTAGATAGCAACAGTAATATAAAGAAAATTAAAAGAAGGTAATCTGATTGAGAATTATTATTGGGTGATGTGGAGAGACTATTATTCAGCAGAAGTGGTCAGAATAGGCTTCTCTGGGTATACGAAGTGTGGACTGAGTCCTGAAGGGTAAGAGGGAGTCAGCCATGCAAAGATCTAGGAAAAAAAACCCCGGCACAAGGGGCCACCTGGGTGGCTCAGTTGGTTAAGCGTCCGACTTTGGCTCAGGTCATGATCTCTTGGTTTGTGAGTTTGAGCCCCCAGTAGGGCTCTGTGCTGACAGCTCAGAGCCTGAAGCCTGCTTCAGATTCTGTGTCTCCCTCTCTCTCTGCCTCTTCCCTGCTCAAAGTCTGTCTCTCTCTGTCTCTCAATAATAAATAAATGTTAAAAAACAAAGAAACAAACAAACAAAAAAACAGGCACAGAAAGGTCCTACGCTTGGCACATTCAAGAAGCAGAAAAAACATCAGTGTGGATGGTGTAGTGAATGAGAAGGAGGTGGCATGAGATGAATCAGAGAGCAAAGCAGAAGTCCAGTCAAGGAGGGCCAGAGGATATGGACTTTAAGTGCTTTGGGAAGACAATGAATCTTTAAACTGGAGAGTAGTGTAATCATACATATCAAGTGTGCATACTTGTTTCTTGTGCACTGTTTTTTTAAAATTTTCTTTGCTATACAGGTAATTTTTTCTTATTTCTAATTTTGTAACTACATTTAATAACATGGTTGGAAATTGTAGAACTATAATTCTCAGGTAAGTGGAGCATCGTTATGTTATACTTTTTGTAAAATCATCATCGAACAAAATTTATTCAGCCCTGCATTAAGAGATATCACTATAATTAAGCAGAAAATATAGGCATATTACTTGAAGACTTTGTATTAACCTGACTAGGGTTGAACCTATTATTGATAAAACAGTTCCAGAAATATTCCAAGAATATTCTTGCTGAAGTGACCAATTACAACTTGTCCATACAGCAACATCACAAAAATAACATTTATTCAAGGGTCCCAATCAATGGCTTAAGCAGGTAGCACAACATCTGCTACCTAATGCAACTAAAACAGTCTAGTGCATCTCAGTTTGATATTTGAAGCCTAAGCATCCATCCTGTCACCTCAACAGACATAGGACAATTGGGTATATCCAAAAATCAACTCCTACATTTATATTGTACAATATTTCAGTAGTCATGTTCCCTTTTCCCTTTTATGTAGTCATGTTTCCAACATAGATATAAGTTGTTCTGAGTTTTTTGTTCCCTAGTGGGCTGCTGAGGGTAACAGCAGTACCTGAAGCTCCTGAAGCAGTACCTGAAAACTTGACAAGGGTAAACAGGACAAGATTATAATTTTTTCCAAAACTAAATAAAAATGTGCCTAGTAATGGTTCACAGGTCTTTGAACACTCTGAAGATTTTAAGAGTTCCCTTTATAGCAGAGGTTCTCAAAGTATAGTCCATGTGGACCTCTGGAAAGCCCCAAGATTCATTACACTACTCAGACATTATTAGCTTTTCTCATCTGGTTGAGATTTGTGCTCATGGTACCAAAGCAATGGTAGATAAAGCCATTGCTGCCTGAGCACAAACCACGGCAGTGACACTGAACAATACGAGTAGTCATTGTATTCTTCACCACCACACATTTGCAGCAAACAAATACAGAAATACATAAAGTTAAGTGCCATTTTCACTTAGGAATGTTCTAGATAAAATAGCAAAAACTACTAATTTTAAATTTCAACTTTTGTGTACACAGCTTTCGAGTACCAAGATGAAACACAAAGAACACATAAAGCAGTTCTGTTGAACACCCAGATACAATGGTTGTCTCGAGGGATAGCATTTCTGCAGTTCTTTGCGTTGATTAGTTGAATTAGCTGCATTTTTTATGGAATACCATTTTTACATGAATGGATGACTACCAAATTATCATCAGTCAGACTTCAGTATCTGACAGTCTCTTGAAAATGAATGAAGTGAGCCTGTCACTTGAGGGAAAACAATCAACAGTATTTGTTGCCAATGACCAAATTCAAGCTTTCAAATGAAAATTAGAAGTTTGGAACCATTTATTTGCTACTGTGAGCATGACAGCTTTGCAATACTCAATGACTTTTTGATACAATTGGGGTGATATTAATGAATGTGGGTTCTTTGGTATAATATTACAAAATATGTCAACTTATGGAAGATCTGCATAACTCAATGAACCAATATCGTCCACTGCATGATGATGCAAAATCATGCATGGGTAAAAAATCCATTCAAAGTGCTAAAGAGACTAATGGATTTTAATGTAACAGTATGAAAATCTCATTAATGTGACATTGGATTCTACATTGTTACTAACTGTTAAGAAATCACCAATTTTTGAGTTTGGTGTAGTATTAAAGAAGAAAATCCACAGTTATCTGAAAAGGCTATCAAAATACTCGTCCCTTTTCCAATTACAAATCTGTGAGGCCAGATTTCTTCATATACTTCATTTAAAACAACATATTGCAACAGATTGAATGCAGAAGCAGATGTGAGAATCCAGCTGTCTTCTATTAAGCCAAAAATTAAAGAGGTTTGCAAAAATGTAAAGCAATGACATTCTTCTCACTAAAATTGTGTTTTGGAAGATGTAGTTAGTTTTCATTAAAATGTTATTTATGTTAACAGGTACTGAATTTATTATTTTTTAATGAGTTAATAAAGAATTTTAAATTTTTTCCCATTTTTAATTTCTAATATAGTAAATATTTATATATGTAACCCATATAAACACAAACTCAATGGGTCTTTAATAATTTTTAACAGTATAAAGGAGTCCTGAAACCAAAAATTTGAGAACTGCAGCTTTAAAGAATGCTGTCATTCCTGATAGCCCAAGCGGTCAGGCAAGAGGAGAATTTATGTCTAGGTTGTCAAGATTCATTACTGTCAAAATAGTGTCACTGCATTTTTCCCTTTATCCCTCTCCAAGTTAGCAGTAAAATGTCCTTCAAAAAATTAAAATAAAATTATGCTAGCAAATATGAAGCTACAATTTATCAGGCTCTTGAAGAATATTTAAAGCCAAGGTATCTGACATTGTCATGTGCTAATATCATATTTTAGTCATTTAATGAAAAAAATACTGATATTCAAATTTTGCTGTTTTTAATCCAAAGTGTCAGTGACAATAGTGAATTGTCACATTAACAAATATGTTTTAATGAAAATTTAAACTCACCTGTAAATACATTTGGATGAGGGAAGTTAATAACAATAAGCTTCATCACCATTTCGGGATAACAGATGGCAATTAGCCAAGCAATCATTCCTCCCCAGTCGTGGCCAATAAGAACACATTTGCTATATCCTGTAACGGAGAAAAAAATGTTGACATCTTTGAAAAGAAACAGGTGGATGCATTATTACCTCATGTAAAATGGGTACACTTCTGAAAATAATCTTCCCATAACCCGACTGTAATTAGGCACTTCGTGCAGATACTGAGTTTGGTGTTTCCAAAACCTGTATGTACGAACCACCTAAGTAGCTTTTTAGAAAACTTGGATGTCCAACCTCCATTCCAGACCTACAGATTTAGAATCTCTCCCAGGAATCTATATGAAAAAAAAATCAGAAACAGCTAGCCCAGCTCTTGTCCCACAAAACTGAGTTTGGGAAACCATGGTAAAGATTACACATAATTCGGTCATAAGCAAGATTATATTATGTCATTGATTTGCCTAGAAAATTGCATGAAGATGAATTTAGGCAACTCTGAATCACCACAAAAGATGAATGAAATATGGCTGTCAGAAATCAACGTCTTTGAGTCTATTTTATTGTAATCAGACTAAATGACAACACTGCATTGACACCCCCAGACCTCATTCATTTTTTTTTCTTCTTAGAATATTGGCCTGACCTATGCTTTCATTAGATTGCTGTAGAAAGAGCTTTAATTTGATTTCATGGCTTTCTCACTACATTGGCTCCATTAACATACCATGGTAGCAGCTGGATTTTAGTCAAAAGAGGTGTAGTAGATTCAATTATTGTTAAAAAGTATTTACTCCTCCCCTCTCCCCACTGCCATAAAAGGAGTATACCTTTATGACCCCTTTGATATGAGACTTAGCCGTGTGATTTGCTGTGGTATGGTGGGCATATGACTTGACTTTGGGCTCAGCCATATGATTTGCTTTGACCAATAAGCTGCAAGCAGAAACTTGAAATAATGCTTCCGCAGCTGGGCTCATCCTCTTGCCATTTCTGCCATTGCCAGGAGAAGAGAAAGAGCTACCACCTGGTAGCTACTCCCCTTTAGCTTGGGCTCCAGTCCAACTCAGAGGGAGAAGCCAGTCCCAGCAACACCTGTAACTTGAGGCAAAGACCCAGGGGTCCAGCCTACACTTGACTTGTATATCCATAAGAATATGAATAAATGCCTACGGCTATATGCCACTGAGTTTGGGATGTTTGTTACACAATAATATTGTGGCACTAGCTAATCAATACAAGAAAGACAGTGCAAGTGCTTCTGTATCTTATAACATTTTTAAATGAGTATTTAGATGTGGGTTCTGAAGAAATAAATTTTCTGAGTACAAGTATCAAATTTCTAATAATTAGTTCTGAAAATAATAAATTGCATACATTAGATCTATTTTTAAAAACAAATTTTAAAGTTATTCTTGGCTGGTGGACTGAATAGTCATTCCATATTGAAATAATAGTATTATTTTCAATTTCCTCTATAAATATTTTCAGCTGTACACTCGAAACCATGGTGACAGGATCCAGACAACAGCTCAGGTAAATGGAAAAGGCTTCCTTCCAAGACATGAGGTTACCAATTCAGTTTGTTGACTGTTAGTCCCTTAAAAAGGATTAATACTGTTTTTTTTTTTTTAACTGACCTACCTAAAGAGTCTAAAATATCCTTTACATCTGTAATTAGACAGTCCAATTTATAATTCTCTCGATGAATGGGAGCATCTGTTTCTCCATAGCCTCTCAGATCAAGTGCTACAACTCGATATTCACTTTTAAATTCCCTTAGTTGGTGACGCCAAGAATACCTGCAGGAAATAAGAAACATTAAGAATACCACAGTAACTAATCCAAAGAGTTACATTACAGCTTTTCTAAGTGGACAACTGTAAGAAACTTTTTATATTAAGAAAGGTTATGTAGGGGCACCTGGGTGGCTCAGTTGGTTAAGCGTCTGACTTGGGCTCAGGTCATGATCTCATGATTCGTGAGTTTGAACCCCTGCGTCGGGCTCTGTGCGGACACCTCAGAGCCTGGAGCCTGTTTCAGACTCTGTGTCTCCCTCTTCTGCCCTTCCTCCCTGCTCATTCTCTCCCTCTCTCTCTCAAGAATAAACATTAAAAAAAATAATAAAAAAAAAATAAAAGAAAGGTTATATAGCTGTGTGTGAGTCAGAGGAAGGGACATGTTTGAGAAGGGCACATTGATGTTTTTTATTAAAATTTCTTGTTTTATTTTTTTTTACCAGATCCAGTGGGATATAACAAAGGGACAATATTTACAGAAACTACAAAATATCTGATATTAAAACCAATATACTTCTTTTTAAAAATTTTTAATGTTTATTTTTGAGAGAGAGAGAGAGAGAGAATGCAAGTGGGAGTGGGGCAGAGAGAGGGAGATGCAGAATTGAAGCAGGCTCCACAATGCCAGCAGTCAGCACAGAGCCAGACATGGGGCTCGAACTCACGGACTGCAAGATCATAACCTGAGCTGAAGTCAGACGCTTAACTGACTGAGTCACCCAGGTGCCCCTAAAACCAATATACTTCCATATGTACTCAAGAAATCAATTTCTAAGCTTTTCTTAAATAATGCTGACAACTATAAGGGAATCTGTACTTACAAATGCTTCTGTATTGCAGAACCATGTAATTCATAAAAAAAAAAAATTATGAGATGAAGATATATTTCCCTAAAAAGTAGATTTTATTCACTTTACTCCACTGTAAATATGGCTCCACATTTTAGTAATCATAATTTACTTATAGATAAAGTCTGAAGATTTTTAAAAAAGATTATCACTAAAAGAATCTAATATAACAGCTGCTTAAGATAAACCTTTGTTTGCTAAAACAAAACTCTTCTGTGGAGAAGATCCTGAATGAACACAAACAAGTGTGATATTAAAAACATTTAACAGGGGCACCTGGGTGGCTCAGTCAGTTAAGCATTTGACTCTTGGTTTCGGCTCACGTCATGATCTCACGGTTTGTGGAATCGAGCCCTGTGACAAGCTCTATGCTGAGAGCAGGGAGCCTGCTTGGGATTCTCTCTCTCCCTCTCTCTCTCTCTCTCTCTCTCTCTCTCTCTCTCTCTCTCTCTGCCCCTCTCCTGGTTGTGTGCATGAGCACTGTCTCTCTTTCTCAAAATAAATAAACTTTAAGGACAAAACAAAACAAAAAAAAACCATTTAACAGCCAAAATGTTACCGGCACTGACCAATTAGAATGGCCAGAGTGCTCTTGCCAGGTCCTGGAGGCCTCTGCAGGGCCAGGTAACCCCCCTTTGCTTGGTCATGGAACTGCATTATTGAACGAAATATAGAGATCTGTGAGATTTTCTTTTCTTTTTCTTTTCTTTTCTTTTCTTTTCTTTTCTTTTCTTTTTGTTTTCTTTCCTTTCCTTTCCCCTCCCTCCCTCCCTCCTTCCTTCCTTCCTTCCTTCCTTCCTTCCTTCCTTCCTTCCTTCCTTCCTTCCTTCCTTCCTTCCTTCCTTCCTTCCTTTCAGATTTTATTTTTGTGTAATCTCCATACCCAGCGTGGGGCTCATACTTATGACCCTGAGATTCAAGAGTTGCATGCTCTACCAACTGAGCCAGCCTAGGCACCCTGGTCAGTGAGATTTTCTTCAAATAAGCAAAATCATTTGGATAACAAACAGATAAAAAAAAAAAAAAAGACATGGATTTTTCAAAGTGACTCACATGTTGTGGAATTTCAAATATGCATTTAAAAAATGGATCTGCATGCATATCTGTTCATGGAAAGAGTGTAGAATTATCTGACACAAGCCAACTGGGAGAAAAGATTTTTGGAGTGCAATAGGCAAGTGTATACAGGGATCTGAGATTATAAACTAATAGTGAGAGAGACTTCAATGTCAAGGGACACAAAGCAGTAAGATCAATGAAACAAATTATGTATTTTACATCAACAGGTCATTAGGAAGAGTGTCAGACATGGATACAGAATCTATGATCTGTTATTAGAATATCTATGATTTGTGAAAATCTACAAAAGCATTACCAATTAAGACACATTTGAAAATGTTAAAATAATAAAAAGTGTGTTTCTTAGTGAGGTCATAGCAATGCTATTAATTGTGTCTCTGGGCTGTAACAAATAAAGCAGTTTGTTTCCTTAAAGATACTCATTTGTCAACACATATGATATTATTTTTCTCATTAGCCCTACTTAAAATTTTCAATTGATTTTTTTTATGTCTTTGTAACTGAGGCCCAACTCTTCCCTCTTTAGGGATTATCTCATTACCAATCAATAAAGTTCTGCAGATTTAACCTTTTAAATATTTATTTAATCACTTTTCCCATCCATCCCTACTATCATTACCTTAATTCAGGCTTCCATTAATGCAGCAACCTATCGATTGATCTACCTGTATTTCATTCCCCTTAGCTCTATCTTCTACAAAACCAGAGGGAGGTTGTAAAAACAAACTCTGCCATGTAATTTCCCTGTTTAACATCTTTTCTTGAATCCCTATTACATGTATATATCAGACATATTGTGGGTTTGGTTCCAGACCACTACAATAAAGCAAAATATCACAATAAAGTAAGTTAAATGAATTTTTGGTTTCCCAGTGCATATAAAAGTTATGTTTACATTGTAGTCTGTTAAGTGTGCAATAGCATTATGCCTAAGAAACAATGTATATACCTTAATTTAAAAAGTATTGTTTGTGGGTCACCTGGGTGGCTCAGCCAGTTTAGCATCTGACTTCGACTCTGGTCATGATCTCATGGTTTGTGGGATCAAGCCCCGTGTTGGGCTCTGCACTGACAGCTTGGAGCCTGCTGGGGATTCTCTCTCTCTCTCTCTCTCTCTCTCTCTCTCTCTCTCTCTCTCTCTCTCTCCTTCTCTCTCTGCCCCTCCCCTTCTCTCTGTCTCTATTAAAAATAAATAAACATTAAAAAAAGAATAAAAGAATTGCTTGTGTAGAACTGTTGAATCACTATATTGTACACCTGAAACTAACACAGTGTGTTAACTACACTGGAATTAAAATTAAAAATGTTATAAAAATTAAACAAAAAGAAAAAGAAAAAATACGTTATTGCTAAAAATGTGCTACCCATCATCTCAATTTTCAGTGAGTTGTGATCTTTTTGCTGGAGGGTCTTACCTCAATATCGATGGCTGCTGACTGATCAGGGTGGTGGTTGCTGAAGGCTCGGGTGGCTGTGGCAATTTCTTACAAAAAGACAGCAATGACATTTGACATATCAATTGACTCTTCCTTTCACAAATGATTACCCTGTAGCATGGGATGGTTTGATAGCATTTTATACACAGTAGAACTTCTTTCGAAATTGGAGTCAGTCTTCTCAAACCCTGCCTCTGCTTTATCAACTAAGTTGATGTGATATTCTAAATCCTCTATTGTCATTTCAACAATCTTCACAGCATCTTCACCAGGAGTAGATTCCATCTCAAGAAACCACTGCCTATGCTCATCCATAAGAAGAAACTTCTCATCCATGAAAGTTTTATCATTAGATTTCAGCCATTCAGTCACATGTTCAGGCTCCACTTCCCATTCTAGTTCTCTTGCTGTTTCCACCACACCTGTTACTTCCTCCATTGAAGTCCTGAGCCCCTCCAAGTCATCCATGAGGGTGGGAATCAATTTCTTCCACTCCTGCTCATGTTGACATTTTGACCTCTTCCCATGAATCATGAATGTTTTTAATGGCATCTAGAATGGGACTATTCCAGAAGGTTTTCAATGGACTTTGCCCAGACCCATCAGAGGAATCACTATCTATGGCAACTATAGCCATATGAAATGTATTTCTTAAATAATAAGACTTCAAAGTCTAAGTAACTTCCTGATCCATGGGAAGCACAATGGATATTGTGTTAACAGACATACAAACAACATTAATCTGGTTGTACATCTCCATCAGAACTCCTGGGTGACTCCTGGTGCATTGTCAATGAGTAGTAATATTTTGAAAGAAATCCTTTTTTTCTGAGCAATAGGTCTCAACAGTGGGTTTAAAATATTCAGTAAACTGTGTTGTAAACAGATGTGCTGTTATCCAGACTTTGTTGTTCCATTTATAGAAAACAGAGTGGATTTACAATTCTTAAGGGTCTTAGGATTTTCAGAATCATCAATGGGCATTGGTTTAAACTTCTTAAGTCACCAGCTATATTAGAAACAAGAGAGTCAGCCTATCCTTTGAAGCTTTGAAGCCAGGCATTGACTTTTCTCTCTAGCTAAGAAAGTCCTAGATGGCATCTTCTACCAATAGAAGGCTACCTGCTGCATAGAAAACCTATTGTTTATTGTAGCCACATTCATGAATTATCTGAGCTGAATCTTCTCAATAACTTGCTGCAGCTTCTACATCAGCACTTGCTGCTTTACCTTGGACTTTTTTGTTACGGAAATGACTTTTTTCCTTAAACCTCATGAACCAAACTCTGCTAGCTTCAAACTTTTCTTCTGCAGCTTCCTCACTTCTCTCACTCTTCAAGGAATTGAAGAGAATTGGGGCCTTGCTTTGAATTAGGCTTTGAATGAAGGGAATGCTGTGGCTGGTTTGATCTTCCATCCAGACCACTACAACTTTCTCCGTACCGAAAACAAGGCTGTTTGGCTTTCTTATCATTTGTGTGCTCACCGGAGTAGCACTTTTAATTTCAAGAACTTTTTCATAGTATTCACAGCTTGGCTAACTGGCACAAGAGGCCTACCTTTTGGCCTGTTTTGGCTCATGACATGCCTTCCTCACTAAGCTTAATCATTTCTGGCTTTTGATTTAAAGTGAGAGATGTGCCACTCTTCCCTTCACTTGAACACTTAGAGGCCTTTGTAGGGTTGTTAATTGGCCTCATTTCAATATTGTTGTGTCTCAGGAAAGAGAGACCCAAGGAGAGGGAGGAAGATGGGGGAGTGGCTTACTGGTAAAGTAGCCAGAACACATACCACATGTATCATCAAGTTCACCATCTCATGTGGGTGTGGTTTGTAGCTCTTCCAAGACAATCACAGTAGTAACATCAGAGGTCACTGATCACCGAACACCATAACAAATATGATTATAACAATGAAAAAGTTTGAAATATTGCAAGAATTACCAAAATGTGATACAGAGACACAAAGTGAAAAAATTCTTTTGGAAAAGTGACTCTAACAGACTTGCACGACACAGGGTTGCCACAAACCTTCAATTTGTAAAAACCATGGTAGCTGTGAAGCACTATAAAACAAGGTATACCCATACTCATAACATGCAGCCCAAGCTCGTCATTTCGGCAGACAAAAACCTGTAAGGTTTGACTACTGCCCAATCTTCCAGCCTGGTTACTTTATAGTCTTTGTCGTTTGCCAGCTAACAAAAAGAGCTCGCATTTATATCATTCTTACTACATGCCAGGCACAATTCTAAGTGTTTCACATATAGTGATGTTGATCTTCAAAGCGAAACTATGAAGTAGGTATTACCACGTTAGAGCTAAAGAAACATAAACACAGAGAGGTTAACTGTCTTCCCAAAGGTCACAGAATTAACAAATAGCAGAGCCAGGATTCAAACCCTGGTAGTCTGGCCTGAGTCCACGGTACACTGCCCTTACTGCTAAGGCACTTGCAGTGAATAAACGCGGTGTTGCGTTTTGCTTTTGACTTTGTTCACCTGATTTCCTTTGTCTGAAACATCATCCTTCTCCACCATTCCCCTCCTCCTCACAATCCTTGCTCTTCCCCTTCACTGCACTCCTTACGCTGAGCATGTCCACTTCCAGGAGACTTCCCAGGCCCCCCACCTTTACAGGTGGGTAGGGTGCCCCTTCACACTATCCCACTTGTACATACACTTTTCAGCATACTGGGCCTGTGTGTTATAATGAACCGGGGGTGTCTGGTGCTTCCACTCAATTGGGAGCTCCCTCAGCTCTCAGAATATTTAGTGTAGGCGCTCAGTAAAGATGTGTTGAATAAGTGAAACAACTAACGAATGAAAGCCCCGACAGCGCTAGAAATACCAGTTGTTCAATAAAGCTTGAACCGTGAGACAATGACAACTAAAGTTCCCAAGCTCCTGCTGGGAAATTTCTATTCAGTGTCCATGAAAATGTGCATTGTTTGAATAAGTATCTGTGTCTTCATTTAGAATTCATTTAATTAGTTGGGGCACCTGGGTGGCTCAGTCAGTTGAGCATCTGACTTTGGCTCAAGTCACGATCTCAAAGTTCGTGGGTTCAAGCCCCACATTAGGCTTTGAGCTGACAGTGCCAAACCTGCTTCAGATTCTCTCTCTCTCTCTGCGCCTCCCCTGCTCACACACTCTCTCAAAAATAAACATTAAAAAAAATAATTTTTTTAAATATTTATTTTTGAGAAAGAGAACACAAGCGGGGGCGGGGGGTGGGTGTGTGCGGGACAGAGGATCCAAAGCAGGCTCCACGCTGACAGCAGAAAGCCTGATGCGGGGCTCGAACTCATTAACCATGAGACCACTGTTGAACACTTAACTAAGCCACCCAGACACCCCCCAAAATTTATTTAATTAGAGATTTCAAGGCAGAAACTTGACTCAAAGTAATGTGTAGAATACTGCAATATTTTGCATTTAAAATTTCATTAGAGATTTTGCAAACATAATACCTGTGTATTTCATTCTCTTAATTTAAACTGCCTTACAAATAATTCAACTATTGCTGTTATCCATGAGCAGAACCAAACAATACCTTAAACATTTCTAAGAAATAGGGCAGCTGGTGGGCCACCTGTGTGGCTCAGTCAGTTAAGCCTCTGACTCTTGGTTTCGGCTCAGGTCATGATCTCACAGTTCATGAGTTCAAGCCCCACATCCCGGTCTGTGCTGACAGTGTGGAGCCTGCTTGGGATTCTCTATTTCTCTCTCTCTGCCCCTCTCCTGCTCGCTCGCTCTCTTTCTCTCTCTCTCAAAATAAATAAATACACTTATTTAAAAAAAGAAATAGGGCAGCTGCTATCTTAATAAATGGCAAGTTAAAAAAAATGTTATCTTCCCAGAATTCATAAATAAAGCATATTTGATTCACACTTTAAACTGAAAAAGAAATCACCCCAGTGATAGACTGATGGCATTTCATTCATATGATATAAAACAAAAACGACCCCCCGACACAGAAATGAAACATACTACAAAATCAGTAACTCCTAAAAATATTACAAATAACCAAAGCTAGCTATTTTCATCCGCATTTTTTTTCTAGGGCCTTTAGGTTATAGCAGAAGACACTTTTGAAAAGGCAACCTCTTTCCTAGTGATTACTCTTGACATAAGAGGGCTCCTGGTTTACCAGGCTAGTCACATTCAGATGTAAAATATCCTTTTCCCCTTCACAACAGAAAAAAGGCCACAGTCATCAGCCTCTGCTCAGCTGTGTGTACGAAGAGCCCTCCCTTGTCCCAGCACTTGAGTAATGACGAATGTATTCCATACAGCTGGTGATGAAGACAAATCAAAGAAACTGCCTGCATCAGCTCCAAATATTTTTAAAAGCAATGCAAATTGAGGTGGAGAGAGAGTGGGAGAAAAAACATCTTCTGACAATTTTATTTTGGGATAATTTAGCTAAAAGTCTCATAGATGTATCTGTTTGATGTTTCCTTCGGCTTTTAAGAAAGAACACCCAGAATTTTTATTGTTTCCATGTAACATCTGATATTAAATGTCACTAATTCTCAATAGCTATTCTTAGGTAATAATGATAAATACAGATAATATATTGCATTTGTATAGTGCTTTTCTGTTTAAAATCATTCTGACACACATTGCCAATTTAGGATTATTTTGTTTTCACAGTATCAAATATTCTGATCTACTCGATCTACAGATAAGCTTATAATTTTATGTGTATTTAGGCAAAACTTCATTAACAGAGGAATAATATTTACACTTATTTTAAAAATTATTTTAAGTTTATTTATTTTAAGAAAGCGAGAAAGAGCAAGTTGGGGAGGGACAGAGAAAGAGGGAGAGAGAGAATCCCAAGCAGGATCCATGCTGTCAGCACAGAGCCCGATGTGGGGCTCAAACCCAGAACTGGAAATCAGACACCTTGGTTTGACTACATCATACCCTAAACCAAGACCTCTATGTTGAGTCTTACTTTGTCTTTCCTTCCAATCAAATTACCACTATTACCTATTAGGAATCTAGTCAATTCCATTCAGTACTCCATTCAGAAAAAAGGCAGATTCAGAGTTTAGGACAAAGCTGTTTTGATTAAGCCACTTCAAGTCTCTCTCTCTTGGCTTTCCCTTCTCTTTTTCCCAAAGCCCCTTCTCTGGCATTTCATTTTTTTTTTTAAGTTTATTTATTTGAGAGAGACAGAGACAGTGCTAGTCAGGGAGGGGCAGGAAGAGAGAGAGAAAATCCCAAGCAAGCTCCAAGCTGCCAAGTGGGGGATCATGACCTGAGCTGAGATCAAGAGTTGGACACTTAACCAATTGAGCCACCCAGGCATCCCTATTTACACTTATAATGTAAATTTACATTGGCTTGAAATGTCAAAGTTTTTTGTTTTGCTGTTTTGGGCTTTTAAAGAAGATACAGACGGGGTGTCTGGGTGGCTCAGTCAGTTAAGTGTCCAACTCTTGGTTTTGTCTCAGGTCATGATCACACAGTTTTGTGGGTTTGAGCCCTGCATCAGACTCTGCACTGGCAGCTTGGAGCTTGCTTGGGATTTTCACTCTCTCTTCCTGCCCCTCCCTGACTAGCACTGTCTCTGTCTCTCTCAAATAAATAAACTTAAAAAAAAAAAAAAAGATGAAAATGCCAGAGAAGGGGCTTTGGGAAAAAGAGAAGGGAAAGCCAAGAGAGAGAGACTTGAAGTGGCTTAATCAAAACAGCTTTGTCTTAAACTCTGAATCTGCCTTTTTCCTGAATGGAGTACCTGAATGGAATTGACTAGATTCCTAATAGGTAATAGTGGTAATTTGATTGGAAGGAAAGACAAAGTAAGACTCAACATAGAGGTCTTGGTTTAGGGTATGATGTAGTCAAACCGAGGTGTCTGATTTCCAGCAATGTCCTTGTAGTTGCTTTAGGACTTTCCCTGAACAAATGGGTAGCTTTCAGATTAACAGCTGGGCAAAGCTCAGTAAATTCAATATGCTCTATTTGAGTAACCAAGTTATCAGGAGTTCATTGTTGTTGTTTTTAAATCTCCTGGAGTAACACATCCAAAACTTGACTTTCCTGGAGCAAATGGGACTGGTGTCCAGGGGCCAGTGCCAGGCCTCTCCTAGGCTGTCCCACTCACTGAAGATTAGAGGACATGTACAAGAACCACCAGGCATTTCTCTTTTGCAAAAGAACTCTTATCAAGAATAAATAATGGGATAATGCTCTGAAATATGTACAAAAAAGTATCATTCTTAAAATATGACAGAATGCATCTACTGTCCTAAATTGAAAGCATATCACTGCTATTTGCTATTTAGCCCAACCCCCCCCCCCCACCCCTCCAGCAACCCTCATTTCTCTGTATTTAAGAGTCTGTGCTAATTGCTCTTTGAAACAATTACCAAATGGTTCAGGAGGCTGTAGGTTTATTTTTATTTTATGTAGGAATAGTTGACTGTTCCACATGTAAGAAGTAAAGTTCCAGGAGAATAAAGAACATGGACAATTACTGGGGTTGGTGTGGGGTGAAGAGACAGAATAGCTTTTAAATCTTTCTCTCTAAAAAGTTAAATATCAACCCCTACCCCAACAGATCATGAATTTTATTTAGAATGATGATCCAAAATGTTAAGGTGAGGTGTTCTAACATTGTTAGCTAACTTTTTAACACCCTCTTGAATGTTTCTATAAAGTGTGAAATTTGAAAGATGAAAATCAGTGTATATTATCAGGTAATTATCATTCCTATATACCAAGAACAAGCAGCAGAGGTTAGCTCTGAAGTTCAAAAACAAGGTGTGCCTTAGGTTTAAATGAGATGATCTACACAAAACACTTAGAAGAGTGCCTGGCACACAATAAATGGTCAGTAAATGTTAACTATCATCATCATCATCATCATCATCATCATCATCATCATCGCCAGAATCAGGAAATTATCTTTTTACAGGTCTGGGACAATGGCCTGTCCCCAAATTTCTTCATTACTATCACTTTTTTTTTAAATTAAATCCAAGTTAGTTAACATATAGTGTAATAATGATTTCAGAAGTAGAATTTAGTGATTCATCACTTACTTATAACACCCAATGCTCATCCCAACATGTGCCCTACTCAATGCCCATCACCTATTTAGCCCATCCTCCCCCGCACCCCTCCAGCAACCCTCAGTTCTCTGTATTTAAGAGTCTGTTATGGTTTGTCTCCCTCTCTTTTTTAAATCTTATTTTCCCTTCCCTTCCTTTATGTTCATCTGTTGTGCTTCCGAAATTCCATGTATTAGTGAAATCATGATATTCATCTTTCCCTGACTTATTTCACTTAGCATAATACACTCTAGCTCCATCCACATCGTTGCAAATGGCAAGATTTCATTCATTTTGATCGCCAAGTAATATTCCATTATTTTACTATCACTCTTAAACCTAGAATTCCACTATCACATATTCTTCACCTCCTTTAAAATTTTAAAGATTTTGAAAAAAAAATATTAAAAAATAAAAAGGGATGGCACCTGCGTGGCTCAGTTGGTTAAGCATCTGGCTTTGGCTTAGGTCATGATCTTGTTGGTTCACGAGTTTGAGCCCCACATTGGGCTCTGTGCTCACAGCTCAGAGCCTGGAGCCTGTTCCATATTCTGTGTCTCCCTCTCTCTCTGCCCCTCCCCCACTCACACTCTCTCTCTCTCAAAAATAAATAAACATTAAAAAATATATTAAGGATTTTGTATCATCCAAAGTCCTGATTGAAAATGCAGCTAGCTCTCAAAGAGGTATGATCTCAAAGCCCTTTAGTTAATACTTTATCAGTAAAAGGGACTTTATTAATAAATGCATGGAGGACATTAGTGCTGGCACATGGATCTCCACATTGAGTGAATGGGAATGAAGGAAGAAAAGGAAACATTTACAGAATATTCTCTGGGGCTATGTAAAAGGCCTTCTGCGTATTTTGCCTTTCTTTATCTTCACAACAGCTCTGCTAGATTATTGCAGATGATCGTGCAGGATCCTGCAGCAAGTAAGTGATTAAGCCAGAATTCACTGCCCATGTTACTTTATGCAGATTTGACTAAGGCTTCAGACTTACATCTTACTGTGAGCCAATCATATCAAGCACTCCACTAAACGAGTCCACATACATATGCTTAAATTGCACTGGGTTGTTTACCACCTAATTAAGTTGTCTCCAGATGGAAGAACAGATAAAAGTTTAACATGAAAACGACTTATGTTTATTCATGTAGGCAAATCCAAGGGGAGGAAAATCTTCATGAAGGGAATATCTCAGAAAAAGACATCTATAGCCTTTTTGCTCTGGAAAAATGATGAGGTAAATGGGGTCTTGCCATCCCCCATTCTTTTCTTCAATGCCTAATACTTCCTAGTGTGCTGGCATTCTCAATGTATTTATTTATAAACTCTCTTTCACTGATAAAATGTTAACTGAAGTGTATTAGGGTCAGACCTCTTTCAGAACCAGGTACATTTTTAATCAGGACTTTGGATAACACAAAGTCTTTAAAACTGCGAAGGAGGTGCAGAATATGTAATGGTGAAATTCTAGGTGTTAAGAGTGATAATAAGGGAGAAATCTGGGGACAGGGCATTGTCCCAGACCTTTAAAAAGATACCATATATTCTGCCTTTCCGTCAGCTCAGAGAATATGATGATTTTTCATCCATTTTTTTATGGTTTGTGAACTGTCTCAAAATCATAGCTCTGTGTTATCAAAAATCCCGTTTTCTTTTACCACCATATGTAGCATTGGTTAAAAAGATATTTATTTTTGTAAATTTTTAAAAATGTTTTTATTTATTTTTGAGAGAGAGAAAGAGACTGAGCGTGAGTGGGGGAAGGGCAGAGAGCGAGAGAGAGAGGGAGACACAGAATCCAAAGCAAGCTCCAGGCTCTGAGCTGTCAGCAGGCTCTAACTCATGAACCACGAGATCATGACCTGAACCAAAGTCAGACACCCAACTGACTGAGCCACCCAGGCGCCCCCACAGGAAGATATTCATTAAAAAAAAAAAAAAAAGTTTATTTATTTATTTTTGTGAGAGAGAAAGAAGAGGACAGAGAGAGAGAGAGAGAGAGAGAGAGAATCCGAAGCCGACTCCACACTGTCAACGCAGAGCCTGATACAGGGCTGAAACCTACAAACTGTGAGATCAGGACCTGAGCTGAAACCAAGAGTCAGACGCTTAAGCGACTGAGCCACCCAGGCACCCCAAGATATCCATTTTTTAAAAGTTTAATTATATGTTGTTTTCATCTGTACTCAGGTTCAAAAGAGAACAGAACATTTTCTCCTAGGTAACTAACAACTATGTATTTTTGGTTATAGGTTTTTTCCTAATGTGAAATATTCAGGTCTTTCATTTGTCCTGCATTCATATGAGCCTTTTGCTCCATGCTGGGAAATAGTTCATTCTCAATTTCCAAGAGCCCTCTCCTCTCTCTCCACCTTCCTCTTAACCCCAGGCTTCACCGGAAGCTTCCAGATAAACAGGCACTCTATGCCTTTGGTTTCTTTTAAATCTCCTTTTCCTACCCAATGTTGTATTTTGCTGGCAGCAAATACTATAAAAACTCTTTTGTAGCTAGTTCAGAAATTTGAAACACTAAACCATACTTCTTTTAGTTCTTAAAAAAAAAAAAAAAGACTAGCACCATGCACGTTCCTTTAGAATACAAGGAAAACCATAGGGAAGGATAACTGGGTAAGTGGGCATAGAGTAAGGTCCATGAAAAGTCATAACAAGACAATGACACTGTGATAAGACAAGTCCTTAATGCACAAGAAAAAGTTGGTTGGCAAGTTTACCAGAATTCTGGAAATCCATGAAGCAGCAGCATAAGTGGTTTGCCTCTTTCACCAGTAGCAACATAATGAAATCTTAACCCCGAATCCTGCAGTAGAAAATAGAGGGCATGGAATTTTAGTGATATCTTGTGTTGATTGTCAAAGTGCATTTAGTATTTCCATTTCATTAAAGAAAAAACTTGCATTATTTTTAATATCAAGAAGTAAAATAAATATTATTGAATTTCAAAAAGGAAAAAAGTCCCATGATTTATTAATAGGGCAAATTAGATTTACTTTTCTAAACATTGCTCTTTGTAGTACCTTCCCTCTTCCCGTCTTGTTCTCCTTACAAGGTCAATTTGTATGTTATAAGCTTCTGGAACAGTGTCACAATTTGTGACTTTCATCTTACTGATGTGTCACATTCCATCTCATTCAAATTCTGCAGGACATGTAAATAATTCTGATCTGAATTTATATTCCTGCCGTGTTTACCTCCTAGTCATGTACTTTTCTCAGCTTGCCCGTCAAGAGCTGTGCCATCAGTTATATAATTCACACCTCCTTTCCTTATTTTTAGTTCTCTCCTTCCCACATTATTATTTTAAGTTGAGAGTTGTATGTACCGTTCCCCTTGCCTCCTGCTCCTCATGTCATGTCAATGTATTTCTAACAGCAGGATGCTCTGAGTGCTCAAGACTTTTCTCTGCATGCGGGAGACAAGACTGCCCAAGGAAAATGAAAAGCATAGGGGTGAGACAGGAATACAGCAAATATAAGGCAAGCTGAAAAGAGGAAAATGGAGAAAAAAGCAAGAAAAGAAAACAAAAACTCAGAAAGAAGTGAAGAAAGAAACCAAGAACCAAAAGCTGAGCCGAGACTAGGTGTTATATCAGGTAACCCAAGCAAAGGGGTTTTCAGATGTGAAGAAATCTTAAAAGGTCAATTAATTCAACCCCAGCATTTTGACAGGTTAGGAAACCGAAGTTCAAAGATGTGAACATGGGTCATAAAGGTGGTTGGGAGCAGGGCTGTGAGCAGAACCCCATTTTCTTCTACCTTGCAGGACAATGTTCTTTTCCACTCCGTGGTTCTGTCTCTGGGGCAACTCTTTAGGGTGGCCAGAGTCAGGGGAAAAGCATTATGAGGAATTCCAGATGATTCTTTCTCACTGCTTTTCTTCCTCAGATAACAAACCTGACTTTACCCTCAATTGCAAAATGCCTTTCTAGAAGTTCAGTAACTTCTGTTATTGGTGATGAATCTTGGCCACTTGATTGGATTTAGTGAACAAATACTTTATTGCACTTACCATGTACTAGGCGCTGTTCTAAGTTTTTGTTTATTTGTTGTCTTTTAAAGTTTTTCCCCCCATATATTAATTCCTTTTATTCTCATATCAACCCCAGGCTGAATAAGGGTAAGAAAAATGTGCCCGTGGTCTTTTGAACTCTAGCTGCTGGACACTCTAGCTCCTATTAGGAATCCTCCACTTGGTGACATAAATATCCCCTCATGTGAAGCTAGTTTTGAAAGTCTTGTAAGTCAGACTGCAGGGTGCATCATGAAAAGCTGTATCTCTTCACCACCTGGAGCCTCAGGAAATGGAATATCCAGGGGCTGCCAGGAGGCTTGGGACAAGCATGAACAGTTCCAGTCTGAATGCATGGTTGACATTTGCTTTTTATTCCACTCCTTTGGTCTCTGACTTCATAAGTCTGCTTTCTTGCCCACAAACATATACCATTTGTTTATTGTTTCTCACTGGTTAGGTCATCTGCGAACGCTCCATTCCGCTACTCTGAATAAAAGTCCTATTTCCAATGACTTACTCTATTTACTCTTTCAATCTCTAAAATTTGGACAAAGACAGCCTCATGAGACAGTAGGGCGCCTAGGAACAATCCCCTACAGCTGATCTGAGTTCTAAAGGGCAAAAAGGTGACACGAGACAGCTTTCCCTTACAGGGAGCAGAATTATTCTGGGTTGCTGTGGTGGAGCAGGAAGGGACAGTAATATATATAGGACCCTGATGAGAGACCCTCCACATAACCTATTCTCAGTTCCTCTCTCTCTCCCTCTCACTCCCTCCCCCCCACCTCACACTCACACACACACACACACACACACACACACACGCACACACACGCGCGCGCGCGCGCGCGCCCGACCCCAGTCCCGCCACACCTCGCCCCGCTTGCTTCCCCTTGGTATCTTCCCTGTCTCCGCCGCGCGCTCTGGCGAGACCCAGGAACCCTAAGGGACGCTGGGCGTCATGGAAGGAGCAGCCCCGCGCGCTCTGCTCTCGCGGCGGTCACGTTCCCTCCCGATACCGCCGGGCCGCGCCGGCCTTCACCTTGATCCGCACGTAGCAGTGGGTACCCAAAGAGGGGTCGTTCAAACACGCGGGAGGGTGTTCCCGGGCGACCCTCCGGAAGGTCTGAGCGGGTCCCTTGCCGATGCTCCACAAAAGTTTGAGCAGGTAGATGGAGGCGCAGAGCCCGCAGTAGCAGTAGACCAGGGACCAGAAGAGCAGGGACCGGATCGTGACCGTCAGGCGGAGCAGGCAGTCCCGCAGCCTCGCCATCGGGTGGGGCCGGCGGCGGGGCCCGCTGCCCTTCCGAGGCGCAGGAGCGGCGGCGCTCACTCGGGCTGCGGAGCGAGACAGCCGGCGCGGCGGCGCGCCTCCCTGCGGGGCCCCGTGGTGGCTGCGCTCGGCCGGCGTCCCGTGGCCCCGCCGCGGGCTTCCGCGCTCACTGTGCGCGCTCGGGGCCGCTGCGCCCTGCCCGGGAGCACTGCGGGTCAGACCCCCTGCCCTGCGGGTTCCGCCCGAGACTGGGCGAGGGCAGAGCCCGGCCTTCCTCCGCAGAGTGAGACCCCGGTTCGAAATTGCCAAACTGTGGGGAACATGAAGGTGCGACTTTCCCAAATCTCCGCTCTTACTTTGACCCGGGTTCAAGTCCTCTCATTGCCTGCTTAACTGCTGGAATTTCGTTAGGCCTTTTTCTGGATCAGAGAATTGTGGGGGCGCGCGGCCAAGAGAGGCAGTGAACGTTTTCATACTATATGACAGACGTTATTACTTTATTCATTCCTAACACTCTTCTGAAGGTGTTGATATTCTCCAACAAGGTTGAGAGTGGTTATCGGCCCAGCTAGGCCTCGCCGGTTCCAACGGCACGCCTCTGGAAACCCCTGGTCTGTTTTCCATCCCTGTAAGTTTTCCTTTGCAAGACTATTATATAAATGCAATCATGAAATATGTAACTTTTTGTCTTTGGCTCCTTTTACCCAGCATAATGCATCTGAGATGCAACTACGCGGCTCCATGTATTGTTTCTTTTTTATTGCTTGCTAGCTAGTGTTTCATTGAATGGATGTGCCATATTGTTTATCCATTACCCAGTTAAAGGACATTTGAGTTGTTTCCAGTTTTGTGGTTAGGAATAAAGCCACTGTAAACACTCGTGTGAAGTTTTTTGGGTGAACTTAAGTTTTTCTTTCACGTGGGTGAGTACTTAGAAGTGGGACTTCTGGGTCAGGTAAAACGTGCATTTAACTTCATGAGAAACTGCCAAACTGGCTTCCAAACTGTACAACTTTGAATTCATACCAGCTATGGGTGGGAGTTATGGCTTGGTTATATTCTTGCAAGGAATTGGTATTGTCAAAAAAAATTTTTTTTTCAATTGTTGTAATTCCAGGAAGTGTGTAGCATCTCATTGAAATTTTATTTTACATTTCCCTAGTGACTAATAATGTGTGGGGATCTTTATGTACTTGTGTGCCACTCGAATATATTCTTCTTTGACAACGTGTCTGTTAAAATCTTTTACTCGTTTTTAAAAGATTGTGTTGTTTGTTTTCTTACTATCGAGTTCACGATTTGTCTATATACTTTGGATACAAATCCTTTATCATACATCATGCGATTTGCAAATATTTTCCCAGACTGTCTATGCCTTTTCAGTCTTATAACGGAGACTTTTGAAGAGCACAATTTAATTTGTATTTTAAATTTCTATTTATGTATTTATTCTTTTAAAGTAGGATCCACACCCAATGTGGGGTTCAAACTCATGACCCTGATATCAAGAGTGGTACACTCCACTGACTGAGTCAGCCAGGTGCCGCCCAAAATTTCTTAATTTTGATGCCATCCAATTTATCACTTTTTGTCTTTTATAGATGGTACTTTTGGTCTTGTATGTAAGAAATCTTTGCATAACTCATGGTTAACAGGATTTCTTTCTCCTATGTTTTCTTCTAGAAGTTTTATGGCTTTATATTTTATATTTAGGTCTATGAATAAGTTTTTTCCAAAACTTTTTACTGTTTATGTAAACATTTTTAATTGCACTATGGTTAACATATGGTGTTCTATTAGTTTCAGGTGAATTCACCTGACAAATGCACTAATTCACCTGAAACTAATAGTGATTCAACAACTCTCTACATTACTCAGGGCTCACCATGATAAGTGTTCTCTTAATCCTCTTCACCTGTTTCACCCATTCCACCCCCCCCCCCACCCCACCTCTTCTCTGCTAAATCATCAGTTTGCTTTCTATAATTAAGAGTCTGGTTTTTTTATATATCTCCTTTTTTATTCATTTGTTTTGTTTCTTACATTCCACATGAGTGAATTCATATGTTATGAATTCAAAAAAAATTTGAATTTGTCTTTCTCTGATTGACTTATTTTGCTTAACATTATACCCTCTAGATCCATCCATATTGTTGCAAATGGCAAGATGTCATTATTTCTTATGGCTGAGTAATATTCCTGTGTGAGAGAGAGAGAGAGAGAGATGTCTGTTTTATCCATTCATCTATGGATGGATACTTGGGCTGTTTCCATAATTTGGCTGTTATAAATAATGTAATAATGCAGGGGTGCCTATATCTTTTTGAATTGGTGTTATTGTACTCTTTGGGTAAATACCCGTTAGTGGAATTACTGGATCATATGGTAATTCTGTTTTCAATTTTTTTTTTGAGGAACCAGGTTTATGATCCATTTTGAGTTAATTTTTGTATAGGGCACAAAATATGGATTGACATTTATGTGTTGCATGTGGATGTATAATTGTTTTGGTATGATTTTTTGAAAAGAGTGTTCTTCCTCTACTGAATTGCCTTTGTGCCTTTGTTGAAAATCACTTGATGTGCAGGACTATTTCTAAGCTGCTAGTCTGTTTCATTGAGCTGTGTGTCTGTATTTTCTCCAATACCACATTGTCACTACTTTTGAAAGTAGTACAGTAAGTCTAGAATTCAGATGAGTCCTTAAACTTTGTTCTTCTTTATAAAAATTGTTTTTGGGGGTGCCTGGATGGCTCAGTCAGTTAAGCCTCCAACTCTTGATTTCAGCTCAGGTCATGATCTCATGGTTGTGGGATTGAGCCCTGCAATGGACTCCACACTGAGCGTGGGGCCTGCTTAGGATATTCACTCATTCTCTTTTTCTGTCTCTCTTTTTCTCATTCACTCATTCTCTTTTTCTGTCTCTCTCTCAAAATAAATAAATAAACATTGGGAAATAAATAAAAATTGTTTTGGCTACTCTTAAGTTACTTAACCTTTTCCAAAAATTGTTTTTTAGTATTTACTATTTTTAGGCAAAAATTGTTAATTGAAATGCATTGTATCTATTGATTTTGGAGAAAAGTGATATTTTAACAGTATTATGTTATTCAGTCCATAAACATGACATATCACTCCATTTATTTAGATCTTTGATTTCTTTCATTAGTTTTTTTTTATCATTTAAAACATGCAAATATTGCATATATTTTGCAAGATTTATACCTTAGTATTTCTTTTTTTATATTATTGTAAATGCTACTTTTTTCAATTTCCAGTTGCTTATTACTAGATTTTTGGTTTTTGTCTTGGATCCTGAGACCTTGCTGCACTCACTTATTAGTTCTAGTAGCTTTTTGAAAGACTGGGGTTTTTTATGTAGATAACCATGTCATCTGTGAATAGAAACAGTTTTATTTCTTCTTTTCCTGTATGTTTGCCTATTATTTCTTTTTCTTGCCATATTGCACTGGCTAGGACGTCCAGTACAATAATGAGCAGGATGGTGAGAACGGACATCTTTACCTTATTCCTGATCTTAGGGTGCAGAAAGCATTCAGTCTTTCACTGTCAAACATTGTATTAGCTAAATATTTAATTAGATGCCATTTATCATGTTGAGGAAGTTCTTTTCTGTTTCTGGTTTTGGAGAGGTTTTTTTGTTTTGCTTTCTTTTGTTTTTCATAAATGGAGGTAAAATTTTGTCAAAGGCTTTTGCTTCTCGAGATAATCATAGTTTTTCCTCTTTAATATTTTTGACTTGGTTAATTACATATAAAATTTTTTAATGTTGAACCAACCTTTCATTGCCAGATTAAACCCTACTTGATCATGAAATATATATTTTTTGTAACTTGTTGAAATCAACTTAATACTTGGTTGATGATTTTTACATCTATATTTCTTATCTATTTTCTTATATATTCTGGAAGAATTTATATAAAATTAGTATTATTTCTTCCTTAAATGTTTGGTAGAATTATCCAAAAAAACCACCTAGGCCTTGAGTTGTTTTTTTAATTCTTTTTTCTCAAAGATTTTAAAATACAATTTATTTATTTATTTAAAATATACTTCAAGGGCGCCTGGGTGGCTCAGTCGGTTAAGCGTCTGACTTCAGCTCAGGTCACAATCTCACGATCCGGGAGTTCGAGCCCCGTGTCGGGCTCTGGGCTGATGGCTCAGAGCCTGGAGCCTGCTTCCGATTCTGTGTCTCCCTGTCTCTCTGCCCCTCCCCCGTTCATGCTCTTCTCTCTCTGTCTCAAAAATAAATAAACATTAAAAAAAATTAAAAAATAAAATAAAATAAAATATACTTCAATATGTTTAATAGTTATAGAACTATTCAGTGATCTGTTTCTTCTTTGCTATTTTGTCTCAAGATTTTATCCGTTTCATGTAAGTTGTTGAATTTATGGCCATAGCGCTCTTCATGCCCTTATTATCTATTGAATGTCTGTGGATTTGTGATGTCCTCCCTTTTACACTTGGCATTCATAATTTGTGTCTTTTGTTTTTCTTGGTAAGTCTGGTTAGAGGCTTATTTTATTATCTTTTTAGAGAAGAAAGAGCTTTTGGTTTTATTTTCCTTTTTTTTTTTTTTTTGCTATTAATTTCATTGATTTCTGCTCTAATTTCCTTTCTTCTGCTACATTTAGGTTTAGTTTGCTTTTCTCTTTTTAGTTTCTTAAGATAGAAGCTTAAATGATTGATTTGAAATCTGTTATGTTTTAATGTAAGCATTTAACGCAAAAAAAAATTTCCTCTTAGTGCTTCCACTGCGTTCCATAAATTTGAATATGTTGTGTTTTCATTTTTATAAAATTCAAAGTATTTTCTAATTCTTCATGTGATTACCCTTTTTACAATGTGTTACTTAGAAATGCTTAATTGCCAGGTATTTGAGGGGATTTTGCAGATATATTTTTTGTTGTTAATTTCTAGTTTCAATCCAGTATTGTCCAAAGAATTGACCTTGGAAACTATCTATTCTTTTAAATTTGTCAAAGTTTGCTTTATGTCTCCGAATATGGTCTACTTTGGTGAATGTTCCAACTGCATTTGAAAAGTTGTTGTTACCTGGAGTGTGGTATATATGTTAATTAGGTAAATTGGTTGGCAATGCTGTTCAGGACTGTTAGGATCCTTACTGATATCCGGTCTACTTGTTTTATCAATTGCTGAGAGAAGAATGTTGAAATCTATCAATAATGGGGGATTTGTCTGTCTTTCTTTCTACACAATCCTACTGTTTTTGCTTTAGATAGTTATATTTTGGAGCATTTATAAATATGATAAAATGAATTTTTATAATTACCTCCATTTATGCCATTCTCAGTGTTCTTCATTCATTATATAGATACAAGTTTCTCTCTGGTATCATTTTCCTTCTATCAGAGAACTTTAACCTTTCTTGTAGAATAGGTCTGCTGGCAATTAATTCTTTCAGGTTTTGTTTATTTGAAAAAGTGTTTATTTCTCCTTCAATTTTGAAAATATTTCCAGTGGATATAGAAGTTTAGGTTGACAGGATTTTCATTTTAGAACTTTAAAGATGTCCCTTCATTGTCTTATGGCTTTCACAGTTTCTGATGAGAGGACTGCTGTGTTTTTATCTTTGTTCTTCTGTATTTAATGCCTTTTTTACCTTGAGTATCTCAATATTTTCTGTTTGTCTTTGCTTTTAGCAGTTTAAATATGATGTATCCAAGTGTGTGGGATTAGGGGTGGGTGGGTATTTATCTTGTTTAGCATTTTATAAGCTTCTTGAATTTATGGTTTTGTGTCTTTCATTATGTGAAATAATGGAAAAAAATATACTAGTCTCTGTCCCTAGTTCCTGTCACAGAGCTCCTGAAACCCTTGTAATTTCCTAAGTGATGAGACCATTAGCAGCATCGTTTGTTCTAATATTTGCTCTTTAACCTGTACCTGACACGGGGCTCCTAAGACCTTCATAAACTCATAGTGGTGAGAGCATTAGGAACATCTTTTGTTCTAATGAGGTGACTCTGAGTGGGTTCCTGGATGGCTCCTGGATGGTGACTGGTTACCAGAAAGGCCAAGCCATTATTAGAAGCTTGGACTTTCAGCTCCCTGCCTCCTCCAGAGGGAGAGGGGCTGGAAATAGAGTTAATAATTGATCATGCCTATGTGAGGAAGCCTACATAAAAATCTCAATTCTCTGGGGCTCAGAAAGCTTCCAGGTGGGTGAATACATCCATGTACCAGGATGATGTACCTCAACTTCACAGGGACAGAAGTTCCTAAACTCAGGACCCTTTCACAACTTGTCCTATGTATCTCTCCATCTAACTTTTCATCTCTATCCTTAATTATATCCTTTAATAAACTGGTAAACAGAAGTGTTTCTCTGAGTTCTGTCGGCCACTCTAGCAAATAATTGAATCCAAGGTGAAAGGAGTTCATGGGAACCTATGAACTGTAGCCAAGTTGGATAGAAGTTGTGAGTAACCTGGTGACATACTACTTGCAATGGACCTCTGAGGTGGGGGTCAGTCTCATGGGATCTGATGCTATCTCCAGGTAGATAGTGTCAGAATTGAGTTAAATCAGAGGACACTGAGATGGTATTGCAGAGGATTGCTTGGTGGGGGGAAAACCCCTACTATGTGAGTAGTAAAAGAGGCACACAGGAGAAAGAACTGAGGGTTTCCCCCTACTTAGAAGGAAAAACTGGAGGCTTTTTCCAATACATAATAATCTTGAAGAATTCTCAGCTATTGTCCTTTCAGATATTTCTCTAATTCCATTATCTCTCTCTTCTCTTGAGATTTCGGTTTTATGTTATACTGTTTAATATTGCCCTACAGCTTTTGGACATTCTGTTTTGTTGTTTCCACCACACCTTACTTTTTGTGTTCTTTGCTTTTTTGTTCTGGTAATTTCTTTTGATCAGTATTTAGGTTCACTAATTCTTTCTTTGGCTGTATTGATTCTACTGATAAGCCCATCAAACAGTATCTTCATTTCTGTTACCAGGTTTTTCATGTCTAGCATTTCCATTTGATTTTTTTTTTTATGGATTTCTATCTTTCTATTCTAATTACCCATTTTTAACTTTTTTTAAGTTTTATTTATTTTGAGAGAGAGAGAGAGAGAGAGAATTCCAAGCAGCCTCTGCACTGTCAGCACAGAGCCTGATTCAGGGCTTGATTGCACAAACTGTGAGATCATGACCTGAGCCCAAATCAAGAATTGGATGTTCAACTGACTGAGTCACTCAGGCACCCCTGAAATTACACATTTGATCACACATTGTCCATTTTTCCTCTAGAGCTTTTAATACGTTAATCATAGTCATTTAAATTTTTAAAAATATTTTCAGCTATGTATCATCCTTTAGTCTTTTTCTTTCTTTTGATTGCTTTACCTTTACCAGTGGGGTTTTTGTTTTCCTTGATGTTTTGTATGTCTCAAGTTTTGTTGAAAGACATTGTGTGTAAGACTATAGAGAAAGATATCTATTTTTTGCCTGAAAATTAACACGTGTTTTCTTTTGCTATGCTTTTAGTATGGAGGTTGTGTCAATCTAGTCAGATGTTGATTGGATTTGTTGGATTTGTTGCTATGGTTACCCCCAACAATACCATAAATTTCAAATTTCTCTAGTGTTACCCTGTGTTTAGGGTGGAGACTGGTTTGCCAGTGAATTTTTCTCAGTATCTGCTACATGCTCATCTTTAAGTCTTTATGCTTGGTGATAGAGAGATGGTCTCTCTCCATGCTTTTGTTCCTCTGATAGCAGTAGACTGCTTCTGTTACTGAATGCTTATTACCCTGGTGGTAGGAAGTACAGGAGGGAAAAGGGCATTCTCTGCTGTCCTAATTCAACCTCATAGGCAGACACTATGGATATTAGGATATCAGAGCATCTTGGATTTCAAGGTGAGATCTTCTCAATGATCTTTCCTGTCCCCAGTGACAGGGTCTCTCTAATGGTCTAGAGCCATGATACATTTCCTGCCCCTGTCCCAGATTAGGTTTATTTCTGTTTTCTTCTCCCCAGCTGTAGTAGGTCATGATCAGTGCCCTATAGGTGGTAGAGTTTTCTGGGGTCATGATCTCACAGCCTGTGAGTTCGAGTGCCACATCAGGCTCTGTGCTGACAGGCTCAAGCCTGGAACCTGCTTCTGATTCTGTCTCCCTCTGTCTCTGCCCCTCCCCTGCTCGCTCGCTCTCTCTCTCTCTCTCTCTCTCTCTCAAAAATAAATAAACATAAAAAAAAGTTGGTCTAAGTTCCTGGATAATATAGTGGTAGATTTCCTTGTGAGGTCCTGCTTTGTCCTTCACAACTTCTAGGATGTGAACTGCACTAGCAAAATCATTTAACCATCTGCATCAATTAACACAGAGTAGCATCAGTGATTTTGGGTTTTTGAACCAGATCATAGCCAAGAAGTGTGTTCATCCCTTTATGACAATTCTCAGGCATCGATATCTGACTTGTTGAAGCATGTTGCCCAGTGAACATCAAACTCCTCATCTGTCTCATGTGACCCCTGGGAGCAGCAGGGAATTGACTGGAAAGCGGCCATGAGGCTGGAGGACAGAGCAGGGTACAGGAGGCCTCAGGGGCTGGCATTGGGGGGTGGCTGCTGCTGCACTGCAAAGGGGTAGAGTGGGCGCCGAGCATGATGGTGATGGCGGCACACAGTCTAAGGCTAAAGGGAAACTGGGTGAGGCTTTGTATGTTTTATTTATAAGAAAGTGACAACTGGTTTCTAGTGTGGCTAGATACCATTTTACATTCCCACAAGAAATGTATGAATGATCCAGTTTCTCTGCATCCTTGCCAGCATTTTGTGTAGTCACTATTTTTTATTTTAACCTTCCTGATAGGTGTGCAGTGAAAGCTCATTGTGATTTCAATTTACATGTCACTGATGGCTGCTAATGATGGTGAACATGCTTTCATATGTGTGTTTGCTATATGTATATGCTGTTTGGTGAAATTTTGTTCATGTCTTTTGCCCATTCTAATTAGTTCTTTTTACTCTTGGATTTTGAGATATATCTATCTGTATCTATCTAGATAGATATAGATAGATATAGATATACCTTCTTATATGCCATTCCTTGTCAGACATGTGGTTTGTAAATATTTTCCTAATCTGTAGCTTACCTTTTCACAGAGCAAAATTTCTAGTTTTGATGAGATCCAGTTTATCAGTTTTTTCATTTATGGACCATACTTTTGGGATCAAGTCTAAAAACTCTTTGCCTAACCGTAGAACCTAAAGATTTTTTTTTCTACAATTTTTATAGTTTTCTATTTTACATCTGAATCCAAGATCCATTGTGTGTTACTTTTTGGATAAGATACAAGTTTTAGGTTGAGTTCCCATTCCCATGGATATCCAATTGCTCCAGCACCATTTGTTGAAAAGACTGTCTTTTCTCCATTGAATTGCACCATTGTCAAAAATCACTTGAGCCTATTTGTGTGGGTCTATTTCTGAGTTCTTTGCTCTGGGGTCCACTATTCCACTAATACCACATTTTCTTGATTACTGTAGCTTTATAGTAAGTCTTGATATCGTACAGAATTATTCCTCTCACCTTTTTTGTCAATATTCTTCATTCTAGCGCCTTTGCCATTCTGAGTTTTAGCATAAGCTTGTCTATGTCTGTGAAAAACTTCACTAGGATTTTATAGGATGTGCATTAAAACAGATTAGTTTGAGAACTGAATCTTTCCTGTGTTGAGTCTTCCAATCTATGAACACAATAGGTCTGTTTAATTTTTTCTTCAATTTCTTCCATAAGCATTTTGTAATTTTCAGCATACAGATCCTGTACATTTTGTTAAACATATACCTAAGTATTTCATTTTCTTTGGAGTGATTATAAATGTTACTGTTTTTAAGTTACCATATGCTCATTAGTAAGAGAGATCAGATTTATTTTTGTATGTTGATACTGTATCCTCTGACCTTGCTTATGTCATTTATTGTAAGTTTTTTGTAGATTTCTTGGGATTTACCATGTAGAAAATCATGTGCAAAAATTCAGCTAAATTAATTCAGAAACTGCTTAAATGTTACAATTTCAAAAAAAAATCCCCATAGCTTATGGTGAAATCCTGTACTTTTCTTTAAAATTGTAAATAAGAATGATTACTATCGCTTCCATTATTTGATATTATTTTGGGAAAGTATAGCTAATGAAATTGAAAAAAACCCAACTGAAACAATCTGTATGACTTTTCTTTTTATTACATTGGGTGGAATTTCTAATTCTAAGTTGAATAAGAATGGTTCAGTGGATATTCTTGCCATGTTCCCAAATTAGGGGGAAATCATGGAGTCTTAAGTACAACATTAGCTGCAGGTTTTTTCTGGATGCTCTTTATACTTAACACCATTAAGTATAACATTAGCTGTGGATTTTTTCTGGATACTCTATCAGATTGGAGAAATTTCCCTGAAAAAACTTGCTGAATCCAAACAAGTTGGATTTTGGATTACACTGATTAATTTCAAATGTTGAAACAGCTTTGCATACCTGGAATAAATCAATTTTTCATGGTATATAATTATGTCCATCTATTGTAGCATTTACAAAATTTGCTAATTTTTTTTGAAGATGTTTGTGTCTAAATTCATGAGAGATAATGCCTGCAGCCTCTTTTTTTTTTTTTTTTGGATTTGGTTCTAGTATCAGGGTAATACTGGCCTTATAAAATGAGTTGGAAAGTGTTCCTTCTTCCCAATGATAAAATTTGTCCTGTCATGGGACACGTGGCTGGCTCAGTCAGTACAGCATGTGACTCTTGATCTTGGGGTTGTAAATTTGAGCCCCACATTGGGAATAGAGATTACTTGCAATCAAAATCTTAAAAAAGAAAATTTTTGTCCTGTTGATAAAAATTATATAACCAATTTCTGGAAGAAGAATTTTCTGGAATAGATTTTTCTGGAAGAGACTGTGTTAAATTAGCATTAATTCTTCTCTAAATGTTTGGTGTAATTTTCCAGTGGAACTGTATAGGCTTGGAGATCTCTTTCTCAGGAGCTTTTAAATTATGAATTGAAATTGTTACAGGGCTATTCAGATTATTTCATTTTGAATTTTGGTAGTTTATTATTTGAAGAATTGGTCCACTTCAATTTTTTTAATGTAGTTATTGGTAGTATTCCTTTCTATTTTTTTTTTAACAGTTGTAGGATCTTTGGTGATATTCACTACTTCATTCTTACTGTTGGTAATTTGTGTCTTTTTGTTAGTCTTGCTAGCTGTTTAAACACTTTACCTTTTCTCCCTCAACCGCCAGCTTTTTTTGTTTGTTTGTTTGTTTGAATTTCATTAATCTCTGCTCTGGTCCTGCTTTGGATGTGCTTTTTCTAGGTTGTTGAGTTAGGGAATTAAGATTATTGACTTAAGACTTTTCCTTGTTTCTAATGCAAGCACTTGGCACTTCTAAATTTAGTACTCTTTAACAGCATCCTACATATTTTAGTATGTTGTATGTTGACATTCATTTCTGTGTTTTTAAAATTTTCTTGTAAGATTTCCTCCTTGGTGGTGCCTAGGCAGCCAGTCAGTTAAGCGTCTGCTTCTTGATTTTGGCTCAGGTCATGATCTCGCAGTTCATGAGTTCGATTCCCACATCAGGCTCTGCACTGGCAGCACAGAGCCTGCTGGGGATTCTCTCTCTCCACCCCCCCCCCCCTTGCTTGCATTCTCTCTATCAAAATAAAAAAGATTTCGTCTTTGATCCATCAATTATTCGTAAGTGGATTGTTCAGTGTTGTGATTTTTCTATTGTCTGTTATTGATTTATGATCTGATACTATTATGATTAAAGAACATACTCTACATAATTTCAATTGTTTTAAATTTGTTTCATGACCCAGGAGCTAGTGTCTTGGTGAACATCCCATGGATGCTTTAAAAAAAAAAAAAAAGTGCATTCTGTTGTTGGTTATAAAATGGCAGTATCTATTTACACTCCCCAATAGCAGCATATGAGTTCCCATTGATCCTCTCCAACGTTTTATAATGTTAGAGACCTTATTTTTGCTAATTCAATAGGTAAAAACTGGTATTTCTTATGGCCTCAAATTTTCATATGCCACACATAAGAAGGCTGAGTATCTTTTCATGTTTATTAACTACATGACTTTCCTCTTAAGTGAAATGCCTGTGTATGACAGAGAATTACTTATATTCATATGTTGCTCTGTAGTCAAGTATGCCCAAGTGGGCTGTGGCCAGAAGGATATGAGTGCAAGAAGTCTAAGTCTCTACCAAGTCTGGCCCTTAAAAACATCCAGTGTGATCCTATCTTGCTCTGCCACATCAATATTAGAGACCATATGTTCCAGATGGCATAATTACAACATGGAAAAGGCATCTCACACTGCCATACTTTCCATGAAAATGGAATATCCTTTATACATTTGCTTTAGAGTAAAACATTTTGTAGTAAATTTTTATTTCACTTTCATTTTGATAGTTTTGCTGGGTACAGAATTCCAAGCTGGTAACTTTTTTATTTAATCAAAGACTAGTGATAAACATAGATACAGCACAATTACCTAAGATCATTCTTTATACACACAATGTATATAGATTACATACAATCTGAAAGAAACCTGCATTCAGCAGTGAAATGTTTAGATTTTCCTTCCCTCCCTAAAGAAATTTTTTTTAACCACCCAAATTTAGAATTTCATCAATACACACTCTCCTGTGACAAACAGTTCAGACATAGAGATTGCAAAAACTAGATGCTAACATTATGAAACTTTGTTAATAAAAAAATAAATAAACAGAAGCAGCCATGATTGAGATACATTGTTACTGACAACTGTGTCCTAAGGGACAGTATCAAAAGGTTGTGATGCGAGGAAAGCTATATATACATACACAATAAGAAAATAAACTTCACAATTAACACATGCATGTTTAATTCTGGAAAAATCATAGCCCTCCAAAATTTCTTTGCGTTTCAAGCTGACGGTTATTTTTCTCTCAAAAATTTGAAGATTTAATTCCACTCTTTGGTGGTCATTGTTGCTAATAACTCATTATTTCTATTTGGTGATCACTCCATTTCTCTGACTGCCTGCTTATGGTATTGTTAAGACCATTGAAAAATAGGTATGGATTTCTTTGGGATGTACTCTGCCAATCCTTGCTATAGATCTCTTAATAGCTCTTGCATTTTCTTTCTCCTTGTCTGTGCTATATCCTGGTACATTTACTGTATATAATTTCTAGCTGATTTTCTCTTTATGTGTCTAATTGTTTTAACCCATCCATTGAGTTTTGCTTTTGGTTTACTTCAACACTTTCTTTCCTACAAATCTTTTTCCAAATCTGCCCATTTTCCTCCAAAAATCTTATTTCTTTAAACATTTTACAAATAGCTAGTCTACTGCAGTCCTGGAAAGAAGGTGATGAACTATATTTGTTGTTCATTGTTTCTGCTAACTCTTACCCACTGTGGCTTGCTTTTTGTATCATTCATCTTTGATACTAATTTCTTGACCTTAATTTGTGGTGATCCTGCTTATGTCTCTAGCCAACCTGGGACCACTCCAGCTTCTTGAAGACAACATTCTCTCAACATTGGTCCTGGCATCTGACCTCAAGAGAGCCCTACCATTTCAGTTGCTTACTGCTCTCCTCCCAACTAAATGTGTGTGTGGCAGGGAGGGGGTTGGTCCTCAGAGAGTTTCCCCTGCCTCTGAGACTGGTAATGCCTTAAAAAATGGGTCTCATGCAGGATATATTTGTAATACTAGAAACAAAATTGGTAGGTCTCTAAACCTAATTATAATCTAATCCCAATCAAAATTCTAATTTTTATTTTCACTCAACTTTTACAAATTGGATAAAGTGATTATAAATTTCTTAGAGTGAGAGCTATTGCCATTCGAAGGTTTGCTAAGTAAACTGTGGCAGCATAATTGATAGTTCATTTAGAAAAAAAAGAAATCTGGTTTCCTATCTCTTACTATATATAAAAATGTCTTTAATCCACCTGGAATCTTAGTGTAAAATTTAATTGTCTGGATTTTAAGTACAAAATAAAGACTATTTTATCATCTTGACGTGGGGGATACAATCCAAAACAAGGCAGAATAGCCAGACACTATAAAGGAAAATCTAGACATACGGCTATATAAAATTTTAAATTTTAATGGAAAAAAAGGCAATAAATCTCAAAAGACAAGCAGTAGATTGTGAAAAAATGTTTCTAAACCAGAGGGCCAACATTTAAAAAAAAGAAGCAGCAGCAGCAGCAGCCTTGTCCACATTGATAACCCAAAAGGAGAATGAGTAAAGGATATTATTGGTTACTAGGCAAGTCACATGGCTAACAAATACAAGAGAATCTACTCCACCTGTAGTCTGGGAAATAGAAATTTAAAAAGCCGATTATAATTTTTTCATTCAGATTAGCAAAGAATATGAAGGCAGTAATATCCAATGCTGGTGAGAATAATGGGGAAAATAGTACTTTCAAACTCCTAGGAATGTGACCTGATCTAACATTTTTTGGAAAAGTTATCTGGTACCTCCTATTAAAATAAAAACTACTCCCTTTGATTGTAACTTCTAACCCAGCAATCCCATTTTAAGAACTCTACTCTTTAGAAATAGAAGCACAATTATGCAAGGCTACATAAACAGTATATTTACTTCAGCATTGTTCATGGTAGAAAAAGACTGGAATCAACTGAATCAGTAGGGGATTACATAAATCATGATATGTCTGTTCTTTTAAAAAAAAATAAAAAAATTTTAACATTTATTTACTTTTGAGAGAGAGAGAGCGAGCCAAGAAGGGGTAGAGAGAGAGGGAGACACAGAATCTGAGGCAGGCTCCAGGCTGAGCTGTCGACACAGAGCCCCACGTGGAACTTGAACCCACGAACCATGAGATCATGACCTGAGCCGAAGTCTGGCACTTAACCGACCAAGCCATCCAGGCGCCCCATGATATGTCTGTTCTATGGAATGAAATACATACTTTTAAAAAAGAATGAATTAGTCTATGTCCATTTAAAGACCTAGACAGATGCTCATGATGCATTAAGAAAAACCCAACTGTCAAGTAACATGTGTAAATGATCATGTTTTTGTAAAAACAACCCCCTCAATGTCCTGACATGTCTATATTTGGATGAGCAAAAGAAGATTGAAAAATCTTTGATCTCTCAATAGTTGGGGTGGAGAGGAAAGTGTTTCTTACTATCTCTACATTGGTAGTAAGATTTCTGGGCAGCATTATGGCTAACGAGTTTATGCTCATGAATTTGAAGTGAGACTGGTTATGGTTCCATGTGTTTCTGTAACCACAAACAGCTTCATGGGTGCAGAGCGGGCAGTCAGATTTAATAAGGATTTGAGTTTTGCCAAGTGAATACAACATGAAAGTAAATTATAAGGAACAGAAACTTGCATAAGGAAAGCAGTGAGGGTATGAAGGGGAGAGGTACTGTGAAAATCTATAGGATTAATGGATTTTAAGGTCATGGTGAGGTCTAACAATTGTTGGAGTCAAGGGTTATCTGGAGTAAGCTAAAAAAGGTATGAGGAAGTAGTAAGAAACTAGCGTGCTTGAAATTGAGATCAAGGAAAGATTTTAGTTATTGGCAATGACAAAGGAGTGGTTAAAGTTAATTAGCTATTTTGATCATTAGCAGGGAGGTCAAGGGACTGAGAAGTGTCCGTTAGAGAGAAATATTGAGACAGAGACTAAAATCTCTGGGAAACAAGGAGTGAACCAGGGATGGTAAATGACTATGGGTGGTATAGTCTGATGATCATGACAAACATAAAGCTGAGGATAAAAAGGAGGAACTGCGAGGGTGTGGGGGGGAAGGTGGTCTGCAAGTGGCACCCCAAAGGTAAGAAAAACACTAGTGAAGAAACGGACTAAATGAGAGCTTGCAAGGGAGAGCCCATGTTCAGTCAGAGCAGTGGTTCTCCAACTTTAATGTGTATTAGAATCACCGTTCAACTAAGGATTATTGGACCCTGCACCCAGAGTTTCTGACTCAGTAATTCTGAGGTCTGAAAATTTGCACTTCTAAAACATTCTCAGATGATGCTAATGCAGCTGGTCCTGGGACCACATTTCCAGACAACTCAAGAAGAAAAAGAGGGAAAAAACAAGCAAAATCTTGATTATATCGGGACTGATCCCGAATCCCAGAAAACAATATGAAACAGTTTTAGAAGTTGGAGAGTAGTAAGAGATGGGGACAGAAATGGGGTCCTCACAAAACTAGGCTTGAGTTGAAGGCAAATAAGTTACATGCAGTATTTCATGAGTAAAATTAACAGAAATAAACTCCATACAAGAAGTTAAAAAAAAGCGACAGTCTTTTACTAAAAAATAATGCCTAATATAGGAAGGATCAGTTAGTTAGTAAGCTGATATTTTCTCTGCTAATCACTACATATATCTGATATATCTTCCTTAAAAAAAATACACACACAGATATATCTAATCTACAGATGATCTTTTACGAAAATAACAATGCATACTATTCAGTGTATATATATATACACACACACACACACTAATTTCTTGGTTAAAAAATAGCTATAGTTGAGTGGATAGGATTACCACTTTAATTCTAGCTGTTTCCTGAAGGTGTCACCACCATTTTAGCTACTAGTTGATCGTAATTTAAAAAATGGCTGTAGTTTAAAGTATTTCAAAAAACTATATTGATTATAAAACAAGTGAAGTCAAGAAAACTTTTCCTCTTTCTCTCAATACACACAAACTTTGAATTTTTACTTTAAATGGTATCTTAATACTGCCTGAATCATTTTACACTTCAAGAGTGCAAAATGTTAAAATATATGAAGCAGATACACATGATTGATACATAATTGCAACTTGAGGATGATGAAACAAAAATAATTTACAGATTTAAAATAAATACTATATAGTTAAGTAAAAATGTAAACATTCATTGCTATCACATATTCACATTAAGAAATGTATAAGTTCCTATAGAAACTTACATCATATTTACTATTATTTTGCTCAAATTTAACATCAACCAAACCATAGGTAACATTTTCTTTAAGCTAGATTTCATTATCAACTTTGCATACAGAATCAGCAGAGAATTTTATGTAACCGGATGCTCAAAGAAACCAAGTATTATTTGTTAGAGGTTCTAAATGTTTTTGAAGGCAGATAGATACTTGTTATAAAAGTTAAAAACTCAACAGGAACTGGTTTTTATATACCTTTATATATTTTTTTCATTTTTAAACAAGGGGCTCTTTCGGATTTTCATTGCTTATACAGGCCTATAATACATAGCAGACTATTATTTATAAAATAAATAAAATCTGGGAATTTATTCAATTTTTAGGGATTCAAAATTATAAAATTTCCTGTAAATTACACCATTTAGAAAATGAACATATAGCTATTAAAAAATATAGTGAAAATTGTTTAATCATTTTAGAGCAGTCAAAAATACAATATAAGATTGGTATCCTGGTGTTTGAAAGCAATCATTTTACCATATGCATTTTAATCTTTTAAATCATTCATTTTAAGCTGATGGTTAATTTAAAAAGTTTTAATCAAAGTTGTTTTCAAACATTGTCATAATATCGCTTTGAAGAGTCATATCAATGGTACCAGCCATCTGTAGAAAGAAGGAAAAAATTCAATGTTACTTTTAAAAAATGTATGCCTTCATTATAACTATATAAAAATGATTACACAACATTTGAAACAAATTATACAAAATGAACACTATTTAACATAATGAGTTTATGCAGTTTTCTATTTCTGTTCAAATACTATCTGATTTTTGTTAAAATATTGCTCATATCTGGGGCACCTGGGTGGCTCAGTCGGTTGAGCATCTGACTTCAGCTCAGGTCATGTTGTTGTGGTCTCTGTAAGTTCAAGCCCCGCATCGGGCTCTGTGCTGACAGCTCAGAGCCTGGAGCCTGCTTCAGATTCTGTGTCTGCCTCTCTCTTTGCCCCTGTCCTGCTTGCCCTCTGTCTCTCTCTCAAAAATAAATAACCATTAAAAAAAAAAATGTTGCTCATGTGATAAGTAAAGGTTTTAAAACTTACAATAACACTGAGAACAAGTTTAACTTCTCTCTTCAACTAAGAGAGTAAAGTCTCAATGTTGGCAAAATATTAAGAATGTGAACTGAGATTATATTGTTTCATCTACCTCTGTAATCAACATAGTGTGCTAAGACACGTAAAATTATTTTCTGAATAGACCAATATCTTAACTATTTGAGAAAACTATTAACATTAAAGTTACAGGCTTTCCTTGATTCTGCCACTTACTATGTAACCTAGGACAAATTTTGTAACCAAGTTTATTTTATATATTGTCAAATGTAGGTATTTATGAAGATCGAATCAGACTGCATATGTAACATTTAGCACACTGTTTTTCATTAAATGCTAAAAAGCCATTAAAAATAAAGTAAACAAAAAGCAAATTAAGACAAAGGAAATAAATGTTTCCTATATTTGAAGCCTTCTATAAATGCCCATGTGGTACTAGTCTTTGGCATCTGAAATGATACCAACTATGAAATTAAAAAAAAAATTTTTTTATCAGTAAATAGTAACAGCCCAGAGTGATGGATAAATGTGCCAATTTGCAATCAATTGGTTAACTTCCTTGATGAGAATCAGTATTCTTATTGGCTATGTGGGAGAAGATTTAGAATTATGATTTAGCTACCAAAAGGATAATATATGTGACTTATAAACTATAAATATTTCTTTAAATATGCCATAGGAACAAAAGAATTTTTTTTTGAGAGAGAGCGTGCATGTGAGCAGGAGAGGGGTGGAGGGAGAGAGAATTGTGGGGCTCGACCTCACAACTATGAGATCATGACCTGAGCCAAAATCAAGAGTTGGATGCTTAACCAACAGAGCCACCCAGACGCCCCAAAAATAAATTCTTAAAATCTTTACCCAGACCACTTTTTTTTAAAAATAGGTTTTATTTTTTAAGCAATCTCTACACGTAACTTAGGGTTGAACTCACAACCTCAAGATCAAGAGCTGCATGCTCAGTTGGTTAAGTATCTGACAGCTCAGAGCCTGAAGCCTGCTTCAGTTTCTAGTCTCCATCTCTCTCTGGCCCTCCCCCACTCACGCTCTGTCTCTCTCTCTCTCTCTCAAAAATAAATAATGGGAAAAGAACACTAACCATCTAGAATTCTATATCCAGCAAAAACATATTTAAAAAAATAAACGCCAGTTTAAAACACATCCACACAAAAACCTGCACACAAATATTTATAGTGGTTTACTGTAAATGCTGTAAGCTGGAAACAACCAATATGTCTGTCAATAGATGAATGGATAAACTGTGGTACATCCATATAATGGAAGTATTTAGTCAGCCAAAGGGAAAAAAAAAGCTATTAAGCTACAAAAAGACACAGAGGAACCTTAAATTCATATTACTAAAATGAAAGAAACCAATCTGAAGCAGCTACATATTATATGATTCCAACTATATGACATTCTGGAAAAGGCAAAACTATGGAGATAAACAGATCAGTGGTTGGAAGGCATGAGTAGAACGCACACAAGCAATTTTTTTTTAAAGAAAAACAGACTTAAAAAATGTTTTATTTATTTTTGAGAGAGCACAAGTAGGGTAGGGGCAGAGAGAGAAGGGGACAGAGGATCCAATGTAGGCTCCATGCTGACAGCAGCAAGCCCTATGTGGGGTTTGAACTCACGAACTGTGAGATCATGATCTGTGCCGAAGTCAGACACTCAACCGACTGAGCTACCCAAGCACCCCCAGGTGACTTTTAAGAAAGGGAAATTACTCTTATTTTTTAGTAGGCTACACCCCCAGCGTGGAGCCCAATGCAGGGCTTGAACTCACAACCCTGAGATCAAGACCTGAGCTGAGATCAAAAGTCAGATGCTTAACTGACTAAGCCACCCAGGCACCCCAGAAAGGGAAATTAATCTGATGGTACTGTAATTGTTGATCTATGTCATCATACATTTGTCAAACCCATAAAAAGTACAACACTAAGGGTGAATGTTGAAGTAAACTATGGATTTTGCTTGATAAACCGAGGTTGACAGTGATGTGTTAATGTTGGTTCATGGACTGTGGGGTGCTGATGGTGAAGTTTTGTGTTGATGGGAGGAGGGGAGGAGTATGTGGAAACTCATTGTATTTTAAGCTCAACTTGGCTGTGAATCTAAAATGCTCTAAAATATAAAGTCTATTACTGATATAAAAAGGCCAAATAAAGATATTTTCAGATACACAGAAGCTGAAAGAATTCATTACCAACTGACCTACACTACCAGAAATGTTAAAAGTCCTTTAGGAAGAAGGAAAATTGTATCATTTGGAAATCTGGAGCTAAATGAACGAAGAGCACTGGAAATGGTAACTACACAGGTAAACATAAAATTTTAACTTATTTAAAACTTTTAAAAAGATTATTTTATGGCTTAAATATTAGCATAAAAGCAGGGAAGGTAGAAATGGAAGTACACTGTTGTAAAGCTATTCTATCAAATGTGAAGTGGTATAGCATAACTCACAGGAACACTGTGCTAAGCTAATGTATGTACTAAAATCCTAAAGCAACCATCAAATAACAAAGTGTTAGTGATAATAAGTCAATGAAGAAAATAAAATGGGATCATAAAAATGCTTGATTAAAAGAATTCAGGAAAAAAAGGAGATAAAAAGAATGGACAAACAGAAAAGAACAAGATGTTGCACTCAAACTTAATCATATCAATAATCATACTGAACGCAGTTGATCTACACACTCCTATAAAAGGCAGAGATTGGATTAAAAAAAAAAGATCTCAATACATGTTGCCTACATGAAACTCACTTTAAATATAAAAACACAGGTAGGTTAAAAATAAAAGGATGAAAACATTTTTTAAATCATGCCAACACTAGTCATACAAAAGTTGAAGTGGTTATATTTCAGAGTAAATAATATCAGGAATCAAGTAAATCATTTTGTAATGAAAAGGGGGTCAATTAATCAAGAGGCCATAAAAACCCTAAATGTTAGGTGCCTAACAATGCAGCTTCAAAATACGTGAAATAAAATAGAATTACAAAGATAAAAAGACAAATCTGCAAATCATACAATCATAGATGCCAATGCCCCCTCTGGACATTTGGTAAAATGAGCAGGCAGAAAATCAGCAAGAATATAGGAGTCTTGAACAACATGCTCAACCAACTTGGCTACCCAACAGCACCAGAACATACATTCTGCTCATGTGCACACAGAATATTTACCAAGGTAGACCATAATGTGGACCATTAAAAAAGTCTCAATGGGGGCGCCTGAGTGGTGCAGTCAGTTAAGCATCGGTTATGAGATTGAGCCCTAAGTTGGACTCTGCACTGAGCTGAGAGTGGAGCCTGCTTGGGATTTTTACTATCTCCCTCTGCCCCTCCCCCACTCATGCTCTCTCTCTCAAAATAAAAATTAAAAAAAAAAGTCTCAATGGATCCAATACATTATATATTCTCTGATTACACTGGAATTTAATTAGAAATTAATAACAAATTACTAGCCAGATAATTCCCAAATATTTGGAAACTAATATACTTCTAAATAAATAATCCATGGCTGAGGGGCACCTGGGTGGCTCTGTGGGTTAAGCATCCGACTCTTGATTTCAACACAGGTGATGATCTCATGGTTTGCAGACTGAGCCCCACATCAGGCTCTGTGCTGAGCCAGCAGTATGGTGCCTGCTTGGGATTCTTTCTCTCCCCCCCTCTCTCTCTGCCCCCTCTCAAAATAAAAAACAAAACAAAATAAAAATGAAAAAATAATCCATGGATGAAAGAAGAAATCCTAGTTTTTAAAACATCATTTTCTGTATATTAAGACTCCTAAGCAAGTCAGGTTTTTTTCTTTCCAATCTTATTAAGATATAGTTGATATATAATAGAAGTCAACTTCTTCCTCTAGTGTTGAACTAAAGAAACACTGACCTGGGGCAGTTATGCAGATGGCATAACTCTGGGCCACAATTTATAGATAGTTTATTGATTTTTTCAAGAGTAATAACTGTAAGTAATGAACCACTTTATGTGCCAGGCACTTTCCTATGTGTTTACTACATGTAAATTCATTCCATCTTTAGAATAGGTATTATTTATTACCGACAAGTAGACTGAGGTACAGAGAGGTTAAATAAATTGCCAAGCCCAAAAGTCTAGAAAATGGGAGAACTAGTATTTGAACCACACAGTCTAGTAGCTCTAAGACAATACTCTATGATTATATTCTAGATCTTCGAGTATAAAATTTTTATTTTAGGCTCTGATTTTAAAACTTGATCCTCACTAAAGATGTAACTCCACTGTCACGGAAAATCACCCTGAATATATCTTTGAACATGTAAAAGACAGTACTCTGTTAAATCTTTCCTTAGATTTAATGAACTAAAATTTACTTACTGCTTCTCTCCTTCTCCGCTCTTGCTCTTTCTCCCTTGCTAAATTACGGTCTTTGAGAAGCAAGAGTTTGTATTTATCTTGAGTTTCCAAAGACTGCTGATGTTCTTTCTGCTCTTTTCCAAGGCACTGGTTTTGCATTTTATTTGAAAAAGATTGTTGAATGCAGCCAAGGTCCCTTAAAGAAACAGTATAGCTCAAAGTGGGTTTCAAAAGTTCCTTAAAAGTTTTTATTACGTTACAAAGATATGTCATTAAAGTATAAATATAAAGCAATGTTTTAGATTCCCCTTGTCATGTTGTGATGTTGGTTTTTGTTATGATGCCATTTTTAAGCTTAACTTTTGATGTCAAATTTTACAAAGACAATCTATATTAACAAAGAGAAGTTTACATAGAAACTGTGACCAAGGTTATATACAACTGTATTATGTTCTTACACATAGAATGGAAACATTAAGACATTTCTGGAAAACAACGTCTTTCTAATTTAGTTACATTAGTATCTTTGATAGTTTAATCACTTGATAAGTTCTATCCTCTTCAAAGTAGATACCACTTGTTAATTAAAAAAATCAATAAAAATTTGCTTTTTGCAGTTATAATTTGCTCTGTATTCTACTAAATAGCTTAATCATGGTCACTTGAGAAAAAAGAAATTTAATATATTTAAAATTATATGTCCATCATAGGGAATGGAGATTGCTATACATAGTCAATGCATGCAGATATGAATGAATACTTGAATAAATAAAAAGGAACTGATAAATGGAAAAAAAAAAGTCCATATCTCCCAAGTTATAATCCAGTAAATTACAGACCTCTGATTTTCTTGCAATACTTTTGGTTCCTTTGTATTTTGTTCCACATGTTTCCGAATTAGTTCCTGTGTTCGAGCTTTTACTTCTTTTTCTATTGCTGCTTTTCTAAATTGGTTGAAGAGCTCATCTGAGGACTTTAGTACACCTGATGTTTTGACTGGTTTGCCTAAACTTTTCCAAGAGTCTGCATTCTTGATCTTTATATCCTAAAACAAATAGTTGATTCAGTCTGTGTCTACAGATGTCAACATTTTGGAAGGAAAACAATAATTTTTGATATAGTAATAGATCACAGTAAGATTCTAAAGAACTTCCTGTAATTTTATTAAACTTAAGTTAAAGGTAACTGATGTCAGAAAAAATATGAAAATATGATTAACAGATAAACTCAATCATCTAAGACCAAATTAAAATAGCATACTTACCAATTATTTCAATTTAATGTAAAACATATACAGTTGACCCTTGAACAACATGGGGATTAGGGGTGCCGATGCCTGCATAGTCAAAAGTCCATGTATAACTTCTGACTCCCCCAAAAAACTACTAATTGCCTACTGTTGACTAGAGGCCTTAACCACTGACATAAGCAGTCAGTTAACACATATTTTCTATGTTATATGTATTACATACTACATCCTGACCATAAAGTAAGCTAGAAGAGAAAATGTTATTGAGAAAATCACAATGAAGATAAAAATATATTTACAATACTATACTGTATCAAAAAACTGTACAAACTGTATCAAAACTATATCAAACTGTATCAAAACTGTATCAAACTGTATCAAAAACTATAAGGGGACCCACAGAGTTCAAAACCTCTGTTGTTCAAGGGTCAACTGTATATTTAAAAAAATATATTTTTTAACATTTATTCATTTTTGAGAGACAGAGACGGAGTGTGAGTGGGGGAGAGGCAGAGAGAGAGAGAGACAGACAGAATCAGAAGCAGACTCCAGGCTCTGAGCTGTTAGCACAGAGCCTGACACAGAGCTCGAACTCACGAACTGCTAGATCATGACCTGAGCTGATGTTGGATGCTTAACCAACTGAGCCACCCAGGTGCCCCAAGGGTCAACTGTATATTAAGAGTACGAGAATCTGCAAGGAATATAAAAATAAGTAAACTAGTCACTGTAAATAAAGATATTTTTGGTCCTATAGGGAAAATAAACCAAATATACAAATTATTAATAAGAGGCAAAGAAAGATAATGCCATATTTGTTGGGAACCCTCTGACATGCCTTTGTCTTTCCTTTCTTAATAATTAACTGATTGTGACTGCTGTTCTTAAGGGAGATGTGTCATGATCTAGATCAGTGCAATCCAACAGAAATATATATACTTTAAAATTTTCCACTACAGGGATTATATCTGGAAGAAGGTGGAGGAGGAGGATCTTAAGCTTACCTTGTTCCATGGATACAACTAGGTAACAAGCATATAAATGTAAATAACCCAGAAAATCACCAAAGACTGGCAGAGCAGCCTCTACACAGCTAAATACAGAGAAGAGGCCATGTCAAAGAGGGTAGGAAGGGCTAGAGGTGGTGGGGAGCTAAACAGACCCAACAGACTCTCTGTGGGACTGTCTGTGGGAGGGAGGATGCTGAGCACAGGGAGAAGAGAGAAATGGATACCCTAGGCACCAGGAAGATGAAGCTCCATAATATTTGGCTTTGAAAGCCATAGAGGCAAAATTTCACAAGTTCTTACAATCAGCAGGACTTTTAACACTTGAAACATTAAAAATAAGAGGGCTCTGAACTCAGAAACCAGGAAAGCAGAGTCCAAGTCCTTAAATATTCCCTGGGCACTGAGACCATCCAAAGTGATGCCACAAGCCTGGCAGTGTGCAAGCAGCCCTGAAAGGGGCCAGCACCACTCCAAAGTGACCCCTACCATGGGAAGAGAAAAAGATAACCACACACACCAGTTCAAATGCAGCCCCAGCAATAGGGTGGGGGCAGACATCTAGTCTGGCTGCAGTACCCAGCCACTAATGAAAGCTTGTTATGGTGGGGATCCTTGGTGGCTCAGTCGGTTAAGCGACTGACTCACTGTTCATGAGATTGAGCCCCGCATTCGGCTTGTGCTAACAGTACAGAGCCTGCTTGAGATTCTGTCTTCCTCTCTCTCTCTCTCTGACTCTCCCCCACCCTCTCCCTCTCTCAAAATAAACAAACATTAAAAAAAAAAAGACAGAAAGAAAGCTTGTCAGGGCAAAACACCTATGCTACTGTGTCTCTGGCAAATGCTGGGTCTGAGTCAACTCAAACCCAAGGCAACCAAAGACTGGCTCATTAAGAGCATTGGGACTAAATCCTACCTACAACAGGCAAAGAGAGCCATTGCAGATGACTGGGCTGAAGGCAACAGTAAGGCACACACAACACACATAAGAGACACCTCTGAAACTCCAGGTTCTGGTGAACAGGGAGCAACTGTGTTGCAGGGCTCTATAGAACCTCTTTTTCAAAAGGCCATTACTTTCAAGTGTAAGAGGTGTAGCTGACTTTCATAACACACAGACACAGACATACAGAGTTAGACAAAACGAGGAGACAGAAGAATGTGTCCCAAATGAAAGAACAGGAAAAATACACAGCAAGATACCTAAGTGAAACAGATAGGTAATATGCCTGATAGAGAAGTTAAAGTATTGGTCATAATTATACTCACTGGACTTCAGACAAGAGTGGAAGAGACTTCGGTGAGACCATTAAGAAAGAGATAGAAAACATAAAAAAGAACCAATCAGAGATGAGAAACTCAGAAAGTGAAATTAAAAATAAAATAGGTGGAAGAAATAGTAGACTAGAGGAAGCACAAGAAGAGATTAGTGACCTGGAGGAAAGAGTAATGGAAAACAATCAAGCTGAAAAGGAGACAAAAATATAAATAAATAAATAATGAAACAACACTTAGGAAAGTCAGCAACACCATCAAAGGTAATAACGTTCACATTATAGGGATCCCAGAAAAACAAGGGACAAAAGGGGGACTGAAAACTTCCAAAATCTGAGGAAGAAACCAGAAATCCAGATCCAGGAGGCACAGAAAGCTCCCAACAAAAATCAATCCAAGGAGGTCTACTCCAAGACATGTAGAAATTAAAATGGCAAACTATAGTTTTAAAAGCAGCAGGAGAAAAAAAGTTACGTACAAGGGAAAACCCCACAAGGCTATCAGCTGATTCTTCAGCAGAAACTTTGTAAGCAAGAAGGGAGAAGACATGATATATTCAAAGTGCTGAAAGAAAAAAACAATCTGCAATCAAGAATACTCCATCTAGGGGTGTCGGGGTGACTCATTGAGCATCAGATTCTTGATTTTGGTTGAGGTGATGATCTCATGGTTCATGAGGTCAGGGCCTGTGTCGGGCTCTGCGCTGACAGTGCGGAGCCTGCTTGTGATTCTGTCTCCCTCTCTCTGCCCCTCCCCACATGCTGTCTTTCTTTCACTCTCTCTCCCCCAAAATAGATAAATACTTAAAAGAGAGAGAGAATACTCTATCCTGCAAGGCTATCATTTAGAATATAAGGAGATAGAGTTTCCCAAACAAAAGTTAAAGGAATTCAGCACCACAAAACTAGCCCTATAAGAAATATTAAAAGAGGATTCTTTGAGTGGAAAGAAACATCCTAAGTAGGAATAAGAAAAGTAGGAAACACAGAAGTAGTAAAATTAAGTACAGCTATAAAAATCAGTCAAGGGATTTACAAAATAAAAGGATGTAAGGTATAACACCATATACCTGAAACATAGGTGGGGAGGACAGGAGTGAAGAATGGGTCCAAACTTAAGGGACCATCATTTTAGTATAGACAGCTATATATAGAAGATGTTATATATAAACCTAATAGTAACCAAAAATCAAAAACCAGTAATAGATAAGTAAAAAAATGAAGAGAATCCAAAGTCTGTCACTAAAGAAAGCTGGCAAACCTTGAGAGAAGGGAGCAAGAGAAGACAGGAACAGGGAAGAACTACAAAGCAAACATAAAACAAGCAATAAAATAGCAATAAATCCATTCCTATCAATAATTACTTTGAATATAAAAGGACCAAATGCTTCAATCAAAAGACATAGGGTTTTGGAGTGGATGCAAAAAAGCAAGACCCATCTATATGCTGTCTCCAAGAGACTCATTTCATACTAAAGATACATGCAGGGGTGCCTGAGTGGCTAAATCAGTTGAGTGTCTGACTCTTGATTTCAGCTCAGGAGGGTTCCCCAGGGTTGTGGGATTGAACCTTGCATTAGGTGTAGTAACAGAAAAGCAGTTCTCATGCAAATGGAAGTAAAAGGAGAGCCAGGGGAGCAATACTTACATTAGACAAAATAGACTTTAAAACAAAGACTGTAACAAGAGACAAAGAAGGACACTATATAATCATAAAGGGAAAAATCCAACAAGATAGAACAACTGTAAATATTTATGCAGCCAACGTGGGAGTATCCAAATACATAAAACAGCTAATAACAAACATAAAGGAAATAATCAATAGTATTACAATATAGTAGGGGACTTGAACACCCCACTTACACCAATGGATAGATCACCTAAACAAAAAATCAACAAGAAAACAGTGGCTTTGAATGACACATAGCACCAGATGGATCTAATAGGTATATTCAGAACATTCCATCATTAAACAGAATACACATTCTTTTCAAGTGGAACACAACACTCTCCAGTATAGATTTCATGTTAGGCCACAAAACAAGTTTCAAGAAATTCAAAAAGAAGTCATACCATACATCTTTTTCTGACTACAACACTATGAAACTAGCCATCAACCACAAGAAAAAAAATCTGAAACAACACAAATACATGGAAGTTAAATATCATGCTACTAAACAACAAATGTGTCAACCAAGAAATCAAAGAGGAAATCAAAAAATACATTGAGACAAAAGAAAATGAAAACATAATGGTCCAACATGTTTGGGATGCAGGAGAAGCTGTTCTTTTTTTTTATTCTACAAATTAATTTTTTTTACATGTAAAATTTTTTTTAATACACATACTAGTTAGCATATAGTGCTATAATGATTTCAGGAGTAGATTCCAGTGATTCTCCCGAGTATAACACCCAGTGCTCATCCCAACAAGTGTCTTCCTTAGTGCCCCTTACCCTATCCCCCCCATATGCAAAAGCTGTTCTAAGAGGCAAGTTTTTAGCAATATAGGCCTACCTCAAGATGCAAGAAACATCTGAAATAAGCAACCTAAACTGACACGTACAGGAGCTAGAAAAAGCTTTAAAGTCTAAAAGTCATCAGAAGGAAGGAAATGATGAAGATTAGAGTAGATATAAATGAAATAGAAACTTTTCCCCTAGGATCAGGAATAAGGTGAGGATGTCTGCTCTCACCACTTTTATTCAACATAGTGTGGGAAGTCCTAGTCACAGCAATCACACAAAAGAAAGAAATATAAGGCATCCCAATTGGTAAGGAAGAAGTAAAACTTTAGCTGTTTGTAGATTACATGATACTATATATAGAAAACCCAAACATTCCACCAAAAAAACTACTAGAACTGATAAATGAATTCAGTGAGGTCACAGGGTTACAAAAAAAAAAAAAAAATCAACTTACATAAATCCATTGCATTTCTATATGCTAATAATGTAGTAGCAGAAAGAGAAATTAAGAAAACAATCCCATTTATAATTGCACCAAAAACAGTAAGACACATAAGAATAAACTTAACCAAGGAGGTGAAAGACCTGTACTCTAAGAAGTATAAACTATTGATGAAAGAAACTGAAGATGACACAAACAAATGTAAAGGTATTTCATACTCATGGGTTGGAAGAACAAATATTGTTAAAATGTCCACACTACCCAAAACAATCTACTGATTTAATGCAATCCCTATCAAAATATCTATAGCATTTTTCACAGAGCTAGAAGAAATAATCTTAAAATTTGTACAGAACCACAAAAGACCCCAAATTCCCAAAGCAATATTGGACAAGAATGAAACTGGAGGTATCACAATCCCAGATTTCAAGATATACTACAAAGCTACAGTAACCAAAACAGAATGGTACTGGCACAAAAATAGACACATTGATCAATGGAACAGAATACAGAGCCCAGAAATAAACCCATGATTAATCTTTGACAAAAACAAATCTTTGACAAAGGAGGCAAGAATATGCACTGGGAAAAAAGACATTCTCTTCAACAAATGGTGTTAGGAAAAGTGAACTACTTTCTTAGACTATACACAAAAATAAACTCAAAATGGATTAAAGATTTAGATGTGAGTCTTGAAACCATAAAAATCCTTGAAGAGAGGAGAGGCAGTGATTTCTCTAACATCAGCCATAGCAACATTTTTCTAGATATGTCTCCTGAGGCAAGGGAAACAAAAGCAAAAATAAACTATTGGGACTACATCAAAATAAAAAGCTTCTGCACAGCAAAAGAAACAATAAAAAGAACTAAAACACAACCTACTGAATGGAAGAAGATATTTGCAAATGTCATATTGGATAAACAGTATCTAAAATATATAAAGAACTTAACACCAAAAACCCACAAATAATCCAATTTAAAAATGGGCAGAAGACATGAAAAGGCCATTTCTCCAAAGACAGACAGATGGCCAAAAGATGCATGAACAGATGCTCAACATTACTCATTAGGGAAATGAAAATCAAAACCACAATGAGATCACCTCACACCTGTCAGAAGGGCTATAATCAAACACACAAGAAACAAGTGTTGGCAAGGATGTGGAAAAAAACAGACCCTTGTGCACTGTTGTTGGTGGACATGCAAACTGGTGCAACCACTGTGGAAAACAGTATGAGGAGTCCTCAAAAAATAAAAAATAGAACTACCCTATTCCATTACTGGGTATTTATCCAAAGAATATGAAACACTGATTCCAAAAGATATATACACCCCTATTTTTATTGTAGCATTATTTACAATAGCCAAGTTATGGAAGCAACCCAAATGTCCATTGATAGATGAGTGGATAAAGAGGTAGTATATATATACAATGGAATATTACTCAGCCACAAAAAGGAACGAAATCTTACCAGTTGCAACAACATTGATGGATCACTTAGCATCTAGCTAAGTGAAATTAGCTATTCAGAGAAAGACAAATAGCATATTATTTCACTCATGTGGAATTTAGGAAACAAAACAAAAAAGACAAACCAAAAAACAGACTCTTAATTGTAGAATACAAATTGATGGTTACTAGGGGGGAGGTAGGTGGGAGGATAGGTGAAAGAAGTGAGAGGGATTAAGAGTACACTTATCGTTATGAGCAATGAGTAATGTATGCAATTGTTGAAATCACTTTTTGCACACCTGAAAGTAATATAACACTGTGTTAACTACACTGGAATTAAAATTTTTAAAAATATTCTAATACATTAACAAGTTTAAAAAGTGTAAAATTTAGTATTTATCCAAATATACTCAAAGCATTATTATTTCAACATACACTCAGTGTAAAAGTTTGAAGATAATTTTGTATTTTTTGTAAGTCCAAATTGGTGTTTATTATATATTTATAGCATATCTCAATTCAAATGCTAAACTGATAGGAAACAATTGATTTGCAACTGCATTTCATGAAACATACAGCTGAAAAAGTAGATATGCACAATCAAGCTGTTCCAAACATACTTAAATGTTCCAAAAAGTGAACATTTTTGAAATTTAATTTTCAAATTTTGAAATTTAATTAAATAAGGATTAAAACTTAGTTCTTCAGTTGCAGTAGCCACACTTCAAGGTTTCAATAACCATATGTGGATAGTGGCTACCATATCAGACATTGGACAATTCAAGTCTAGATGGCCCTTCTAAGAGTTAACGTGCCACATCATCTAGTATAGATCATGTGCTATGCCACAAAACAAGTCTGCATAAATTTAAAAAGATTGAAATTTATCGAGCATCATTCTTGACCACAGCATTATGAAACCAGGAATCAATTACAAGAATAAAACTGGAAAATTCACAAATATGGAGATTAAACAACATTCTACTACTGAACAACCGATGGCTCAAACAAGAAATCAAAAAGTAAAAAATATCTTGAGACAAATGAAAATGGAAATGTACCAAAATGTATAGGATGCAGAAAAAGCAGTTCAGGAGGAAAGTTCACAGTGATAAATGCACACACAAAAAACAAGAAAGATCTCACAAAACCTAACTGTATATACCTCAAGGAACCAGAAAAAGAACAAAGCCCAAGGCTTACAGAAGGAAGAAACAAAGACCAGAGTAGAAATAGATTTTTAGGGGCACCTGGGTGGCTGGGTGGATTAAGCATCCAACTCTTGATTTCAGCTCAGGTCATGATATCATGGTTCGTGGGTTCAAGCCCCATGTTGGGCTCTGTGCTGAGTGTGGAGTCTGCTTGGGTTTCTCTCTCTCCATATTTCTCTGCCCCTTTCCCACTCACACTCACTCTTTCTCAAAATAAACAAACTTAAAAAAAAGAAAGAGTCCTAAAAGACATTAGAAAAGATCAGTGAAACTAAAAGCTGATTTTTTTTTTTTGTAAAGATAAAGGAAATAGACAAACCTTTGATTAGACTCACCAAGAGAAAGAAGACTCAAATAATCAGAATCATAAATGAAAGATATACAACTTATACCACAGCAATACAAAGGAAGATAAGAGTCTACTATAAGCAATTATATGTCAATGACATGGACAACCTGGAAGAAATGTATAAATTTCTAAAAACATAATCCTCCAAGACTAAATGATGATGAAACAGAAAATCTGAACAGAATAATTACTAGTGAGGACACTAAGTAATCAAAACCCTTCAAACAAACAAAATCTAAGACCAGATCGCTTCACATTTAAAGAATTAATACTAATCCTTTTCAAGCTCCCCCCCCAAAATTAAAGGGGAAGTCTTTTTTTTTTTTAAAGTGTATTTATTGTGTATGTGTGTGTGTGTGGGGGGGGGGGGTTGGGACAGAGAGAGGGAGACAGAGGATCCAAAGCAGGCTCAGTACCGACAGAGAGACCAATATGGGGCTCTGATTCACTAACTGTGAAATCATGTCCTGAGCTGAAGTCAGATGTTTAACTGACTGAGTCACACAGGTGCCCTGAAGGGAAAGTCTTTCAAACTCATTTTATGAGGCCAGCATTACCCTGATACCAAAACCAGATAAGGACACAAGAAAATTATAGGCCAATATCCCTAATGAACATACATACATACAAAAGTCCTCAACAAAATATTAGCAAACCCAATTCAACAATACATTAAAGGCATCATATACCACAATCAAGTAGGATTTATTCCAGGGATGCAAGGATGGTTCAACATCCACAAATCAATATGATATACTAGATTAACTAAATGAAGAATAAAAATCATATGATTACCTCAATGCAGAAAAGGCATGTAACAAAATTCAACACCTGTTTATGGTAAAAACTCTCAATAAAGTGGGCATCAAATTAAGATGCCTCAACATAATAAAAGCTGTATCTGACAAGCCCCACAGCTAATATAACAGTGAAAAGATGAACGTTTTTCCTCTAAAATCAAGAACAAAATAAAGATGCCCACTCTTGGCAATTCTATTCAACATAGTATTACAAGTCCTAGCAAGAGCAATTTGGCAGGGTAAAGACAAGGCAGTCAGATCAGAAAGGACGAAGTAAAACTGCCAGTACTTGCAGATTACATGATAGTATATATAGAAAACCCTATAGACTCAACAACAACAAAAACCTGTTAGAACTATTAAACAAATTCAGTAGAGTTGCTGGACACAAAATTATATGAAAATTTATGCTGTTTCTATACACTAATAACAAACTGTCAGAGACACTAAGAATACAATGCCATTTACAATTATATCAAAAAAGAAAAACAAAAAATACCTAGGAATAAACTAAGGAAGTCAAAGGCCTATACACTGAAAACTGTAACCATGGTGAAATAAACTGATGAAAGAAATTGAAGAAGACATAAATGAGAAAATATTCCAAGCTCCTGGATTGAAAGAATTAATATTGTTAAAATGTCCATACTACTCAAGGCAATCTACGGATTCAGTGAAATCCCTATCAAAATTTCAATGGCATTTTTCACAGAAATCAATCTTTAAATTTTTATGGAACCACAAAAGACTTCAAATAGCCAAAGCAATCTTGAAAAAGAACAAAATTAGTATCATGTTTCTGAATTTCAAACTACATTATAAAGCTATAGTAATCACAACACTATGGTATTGATGTAAAAACAGACACATAGGTCAACAGAGCCCAGAAATGAAATTATACAAATTTGGTCCATTAGTGTACAACAAAGGAGTAAAGAGTATAGAATGAGCAAAGAACAATCTCTTCAATAAATGGTATTTAAAAAAAATTTTTATTTAAGGGCACCTGGGTGGCTGAGTTGGTTAATAAGCATCTGACTTTGACTCAGGTCATGATCTCACAGTTTGTGGGTTCAAGCCACACATCAGGCTCTCTGCAGCCAGCGCAGAGCCTGCTTCAGATCCTTTGTCCCTCTCTGCCCCTCCACTGTTCATGCTGTCTCTCAAAAATAAACACTTAAAATAAACAAAAATGTTTATTTATTTGAGAGAGAGAAAGAGAGCATGTGCATGCATGAGCACAGGAGGGGCAGAGAGAAAGAGAGAAAATCCCAAGCAGGCTCCATGCTGTCATCACAGAGCCTGACACGGGACTTGATTCCATAAGCCATGAGATCATGACCTGAGCCAAAATCAAGAGTCAGATGCTCAATCAACTGAGCCACCCAGGTACCCCTTCAGTAAATAGCATTGGGAAAACTGGATAGCCACATGCTTCTATACAACAAAGGAAACCATCTACAAAATGAAAAGGCCACATACTGACTAGAAAAACTATGCCTGTGTTCATTACAATACCCAAGACATGAAAACAATCTAGGTGTCCACTAATGGATAAATAGATTAAGAAAATGTGGTACACATACAATAATGGAACATTACAAGTAATGGACTATTATTCAGGCAACAAAAAGAAGAAAATCTTGCCATTTGTAATGACATAGGTTGACTTTGAGAGTGTTGTGCTAAGTGAAATAAGGCAGATAGAGAAAGATAAATACTGTATAATTTCACTTGTATGTGGAATTAAAACAAACAAAACCAAACTCTTGATAAAATGAATTGGTGGCTGTCAGAGGAGGGTAGTGACAAGTGGGGAAATTGGGTGAAGAGGGTTAAAAGGTAGAAACTTCTGGTTATAAAATAAGTCCTGCAGACGTAGTGTATAGCATGGTCACCATACTTAATAATACTGTATTATATATGAAAGTTCTAAGAGAATAGATCTTAGAAGTTTGCATCACAAGAAAAACGATTTGTAACTATGTGTGGCACTAGACTTACTGTGGTGATCATTTCACAATAAATACAAATATTTAATCATTATATACAAATACTGAATCATTATGTTGTACATCAGAAAACCAACATGTTGTATGTCAATTATTTCTCAATAAAAACAAAAGATTTAACCTGCCTAGCTATGGTAGGAAAGTATACAATACCTAAACATCCTCTGTTGAAATTCATTTTTTGATAATTTTCTCCTTAATATGTTTACTTACTCTTTTCACAGATTTCCATGAAATACTAGGAGAACTTGTCAAGAGTCCCAAATAAAGCATAAGAAAATTTATGACTGTATATACTCACAGGCCCTTAATTTCTATCCTGAAGTACTAAAGAGAGTCAAACATCACCAGGAGTCACCTAGATATCCTTCACAAGTGCTTCCAAAATTGCCCATGAACCCTATTTTTGTTCTTACCCATGGAATGAGCTAAAAATGAGTTGCAGAATTCCTTTGGATACTTAAGTGATTTAAAGCATGTCATCTTCAGGGGGAGGGGCCCAAGATGGCGGAGCAGCATGGAAGTTTTTTGCATCTCTGGCCCCTGAAATGCAGCTATATCAACACCAACACATCTTTCACACCTAGAAAATTCATCTGAGGATTAACACAGCAATTTTCATAACCTGAACCACAGAACTCAGCAGATGCAGCACAGAGAGGTGAACTTGGGGAGAGAAGTTGCAGAGGGTAGGGAGCTGTTTTTGCTTGCAGAGAGAGGACAGAGCTAGGAGGGCAGAGTATAGGAAAAGCACCCCCCCGCCAAAAGCAGCTGAAGAGAAAGAGTGCAAACACCCATAAGTGACTTAACAAGAAAGGGAGAAAGAAAAAAGGAGAAAGGAGAGGGTTTGGATACCCCTAAGATTCTCTGAACAGGGGAGTGCAGAGTCTGAAACTCTGCAGCTCAATACCTGGTGGAGCACTGTTGGGAAGGGTGAATCCTGAGGAGCAGACAGCAAGGTCTGAGGGGTCCTCAGGCCACATGGGGAGAGGTGGTTCCGAGGCTGTGCAGCCTCCACAGAGGCAAAGGTGCCCACGGACTCCAGCGAACAGCCACATTTGCTAGTGTTGGAACAAGGATGTTACGGGGTGGTGAAGCTTGGCGCCAGATGTGTGTTGCAATTTACCATAATCCCTGAAACACTGCTGCTACACGATTGCACAGACTTTTTTGGGCGTGGGCTGGCATCCAGCCACAGGCTCTGGGCATTTGCAGCAGCGTGGCTGAGTGACTGTTTCTGGGGGCAGGACAGAACCTGGCCATTGCTCAGAGAGACAGTCCCACAGAGTGTCTGAGTGGGTCAAAGCCACAGGGCTCTCAGAAGTGACGGGTTTGGAAACACAGCCCTATCTGAGATAAAACTTGGGAGGGAGGTACTGCCTGGCAGGCTGATGGCTTGGTAGCAGATGGTGTAGAAGCAGGGAGTGGATAGAAGCTGGAGAAAAAGGAGAGGTGCTTGACTGCCAGTCGGGGAGAACACAGAATTCCGATACCAGAGACAAGGTAGCTGGGTGATGCCATTTTCACCTCTCCCAAGCATGCATATACAAAAATACATGCACCAAAACAATCCACTCCAGTAAACTAAGCAGCACCATTTAGTGGAGAATGGACCAGCTACACAAGCCCTGTCCAACTGTGCCAACCACAGTCTAGAGGAATACCACAAATCTCTCTGCCTGCTTAGTTTATAGACTATAGAGTGCTTCATAGTTTGACTTCTAAGGAAAACTGAATGTAATTCCAATCGTACTCCATTCTGTTCACTGGTCCATCTATTCAATTTTTTTTTTCTTTTCTTTTTCATGAATACAAAGAGAAAAAATTATTTTTATTTTCTGTTCTTATAAAAACGAATTTTTTCTATATTTTTTACTTTTTTGTAAATTTTTATTCTATTTTACTTTCATCATTTCATTTTACGCTATTTATTAATTTTTTTAAAATTTTCAAACATTTTCTTTTTTGTTTCCCTTTTTTCTCAATTCTATCAAATGTCTTTCAACAACCAGACCAAAACACACCTAGGATCTAGCATCCTTTATTTGATTTTTTTTGTGTTGTTTTTAATTTTAATTTTTTATTTTATTCTATTTCTTCCTCCAAAATGACAAGACAAAGGAATTCACCCCAAAAAAAAGAACGGGAAGAAATGACAGCCAGAGCCTTAACACAGATACAAGAAAGATGTCTGAACCAGAATTTAGAATTATGATAATAATACTAGCTGAGTTGAAAACACAGAATCCCTTTCTGTGGAGATAAAAAGTAACATCTAGTCAGGATGAAATTTAGAATGCTATAACTGAGATGCAATCTTGAATGGATGCCAGGTGGCAAGGATGGATGAAGCAGAGCAGAGAATCAGTGATATAGAGGACAAACGTATGGAGAATACTGAAGTAGAAAAAAAAGAGGGAAACTAAGGCAAAAGAACACAATATAAGAATTAGAGAACTCAGTGACTCATTAAATAGGAGTAACATCTGAATCATAGGTGTCCCAGAAGGTGAAGAGAAACAAAAGGGGGTAGAAGGTTTATGTGAGCAAATCATAGCAGAAAACTTTACTAAACTGGGGAAAGTCACAGACATGAAAATCCAGGAAACACAGAGAACTCTCATTAGATTCAACAAAAACTGACCATCAACAAGGCATATCATAGTCAAATTCACAAAATACTCAGGAAAGGAGAGAATCATGAAAGCAGCAAGGGAAAAACAGTCCTTAACCAAAAGGGAAGACAGATAAGGTTTGCAGCAGACCTATCCACAGAAACTTGGCAGGCCAGAAAGAAGTGGCAGGATATATTCAATGTGCTGAATTGGAGAAATATGCAGCCAAGAATTCTTTATCCAGCAAGGCTGTCATTCAAAATAGGAAAGATAAAAAAGTTTCCCAGACAAACAAAAAGTAAAGGAGTTCATGACCACTAAACTGGCCCTGCAAGAAATTTTAAAGGGGACTCTCTGAGGGGAGAAAAGATGAAACAGAACAAAAATGACCAAAAGCAGCAGAGACTATAAAGGATCAGAGAATACCACCAGAAATCCAACTCTACAGGCAACATACTGGCAATAAATTCATATCTTTCAATACTCACTTTAAATGTCAATGGACTAAATGTTCCAATCAAAACACAAAGGGTAACAGAATGGTTAAGAAAACAAGACCCATCTGTATGCTGTTTACAAGAGACCCATTTTAGACCTAAAGACACCTTCAGATTGAAAGTAAGGGGATGGAGAACCATCTATCATGCTAATGGTCACCGGAGTACCCATACTTATATCAGACAAACTAGACTTTAAATAAAATAAAGACTGTAACAAGAGATGAAGAAGGGCATTATATCATAATTAAGGGGTCTATCCACCAAGAAGACCTAACAATTATAAACATCTATGCTCCAAATGTGAAAGCACCCCAATATATATATCAATTAATCACAAACATAAAGAAACTCGTTTACAATAATACCATAATAGTAGGGGACTTCAACACCCCATTTACAGCAATGGACAGATCATCTACACAGAAAATCAACAAGGAAACAATGTCTTGAATGACACACTGGACCAGATGGACTTAACAGATATATTCAGAACATTTCATCCTAATGCAGTGGAATATTCATTCCTCTGCAGTGCACATGGAATGTTATCCAGAATAGATAATACTAGCACACAAATCAGCCCTCAACAAATACAAAAATATCAAGATCATACCATGCATATTTTCAGATCACAACGCTATGAAACTCAAAATCAACCACAAGAAAAAATTTGCAAAGACCACTAATACTTGGAGATGAAAGAAGATCCTACTAAATAATGAATGGAATGAAAAGTACATGGAAGCCAATGAAAATGATAACACCACAGTCCAAAAGCTCTGGGACACAGCAAAGGTGGTCATAAGAGGGAAGTATATAACAATCCAGGCCTTCCTAAAGAAGGAAGAAAGACCTCAGAGACACAACCTAACCTTACACCTTAAAGATCTGGAAAAAGAACAGCAAATAAAACCCCAAACCAGCAGAAGACAGGAAATAATAAATATTAGAGCAGAAATCAATGGTATTGAAACCAAAAAATCAGTAGAACAGATCAATGAAACCAGGAGCTGTTTCTTTGAAAGAATTAACAGAATTGATAAACCCCTAGTCAGTTTGATCAAAAAGAAAAAGGACCCAAATAAATAAAATCAAGAATGAAAGAGGAGAGATCACAACCAACACTGCAGAAATACAAATAATAAGAGAATCATGAGCAAGTATATGCCAATAAATTGGGCAATCTGGAAGAAATGGACAAACTCCTAGAAACATATAAACTACCAAAACTGAAACAGGAAGAAATAGAAAATTTGAACAGACCCATAACCAGTAAAGAAATCAAATTAGTAATCAAAAATCTCCCAAAAAACCAGAGTCCAGGGCCAGACGGCTTTCCAGGGGAATTCTACCACCAAACATTTAAAGAAGAGTTAACACCTGTTCTTTTCAAGCTGTTCCAAAAAATAGAAATGGAGGGAAAACTTCAAAACTCATTCTATAAAACCAGCATCACCCTGATTCCAAAACCAGACAAATACCCCACTATAAAGGAGAACTACAGACCAATTTCCCTGATGAATATGGATGCAAACATCCTCAACAAGATACTAGCCAACCAGATCCAACAATACATTAAAATAATTATTCACCATGACCAAGTGGGATTTATACCTGGGATGCAGGGCTGGTTCAATATCTGCAAAACAATCAATGTGATACATCATATCAATAAAGGAAAGGACAAGAACCACATTGATCCTCAATAGATGCAGAGAAAGCATTTGGCAAATACAGCATCCTATCTTGATAAAAACCCTCAAGAAAGTAGGGATAGAAGGATCATACCTCGAGATCATAAAAGCCATATATGAAAGACCCACTGCTAATATCCTCAATGGGGAAAAACTGAGAGCTTTCCCCCAGGTCAGGAACAAGACAGGCATGTCCACTCTCACCACTGTTATTCAACACAGTATTGGAAGTCCTAGCCTCAGCAATAAAAGTCATCCAAATAGCAAAGAGGAATAAAGCAATAAAGGAATAAAGGCATCCAAATCAGCAAGGAGGAAGTCAAACTTTCACTCTTCGCAGACGACATGATACTCTATATGGAAAGCCCAAATGATTCCACCAAAAAACTGCTAGAAATGATCCATGAATTCAGGAAGGTTGCAGGATATAAAATCAATGCACAGAAATCAATTGCATTTCCATACAGCAATAATGAAGCAACAAAAAGAGAAGTCAAGGAATCTATCTCATTTACAACTGCACCAAAAACCATAAAATATCTAGGAATAAACCTAACCAAAGAGGTGAGAAGTCTATACACTGAAAACTATAGAAAGCTTATGAAAGAAATTAAGACACACAAAAAAGGAAAAAATATTCCATGCTCATGGATTGGAAGGACAAATATTGTTAAAATGATGCTACTACCCAAAGCAATCTATACATTCAATGCAGCCCCTATCAAAATAACACCAGCATTGTTTACAGAGCTGGAACAAACAATCCTAAAATTTGTATGGAACCAGAAAAGGCCCCGAATAGCCAAAGCAATCCTGAAAAAGAAAGCCAAAGCTGGAGGCATCACAATCCTGGACTTCAAGATGTATTGCAAAGCTGTAATCATCAAGACAATATGGTACTGGCACAAATAAGAAAAAAAATAATAGAGATTACAGAGATGGTAGGAGACCTCCACTATAATAAATCTGCTGAATGCAAGAGAATTACGAACAGAGATGAGTTAGTCTTGGTAACGAAACATCTTTTCCTGAGGCAGAAGAGAAAAATGGCAAAGCTAGGGCTTCCAAGTAAAAAGACAAGAGTCTGAGCGTGCGTTGAAATTTTTTTGGTCTTAGTCCCAGCTCTTATTTGGGCAGGATGCTTGAACCATCTGGGTTGCAGTTTATTCACATAGACTAATTCTCAAAGAGCTCTTCTAGCACCAAAATTCCATAGCCTCTCTTTTCAATAGGAGGTAATACTACTGACAGTGAGGGAGCAATGGTAGGAAATGTCAAGAATGGAAAGTCTGTCGTGAGAGAACAATCCCCAGAATCCCATTCTTCCTTTAGCTTTCATGTCAACATTTTAGTTCCTGCTACATGCTAGACATTGGAAATAATCAGAGTGGTCTTATGTCACTTTCACCTATGGCACAAACTTCAACTGTATGACATATACTAGATGTTTTGCTGCTTATTTTTGCCCTTTTGGAAATTTTCTTATTGTTTTTAAACTTTATTTTGGCTCAATCAAAATTATAAACAAGGTTGTTAAATTAGAAACATAAAGATTACAGTAAACCAAATATTTTAGAAATTTTGGAGCACTGGGGCACCTGGGTGGCTCAATCAGTTAAATGTCTGCCTTTGGCTTAGGTTATGATCTCATGGTTTGTGGGTTTGGGCCCTACATCGGGCTCAGCGCACTCTCAGCACAGAGCCTGCTTCAGATCCCCTGCGTCCCTCTCTCTCTGCCCCTCTCCTGCTCTCGCTCTCGAAAATAAAATTTTTAAAGTAAATAAATTCTGCAGTACTATTCTTTCCATCGTAAAGGGGATAGGTGACACTTCTGTTATTAAAACAAAAACCAGGGGGCGCCTGGGTGGCTCAGTTGGTTAAGCGTCTGACTTTCGCTCAGGTCATGATCTCATGGCTCATGAGTTCGAGCCCCACATCAGGCTCTGCACTGACAGCTCAGAGCATGGAGCCTGCTTCAGATTCTGTGTCTCCCTCTCTGCTCTTCCCCTGCTTACGCTCTCTCAAAAATAAATAAACGTTAAAAAAATTGAAAAATTAAATAAAACAAAAACCAGTAAAATAAAAAAATTAATGTTGGATGATCAGAAAAGACACTTTTTTTAAATGGTTCTTATCAATAACAAGACACCCAAATTAAACATAATCTTTGATGATAGTAATTATTAGCACATTATCAAAGAGAATTAAAGATACTAAGAAAACACAAGGACCAAATCAGTGTGTTCCTTATGGTAAAATCATATTCCTAAGTGTGCTGAAACATAGGAATAATAAGACTTGTCCTCTGAAGTATTTGCAAGGAAAAATAAAGGAAAGAAAGGGAGGGAGGGAGGGAGGGAAAGAAGGAAAAGACAAGGTATATAAACACCTCCTTTACAGTAAGTTTCTGAGAAAGACTCCAATGCCTAGAAGAGTAGCTGAGCTATTTAATGTATCCCAAACATCTGTAATATTTGTGGAAAGGATGATCAATGTGTGGTTTGAGATTAAGTACACAAAAAGACTCCATTAGGAAATCCCCCACCACAAATTCTAAAAGACAGCTTTATGACATGCTTTAAAATCTGGATAGCTGGCAAATGCAGCATTATAAAACTTAAACACAAGCATGGGAACTGATGATAGAGGATGGGGGGCGGTGCTGCTCACAAGTAAATTTTTTTAATTTTATTAGATAGGTAAAAAATTTTTTTATTAAATAGGCTTAGAGATCCAAAATCTCATTCAAGTTAAGGCTTAAAATACCTCTTGTGCCACTTCTATATTCAATTTTAAATCCCTTCAAATTTGTTAGGAAAAAAAGTAACATCACTCTTACCTTCTGCACAGGTACTGGACCTTCAGATTCTAACACCGTTGTGTCATTATCACCAGACTGATGCATCATAGTTAGGCCATTCAAATGTTGTTCACAATCACCTAGATGCACACATTTTTAGAATAGTATAATCAAGATATTTCATCTTGTTTGTCCATAACTTGACTTCTTCTCCCTCCCAACCCAGGTCAAAAACTACGAAAACAAAAGGATTAATTTGTTTATGCTGTTTAACTTTGGAATATTCTTAGTTGAGGAATTGTTCTACTGAAAAATAAACATTTTTTTGCTTGGAACTTATGTCCTCTTGTTTTGTCTTCATAAAGGATAGCTGACACAGTGGCCACCCACCAAAATCTGTTTTTTTTGTCCCCATGGTATAGCAGTCCCCCAGTGTGCAGAATGACCTCTGCTCCAAAGATGGGTTTTCATTAGGCCAAACCAATCATGGTAATCCTACCCCAACACAAGTGAGTCATTTAGTAAAGAGCAGGCCTACACCAATGCAGGGATCCTAGGGAAAGATACTTCTTGGTGGTCAAATTGAAAACAAAGAAAACACAAAGAATGGAAGAACTAAGACACTAAATACGTAGACTAGCCAGTGAGAAGATAACATGTACGAAATGCAAGAGGTTGGCTTGACTCTGAGGTAAAAAGAACAAACTATGCAATTGTATTAGCTGTTAAACTTTCATACAAATGTTTCACTTATCACCAGTAAAGATAACTACAGAAAAATACCTTAAGCTTTGGTCAAACCATGCCTAGACTGACCTACCTTTGGACCAGTGGTTGTATATAACTAACAAAATTACTTACATCATTCATGTCATCTCGAACTGAGTTTTCTGGCATATGCAACCATGAATATCCTAATGCAGAAACTTAGTTGAGTCATTTCTCTTTCACTTCTCCCTAGTTCTTTACTACGGGCCCTAACAAGTAGCAAAAGGTCAGAAGAGACAAATGACAACTAAGTTACTATCTCTGTTAACTGATTCCAAGGTCACAAAATCCTGGCCACTTACATACTATAATGTAGGAACTTACATTGAACCTTCTACCATCCGTCAATCCCTTGACTGATTCTCTGGCCAAATCCTACTAGTTGAGGTTGAGGCTTGAAAAAGAGAGGAATGTTAAGAGATGGGAGTGATCATGGAAGGGTGAGAAAAAACTGTTAAACCAGAGGCATGAATAAAAGAACAAAGTTTAAACTTGTATGTCCCTACATGGCCTAACATACCTATGTTTTTCTCAGTTCAACAAGGAAGGGAAAAACGGGGAGTATAGCTTTAAGTACATAACTACATCCCTTCTATGCTTGAGGCCACATATTATTTAAGATGTAGAAAGAGTATGCATGTCAAGAGAATTAAATTCTAAATGACTCAGTTTGCTGAAATAGGTGGTGGCAGTGCTGTTATTAAGAATGAAAGAGGAGCTGGGAATGCAAGCTGGTGCAGCCACTCTGGAAAACATTATGGAGGTACCTCAAAAAACTAAAAACAGAACTACCCTATGACCCAGCAATTGCACTACTAGGTATTTATCCAAGGGATACAGGTGCTCTTTCGAAGGGACACATGCACCCCCATGTTTACAGCAGCACTATCAACAATAGCCAAAGTATGAAAAGAGCCCAAATGTCCATCGATGGATGAATAGATAAAGAAAATGTGGTATATATATACAATGGAGTATTACTCAGCAATCAAAAAGAATGAAATCTTGCCATTTGCAGCTACGTGGATAGAGCTGGAGGGTATTATGCTAATGAAATTAGTCAGAGAAAGACAAACATCATATGACTTCACTCATATGAGGACCTTAAGAGACAAAACTGATGGACATAATGGAAGGGAAACAAAAATAATATAAAAACGGGGAGGGGGACAAAGCAAGAGACTCATAAATATGGAGAACAAACTGAGGGTTACTGGAGGGGTTGTGGGAGGGGGGATGGGCTAAATTGGTAAGGAGCACTAAGGAATCTACTCCTGAAATCATTGTTGCACTATATGCTAACTAACTTGGATGTAAATTTAAAAAAAAAAGAATGAAAAAGGAGCCGTGCTGCCACTGCCTGGTCACAGGCTCCATGCCTGCTTCACATAGACATGGCAAAAATATCCAGCCCTACTGAGACTGAGCAGTGCATTGAGCTTCTGATTGCTGTTTCCCACAAGTATGCTGGAAAGGAGGCTAACAACTGCACCTCTCCAAGAAAGAGTTCCCAGCCTTCATGAATACAGAAGTGGAAGCCTTCCTAAAGAACCGGAAGGACCCTGGTGTCCTAGACTGTATGATGAAAAAACTAGACCTCAACTGTGATGGACAGCTAGATTTCCAAGAATTTCTGCATCTTTCTGGTGGAATGGCCATATCTTGCCATGACTACTTTATTAGGTCTACCCATTTCTAGAAGCAAATGTGAGGTGCTCTTGGGCCTGGCCTCCAGACCACACTCTCTCCTTCAAAAGAGACTCTCAATCATTATCCCCTCCTCACATCCTACATGTACCCTGAGCCCAGAGCATCCACTGCCCCATGTAGGCCAGCTCTATTGGTAGTTAATAAAGTAATAGTGTTTTTTATTTCTCATAATTTATTTTTATCTTTTTAAGTTTATTTATTTTTGAGGTGGGGGAAGGGTAGAGAGAGAGGGAGACAGAGAATCCCAAGCAGGCTCTGCACTATCAGCATGGAGCCTGATGTGGGGCTTGAACTCACGAACCAGGAGACCATGACCTGAACCGAAACCAAAAGTTGGACACTTAACCCACAGAACCACCCAGGCGCACCAGTCATAGTGTTTTTTAAAGCAAAAAATGAAAAAATTAAAGAGGAAAGATTAAAATCGGGAAATTCAGTTTTGGCATGCTGTGCTTGACATACCTATGAGATGCTGAAGGAAAGATGGTCAGCAGAGGTGTATAAACATGCATGGGGCCTCAATGCTTGATTTGTAAAAATGAGACCAGAAGTAACAGACACCAAGATCACTTAGGCACAATGTACAGATCACTGCCTTTCAACCTTTTACATGTTATAATAAGTAGAAAATGATCAATGTATGGAAAATCTGGGTAAATGGGAAAGCTGCTCCAAGCCTATTGCTATGAAAGTGGAGAGGATCACTAGCTCAGTAAACCTAGGCTTTGGAACATGGCTGGAAAGCCCTGAAGCAAAAAGATATTAAGGGCTTAAGGCAGATACAGAGATATCTGTAAGGAATATTCTGAGAGATGGGACGATCAAGAAAATAGTATCACAGAAGCCGGGGAAGTATGTTAAGGTCCAACTTTCCGAAAAACATTTTTATGGGGATTACCCTCTGGTACCCAAAACACTACAGAACTCATCTTTCCTAAGACTTATGTTCTGCAACCCGGACCAGTATCTAGCCCATATTCTCTGAGTCACTGAAGCTTATATTCCTTTGTTCTTAAAACCTAGCATATATTCATCTTTTGCAGACTTGCTTGTTCGACCCTTATAATTTTTTAACCTTTCCCTTTTCCTTCTTTCCATCACTTCGTTTTTTTTCTGCTACTGCAAAAATGCAATTGCTATGGAAATAGCCCATAGGAAATGGGCTATTTCCTATGGCCCATTCCTCCAACTGGCCTACATAATGTTGGCATATTAATTACTTTGAAGCACACCTTTGCTCCAAAAAAAAACAAAAAAACAAACAAACAAAACAAAACAAAACAAAACCCTTCACTGGCTCCCCACTGACTATACCATTACCATTAAGTCCAAAGTCTCTAGATATCAAGGTTCTTTATGATCTGAACTGGTCTACCTTCCCAAATTCATTTCCCCATATTCCTATTCATCCAACCAAAGGTTTAATCACATCCAATTATTGATTGCCTAAATACCTTCATTCATGTTGTTTTCTCCATCCAAAATGCCTTTCAGTCCTAGATATACATAGATAAGTCTTACTTCTTCCTCCAATATCCAGCTCAAATGATAACTTAATCTGTAAAATACACATCTGCCAAAGAGATCAGGTAATTTTGCCTTCCTCACCTCCTTAAATTTCATTTTGATTCTTTTAGGGAACATTATTTTTATTTCGCATACCCAATTGTTTATTTCTCCTACTTGATGGCTAACTCTTTAACCTTTTCATTTGCCATGTTAATTCACAATGATATGACAGCGTAAGTATTTTTTTTTAATTCTTAATACAACTGAGTGAAGATTTTTATAAGCTGGGAAATGGATAAGTAATAAGAATAAGACTAATAATCCTTTATAACTAAGAGCTTCAACTTATTTTAAGGGGAAAAAAAGAGGCTTCTTCTAGTTCATATGGAGATGATGGCAGTAATTTTGGGAAAAGCTGACAACACTTGATTCAATTTCTTAAAGCTTTTCTGTACTAACATTTTTCAAGCTTTTTTTTATTAAGAAAACTTAAGTGAAAAAAATCTTTATTGTTTAAAAGACTTAACCAAAAATTTATTTCCATCGAGATTAAACTCCAGAAAAGTAGACTTCTATATATATTTTAGCTTATATACATTTGTAGTTTCCCTTGGGCATAGTGCCACCTACAGTTAGCGAATGCAAACCACTGGGTTCTGAAAAACCTGGTTAGTGCAACAGAATAGCATCTGTGGCATCATACAAAATTCCTTTTACACACTATGTTACTCACAATCACATATAAGCCCAAATTGAAGTAAAATACAATAAACTTACCCCAACTGAAGACTTAAATATTGAAAGCCTGACTTTTCACAGATAGGGTGTTTTCTCAAAATAGGAACAAAAGACCATCATGAATGCATTCTTTTGGTTTTCCATTGTCTATTTCTTCTTCAGGGCTATCCCTATCAATTGTTCTACAAAAGTGCTATAATGAAAACAGCAACCTTTCCCTACGGTGGCTCTTTCTGATCAACCTTCAATCATGCTCAAATCTGATTCAAAAACTCAAACATAACAAAACAACTTCTCCCAGTCTTAGAAAACAAACAAAAAACAAAACACCAAAACCCCCAAAAACAAAACAAACAAAAACCCCACCTATCTTCCTGTTAAAGTTACAGCTATCCTCTCCAACAAACTTCTTGAAAGACTGGCTACATTCAGATTACTTCTCAATTTACAAAAATCTGGCTTCTACCTCAATCACAATGGCCACTAAAAAAACCTTTTGCGAAAGTAAAAAATCTCAACTGCCAACTTTAAGCCTCACTCCTCATCTTACTTTAATGCACTGTAGTATATTCTTGTGGCGCTTTTGTACTCTGGTGATTTGATAACATCATCTTTTAACTAATTTTTTAAAATTTTTACTGAGGAAGTTTTGTTTCCTAGAATTTCGTCCTTAACCTTCCTCTTCTTGCTTTGTACATTTTCCTGGATGTTTTCATCCATTCTCACAGCTTCAAGTAGCTTCTATATGCTGGTGATTCATAAATTATGAGTCTTGCTATACCCTATTAGTTCTAGTCGTATATTTCTAATCAGATACTCTTGTACCTCAAATATGCCCAAAGTGAGCACTGCCTCTTATTTTCAATCTAACTATTGGATGATACCTTGGTGAGACATTCATTCTAACAAAGCCTATGCGCTGTGCCACAAAAATATTCTTCTAATTTATCCACATCTTTCCATGCTTACTGACTCAGTTATGGTCCTCGTATAATTTCTCTCCTAGACTATATAGCACTCAGCTTCCTTACTTGGTTCCACCTACATCAGAGCATCTTCATCTTAAATCTGTCTGTCCCCTAAACAGTTAAGCAGCAATCAGTTCCGATTATAAAATCTAATTTTGTTAGGCTACTATTTAAAGCTACTTGTTGTTGAGGGGCGCCTGGGTGGCTCAGTCGATTAGGTGACTGACTTTGGCTCAGGTCATGATCTCGCGGTTCGTGGGTTTGAGCCCTGTGTCAGGCTCTGTGCTGACAGCTAGAGCCTGAAGCCTGCTTAAGTTTCTGTGTCTCCCTCTCTCTGCCCCTCCCCTGCTTGCGCTTTGTCTCTCAAAAATGAATAAACGTTAAAAAAAAACAAAGCCACTTGTTGTGTGAAAAATAAAAGACCCAAATGGAACACTTGCATTCAAGATAATTCATGACCTAGAATTAACACACCTTCAGTTATGCTCCTGCATACTTTGAAAACCTTTTTCCACAAAAGGATGGATATAAATATTTTATACTTTGGATCTTTTTTTTTTTTTTTTAATTCCTGGGATGCCTTCCAGTGTTGCTTTAGGTATTTTCTCTTTTGATCTCCATTCCCTTCTCCACACTGAAGAGCTATAACTTGAGTTACATACAAAATGAAATACTGAAACACAAAACAGAGAGCTTTCACTGGAAGCACTAAAGGAGGATCAAAACTTTTCTCTTCCTCCTAATCTGTACTGTAGTAAAACAATTTAGAAACAACTTCTGCTTTGGAGAAACCCCTGCCCTTGGAAGGCCAAATAGAAACTGGTGGGCAGCCTCCTAGAGGGAAGGCGACATGGATGAGGAATATTCACAACTGATTCTAGACTAGACCTGAATACTATCTCAAGGTTCAGGCACTCCCTAGGCTGGGCTCATCAGTATCGGAGAATTATCGTTTGTGGCATACACGGCAGGAGAATCAGGATGAGACAGGCAATAACTCCACTTCTGACAAGACTAACAGACAAGATATTTGTAGTCAAATGAATGTAACAATATAAAAATTTAGCCAGGTTTGGAAGATGATTTTGGTAAATGGGAACCACCACTAGGCAAGTATTTTTGTCCTAAGTTTCCTTAGCTGTAAACTACTTCTCATGTATAAAATTTAATTTCTCTACCTATAAAACCTCTATCTTTTCCTTATTCCATCCTACCTTTCCAACTCAAATAGGAATCATGGAAATTGAGCAACATTTCCCAAATCTGCTCAGAACTCAGTAGTATGGGCTCTGGCAGTGAAAGGTTTTAGTATTTGACCCACAAGCCAATGTATATAATCTATATGAAAATAAACTGCATGTGAACTGTACATATAATTTTCTTATTCAAATGTAATGAATACCTTTAAAAATAAAGCAGATAATTTCTAATAATGTGCTTCAGTGATTATTTCTAACCTGAAATTTACTAGTTATTAACTAGTTAATTTCTTACCTGAGGGAGGCAGAATTTGTAAAGATGAAATGTTTTTCACACTGTGTAAATGTTCTAATTCTTGATGATTAAATGCTAACTGATGGTGATCTGGTGGTGTTTCACATGAATATGAAGTCTGACAAAAAAGGGTAGTTTTTGCAGAGGCTTGATCTTGTGCAGAAGACTGTATCTGTTAAGACAAAGATAAAGACAACTGTCTTTCAGAGTTTTAACCACACAAGAAGTTTAACTAAAAAAGTAGAAACAGAGAGGAAAAGAATATAATTTAAAACTACCTTCAACTATGATATAATTAGGGTATAATTATCCCATTCTTAGGGATGAGAAAAATAAGGTGTGGAAAGATTAAAAGACTTGGCCATCCTATAGTTTTAGGTAGAGTTAGTCAAAGCCTATAGTCTTAGTTAATAATACATACAAACTTACATACGTTATTAAATAGTGCTGCTTATTTCCAAATGCTTTCCTGGGAGCTTTTATACCAAATCTAGAGACTAATCTGCTTTCTTTTACCCCCTTTACCTTACTGAATTATAGGCATAATGAGAAGGGTGGGTAAAAATCACATGATAGTTGACCTGTAAGACTATCAACAAAATTCTGATTTAGTAAGTAAAAACTGTATTATATAGCTAACATTTATTTAATGCTTACAATGTGTGAGGCACCAGGCTAAACCTTTTATATAAAGCTCTTCAATTCAACCAATAATCTCATGAGTTCAATGTAACTATTATCCCTGTTTATAGTTTACAATAGGACTCAGATATAATAAAAGCAACTTTCCTAGAATCTCACAACTATTTAGTCACAAGCTAAGTTATAGTACCAAAGCCCAGGTGTCTTATCTACTAAGCTTTGAGTTGTAGATAGTACAGAGATCAGTAAGACAGTCTTTCCCCATCTAATAAAGGGGTTAGAGTGAGTGAGTAAATAAGGCAAGTGTATGAATACCTATGCTAGCTTGAATAAAACTAATGCCATAGAAATGTTCCAACAATAATATAGACCCAAGCCGCAAAGTTAAAGTCAAATGCTGAGGTTTAAATCAACAAAAAATCACTTTCTGAAACACACAAATATATGCATTTACTCATATTTCTAAAAAAAATTCCCTCTTTTATTATCAATGGGCATTTTGTTCCTCAGTGAGTGAGACTGAAAAAATTCTGGCCACAAACAGATAATTAAGAGAGCATTCTAGAGGCACTTGGGTGGCTCAGTCAGTTGAGCGTCCAACTTCGGCTCAGGTCATGATCTCAGTCTGTGAGTTCGAGCCCCACATCAGGCTCTGTGCTGACAGCTCAGAGCCTGGAGCCTGCTTCTGATTCTGTGTCTCCCTCTCTCTCTGCTGCCTCCTTTCCTCCCTCCCTCCCTCATAAACATTAAAATAAAAAGACAGCATTTTATATGCTATGTATTGAGGATGCTTTCAAAGTTCATTGATATAGTTTTGATTTCACTAAAATCTATGGCAACAATCTGTACCTTTGAGAACTGATTTTTGTCTACCAAATTAATTACCATTTCATCTAGGTGTTCAAAGCCCTCTTTATTATGTCCCCCAAGCCAGCTAATCCCTGACAAATACCCTCTGCTGCCATTTTTCCCTGAACACAACTTCTGTGCTTCTTTGCCTCTCTTCACACTACTACCTCTGTTTAGAAAAAGTAAGTCCCTAATCTGCGTCAATGTACTAACCATTTCTTTCCCTTCCCTGTAGTTTAAAAGCCATTTTAAGCATTTTCTCCTTCAGATAGTATATATATTCCTTCTACATTTTCTCAATTATGAAAATAGATGATCGCGCTAATCATGCAACCTCTTAATAGGGTGATTATATATCTATCTCTTCTCATAATAGAGAGCTCCCTCAACAGAGGTATTTATGTTGTACATCCCTAACCTAGTTAGATGATGTTAATTTATAATTTAATAAAGGTATATACCTGTAATTCTATATTCAGGAAGGTACAGAGGATTAAAACTTTAATGAGAATTACAACTTGAATTAGTAAGAGATAAAATTACTTCTATCCTTTTCAAAGCATGTCAACTACTAATGATAGATGTGCTAAAATTAGTAGCTGGTAATTATAAGCTTTATCTTTAGAAACCCTACCTACCATTTTCCTACCCCCTTTAGAAATCCCACCTTACTGTGTGTACCCTACATCCTACTGTGTGCACATAGGGAAAGCAAGGCCTTTCTTCTGTATTTGCTCTCAAGACTAACTCAAAACTTCTATCATTTGTTCTACTAATATGATTTATAGAACAGTTATATCTTATTAGAAAAATGTAGCCAAATACTTCCTGTATTCAATTTTAGGAAGAAATCTTTGAGTATTTAGTTGACAAACTGAAAATGTGACAGCTCTTCATTATAAACAAAATCAAAACAAATTATAAAGAAGCTACTACTATACCAGTTGAGTTATAACATACATTTTAAAATTCTGAGGTAAAAAAGGAGGAATTAACTTACCTTTACTTGTTCTTTAGGAGAATCATTCTGTTTTGCTTCAGTAAATTTAGGAAACATTTCTGCAAATGTATATAAATAAATATTTCAATATTTATTAGCTTAAAACCTTACCATTTAAATTATAAATTGTTTTCATATTAGAAATAAAATGGTCATCTCAAGAAAATGTCTTTAATACCAACCTCTTAAATCAAGAAATTCTTATAGTTACCAGGTTTTTGCCCTTTGAATCAGTCAAAATTCTAAAGAGATACTTGTGTTTTAAAGGGGATATTTTCTTTTCCACATAATTGAATAAATACCCACTCACAAATTTCAGTTTGGATTATTTAGGCAAAAAAGAACAGCATAGTAAAGAGCTTGAATAAGCGACAGTTTAAACAGGAACAAGTTACAACACAGATAAGGTTTTAAACAAGTAGAACGAATTATAGCAAAATCATCTTTTACCAAGTAGCCATAAATACAGCCACAAGGAACTTAATTAAAATAATTAAGAACTTACTATAAGAGAAGGATATATCACTGATCTGAGAGGATACAGTCTGTTATGAAAAGTGAAGCTATTTGATTTCATGGTAAAGTCTGCTCTGCTTACTAAGCATTATGGGAAGATCCCAAACAATTATTTATTTACTCTCTAGCTATTTGGCAGCCTCAACTATCTATGTTGTAACAAATGGTTTTTATAGTACCTTCTTTACCTTTAGAAATACCTTTACAGCAGACACTGGTGGTACAGTAGATATAAAAAGAGATCTCTGACATGCTACTCATAAGTTCCTTTCTTTATCTTACAATATTTTCTGGTGCTGTCCTCCCCAATCATAAGCCTAGGCCAGTGCAGTAAAGCACCAAACTGCCAGTTAATGCCTTGACCCATCTCTCCAGGTGGGCATTGATGAGCCACCTTAGCATTATTTGTTTCAGGCTCCAGGGCACCAAAGCTGGTTAATACCAAATCTTATTCAAACTTAAAACGTTCTAATTTTAATAATTACCTTCTGCTTCCTGAAATGCCATCAGTTTCCACTGGATGTGTTACTGTTCTTTCCTCTCCTAAAATGTTTGATGCTGGACATTGTTAAAATTGCTAAATGCCACTCAATGACGTGCTTTAGTTTAAAGAATTCAAGTTTTGAAATGACACGAACCATCTTAATGTCACTCCACTAAGTATTATTTAAGTGTTGGGGGCTAGGTGGAAGGGAAGGGAAGGGAAGAATATAGACAGCAAAGATTGAGGGTATAGATCCAGGTAGCTTTCACATTTAGGGGATAAATTATGGTTTCAGCTTTGAACAAAAAAAACAGACTTCATTAATATGATCATATAATATATGCACATCTACACAGCTATCTTAAATATTCAAATATGCACCTAAACTACATTATTCTACAATTTACATAAACTCTTAAGTATAATAAAATATGAGATATATTAGTGTTCTACTAAAAAATTCAAGGGCATTATCTTAGTTTTCTGATATAATAGCTCAGAATTTTAAAAATTATCTGAATCTGAAGACACTAGGAAAAGGCATCAAAATTTTTTTAACTAGAATGGTAACTAGACTTACTGTAGTCATTATTTTGCAAAGTACACAAATGCCATATCACTATGTTGTACACCTGAAACTAATATTGTATGTCAGTTATACTGCAATAAAAAAAGGTCAAAACCATCCGATACAGTATGTTTCATAAAAGTCTTAGACTATGGACATAAGAATAATTAATGACAGCCTAAAACTCAGCATTTTGATTCTCATTCTACTTTTACATAGTTGACTTTCTAGAAACATAAAACATAAAACTGTTTATGAGTTCCTGGCCCTTGTAGTTAAAAGGCAAACATATACATTTTCACTATCAAGTTTAAGATCCCCTTTCAATTAGTGAAGAAGCTCTTCAGGTCTTGCAAATCTTAATGAAACTGAGCACTATAGTGACAACATATATACTGTCAACTAATTTCTCCAGGGAACTGTGATAATATGCATACCCACCTTAACAGAATCAAATTGGGTAATATATGTGAACTACTAAACAAATGCATATTATGCATGTTATGTAACATGTTCTATTTTCACATCTCCCCCAAAACCTCAACATAAAACTCTGATGGAAAAGTTTTTATTTTAGGGGCGCCTGGGTGGCTCGGTTGAGCATCTGACTTCAACTCAGGTCATAATCTCGCAGTTCATTGAGTTAGAGCCCCTGTGTCTGGCTCTGTGCTGACAGCTTAGAGCCTGGAGCCTGCTGTGGATTCTGTGTATCTCTCTCTCTGCCCCCGTCCCCTGCTCGCTCTCTGTCTCTCTCTCAAAAATAAACATTACAAAAAAGTTTTCATTTTAAACTAAGGCAAAAAATTTTAATTATAGAATAAAAGAGAGCTGGAATTGAATATTTGATTAAAGAGTTGGTTTAATATCCATCACCTCTCAAAGCACTGAGATAAATGTTCCAGATATAGCAAATGTTATCAGGAAGACAGTATAGACTAAGAAAAGTTTAATAAGCTGAATATGAATATAATACCATAATGCAAAACCAGAACGTTATGCCATATATATCGGAAAAAAATTACTGAAGATTTTTGAATTAGAAAACTAAATCACACTTCTGTTACACAGAACAGGGTTTAAAAAGGTAGTTGGAATTCACTACCTGCTTCTGTTACCTTATTTTATAGGAAAAAAGCATGTCCAGAGATGTTAAATGATTTGCCCAAACTTATCACCTAAGACATGGTCTGTTGGTTAAAAAACCAAAACCAAACAAACAAACAAAAAAACCAAATAAGCAATTTGTCTTTGAACTAAAAAAATGTGCTCCCTTTACAGACTGCTTTGGCAATTTTCATTGAAGTGTCTGGTACTTATTTTAATATATAAACACAACCCAAGTACAAAAAGTGGAAACTGGGGTGCCTGAGTGACTCGATTGGTTTAGCATCAAACTTCAGCTCAGGTTTGTGGGTTCGAGTCCCACATTGGGCTTTGGGCTGACAGCTCAGAGCCTGAGGCCTGCTTCAGATTCTGTGGTCCCCCTTTCTCCAACACTCCCCCATTTGTGCTATCCCTCCCTCTCAAAAATAAATAAACATTTATAACAAAAAAAAAAATTAAAAAGGTAGAAACAAAAAACCCCCTAGATCAATGGTTCTCAAACATAGCAGCGTATTAAAGTTACTTGGAATACTTAGATATCACATATATCTAGCCCCATTCTATATTTAATTCAGGTTTGGACACTAGTTTAAAAGTTTTGCAGGTGATTCTAACATACTGAGAAAATACTATTCTAGACAGCCTGCTTATTCAGGAAGACCCATTTTTGAACAGATAATTTTTAAATACACAAGACAAAATTTATCATTCTTTTTCAAAGACTCAAGGCTCAAGTGTGGACCTCAATATATATAGGTTTTTAATCAAAGCTGGGTCTTTGAATTTATCTTTCTAGTGCTTTGAAAATACTTTAGTTGATGAGAAAGTCATCACAGTTTTAAAATTTTAAGTGATAAACTAATTATTTCTCTTAAATGCCAAAGAGTATTCCCCAACTGTCATTGTGTACTTCCTACATGCACTAAACCATTCTCCGCCTAAAAAAGGTATAACAAAATCTGGACTTGAACCAAGTCCATTTTGTCCTTTATCCCCTTGCATGAAAAAAAAAATCATATCCTCATCACTTCTACAGAAAACCTAGGTTGTAAAACTAAAAAGAGAAATTGTTTTAGTCCTGTTTGTAAGTCACCCATAACTAAGGAAGTGTTTTTAAAAAAGAAACTGTTAAAGGGCTTCATAAATTTCCTCCTCTGAATGTTACACTGAAGCCAATAAAAGCAAAAAGTCTAATGAATGAAGTGACAAATTTACTTTGTCTTAATCAGGTGAAGAATTGATGCCATAACCGCTGAGTTTGAGTGTAACTATTAAACAACTGAAATTATAAACATTCCTGAAAATATTCCTTTTTTTGTTTTTAATGTTTATTTTATTTTTGAGAGAGAGAGATTCAGAGAGAGACAGAGCATGAACAGGGGAGGGGCAGAGAGAGACACACAGAATCTAAAGCTGGCTCCAGGCTCTGAGCTGTCAGCACAGAGCTTGACACAGGGCTCGAACCCACAAACCCTGAAATCATGACCTGAGCCGAAGTTGGACGCTTAACCGACTGAGCCACTCAGCTGCCCCCCTGAAAAATAATTCTATTCCACACTAATCAAGTATCTGAGCTAACATTTAGACAGTTCCTTAAGTTATTTTCTTTAAGATTTCAATTAAAAGTACTACCACCAATGAGCTGATCCCATTTGATTCTCAGTAATATTATCTATGGAATTGAATCTATTAGTTATATTCCTCCCTATTATATCACTCAAGATAGCCAAAGCTGTTGAGAATTAGAAAACTATCAGTAGGAAAAAAAAAAAAAAAAAGAAAAAGAAGAAGAAGAAAACTCTCAATAGGTTTTGTGTACATACTAGCAAAGCCCAGCTAACATAGGATATAAGCATCTGGAATTCATTTTACTGTCAAATCTCATTTACATATTTGATCTGATATTTGATGATATTTTGAAGGTTATGAAAAATCATTTAGAAAAGCGTTACATTTTTACGAATGTTTAATAAATGTTCTTGACTAAGCTACACATGACTATTTGCATACACTGATGTCAGTCAAGAAAATAATTTAAATGATAAAACCAAAACACAACAAATCTGCAGTCAAGTACTGCTTTTACTCCAAAGATATCTCATTTATATTTTTCAAAGATTTGGGATTTCATTCCAATTCCACCTTAGAACTGATTCAATATCTTATTTGAAATTTTAATTAAAGAATTTTTAAATAAAACTTTCCTTGGAAATCACAGCTTGGCCATTTAATTAATCTTATTTAATAAAGCAGAATTGAGCCTGTATTTTTCAAAAGTGCATAAAATAAGGTTTGAAAATACATGAAATATAATCATTTAAATAATGTGGAATAAACAACTGTAACACAATTTACAACACTTAAATGTTTTTCACAGATGTTACCATTCAAACATTTCACACATCTAAACAGAATGCTACTGCAGTAAAGACAGAGCAGCTCATAATAAGGATAGTTAAAGAACTATGAATCAATATTAAGGAACTAATAAAAGTTAATTTAGAGCTCCATCCTTGATAACCAAAATTACAAAAGATTATGATTTTGCTAAGGAAATTGCATATAGCCAAACTGCTATAAAATTCTAGAAGGCAGGTATTAAAAAGATTAAGAAAAATTGCTAAAGATCAATATCTTTCTATCAGAAAAGTTTCCTCTATTAAAGTTTTGAAATGAAAATATATTCATATCTCCTATCTTGAATAATCAAAAGCCTTATTAACCAGAGTTATGGCAATGAAGATATTCTAACTCTAAGTTCTGAACAAACCACAATAAATTTAAAAGCTACAAAATCTTATATATTTTTTCAGTTAATTTGTACTTATGTAACAGATAAAGTTTTTGCTGACATTCCTAATTTTCACAAATTGTATTTTCTCAGTAAGTAGCTCCACTTCCCTCTACCCTGAGACTTGATTTGGGATTTGTTGTCTGCTCTTTGATAATGTCATATACATAATTAAGAATAGTAGATGCTTTTTACTATTTTGCATTAAGTATTATCATTGCTATGATCTGACTTCATTATTTTTCATAATTTACAATCCTTTCATTTATAGTTTTTGTCAAGAAAGTAAAAAATGTTCTTAGCTTACACACCAGAAGTAAAAAGCCTTATAGTATTTTAATGGGTACAAGTGAAGTTAATATTTAAGACAAAGGTCCTATTGCTTCATTTACTAATTTATTTTCTTAAGCAAATAAAGCAAAAACAAAAAAACAGGAGAGAACTTAATGCTCATTTAAGGTAAGTACTCAGTTTGCAATTTATAACATGCATGTAAGTGTGTTTCCAAGTACACAGTTTGAATGTTTATAAAACAATAAAAATTTCAACGAAATTCACAAACTCATACTATCATGTAAGAAAAACTGACCTTAGTGTCACAAACCTATATACTCTCATAATGTAGGTTGAAGCATAACAATGTGCTACTTTGATTTTAACAATGTTTTTAAAAACAGTACTTGTTATAGAAAGATAACATTAAACAAGGACATCAGTCATAAAATAAAAATTCAACACAAATGTGTTAAAAAAAATTATAATTCTGAGGCCAAGTTATTCCACTGGAAATTTAGGAAACCATATATAAGAACCATTCTAAGAACACATAGTAGATGATAAACATCTTTCCTTCAAGCAGTGTGTTGGAAGAATCTATCAGAAACTGAAATTAAGGTATTTTATTGAAGCACTCTGTATATATCACTTTTCCACTAATGCTTAAGGCATTTATTGATCAGTAGCCAATATATAATTAGATAACTCAAACAGCTTTATCTTACAAATAAAAGACAAAGTGCTGTAACTTATTAGGCCACAAATGCTTTATTAGATGAAGTTACAAATGCTAATTATTACAATTTAAAATTCTAAATGCAACTTTAGTTTTTCTAGCATTGTTTTATGCTTTATTGTCAAATATAAGAAAATAATGTATAATTACAGCCCTAAATCAATTTAAAAATTTTCTAGTATGACAAATCCAACAAAAATGTTTACCACTATATACTTTAGAAATGTAAAAACAAAATGCAGCAATCAGCACCACATAAATGCAAACTGGTCTGAACAGAACCCAAAGTGAAACAAAAGGGACTGCAAGCCAGCAAGCCCTTACTACCACAGTGAAAGAAGAGGGGTGTTCTTACAAAAGGTAAGAATCCCTGATATGACAATATTCTGTGTAGGATTTTTTTTTTTTTTTTAAAGAGAACTGAATCTCATGGCAAACAAGAAGCATCTCATTCAAAATAAAGCAAAATTTGGGATAGAAAAGTGCTCCATATTCTGAACATGCCTTCTGGTGGATAATGATGGAATGCCACTTGGGCATCCTTGGGCAGTGATTACTTGTCAACTACATGACCATCAGTGAAACAGCACAAACAAAACATGAATGAGTTAAGCTTGATACAGTTGATGAAAATATACCCAAGGTAATATGGTACTTCAGCATAACTGGAAATCTCAATTTGAAGTACATTTTTCTATGAATGGAAGATAATATTCTACAATGAAGAAAACACAGAAGTGAATAAAATTCTCCTTTAAACATTTTCTGGGATGACTGGTTTAATTCAAAATGATGAAATCATTCAATATATTCAGTCAGAATATATTGTCACAATGGGACATAACTGTAACATTAGAGTAGTCTGATACATCATAGAGAGTAAATGTTCTCAAATAATCCTTTACTTTATAAAAAAATGAAGACTGGAATTTTATTATTTGTTATTTTCTCGCATTAAGATCTGGTGTTATATATTAAGAAACTATCCCACCTTTAGTAAACTTATTTTCGATGTTACACACCTCTAAGTCACATATGTGTAATATGAAGTTTCATTTTACACAGCATCTTTTAAAGAAAATAGTAAGATTTTCAACATGCAATTCAATAATAAGTGTGGCATCCAAACCATAGGTTCTGGGTAAGTGACAGACGTTTCTTAAAAATCGAAGTCTCAATAGTACAAGGAAAAAATTTCCACACAAACACAGGTACACTTAAGGGGTCAGCTAACCTGATTCAGAATCACTGCTGTCTGAGGAGCCTGAATCACTGCTACTGCTTTCAGTCTCCGAGGAGCTGCTGTTGTTGCTGCTGCTGCTGCTACTGCTTTCGCTTAATCGGGAACCACTTCCAACAGCCTTGGATGACTGCGTCTTCTCAGCTACAAAATAGGGAAGGACATTACAAGGCTACCAGAATTACATAATCAAAGGAACATTTAAAGGACTGCCACCTACATTTTGGTTGACGTTTTCTACAGTTTAACTGATTATTGACCTCTAGTAACCGCTTTTCCAACTCCTGTTTTTTCTGTGAATGAAATTCTTCTCTGGACTTCATTATCTTCTTACCTATGGGATTTAAGAGGAAGAAAGAGTATCACCAAAAACAAAAACAAATACCAGACTGACTTCTACTGCTACACAGAAATACATACCATGAGGCTTTAGTGGTCTTTTTCTTAGACACGCAGCAACATACTTTTCTAGTTCTCGCAGTGTTGATGCTTTTAGTGTTTCAAAGTCTATCTCTATCTCATCAGGGTTGGAATTTCTCAGTGAAGGCTCTCTTGATTGTATTATATGAACAACCCGCCCAAGTTTATCTCCAGGGAGTTTGTTTATATCCAAGCTTAACTGCCTTTTCTCATCATAGTTCATAGGTTTAACATCAGCATCATCTTCAGGTTTCAGAGCCAACACCTGCTGTTTCCTCTTCTTTGGCTGACTAAACAAAAATTAAATTTAATCAAAATTATTTGAGATAATATTATGATTTGAATAAGGCATTTTTAATAAAAGATACTTACTTGCTTTTAGACTTTTCCTTTAATTTCATTTGCTTAAACTTTTTCCTTGGATTTTCATCTCTGTTATTAACCTTTTCTTTCTTCTTTTCCCTTTTAGACTTATTCTTTTTCTTTAGCTTACGGAAAGGTACTTGGGATAGAACTTGTAGCTGTTGATGAACAGCTTTCAGCTGATAAAGAAAAAATTCTTTAAACATTCACGGCTCTAAGTAAAGACATCAGAAAAAAAATGAAGGCACTCAAAAGTCAGGACTATCCTGAAATTCATGTCCTTCAGGTTCTTATTTCATTTCATGAATTCATTATTTTGAAGGGCATACACTAAATTAGAAATACTATCATGTGCTCAACCCATAAACTTAGGTATTCAGCTATAACCAGACCATGAAAATTAAATTTCCAGTAATCTTAACTTTTTAATTGTTTTTTTCAGGCTTGAGTTCAGAGAAGGTTAACCTTTTATCACAAAAGGTAGCAATGTTAAAATCTCATCCATAAAATATCTTGGATTACATCATATAAATCATTTCAATGAGAATCAATTCATTCGGGTTAAGAATATAAATAACAGAATTTTAAGATATATAGACCTTTGGGTAAGAAAGACTATTAAACATTATAAATGTGCCAATAAGTAAATAAAGCCACAGTTGCTAAGTGATCTAAATGTAACAGCTTTTAATCTACAAAAAGCATTTTATAATAGATCTGCATCAAGAGTTCACAAAAATACCAAAACTTTTACCAATTCAATCAACTACCTGCTCCTGAAGTTTTGCAAGACGTTGAACTCGTTCATCTTCAGAATCACCAGAAGAGTTATCTTCAGAGGAAGCTTCACTTCTGCTTTCTCTATCATGGACTTCTGTGGTATCTGTTTTGATGTAGCATACAGGCATACTCTCAACAGGTTCATCTGGGATCTTTGCAAAATGCATTTCAAAGACATCCTATAATGGAAAATTAGACTATAAACATTTTCTGTATTTCCAATTTAATGCAGCAATAACACCTTTCAACAAAAGTGTCACATTTTGATAATTCTATTTTTCCTTGTGGTAATCGTTATATAATATATACATCAAGTCATTATGTTGTATACCTTAAACTTACACAATGTTAATTTACCGAAGAAGAAATATAAGACTCGTGCTTCCTTGCTTGCTAACCTTAGCAACTTTCCTCTTCTCTTCTAGGTCTCTTCTAAGACAGACCTCTCAAATTGTGTAGAGAATGTTCTTTCAAGGATCTCCTGCCCCATGTTTTGATCCATCATTCCACTACCTCCCACTGGGTCAGCCTCAACAGTCCTCGAGCTTTCCCTTCAGGGAGACATGGGCTCCAGTCAATCCTATCTCAGTTATCTACTATCCCCTCTTCGCTAATATTTCTCCAATATCTTCTATGTGCACAGCAGCCTCATAAAAAGATGTGCTAATGTATGCTATACCTCAAAAACAAACAAACAATCTCTACACTTTAATAAATTGTGCTTTATTTTGGGAAGTAGGGTGTTCATTGTCTTTTAAGTTATGGTTCAAAAATTTCCAAACTGTTCAGAAGAAACTCACTTTCAGGAACATGGAAGATGGCAGCGTAGGAGGATGCTGGGCTCACCTCATCCTGCTGATCACTTAGATTCCACCCATATCTGCCTAAATAACCCAGAAAACTGCCAGAAGACTAGCAGAACGGACTCTCCGGAGCCAAGCATAGATGAGAGGCCCACGGAAGAGGGTCAGAAGGGTGGAGAGGCAGTGCGTGCTACATGGACTGGCGGGAGGGAGCCGGGGCGGTGAAGGGGCAGCCGGCCCACCTGGCAAGGCAGAGCCCCTGAGTTTGGCATGCAAAGCGGAGAGGCTGGACGGAGTGTGTTCTGACAGCCAGCAGGACTTAACATCTGGAATGTTATAAGTCAACAGCTTTGCTCCGAGAACGGGAGGGCTAGAGGACAACAGGAGGGAGAGGTGTTGAGCTCCGGAGAACAGAGCTCAGCTTGGCGGGGAACAAAGGTGCTTGCCAGCGCCATCTCCCTCGCCCATCCCCCAGCCAAAACCCCAAAGGGAACCAGATCCCGTCACAGAACTTGCTTGCGCCACAAACACCCAATGCTGTGCTTCTGCGGATCAATCCCTCCAACGGGTCTGCCTCCCTCCCAGTGCTGCAGGGCCTCTCCTGCAGGGGACCGCCTACAGCAAAGTAAGCCGAGCCTGCCACTCCTGTCCCTGTGCACCTTTAGGATCCACCCTGGCTAATACGCCAGATCCCATCAAAGCAGCACCACAACTGTGCCTGGCAGTGTTGCAAGCAGCCCAGACAGGGGCCAGACCACTCCACAGTGAGTCCTGCCCCTGGGAGAGGGGAAAATAAGATACACACCAGTCTGACTGTGGCCCCAGCGGTGGGCTGGGGACAGACATTGGGTCTGACTATGGCCCTGCCCACCAACACAAGTTACTCCAGACAGCACAGGGGAAGTGCCCTGCAGTTTGGCGCCACCCCAGGACTACCCAAAATGATGAAACAGAAGAACTCACCTCAAAAGAAACTACAGGAAGTAGTGACAGCTAACAAACTGATCAAAAATGATTTAGGCAATGTAATGGAACAAGAATTTAGACTAATAGTCATAACATTAATCACTAGGCTTGAAAAAAGCATAGAGGATAGCAGAGAATCTATTGCTACAGAGATCAAGGGACTAAGAAATAGTCATGAGGAGCTAAAAAATGCTACAAATGAGGTACAAAATAAAATGGAGGCGGCCATGTCATGGACTGAAGAAGCAGAGGAGAGAATATGTGAATTAGACGATAAAATTATGGAAAAAGAGGAAGCTGAGAAAAAGATAAAAAAAATCCAGGAGTATGAGGGGGGAATTACAGAACTAAGTGATGCAATCAAATGGAACAATATCCGTATCACAGGAATTCCAGAAGAGAGAGAGAAAGGGGCTGAAGGTATACTTGAACAAATCATAGCTGATAACTTCCCTGATCTGGGGAAGGAAACAGGCATCGAAATCCAAGAGGCACGGAGAACTCCCTTTAGACATAACTTGAATCGATCTTCTGCAAGACATATCATAGTGAAACTGGCAAAATACAAGGACAAAGAGGGAATTCTGAAAGCAGCTAGGGATAAACAGGCTCTAACTTATAAAGGGAGACCCATAAGCCTAGTGGCAGACCTATCTACTGAAATTTGGCAGGCCAGAAAGGAATGGCAGGAAATCTTCAATATGATGAACAGAAAAAATATGCAGCCAAGAATCCTTTATCCAGCAAGTCTGTCATTCAGAATAGAAGGAGACATAAAGGTCTTCCCAAACAAACAAAAACTGAAGGAATTCATCACCACTAAACCAGCCCTACTGGAGATCCTAAGGGGGATTCCGTGAGTGAAATGTTGCAAGGACCACAAAGTACCAGAGACATCACTATAAGCATGAAACCGACAGACATCACAATGACTCTAAACCCTTATCTTTCAAAATAACACTGAATGTAAATGGACTAAATGCTCCATTTACATTTAGGGTATAGGGTATAGGGTATCAGAATGGATAAAAAACAAGACCCATCTATTTTCTGTCTACAAGAGACTCATTTTAGGGTATCAGAATGGATAAAAAAACAAGACCCATCTATTTTCTGTCTACAAGAGACTCATTTTAGATCTGAGGACACCTTCAGATTGAAAGTGAGGGGATGGAGAACTATCTATCATGCTACTGGAAGTCAAAAGAAAGCTGGAGTAGCCATACGTATATCAGGCAAACTAGACTTTAAATTAAAGGCTGTAACAAGAGATGAAGAAGGGCATTATATAATAATCACAGGGTCTATCCATCAGGAAGAGCTAACAAATATAAATGTCTATGAGCCGATTACGGGAGCCCCCAAATATATAAAACAATCACAAACACAAGCTACCTTATTGATGAGAATGTGGTAACTCCAGGGGACTTTAATACTCCACTTACAACAATGGATAGATCATCTAGACACAGGATCAATAAAGAAACAAGGACCCTGAATGATACATTGGATCAGATGGACTTGACAGATGTATTAGAACTCTGCATCCCAAAGCAACAGAATATACTTTCTTCTCGAGTGCACATGGAACATTCTCCAAGATAGATCACATACTGGGTCACAAAACAGCCCTTCATAAGTATAAAAGAATTGAGATCATACCATGCACACTTTCAGACCACAAGGCTATGAAACTTGAAATCAACCACAGGAAAAAGTCTGGAAAACCTCCAAAAGCATGGAGGTTAAAGAACACCTTACTAAAGAATGAATGGGTCAACCAAGCAATTAGAAAAGAAACTTAACAATATATGGAAACAAATGAAAATGAAAATACAACAATCCAAACGCTATGGGATGCAGCAAAGGCAGTCCTGAGAGGAAAATACATTGCAATCCAGGCCAATATCAAGAAACAAGAAAAATCCCAAATACAAAATCTAACAGCACACCTAAAGGAACTAGAAGCAGAACAGCAAAGACACCCAAACCCAGCAGAAGAAGAGAAATAATAAAGATCAGAGCAGAAATAAACAATATAGAATCTAAAAAAAACAGTACAGCAGATCAATGAAATCAAGAATTGGTTTTTGAAAAAATAAACAAAATTGATAAACTTCTAGCCAGGCTTCTCAAAAAGAAAAGGGAGAGGACCCAAATAGATAAAATCATGAATGAAAATGGAATTATTACAACCAATCCCTCAGAAATACAAGCAATTATCAAGGAATACTATGAAAAATTATATGCCAACAAACTGGACAACCTGGAAGAAATGGACAAATTCCTAAGCACCCACACACTTCCAAATCTCAAACAGGAAGAAATAGAAAATTTGAACAGACCCATAACCAGCGAAGAAACTGAATCAGTTATCAAAAACCTCCCAACACATAAGAGTCCAAGACCAGATGGCTTCCCTGGGGAATTCTACCAGACATTTAAAGCAGAGGTAATACTTATCCTTCTCAAGCTGTTCCAAAAAATAGAAAGGGAAGGAAAACTTCCAGACTCATTCTATGAAGCCAGCATTACTTTGATTCCCAAACCAGACAGAGACCCAGAAAAAAAAGAGAACTACAGGACAATATCCCTGATGAATATGGATGCAAAAATTCTCAACAAGACACTAGCAAATTGAATTCAACAGCATATAAAAAGAATTATTCACCATGATCAAGTGGGATTCATTCCTGGGCTGCAGGGCTGGTTCAACATTCGCAAATCAATCAATGTGATACATCACATTAATAAAAGAAAAGAAAACCATATGATCCTGTCAATCGATGCAGAAAAAGCATTTGACAAAATTCAGCATCCTTTCTTAATAAAAACCCTCAAGAAAGTTGGGATAGAAGGAAAATACTTAAACATCATAAAAGCCATTTATGAAAAGCCCACAGCTAATATCATCCTCAATGGGGAAAAACTGAGAGCTTCCCCCCTGAGATCAGGAACATGACAGGGCTATCCACTCTCACCGCTGTTGTTTAACATAGTGTTGGAAGTTCTAGCATCAGCAATCAGACAACAAAAGGAAATCAAAGGCACCAAATTGGCAAAAATGAAGTCAAGCTTTCACATTTTGCAGGTGATGTGATATTATATGTGGAAAACCCAACAGACTCCACCAAAAGTCTGCTAGAACATACCTGAACTCAGCAAAGTCACAGGATACAAAATCAATGTACAGAAATCAGTTGCATTCTTATACACTAATAATGAAGCAAAAGAAAGACAAAGAAACTGATCCCATTCACAATTGCACCAAGAATCATAAAATACCTAGGAATAAACCTAACCAAAGATGTAAAAGATCTGTATGCTGAAAATTTTAGGAAGCTTATGAAGGAAATTGAAGACGATATATAGAAATGGAAAAACATTCTGTGTTCATTGATTGGAAGAATAAATATTGTTAAAATGTCAATACTACACAAAACTATCTACACATTCAATGCAATCCCAATCAAAATTGCACCAGCATTCTTCTTGAAGCTACAACAAGCAATCCTAAAATTTGTACGGAACCACAAAAGACCACGAATAAACAGAGTAATATTGAAGAAGACCAAAGCGGGAGGCACCACAATCCCAGACTTTAGCCTCTACTACAAAGCTGTAATCATCAAGACAGCATGGTATTGGCACAAAAACAGACACATAGACCAATGGAATAGAATAGAGACTCCAGAATTAGACCCACAAAAGTATGGCCAACTCATCTTTGACAAAGCAGGAAAGAATACCCAATGGAAAAAAGACAGTCTCTAACAAATGGTGCAGGGAGAACTGGACAGCAACATGCAGAAGAATGAAACTAGACCACTTTCTTACACCATTCACAAAAATAAATTCAAAATGGATAAAGGACCTGAATGTGAGACAGGAAACCATCAAAACCCTAGAGGAGAAAGCAGGAAAAAACCTCTCTGACCTCAGCTGCAGCAATTATTTACTTGACACATCCCCAAAGGCAAGGGAATTAAAAACAAAAATGAACTATTGGGACCTCATGAAGATAAAAAGCTTCTGCACTGCAAAGGAAATAATCAACAAACTAAAAGGCAACCAACAGAATGGGAAAAGATATTTGCAAATGTCATATTGGACAAAGGGCTAGTATACAAAATCTATAAAGAATTCCCCAAACTCAACACCCGAAAAACAAATAATCCAGTCGCTCCTGGATGCTCTGGACAAACAAAAGACGCTCAATGTCACTCCTCATCAGGGAAATACAAATCAAAACCACACTGAGATACCACCTCACGCCAGTCAGAGTGGCCAAAATGAACAAATCAGGAGACTATAGATACTGGTGAGGATGTGGAGAAACGGGAACCCTCTTGCACTGTTGGTGGGAATGCAAACTGGTACAGCCACTCTGGCAAAAAGTGTGGAGGTTCCTCAAAAAATTAAAAATGGATCTATGCTATAACCCAGCAATAGCACTGCTAGGAATTTACCCAAGGGATACAGGAGTGCTGATGCATAGGGGCACTTGTACCCCAATGTTTAGAGCATCACTTTCAACAATAGCCAAATTATGGAAAGAGCCTAAATGTCCATCAACTGATGAATGGATAAAGAAATTGTGGTTTATATACACAATGGAATACTACATGGCAATGAGAAAGAATGAAATATGGCCTTTTCTAGCAACGTGGATGGAACTGGAGAGTGTTATGCTAAGTGAAATAAGTCATACAGAGAAAGACAGATACCATATGTTTTCACTCTTATGTGGATCCTGAGAAACTTAACAGAAGACCATGGGGGAGGGGAAGGAATAAATAAAGGTTAGAGAGGGAGGGAGCCAAACCATAAGAGACTTAAAAACTGAGAACAAACTGAGAGTTGATGGGGGTGGGAGGGAGGGGACAGTGGGTGATGGGTACTGAGGAGGGCACCTGTTGGGATGAGCACTGTGTGTTGTATGGAAACCAATTTGACAATAAATTTCATGTTAAAAAAAAATTAAAAAAAAAAAAAGAAGAAATTCACTTTCAGAGCACACCTATCAACTTACCTGGAGTGTTCTTGCCATTGTCACTACTTCATGGTCTGGAGGATTGTACTTGTAGCAATTCATGAACATTAATCTAACATCTGCCGCAAATTCATATGCATCTTTATATTCTTGGTTGTCCATTTTTCCCTAAATTAAGGAAAAATTACAGGATTCACAAACAACATAGTTCAAAAATTATTTGAGCACCTACATTACGAAATAGTTCAAATAACAGAAGAACATAGACAATACCAGAAACAGATACCCACCCTCCAAATTTGACATATGTAAAAATTCTGCTATATTTGTTTTGGTATTTTTTGACTTTGAAAATATCCAATGAATTTTGACAAGCAGAGATAAGGAAGGAGGACATTCCAAGTAAAAACAAAAACAAAAAACAGAAACAAAATCACAAAAGCAGGAAAACAGTGCATTTCCAGGTAATCTTGGATAGACAAGTTTGATCCCAGGAAAGTGGTGAAAAGATAAATTCCTTAAAAGAACCCTGAACATCTAAATGAAAGGTTTTTACTAAAATTCTCCTAAAAATGAAAAGACGTAAAAAATTGAACAGAATTGGTAAAAGGAAGGAAATAATAAAGATCAAAGCTGAAATAAATGAAAGACAAAAACAAAAACAAACAAAAATTACAGATCAATATCCCTGATGAATATAGATGCAAAAATCCTTAACGAAGATTAGCAAAATTCATTCACCATGAGCAAATGGGATTTACTCCAGGAATGCAAGGATGATTCAATAATCTTATACAACATGTGAACAAAATGAAGGATAAAAACCATATGGCCATCTCAATAAATGCAGAAAAAAATTGACAAACTTCAACATCTTTTCATGATAAAACTCTCAACAAAGTGGGCTTAAAGAGAACATACCTCAACATAATAAAGACCATATATGAAAAACCCAGTTAACACCATACTCAATGTGAAAAACTTAAAGCTTTCCATTTAAGACCACGAAGACAAGAATGTCCATTCTCACCACTTTTACTCGATATAGTACTGAAAATCCTAACCACAGTAACTAGACAAGAAAAAGTAAAAGGCACTCAAAGTGGTACAGAAAAAGTAAAACTCACTATTTGTATATGACATGATACTATATACAGAAAACCCTAAAAACTCCACCAAAGAACTATAAGAATAAATGAATTCAGTAAAGTTGCAGGATACAAAATTAATATACAGAAACATACTGCCTCTATATGCTAATACTGAAGTAGCAGAAAGAAAAATTAAGAAAAACAATCCTATTTATAACTGCATCAAAAAGCAAAAACAAAAATTCCCTAAAAATAAATTTCACCAATAGAGTGAAAGACCTTTACTTTGAAAATTATAAGACACTGATGAAAGAAATGTCTTTTCACAAATGAAAAGATAAACCATGCTCAGAAATTTGAAGAATTAATATTGTTAAAATATCCATATCACCCAAAGAAATCCACAGATTCAATACAATCCTGATGAAAATGCTAATCATAATTTTCATAGAACTAGAACAAACAATCCTAAACCACAAAGACCGTGAATAGCCAAGGCAATCTTAAGAAAGAGGACCGGGAAGACTGGGTGGCTCAGTTGGTTAAGTGTCAGACTCTTGGTTTCAGCTCAAGTCATGATCTCACGATTTTTGTGGGTTCGAACCCTGAATTGGGCTCTGTGCTGACAGTGCAAAGCCTGCTTGGGATTCTCTCTCTCCCTTTCTCTCTGCCCCTCCCCACTCACACTGTCACTATTTCTCTCTCAAAAATAAATGTAAAAAAAAAAAAAAAAAAGAACAAAGCTAGAGGAATCACAATCCCAGATTTCAAAATATACTACCAAGCTATAATAATCAAAATAGTGTGCTATTGACACAAAAATAGACCCATAAATCAGTGGAGCAGGATAGAGAGAGCCCAGAAATAAACCCACACTTACATAGTCAATCTATGACAAAGGAGTCAAGAATATACAGTAGGGAATAGACTCTCTTCAAATGGTACTGAGGTAACTGGACCACTACATGCAGAAGAATGAAAACTGAACCACTTTCGTACACCATACACAAAAATTCAAAAACGGATTAAAGACCTAAATAAAACCATAAAACTCCTAGAAGAAAACATAGGCAGTAATCTCTTGGACATGGGCCTTAGCAACATTTTTTTGGATGTGTCCTCAGGCAAGGGAAACAAAAGCAAAAATAAAGTACATCAGATGAAAAACCTTTTACACAATGAAGGATATCATCAACAAAACAAAAATGCAACCAACTGAATGGGAGAAGATACTTGCAAATGATTCATCTGATAAGGAGTTAATATCCGAGATATATAAATAATTCATATAAGGAAACAAAAACACTAAATCAAAAAATATATATGCATCTCTGGTTATTGCACTATTATTTACATAGTCAAGGTATGGGTGCAACCTCAGTGTTTATCAACAGATGAATGGATAAAGAATGTCACACAGACAGTCACACACTCACATACACACACATATATCACACACAGCCATAAAAAAGGATGAGATCTTGTCATCTCTAACAACATGGATGGACCTACAAGGTATTATGCTAAGCAAAATAAGACAGAGAGACAAATACCATATCATTTCACTCGTATGTTGCATCTAAAAAACAACACACACACACACACACACACACACACACACTTACTTTTCTCACATGTATAAAGTTGCTCCTTCCCTCCAATAAGACCAAAGTTACTGGTGATTGGATAACATTAGCTAAAATAAAACCAAGAAGTCAGAGGAGGAGTTCAGATATGTCAACTCCATACAAACCTAGCTTTTGTGTATATTTAAAAACAGTACTGGGGTGCCTGGGTGGCTCAGTTGGGCGTCTGACTTCGGCTTAGGTCATGATCTCACAGTTCGTGGGTTTGAGCCCCATGTCGGGCTCTGTGCTGACAGCTCAGAGCCTGGAGCCTGTTTCAGATTCTGTGTTTCCCTCTCTCTCTGCCCCTCCCCTGTTCACGCTCTGTCTCTGTCTCAAGAATAAATAAACATAAAAAAAAAAAAATTTTAAGACGGTACTTACAAGGCACATCCAAAACAATTCCTCTGACTTTTAAAGAGACTAGTATTTGGTTCACATGTGAAAACAAAGTCTCAATTAATTCTCAAAGTGCCATTAGTAGGTTTTAAAACTTACCCCTCAGAATAGAAGTAAATGGTGTGAGACTTCTTAACCCGTGTGCCCATATGAGAACAGAAAATGAAAAGATCAAGAAGCAGCTTTTAGGAGAATTGTTCTATCAAGTGCCGGGGTTATAAAATATTTTAGGAATATTTCTGATACTTCTCAAGCAAACTTACAGGGCTTAAATTATAATAACTTCATTATGTGTTCAAATACACTTAAACATTTTGTTTATAAAGAAAAATGTGGGAAGACAGTGATGTAGAAAGAACAAATATTGTTAAAAGGTCTATACTACCCAAAGCAATCTACACACTCAGTGCAATCCCTATCAAAATAACACCAACATTCTTCACAGAGCTAGAGCAAACAATCCTAAAATTTATATGGAACCACAAAAGATCCCAAATAGCCAAAGTAACGTTGAAAAAGAAAACCAAATCGGGAGGCATCACAATCCCACACTTTAACCTGTATTACAAAGCTAGAATCATCAAGACAGTATGGTATCGGCACAAAAACAGACACACAGAACAATGGAATAGAGAACCCAGAAATGGACCCACAAATATATGGCCAACTAATCTTCAACAAAGCAGGAAAGAGTATCCAGTGGAAAGAAGACAGTCTCTTTAGCAAATGGTGCTGGGATAATTAGACAGCAACATGAAGAAGAATGAAACTGGACCACTTTCTTACACCATACACAAAAGTAAATTCAAAATGGATGAAAGATCTAAATGTGAGACAGGAAACCATCAAAATCGTATAGGAGAAAACAGGCAGCAACCTCTCTGACCTAGCCCACAGCAACTTCTTGCTTGATATGTCTCCAGAGGCAAGGAAAATAAAAGCAAAAATGAACTACTGGGACCTCATAAAGATAAAAGGCTTGTGCACAGCAAAGGAAAGTCAACAAAAAGACTACTGATGGAATGGGAGAAGATATTTGCAAATGACGTATCAGATAAAGGGTTAGCATCCAAATTGTACAAAGAACTTGCCAAACTCAACAGCCAAAAAACAAATAATCCAGTGAAGAAATGGGCAGAAGATATGAATAGACACTTTTCCAAAGAAGATAACCAGATGGCTAATAGACACATGAAAAGATGCTCAACCTCATCGATAGCACCACACACCAATCAGAATGGTTAAAATTAACAACTCAGGACACAACAGATATTGGTGAGGATGTGGAGAAAGGGGAACCCTTTTGCACTGTCGGTGGGAATACAAACTGGGGCAGCCACTCTGGAAAACTGTGGAGGTTCCTCAAAAAATTAAATATAGAACTACCCTATGACCCAGCAATAGCACTACTAGGAATTCATCTAAAAGATACAAAAATGCTGATTCAAAGGGGCAGATGCACCCACAATGTTTATAGCAGCACTATCAACAATACCCAAATTATGGAGAAAGCCCAAAATTCCATCAACTGAGATTAAGAAGATATGGTCTCTCTCTCTCTCTCTCTCTCTCTCTCTCTCTCTCCACACACACACACACACACACACACACACACACACACACACACTGGAATACTACTCAGTGACGAAAAAGAATGAAATCTTGCCATTTGCAACAATGTGGATGGCACTGGAGGGTATTATGCTAAGCGAAATTAAGTCAGAGAAAGATATCATGATTTCACTCATATGTGGAATATGAGAAACAACAGACATAAGGGAAGGGAAGGAAAAATAAGATAAAAACACTGAGGGTTTCAAATTATAAGAGACTTACAAATACAGAACAAACTAAGGGCTGCTGGAGTGGGGTGGTGGGTTAAATGGGTGATGGACGTTAAGGAGGGCACTTTTTCAGGATGAGCGCTGGATATCATATGTAAGAGATGAATCACTGGGTTCTACTCCTGAAGCCAAGACTACACTCTATGTTAACTAACTTGAAAAAAAATTTTACAACGACAAGAATACTTTTATAATTAAGAAAAGAAGTTCTTCCTATTAAGAAAACATTTACCTTAATAGTTCCAAGATCCATTGGATTTTTCACAATATCATAGTAGTTATAGAGCCCCAAAGCATTAACATCAACAGGATTATAAAAGGGCCATGCATAGGACAAGTGTTTCTTTGCAAGCATTTCTTTAAGAATCTCACTACAGTGCCTTAATTGTTTGGTCACTTCAACACTCTTTATGACTTTACATAGTTGCTGAGAATCCGGCAAAACAGTCTTCAGCACATTTTCTTTCATAGGTGGCATTTTCACTGATTTTTTTTCTGCAAGTGTTGGGGAAGATTCACCACTTGCTTTAACTACTGAAGTTGTAGGAGTCGTGGTATCTGCTTTCCTCTTCACACCCCTTGTAACCTGAAACAATTCAATAACAACAACTGTAATTAAAGTGACATTCACAGCAACAGTTTTCAAACTTTTTTGATGGTTACTCCTACAGTTAAAAAAAAAAAAAACAAAAAAAAAAAGGAAAAAATTATCAGTACCATGTCGTCTATATATTAAATATTAGTAAAAGTTAATTTCTTTTCTACAGGTAAATTAATAGCTCAAATATTTTCTTCCTACATCCCAAAGAATGGTCTTATGCAAACCTTTGAGATCAATGAGAGATGGGAAGCAATAAAAGTCACTGTTATGCAAAAACAAGTTCTGAATACCTGAAATCAGCTACGGTATACAATTTTAAATTATCAACCCATCAAGTTATGATTCAAAAGAAGTTACATAACACACACAAAATAGGTAGTTGGGCAACTGATACTAATATAAAAATATATAAGCCAGTTCAAATTCTACCTAAAAATCTCTAAAATTTGGTTCACATTCTAGATCTGTTAAAAAATGTACACAAAGATTGACTGTAGTATACTGAAGACCAATTTTCAGATCAACTTAAAAAAAGGTTTAGTCATTACAACAATCCCTTACACTGAAACATTTTAAAGTCATAGTAAACTTACTTGGGCCACTGTTTGTGAGGTAGTGTTGAATAGAGTACCTTGTGACATGTTTGAAGGAGAAATAGATGTCTTAGGAAATACAGAGGGAATCACTTGTTGCTTAAATACTTTGTCCAGTGCTTTGGGGGATTGTTTTTCTTTACCAGAAGGAACTGCTACATTATGTTGAATCCCTAGTAAAGTGTGAACCAGAGTAAATATGAGTAAAATATAAAACTATTTTTCTATTAGTATTCTATTTTAATTCACTTAGTTCAGCTTTTTAGCAATATAAACACAGGAAACTCCCATTCTCCTTTGAAACCCTCCCACAGGTACTTGCTAACATTTGTTAGACCAATTTAGATATAATATTAGAGACTTCAAACCTGATATTAATGGAAGACTTATCAATTTTATTCAGAAAGGTGTCTGGCTTAAATTTACACTAATAGAGCTCTGTGAGTAGCTTCAGTAAATTTTAGACATCCTGGAGACAAACTACATAATACTATGTGAGGTCTCCAGAATGCTCTGCATAAATATCCAAGAACCTTAAAACTATGACAGAGCCCATCATTGGTTAACACAAAACAATAGATATGAACATAATCTTCTTATCAATATATCCTTCAGATGACTCTGCCGAAGGAACCACTGTATATGGTCTTCTGCCTTGTATGTTCCCAGAGAACACCAACACTTAAGACATTTGGATCACATCGCTCTGAAATCTATTATTTCAAAAGTCCATCCTTGTATCCAGGTAACTCCATTCTTCAGACTATGAGACTAATGTGCTGCCCACTACACCAAGAGGGCTGCTACGGTAACTCCATTCTTCTAATCACTCGGGCCATAAACCTTGGAGTCATCTTTGACTCCACGGTCGTTCAAACCCAATATCCCCATCCATCAGCAAACTCTTTTGGCTCTATCTTCTTATCCAGAATCTGATTACAATTACAAGTGGTAATCACCCTGGTCCCAGGCATCAATTCTTAACTGGATTTCTACAGTAGTATCCTATGAGCCCTTCTTTCTTCTGCTTTTACATCCTGTAGTCTGTTCTCAAAATAGCCCTCGAGGTGATATTTTAAATTCAAATAAGATCATGACACTTCTGCTCAATGCCCAATGACTTCTAATCTTTTCAAATAATAGCCAAAGTCCCTACAATGCCTTGTAAGGACCTGTGTCATCTCTCTACCTATGCTCCTCCCCCACGTCCCCACCTCTGCCCTCCTTCCAACCGCACTTCCTATCACTCCACCCCTTCACTAATTTCACTTAGCCTACTGGCCTACTGTCCTCAAATTTGGTTAGCATAAGCAGACAATTTGCTCTGCCTGTAAGGAGATAGCCTCATCAGGTCACTCCAACATTCCCTTCATGCCTTTGCTGAAATGTTACCTTCTCAAGCCACCCTATATAGAACAAGTTTCTCCTTCCACTCCCACCACTTTCTTGTTCTCTTATTCTTATTTTTTTCTTTGCCCTTATCACATTTGACATAGAATATATAGATATCCCCGACCCTCCAAATTCTTAACAAACTCAGGAACCAAATATTTTTGAATATATTTTAAGACAGGGCTGGTATTCCTCAATCTCTTATTTCTCATTACTCACTAACTAAAACTTAGGAACCAAAGAGACTGAGATAACCTCCTATCTTTTGATATTCCAACTGTGGCTCTTTGAACTCAGGAGCTAAACAGATAAGTATAATGAGAAATACTTACATTTACTTAGTGTTACCAATTTCCTCAACAAAACCAAAAAGCTCTGTGAGGGGAAAGGAACTTTGTTTTGATCTCTACAATATCCCTTGTGCCTAATACAGTACTTGGGACATAAGAGGACTCAATGGATATTTATTGTATGCTTATTATGTATCAGGCCACCATTCTAAGTGCTCAGGCACAATAATGAACAAGATAGAGAGTTTCTGTCCTTGTTGACCATATTGTCTAGTATAAGAAATAGAAAAAAAAAGTAATCAAATTGATTACAATTGATGCTAAGCACTAGAAAGGAAATAAATGGGAGTACTGACAAAAGACAGAGACCTACTATAAAGAAGATAGCCAAAGAAGTCTCTTTGAAGAGGTATCAATTCAGATGTTACTGGAAAGAAGTAACCAGCCAGAGAATGGGGTGGCAGTAAAACTGTATTCCAAGACAATCAGTAGGGAAAACTTCAATGAGTGAGATGAAAGTAGTTCAGGATGAGAATAGAGAAATGGGCAAAGATTTAATCCCAAAAGGCCACGGTAGGAATTCAGACTTCATTTTAATATGAGAAGCTACAGAGGTTTTAAGCAGGTTAATGATGTATTTTTATTTTTTGATGTATAGTTTATTTTTAAAAGACTGCCTTTGCAGGGCACCTGGGTGGCTCAATCAGTCAAGCGTCCGACTCTTGGTTTCAGCTCAGGTCATGATCTCGTGGCTCATGGGTTCAAGCCCCACATCAGACTCTGTGTTGATGGTGGAGCCTGTTTATGATTCTCTCTCCCCTCCTCTCTACTCCTCGCCTGCTCATGCTCTCTCTCTCAAAATAAACTTAAAAATAAATAAAAATAAAAGACTACTTTTGCTATTGTATAGAGAACACAGAACAATCAAGATCACAGGGGCTAAGAAGATTGTAGCCCAAGTTAGTATTACTGCAAAAACAATCTTAGGATTGAATTCAAATGATTACTAATGAACAGAAGGGGAGAGAGAATCAAAGAAGGAAGGAATCAAGAACAACTTCTATTCTGGCTTGAATAACTGTTTATTAGTACCATTTTCTGTTATACAGAATAACCTAAGAAGTTCAGTGTTTAACTATAAGCAAGGTAAATGAGAGATGTGTATAAGACATCCAAGTGGAAATGTCCAGTGACTTGAAGATAATAATTGGTTTCTCAGGGAGGACTGTGTTAGAGATATAGATTTGAGGATTAATAGCATACAGATGGAATTTAGAAAAAGGATAACTAATATCAAGCCCTGAAAAGAAAACCCCAATACTTTAGAAATCGAATAGAAAAGAATAGGGGCACCAGGGTGGTTCAGTCAGTTAAGTGTCTGACTCTTGATTTCAGCTCAGGACAGGATCTCATGGTTCGTGAGTTTGAGCTCCATGTCGAGCCCCATGCACTAAGAGTGCAAAGCCTGCTTGGGATTCTCTTTCTCTTTCTCTTTCTGCCCCTCCCCTGCTCTCTCCCTCTCAAAAAAAAAAGTTTGTTTTCAGTATTTAGAAAAGAATGATAATGCCAAGAGGACTACAGAATGGGAAGTAAGCTCACACAACTAGAGTGTGCACAAAGAATAAAGGCATTTCAAGAAAGAGACAGTAGCCTTCTAAAGCAAATACTGATTAAGATCAAGTAAAATGAGAATAGAAAAATATTACTTAAATATTGTCACATGAAGACTGATCCAGCTCATGAAGGCAATGGCCCAAAGTGACAGAGATGGAAAGAATCCTTTTATAGACCTTTGCTCTAGCTGATCCCCCTGCCTGGAATGTTCTTCTTTGTTCAAATCTTAACTTCTTAATGAGGCCCACTCTGAACCCATCATGTTTGTTTGCCTCTCTTTTCCTACTACGATGTAAACTCCAAGATGGCAAAAGTTTTTGTTTTGTTTGATATATCTCAAGAATGCTGACCAGCGTGGTGGCACCTAAAAGTTACTCAAGTATTTCATCTATCAATTCAGTTTAATGTACTAAATTTAAATTTCTTCTTTGCCATAATGTATCAACACATAACTACATTATTTGGCTGTCATATGACAATTTCCCTACCACTGTGCATAAAAATGACATGACTCTGGCAGTAGAAAACTCCTAAAAAAAGTTATTTGGAAATTCTACCAATCCTTCAAGACCAAACTCAGCTTCTATCACCCCTAAAGCCTTCCCCAGCTTTGCCAGTATGAATGTCTTATTCTTTTGGACTATAGCACATACTATGTGTAATTTCATCTGTTATAATGCATGTCTTATTTTTTTTAAAGTTTTATTTCTAACTAAAATGTAAATTGAAGCTGAGTTAGGTTGGTTATACATCTTTGTAACCATCACAATATGTGCATTTTAAGTGACAAACATCCAAATACATAATGACAGAAAAACAAAGTCAAAGAACTTTTGTCTGACGGAATCTTATGCTTTTAGCAATAATCTGAGCATCTGAAACAAGTAGCTACAACTTAACCACCAAGAAAGTATTAAATATTTTTTTAAGGGAAGCATTCTAAAGATAAATAATTTTTACCATGCTTGATAATTTAAGTCAGCAATAATTATCACTTTGCTTTAACAATTTAAATGGCATACTGATATACTCTTGCAGAACCCTAGGCCATTTACTGTCAGACTTAAGGACAACCTTTTCCAAAGGTGAGAATCAAATAATAACTTTAATAAACAGTGAGTGTCTCACAGGATTGGGTAAAGCTTTAAGTCATGACCCATCTTAAAGATCTATCAACAACAAGGAAAAAAGCACACATTATTATCAATTAAAACAATCTTATAGTGGTATAAGTCTCCTATATCCCAGCCACTTAACTATATACTTTACAAACACAAAAGCTAAATATTTTCCTGATATTATACATGAAGAAACTAACATGGAATGGTGATTAAGAAACTTAGCCAAAATGTACACCTGCAGTGATCTAAAAATAAACCAACATTTCATCTATGACAACTTTGGTTAACCTCTACCATAAATCCAACTGAATACCTAAGATTAGTTTTGTAACTCCATACTTAAATATTATGATTATTAGCTATAAAATATTTCCCTCTAAAGTTTGTTTGTTTGTATGTTTTGAATTAAAAGATAGGAGAATCCTCAGACACAACAGTAACATTTCTTTCTTAGCTATGGGATCTTTGGTACAAGGAACATTGAAAATTTTTGCCCTCTTATTAGTATAGCACAGATACAAGATCCACTAAAAATACTAATAAATTTATGGGGTGCTTACTATGTGAATGGCACTGTGCTATAGGAAATCTCAGACTCCAAGGCCATAATCGAGACAATCCTCTCTAATCTTGTATGATAGCCATCCTTGTTTTCAAAGTTTGCCTTACTGTTTAAATGGACACCTTATACCAATAAATAGGATATAGAAGGACTTCAGATTGCCTATCTCCTTTGAGGGATTTATTTAGTTCTAGTCATTATATTTATACATGCACATGTACACATTCATATAATATAAAACACAGAGAAAGAAAGAAAACATAAAACTTTTCTGTCTTACCTTTCTTTATTCTTTCCTTACCACCTATAATTTGTTCTTCTTGTGGCATCTGAGATAATTTCTGCCTAAACAACTTCTCTAGAGCTTGTGCCATAAGAACAATGTCATCTCCAGGCTAGAAAATATATAAGATTACAACATGGTCAACAATTCAGGCTACCTTAGAGAAGACAGTGACACAGTACTCTTAGTATTTACTAAACAGTATTTATTGCTTCTAAATTAAGTTTACAAAATAGTGCAGCGGCTCATATTTTAAATTCTAACAAGTCACGTTAGAATGTAACATGTAACTTCTAAAAATAACCCAGGTAGCCTTTATGAGTAATAGAGGATTACAATCCAACCAATCCTACTAATACAGAAAGGTTTTAGAAATTAAAATTTCTACCTCACAAATAAGTTAAAATACATTCATGGCTGTGCAAAGTACATGACTTGACTTGATGTGATTGTTTTCAATTAACTATAAGTGATAAAATGACACTGCAGAGCTAATTTAGTTTTTAAATCTTTTTTTAAAATTTATTCTGAGAGCATGTGTGCATGGGCGCAAGCTGGGAGGGACAAAGAGGCAGGGAGAGAAAGACTCCCAAACAGGCTCCACCCTCAGCAGAATCCCAGGGTGACCTGAGCCTGACCTGAGCCAAAATCAAGAGTTGGTCACTTAAATGACTGAGCCATCCAGCTGCCCCTTTTTTTTTCTTTCAGTTTTTAAATCTTAACTACCTGCTTGGAAGTCTTCCACTTGATTTACTCACTACTGATAAAAAGCCTAAAGCAGAGAACACTGACTTCGAGTTAGGTATGTCAGGAAAATTAATGAACTTCATTTTAATATGTTAAATGTAAAAATACACTTGACATTGTTAAATTAAAATGAAGTTTCCAATGGCACTTTCAGAATACCATTAGTTCTGATTTTTTAAAAAAATTCATATTGACTAAGAGTCTTAAATTTTTTATTTTATTTTTATTATTTTATTTATTTTTGATTTTATTTTTAATTTTTTAAAATTTACATCCAAATTAGTTAACATATAGTGCAACAATGATTTCAGGAGTAGATTCCTTAATGCCCCTTACCCATTTAGCCCATCCCCCCTCCCACAACCCCTCCAGTAACCCTCAGTTTATTCTCCATATTTATGAGTCTCTTATGTTTTGTCCCCCTCCCTGTTTTCATATTATTTTTATTTCCCTTCCCTTATGTTCATCTGTTTTGTCTCTTAAAGTCCTCATAGGAGTGAAATCATATGATTTTTGTCTTTCTCTGACTAATTTCACTTAGCATAATACCCTCCAGTTCCATCCACGTAGTTGCAAATGGCAAGATTTCATTCTTTTTGATTGCTGAGTAATACTCCATTGTGTATGTGTGTATGTATGTGTGTGTGTGTGTGTGTGTGTGTATATATATATATATGTGTATATATATATATACACACACACACACACACACACACACATATATATACATATGCCACATCTTCTTTATCCATTCATCCACCGATGGACATTTGGGCTCTTACCATACTTTGGCTATTGTTGATAGTACTGCTATAAACATGGGATGCATGTGTCCCTTTGAAACAGCACACCTGTATCCCATGGATAAATGCCTAGTAGTGCAATTGCTGGGTCGTAGGGTAGTTCTATTTTTAGTTTTTTGAGGAGCCTCCATACTGTTTTCCAGAGTGGCTGCACCAGCTTGCGCTGCCACCAACAATGCAAAAGAGATCCTCTTTCTCCGTGTCCTCGCCAACATCTGTTGTTGCCTCAGTTGTTAATGCTAGCCATTCTGGCAGGGGTAAGGTGGTGTCTCATTGTGGTTTTGATTTGTATTTCCCTGATGATGAGTGATGTTGAGCATTTTTTCATGTGTCGGTTGGCCATCTTGATGTCTTCCTTGGAGAAGTGTCTATTCATGTCTTTTGCCCATTTCTTCACTGCATTATTTGTTTCTTGGGTGTTGAGTTTGTTAAGTTCTTTATAGATTTTGGATACTAACCCTTTATCTGATATGTCATTTGCAAATATCTTCTCCCATTCTGTCAGTTGCCTTTTAGTTTTGCTGATTGTTTCCTTTGCTGTGCAGAAGCTTTTTATTTTGATGAGGTCCCAGTAGTTCATGTTTGCTTTTGTTTCCCTTGCCTCCAGAGATGTGTTGAGTAAGAAGTTGCTGTGCCCAAGATCAAAGAGGTTTTTGTCTGCTTTCTCCTTAAGGATTTTGATGGCTTCCTGTCTTACACTGAGGTCTTTCATCCATTTTGAGTTTATTTTTGTGAATGGTGTAAGAAAGTGGTCTAGTTTCATTCTTCTTCATGTTGCCATCTAATTATCCCAGCACCATTTGCTAAAGAGGCTGTCTTTATTCCATTGGATATTCTTTCCTGCTTTGTCAAAGATTAGTTGGCCATACATTTGTGGGTCCATTTCTGGGTTCTCTATTCTGTTCAATTGATCTGAGTGTCTGTTCTTGTGCCAGTACCATACCGTCTTGATGATTACAGCTTTGTAGTATAGCTTGAAGTCTGGAGTCTGGGATTGTGATGCCTCCTGCTTTGGTTTTCTTTTTCAAGATCGCTTTGGCTATTTGGGGTCTTTTCTGGTTCCATAAAAATTTTAGGATTATTTGTTCTAGCTCTGTGAAAAATGCTGGTTTGATAGGGATTGCACTGAATATGTAGATTGCTTTGGGTAGTATTGACATTTTAACAATATTTGTTCTTCCTATGCAGGAGCATGGAATCTTTTTCCATTTTTTTGTGAGTTCTTCAATTTCTTTCATAAGCTTTCTATAGTTTTCAGTGTATAGATTTTTCACCTCTTTGGTTGGATTTATTCCTAGTATTTTATGGGTTTTGGTGCAACTCTAAATGGGATCGATTCCTTGACTTCTCTATCGCTTCATTGTTGGTGTATACGAATGCAACTGATTTCTGTGCGTTGATTTTATATCCTGCGACTTTGCTGAATTCATGGATCAGTTCTAGCAGGTTTTTGGTGGAATCCTTTGGGTTTTCCATATAGAGTATCATGTCATCTGCGAAGAGTGAAAGTTTGACCTCCTCCTGGCTGACTTGGATGCCTTTTATTTGTGTTTTCTGATTGCAGAGACTAAGACTTCCAATACTACGTTGAATAACAGTGGTGAGAGTGGACATCCCTGTCTTGTTCCTGACCTTAGGGGAAAGATTTTAGTTTTTCCCCATTGAGGATGATATTAGCATTGGGTCATTCATATATGGCTTTTATGATCTCGAGGTATACTCCTTCTATCTCTACTTTCTCGATGGTTTTTATCAAGAAAGGATGCTGTATTTTGTCAAATATTTTCTCTGCATCTATTGAGAGGATCATATGGTTCTTGTTAAGAGTCTTAAATTTAAGGTGGCACTGATAGTTTGGGAACCAAATTTCTATTACATTTCAGCATCACTAGTGATTTTGAGTAAATGGGATGCAAGTTTTAAAATATTTAGATATGGAACAGCTTAAAAAGGATGCAGTACTCTAGGAAACAGGAATACTATATGGAGAAAAAGCTTAATACACAAATCCAGTTTTACAGGTGAAAGCAAAAGTGAAAATTAGGGTCAAAATGTCCACATACAGTATCAGACAAGTGAATGCATCAACACAAATGCAAACACTACTACTGGAATAGAACACATTATCTTTAGGTTAACTTGTCATGTCATGAAGTTTAGATGTACGTAATTTGTTTGAATCCATACCATGAACATTTAACTTAGATTGGTTTATCATTTATAACTGAAATGGCAGAAGTATGGTAAAGAACACATAAATGATACTTTATTCACAGAAACCAGCTATCATTGGCATTTTGGCTCAGGTTATGTTCTCATGGTCTGTGAGATCAAGTCCCATGTTGGGCTCTGCACTGACAAGGTGGAGTCAGCTTGGGAATTTCTCCCTCCCTCTTCAGGCAAAATTATGGCAAATAGATCATGAAAAAATATTGATACATGAAAATTATGAAATCCAGCAAAAAAAAAACCCGTATCCTTAAAAATATGTAAAATACCCCAGGGGCACCTGGGTGGTTCAGTCAGTTAAGCGTCCGACTTCGGCTCAGGTCATGATCTCGCTTTGGCTCAGGTCATGATCTCGCGGTGAGTTCGAGCCCCGCGTCGGGCTCTGTGCTGACAGCTCAGAGCCTGGAGCCTGTTTCAGACTCTGTGTCTCCCTCTCTTTGACCCTCCCCCATTCATGCTCTGTCTCTCTCTGTCTCAAAAATAAATAAACGTTAAAAAAATTAAAAAAAAAATGTCAAATACCCCAAATCAAGGTATGAAAACTGAAATCAGCACACTTTTTATGCACATCCTCTATATGTAAGACCAAAAAAATAATCAAGTATAACATAAACCTTACATACCTTGTTGTATAAATAGCAATTTGAGAACATTATGTTGAAGTCTTCTATACACTCTGAAGCCTTCATATAATATTTATGTTCTAAGCGCTTCTTAATTGTATTTAAATCCATTGGGGTTTTTATAATGGCGTAATAATCCTGTGGTTTTCATGAAAAAATTCTAAATGTTAGTAGTAAGAACAAATTCATCACAACTATTGGTACACAAAGAAATTTAAGAAGCTATATACGTGTAACTAGAAAGAGCAATTGATTACCTTTAAAAGGCTATAATCTAGAAAACAAAACCTTTGTGATGAGAAACAAAGCTGACTGCCATGGCATTTTTCTTCAGAGAAAAAAATAAACAACAAATAAGACTAACAAAGACAAGAACATAAAAGTAGAACTATACTGGAAAATAAAAAGTGAAAGGCATGAAGAAAAACCTAGAATTTAGGAAGTATGACAGACCCAGAGTATAATCCCAGTGCCATGGTTTACTACTTAACAAATTACTTAACCGTTCTGTTACCAGATGGCTAAAAATTCCTAACAAAAGACCTAAAATTGAATTCTATGTATGATGCCTCTAAGTCTTATGTATGATGCTTCTAAGACAAAAAGTGTCAAGAGCAACTTCATGGAGAAGGTGACATTCATGACAACCTTGCATCAAAAGGTCAAACGACACATTCAAAAAAAAGTGACACATTCTATAACAAGAAAGCATTAACTATAATTTACTACAAACTGTTAAAATAAGAATTAATGCTTAGAAAAATGAGCTTTGTCATTTAAAAAAAATGCTCATTGGGAAATTCTTCAGTGGTATGGAATAAATCGTCTTTATTAAAGATATTTTATAATATTAAAGACTAGTTTATTTCTTTTAGAGATCTATGGGATTTTTCTTTTATAGTTAACATAATCATAGGACACACTTACAGGCAACTTTAGTTTCACAGCATCGACAGGCTGCTGAAAAGGCCAGGAAAAATTATGCCTCCATAAAGCCTTCAGGACAACTTTTTGTAGATACTGCAGTTGATTTGTCAATCGCCCATTTTTCTTAGTATTTATATATTCTGGTGGTGGAGGGTTAACAATTGCTGTTTGTCGACTTGACAGAGACATTCTTAACTGCGTCAAACACTGATAGTACAATGTTGCCTACAAATACACGTCCTTAAAACACAAATACAAAACTAAGTTACTTTCAAAGCACATTTAATATAGTTTCTATAGGAACTAAAAAGGGTTAAAGAGTGGTATTATATTTTGCAGTACATCATGATTAAGACAGAAAAGCCAAATGATAAATGAATCCATTTTTACACAAATACAAACCTTTTTCTATGTAAGTACTAAGAGTTCTTTCATTATGTATGCCTTAGTTTTGGATGATTTAAGGTATTTAAAATTTCACAGTATTTCTTCTGCCTTTCTAAAACACAAACTGAGGTCTTAACAGAAAAAGTCTGTAAGTTCCTGGTAAAAAAGAATTAACAGGAATGTTTATAGTTACTCTACAATTATTAATTCAGTGAAAGAAAGGCAAAATAAAGGATTTTTCTGGCTAATTTAAGTGATTTATTTTTTTTAAGTAGGCTCCATGCCCAACGTGGGGCTTGAATTCATAACCCTGAGATCAAGAGTCACATGCTCCAACAGAGTGAACCAGCCAGGCACCCCTAAAGTGTGCCTTTTAAAACCTATTAGAAAGAAATATGACACATATTAAAATGCTAGTCTTTAGTGCATATTACTATATCTAAAGTAAAACTTCGTATTTCAGTAAGACAATATCTAAAATTCCTACACAGCATTATTACTTTAAGGATAAAAGAGCAAAGGTACTACGAAGTACATCAATGAAACAAAAAGCGAGTTTAAATAAATTGTCCATTTTTTTAGAACAGTGTTAGATTTAGCCAGTGTATTTGTTTGCATTAAAGCAGTGTTAGTTAGGGGCACCTGGGTGGCTCAGTCGGTTGAGCGTCCGACTTCAGCTCAGGTCATGATCTCACAGTTCATGGGTTCGAGCCCCGCATCAGGCTCTGTGCTGACTGCTCGCTCAGAACCTGGAGCCTGCTTTGGGTTCTGTGTCTCCTTCTCTCTCTGCCCCTCCCCCACTCACACTTTGTCTCACTGTTCCTCAAAAATAAATGTAAAAAAAAAAAAATTAAAGCAGTGTTAGTTCTCAACCACGTATTAATCACTTCTGGATCTTTTTAAAGAAATTATGATAAAATACATAAAATTTACCATTTTAACTATTTTTCAGTGTACAGTTCAGTGGTATTAAGTATATTCATTTTTGAGCAACTAATCTTTAGAACCTTTTCATCTTGCAAAACTGAAACTCTATACCTATTAAATAACTCCTCATTCTCTCTTCACCCCAGCCCCTGGCAACCACCATCCTGTTTCTATGAATTTAACTACTCTAGTAGGTATCTAAGTGGAATCATATAATATTTGTCTTAGTATAATGTCCTCAAGATTAATCTATATTGTAGCATGTCAGAACTTCCTTCATTTTATAAAGTTCAATATTTAATTATCTGTATGTCACATTCTGTGTATCCATTCATTTCCTCAACAGACACTTGGTTAGCTTCCACCTCTTGCTTATTATGAATACTGCTACAAACATGGGTATATAGTTATCTCTTCAAGACCCTGCCTTCATTTCTTATGGATACACCCCAGAAATGCAGAAGTGAGAACTGCTGGACCACACGGTAATTTTTTTTTTTTTTTGAGGAGTCCCATACTGTTTTCCATGGCACCAGCAATATTTTACATTCCCATCAACAGTCTACAGGGTTCCAATTTTCTCCACCTCCTCACACTTTTATTTAATTTTATTTTTTTTATTTAAAAAATATATTTTTTTTAACGTTTGTTTATTTTTGAGACAGAGACAGAGCATGAACGGGGGAGGGGCAGAGAGAGGGAGACACAGAATCGGAAGCAGGCTCCAGGCTCTGAGCCATCAGCCCAGAGCCCGACACGGGGCACGAACCCACAGACCACGAGATCGTGACCTGAACCCAAGTCGGACGCTCAACCGACTGAGCCACCCAGGCGCCCCTAATTTTATTTTTTTAATTACCAGCCATTATAATGGGTGTGAGGTGTTGTGGATCATTTTAAAAATACCAATGACAAATGCCCAGGCCCCTTGGAGACAGGGCTTGCAAATCAGTTTACTCTTTACATATCCCCGGTGCTTGTGATGTATAGCCAGGATTAAGAACCACTACACTGAAGTGAATTAACTTGAAGGCGATTAACAATCTTATAATTTATTTCACTTCATTACACTCTTCTCATGTCATACAAATGTGAACTTTTTTTTAAATTTTTTATTTTTTTTTAATGTTTTTATTTTTGAGAGAGACAGCATAAGCTGGGAGGGGCAGAGAGGGAGACACAAAATGTGAAGTAGGCTCCAGGCTCTGAGCTGTCAGCAGAGCCTGACACAGGGCTCGAATTTGTGAACCACGAGATCATACCTGAGCTGAAGTCAGAGGCTTAACTGACTTAGCCACCCAGGTGCCCATGGACTACAACCATTAATGTTATTAACAAAGGGGATGGTCTAGTGTTACAACTGAAACTGGTTCTGTTTTGCAATTATTTAAAGTTAACCTATCTTTGGAGTGTCCCAATTACTAGACCCTCTTCTTCACAAAGATAACCACTAAGATAACTTCTTTCCCATAGATTAAATTGTGACTGCTCTTGACCTTTACATAAATGTATTATTTACTATGTATTACACTGCGTATGGCCTTTCATCAATATTATGTTTGAGATTTATCTGTTATTTGTTCGTCTTCATTGCTGTATAGTATATTATGATTGAATTGGACTGTACAATCAATCCAACTCATCTTGCAACTTTTGGGTTGCTTACAGTGTCTGACATCTTTGTACATGCTATGAACATGCTTGTGGTGAATATGCACATACATTATTTTGGGTATAAACTCAGAAGTGAAAATGTTGGGTCATAAGTTTTGTATATTCAACTTTAGGAGATACCAGATTTCAAAAATGTACCAATTTATAGGAGCAGCAGTTTGAGAGTCCCACTTATTCCATATCCTTGTTAATATTTAGGGTTAGCAGGGTGCCTGTGTGTCTCAGTTGGTTGAGCCTCTTTGACTCTTGTCATGAGCTCATGGTTTGTGGGTTCCAGCCCGCATCTGGTTCTGCATAAGCAGTGAGGAGCCTGCTTGTCTCCCTCTCTCTGCCCCTCCCCTGCGTGCTCTCTTTCTCAAAAAATAAATAAAAACACAAAAAAAATTGTTTCAATTAAAAAAAAATTATCACTGCGTTCCATTTTAGCCATTCTGGTGAGCGTATGATGGGATCTCATTGTGATTTTTATATTTCACTGAGGATTCATGATATGAAAAACCTGTTTAATGTCTATTGACCACATGAATATCTTCTTTGTCAATCACCTGCTGAAGTGTCCTACCCATTTTTCTATTCGGTTGTCTGCTATTATCTTACTGATTTTTAGTTCTTCATATAGTCTGAATACAAAACCTTTGTTATGTGTGGTCCAAGTATTTCTCCATGCTTTTCCTTCACAACCTTATTTTAAATAGGCATTTTAAAAAAAATTTTTGTTTTACTTATTTTTGAGAAAAACAGAACACAAGTGGGGGAGCGGCAGAGAGAGAGAGGGAGACACAGAATCCAAAGCAGGCTCCAGGCTCCAAGGTGTCAGCACACAGCCCGATTCAGGGCTCGAACTCACATACCGTGAGATCATGACCTGAGCCGAAGTCAGACACTTACCCAACTGAGTCACCCAGGCACCCCATAAATAGGCATTCTTGTCTGCAATGTTAATCCCTCAGCTATTACTGTTTTGCCACTACCTTGTTTATCTACTGGTTTACTATCTGTCTCCCAAACCCTCTCTCCTGCTTTGTTTGTATTGCTATAGGACAGACTGAGGTCTTGTTTGACTAATGCCTAGGACAGAGCCTACAGAGGCTGAATTAAAGTGTTCAGATTCAGTTTTATGTTAGAGATAGAGAAGATGTGACTTTTTATATAGGGAGAAATAGGGGAAGAAATCAAGAATGTTTTACTTTTGGGGTACCTAGGTGGCTCAGTCTGTTAAGCATCCAACTTTACCTCAGGTCATGATCTCATGACTTGGGAATTCAGGCCCTGTGTAGGACTCTGTGGACAGCTCAGAGCCTGGAGCCTGCTTCAGACTGTGTCTCCCTGTCTCTCTGTCCCTCCCCTGCCCATGCTGTCTCTCTCTCTCTCAAAATAAACATTAAATTAAAAAAAAATTTTTTAAAGAATGTTTTAAGTCTCGTTGCTCAGGAATGTTTTAAGTCTCGTTGCTCAGGAATCTGCCTTAAAAAAAAGATGAATGAATGACTTAATGAATGCTTATCAGTTAAAAAAATGCCTTTTCCAAACCTGTTCCCCTCATCAAAACCTCAACTCCACTATACCCTTTTGCAAAGGATCTCAGTTTATAAAAGAAACCCTTTATTTAAAAAAAATTTTAACATTTATTTTTGAAAGACAAAGACAGAGCACTAGTTGGGGAGGGGCCGAGAGAGAGGGAGACAGACAGAATCAGAAGCAGGCTCCAGGCTCTGAGTTATCAGCAGAGCCCACTGTGGGGCTCGAACCCACAAACCGAACCGTTAGATCATGACCTGAGCCGAAGTTGGATGCTTAACCAACTGAACCACCCTGGTATCCCGAAGAGACACCCTTTAAAAATTACTTTCCCTTGACTTCTTTTATTTCCTGCTATTTCCTCTTACGTCATAAGTGCCTCCCCTTTTCCATGAAGATCTTTCCCCTTTTCCAGAATCCTATTATTTCATTAATAATTCCTTTATTTCTGCTATTGTAGGTTCCTTTTTTAATTAGGTTTAAGAAAGTTTTCCTCTAAAGAGTATACAATACATAATTATATTTCCTGCTTTTAAGACTATATTTTCTATAGTCTTATTTGTAATTAAGTCTTATTTGTAATTTGCCTTTACAAATTAGTTATTTATAATTAATTTCTGCTAGTATTTATGTCTGTAGGTATGCTCTAGTCAGCCTTAAATTTTTTCCTTAAAAACACCTTTCCACACAAAAACCTGCACACAGTTGTTTATAGCAGCTTTATTAAAACTTTGCCAAAACTTGGAAGCAACCAAGATGTCCTGCAGAAGGAGAATGGATAAACTGGGAAACATCCAGAAAACGGAAGGTTATTTAGCACTAAAAATAAAAGAACGATCAAGCCATGAAAAGACATGGAGGAATCTTAAATGCCTATTAAGCAAAATAAGCCAATCTGAAAAGGCTACATACATACTGTATGATTCCAACTATGAGATTCTGTAAAAGGCAAACTATGGAGACAGCAAAAAGATCAATGGTTACCAGGAGTTGGGGAGAGGGAAGGAGAAAAAGATGGAGAGCACAGAGGATTTTTAGGGCAGTGAAAAGACTTCATATTAGATCATAATGATGGAAACATGCCATTATACATTGGCCCAAACCCTCAGAATATACAACACCAAGAGTGAACTCTAAAGCAAACAAAGGACTTTGGGTGATGATGAGCTATCATTGTAGGTTCACCTACATATTTTGCGAAAAATATCTAACAATCTTTTAGATTTAATTTTCTTGTAACAAAATTAAAGGGCTAGGGCATCTGGGTAGCTTAGTGGGTTGAGCATCCGACTCTGTTTCGGCTCTGGTCAGGATCTCACGGTTTGTGATTTGGAGCCCCATGTCAGGCTCTGTGCTGAAAGTGCAGAGCCTGCTTGGGATTCTCTCTCTCCCCCTCAAAATGAAATAAATTTAAAAAAAAATTAAAGGGCTAGAGCTGCACTGTCCAATATAACAACCTTTAGCCACATGGAAGTATTTAAGTTCAAATTAACCAAAATTTCCTAAGTCAAAAACTCATCCACATTTCAAATGCTCAATAGCCATAAGTTATAAGTCTATTGGCTACTATATGGGACAATGCAGCTATAAAACATTGTTATCAGTGCAGGAAAGTTCTGTGGGACAGTGCTAGAAAAAAAATGAAACAAAACCATTAAGAAAACAGACAAATGTAGAATATATAAAATTCTATAAGACAAATGACCTAAAACAAGTAAAAAAAGACAAATGGTCTGTCTTTTATAAAAAGATTATAAAAGAAAATGTCTGAAGACATAACAGAACTCAATTTTATCATCCTAGATCAAATATTGGTTTGAGATCAACTATTAAATATATTTTGGGGACAACTAGGGAAAATTATGGAATTGTTCATTTTGACAGGTTTGAGAATACATTAGGATAGATATGAGAATAGTATAGTGATTATGTAAGAAAAGTGTTTAAATGTATGCTCAAAAAATTTGATGTGAATAACAACATTAAAATAGGTTCTAAATGATTTGGGAGAAAAACCTATATACACAAGCAAACAGGGCAAAATATTGACAATTGTTGGTAGATATACAGGTGTTCTTGGTCTATTTTTTCTATATATTGGAAATTTTAAGCAATAAACTTATGGTACACTATGGCTGAAGGCTGCAGATGGACTGATCATGAACAAGAGCTCTGATTTATCATTGGACAAAAGAATAATTATTTCCTTTATAAAATATTCTTTGTAATTACCCCAGTCTTTCTGTTAAATGTATTTTAATCTTCCATTTCTTATTAAAAAATTTTAATTTTTTAATGTTTATTTATTTTTGAAAGATAGGGAGGGAGGGAGAGAGAGGGAGAAATAGGGAGAGAGAGAGACAGAAAGGGAGACAGAACCCAAAGCAGGCTCCAGGCTCTGAGCTGTCAGCACAGAGCCTGACATGGGGCTCGAACTCACAAACTGTGAGATCATGACCTGAGCCGAAGTCAGATGCTTGACTGAGCAACCCAGGCACCCCCTTATCTAAAAAAATTTTTAAAGGAGTTGTGGTGGGGGCACCTGGGTGGCTCAGTCGGTTAAGTGTCTGACTTCAGCTCAGGTCATGATCTCACAGTTTGTGAGTTCAAGCCCCTCGTTGGGCTCTATGCTGACAGCTTAGAGCCTAGAGCCTGCTTTGGATTCTGTGTCTCCCTCTCTCTCTCTGCCCCTCCCCTGCTCATGCTGTGTGTCTGTCTCAAAAATAAATAAAACATTAAAAAAAATTTTTTTAAGGAGTTGTGGTATTTTATATTTGGCAAATTTCTGTTAGCTGACACGATTCTACTTTCTCTAAAGCCTTTCTTTTATTATTAATCCTAATAATTTTATTATTAGTTTTTATTAGAAAATGTTCTCAGTAATAGAAAACAAAATGCCAGCATAATAGTTCAGCAACACAAACCCCCAAAATATTTTCACCTTATTTGATATAATGGTAGGTTCTAATCAGCTGAAAGGTGTCACTTACTTATACTCCAACATGATTAAACTATGGAGTTACAAGTATACTGCCAAATATACATAACCTGTAGCCTCTCTTATCTCTGTGAAAGTTCACTGTTGTTTCCAATGTTCATGGTGAGTTGTCATTTTATTATTGTTTCTGCTTTCAGACACTTTTTATCCATGGAAAGACAGCAAAGGCAGATGAAATCTTACCTCATCTCTTAAGAATTCATCTCTTAAGAATGAGAATTCATCTCTTAAGAATCTCTATCTCTTAACAATTCAATGTTACATAACAACCACCACTGACAATTGCACAAAGACAATGTAACAAATTCTGAAAAGTTCTGGTTTACTTTAAGATAATCACATAATTAGTATCACCTTGTCAGATCCTTCTATGGTTCCCTGAACAAATTGGCTGAAAATCAGATGTTTATTTTATTTTATTTTCTATTTTAGAGAAAGAGCACATGCAAGCAGGGGAGAGGGACAGAGAAAGAGAATCCCAAGCAGGCCCCACACTCAGCACAGAGCCCAATGCAAGGCTTCATCCTATGATCCTGGGACTGTGACCTGAGCTGAAATCAAGAGACACTCAATTGAGCCACCCAGCTGCCCTGAAAATCAGACCTGTTTTGTTCACTTAATAGCTCATTATAAAATAATCTTTTGAGTTTTGGAAAAATTCTTAAGAATGATATACTATTTATAGACTTCATTAAAAAATGAGTTTATTTGAATTTTAACATCCACGTGGCATACAAAGTTTCCTTTCCCATTCTTGTTCCTTAGCCAACTAGGACTCCTCCTTACTGTTAGCAGTTTCTTGTGCATCCTTTTAGAAACTTTTTCACACTTAATTCATATTAGAAATGGTCCCAGGGCAGCTCCATTTTTAAGTTTATTTATTTTGAGAAAGAGAGAGAGGAAGAGGCAGAAAGAGAGGGAGAGAGAGAATTCCAAGCAGGTTCCTCACAATCAGTGCAGAGCTTGATGTAGGGCTTCACTTCACAAACCATGAGATCATGACCTGAACAGAGATCGAGTCACTTGCTTAACCAAATGAGCCTCCAAATACCCCCAGCCCCTCTATTTTTAATGGCTTCCCATTAAATATATATAATGTTGCAATCAATATCCTCATAAATACATCATTGCTTACATCTGCCAATACCTATTAGAGATATATATATAAATTTTGGCCTGGCCTTTGGATATATTTCTATTAATGATTTTTAGGACAACACTTTTACATATTGCTATATGTTTAATTGCCATTGAGAGATTCTAATTTATATCTCTACCAACAACATACAAGAATAAAAATTTAAACTTCTAAGGAACAAAAGTCTTTGAAGTGGTTGTGAATATTCCAGTCATTCCTGACAAAAGTTATAAACGAAGCCAAAGGTTTCCTGAAATGCACACATAAGCTAAAACATGTTTCCAAAATGTTACAAGAAACATACAAGTTCACCTCAAATTCAATGTAGGCACAGACATATCAGGAAGAGTCTGATGTCTTTGGCAAAAACCAACTTCTTGAGTTTGCCAAGAAAAAAATGTTTACAAAATTCTTCAATTATTACCACCTCAATGGTGCAAGTATTAAATTGTATTGCGCTATATGCTTACTGAAGTCTCAAGGAATTGAGCTGATTGAAAAACAAAATAATTGGGCACCTGGGTGGCTCAGTTGGTTAAGCATCCGACTTCGGCTCAGGTCATGATCTCACGGTCTGTGAGCCCCGCGTCGGGCTCTGTGCTGACCGCTCAGAGCCTGGAGCCTGTTTCAGATTTTGTGTCTCCCTCTCTCTCTCTGCCCCCCCCCCCCCCCCCCGTTCATGCTCTGTCTCTCTCTGTCTCAAAAATAAATAAACGTTAAAAAAAAATTTTTTTTTTAAAAGCAGCCAAACTGTTAAAAAAAAAAAAAAGAAAAACAAAATAATGTAAATTAATATATTTTGAGCCTAACACTCAATTTTGGATGGAACTGAACTTTGAGGTTTTGAATAAAGGTTGTTCAAAACCATCTTCCATCATTTCAATAAATAGCACAGAATAAGTTATTCTGCTGTGTGGTGGTACTTCTGGTTGAACTTCATGGTAGATTTTACACATGCAGGGAAGCAGTACAGCAAGGAACTCAAGAGTTTGATTCTGAATACCACATGGTTCCAGGGCTCAGAAAGGTCAAAGACAATCCACCCAGTGTGAGCTCAAATAGGGACTCCAAATCCTGCCTCATCAAATGAGCAGTCTCCAATTCAAGGGAGAAAATGGTTTCTTCAAATTAAAATCAGGCTTCACTTAAAGTCAAACAGATAATTTCTAGAAAATGTATACTCTTCACAATGATTCAATCTTGTCGTCTACTCCTTTCATTCTAGAAATGGGACACCTTCCCTGTCTAGAACTTGGTTTCCAGGTACTCTACATAATGAGATAACAATGGTCCTTGATCTCTCTTGCTTGTATCATCAACATTTCTATACTAGCTTACCCTCCATATACACTTTCTCAAGTCTCCTTAAAAATTCTTCTCTTGATCTTATTGTCTCCTTGAAGCCTCAGTCTTCTCTCTTCTATACCTCACACCGGAGCATCCTAAAAAATGACATTGTTTTTACTCCCCACCTCACACTCAATTCTGTCCCAGCCATGCCTCTAAAATTCCCCCTACACTAAGGCTAATACTTACCATACTTAGTTGTTAAATGGATTCTTTTTGAGTTACATCTTACTTGACCTCAGCAATATCTGTCACTAGACTATCTTGACTCTCTTGAAATTCTTATCTGGTTTCCAGGATACCACTATTTTTTTCCCCCAGATTCTATTTGTTCTTTTATTACATACTTATAAAGCACCTACAATGGTGCCAAGCACTGAACTAGGAATTGAGGATACAGTCTCTTTATAGAGACTTACAAATAGGTAATTACAACAGGATACCGATAATTACTGCTTTGACAGAGATAGGAACTGGGTGATATGGGAACAAATGAAGTCAGGCTGGAAATCCAGAGGATGTTATCTCCTTCATCATCTCATTTTCTGCTAACCTATTAATATCCTCCAGGGTTCTTCCCTTGCTCTTTGGGTTTTTTTGTTTGTTTGTTTTGTTTTTTTTAAACTCCATCTACACACTCCCTGACTCTGGGATATAAATTTACATATTCTGAGTACATAGGGTATTTCTATTTTCGATCCCCCAAACCACTTTTTTTGTTCAATCACTTGTTACTCCCACCTGAATTGATACAAAAGTGAGGTTTTGATTTTTGTTCAGTAATTTACAACCACACTGTTCAACCCACTGCTGTTCGTGATATACACATATATAAACCCCCTTGCCTATCTCCTTAGACTCATATTGCTACTATCCTAATCCCCAACCTGCATAAGCCACACCGAAAAATTTACACTTCTTCACTGACCCCCCCCCCCCGCCCCCACTTTGTGCTCACACCTGTCCATGGTTTTGAAATTTTTCTTCTGCTTACCAGAGCTCCTCCCATCACTCTTTAGGCTAATTTCTATCTGTCTTTCAAAACCCAGCTCATTTATCACTTCTACCCAGATACCTCCCCCATCCCCTTCTACCCACTCGGGTCCTTCCCAAGGGTCCCAAAGCACCACGTAGATACTTGTAGATACTTCATCTGAATTCTTAACGTAAGCCAGTGCCTTGAGGTTAGGTGAGCCTGACCTGCCGCACTCAACAGAGGATTAATTAGGCATGTTAAGAGCTTAATAATGTTAAACGAATAAATAAAGGAATAAATCAAGGCTAGGGATCTTCCTGTCCCAAACGATGATACCCAGGATGAACAATAAAATGCCAGCAACAGCTAAAGCTGTTATTCTGCACACCCAAAACTACAGTACATCTAGAGACCCACCAATCCTAGGCCTAAGAGCTGCACAAAGACCAGGAATGTTTTTCAAGAGTTGGGAGTAGGCGGTTGCGTAACCGGAACGTCACCCCCTCGCCCTAACCTCCTTCTTCCCACCCCTTCCTTGCAAAAAATGCCAAAGCGTTTAAGAGGAAGGTCCCAGTTTTTAAAAGGGTCCACTGGGGCAACAAGCTTGCAGTTGGTAAGCCAAAGAAAAGCAACTGGCAGCTCACCTGGGCAGCAACGCACGCACCGGTATGGCCTCCCCAACTGCCTCGCCAGTCGCAGTGTTGATGGGGGAGGGGAGAAGAGAAAAAAACGGTTGTTTCCTACTCAGGGTCCCGCCGAGGGCCCGGATCCCAAAGCAATGCTCCAGGTAGAGGCTCTGTTACCTTTGGTGAAAAAAACCTTATCTGATCGTCCCCTCCAGCTTGCACAAGATGAAGCGGTGCGAGGTAGCAGTCCTTCACCGACCGTCGCCGCCAGCTCTCGCCCTAATGGCGGCGGCCACTAGCCGGCAGCGACAGGCGCCTTTATGGGGGACCTGGGGCAGGCGGCCCGCCCATTGGCCTGAGCGTGTCACGTGGCCACGCCTGGAGCCTGGCGGCGGGTAAAGTGCGCGAGGTATCAGCTCCGCAGTCCGGCTTTTGCCGAGGTTCAAGGTCTTTCACCCTGGGAGTGCACGTTTGTTGAGCCTTTACTGAATGCCAGGTATGGTGCAAAGAGCTGGGGGTTTAGGAGAAGGAGTGCCACCCAAGAGTTTATCGTTAAAACAATTCAATGCATTAGACCTGTGTTGTTTTGGGGGGGAGGGTGTCCTGAGTTTTGGCTTGCATTGTTTTCGTCGTTTTCGTACTTTTCTCCAGTTCCCCCCAAAGTTAAAGACAGCTGCGTGAAGAGAGTGATTTAAGATTTTGAGAGTCTTGGCGACTACCTCCTTTTTATTTGTGGACGTGTATTAGAAGAGTGTATTTAACACCGAAGAGTCAATACCGTAGCGTATACTTGGTTTAGATTTCATGTTTGTGTTCTTGTTTTTGTTGTTTAAACCCTTATTAGGTAGGAAAAAGATTGGAACTAGGGTGTGATCTAGGTATAGACCTAGGGTGTGACCTTTACGCTGGGAAAGGCCTAAGGGAAGTCAAAGGAAGTAAAAGCCAGGAATGACTCTGTGCAAATCTTGTTCAGCTGTCAACTTTTTGGCTCTCCTCCTGAGAACCAATATAAGAGAGAAGCGCATAGTCCACACTCCAGTGATCTTTTAAAAAGCTAAATCTCATCTTGTTAACACCCTTAAAACCTTTCAATTACTGTCCATTACTTTTAAGATAAATATCAAAACCTTTTAGATGAACTACAAGAGGGGGCACCTGGGTGGCTCAGTGGGTTAAGCATGCGACTCTTGATTTTGCTGCAGGTCATGATCTCACAGGCTCAGGTCCTAGATCTCACATCAGAGCCCAGGCATTGGGCTGTGTGCTGATGGCCTCAGGGCCTGCTTGGGATTCTGTCTTTCCTTCTTTCTCTGTCCCCCTCCCCCACCCCATGCACACACGGGCTCTCTTTCAAAATAAATAAACTTAAAAAAAAAAAATGCTACAAGGCCTACCTGAATTCTCTATCTCCAGCTCCAACCATCCCACCAACAGTTCCCGTATTTCCAGCCACACTGACCTTTTAGTTCTTTCCAGTACCCTATTACTCTCTCCTCCCTTCCTTCCCCCTCTCCCCCCAGGGCTTCTACGATGGTTTCTTCTCTCTACTCCCATCCTACCCTCAGGTCTCAGCTCAGTCATTTCCTCAAGGAGGCCTCCACTAGATTGGTCTTCCTATTATACACTCTCATTACAACCATATTACATAGCACCCATTACAATTGTAATTTTACAGCCAGGCAAATAGTTAATGTCTATTTTCCCCACTACACAGTAAGCACCATGAATGCAAAGTATCAAAAGTCAGAGTGTATTATCATTAAGTACATTATCCTTTGATCCTGCCAAGTTTTAAGGACTGTGACAAATCAGATTTGAATTAAAGGTGGGGGAGGTAGTGAGGGGGAGAGTGACAAAAACAGATTTGAGTTTTTTAAAGAAACTTAAAATGTTTGTAAAATGGAGAATCTGGAGAATGGGTTTATTTGGGAGGTAGACTCCCAAAGATTTGCTGTTAGAGTGGATGTAAAGATGATATGGTGTTTCTGGCTTGAGCATTTGGAGGAAGGCACCATTTACTGGAAAGGGAATTGTAGGAGGGGAGCAAGTTTGGGGGAGGAGGAAGATAATGAGTGCAGTTTTGAACATGAATTTAGGGTGCCCATAAAATATCTGGATAGAGGTTTTGAATGGTGTGTTTATTATACAGCTCAAAATTCAGTCTAAGTTAAAGATGGGAGAGGAAGGCAGGAAAGAAGTTACAAGAGTAAAATAGTTTTGAATATTTTTGAATAGTTTTGAAATAATGTTTATGGAGAACAGGAGAAAAAATTGACTGGGAAAATGTCTTAGTAAGACATATCTGAGACAGTTAAGATGGAGAAATTTGTAATTGTTCATGGAGAAGATAATTGCTTTTCCCCAGTATTGAGATTTTCCAGGGAATGTGTGACAGATAATACAGAAAAGTTGCTTCTAAATTATTGGTAAAAAAGTGGCTGAAGACCAGTAACAGCATAATACAGTAAGACTAAGATATCACAAGACTATTCTGTGACATAAAATAGTTGTAATTATGGGTTTTTTTTAGAAAAACATAAATTTCCATTTTAGTTTAAATCAATATATCACATGAATATAGATGAAAGACATTTTCAACTTTCCATCTTACATTCTAGCATCACATTCAACAAGAGGAAGCCCATCTTTCTGGTCTCCTATGGATTTACAAGGATCCCCAGATAACTGAGAGAATTTAAATTTACAGGGTGTCTAGGTGGCTCAATTGGTTAAGTGTCTGACTCTTGATTATCTGGCTCCGGTCTGAAGTGGGTTGTGTGCTGGGTGTGGAGCCTTGTTGGGATTCTTTCTCCCTCTCTCTCTAGCCCTCCCCCACTCTGTCTCTTTCTCTCAAAATAAATAAACATAAAAAAAGAATTTAAATTTATAAATGGTTTTGTATAGAAATTTGGAAGCAATTTAATACATACAGCTATAGAGGATAATTTGTTACTAAAAATAAAAATACGTTAACTCTGTGTTGCTAAATCTGAAAGTCAGCTCTTGCTAGTTCTTTCTTCTCAATGTTGGAATTTCCAATGCTCAGTCCTTGGACCTTCTCCCTACTGAAACACCCTTAGGAACAGCACATCCAGTCTCAAGGCTTATCTGTCCTTGGCTCCCAAATTTACATGTCTATCTTGAACCCTTTTCCTGAACTCCAGACTCATACTTCCAACTGCCTACTGCATATCTCCATGTGGAAAGTCTAATGAGCATCTTAAACTTGGTATTTATGTCCAGACCTGAGTTCCTGATAATCCCCCTTCAAACTGCTCTGCCCACAGTCTTCCACATCTCAGTGTATGGCAGCTCCAATCTTATAATAGTTACTTAGGCTAAACATTTCAGGACTCCTGGGTGGCTCAGTTGGTTGAGCGTACCACTTCAGCTCAGGTCATGATCTCGCGGTTTGTGAGTTCGAGCCCTGCATTGGGCTTTGTGCTGACAGCTCAGAGCCTGGAGCCTGCTTTGGATGCTTTGGATTCTATGTCTCCTTCTCTCTGTGCCCCTCCCCCACTTGTGCTCTGTCTCTCTCTGTCTATCAACAATAAATAAACATAATAAAAATTAAAAATTAAAAAAATTCAGTCATCCCCTGTCTCACATCTTACAGCCAATCAAGTTTAAAAGGATTTGATTCATCAGCAAATCTTTGTGGCTACATTTTCACAACCTATCCAGAATCCAAACTAGTCCAAGTCCATATAATGTTTCATCTAGTTTATTGCAGCAGACAGATCGCCAATGCTTCTGCTTCTCCCTTTGGTCTTCTTCAGTCTAGCCTCAATACAGCAATAGAATGATCTTGGTAATTATCTCACGTCACTCCACTCCTCAGAACTTTTCAATGGCTACCCATGTCCCTCATAGTGAAAAAGTCTTGCAGTGATCTCCAAGGCTCTACACCATCTGCCTATTAGTTGACAAAGCATGAGAAAATGTTTTGAGTCAAATAACCTACACTTAACTCAAGGGGAGGTATGGCTTGTAGTCCCAGTCTTACTTCCTCCCTATTCAATTTCATAGTTGAAAACTTTGACCTTTTACTTACTTGCCTTAGATATCAATATTTTTACCAGCAGACTTTCCATTCTATTTTAAAAGTAAAATAGCACCTGAGTGGCTCAGTCAGTTAAGCGGCCGACTTCGGGTCAGGTCATGATCTCAAGTTCAGGCCCCTCATCGGGTTGTGTGCTGACAGCTGGGATCCTAGAGCCTACTTCAGATTCTGTGTCTCCCTCTCTCTCCGCCCCTCCCCTACTTGTACTCTGTCTCTCAAAAATGAATAAACGTTAAAAAAATTTTTTAAAAAGCAAAATTAAACGAGTTTTTAAATGTTAAACATTTTAACAAAATGTGTAATGTTTTTCCATAGGTATAAAGCTTGTAATTTCCTTTATCAAATTTATTTTGGAAATAGTATTAAATATAATTGAATATATATTTCTCAAATGTAACTTAAATGTGTAGAAGATTCAAATTTGGATGTGAATGTACATGTGTAACAAACAATGAGTTATCTTAATATAATCATTTCAAATAAAGATTACAAATAATTTTGGGGAGGTGGGCAGTAATCATGAGCCCCATCTGTGAGAAAAGAGCCACAAATTTTATATAGTAGTACCACAAAGCTTGAGTTTAGTTAATCAGCTTAAGAAGATTTATTTGTAAGATTTGGTCCCATTAACCCTGTCAATCAAGATTTTGTAAATAATAAAATCACAATGGAAAATACTAAAAGTTAATTTTGCATCTACAATGCTGAAACTATATGATATAAAGAATTTCTATCAGCATAAAAAATATAAATCAGGTCCAGTAGGAAGTTACAGAGAATCTGTGAAAAGGCTATAACCTAATCTGGAAGTCCTCAGAAATTCCCAGCCCTCTAGAGTAACAAGGATGCTTCTCTGTTTGGCTTTGATTGCACTTTCAGGCTCTTTATGAGAAGACCCATTATGAAGTGTCCATTTGTCCAAGTCTAGATTCCTAAAGGGCTGAAGAGGGGTGTTGATGAGCCACATACTCCAAAATAAAAATGGAGGATCAAATTTCACTGGGGCTTCTGATTTCTGTCCCAGGACAGTATTAGGAACTTAAGGACTCTGACAATCCTGCACCTCCTCACTTACACAGGAATCAGTCAGTAACCCATTAATCCTATCACCTTTTTTGCTATCCTTCCACCTACTGTCCCCTATTCCCTTCTTATCCAGCTTTCATATTACAGCCAATCATGATAATCCCTTCTTGAAATCACTCCTAACTCCTCTACCTCCTCTTCCTTATTTCATGCTTGGGAAGATTACAACGTTCATTAAACCCTTATTAAACCTAAAATTTAATCCTTTTTAGGTCTACATCTACTCTTTGCCTTACAGTTTAGTGTGACTGAAGGAAAGGTCACAACAATGCTTGTCAAGCTGCCTTTTAAAGAAAAGAACAGCTACCACTGCCATCCCCGCACTCCCGAATCATTTTGTGTGCTATAGTTTTCTCCATAGCACATATAACCATCTGATACATTATAGAATCGTTTACTTAATATATCTCTCTCTCCATAGAATGGAAGCTCGGAAAAGAAATTTTTGTCTTTTGGGGTGCCTGGGTAGCTCAGTTGATTAAGTGTCCCTTCGGCTCAGGTCATGATCTCATGGTTGCTGAGTTAGAGCCCCGCATCCAACTCTCTGCTGTCAGCACAGAGCCAGCTTCAGATCCTCTGTCCTTGTCTCTCTCTGCCCCACCCCCGCTCCTGCTCGTATGTTTTTTTCTCTTTCAAAAGTAGGTGATGGGCACTGGATGTTGTATGGAAACCAATTTGACAATAAATTTCATATTAAAATAAATAAATAAAATAAAAAAATAAACATTAGAAGAAATTTTTGTCTGTTTTGTTCACTGCCTTATCCTCAGTACCTATTAGAGTATCTGGCACATAGCAGGTATTCAATTAATAGTGGTCTAATAATGAATAAATGATTTATGCCTAAAGACCTACTCTTCACCAAAAGGGACAAATGTGTAAAGTGATATATATTTCTCAGTTGAGAAATCCACTGTCCAAAGTGAAAAGTAAGAGATGGTGCCCTGACTTATGCTTGAGAAGAGGCCTGAAGTTCCCTGACATGGCCTGTATTAAGTACAGGAGACTATCTTGTATTGGAGTGGATTAGGGAGTTCCTAAATATTTGCTGGTGTTGCCCAGCAATTTAAACAGGCTACCAGCTTTCAAATGTCATTGAAATTATGAAAACTCTATGGATCTAAACCCCTACCAATTGGCTGGAAATTGGCACATATATTTTCTATTGTACTGAGAAAGCAAAGAGACCACAGGAAAAATTTACGTGTGTAATAATGGCCGGTCTTTTGGCTGCTTTCAACAATTATAATCCATATTAGGAGACTGAAGAAGATCCCTTCAGTGATCCAGTGGGTCTTTCCCATATCTGAATTCTTTTACCAAAACTAAAATAAGTTATTCAAAAGGGCGAAATTCCCCTCTGACAGAATCAGAGAAAGAGCCATTAGTAAAATGAGAGCACTTAAATTCAAAGGAAACCAGACCTTTTTGTCAAGATTCTTTTGTTGTCTGCTCATTGCTTATTCTTTGTTTCTTAGGAGCCTTTTATGTTAACTTTAGTGAATTCTGACCCCTTGTCCTGACCTAATACATTCTAGGGATTCGTTTCTATTGGAGACTCGCACATTGTTACTCAGCCACTTCCTAAATTGTTATTGGCACATAGGTAATTTTTACAGTGTACACAAAGGCTCCTCAGAGAAAAATAAGCAACAGAAGGATTTTATTTTGACAAAGTGGAGTACAGATCATGAAAGGGGAGGAAATTCTTATATACTCATTTTGGTTAGTTTTCCTTTGAATTTGTTTTACTTTACTTTGAGAGCTAATTATTGACATGTAGATAAATTTTACATGTTATTAGTGGTTAAAAAAAGGATTTTTGACTATGTTTAAAATGGTAAAATTTTTTATTTAAAAATTTTTTATATAGCTGAATCTATAACTTCTATGTATTCACCTAGAAATGCTGAGGTTTGAAGTCAGAATTAATTATGCCTATATTTCTTTCTTTTTTTTTTTTTTAAGATTTTTGTTTGTAAGTAATCTCTATACTCAGTGTTGGGCTTGAACTCACAACTCGGAGATTGAGAGTCACATGCTCCACTGACTGAGCCACCCCATTAATGCTTGTATTTAAGAAATTTTTTTGAGTGTAGTTGACACACAATGTTACACACATTAGTTTCAGCTGTACAATGTAATGATGCATCTCATCTCTATAGCTTATGCTGGGCTGGCCACAAGTGTAGCTACCAACACTGTTACAGTATCAATGCTTATACTTCTTTATCCTAAGTTCTACCAGAAGATGAAGCAATTCAAATTATAAGTAATGCGATAATGTGTTATAACCTATGATCCCTCAGGCTAATAGAATAAGCAAATTGTCTCTCGAAAGTACAATAAGGTAATATAATTTCAGAGAGATAATGCTACTTATTTAAAACCCGTATATGTCTTTCATTCTATTTTAATCAGTGTTGTTACTGTCTCTTTTATAAGCGAAAGTCTCCAATGCGATAATTGTTGAAAATGAACAGTTTTGTTGTTTTTTTTTCACTATCATCTATTTAACAAATACTTGAGTATAGAAATCTAATAGGTGTATGCTTTCTATACTTTTGAATAGCATTCAAAGACTTGTTAAGTTCAATTTTTAAGAAGTCTTAGAATCCCAGATGATAAGTGTCAGCTGTAGGGCTTTGGATTGTGTCTATGGGCTATACTCACGCCAGCATGTATGCTCACGCTTTATGCTCACGCCTAAGTATGTAGGGAACCTCTAACCAGGCCCTGCGGGGCACTCTGCACAAAAAAAATGAGGTCAGTAGCATGAAGGACTCTGGGCTCTGAAGCATTTGGAACAGGGTTTTACAACCCTTTCCCAATGTTAGATCCTTTTTAGGCAAAGGATCAGGGGAAGAGAAACCGGAAATGAGGTCATCCAGCTGGTTTGATAAAAAAGAGAAGGGCAAAGGGACCAGAGTTACAACAGGGAAAAGCAGGTCAACAAACTCAGGCGGAGGGGAAGGAAGAGGGATGTGATCAGAGAAAGGAAAACTCCCTTTGAAGCCCTGGAGGTCATGCAGTTCTGAGTGAAGGCTGGGTCCAAGGTGGATGGGTGAAAAACGGTAGAAATGAAAGTCTCTGGAGTTGAGGAGATTGAGAAACAGGGAGGCAAGAATGTCCTGGAAGGAAAAGCCATCTCTGCTCTTCTCTTTCTAGCTGTATTCACTCATTTCCTTGTATTTGTGTCTTCTCTATCTCTGGTGCCTTCCTTTAGTTCACTAAGTGACAAAAACACGTAAATAACAGCTGATGGCATAAAGTCTAGGTTTTTCATTAATGCTGATTTTACTTAACATGGAATCTGTGTTGAAATGCTGCAAATCAATGGATTAAAGTGTGGGAAGAACTCACTGGTGAGTGACTTGAGATGCTTCACAGACAATAGCAATAAAAAACAGGAGTCACAGCATCATGAAATTATTACATGTTTAATTCTCTTTCACCCCTTGTTAAACCCAAGAGAATAGGTCAGTTTGGTGCTGGTTTGTCTTGAATACAAGGCCCAAGAAATAGCATATAAGGGCATACCCTGGAGATTCTGATGTACACATCCATAAATAACATTTAGAAAACACTGGCATAGACCAATCCAGTTTGTGTGCGTGTATGACCAGGTATCCCATGAGTAAAAATTTTAGCATACACCCGTAATATTTAATGTAATAAGTGATATAGTCAGAGTAATGCATTTGTACATATTTGTTGCTTTTTAAATTAAGGTTTAGGTAATTTTTTCCTTTTTGCTTTTTCCTTTTTTTATTGAAGTCTATTTTACATACAAATTACATTAGTTTCAGGTGTACAGCATCGTGATTTGACACCTCTGTGTGTCATGTGGTGCTTACCACAAGTTTAGCTACCATCTGTCACTATACAATATTATCATAATAGCATTGACTGTAATCCCTGTGCTGTCTCTTTCACCCCTATGACTTATTCATCCCATAACTGGAAGCCTGTACCTCCCACTCTCCTTCACCCCTTTTTACTCATCCCCCCACCTCCCTGCCCTCTGGCCATCCTGAGTTCTCTATATTTATGGATCTGTTGCTCCTTTATTTGTTTGATTTGTTATTCAGATTCCACATGTAAGTGAAATGATGTGGTATTTGTCTTTCTCAGGCTGACTTATTTCACTTAGCATAATACCCTCTAGGCCATCTGTGTTGTTGCAAATGGCTAGCCCTCATTCTTTTTTTTTGTCAGAGTAATATTTCAGTGTGTGTGTGTGTGTGTGTGTGTGTGTGTGTGTGTGTGTCACATCTTCCTGATCCATTCATTTATCAGTGGGCACTTGGGCTGCTTCCATATCTTGGCTATTGTAAACAATGCTGCAGTAAACAGAGGGATGCATATATCTTTTTAAATTAGTGTTTTCATTTTCTTTGGGTGAAATACTTAGTAGTGGAAGGGCGCCTGGATGGCTCAGCATCTGACTCTTGATTCCAGTTAAGTTCATGATCCCAGGGTCATGGGATCAAGCCCTGCATTGGGCTCCACACTGAGCATGGAGCCTGTTTAAGATTCTTTCTCTCTCCCTCTGCTCCTCTCCCACTCGTGCTCTCTCTCTCTTTAAATTAAGAATAAAAATTAAAAAAAAAAAAAAAACCCAGCAGTGGAATTACTGTGTCATATGATATTTCTATTTTTAATGTTTTTAGGAACCCCCATACTGTTTTCCACACTGGCTGCACCAAATACATTCCCACTGACAGTGCACATAGTTACTTTTTTCTCAACATCCTTGTTTTAACTTGTTATTTCTTCTTTTTTTTTGACACTAGCAATTCTGACAGGTGTGAGGTGAAATCTCATTGTGGTTTTGATTTGCATTTCCCTGATGATTAGTGATGTTGAGCATCTTTTCATGTGTCTGTTGGCCATCTGGATGTCTTCTTTGGAAAAATGTCTATTTGGATCCTCCACACATTTTTAAATTTTTTTTTTCAACGTTTATTTATTTTTGGGACAGAGAGAGACAGCGCATGAACGGGGGAGGGGCAGAGAGAGAGGGAGACACAGAATCGGAAACAGGCTCCAGGCTCTGAGCCATCAGCCCAGAGCCTGACGCGGGGCTCGAACTCCCGGACCGCGAGATCGTGACCTGGCTGAAGTCGCACGCTTAACCGACTGTGCCACCCAGGCGCCCCCCTCCACACATTTTTAATGGGATTATTGGGGTTTTTTTTTGTTGAATTACAAAGAGGTCTATATTCCTGTATTTTGAGTATTAATCCCTCACCACATATATCATTTGCAAATATTGTCTTCCATTTAGTAGGTTGTTTAGTAGGTTTGTTTTGTCGATGATTTCCTTTAATGTGCAAAAGTTTTTTATTTGGGTGTAGTCCCCGGAATTTATTTTTGCTTTTGTTTCCCTTTCCTGAGGAGACATATCTAGAAAAATGTTGCAAAGGCACTGTCAAAGAAATTACTGCCTTTGTTTTTTGGGGTTTTTTTTGTTTTAATGTTTATTTATTTTTGGGAGAGAAAGAGAGAGAGAGAGCAGGTGAGGGGCAGAGAGAGAGGGAGACACAGAATGGAAGCAGACTCCAGGCTCTGAGCTGTCAGCACAGAGCCTGATGCGGGGCTCAAACTCACAAACTGTGAGATCATGACCTGAGCCAAAGTTGGACACTTAACCACTAAGCTACCCAGGGGCCCCTGCCTCTGGTTTTTTGTTTTTTTGTTTTTAATGAGTTTTATGGGTTCAGTCTCAGATTTAAAGATCTAGTTCAGTTTATTTTGGTATTGGTTTTAATAACAATTCTATCTGATAAAGATATCTCACCAAGATACAAAGATTCAAATGGAAATACACTGTTGCCCGTACTTAGTAAGTCTTTTTTTTTTTTTTAAGAGAGAGAGAGAGAGAGAGAGAGAGGATGCAAATGAGTGAGGGGCAGAGAGAGAAAGAAGCGGGGCTCACCTGAAGCAGGGCTCGGGGTCACCCAATGTGGGACTTGAACTCACGAACAGTGAGATTGTGACCTGAGCCGAAGTCAGATGCTTAATGACCGAGCCACCCAGGCACCATGTACTTACTAAGTCTTGATACTCATTTTTATAATTCATTACACAAATTTTTCAGTTTTTAAGACCTGGCTAGTAAATTTCTTTCTTTCCTGATGTTAACCAATGTTTTTGTGAACCAGGAGATTTTGCATTTTTAGTATTTTTAGCAAATAGTTTCAAAACCTGTTGAAGTTTTTAAACAAATCATAAATTACATCTCCAAGTCTTTTTACTGTCCAGGCAAGACTTTAGAGGTAACAGTTACATCATTTTGGGGAACAAAATTGCCAAACGATGGAGATAATTTTATAGATCAACTTTCAAAATGTTCTTTCCATAGCATGAGTTTTTAAAAAGCAGAGATTTTCTTCTTCATTCTATAACTACTTGTTATATCTAATCAAGTGCCACAGTTTTTACCTGGAAAACTCATAATATACTTCTGTTTATTAACACTGCTGTTTATTAATACTTCTGTTATAATACTGCTTCTGTTATTATTTTCAGTTTGTGTCTTATTTGCAGAAACCTTTTAAAGTCAAACTATATAATGTGTGATTTTTCTGACACCAACAACCAGTTCTCCAACAACAACAGGGTTTCTAGTAATTTAATTCAATTCTGACACTGTCAGGAGTTAGCACAAACCCAGCAGGTTAAGGGCTCAGTCCCATACGACTGCCCGTACTTTAGATGCCACTCACAAACGGGGTACCCAGGCCATCCACACTTCTGCCCATGGGGTTCCCATGACCCCTCCTTAAGTGCATAATTTGCTAGAATGCCTCACGAAACTCAGAAAAATACTTTTCTTACATTTAGAGGTTTATTATGAAGGATACAACTCAGGAACAGCCAAATGGAAGACATGCACAGAGCAAGATAAGGGGTGGAGGTGAGGGGAGCCTGTGTGGAACTTCCATACCCTCTCCTTGGCAGCCAACCTTCAGACCCTTCAGTGTGTGTTGACTGACAGGGAAGTTCCCTGTACCTTCTTGTTTAAGAGTTTTTACGGAATTCAATCTCTGGTCCCTACTTGGAGGTCGGGGATGGGGCTGCAAGTTCCAACCTTCTAATCAATGGTCTTTCTGGTGACCAGCTCACATTTTGAAGCAATCTAGGGGCCTCACCCGGAGCCGCCTTGTTAGCACAAACTCGGGTGTGGTCACAAAGGGTTTGTGTTGAATAACAAAGGCACTCCCATGCTTCTATCCGGAGATTCCAAGGGCTTTAGGAGCTCTGTGCCAGGATTGGGGAACAAAATTAAATACCTATATTTTATTATACCACATAATATCCTATGTGACTCTTAAGCAGAGCCATGAAAATTGCAACTACAGTGTGCTGAAAATGAACAATTTTATTCCTGTTAATACTCACTATTGAGTAAGGTTGCGACTATTAGCTCCCACTTACACTCCCAATATCTTGCTGTATCAGAGTTTCTAATTGCGAAGAACAGAGTCTACCTTAGCTAATTTAAGCAGGAAAAGGACCAGATATTAGGGAGCTCACAAAATTGTTGAGAAGTCTAGACTCAAAGCTAAACTTCAGGAATACTCCACACCTGCTGTGGAACTAGCCTTAAATGGAAATTGCTGCTATCAACTGCCCCACTAAACTTTACTCAAGTTGCTCCTGCTGTCTTTCACGGTGACCTCTCTGCATCAGGAACTTGACCTTACAGTCCTCGCTACCCCCCCAAAGTTGGATGCCTCTGCCATCAACTGTGCCATCAAGGATAGACATTCCTTTCAGAGCCCAATTAATTTCCTTTCTTACTTACTCCTGAATCAATGAATCGAAGTCTGATGGTATCACTAACTGGCAGAGCCACTGCACCTGCTGTGTGTTCAAGCGAGGCGAATGGCCTCATAATGTGGGAATTTCTACCCATGTGGAAAGGCTAATAAAAAAATGCTGGGCATCCATGAATACAACAAATGTCTACCTACATTCCTTAGTCTAGGTACCTGTGTCATTGTGTATATTAAATATTATAATAGTTTACTTTCTTTTTTTTGTTTGATTAAAAAGCAGATATGGAGCAGGGGACAGAAGCCCTGTTAGCTCCACCACTGAGGAAACTCTTCAGGTATGTGGAATGTCTCTGCTGGGGCTGTGGGTCCCTCTGGCACCTTTGAGCCCCAACTGCCACAGCAGATGGCTGCAAAGGATTGAGGCCAAAATGAACTGTCCAAATAAAGAAGATACTTGCTGGTGCTAAAAGCTCTTGTTAAGATATTGAGAGGTCATGGCAATGCAGCAGGATCTCTTACTGAATAATCTGTGGGTCTAAACAAGTGAATAGAGGAGATGAAGCAGTATTAAGAAGATGTCTAAGAACTTAATAAAGTTGAAGACATTAACTATAATCCACACTAGTAATATGCAAGAAAAAGACAAATCAGAATTGCAATAAGAAAACTAAGGATTGTGTATGTTGCCGGAGAAACTTAACATTTACTTCAACACTTAAAATGAATAAGTATGAAGAATAAACGTTTAGGTTGCTAATACCTAGCAAAAGAAATGACCCTTGTATAAAAAGCAGCATTCCTAGGGGTGCCTGCTGACTCAGGTGAGCATGCAACTCTTGATCTCGGGGTTATAAGTTCAAGCCCCATGGTGGGTGTAGAGATTAGTTAATATTAAAGAAAAAAAGCAGCATTCCTAGGTTGGCATATGTTATAACTACACCAAATTCTTCCTCGATAAATCCTTGAAATACCTCAACATGAAGGGCTTGCAAGCAAATCAGAATAAAATACATAATGTGACCAAAATATGGAAATGGCAGCAGTCATTTGAAAACCTGATGAGCAGCATCAGGAAAGAGATTTTCAATTGGAACGAAAAAACAAAGGGTTGAGAGACATCTCTCAAATGACTCCAGAATCTGTTTTGAGCCTCAGGAAAGATGATACATAATGACCCACAGTGGCATGAGCTTGAGAAGAGCTTCCCCATTTCTGAGCTGCTTTTACATGGTTCCAAACTGTCATCAGAGTTGGTCTACTTACTGGACTAATTGAGTAACAGAAAAGCACAATCCCAATTAAACCTTCAACTTTATTTTTCTATTATGTTGATGATCTCTTAATCTCTCAACAGGAGCTTTAGCACCTCACTTATTTTATATAATTCTCTGACACTAGCGTTTATAAGGAGAAGGTAGCACCAAATACATAGTTAGTGGTCATGGGCCATATTCCTATTAAAACATAACTGAGAAGCAGAAATTTAAGCCATTGTTAATAGTGAACATGTAGAAAGCCTGGGTACTCACACTTCTGCCCAGCAGACTAAAATTTAGGGGTTTCCATGAAGCCCCTTGCCCCACCTCAAGTTTGATAATTCCCTAGAATGACTTAGCACAGAAAAAAACACCTTATTTATTATACTTACCAGCTCGTTATAAAGAATACAACTTGGGAAGAGCCAAACTGCAGGGTTGCATAGGGTGAGGTATTGGTGGGAGAGGTTGAGTGTGTGTGCACAGACTTTCCATGCTGTCTTGAACAGGCCTCCCTCTGGGCCCATCATTGTGTTTACCAGCCTGGAAGCTCCCAGACCCCATCATCTAGGGGCTTTTATCTAGGTTTTGTTACACAGGCACAACTGATTAAATTATTGGCCATTAGTAATTGAACTCAGTCTCCTGACTCCTTTCCCCTCCCTGAAGACCAGGGAAGTGGGGCTAAAAGTTCGAACTCTCTGGTTACCCAGTGGTTTATTTGACGGCTAGCCCCCCATCCTGGAACTAGCTAGGGGCTCCCACCTTGAATCATCTTGTTACCATAGAAAAGTTACTCATCGCTCTACAGATTTCAAGGGTTTTAGGACCTCTATGCCAGGAACTGGAACAAAGACCAAATATTTAATTTTTATTATATCACAATCTCATTTTAAAATTACAAAATTTGGGGTACTTGGGTGGCTCAGTTGGTTAAGCATCTGACTTCTCTGGTCATGATCTCACCGTTTGTGAGTCGGAGCCCCATGTGGGGCTCTGTGCTGTTAGCTTGGAGCCTGGAACCTGCTTCGGATTCTGTGCCTCTGCGCCGCCCCTCCCCCCCCCCCCCCCCGTTTCAAAAAACAAATGAATAAACAAAATTAAAAAAAATAAAAAAATAAAAATACAAAATTTGCCACAGTTTTGTGAATGAAAGATTCTCCTCTAAGTTTTATCCTTCCTGTTAGATGTGGAAGTTAACAAATGGCTTGTGTAATAAAAAAAATTTACATATAGTGATTTGACTGTCTACCTTCCTACTGATGCACACATTTTTATCTGAGCAAAGTCCATTTTAAAAGCAGAATAATGATGGGGCACCTGGGTGGCTCAGTTGGTTAAGCATCTGACTTTGGCTCAGGTCATGATCTCATAGCTCAGTGAGTTCGAGCCTCATTGTGGGCTCTGTGCTGACAGCTCAGAGCCTGAAGCCTGCTTCAGGTTCTGTGTTTCCCTCTCTCTCTGCCCCTCCCCTGCTCACACTCTGTCTCTCTCTCTCTCCTTCAAAAAATAAGCATTAAAAATTAAAAAAAAAAAAGCAGGATGATGATTAGCGTACCCACTTCAACTTTTCTTAAGAGAGAGTCCAAACAAAGCATCATAAATCCAGTGAAATTAAATTACCTCTGTATTTGGTTCCTGGTAAAATAAATACTTACATTAAATAGAATCCAATGAAATTAAAATACCTCTGTATTTGGTTCCTGGTAAAATAAATACTTACATAAAATAAAATAAAATAAAATAAAATAAAATAAAATAAGAATGATGAATGAGGTTCTAGAACAGGCAAAAGGACGAAAAACAATCAGAAAAGTAGTGGCTTGGGAGGGGTGGGGGTGGAGGGGGGTGGGAAATGACCAGGAGGAGTATGAGGAAACCTTCTTAGGTAATGTTAATATTCTGTATTTTGATAGAGTTTAGGGTGACACAGGCATATTACTTGTCAAAACTCTGAATGTTCACTTAAGATCTGAACATTTTATTGTATGTACATTTTACGTCAAAAGAAATTAAACTGAAAAATATTTGACACTAGTCAATTATACACAAGTTGAAGTATGTAGGGGGAAATGTACTGATTTCTCAAACTTACTTGGAAATGCATCAGAAAATTAGGTGGATTAATGGATCAATAGAGGAATGGATAGGTGATGAAACAAGTGTACAAAAATGTTAATGGTAAAATGGTAGATAGTGACATACTGGTACTCAAATTTATTTCATCTTTGCTATTTGTTTGAAAAAATTCATAATAAAGTACTGGGAAGAAATGGACACACACACAAAAGCAGAATGAATGTTTTTTATGCACAATAATCAAAAGAAGTGCTTTAATTTTAACTAATGTCTTGCCATAATTGGTACTTGCCTAACAATTGTACATAATTTGTTTAAAGTGGAGAAGTATATAAGATGCAATCTCAGAAGTAAAAGACAAAGCAATCGTACTAAGAAGGTAGACCTTATAAAATACAAAACCAATAGGTTAAAGAACTCAAAAGATTAATTTTAGGCTTTGGGTCTATCACTAAGATGTTTTCCTCTTCCCTGCTTGATCTTTAAGGCTATTTATGTGACATTTATCTGACAAAGTTTTTTGGTTTTTTTGTTTTTGTTTTTTTTAATTTCTTTTTCAACGTTTATTTATTTTTTCTGGGACAGAGAGAGACAGAGCATGAATGGGGGAGGGGCAAAGAGAGAGGGAGACACAGAACCGGAAACAGGCTCCAGGCTCTGAGCCATCAGCCCAGAGCCTGACGCGGGGCTCGAACTCCCGGACCGCGAGATCGTGACCTGGCTGAAGTCGCACGCTTAACCGACTGCGCCACCCAGGTGCCCCAGTTTTTTGTTTTTTTTAACGTTTATTTATTTTTGAGACAGAGAGAGACTGAGCATGAATGGGGGAGGGTCAGAGAGAGGGAGACACAGAATCTGAAACAGGCTCCAGGCTCCGAGATGTCAGCACAGAGCCCGACGCGGGGCTCGAACTCACGGACCGAGAGATCATGACCTGAGCCGAAGTCGGCCGCTTAACCGACTGAGCCACCCAGGCGCCCCATGACAAAGTTTTATATAACTAGCTGGGAATTAATTTCAGAGTAAACTGGGAATCTTGTGATTTAGAGAGGCATTTACTCTCTTTAGTAAAGACAGTTATTCTTTTTATTTTTTTAAATTTTCTTTAATGTTTATTTTTGAGAGAGAGAGAGAGAGAGAGAGACAGAACATGAGTGGGGAAGAGGCAGAGGGAGAGGGAGACACAGAATTTGAAGCAGGCTCCACGGTCTGAGCTGTCAGCACAGAGTCCCACGTGAGGCTCGAACTCAGGAGCTGTGAGATCATGACCTGAGCCGAAGTTGGATGCTTACCGGACTTAAGAGATACTGTATTTGTTTGCAAATACAAAGTACCACGGGCTGGATGATGGGAAACAACAGAAATATATTCTCCCTTAATTCTGGAGGGTTGAAGTCTGAGATCCTGATGTTGGCAGGGACATGCTGCAGGGGAGAATCTACCCATGCCTTTCTCTTAGCTTCTGGTTTGCCAGCAATCCTTGGCATTCCTTATCTTGTGGACAGTTCATCTTACATCTCAATTATGTCTGCAAAGACCTTATTTCCAAATAAGATGACATTTACAGATATGGGGATAGGGAGGTTAGGACTTGCATATACTTTTTTGGGAATACAATTTAATCCACAACAAATACCAACAATAATAAGTAAAATTGTTATTATTATATTATTTTCATGGATCAAGTCTTGGGCTTCTATTCATTGCACCCCATTTTTAAAACCCATTAGAAAGGAGCTGAAATGTCTGTGGATTTAAATTTCTGCTTAAAAAAATTTTTTTTACAAGATTGCATACTTTATGTAAAAAAAATTTTTTTAAAGATTACCAAATTCAGGAGTAGGCTTTTACTTGACACAAATTGGAAAAACTTTTTCTTGCTTTGTGCTGATTATAGATATAGGGGAGGAAAAATAATTTTCTCCGTACCTTCCTGGGTTCCTAGTTGAGACCCTTGTAATAAAAGATAAACAAAAACAGAAATTTATTAGCATATATGCCTCATGTATTTATGAAAGATACCCAGGGAAAAATGAGTAACTCTGAAGTGGCTTAGAATTTAGACTTAAATTTCATCTTAACAAGAAAAGAGGAGGGGGAAACATAGGCCCATTAGGGAAGAATAACTGATTTTTAGGAGAGGTGAATGAGCCCTTGGAAGAACAGATCTGAGGTATGACAGCTTGTGACAAAGTTTGTTAGGATTTGGTGTTGGCTTCTCATCTCCTGTGACAAGGGTCAATCCTCCCTGGTTGATGAAACTCCTGGGGAGGGGATTTGTGACAAGTGAATTCCTATTAGAGGATCTGTCTTTAGGCACATGTTAGTTCAGAGAAAACTTTTCCCTGAATTTGCTGTTTCCAAGTACATACAATCAAAATAATCAGTGTACCAAAGGGGTATATTTTAGGGTGGTCTATTTTGCTACCCTTCATAGGATGAAGGGGGTGAACCTGAAAGAAGAGTGAAAAATAAGTTTGAATATAGTATACCGACTTATAATAAACATATATTAAAATTAGCACAAGTGAAAATAATCACATTAACAGTTAAAGGAGGAAAACAACACGATCTTATTAATAGATGCAAAAAAAAGCATTTGATATAATTCAATTTCCATTCATATATCAACTTTTAGTAAATAAGGAATAGAAGGTGTTATAGGCTGAATTGTGTAACCCCCTTACCCTGCAAAATTTGTATGTTGATGTCCTAACCCTCAGTACCTCATAATGTGACTGTATTTAAATAGAGCCTTAAAAGAGGTGATTAAGCTAAAATGAGTCTGGGGTGCCTGGGTGGCTCAGTCGGTTAAGCGTCCAATTTCAGCTCGGGTCATGATCTCACAGTCCGTGAGTTCGAGCCCTGTGTCGGGCTCTGTCCTGACAGCCTGGAGCCTGCTTTGGATACTGTGTCTCCCTCTCTCTGCCCCTCCCCTGCTCATGCTCTGCCTCTCTCTGTCTCAAAAATAAATAAAAACATTAAACAAAATTTTTTAAGAAGTTAAAATGAGTCTGAAGAGAGCATATTGATGTAAACACTTTCTGAAAGTTCGGCGTTCTTTTCTTTTTTTTTTTTTTTGTATTTTTTTTAATGTTTATTTATTTTTGAGAGAGAGAGTGAGACAGAGCATGAGCAGGGAAGGGCCAGAGAGAGAGGGAGACACAGAACTGGAAGCAGGCTCCCGGCTCTGAGCTGTCAGCACAGAGCCCGACGTGGGGCTCAAACCACAAATGGTGAGATCATGACCTGAGCCAAAGTCAGACACTTAACTGACTGAGCCACCCGGGCACCCCATATTTTCTAAAATTGAAATTTCACATACTCTACAACCCAGAAATTGCACTCTTAGATAAATCCCCAAAAGAAACTCCAGCCCATCTACACCAAGAAACATGTAGAGAATGTTCTTAACAGTACAGTTAACAATAGCAGACACCAGGGAATAACTCATCTGCTGACAGGAGTGTGAATGAATAAACTGGCATATATACATACTGGCATATCATACAACAGATTCAGTGAAAAAATATATGTCCCAAAAGCTTATGACATGGTACTCTTTGAAGAAAATCATAAACAACTAAAAAGTACTTTTAGGAAATATTTATCATCTATCTGTTAAAACAAACCTATTAAGAAGAAAAGTAAGGAGGGGGCGCCTGGGTGGCCCAGTTGGTTAAGTGTCCGACTTGATTTCGGCTCAGGTCCTGATCTCACGGTTCAAGACATCGAGCCCCTGTCAGCTCCGTGTTGGGGATGGAGACTACTTAAGATTCTCTCTCTCCCTCTCCCTCTGCCCCACCCCTGCACTCTCTCTCTCTCTCTCTCTCTCTCTCTTTCTCTCTCAAAAAGAAAGGGATGCCTGGGTGGCTCAGTCAGTTGAGCGTCTGACTTCAGCTCAGGTTATGATCTCACAGTTTGTGGGTTCAGGCACCATGCTGGGCTCTGTGCTGACAGCTCAGAGCCTGGAGCCTGCTTCAGATTCTGTGTCTTACTCTCTCTCTGCCCCTCCTCCGGTCATACTCTGTCTCTCCCTGTCTCAAAAATAAACATTAAAAAAAAATTTAAAAAGAAAGAGAAAAGAAAGGCAATTATGGAGACAAGATTGAGGAGCAGGATTCCGCCTGGAGGGTGAGGTAGGGGGTAGGAAGAAAGGTGTGCACAGATAGACAAAGTTAAGTGGTAGGTTTTATGTTGGGGCTGGGTTCATGGATGTTTATTTGCCTTGTTAAAACTAACTAGTTAGTTTATTATTTAATAAAGGATGATCCAATGATGAGAGTATGTCATGAAACAAGGATTATTCTCAATCCAAGTCTATGCACCTGACAGTCTTTAAATAAGCAAAAATAGTGAAAATTTAGCTTGTCATCCAAGGCTCTTCAGGTTTTCACCTACTTTTCCAGTTTTATTTCCCATTCATTCATTCATTTAATGTTGCCAAAGACCAGGGAGCAGCCCATAGACAAAGAGAAAGGTCCTCCATTTATAGAATATACCTTCAACAACTAGTACATTAAACATTTAGTGCTCTGTCAAAGTCCTTACTCTCTTCTTTCTGTTTAAGATATTTGCCATACACATTCTCTCCTCACCATCAGACTCAGAGCAAGACTAATGTGACCCAATGTCCCTTTCATTTTTTGCATCTCTTGTAGTGACTAACACTGTCTGCTTGGCATGAGTTCAATATTGTTTAATGAATGAAGATAACGGAAGAGTGGAGAAGTGAAAAGAAAAGAGAGAGGAAAGTGGACCCAAGTTAGCCTTGATTCTTGTCCTTCTCTGGGACGAATAAGATTTGGCTCTCAGCTCACTTTCCTCTCCTGCTTGGTATTCTCTCTCTCGCTCTCTCTCTGCCCCTCCCCTGCTCGTGCACGTGCACTCTCTCTCTCAAAATAAATAAATAAATGTTAACAAAATAACTAAGATAAAGGATACAGATGAACAGCCAGATGAAAGAGATGTGAAGGACAAGGTATGTGGAAAGGGGCAGGGAAGATTCCATGCCCTCTCCAGGGACACTACTCCCCCAGCATTTCATGTGTTCACCAATCTGGAAGCTCCCTGAACCTCGTAGCTTGGGGATTTTTTTTTTTTTTTTTTTTTTTTTTTTTTTTGGAATCCTTATCCATAGGTATCATTGATGGTTAACTCCATTTTGAGCTCTTCTCTAGGAGAATGGGGGGTGGTCTGAAAATTCCAAGCTTCTAATCATGGCTTAGTCTTTCCAGTGACCAGCTTTCATCCAGAGTCACCTTCTTAGAAGAAGACAGTCCTATCACCCAGAAAATTACAAGGATTTAAGGAGCCCTATGTCAGGAAGCAGGGTCAAAGACCAAATACTAGAACAAAAGATGCTCCCAGTGCTCTTGTCACTTGGGAAATTAACAAGGGTTTTAGGAGCTCTGTGCCAGGAGCCAGTGGCAAAGACCAATAGATATTGTCTATTATCTTATGTCTAGTTACTTTCCATCTACGTGACCATCTGGCTGCTATATCTGTATCCTTTTTCTAACCAGCATACTGGTCATTCTCTCCATGGTCCCATGAGGCTCCATTCCAACCTTGATGAATAATTTTGAGAATTCAATAAGCTCACTGTCATTTTCCTGGTGGTGATGTGCAAAAGCAATGGACTGAAACTCAAGAGCTTTTGTTCTAGGTCCAGATCTGTCACTAAGAGTATAGGATCTTGATATGATTTTCCTCTTTTATAAAACAAGAGCAATAGATTGAAGCATCTCCAATTTTTTTTCTTTCTTACCGAGGTGTGTATGATTGACATATAACATTATGTTATTTTCAGGTATACAATATAATGATTCAATATTTGTATACAGATCCTCCTCAACTTATAATGGTATTATATCCTGATAAACCCATCCTGAGTTGAAAATATTGTAAGTCAAAAACATGATTAATACACCTAACCTACTAAACATCATAGCTTAGCCTAGCCCACCTTAAATGTGCTCAGAACACTTAGGTCAGCCTACAGGTGGGCAAAATCATGTAACACAAAACCTATTTTATTCCTTCTTTTTTTTAAAAAATATTTATTTATTTTGGGGGGGGAGGGGCAGAGAGAGACGGGACAGAGGATCTGAAGCAGGCTCCTTGCTGACAGCAGTAAGCCTGACATGAGGTTTGAACTCAAACCATCAGTCAGATGTTCAACCAATTGAGCCACCCAAACCTATTTTACAGTGTGTTAAATACCTTTTTAAAAAATTTAAAGAAATTTTTTTTATATTAGAGCGTGCATGCGTGAATGGGGGAGGGGCAGAGAGAGATGGGGAGACATAATCCAAAGCAGTCTCCAGGCTCTGAGCTGTCAGCACAGAGCCCAATGTGGGGCTTGAACTCATGCACCCTGAGATCATGACCTGAGCCAAAGTCGGTCGGTCAACAGACTGAGCCACCCAGGCACCCGAATATCTGTTTTTTAAAGTTTATTTATTTTGAGAGAGAGAGCAGTGCACAAGTGGGGTGGGGGCAGAAGGAGAGGGAAAGAGAGAATCCCAAGCAAGCTCCACACTGTCTGCATGGAGCCGGCCGAGAGACTCAATCTCATTAACCATAAGATCGTGACCTGAGCTAAAATTGAGTCAGACGCTTAACTGACTGAGCACCCCAGGCACCCTTATAAGTGTTAAATATCTTATGTAACTGATTGAATACTGTACTAAAAGTGAAAACCCGGATAGTTGTATGGGTACAGTGTAGTTGTAGGTGTATTGGCTTTGTACCCTTGTGATTGTGTGGCTGAGTGGGAGCTTCGGCTCACTGCCCAGCATCACGAGAGAGCATTGTACTGCATATGGATAGCCTGGGAAAAGATCACAATTCAAAATTCAAAGTGTGCTTTCTACTGGATGCGTATCACCTTTACACCATTGAAAAACTGTAAATCAAACCATTGTAAGTCGAGTATCATCTCTCTATTGCGAAATGATCACCACAATAAGTCTAGTTAACAACCATTACCATACATAGACACAGATTTTTTTTTTTTTTCTTGTGATGAGTTTCTTCCAGTTCTAAAATTTTGTGAGCCTCTAATTCCAGGCACAGCTTCTTGACTTTTTTGGGTTCTGTCCTAGACCCAGGCCACCTCTCCTAACCCTGCCCCCACCGTGTTCCCTGCCTCAGTTCCTGCAGCTCACAAAGCCCTTTCTCCCATGAACTGTGGCCTTGGCACCAGCTCCCCTTCAGCATTTATACATTGCTTTGTGTTGTCTTTTATGTGCATGCCTTTTATCTCCTTAGATGTCTTCTGAGTGCTTTTAAGGTCAGAGTCCTGTCTTGTGTGATCCAAACTGAACTTGCCAGGTCACCTACCTGTAGTGGACATTCAGTAAATATTTATTTTCTGCGTTGAAGAGTGTCTTCAGCATTTATGCACAATTGTTACCAAAGTTTTTTTTTTTTTTTTGAGGCAATCATGAGTAAAAATAACTCTGGCTTTCCTGACTTAACTTATTTCAGTGTAAAGATGTTATGCATTCTTCTTGTATCACCCTCCCTGTGAGTTCCCTTAAAAGAGCTGCTTGTATAAATGTTTTGAGAAATTTATGTTCTTACGGGAACCATTTCTCCCCAGGCATTCCATTAAACTTGTCTGTCAGGTTATTTGGTATTTTATTTTGTTTGTCAGAGGGTTACTCAGAATGATTAGGTCATTCCACTACTCATAACCCTCCAATGCCTTCCTATTGGACTCAGGGATCCCAATGCCAAATGTGAATTCCTAACCATGGCCTCTACCAACCTGGCATCCCTACCACCCCCTTATTCTCTGCTCCACTGGCCTTGCTGTTCTTCAGTCATGTCAAACTTACACCATTTTCAGGATTTTGTACCTTCTGTTCCATCGGAGTCAAATACTCTTGCCTCCCAAATTTTAGCATTTTTCTCCTTCACTTCCTTTAGGTTTCCTTTTTTTTTTTTTTTTAATGTTTATTTTATTTATTTTGAGAGTGTGAGCACGAGCAGGGGAGGAGCAGAGGGAGAGAGAGAGAGAGAGAGAGAGAGAGAATCCCAAGCAGGCTCCATGCTGTCAGCGCAGAGCCTGAAGCCAGACTCGATCCCGTGAACCATGAGATCATGACCTGAGTCAAAATCAAGAGTTGAACACTTAATCGACTGAGCCACCCAGGTGCCTCCACTCACTTTAGGTTTCCTATTGAGAGGCTTTTCCTGATAATGGTATCTGAAGTGGAACGTGTACTGCCTTGCCAGTCACTCTCTATTCCCTACTCTGTTTCTTCTCATACAACTCGTTATCAACTAACATATTTTATATTTATCCGTTGATTGCCTCTGCCACTATGATGTAAGCTCGCTTAAAAGCAGGAACTTTGTTTCATTGCCTGCTGTAGCCCTGGCACAAGGCAGCACCTGATAACTACTCTCATGTTAAATGATTATATGCTGGGGTAAAAAAACCCAGATCTGACATGGAAAAAAATGTGGTGTTAGGCAGGTTATAAATTTTAGTTCAAATAGATTAATGTTTTGTAATTATGTTTCTGATGATTATTTTTTCTGCTCCATCGGTGATAAAACATAGAGTCAGAAAAAGTTGATGGGAGATTTGATAAGTTGAGTGGATTGGGTCAAAGTTTCTAAAAATATTAACAAGGTTTATATCTTTAATTTGATCTTAATACCAGGAGCAAAATTAAAAATAACTTCATGTGGCCACTAGGTGGCAGGATATGCATATATACTTTGCAAATGGAGGCTTTTTTTTTTTCCCCCTCAGGTTCACCTTTTGGGAGCAGTAATATTAATTAATTATTTGAGGAATACTTTATAGTAGGCAAAATACTTTCACAAACAATATCTCATGATGCCCCTGTGAAGTAGGCACGACAGATATTTTTCTGTTTATTATTTATTTATTTATTTTTAATTTTTAATATTTATTTTTGAGAGAGAGAGAGGGAGAGGGTGAGCAGGGGCGGGGCAGAGAGAGGGAGACACAGAATCCGAAGCAGGCTTCAGGCTCTGAGCTGTCAGCACAGAGCCAGATGTGGAGCTCAAACTCACAAACTGTGAGATCATGACGTGAGCCGGTCAGACGCTTAACCAACTGAGCTGCTCAGGTGCCCCTCTGTTTATTTTTAATCTGTTTTCTTTTTCAAGCAGGGAAACTGAGGCTCGAGTTTAAGGGATTTATCCAAGTAAAGAAGCTAAAACTGGAGCTAGAACTAGAACCCATGTCCTGGGCCTTGTAGTCCAGGCCTCTTTCCACAGTTTCACTCAAATTGAGGGAAATGACCTTCCTGGAAATTTGCTAGTCAGTCTAAATTTCCCATGGTGAAAGAGTCTGAAAATATAAATCCATTTTAGCTTTTAAAAAGGAAACAAACCAGGGGCTCAGCTGGTGGAGCATGTGACTCTTCGTCTCAGGGTTGTGAGCACAAGCCCCGTGTGGGGTGTAGAGATTACTTAAAAATAAAATCTTAAAAAAAAAAAAAAAAAGTAAACAAACCATAAATGCTTTCCAACCTCCCCTTTTGGCTTGGGATTGATCCTGAAATGCATCTTTTTGCATCTTCCCAACCTTCAAAGGATGTTCAGGGGGAAAAATAGTTTGAGTTATGAAGCTTACACACTATGTCTGCAGACAGAGTCAGTGGGTAGCAGGGTGCCTAGTCACATGACTTCTTGTGCCTGACTCTTGGAAGTTTCTGCCTCTTAAATGGCTGAGTGCTTTCGGGTGTGTTTTCTGTGAAGAGCTGGCGTGTGCGATTCACATTAGTATTAATGAGAACCGCACATGCACTGAGCCCTGGATGGATCTGGAAGACCACTAGAGTAGAATAGCAGAAACTATCACTTCAATTCATCCAATGATTGTTCTTAAGTTTTCTAAGTTGCTAAGTTTTCTGTCGGTATGTTTTTAGCTTACGCTTTTATTGGCAGAAACGTGATTTGACAATGTTCACTTCATTAATTGTACCTTGCTGCAGTGTGGTGTGGCATATTAGAGACAATTTAGGCTGGGGGGCTCAAGTCTTGGGTGTGATCCTTGTTTACCTGCTCACTTGGTTGTGAGACCTTCAGCAAGTGATTCAGCCCCCCTGAACTTCACTGAACTTTCACTTGTGTGAAAAATAATATAATAATACCTGCCTCACAGGGTTGGTACGGAGGTGAAATAAGATGATTATGAAAAGGTTTATAAACTAAAATCCCTGTAGGGGCGCTTGGCTGGATCAGTCAGTAGAGCATGCAATTCTTGATTGCAAGGTTTTAAGTTCGAGCCTTGTGTTGGGTGTAGAGATTACTTAAAAATAATAAGATCTTTGGGGCCACCTGGCTCAGTCAGTTAAGTATCTGACTCTTGACTTCGGCTCAGGTCATGGTCTCACAGTTCCTGAGATTGAGCCCCGTGTCAGGCTGTGTGCTGACAGCATGGGGCCTGCTTGGGATTCTCTTCCCCTCTCTTTGCCCATCCCCTACTTGAATGCACTCTCTCTCTCTCTCTCTCTCTCAAAAATAAATAAAGAAACATTTAAAAATAAATAAATAAAATCTTAAATTATAAAATCTCTGTATGTAAGGTGACTGTTATTATCACAACATATTATCACATGTTATTATCACATGGGAAAGCTTTTTTTTTTTTTAAGTTGGAGGTCATGGGCTTTGTCATTGCCTGCTGTTGACCTTGGGTTACTTTATTTAAATCACCAAGCCTTCATTTTCATGCTGGAAAAAAAAAATGAAGTAACCAGCAACTCATTTAGTGAGGGCTTTCTCAGTTCCTGGCACTCTTCTGAGTTCCTTATATAATAACTAAATCTCTATAGCCACTTCTGAAGCAAATTTGTTAAATAAATGGATTGATTATTAAAATTTTGTCATTTTAGGACTAAAGGAGGCTTGACATAATATGGTCTAACCCCTTATTTTACACATAAAGAAAATAAACTGAGAGGTGAGGTAAAGTGCCCCGGGTCACATGGCTACTTGTGGACAGGACTGAGACTAGAAAATAGTCCCAGCTGGTTTCTGGGACATTGCATTGTCTCAGTTCCTATAATGTCGTTCAAAGAAGCATAAAACAGAGTTACTCTTATACCTTTTAGTCCAGTTGGAGGCAAAGGTGAGAATCACTTAGAACAGTTTGTGCCACAAAGTAGCCAGAAGAAAACAGAGGTGGGAGAGAATAACATAGGTGGAGGTGATGTCAAGAAGGCTTCCTGGAGGAGGAGAGATTTCAAATGGTCTAGAAAAACAACCAAGATGTAGTAAACAAAAGGAGGGAGTAGACATTCCTGAAGGAGAAAATGGCATGAATCAAAGTGGGAAGATAAGACAGAATATGTAGAAGCTGGGGCTTCCCACTGAGAGTGGCCCATGAGCAGCATAAGTGGTAGGTGGTGACTAGAGGCCAGGGACCTGGAATGCCAGGCAAGTTTTGTTCTTAGTTCTATAAGCAATGGGAACCATTAATTAATCAGCTCAATCATTTGTTTAACAAATTACGTATTGGGCGTCCACCATGTACTTAGCCAATCACTGGATATATAGTGCTGAGTAAGAAGGGCTTGGTTCCTACCTCTGAGGGGTGCAGTGCCAAGAGATGGCGACTAAACTGGTAAATGAATTCCAAGTGGAGAAATGCTAAGGGGTCACGGATAGGGTGCTGTGTTAGAGGGTAGCCGAGAACACCTTACGCAGGGCAGCCAGAGGCAGCCTCTCTGGCCAGTTAGAAGGAGGCCCACATGGCTGGGCCTGTTCGCAGGAGAGGCTGGTGGATGGCTGGGTATGGGAGCAGGCACTGGATAATGCCACATTTTGTACTAAGTGCAAAGGGAGTTCTAAGTGCTTTGGAAGTTTCTAAGCATGTGAGTGATATGGTCTGATTTATATATTTAAAAAGCTGCTCTATAGGGAATGAACTCTGAGGAGAGGGCCAAGAGTAGAAGAAGCCGGAGACCAATGGCTAGGCAGCCATTGCAGAAATTCTCAAGAGACCCAAAGTACCTTTAGTGGGGGTCGTGGCAATAAAGCAGTGGAGCATAGCATCTTCATAGCAATGAGGAGAGATGGCTGAGAGATAAAAATGGAAGATGCATTCTCCAGGACTTATGGATGAATTGGCTGTGAGGGGTAATGGAGAATGTATTGGATTGAGTGGTGGCCCCCCCAAAGATATATGGCCCCCCTCAGATTCCTCCCATCTCTGCCATAGCCTGGAAACTCACTGTCAGACATCCTTCCCTCTCCCCCTGGTGTACTGCTGATAGAATCTAAGCTGGCAGACTCTTTTCCAGAATGAGTAGAAAAGTGGAAGAAACCCCAGTGACACAGCAGATGGCTTTACTCTATGATGAGAGAAAATCTATTGCATGGAATTTGCAGCATTTTAAGGGATGAAGTTTCTACTTTCTCCAAGGTGATGGTTACATTTACTGGCCAGTTGATATTACCTTCTCTTGTCTCTGCTGCTCCCATCCTCAGTTTAGCAGCAGGCCCCCTGTGACTCTCCTACAGCAGAAACACTACGAGAGATCCCCACACCTAGCCCCACTGCCCCAGACCCTCCTGCGAGCTCTGCTGCCAGAGTGAGGATTTCAGCATGCAAGCACACTTCTCACCCTTCAGTGTCCTTGGAGAAAAAACCATAAAGCTTTCCTTGATCTAACAATTGCCTGTGTTTCTGAGTTCATCTCCTCTTCCATCCCTATCAGCTTTGCATGTGAGTTTCGGTGGCACTGACATTTCTCCAGCTCCCCGGGCACCCTCCTCACTGCTCCCTGAGTCTGGAATACTTTCTTTTCCCCCATATTCTCACTCTATTAGGGAAGCTAATAATACACCCACTTTATTAGGGAAGCTATCCTGACATCTCTCTCTTCCCACTACATCAAATCCCCTATTTTCAGCCTTATGGCACTGTATACTGTTTCTGCCTAGTCCTTATGATAGTTGTAAGTGTGTATATACGTTTAGGGTGTGTGTGTGTGTGTGTGTGTGTGTGTGTAGTGTACATATATGAATATAGTGTACATATAGTTACCTATCAGTGTCTACTTATGAACATCAGTTCCCACACCCAACAGAAGAAGACACATTCTACATTCTTTCAGGCCCCAGGAGAAATGGTGTTGCTTTTGTGATATGCCTGTCAGCATACAGAGCCAACCCTCACCCGACACTCACACCTTAATAATATGCATGGTTATTTGGCAGTGTGTTTGGCTTCCCTAGAAGAAGAAAGATGATAACCAAACTCAGTTACTTCAAATAAAAAGGAGAACACGGGGGCAAAGCTTGATAGAATTACCAAAAAACATTAATCTAGGAGAAGAGTCAATAACATGTCTCAAACATAGTTCTTTTGAATATTAAATCTCCAAATAAATGACTCTAGTCTTCAGAGTGATGAAAATATGGTGTACATCTGTACATTTGTTTTCTCATGGCTTGTGTTTAATTATCCACAAAGAAAAATAATTCACAAAATATTTCATGTTCTTCTCTTTTAACTGCCAAAATAGGAACTTCTGAGGCTGACAGAATTGGTTGCGATCCCTTTGAAAGTTTTATTAATGTAGACAGAGTATGTTTTTAATCTTTTGTATTTTGATAACGAAAATGTATTTTCTATGATTCGTTCATGCTTGCTTCTACCATATTTTAAGTAAACAAGGAGTCAGCAGTTTTGCTTTGTAAAACATATTGGGCTTTTTTTAAATGCAGAGCTAAGATGATTAATGAACAAACTAAATATTAAATCAGAGGACTCTACTTTGTCTAGGACGGAAAGGAAGTCTTCAGATTCTTTGAGAGATTAGTATCTACATTCATTTAATATAAACATCAGAGACATTCCACTGTGAGCATATTTCTTTCCTCTAAAAAATAATACTGTATGGATGCTGTGTTTTCTGGGTATTTGTAGATGTAGAAATATAAATAAATGAAAGTGCTTACTTTTTGGTTTCAATTGATATTTTGGGTGGGCAGTTGAAACTTAAAGCAAGAAGTGTTTTTAGTAGAGTACGAAACATATTAGTACTCTCAAACTAGTACTATTAGTTTTAAACATAAAAGTGAGCATGAGAAAATATTGAATACTGCAGCTAATCTTTTATCATAATTGTCATTGTTATTCATATTTTTCAAAGCTTCATTCCAGTTTCACAGATCTCATTGTTTGGGGTGTGTTCGAAGTGTTTGGAGCATAAACAGCTGGCTGCTTATCAGTAGATGCCTGAACAGAAAAACAAGATGTCTTCTCTTTGAGATGAATCTGTAAGAAGAGTTTATCTCAAACAAAATAGAATTTTGGGGTTAACAGTCTCAAAGTTGACATACAGTTTTACTGCAATGCCCAAACAAGAAGGTGCTTTAGCAAAAATAGAGGTCAAAACATTTTATTGAAATAAGGTAATCTCTTTTTTTTAATAAAAAAGTTTATTTTTTAATTAGTGATTTTGACCTTGTAGAGTTAAAGCCTCAGATCCTCATTTTTTTTCTTGTTATTGTTAAAATTGCACTATAATCTATACAAAACAAACAAAAAAACCCTAGTACTTGACTGGATCCTGCTTGTGTTACCAGATTTTACAGAGACGTGAACCCTCTTGCCTAACATGTCTATCATTTAAGGGTTGAAAAGAATGCTTAGTAATGGGAAGTTGCCCAACAACTTGTAAACATCAGGTGATCTGAGATAGGAGCCCTGACTGCATGTCATAAAGAACCATTTTCCATCATCCTTTTGTTCACTACTTGAGCAAGTATTATAGGTCTTCACACATACCAGGCACAGTTCAACATGTTGAGGACACAGAAGTGAGCTAAAGAGATGGTTTTGGGTAGCTTTTATGTTGGTAGGTGGAAGTGAAATGCTTAACATTTAACCACATCTTAATCTAAGAATAAATAACATGCTATCAAAATGCTCTTGAGATCATTATAGATTGAGTCCAAGAACACCTATAGAATAAATATATCATGATATATTATTTTTCTTGATTTAAAAGAGTAGGAAAGTTCATCACGTTAGCTCATAGTTTACTATATACAAGTGATTGCTTTCTCTATGATTAAATCTATATACATCTCCATAGAAAATTCTGCTTTTCTCTGTAGGAGAGCCAAAGAGTTTAAGATTACTCAGCTAGCTAGTGGCAGAGCTGGTAACAGATTTTGCTGTTTTATTTGTTATCCCTTGATCTAATTAGTCACTTTATCTTCAATTTAGAACCTTGCCAGAGCGATCCGTTCTGGATTGGAGAGTGAGAACTGACATTTATAAAGTATTTGCTATGAGCCAGTACTTGACATATATGGAGAGGCAGGTCTTATCAGACATAATTCACAAAAGAGAAGACTTTTCTGAACAGATAAATAAACAATAAGTAACAAGACTGAAGTTTGGACATAGTTCCTCAGCTTTCCTCTGTGCCAGGCTACAGCTGAGTGAAAACCATACATCTCTTTACATTTAGATTGCCTTTTGAATCCAAAGTAGGGATAATAATCAACATTTAAATTCATGTCTGACAACAAGTTCTAATGATAATTGACATGTAATAGCACTTATTGTGCTGGGTACTTTATATGGAGTGTGTCATTTCATCTTCACAGCAATAATTACCAACCCCCAATTATGGCTGAGGAAACTGAGCTTCAGAGAGATTCAGTGGCCTGTGGTCACAGAATTAGCAGAGCCAGGACTCAAACTTGACATTGTTGTTGGGCTAGAGCCCAGACTTCTAACCTATTTTTTCAATGAATGTCACCAAAAGGAAGTGGTGAGGGGGAGGGGCAAATGAGGGAACACTGCTTAATCTAGAACAACATCCCACATGATCAGAGAACCTCTTTCCTAGCAGCCAGGTCCCTAGTAGGATGCACACCGAAGTGGGCTGTCCCTCTCTTTCCCCTTGGATTCACTGATCTAACTCAAGGGGACCTAAAGGAGGGAAACTTTGGGGTACCGGTAGCTCTGTTGGTTGAGCGTCTGACTCTTGCTTTGGGCTCAGGTCGTGATCCATCCCAAGGTCATAGCGTCGAGCCCCAAGTGAGCTCTGCACTGAGCATGGAGCCTGCTTGGGATTCTCTCTCTCCCTCTGCCCCTCTCCTGCTTGTGCTCTCTCTCTCTCTTAAAAAAATAATATCCCTTAAAGAAAGAAAAAAACAAAAAAGAAAGGAAACTTCAGCTGGAGACTTGCTGACTTGCTGTTGTAAGTTGGGGCAGATGGGGTGAGGGTCTGCAGGGGGTTTACCTGGGAGGTAACAGAAAGCAGTAGTTCTCTGCTTGAGCCATGAGCATTTCCTGAAGGCGCCAGTGAAAGAACAGAATGCTTTCCTCATACTCATTCAGCAAAATAGGGGTTGGCAGCATAAATGCTGGCTAAAAATGCATGTTGGGAACAGTATCTTCCCTTTTTTTGGAACTTTTTGGGGCTTTTAGTCATTCACTTAAGGAATGCTATCTGAACACCTAGGCATAAGTGGCTGTATGCTGGACAAAGCGGGGGACCCGAAGGCATACTTTAAGGGACATATGTAAGTGAAAAGAGAGAGCTACAACAGAGTGAATCTTAATCCAAATCTAAATGGATTGAAAAATCTGAATCAAAAATGGAAGAGTTTACAATGAAATTAGAATGTTAAGGAAAGAAACTCCATAATTCAAACACAGATCTAACATGGAATTATACAGAGTAGAATAAATATGTCTTAATTGTATTGAGTGAATAAGCTGTCCAGTCTACCTTTCACATTTGGTTGTAAAGACATCATGACTAAAGGCTGGTGGTGTTACACTATACCCTATTTAGGTAAATTGAAATGGTACAGATAAGATACCAAAACTGTCAGGATAGAAGTTAGGAAATAGTTTTTTTTAAAGTTTTTATTTATTTTTGAGAGAGAGCACAAGCAGGGGAGCGGCAGAGAGAGAAAGACACATAGAATCCGAAGCAGGCTCCAGTCTCTGATCTGTCAGCACAGAGTCCAACGCGGGGCTCAAACTCACGAGCCATGAGATCATGACCTGAGCCAAAGTCAGATGTTTAACCGACTAAGCCACCCAGGCATTCCTAACTTAGTAAATATTTAGAGAATAGTTGAGGAAAAATTAGATTTTCCTAAAGTGATACTAGTAACTTACCATGTATGATAGGGTGTACAGTGTCCGTTGACCTTCAGAAGGGCTCTGGAGATAAACCAAAAAAAAAAAAAAAAAAAAAAAAAAAAAAGAAAGGAAAAGTCTTGATGTTCAGCTTACGAGTTGCAAAAGCTTCCTCATTGCGATATTTCACTTCTGGGATGCCAGTTTATTACATATTAATTAGTAAGTTGATGTTTGGATGTGATAACTTCCATATGGGATTTTTAATGTAATATGTTGGTGATTTAGGGAGACACTGTGCACTAGATTGATAATAAGGCATCAAATTTTGGGTGTGTCACTCTTGGGAGGGTGTCTTCAGATGGCTCATCTCATTCTTTTTCATGTTTCCATTGCAAAGAAAGGGTGGCTGTTTTTTCAAACCTCTTCCCCATATTCTGTGACTATTCTCTATTTGGATTCTATCAGAGAGTTTATATATATATAGCATGGATTTCTTTTTGATTTTTAGAAAAGTTGTATTATGGGGCTTATGTAAATATTTTCCTTTTTTTCCTCCCTGATCATAAACTTGCCCTCACTCCTGGATTTGGAATGTAACCAAGCTGAAAGATGAGATCATGTTTGTAGAGCAGAGTGAGGTCTCAGCAAGAATCTTCTAATTTGAAAGGCATCAGTATTTTATGAACTTGGTTACTGAAATGCTGGGGAATGAAATCAGGAGTTTAAAAATTATTTTCATCAATGGGGCTAAACAAAGAAAATAGAGTTTTCCTTTTTGCACTTTGTATTCACAGTAACTTATTTTCCCTTGCAAAAAGAATTGTACTGTTTCACTTAGAAAAATGGACTCAACAGTCATCTGCTAATGCAAGTAATGCTAATGTCTTCTTTTTGTTTTATTTTTGGTATTATGTAAATCGGTTATAGAATGGTAACTCTTTTGTTCTTATTTTGAAGTTTGCAAAATTTTAGACTATTATTATTAATATCCCAATGTCCTTTTTTTATATGGAGGAATATTTCCTTTGTTTCTTTTTCATTAATTTATGTGATTATTATTTATTAATAGTATTATTTGCTTTTGCAATATGGAAAAATAATTTCCTTTTTTTCCATGTAATCACACACATACCGTACTGCTTAGGATACAGAACACATGAGGATAACAAGTTCTTTTTTTTTTTTTTTTTTTTTTGCAGATGTTTACCACATGTGGAGCTTAGCATGAAGCTAAGTCATGAGTCAAGCATGTCCCATCCCAATGCCCTTTGAAACATTTTTATGTGGTTCCATGAAATAGTGTATATTTTAATAGATGCCGTGATGGCCTTGCTCAGGTCCTTGTTTTCAGACAATCCAATTCAGACTATCTGCTGTTGGTATCTCTTGCTTTACCATCCTCCTTTGTCAGGAATCAGATCTTGATTTTCTTTTGGGAATCTCCTCCCCCCAGGCCATGTGGTCCCAGCCAGATGACCGCAGTGCCCCACCTACTCTGAACTAATAAGAATCTTCTCTATGATTTGTTTCTCTCCGATCTATAGCTGCCAGGAGAGAGAGGAGCTCCTTTTACTCTGTGCTGTCAAGCTGAAAGAACCACATAAGCCTGCAGCTTATGGTCCTAACCCCAGGCTTCATGGAAGAAGCTCTCTGCAGAATGATGCCAACACACGGAGGGAGCCAGAGCTCTGGCAACATTTACCACCATCTGAAGCTAAACCAACCCTTCAACTTTCCAGTTGCTGGAGCCAATACATTCCCTTTTTCTTAAGCTAATTTGAGTGTCATTTCTATCACTTTCAACCAAAAGAGCTTTGAATATTGCTTTCCATCTAGAGGTGAGAATGATCAACTCAGTACAAGCAAAAGTAACTCATCAACAGTTGTGAGTAATAGAAAATCTTATCAAAATTTCTTTTGGAGAAGTATTAAGTTTTTGTTGGTTTGGAATACTAAATTTAGAAAGCTCAAATAACTAACATTTTCCTGTACCCTAGAGACAAGTGTTAAGTAAACTGTCCCTAAGGATTATTCAAATATGTAATTCTAAGTTATGTCAGAGTGTCATTATAGATTCAGCTTAATCACCTATATCTTCAGCCTTAATAAGATTATTCTATAGGAATTGATGCCAAGAGAAATGATGGGAAGGCTCTGTGCTAATAACAGTTACAATGTATTGGCACATTCTATGTGCCAGGAAGTGTGCAAAGCCTGTCGTTGTTTTACATTTAATTCTCACAGAAATTCTAAAAGGTAGATGTTATTATTTCCCTTTTACAGATAAGGAATCAGGGTTAGCAGTATGCCCAAGTTCACACAGCCAGCAAGTAGGAGAACCAACATCTAAGCCTGTATCTTTCTAATTTCAAAACATAGGCTTTTACCACTGTTCTCTCTTTAAGTTTCCAAACTTCGTAAGAATTCATTCAATTATCAAAATTTCCAGCATATTTTGGAGAGATTCCTGGCTCCTAGTGGATATATCTGTATCCATATACAATTATATAATATGTAATATATGTACTTCCCAGTATATATATGAACTTATAAATATATGTATATGAAATATGAACTTATAAATATATGTATATGAATATATGTATGCTTTTTATACCTACTATGAGCCAAGTTTAAGAATTTATAATTCACCTGAGAGTCCTATTTCAAACCTCTTATGGGTAAATCACAATTTGCCATCAGCAATTCAATATCTGAATTTTATTTATTTTTATTTTTTATTTTATTTTATCTTAGTATTGATTGATTGTATGATATCTGAATTTTAAATTCTTTCTCTTATGAGAGAAAGAGGCCTAGGCTGGCATAGAAAAAAAAAAAAAGTGAACTAACCAATCCGTTAGACTTTTAGCAGAACCTGGGGTTGCTGTTGTTTCCAGAATTGCACAAACCCTCAGTAATTTTGGAAGCCTTGGAAGGCATCTCTGCTGATCTATGAGATTCTAGGCATAGCAGGCAGGAAGGGAGTGGAAAGCATGGCACTGGTCCTCATCTACAAACTTCTTCTTTCATAAGCCAAGTCTCTTGTGTGGGTGTGGGCTGCTGACCCCTGTCATCTGGATGTGTGACAATAACTTGTTTTCATGTTGACTCTTCATAACCGGGAGCTGTATTGGCATTGCATGTTTGCTTTAACTTCCCACACAGAGACTAAGTCCAGAATGTAATTAATTGAGCCCTTATTTGAAAAAAGAAAAAAAAATGTTCTGTGTATTTAGAGACCCCAAAATGATGTGAAAAAATATTTTCAAAACTAAACTAATCCAAATAGAACTATGTTTTCTCATGGAGGAGTGAAAAGAGTTAGGGATTTGGAGAGAGAACACCTGGCTTTGAGTTTCAGCTAACCACTCATATATATGGTTTTGGACAGATAATTTGTACCTCAGTTTTTCTTTTTCTTTTTTTTTTAAAGTTTATTTTGAGAGAGAGAGAGAGAGAGAGAGAGCGAGCATGAGCAGGGGGAGGGGCAGAGAAAGAGGGAGAGAGAGAATCTAAGCAGGCTCTGCACTGACAGCGCAGAGCCCAACCCGGGGCTCAAATTCACAAACCATGAGATCATGACCTGAGACAAAATCAAGAGTCGGACACTTAACTGACTGAGCCACTCAGGCGCCCCAGTACTTTGTAAGTTTTAAAGCACTAATATTATAATAGGCCCTCCTACTATTGATAGGAAAACTTCTTAGAAATCTCTCAAGTATCAGAGAAACACACACCATTCATTCTGATATGTTTATTTCCATAGAATTTCAAAAACAGTTGAAAAAGTCAGCTTAATATTTTTAAACTTATTATAATGCAGTATATCATAGCGTTTGTAATGTTCAAATGTATACAATGCTATTGTCTGAACAAATAGCTGACTAAAAACAAATTCAAATTCTTACTATTTTAATTATATAAAAGATCAAGCAATTGCAAAAATGATTCACTTGTTTCATTCTGATTTTTAAATATAGTTTACCTTAATGTATATTTGTAATTTTGGTTCTTACTGTGATTTCCTTTCATATTGGAGAAACTACTTATTTTTCTTTGGAGACTACTTGTCTGTGTTCCAGGTAATTAAAATATTTGGACTGGGGCGCCTGGGTGGCTCAGTGGGTTAAGCGTCCGACTTCAGCTCAGGTCACGATCTCGCGGTCCGTGAGTTCGAGCCCCCGTCGGGCTCTGGGCTGATGGCTCAGAGCCTGGAGCCTGCTTCTGATTCTGTGTCTCCCTCTCTCTCTGCCCCTCCCCCGTTCATGCTCTGTCTCTCTCTCTCAAAAATAAATAAACGTTAAAAAAAATTTTTAAAAATATTTGGATTAATGAAGAGTTGTTATATTTTTTTCATAAAATAAAAGCCAATAAAAATACACATAATAACTACATAAGACTGTAAAAAAAAACAACAACAACTAGAAAATAAGTGTTGTGAGGATGTGGAGAAAACCCTTGTGCTCTGTTGGTAGGAATGTAAAATGGTGTACCCACTGTGGAAAACAGTACAGAAGATCCCCAAAAAGTAAAAAATAGAATTACCTGACAATCCAGCAATCCTACTTCTGGGTAAATAGACAAAAATGAAAGCAGACTCTCAAAGAGATAGTTGTACCTCCATGTTCATTGTAGCATTATTCACAATAGTCTAGAGTCAGAAGCAACACAAATGTTCATCAATGGACAAATTACTAAATAAAATGTATATAATGGGATATTACTTGGCCTTAAAAAAGAAAATCCCATAACATACTATAACATGAATAGACTTGAAGACATTATGCCATGTGAAATAAGCCAGTCACAAAAGGACAAATACTGTATGATTCCATTTATAGGAAGAATCTAAAGTAGTCAAATTCATAAACACAGAAAATAAAATGGTGTTGTCAGGGGTTGGGGGAAGGGAGAAAGGGGAAGTTGTTATTCAATGGGTATAGAATTTCAGTTTTACAAGATGCAAAAGTTCTGGAGATGTGTTGTGCAACAGTGTGAACACTGAACTGCAAACCTAAAAATGGTTAAGATGATAAATTTTAGGCTATGTTTTTTCCATCACAATTGAAAAAATACTGTATATGAACCTAGTTTAATTTGGGGGGTGATTCAGAATACTCCTTTAGTATCTTAAGGCCTGATGGTACTTTATCTTCACACTGGAGCTCAGGAGAAGCAGCCCAGGTATTTGACTCAGATTACAAGGAACTGAGGTACAGTAGTCCTCAAGCCTAGTGTTTGATTCAAAGTGGGTAGGTGGGCAGCATCTCAGGTCAGAGAGTTTCTTGCCATTTTATAAGGACTAAATAAAGGCCATTTGTAGGGAGAAAGGCAGACAGGGAAGGAAAGGGCCTGATTGTTGGTCTAGAACTCTTTCTCTGAAATGTGAGCCAGGGACAACATTCTGGAACCTCATTCTGGTAGATATCAGTCACCAGTAGAGGAAATATTTGTTGATGAAATACACTGATGAAATGCATAACTGTTTAAATCAAATAATAAATTATGTTTTTTATCTTATATCAGAGTTTCCCAGACTATGTTCTGTAGAATATTAGTTCTATGGGTATTATATTTTAAAAAGGACACTGGGGTCAAAAAGTTTGGAAAATGTGGGGTTAAAAAGAGTTAAAAATGGAATTTTTTTACTCTAGAACTTTTTAGAGGCGTTACTATGTTAATGTTAATGTAACTGTGCCAACATTAAATATTATATGGTAATATTTAGTGGTTAGTATGTTGGCATTAATGTTAATGCATTAATATCCACGTGAATATATATTTTTTATTTTTAATGTTTATTTTTGAGAGTGAGAGAGACAGAGCATGAGCAGGGGAGGATCAGGGAGCGAGAGACACACACAGAATCTGAAGCAGGCTCCAGGCTCTGAGCTATTAGCACAGAACCCCACACGGGGCTCAAACCCACTAACCATGAGATCATGACCTGAGCTGAAGTTGGATGCTCAACAGACTGAGCCACCTAGGTGCCCCCCCTCCTTGTGAGTATATTAATATGTTTTTCCTAAGTCCATTTGACCAAGGAAGCAGTCCTTGGCAAACTAGTGTGAGAATGCTGCCCTACATCATAAAAGGCATGATATTTTTGTCAGCTGCTTTCCTTAAGAGAGTAACTTTCTTTCATTTCTCCTGAGTTTGCTGTGAAGTCCCTCTCTTTCACCATGAGCACCATTGGGGAAATAAAGAGAGAGTGGGACTGCAGCAGTTTTCATAGTTATAATTTTGAGATACTGTAAAGCTATATGATGATTCAGGTTTTCTGTAACCCCAACTATTTTCTAAACAGACAGCTTTAATATTGGGCCACCTTGTTGATTTTGCAAGGGTGTCAACATAAAATAGTGAGTCAAGAATGCGTATTGCAAGGTGAAAATAGTCAAGGTATGGAGTTTCTTGTATGGGATACTTAACAGTGTTGATTTATAAGAAAAAACTAGCTGTTGTATTAGGAAATTACAGTTGGCATATTTTGAATTTTCATTACTAGATATTTTGAATGTTACTAAAATAATGACAGTTAGCTTAGAAATGGCCCATTTAAGGGGTTCCTGGGTGGTTCCATTGGTTAAGCATCCAATTCTTGATTTCAGCTCAGATCACGATCTCATAGTCTTGAGATCAAGCTCCACATGGACTCTGCCATGGGTGTGAAGCCTGCTTAAGATTCTCTCTCCTTCTGCCTCTGCCCCTCCCCTGCTTGTGTGCATATGCACTCTGCAATTTCTCTCTCTCAAAGAAAAAAAGAAAGAAAGAAACAAACAAACAAAAGAAGTGGTCTATTTAAGAGCTAACAGATTAGATTTAAATAATTAAACTTAGTAGGAGTAGAGAGTGATTTCTAGGAGGAATATATTTCAGAATCCTAAAAAAACAAAACAAAACAAAACCCAGAACCCTATTACAGAATTAAAGAATTAAATGTGAGACCTGAAACCATAAAAATACTAGAAGAGAGCATAGGCAGTAATTTCTCTGGCACTGGCTGTAGCAACTTTTGTCTAGATATGACTCCTGAGGCAAGGGAAACAAAAGCAAAATTGAACTATCGCGACTACATCAAAATAAAAAGCTTCTGCACAGTGAAGGAAACAACAAAACTGAAAGGCAGGCTATGGAATGGGAGAAGATATTTGCAAATGACATATTCAATAAAGGGTTAGTATCCAAAATATATAAAGAACTTAACAAAACTCAATACACAAAAAAGAATCCAGTTAAAAAAGGGGCAGAAGATATGAACAGACATTTCTCCAACAAAGACAACCAGATGACCAACAGACACATGTAAAGATGCTCATCATTACTTATCAGGGAAATACAAATCAGAACTGTAGTGAGCACACCTGTCAGAATGGCTAAAATCAACAACACAAGAGGCAACAGGTGTTGGCAAGAATATGGAGAAAAAGGAAACCTCTTGCACTGTTGATGGGAATGCAAACTGGTGCAGCCACTGTGGAAAACAGTATGGAGGTTCCTCAAAAAGTTGAAAATAGAGAGGTGCCTAGCTGGCTCAGTCAGTAGAGCATGGGACTCTTTAATTTCTAAGTTTTAAGTTCAAGCCCCACGTTGGTGTAGAGATTACTTTAAAAAATTTTTTTAAAAATAGAACTACTCTACAATCCAGCAATTCCATTACTGGGTATTTATCCAAAGAATACAAAAACACTAATTCAACATGATTATAGCAGCATTATTTAAAATAGCCAAGAAGCCCAAGTGTCCATCAATAGATGAATAAAGAAAGAAGATATGCTGTATACAATAGAATATTACTCAGCCATAAAAAAGAATGAAACCTTGCCATTTGCAAAGACATTGGTGGAGCTAGAGAGTATAATGCTAAGTGAAATAAGTCAGTCAGAGAAAGACAAATACCATGTGACTGCACTCCTGTGGAATTTAAGAAACAAAACAAATGAGCAAAGGGGAGAAAAAGAGAGACCCACACCAGGAAAGAGACTCAACTATAGAGAACAAACTGATGATAATCAGAAGGGAAACGTGTGTGGGGATGGGTGAAATAGGTGATGAAGATTAAGGTGCACATGTTGATGAGCACCAGGTGATTAAAATAAAAACTTAAAAAGAAACTCTTACAAGCAAAACTCTTATAAGCAAAAATGAACTAGTGGGACCTCATCAAAATAAAAAGCTTCTGCACAGGAAAGGAAACAATCAGCAAAACTAAAAGGCAACCGATGGAATGGGAGAAGATATTTGCAAATGACATATCAGATAAAGGGTTAGTATCCAAAATCTATAAAGAACTTAACAAACTCGACACCCAAAAAACAAATAATCCAGTGAAGAAATGGACAAAAGACATGAATAGACACTTCTCCAAGGAAGACATCTAGATGGCGAACAGATACTTGAAAAAATGCTCAACATCACTCATCATCAGGGGAAATACAAATTAAAATCACAATGAGATACCACCTCACATCAGTCAGAATGTCAAAAATTAAGAAGTCAGGCAACAACAGATGTTGGTGAGGATGTGGAAAAAGAGGATCTCTTTTTCAGTGCTGGTGGGAATGCAAACTGGGGTAGCCACTCTGGAAAACAGTGTGGAGGTCCCTCAAAAAATTAAAAATAGAACTACTCTACGACCCAGCAATTACACTACTAAGTATACATCCAAGGGATATAGGTGTGCTGTTTCGAAGGGACACGTGCATCCCAATGTTTATAGCAGCATTATCAACAATAGCCAAAGTATGGAAAGAGCCCAAATGTCCATCAACGAATGAATGGATAAAGAAGATGTGGTATACACACACACACACACACACACACACACACACACACACACACACACACACACACACACTGGAGTATTACTCGGCAATCAAAAAGAATGAAATCTTCCCAACTATGTGGATGGAACTAGAAGGTATTATGCTAAGTGAAATTAAATTAGAGAAAGACGAATATCATATGACTTCACTCATATGAGGAATTTAAGATACAAAACAGATGAACGTAAGGGAAGGGAAGCAAAAAATAATATAAAAACAGGAAGGGGGACAAAACATAAGAGAATCTTATATAGAGAGAACAAACAGAGGGTTGCTGGAAGGGTTGTGGGAGGGGAGATGGGCTAAATGGGTAGGGCGGATTAAGGAATTTACTCCTGAAATCATTATTGCACTATATGCCAAGTAACTTGGATGTAAATTAAGAAATTAATTAATTTTTAAAAAGAACAATTAAAGCAGTTTATTCCACATGATGCCCAAAAATGAAAAAATGTTTTAAGATACCAGTTTGAACAGTAACTACTTATGTCAGAATTTTAATATGATTGCTTTTTGAGATACTAGTTTATAAATTTTGTTTAAGTTTTGCTTATTCTAAGAATGGACCATGTATCACAGAGAAAGAAAATTGAGTGGCTAACATATGAAACCATGTTTGACTTTACTAGAAGTCAAGGCAAAGCAAATAACTTTATTTTTTATTTTTTTTAAATGTTTATGTATTTATTTTGGGAGAGAGAGAGAGAGAGCGACCACTAGCAGGGGGAGGGGCAGAGAGAGAGGGAGAGAGAATCCCAAGGGGGCTCCATGCTGTCAGTGTGGAGCAGACACAGGGCTGCATCTCATGAATAGTGAGATCATGAGTTGAGCAGAAATCCAGAATTGGGTTGCTCAACCCACTGAGCCACCCAGGTGCCCTGGGAATTGATAAATTTAAAATAGTATACTAATACTGTAGAATATTATCTAGCAGCTAAGAAAAATGAATTTAGTCCACATATGCAACACAGATGGATTTAACAATCCTAACTTTGGCGGCACCTGGGTAGCTCAGGTGAGTTCGTGAACTCACAAACCATGAGTTTAAGCCCCTCATGGGCCTCTGCGCTGCTGGTGCTGAGGAGCCTGCTTGGGATTCTCTCCCTCTGCCTCTCTATTTGCCCCTCCTGCACACTCTCCCCCCTGCAAAATAAGTGATAAATAAGCTGTAAAAAATAAAAATCATAACTTTGAATGAAAAAGCAAGTTTAAATTATATGCTACTTATGTAATGTGAAATAGACACATTCATACTACAAAGCATTGCTCTCTCCCTATATATATTAACATTTGTATATATATTATATAGAAACACACATGTATGTACATGTAAAAGTATAGCAAAACACTCTGGAAGGACACACACTTAATTCATGAAAGTGGTTTCCTCTGAAGAGATTGGGAGGGTAATCAGTCTGAACTGGACTGGAGCGGGAGATCCAGGAGACTAATTTTATCTGCAGTGTTTTATTTCTTAACTGGAAAGACAATGAACTATTAAAATGTTAACAGTTACCAATTCTGGGTGTTGATACGTGGGTATTTGTTAGGTTCTTCGTATTTTGAAATTTTCTTACAAATAAGAACTTTTCTACTTTGTGCCTGAGTTGGTAAGTTGCACCCATTTCAGCCCACACAATAGTAATAAACGGGTCTTGAAACAAAACATGTGTAAGCCTCTGCATAGCTGCCGAGCCGCATTCTCACCAAGCCAGCCTAAAAATAACTGAAGAGTAAAAGTATTATTGGATAGAGGGCCCCTCAGTTGACCTTCAGGATTTTGGATTGTCCATTCAGTTAATCTCGTCACAATCACATAATTATGAGGTTGGTTTGAGCTTAATGTACCAATATATACAAGGAAAATACTCTGTAACCAGAACCGTCCCACATCAAAGCCCTTGGGACAAGATGCTTTTCTAGTGTTTCTACATGAGGTTTTCCTAAAGATAACAAAGCCTTTAAAAATATGCTTTTCAGGCATATCACCCTTTCCAATTGATATACCTCTTCCCCAAGTCAAGTTGTATATTCTCCAGAATGTGCTAATGCTGCACGTCGACGGTATGAATACCCAGATGCTGCATGATACCTTAGCGGGCTACAATAGTTTGGTGGAACAACACCTGTAAACGCAGCAGAATTCTATGGAAGAGACCATTATATCCTCCTCTTAAAGATCATCATATATGCTGAAATACCAGTCAGTAAAAAAAAAAGAAAAATAGAGGAAAGAGAAAAGCAAGCAGGCAAGGATACAAGTGCACTCCAGCGACGCTTGAAATTCCAGCTGAGGTGAAGTTGGAGTTATTTAAGAAAAGTCAAGTATCTGAAGAACCAGTTTGGGAGCCTCAGTCTGTCTTTCTTTTTCTTTTCTTTTTTCTTTTTCTTTTCTTTTTCTTTCTTTTTTTTTTTTTTTTTTTTTTTTTTTTTTTTAAGATACATACCACTTAGCTCTCTGGAAAAAAATGTTGAAAGAGATTTCCATCCAACAATGAAATCTGAGACTATCCCAGGTCAAATGCAACGTTGTAGTTTAGAATTCCCAGTGAAAGTTTTCTTCCCTCCAAACTTTGTATTCTGAAATTTTTCAGGCCTTGAGAAGAGTTGAAAGAATACCCAGTGAAGTTTTGAAGATATTTGGCACAATGAAAGACTGGAAGATAATTCGTATGAGGGAAAAAAAAAATCTATGAAACTTGCTAATTTGTAATTAAGTTTTTACAAATGTTCATGAACTCTACAAATGTAGATACTTTGCTTATGCATTTAAATTAAAATTTTATTTTCATTTTTAATTAATCTGTACACTCAACGTGGGGCTCAAACTCAAAACCCTGAGATTTAGAGTCACGTACTCTACCAAGTGAGCCAGCTAGGTACCCCTGCTTATGCATTTAAATTTAGTAAAATTACATTTAAGGAAAAGCAGGGGGGAATTTGGTGAAGGGAAAAGAGAAGAAAAAAAAAGAGAAGAAAAAAGAGGAATATAAAGCTTTACAGAATGCACAAAACCCTAGGAGGCTTTTGATTTTTAAATAGGGCCTTCCCTTGATTTTTAGAACAGAGTTGAAGTTGTTTCCACATTCTATAGAGAAAGCTATTCTATAGAGAGTAGCCCCTACTAGTGGGGCTATGTAGTGAAGTGGACCAGAGGCAAAGAAGAAAGTATGTTGTCCTTTCTCCAAGGGAAAAGGTGAGTGGGAAGGGAGGAGACTTGAAGTTAATGAATGCTTCCTTCCTTTCTCTCACACTTGGGGAGTAGCCAAAGATCCTTTAACTTCTGTTTTTTCTCCTATAGTATCAGTGCCTTTAGCCTTTCAAGATGGCCAGCATTTTCCAGCAGGATGATAGTAGTATGGATATGATTTTTATCTCTCTCATAGAATAAAATAAGACTGGCATGCTAAGGCATTACATATTATTTTCACTCTTTATGGCACTTAACCCTTTCTCTTCTGTCAGTTAACTTTAGTTAGTGTGCTTATTTGCTATATTCTGGGGGTTTGGTTTATCTGTTAACAGGTCTGGCTGAGATCAGGAAGCCCCTTCCTCATGCTAGAACCTCTGGCTTCCAGGTCAAGCTTCATTCATGTTTATACCACATGCTTCATGTCTGGATAAATCGGTGCCAATTCTTCCAGATTCAGTGTATTCTGCTCTCTCCCAAGTCCTGGCCTGCATAACATCCAAAGCTCTTGGGTCAGCCTCTTGTTAAGCCTTTAGAGGTGCATCTCTCTCAATGGTTGTTGTAAAATTTCACTGTTCTCAGTCTCTCAGCTGTGGGTATCTATCTCTGGAATGAAGCCATTCATTAATTTGGTAATATTTCCTGGGTACCTGTTAGATGCAAGACATTCTGCCAGGAGGAGGGAATACAGTGCTGATTAAGATAGTCATGGTCCCTGCCTCATGAGCCTGTAGTCTAATGTGATCTTATACAGGAAGCCTGATCTAAGTAGGAGCCAGGTTATTCACTAATATGAACTGTACATAGAAAATACTGAATAAATGGGGTGCCTGTGTAGCTCAGTTGGTTGAGTGACTGGCTCAGGTTTGATCTTGCAGTCCGTGAGTTCAAGCCCCACTTCAGGCTCTGTGCTGACAGCTCAGAGCCTGGAGCCTGCTTCAGATCCTGTGTAAACATTAAAAAAAGAAAAGAAAAGAAAATACTGACTAAGGATGTATGTGTGCATATATATATATATATATATATATATATATATATATATATATATATTAATGGGTAGGAAGCAAGGTTAGAAGCAGGGAGACTAGAGCTATCACAATTGTATAGGTGAAAAAAATGGTTTAGAGATTATGGTATGTTAACTACAATAGAAATAGTGGGAAGTAATAATTTGAAGGAAGAACTAACATGTGATTTTTCTATTGAGCAAACTGAGGGGAGATGTTGAGATGCCAACTAAATATGTGAGTTTGGAGTTCAAAAGAGAGGTCTAGGCTAGAGATAAAATTCTGAGGATCAAATGTGTAGATACACTTAATGAGATGGTTCTAGATGATAACACTTTGAAGAAAAAGAGATCAAAGACACTACCCTTGGACAAGCCAACATTTAGGTTCTGGGAGCAAGGAGAAAAGCCAGCATAGGTGACTTAGAAGGAAGAGCCAGTGAGTTAGGAGGCAAAACACTAAAAAACACTAATGCTCCATATTCCTGCAGCCAAATAAAATGTCTCAAAAAAGAAAGAGTGAGCTCTGGGTCATAAGCTATTGAGTGGCTAAGTAAGATGTAAAGTGAGAATTTGTCACTGGTCTGGCCATGGGGGACCTTGACAAGGGTGATCTGACTGGAACTGGTTAAGGAGGAAATGGTGAGTGAAAAAACATGGACAAGAAATGTAGATACCCCTTTTGAGGAGTTTTACTACAAAAGGAGTAGAGAAATGGGGATGAGATGCATATGTGGGGTCAAGTAGGATTTTCTAAAATCAGAAACTTTATAGCATGTTTGTAAGCTGATGGGGATGATCTGAGAGAGAGAAATCTGAGAATGCAGGTGAAGAGGAATTATTACAGGATGAAATTCCTTAATTAGTTGAGGGAATGGAATCTAGTGTGCAGATAGAGGGAGCAGGACCAATTCATGCAGGGTAAAAAGAAAGAAATCAGAGCAGAGAAAAATAGACACAGATAAATCTGCAGATGTGGTGGCAGGAAGGTGAAGATATTTTCTTCTGAGGACTTCAATATTCTTAGTAAAATGTGAAGCAAGGACATCAATTGAGTTCAAGTAGGGAATGGAAGGTATGAAGATTTAAGGAAAGAGGAGGAGAAATAAAATAACCTCTTGGGGAATAATAGTGAGTTGATAAGGAAAAAACAGTAAGATTGCAGAGCAGCACTAAGAACCTACTGAGGATTGTGGTCTTAAATTTAAAGTGAGACCACACATGGTGGTGAACAGTGAAAACATGGTCAACAGATTAGAGATCCTGGGGGGGGGGGGGTGGTCAAAGAATTGTTGGAGCCAAGTTATGGGAGGCCGGTACAGTTAGAACAGTAAAGACTGGGGGTCAGAGAGAAATGCTTGAAACTGAGATTTGGGAGGTGGAACAGTTATTTCTAATGAAAAGACCTGGACATTATCTTGGTACTAGGCAACCGGAGTAGGGTGGAAAAGCAGCTTGCTAGAAGGGAGAAAGTCAAAGAACTGAGAACCCAGAGTTTTCCAGAGGTGGAATATACAAGGGATTTTACTGTTAATTTGTCATAAATTTCAGAGGGCAAACTGGAAGGTTGACAAAAGAAGAAATTGAATTAGATTAGGGGATGTTGAGAGCCATATAGTGTCAAGAATCCAGGTAATGAGCAATGACTTAGAAGCCTTAGATGGAAAAAGGATTGTGAGCCCACCACCCGCCACCCAGCCTCTTACAGAGTAGTGAATAATCCATTCCTTTTCTAGGTTCTTTCTTGGGACCAGTCTCTCATTGTTCAGAATGTTTTTTCCATTGTCTGCATCCACTGAATATCTTCAACTCACTTCATACCTTGCTCTGATCATCTCAATTCTTTTAGCACTTACAGTCACATTTGATAGTTAACATATAATACTTTTCTGTTCCTTAGTTATCTTTTTATTTCTATTTCCTGTCACCTCTCTATGCATCTTTTACCTTTTAATATGGCTTTGCAACTTTCAATGAATATTGGTTGGGTTTTGGAACATGAAAGAAACTAACATCTTCCAGAAAGCAGCATGAATTGTAAGAGTAAACTGGAGAAACTTTAAAGAAATTTTAATTAAAAATTTTATAACACATTTCTCAAATGTTAACAATGTAAGGACCCTTTTTAAATAAAAAATTCTTAGGGAACTCTGAGGATACATTTCCCACTTTGAAAAACACTGATTTAAGAAACTAAAGTCTTTTATTGTAAGAAAGTCTGTTGTTTTTTAATTATCTCTGCCCCCCAAAAGAGAGTAAAAAATTGCCTTTTGGATATTATCATTATCATTAAAACAAAAAAATAATAACAGCAAATTTCTTTTTTTTAATGTTTATTTTTGAGAGAGAGAGAGAGAGAGAGAGAGAGGAGAGAGAGCATGAGCAGGGGAGGGGCAGAGAGAGGGAGACAGAATCCAAAGCAGGTTCCAGGCTCGGAACTGTCAGCACAGAGCCCAATGCGGGGCTCAAACCCACAAACCTGATCATGACCTGAGCCGAAGTCAGATGCTTAACTGACTGAGCTACCCAGGCGCCCTAATAAAAACAAATTTCTTATTGAACTTATTATTGAAACCAAAAGAATATGTCTGCAGGACCCAGTTGAGAAATTCTCCTGCTTACATTGCATATGAAAAGAACAGTGAGGGGCGCCTGGGTGGCTCAGTCGGTTAAGCCTCCGACTTCAGCTCAGGTCACGATCTCATGGTCCATGAGTTCAAGCCCCGCATCGGGCTCTGGGCTGATGGCTCAGAGCCTGGAGCCTGCTTCTGATTCTGTGTCTCCCTCTCTCTCTCTTCCCCTCCCCTGTTCATGCTCTGTCTCTCTCTGTCTCAAAAATAAATAAACGTTAAAAAAAATTAAAAAAAAAAAAAAAGAACAGTGAGTGACCTAAAGAAATGTTATAACGGGTAATTTTGTAACGAATACATGGAAATATCCATTTTCAAAATATGTTTGGAAATGAATTTTATAAGGCCAAACTTAAAACACGGTCTTGCACAGAGTAAGTCAATAAAGGGTAATAAAGGGTCAATAAAGGGTAATAATAATAATATCAGAGGGTGCCTGGGTGGCTCAGTCAGTTGAGTGTCTGATTCTTGGTTTTGGTTCAGGTCATGATCTCACGGTTCATGGGTTTGAGCCCTGTGTCTGGCTAGGCACTGACGGTGTGGAGCCTGCTTCGTGTTCTCTCTCTTTCCTCTCTCTCTGCCCCTCCCCTGTACTCAAAAATAAATAAATAAACTTAAAAAATAATAACAATAATGACAGAGGGTTGATAACAAAGGCAATAATAATTTTAAATTTGGGGTATTTTTAAGAAGTAGAGTTTCTTGTATTTGTTAAAATGAAAGCAATGAGATTTGTAATATTCACAGATATTAATATATGTCCTGGGTGCTCCTTGTCTTTTTTTTGGTTTCCCATATAAAATAATGTCCTAGTTTGTGATTTTTGTTTTCCTTCTCCAGGCCAAAACAAAAGTGCTCTCTCTGCAGGGCAGCTAAGGAGGTGGGGGGCGGGGGCGGGCAGGGTAAAGTCTTCCCCCTGGAATCCCTGCTCCTTGACACAGAAAGAAAGCAGTCACTCTGCCACATTCCCTAAGGAGCTAAGAACGCAGGGATCTCAGGGGGTTTTGTTGTTACTTTGAAATGGTGTGAGGTTTCCTGCTTTGTCCTACTGAGGGGGAAATTGAAGGTGCATCGTGGAAACCTTCGTTGGAGGCACAGGAAATGACAAGTTTTCAGGAACTCTGTGGTTACTGTAAGGGAATTGGCTGTGGATTTTTATTTCTAAATTCTCTGAATTTAGGTGTCTCTTTTAGGCTCTGCTCTGCATGCAGGTTCATCTGACAGTACTTTTCCTCTTTAATTTGAAATTGGCTAGCCTCAAATTTTATCAGTGAAAACCAAATTCAAATCTTGGATATAGATATACAGAAAATGCAACTTTAGATTGTGGCCTTAGATTACGATGATACAAGTATGAATTGGAATCTTTATAGGCAAATTTTAGAAATAAAGTAGTAAATCTGTCTGTGGTAATATGTCAACTGAGCAGAAAATAGGAGAACATACCGTAGTTTGTAGACCAGTATCCTGTCACAACACTTTTGGGACATTTGGCTTATATTCTGTCACACATTCTTAAGAATAGTTATGCAATTGCCTCCAAGATGTTGGCTGTTTTAGACAACCTTTAAAGTTAGGGTCCCTTCTCCCCTGTTTACTGCATGAAAGTAATTTATTTTTATGTGGTGGTAGAGGGTAATATTTCTCCTAAACAAACTTTTGTTTTTATCTTTTGAAACTTTTAAAGGATCGAGCTTAAAAAAATAAGACCCTCTCTCCCTGAGTGGAAGGGGGATCACTTTCACCTGTCACAGCCCAAAGTGGAGGTTCTGAGCAGACTCTGGAGTTAGAGAACCAGGCCCTGCCACTTGTGTGATTTTGGAGAAGTGACTTAAGCTCTCTGCGCATGTTTTCCAATCTGTAAAATGAGGAAACTAGAGCTATTATGAGGATTTAATGAGTTACAATTTGTCAAGTGCAAAGCATGTGCTAAATACTATATGAGGACTTGTTAAAAAAAAAAAAGTAAAAAGCAAAACCAGGGCACCTGGGTGGCTTAGCCAGTTGCGTGTCCGACTTCAGCTCAGGTCATGATCTGGTGGTTCGTGAGTTCAAGCCCCACATCAGGCTCGCTGCTGTCAGCACAGAACCCACTTTAGATCCTCTGTCCCTCTCTCTCTGCCCCTCCCCTGCTGGTGCTCTCTCAAAAATAAATAAAACATTAAAAAAAAGGCAAAACCAAATGATTTTCTAATGATACAGTCTTTCAGAAATTGGAGGTGTTCACTTCTGTAAGGAACAATAACAGGTTAGTCTGAATTTGTTCAGTTGTCTGCTAACCAACAGTATCTAGAGATATAACACTGAATATGAATCCTCATAAAATGGGTGGGTCTGCACTTGTAGGAGGGGTGTTTCACACAGCCTCAGTAAATTACTGAGACTTTCACTCAGTAAAAAAAACATTTTTATCCAAGTGCAGTAAAGTGTACCTCTTTATTTCAGCCCTCTACTTACAATTATTTTTGAAATATTTCTGAACAAATAACCAAGACACCACCTTGGGCCAAAAGAATCTTGTGTCTTATGGTGACAAATATTATAACTTGAATGTAGTCCTGATTTGTAACCAATGGAAGGAGAGGCTTCATCCCCCCAAATCAGTTAATATTGCTGTTAATAAAGGGTAGGGGTATCCTTTTTTTTTTTTTTTAAACTTTGCTGGAGAGCCAAAAATTTATTTTAAAGCTTTGCTCAATGCTTCAGGTGTCTGGATTTATGCAAATAGTATCACATTATTTGTGTAAAGATTTAAAGAGGGGGTGCCTGGGTGGCTCAGTCAGTTAAGCATCCGACTTCAGCTCAGGTCATGGTCTCATAGTTTGTGAGTTCGGGCCCCACGTCGGGCTCTGTGCTGAGAGCTCAGAGCCTGAAGCCTACTTTGGAATCTGTGTGTCCCTCTCTCTCTACCCCTCCCCCACTCATTCTCTGTCTCTCTCTCAAAAAATAAATAAATGTTAAAAAAAATTAAGATTTAAAGAGGAAACGTCTCTAAGACATTGTCAGTTTTGTAAATTTCCATATAATTTCTTGTATTTTTCCATATCATCTACTGAACTAATTAAATAAGCCCTGAATTTTATTTTATTTACCTTTTCAAAAAAATTTTAATGTTTTACTTATTTTTGCAAGAGAAAGTGCAAGCAGGGGAGGGACAGAGAGAGAGGGGGACAGAAGATCCAAAGCAGGCTATGTGCTGAGAGCAGCAAGCTCTATGGGAGGCTCAAACTCACAAACTGTGAGGTCATTACCTGGGCAGGGTCGGATACTCAACCTACTGAGCCACCCAGGTATCTCAAACAGCCCTGAGTTTTAAAGATGTTTTGCCAAAAACAAACAAACAAACAAACTCACAATAAAACCCAACCAACCCCACATCTCTCAAATCTTTCATTTTGCCAATATGTAAAGTTTTGTGGAGAGTATGTCCTGGTAGTTGAAGACTTGGGCCAAGAGCTAGATGGATGTAGGTTTGAATCCCGGCCCTCCCACTTATTAGTTATACTCTCTTGACAAGTTATAAGGCCTCAGTATATATGTAGGTTTGTTGACAGGTCCCAGTTTGTATATAGCCTTATAGGACTGTAAGAAGTAAATATATTTACAAGTATAGAATATTTTGGACTCTGCTTGGCACAGAGTAATTGTTCAATAGATTTCGATGGTTACATGACTGAGAATGTGGCTCCATTGTGAACAGTCACTTCACTCTTAAAAGACAAGACACTCCTAAGAATTAAGTTACTTTGGTTTTTCTCTCTCTTCTTCAACAATGCCATTTTATCTAGAAATTAAAAAGCCTTCGGGCACCTGGCTGGCTCAGTCAGTAGAGCAGGCCACTCTTGATCTCAAAGTCATGAGTTGGAGCCACATGTTAGGGTAGGGTTTACTTGAAAACAAAATAAAACAAGACAAAATAAAAACCCTTAAAAAATTAGAGAGCTTTAACATGACTGATACATTTAAATGTGGGATTAGATATTCATACCCAATTCAAGTGTTCATGTCTGCACTTGAAACTAAAACTTGACAATGTGAGGCATGAATACTATGTAATTTGAGTCTATGTGAAATCTAAGGCCTTAAATCTATAAAGACTATGTCAAAGCTGAGGCTAACTTCACCTAGACTGTTTCTTTCTTAAGGGTAGTATGCCTATGTATATCTCCGAGGACTAGCTCAACCCTCTCAAGCTAGGTGGTCCATAAATATGGGTAAGGAACAAATGGTTCATGGAGGAGGTTTTTACAGGTAATTAGGTAACCCAGGTAATCAAAGACCATTTGACCTTTATAAAAATATCTCGTGGATTCCCTCTGTATCGGCACAAGACAAAGGAGGATAAGAAATACTTCCTCTTCAAAGAAGGGAGTAGGGAATGTAGGGAAGGGAAGTAGGGAAATCGAATAACTTCCCAAATAATGATATAAGCAATAGTGTAAGAAACCTCCCTATTCCATTCCAATATATTAAAGGCCTAGGTCCGGAGCACTTGAAAGCTGGGAGAGGGGTCCTAGGCCAAGGTCCTCATTTTGCGGAGGAGAAAACAGCCTTGGAGAGTTGAAGTTGTCTGTCCAAGGTCCCACAGCTGGTCTAAGGGTGAAAAGACAGGACTGGAAGTCCAGTCTCAGAAACTTCTCACCACACGATCACTTCAGCAGCCTGTTGGTAAAACAGTGTCCTGTGCCTTAAGCATGTCTTGTAATAGAAAAACAAGGTGTAAACGGTAGTGTCAAAGTGGGGTTCTGATTACTGCATTCGTCACTCTTGCGATGTACAGCTCGCAGGCGCAGGTACGCAGAGGCTGCACCTTCGTTTGCATCGAGCGGACGACAGGATCACGCCAGTAGTGTTGACTTAGCTCCTCTATTTGTATTCATGTATTTATCGAGCACGGAGAATGGCCGGGTAACGCGCTCTCCGCTGTTAGGAGGCGGCAAGACCCCATTGGCGCCCACCCTCAGAGCGCCACTTGAGAGAACAAGCAGGATCGGAGGTGGGAAAAACAAACAGGGACAGAATGAAGGTGTGCATGAAGGAGCTTTGCTAAAAAGTGGGCAGGAGGGTGTGATCAGTTTACTGGAGGATTTAGAATTTTTATATCGAGCCCGAGGTAACCAAATAAAAACCCAACTCCTCCAGAGACCTAGAAAGTTTGAAGGACGTAGTTTGAGGGAGCGAACCCCTGCAGCTAGCGTCCGCGGACCCCCACCGCCCGGAGGACTGAGACACCCACTCGCCGCCCCACCTCGGGCGCGCAGCAGCCCCGCCGCTCCCCGATGCTCCTCCTCTCCTCCACCACCCTCAGCCCAAAGGGAAACGCTGGCTCCAGCAGCGCTCGGGGCTCATCCATCAGCCGGGGAGGAAAAGGGGGAGGGGGAAGGGGCGGGCGGCCGGAGGAGGAGTTTCTCCGCCGCGCGGAGCCCTCGGTGGGGCGGCGGGGGAGGAGCGCCCCTCCCCCCGCGCGCTGATTGCTGCGGCGTCCCGCCCGGCCCCGCCCGCGTGTGTGTGTGAGGGAGAGCTATAGCGCTGGGTCGGCCCGATGGGGGTAATCGAGGGTTTCGGGGACGCGGAGTGGCGCTTTCCTCTTCCCAGTGAGTGAGGGAGGGCATTCGGCGGCTCTCGTGCTCGGCCACTTTCCCTGGACGATTCCCGGAGCTCCCTGCAGGAGGTGAAAGTCCCGGCGGGTCCGGATGGCGTAGTTGCGCCGCGGCGCAGCAGCTGCTGGAGCTCACCGCCGCCGAGAGCTGGGCGGGGAAACTTTCCTCCGCGTTCCTCCGACTTGCGGCGGGTGGATCTCTGCGTGACACGCCGCCTCTGAGGTACGTGCGGGCCCGGCCCCGCGGCGCTACAGCCAGTGCCGGGACGCCTGGCCGCGCCACTAGCCCTGCACACGTTCCGGCCTCGGGCTCTGCAGGCTGCGCGGTGCCTGTCGGCGCTGCACGAGGCTCCGTGTCTGTTCACGGCCGGGGTCGCTCCGGCCGCACGGACCCCTCGGGCTCGGGAGGGCGGCGTTGGTCCAGCACTGTTTACGCTCGGAGGAGCCACGACCCGTGGCCAGCGGTGCGTGGGGAGCGGCCGTCTTGGGTCGGGTGGGCAGCGCTCCCGGCGATGCGCTGTCCTGGGGAAGACGTCTCCTCCTCCACGCCTGTCCTCACTCTTCCTCTCCACGGTTTTTTTCCGACCCCCGCGGGGCGCGCCGGCCACTTACCCCGGGGCGCGTGACAGCGTCGGTGGGAAAGGTTTGTTGTGGGTTTGCACTCAATTGCAGTTGCAGAGGCTGCGCCCGGAGACTCGCGCACCGACGGGAGCTGCGCTCCCCTCAGCCGGCGCCCTCCGGGTGTAGTGAGGGCGGCGCGGAGCGCTGCAGACCCGGGCCCCGCAGAGAACGCGCCCCCCTGTTAACGGATTAGCCCCTTACCCAGTTCATTTTGAAGGCTTCCCTTAGCATCTTCATTTGGTGAGAACAAACTGGAAATCTTGGGCTGTGGCTACAAGAATCTGCTTGCAGACTTGTTATTAAAGTGGGCATTTGCCCACTTTCCAGAATCACGTAGTGCAGGGAGTCGGCGTGGTCAAGCGGGAATTACCTTGGCACAGTGGAACTTAGTTTAGTGTGTACCAGAAGAGCTGAGAAAAGAAAATCACTCAATATCCTTAACTGTGAAATGGGAATAATAATAGGTCTGGTCTCATAAAGTCACTGTGAGGATTGAATGATTTAGTATGTGTAGAGTACTAGAACCGTGCCTGGTGCCGAGCAAGCGCTACACAGGTGTGAAAGCTGCTTGTCCGGAGACGGAGGTGATGGGAAAAGAGCAAAGAGGGTGAAGGATGCTAGGAGTGACAGCCGGAGATGGGGAACCAGGCATTTTCTGAACATCTCCCATCTAAGAAAAGTAAGTGAGCGGTTTGGGTGGAAAGAAGCATCTAGAGGTAACAAAGCACATGCCAAGACATTTTAGTTGTCCTGAAATGGTACTTTAAGGCTGCAAACAGTTACTTCACTGTGAAATCAGCTATTTCTCTCTAGTAATAATAGCTACCGTTTATTGAGCCCATGTCACTCTCCTGCATGCCTTGAGGACCATTTAAACCTCATACCAACTCTGTGGTAAAAACATTATCAGGGCCATTTTACAGATAAGACTGTAGAGGTTAGTAATTTGCCCAAGCTAACGCATAACTTTCTGTTAGTTCTGACTCCAGAGCTAACTTAGCCAGGGAGAGCTAACAAGTGCAATCAGATTTGTGTGGGGTGAGCCCAGGCATCTTCTGTTGTTCAGGTTCCCATTTGAGTTGGACATATCTCTTGAAACAGTAATAAGGTATCTGTAATTAGTTTAGGTGATATACTTACTGGGATGCCAAATTACAGCTCTGAGACTGGATCCAAGTAATTAGAAACAGAATCTTGATTTGGATTAATTCATATGAATATTTATTCTTAATTTCTTTTATTCTCTACACATTGTCAGAGTTACTTGGCTTCCTTAGGAAACAGCTTGGGGTTGGCACAGGAGGCAGGGAAATAATTCTTACCCCCTTAAGGGCTATTAAAATGAAATTGATTTCATGCCATTGTGTCAGTTAAAGGATGTTGCTCTGTTTCTTGGTGTTCTCTGCTTTTGGCTTGAATTCTGCATTGTTTAGTGTTTCAAGGCTTCAGCATAGTTTCAGCCCTTCACTTTGTCTTTGTCATTTGTCAACTTTAATTTTTCCTGTTTTGATGGAATCTGACCATTACATGGCAGCTTTGCTTAACAACTGTTGATCCAGCTCATGTTTTTAAATATAAAAATCACCAACTTACTTTTGAACCCCAGCACTTCAAAGGCAACCCTGGGGGAATTCACTGTTATTATGAATATTAGCCAATAGGGGGAGTATAACACACTATTGATGTCTGTCAGACACTTAAACCAGTTTTTAGGGTATTAAAAATACATTTAAGAAGTGGGAAATGTGGCTTTATCTAGCGAAATCACCAAGTTGCTTTCTGAGTTTACACTGGAAAACTGGGTTTAATTTCAACTGATTATAATAAGAATGACCTTGAGGACCAGGCCTATATGTTGGATATATGTCAACTCTCTCGTGGCTGGACCGATATTAAATACACGTGCATGTAGTTTTTTCCATTTGTTTTCCTTAAGAAGTGTATGTAAGATAATTTTGTGTAATTTGAACAATATTTCAATTATCCAGGAGAACTGGGAGTCCAGAGAGATCCATTGTGTATCCTTTTGTAATGGTCCTCATTTGTCTTTTGTAGAAAATTGGATGTAGTGAGTTTGTTTTCAGGAAGGTTGGTACACTCACAATCCTGTCATTATAATTCTTCATTAGCATCTTCCAAGTGTAAGACTGAGGGATTGTTATCCTGAGTAGCAGCAATTCTAGGCATTCTTCAGAGGCTTATATTTTGGTACATAGTAATAGTTCAGACATATTGTATTTGTCTTGTAGAGGTGTGACGTGTCTATAGACACTGATCTTGTAAATAAAATATAAACATTATTTAAGAATTAACATGCCTGGGGGCACCTGAGTGGCTCAGTCGGGTAGTTGTCCGACTTTGGCTCAGGTCATGATCTCACTGTTCCTGGGTTCAAACCCTGCGTCCTCCTCTAGGCTGGTGGTGCAGAGCCTGCTTGGGGTTCTCGCGCTCTCCTCCCTGTTTGCCCTCCCCCGCTGGTGCTTTCTGTCTCAAATTTTAAAAAACTTAAAAAATTAACGTGCCTGGAAAAACAGTTAAACTGACTTTTAAGCAAAGTTTTCAATCTTTGCCTGCAGTTTGGTAGGCCAGTTTCCCTCCTCCTCCTCCTCCTCCTTCTCCTCCTTCTTTGTTTATTTATTTATTTTGAGAGAGTGTGTGTGTGTGATTGGGGGCTGGGAGGGAAGGGCAGAAAGGGAGGGGAGGGAAGGGCAGAAAGGGAGGGAGAGAGCGTGATGTGAGCCGATACCTTGACTGTGAGATCATGACCTGAGCTGAAATCAAAGAGTTGGACGGATGATCAACCGACTGAGCCACCCAGGTGCCCCAGCTTGTTTCTTGTGTATTAGGTAGTTTTGACTTTATTTCATTTAGCAAGTTAGGATCATGTGGATCCTTTTAAAAAATAACTTTAAAATTTAGTCTCTTCTTTGAAAATCTCAGCATTGCAGAAGCTACTTCAGATTAGCATTTTATTTAGGATTTAACTTAATTTTCTATGCTCTCATGTAGTTTACACTCCTTTAGCAAACATTTTTCAAACCCCCTACTCCTAATAGGCTTCTGGTTCCTAGTCTTGGAGTTGGCGAATTAGCTGTCCTCTTTCAAGCCTCTGATAGCAGGGGGCCAAGATGCCTTAAGGCTTCCTAAGGCTTTGTCTTGGAAAGCCTTTATAGATTGACAGAATTGGTTAATTTAAAGGAAGGGATTGTCCAATTCTTTTTAAGACTCAAAGGAATTAGGGGTGCCTGGGTGGCTCACTCAGCTGAGGGTCTGACTCTTGATTTCGGCTTAGGTCCTGATCTCACGGCTCATGGGCTGGTGCTGACAGTGAGGAGCCTGCTTGGGATTCTCTGTCTCTCTCTCTCTGTCTCTCTCTCAAAAGTAAGTAAACTTAAAAAAAAAAAAAAAAAGATTCAAAGTAATTAATCTTTCCCTTTTGCATGCAAACTTAGTTGTAGCTTGTGAAAGTCAGGTGAGTTTCCTGCAGGGAGAATCTGGGCCTAACCTCTCAGGGAACTCAAAGTGTCCTTTTGAGTATGCTGCTAAGGTGATCTCTGCTGACTTCTTTAGTACCTAAGTGATCACCAATTTCCTGGGATCATAAATCTGTGGAAAGTTCTGACTTTACATTTCAGGCTTAACAGAACAGTTAGAATTCAGACTGATAAGTATTAACATTGCTGTAATATATTTTTCTGGATGAACTTGCTGTCGTCATTTTGAATTATCCCTATTCTTGACAATCTATCTTGAACATGTTTTTTTGTTTTTTGTTTTCCCCTTTGTTGCTATTGGACAAAAACTAATTATAATTGTCAGGTTCATTAGTTAATGAGGACAGCCTTCCCTTTTTTTTTTCTTTCTTTTGCTCTTAACAGCTATTTGAAAAACGATTTTGTTACTTTTATGCTGTGTATTGGAGCATTTTCCTTGTGTTTTTTTAACTTGAAATTTTGAAACTTAAGAAATATTAACTACTTTTTGAAATTTGCATAACTCAAGTAAGCAAATGTTTTTAAGGATCTTTAACTTATAAGTAACCTTGTATCACCTGTAGGAATATTGACAGTTTGCAATGTAAAAGTAATTTGCGGTTATATGAAAAACTAGCCTTTCACAAATAACAGTTAGCCTTTAACAGTTTCAGCAAGAGCTGTTGTGGTTTTGGAAGAAAATTACTGCACCAAGATACACAGCAGTAATTTCTCTGGTTCCACATCTTCAGAGCTAATACTTGGAATGATACAGCATTGTCTTTTTGTAGCATTGCATAAAACAAAAGCTATTGCTAATTTGTTTGGTTTCCAGTCAAGCTGAAATAACACAGTTTGGAAGGACTTTATAAAAAATGATCTAGGTCCATTTCCTGGGCTCTGTTCATTTCTGTACCTTTTTGAAATACAACATTTGTTTGTTAACTGACATTGAGCTTTCTTTTCTCTGTTTGCAAAGCCCTTGCTAAAGATTTAGGACAGATTTCCAAGCAATTTTCCTTCTTTCAGAGAGAATAATGATTTTTATACCAACCAAGATGTGCACAGTATTTAGTGTTTGGAACAACATTTGTAAAAATTCTGCATGAGGCCACTCTCATTTGGACCTTACACTTTTTTTATTCTTTAGTTTCCTAGGCCAACCATCAAGACTTATAGAAGGACAACTAAGGGCATCTTTATTTAATTTATTTAATCTTCAATTATTATTGAAGGTCTGAAAAAAGAGCCCTAGAGTTATGCCCTCAGGCCATCCTGATATCTCCTGCTTAGGGTAATTACAGGGGGGAAGAAAAAAAAGATTAACACTAGTGTTTGTGCTGAAAGTTTCTTCAAGTCTGGGAAGAGGACTCTGAATAAGAGTAGAGCGTGGCAAAGTTCATTTTTAGGATTTACTGTTAAATTGTTGCCACAATAAAAATTTAAGATAAAATCTAAAATGCAAGCTCTATCTCTATGAGAAAGGATGGTAATACAGAAGCATATACTCTCCCTGCGTCTTGGGCACTGGACTCCAGGGGGAAGGGGGTCAGAGTAGGGTGCTGTTTGTGGAGGAAGAAGTACCTGCTGGCCTTTCCTTCCAAGTACCATAATTCATTTCCCTGGTACATGCTGAAGGTCAGGATTTTGTGTGAAATTGCAAATGGAACATTTGTAAAAACACGTGTAAGTTGATCATCCTTGAAAGAATGATCTGTAGAAAACAGTCTTTACAGATACTAGTCCTTGAGCTTTCCTGTTGATTGGATTGCCCTGTGAGACGAGGGCTGCAGTGTGACAGACAGGTGAGATGACTAACCTCCATTGATGGGTAAGGACACCAGATGGACCAGGTCTACCAGAACTTTGGATTTCTTGTTTTGTTCTTACTGTTTTATTAATGGAAACTTGGTGAATACTTAATTTAACTTGGCACATGAAAAGATTCCCTTTTGAGAGTATACTTCTATTAGCATTTTTAGTGATTTATCTGTCTTGACAGTATGAAATTGGTCAATGAATGCAAAAATACACGGGTGTGTATTTGCAAATTTCATTTCATCATTCACTGTATGATGGTTGCTGGAGAAGAATGTGGCTCCCCTCCTCCCCCATAATTAGAAGGTTATTTTAGGTGAAATACTTAGATTCCAATGTGATACCCAAGTCCTTTTGTGTGGTATTGCCTGTGTTGTTATACGTGATCTCTTTTCTGTTTTTCCTTTAAAACAAAACATACTCAAACACAGAACTCTCTTCTAAGTGTCCATAAAGAATAAATGTCTCCTTTTGTTATATTAGACTTTGTGCAGTTGGTTGGCAAATTAACTTCAACTTTGAGGGAAAGCACCACTGACTCATTACATACATTTTGTATTATTACATTGTAAGGTCTTCCCTATGTGTGTGGGAGAAGTTTCTGATCTTCTAAATCAGCATTGTGTACTATTGTTGGTCTGTCTCCTTTTGTCAAAGCCTTTCTGAGCAGACATTGCTTAGTTTTTAAATTTTTTGTAGAGATTGTTACCTGTCATCGTATTCATAATATACCATCTGAATCGTGAAAAAAATATTTAAGATAACAGCCAACTTTGTGAAGGCACTCCTGTCTTTTTCTTTTGACTTCATCATACTCATCCATGACAATTGTTGCATCATGTTTTTGGAGCCTGAGGAAGGATGACCTACTTTGATACATTTCATATTCTTTTGTATTTATGCCTTTTTCAGTTTGTGGCATCTTTATTTCATTATTAGAGTGGTTGCTTTCTAAGATATTCAAGATTTTCATTTCATTCAGTGTGTGGGCAAACAAGGAGTTTCCTGTAGAACCCGTCCTACTAAATTCTTAAAAATAGTTCCAGAAGGTACCCCGTTTAGATACCTTGTTGGGTGGAGGGCTCTTGGTAAAGTTCAAATGGGAGATAATTGAACACAAAGTAGGATTCTGTTTAGTTTAACCAGGTAGAAAAGGGAAAGTAGCATCTAATTCATTAGGACAAAATTCACTTTTGTATAATAATGAGGGATTTAAGTGTTTTCTTTGGAATTAATATATACTTCAACTACTTAAAGGTATAGGTAAAAGGTTTGCAAAAGAAACTTTGCTAAGGCTGAGGTTCTGGAGTTGGCAACTCCTGTAACCCCAAAGATCCTGTTCTCTGAAGCCAGGAAAAAGCGGTCTGTTTCCAATTATATATCACAAAAATAGGGAAATTAAGCCAAGAAAAATGATCATTTGGGGGTTGGGCTGCTTTTTTGTAGAGGGTAAAGGAGGAAAGACTATAGATGAATATTTTTTAAAAAATCTGTCTTTTCTGGTTGGCTTTCAGAATTTTCTCAAGTGTTCTCTATTGGAAATGAAGAATAATTTTGGGATTAAAGACTCCTCCTTCAGTTCCTTTTTGTTTCTCATAGAGCAAATGGAAGAGTAGTCAGGCAGCTTCTGCTGACACGAGGGTGTTTGGTCCCAGTGTTCTGGGACCTGGCTGGTATTTTTGGTAAAGCCTTTCCAGTCTGAATGGTGCCATGCTATGGGCTCCCAACATCATACCAGGTAGTTGGTGCTGTGTGTTTTTGGTACACGTTTTACCAGACTTGAATGGAAATGTGGTCCCTGATGCCGAGCATCATTCTGCTGGTGAAGAAAGAAAGGCTAGGGATGCTGGTGTGAGAAGCCTAACTGGAAGCTGGATGATGTGTGGGTGCATATAGTGTCCTCAGCACTTATCAGAAGCACCTAGCCTTTCTGAGTGCCTATGGCTGGTTTCAGGATTAGTGGTCCTGTGAGACCCAGGTGTTAACTAAGAAATCTCCTTTCTACCACCAGAAGATCACCCCCAGCAGGTCTTAGTTCCTGTTTCTCACACCTTACACCTCCACAGTGTTGAATAAAACTTTCCTAATGGTACAGAATCTTTGGTAACAACACAGTTTGTCGGGGCTAGTGGTGTTTGGCTATTGGCTCATTTTTTCTCACCTCCTATTGAAGTCCTTGGCCTGCTGCAGGCCAGCTCCCACACCCACCATACAAAGGCAGGGTGTGAGAAAAGGTGCAAAGTGTGAAACTTGTGCTTGCTTTAAGTGGTGTCTGCATTGTCCTCTCTCTGGGGCCTTTGCTGCTTAACTCTTGTCTTTCCCCCACCTTTTTATCATCTTAGTTTCCTTGGAGCTCTTTCTTCCGGTTTTCTCCTTACCTTCTCGATCTCTCTTCAGGTTGCCTTTCCAGTGCTTGATTCCTATGTGTTGGCATTCTCTGAGGTTTTATATTTTCCCTTTCTCTTCTCTTCTCTTCTCTTCTCTTCTCTTCTCTTCTCTTCTCTTCTCTTCTCTTCTCTTCTCTTCTCTTCTCTTCTCTTCTCAGTTTGCATATAGTTGCTCGTATTTCCATGCCTCAATGGCCATGTTTCTGCCAGTAACTTCCAGTTTTATATTTCATACCTTTATTTCCAGTAGCTACCTTGTTGTTCCGTAGGTCTTTCTGTTAAAAGCAAGTCCCAAACCCAACCTACTATTTCTCTGTGCTCTCTAGTCTCAATCCTTTATTTCCTGTGTCAGTAAATGGCACCAGTTACCAGGCTAGGAGCCTCAGGCACACTAAACTTGCTTCTGCTTACTTCCCTGAGCCGAGTAATACCAGTCACGTGTAGCTTACCTTTAGCAGATCTCAGTTGACATTTTCTTTCCCTTTCCAAATCATCATCTCACGTGCACTATTGCAGGGGTCTTCCAGTTGGTTTTCCTGGCTTCATCATCTCTATCTTCATCTTCTTATCCATTTTGGTTGGTACCTTCTAAAACACAGATCTGTGTTTTCATTTCTTGCATTTTATTTTAAAGTTTATTAATTTTGAGAGAGATTGAGAGAAAGAGCATGTGTGCATGTGCAGGAACAGAACATGCACATGTGTGCATGTGCAGGTTGAAAGAGAGAGAGAGAGAGAGAGAGACAGACAGACAGAATCCCCCAGGCTCTGCACTGTCCACACTGAGCCCCTTGAGGGGTTCAGTCTCATGAACTGTGAGATCATGACCTGAGCCAAAATCAAGTGTGGGGCATTTAACTGACTGAGCCACCCAGGCACCCCATGTTCTCTTGGATTTTAACGTTTTTTTTTTTTTAATTGATTTTTGAGAGAGAGAGAGACAGAGCATGAGCAGGAGAAGGGCAGAGAGAGAGGGAGACACAGAATCCAAAGCAGGCTCCAGGTTCTGAGCTGTCAGCACAGAGCCCAACGTGGGGCTCAAACTCACGAACTGCGAGATCATGACCTGAGCCGAAGTCAGATGCTTAACCGATTGAGCCACCCAGGCTCCTTTTGCATTTTATTTATTTATTAAAAAAAAAAAATTTTTTTTTTAATGTTTTTTTTTTTAATTTATTTTTGCGACAGAGAGAGACAGAACATGAGCAGGGGAGGGCCAGAGAGAGAGAGAGGGAGACACAGAATCGGAAGCAGGCTCCAGGCCTTGAGCTGTCAGCACAGAGCCCGACTCGGGGCTCGAACCCACAGACTGTGAGATCATGACCTGAGCCAAAGTCGGATGCTTAACAGACGAGCCACCCAGGCGCCCCCCAAAAAAAATTTTTTTTAACGTTTATTTTTGAGACAGAGAGAGACAGAGCATGAACGGGGGAGGGGCAGAGAGAGAGGGAGACACAGAATCAGAAGCAGGCTCCAGGCTCTGAGCCATCAGCCCAGAGCCCGATGCGAGGCTCGAACTCATGGACCGCGAGATCGTGACCTGAGTCGAAGTCGGACGCTTAACCGACTGAGCCACCCAGGCGCCCCTCCTTTTGCATTTTAAAAGTCACTGCTCTTCCATTATCCTTGGCGCAAGATGTCTGGTTATTAATAATGTAGCCTCAGCTGCTTTTTCAAGCCATTTCTCCTACTTCTCCCTAAACCTCTCTCTTCCCATACCAGAGCCTTTATGGATTACAGAGCATGCTGGGTGCTCTCAGGCTCCTTTGCTTTTGTACTTGTCTCTCACCTAGCATATCTTCCCTTCCTTTCTCTGGTGGTCTCCCACTTACTCATGCAAGGTCTCTATCTACGTTGTTAGAGTCTGTAGGGAAGCTACACATGGCTCTTCCTGGCAGGTGGTTGGTTGCATCTTCCCTTAATTTATTTTACAGCACTTTTGCTACCTCTGGAGAACTTATTTTCTTTGTCTGCCAGATTGTGGACTTTCCTAGAGCATTATCATGTCTCATCATCTCTGTATCCTGGGAGTGTGGCATGGGCTTGGTATATAATATATATTATCACATTGAATTCTCCAACTCAGTTCCACTTCAGTTAAAGGTTTGGAGAGAGGCAAAGCTTACAGTGGATGTGAACTGTAACCATACAGAAACTGCAAAGGAAATAAACTCAGAATCATAGAGTTTAAGGTTAGAGTGGGGGTTAGAAATAATCCTCTTTAAGTACCTTGAAAGATGAGAATAGGGAGGTTACATGCCCTGCCCAAGATCACACTCTGCCCAAGATCAGACCGCTGGGGAGTAGTGCTTTTTTTAAAATTTCTCTGCAGTATACTCCACCCAACAGCCAAAATGGCCCCGATGAAGCCTAAGTCAGATCCTGTTATTCCTTTGCTTAAAACACTCTAATGTTCCTATCTTAGAGTAAAAGCCAGAATCCTTATAATGATCTGTAAAGCCCCACACAACTAGCCATCACTCCCTTGTCACATCCATTACCTTTTTGATCTCATTCCTGTGCTCTCTGGTTCACTCACTGTGCTCCAGCTTCCTGGCCTGCTGTCTGTTTCCTAACCATGTCAGACATGCTGTCTCAGGACCTTTGCATGTGCTGTTTCCTTTGCTTGGAATATTCTTCTCTCAGATATCCACAGAGTTCATATCCTGTAAGTCCTTACCCCAACAAAGAACCAAACCAAAGACCCCAAATATTTCCTTTCCCTCTTCTCTGCTTTGTTGTCTTAGCATTTATCTCTATCTCAGACACAATTTTATATTTTGTTTATAATTTGTCGCCTCTGACTAGAAGGTAAGCTCCATGAGGGCAGGGATTTTGGTATGTTTTGTTCCATATTGAATCCCTGTACCTGGAACAGTGCTGGCATGGAGCAGGCACTTGATAAATATTCGTTAGATGAATAAATGAATGAGAAGATTTTGTGGATTTCTTATATCTCCCGTTAAATGTACACTTATGACATTTCAAAGGGAAAACTATCAGATCTGTCTAGAAGGAGGAAAATCTGACGTTTAAAATGCCTCATTCAAGACCTGTCATACTAGAACATTGACCTCTTTTTAATTGACTGAAAACAGCAATCGTGGGCTCTCCCCAGCCTTACAAGTGGTTTGGGAAGACTCCCAGTTTACCTCTCACAGGCTTGGGCTTGCTGTGGTTTCTCTCTGCCTGTGATTTGCCCTTTAACCCATTGGGCTGCATAGATGAAAAGTAAACATAGCATTAAAGAAAAGAGCACGGGGAGAGGGTATAGGGCAGAGGAGCAGAATTTCCCTGCGGCCCTGACATCTTCCCTTGGCTTTGGGCCCATCCACAGGGCCACTCACCGACCTTCCTGAGTTGCTTCGGGGTACGCTCTAAGGAATAGTCTGGAGCCGGCTGGGCCAGATGACTCTTGAATTTGCTTTGATGTTCTAATTTCTTTGAAAAGAAAGTTAAGTTTAGGCCAAAGGGACAATGGAGAAAGGTTTTTTTTTTCTTTTTTTTTTTAATTTTTTAAATTAAATTACCATCTTCATTTTGAAGAGAAGTTTTAACCCTTCTGAAGACAGGATTGCAGTTGAAATTACTGCCTGCTTCTGTCAGTGATGCTAGTGAGGAGTTAAGACTGGTGGGATCTGTTTTATGAAACCAGTGACTTAAATCCAAGGGACAGTAAGTTACAGTTCTGAAGAAGCATTTGATTCTTCAGGGTAGGGGTTATGTTGAACGAAGAGCATAATTTTTGTATTAGTGTAACAGTGTTGTTAGAGTCATTTGCCTCCTGCCTCTTTTTTTTTTTTTTTAAGTTTATTTATTTTTGAGAGAGAGCGAGAGTGCAAGTACATTCAAGGAAGGGGCAGAGAGAGGGAGGGAGAGAGAGAGAGAGAGAGAGAGAGAGAGAGAGAGAATCACAAACAGGCTCTGTACTGTCAGTGAGGAGCCCGTTGTGGGACTCAAACTCACGAACCATGAGATCATGATTCAATAACCATGAGATCACGACCTGAGCTGAAATCAAGAGTCTGAGGATCAACCATCAACTGATCAACCAGACTGAGCCACCCAGGTGCCCTTCCTCCTACTCTTTTTGTGATAACGTCATTATGGTTCCTCATCAGGACAGGAAGCCCAGCTAAGGAAGTCAAAGGCTTAGGAGGAAGTTATTGGCCATGTACAAAGCTAACAGCATAATTTAACCCTTGGATTCAAAACTATCAAATTGAGAATAAATTGTCTTGAATGGAGATGTTATCAATGACCTGGTTAAAAATCATCATCACTACTATTTCCTGAACCCTAGGAACATACTAGGTATTAACATAAAGCATTAACACATGCTTTACGTGTTACTAATTTACTTAATTCTAATAACAGCCCCCTTAGGAAAATAGAATCATTATTTCTATGTTATAGATGAGACTTGGAGGTAAGTTGCTCATAGTTCCACTGCTAGGAAGAGGCAGGGCAGGGATTTGAGGGCCTGGGGGCAGGGTTTCCCAACACTTCGCTCTACGCTGTATGTAATCTCCAACAACATATCAAACACACGCTTTATATTTACTAACTGCACTGTCTGCGATGCTTTTCTTTCCGATATTGTCATAGCTCTGTCTTGCTCTGTCATAGCTCTGTCTTGCTCTGTCATAGCTCTGTCCCTGTGCTCAAATGTCGCCTCATCTGAGAGGCCCTCTAAAAAGGTTTCTGGTAACCAGTTCCTATGTGTGTGTGGGGCTGTTTTCCCACACACCACTAATTCTGACACTATTTACTCTCTACCTGGAGAGATAACATTCGATTCCACAGTCCCACAGGACTGCCTTCTGCTTGACGGGTCACACGCCCAGGCTGCAGGTTGGAGATTCCCACAACCCCTCCTTGGGTTTGATTAGCTTGCTAGAGCTGCTCACAGAACTCAGAAAAACATCTTACTTACTAGATTTCTGGCTTATTGTAAGAGGATATAACTCAAGAATAGCGAGACGGGAGTGATACACAGTGCAAGGTGTGGAAAAAGGGATGGAGCTTCCATGTTCCCTGGGCAAGGCACTCTCCCCAGTCTCCAAACCCCATCCTTTTGGGTTTTTACAGAGGCTTTGTTACATAGGCATGGTTGATTAAATCTTTGGCGATTGGCAGTTGAGTCAACCTCCAGCCCCTCTCTGAAAAAGAACTGAAAGTTTCCACCCTCCAGTGAGCTGTTGGTTCTCCTGGTAAGCAGCCCCCATCTTGAGGTAGGGTCCAGAAGTCACCTCATTAACACAACAAAAGACACCTTTATTCCTGTCATCACTTAGGAAATTCCAAGGATTGTAGGAACTTTGTGCCAGAATCAGGGACTAAGACCAAATGTGTATTTCTCGTTATAAATCACAATATCACAACTTCCGTGACCACCCTAGGTCTAAAATATTCCTCCTCTCAGCACTCTCTCTCCTTAACCTGCTTTATTTTTCTTTCATAGGACTTCGATCACTTGACACATTACAAATTTGTTGTCTTTCTCCCCCATGAGAAGGTAAGCTCCGTGAAAACAGTGCCGTGTTTAGTTCATTGCTGTGTCCCCAGCTTCCCCAGCACTAGCCTGGCACGTGGTAGGTGCTAATAAATGTTTAGTGAGTGAATGAATGAAGTGAAATAAAACCACCCATTGAGCCTTGCCTCTCTGGTTTCAAAACAAAATAACTTGTCATAGGTCGGATCGAATCATGCCCACTACAGTGCAGGGCCTGGTTGGCATCCATAGAGGAGGAGCTCCCATTTGTAGTGTTAAGAGAATCAGACAAACCTGGGCTCCACATCTGGTGCCAGGACTTAGTAGCTGGTGACCCTGGGGCTGTTGAGTGTCTTGAAGCCTCACTTTTCTCACTATAAAGTAGTATTCTTGCGTTGTTGAGAGGATGAAACGAGAAATTGTGAAAAACGCAGTAGGTGCTCAATAGGTGGTAGCTGAAATATTTTGTGGGGTCAGAAGAGGAAAGCAGGGTGTTAGCCTCTACTAGGAAGGGGAACGTGGAATAAAAACATGAACAACCACAGAATAATTACAAAGCAGCATGCGGACAATTCTTGGCTGTGCTACAAACTAGCTGTGTAACGGTGGGCCAGTCACCGAGCCTTTCTAATTCCTGGTTTGCTAATCTGTGAAATTAGAGGGCTGGAGTAGATGTTATCTATTTCTAACATTCTGGTTGGCTCTGAGTAGAAGATAACACGGAACAAATTATCCACAAAATGTCAAGGAGACTGTGTTCGCAGTGGAATGGGATTAATTAGAATGTTTTTTGGAATGAGGTGAGGGGGATGAGTAGAGTTCTTGGAGTTTTAGGAATAGAGTAAAAATGGCAGTGGCTCATTCGGTTAAACATCTGACTCTTGATTTTGGCTCAGGTCATGATCTCACGGTTTGTGGGATTGGACCCTGCGAGTGGGGCTCTGCATTGACAGTGTGGAGCCTGCTTGGGATTCTCTCTCTCCCTCTCTCTCTCTCCCCTTCCCCCTGCTCATGTGCTCTCTCTCAAAATAAACTTAAAAAATATTTTTGTTTATATCAGCTATGTATTAAAAGTAGTTACTATAGTCTTAGTATTTTATTTACACTTAGGTTGTCAAATTGAATGTTTTTCTTGGCTAATACTTTCCAGTTTTGTTAAGTCATTCGTGCTAGCCATTACATGACCATGTATTTCAAATTTCCACAAGTGTGTTTGAAGTCTCATTTTATAGGAGGGATTCAGGATTAGTTGTTAGTACATATAATGACAATTATAAGTACGGTATAGAACAAAAGATTTTCTTGTTTAATCTCTTCGTATTAGAGATGAAGAAATTAAAGCCCAGAATGGAGTGGCTTGTCTAAGCTTGTAAAACATGTTGATGCCAGAACTCCTGTCTTTCCTGTTCCTTTGAAGCTGTCTGAGATATAGGTTCTTTCTTATACACAGCTGTTATTTGTCACTTTATCATTTATTATTGAGAAATGTTTTGATAATTCACCATCTTTCCATCCTTTTAGCTGTAATGTACAGAATTGTGTTTGATACTGGTTACCCATTATGGTACCTTCATTGGATGCCTACTATATGCCAAGTAGGTAGACTACTGCTACTAGCCGGGAGACTGCAGTCCTTCTTTCTAGAGTGAACAGATGTAGGAAAGCCATGCCTGGAAGGAAATAATCACATAAACATCTATCTGCAGAGTTGACTTGAACTACATTCCAGGTGTCTAAGTTCAGCTGTGTCTGAGGGAATCATAGGAGGCTTCCTTAAGGAAGTAATGCTTATACACAGACTTGAGACCTGAAGATGTTAGTAAGTGGCTGTGTTAGGGAGATTACAGAGCATCACTGAGTTCTGACAGGGTTGGAACATTGCTTCTGAAAGCAAGGGCTTGGCCCTTTTGTGGGACTGAATTGAGGCAGGTGTGGCTGGAGCATACAGAGGATGAGGTCAGACTAAATAGGCAACATCCAGCAGTCATCGGAAGGGTTTTGGTCTTTATTCTTGACAGCAGTGGGTGACTACTGAAGGATTTTAATTTTTTTTTTAATTTTATTTATTTATTTATTTTTTACATCTATTTATTTTTGAGAGACAGAGTGAGACACAGCATGAGCAGGGGAGGGGCAGAGAGTGGAGACACAGAATCCGAAGCAGGCTCCAGGCTCTGAGCTATCAGCAAGCACAGAGCCCAATGCGGGGCTCGAACCCACGAACCTTGTTTCATGACCTGAGCCGAAGACGGATGCTCAACTGACTGAGCCACCCAGGTGCCCCAGGATTTTAATTTCTAATGTTTCACATGCCTCAGCTGCTGAGCCCTTTCTTTACCAAATAATCAGTTAAATAATTGAAATGTTGTCTATTAAGGGATTACCCCCATTTAAGAGAAATAATGTTTTATTGGAAGTCAGTGGAAAGAAAGAAAAAAATGTGCTAAATTGTAATTAGCAGACTAGAATAGTCTATTGCTGAAGTATTTATTCTGAATTCATTTATTTGCAGAATCCCTGTGAATGTAAATAAATGTGAACAAAATATTTTCGTAAATTACTAAATTACAAAATAGTCTAATGGAGGTCTAGTAGATGTAGCTTCCCAAAAGTTTTTTTTAATGGCCTAGTGCTTACTAGGGCCTAAGGGATGTTGACTGGTGTCCTGATACTCAGCTGTGCTGACTTTTGCTGGAATAATTACAGCTTCGTGATTCAGTAGGCCCTTTTGGTGATAGCTGATTCCTCACTCCAGGCAGCTTGGTTGGTGCCATTGCCAGCATGAGTTCCTCAGCCTCCGGCTAAACTCCTGAAGCTAAATTGGGAATGGTAAGGTAGAATTGAGGAGGGCCCTGCCGCCAGATTCCTGAAACTTACACCAGTGCTGTTGAGGCAGTCAGTCGCTTTAGCACCCTTTCGCAGCAGCTTTGCAGTATTAGGACTATCTTTAGGACTCCTATCTTGTATTGAGTTTGGAGTCATTGTTTTTTGGTAATGGAGGTATTTTTTTGAAATTCTAGATGATGAAGTCTAAAATTAATACAGATTTTTGGTATAAACTATATTATCTCACTACTAGTAGTTTGCTTGGTTTTTTGAAAGCCTAGGGGTATTTTAGCCATAAAAAACTTCAGTGACTACTATTTAAAAAAGTTTTTTTAATATTTTTGAGAGAGAAAGAGCATGAACAGGGGAGGGGGAGAGAGAGAGAGAAAGAGAAAGAAACACAGAATCTGAAGCAGGATCCAGGTTCTGAGCTGTCAGCACAGAGCTGGGCACCCCACATGGGGCTCGAATTCACGGATCGCAAGATCATGACCTTAGCCGAAGTCAGACACTTAACCGCCTGGGCCACTCAGGTGCCCCACATATACATATATTTTTAATGTACTTTGGGCCAGGTATTGTTTTAGGTAACATGCCCATATTCTGTCTCACATATTATAATCAGAATGTCAGATAAGGGAGTGGTAGAGGCTGTCCAGTGTAACATGTCTGGGTAAGCCAGGTTTGGAATCCCCAAGTACAGTTCTCTATTAATTAGCTTATAGTTATGAGCAACAGCAATCTTTGAATCCAAAAATATTAAGTGTGAAGGATTGTCCTTGAAATATTGCAAGGGTGGGTGAAAAATCTTTCCTTTGTGAACTTGAATAGAACATGGTCTTTTACAACAGTATGAAGTGCATCCCTTTCTGCTGTATTTTGCTTGGGCAGTGAGATCTGTTGTGCTTGGGATAGACAGAGGGGCTTTTAAGGACTGGCTGAAGGTCAGCCTCAAGGTAACTAAGGATTCTGGGGCCAGAGATGTGTTAGTCATACTCTGGGTCAGGAATCAGCGTGGGCCAGGCCCTGGAGGTGCCGGGGAGAGCAGAGTCCAGCTTCTCTGAGCATCTTGTAACCTCCGTGCCTCCTGCCTCCTGCCTCCTGCCTCCTGCCTCCCTTCATGTGGGAGTCTTCATGTGGAATTCCTTCCCATGTGTAAGGTAGTTCAAAAGTAATCCTTCTTTTCCTGCCACTGGCAGCCACAGAATGTTGGAACTTTAATCTTAGGCCTCAGGATTCATTCTCTTTGGTAGAGATAGCCTGCTGTGACAAATAATGATAGCTCTCATGCTGTTACACGTACAGTCTTATTTGATTCTTGCAACGACTCTGTTAGGTAGGGAAGGTTATTTTCTTCTAAAAAATGAAGAAACCGAGTCTCCATTCTCATCTAAAACTCTTTTCTTGTGTGATCTGCTTCTAAGAGTCTTTTTTTTTAAAGATTTTATTTTTTTAATGTTTATTTTCGAGAGAGAGAGAGCATGAGCAGGGGAGGGGCAGAGAGAGGGGAACAGAGGAGTCAAAGTGGGCTCTGCGCAGCAAGCCTGACATGGGGCTTGACCTTATGAACCATGAGATCATGACCTGAGCCAAAGTCAGATGCTCAATCAGCTGAGTCACCCAGGTGCCCCAAGATTTTACTTTTAATAACCTCTGTACCCAACATGGGGCTCAAGCTTACAACCCCAGGATCAAGAGTTGCATGCTTTACCAGATGAGCCAGCCACGAGGCTCTCTGCTCTGAGAGTCTCCATGGATTTTCCATGCACTCTAGGCTCCTTTCAGTATATTCTCAATAGGGTACTCAAGAAAATGTTTATTTATTTTTATTTTTTTTCCTATTATATTGAGATATAATTGACATAATGTTGTGTAAGTTTAGGGTGTAAAACATAATGATATGTGTGTATATATAGCAAAATGATCACCACAATAAATTTACTTAACATCCATCACCTCAGTCACAGATTTTTTTTTCTTGTGATGAGAACTTTTAAGATTTACTCTCTTAGCAACTTTCAAATATGTAATACAGTATTGTTAACATGTAGTCATCATGTTGTATATTACATCCCCAGGACTTAATTGATCTTATAACTGGAAGTTTTTACCTTTTGATCATCTTCCCCCACTTCCTCCACCCCTAACCTCAGGCAACCATCAATCTGTTCTGTTTCCGTGAGTTCAGTTTTTAGACTCTACATGTAAGTGAGCTCGTAGACTGTCATATGAAATGTCTGAGGTATTTCACTTAGCATAATGCCCACAAAGTCCTTCCATGTTGTTGGAAATGCAGCATTTCTTTTCTCTTTCTTTCTTGCTGAATAGTATTCCATTGTGTATATATGCTGCATTTTTTAAAAATCCATTTACCTGTTGATGGACATTTAGGTTGTTTCCAGGGTCTTGGCTGTTTTATTTATTATTTTTATTTATTTATTAATTTATAATTTTTTTAATCTTTATTCACTTTTGAGAGACAGAGACAGAGCATGAGTGGGGGAGGGGCACAGAGCGAGGGAAGACACAGAATCTGAAGCAGGCTCCAGGCTCTGAGCTGTCAGCACACACAGCCCGACACGGGGCTCAAACCCACAAACCGTGAGATCGCGACCTGAGCCGAAGTCGGACACCAACCGACTGAGCCACCTAGGCGCACCAAGGGTCTTGGCTATTTTAAATAATACTGCAGTGGACATAAGGGTGCAGATATTTCTTTAGCACAGTGGTTTCATTTCCTTTGGATGTATACCCAGAAGTAGAGTTACTAGATCATATACGGCAGTTCTATTTTTAATTTTTTGAGGAACCTCCATACTGTTTTCCATAATGTCTGTACCAGGGAAATCTTTTTTTTAAATTTTATTCCAGAGACAGAGCGCGAGCAGAGGAGAGGAATGGAGGAGAGAGAAAGAATCTTTTTTTTAAATTTTTTTTTTCAACGTTTATTCATTTTTGGGACAGAGAGAGACAGAGCATGAACGGGGGAGGGGCAGAGAGAGAGGGAGACACAGAATCGGAAACAGGCCCCAGGCACCGAGCCATCAGCCATCGACGTGGGGCTGGAACTCACGGACCGCGAGATCGTGACCTGGCTGAAGTCGGATGCTTAACCGACTGTGCCACCCAGGCGCCCCAAGAGAAAGAATCTTAAGCAGGCTCCATGCTCAGTGTGGAGTCCAACGCGTGGCTAGACCTGACCTGAAATCAAGAGTCAGACACACTCAACCAGCTGAGCCACCCAGGCCTTCCCCCCTGCTTTTTAAAGTAAACTCTATGCCTAACGTGGGACTTGAATTCATGACCCTAAGATTAAGAGTTGCAACCTCTACCCACTGAGCCAGCCAAGCGCCCCTATACGGGGGAAATCTTAACCCAATGGATCATAACTCTTCCCTGCTTAAACCCTTTCTTGAACCTTATTTCTCTCTTTTCTTTTTTGGCTTTGCAACCTCTTTCCCTCCAGTGCCAGGGGCCTTTAATAGTTCCCGTACCTGGAAATCTTTTAAACCTCACTGTTTTAAACCTCTACTTATCCTTCAGGTTGTGGGTACTTTTCCTTTAGAGCTCTTATCATAGCATGTAATTACAAATTTGTGAGCATTTGTGGGTTTATCCCACCAGACTTTAAGCCCATGAGGGCACAGAACGTATCTCGTTCCTTGGCTGTTATATTCCCATTGCCTGACACAGAGTAAGCAATAACTAAAGACCTACTGAAGGAAGAAATAAAGCTCAGGAAATTAAATATCTTACCTAATGTCACAATAGGTGTCACTTCTACTAAATATAAGCTCCATGAGGGCAGGATTTTTGGTTCCTTTTTCAGTGCTGTAGCTTTGACATCTTCAACAGCACCTGGCTCATCGTAGTATTTGTTGAATGTTGATTGCGTTTGAATGTGATTCCAAAGAGTTCTTATCCAAATCCAGAACTTTCCCCCTTTTGCCAAATCTGTCTGAAAATGGGGATTTGGAATTAACCAGTTTCTTTGTATAGTAGAGAAATCTGAGACTTGCTGTTGTGATTCAGTAAGGTGGCTTTGCTTTCTCTGTGTACAGGTCTTAAAGGGCATCCAAATGCCATCAGACAAACAACAGTATCTCTTCTACATCCTGTATACCCCTTTTTATAAGCTGCCAAGCTAGATATTGATGTCATCCATCCTGCCTCTTTTTTTAAATCCCCTGAATAACATGTTGAATAACCATGAGACGAATTCCTTTACCAACTTTTCTTTAACCATTTACAGACTTAGCAGTATATTTTCTCCCCAAAATTCACATACATGGCCAACCAGAAACATTTTAATGATCCGTTAAAAAGTAATTTCATGTTTAAGGGACCAGAAACTCAGGTGTTATTTTGGTGTTTTTTAAAATTCCACTCAATGGTATTTTTTTTTTATTCTACTCAATATATTTCTGTCTTGAAGATCTTCAGATTTGTTGAATATTTTCCTCATTGACCAAAGTCTTAGTGTTAAGATAGGACAATGCACATGTTTGTGCTTCATCTTGCCCTTTGCATTTTCAGAGAGCTTGGGAGTCATACCACATTACCATGGATTCTTTATTTATTATAGTTGCCACCTTTAGTCCTGAAGTCAAGTCGTAGTTTGAGATCCATAATGATTTGTACAGAGGGTATATGTCAGTGTGGAAGTCCCAGTGTGTGATGGCAGCCCTGTCAGGCTTCTCCCTCTCTTGGAAAAACTGTTTTCCAACAGAGATTGAGAATTGAGGGGGAGAAAATGGTGTCTTGTTTTTTGTGACGGATCTGGATCTGGGAGGTAGAGCCTGCAATGGGAAGACCTGGTTTCTAGTCTTGAAGCTGCGGTATTATTTTGGGCAAGTGCTGGGCTTGGAGACTGTGTTCCTCTTCATCATTGAAATCATGTTGCTCTCTTCTACCTTTAAAAGCTATGATGTATCTATCTCTAGCATGCTAATTCCTTTAATTGAGAAATAGATCCACTCCAAGTTAATTGTAAGTTCTGATTTTGAATAATCTTGTGGATATAGCCAGAGTTATTTGGTCATCAGACAGTGTGGGGCAGCATGCTCTGTTTAATGGCCTCAGAAATAGAGGAACTCTGAAATTAGAAGAATTAGGGGTGCCTGGGTGGCTCAGTTGGTTAAGTATCCTACTTTTGATCTCAGTTCAGGTTTTGATGTCAGGGTTATGAGTTCAAACCCCATGTTGGGCTCTGAGCTGGTCATGAAGCCTATTTAAAAAAAAAAATTAGTAACACATTCGTGTGTGTGTGTGTGTGTGTGTGTGTGTGTGTGTGTGTGTTTTAAATCCATTAAACTCTCACTCAGAATTTTTTCCTGCTCATTTGTAGGTACTAAAAGTTCTGGTACCCTTTGAATGGAACACATTACTTTGACATGTGAATAAAATGAGTGGACCCCACATTGTTCTTTCAAGATCGCAGAGTACCTTATTTATATTTCTAAAAGAAGCATTTAGTTCATGAAGTCCAAAGAGATTCAGTGAGTTTAGAAAACCAGGGTGGTGAGTCTGGTCTTTACAAATTGAGTGTGATAGAACCTTACAGAAAAAAGAGGAGTTTTTATTTCCTCAGTTTTATTTCAGATCTACAACTTAAAAAAAATTTTTTTTAATGTTTATTTATTTTTGAGAGAGAAAGCGCGTATGCAAGAGCATGAGCAGGGGAGGGGCAGAGAGAGAGAGAGAGAGACAGAATCTGAAGCAGGCTCCAGGCTCTGAGCTGTCAATACAGAGCCGGATGTGGGGCTTGAACTCACGGACCACGAGATCGTGACCTGAGCCCAAGTTGGATGCTCAACCGACCGAGCCATTCAGGCACCCCTCAGATCTACAATTTTTTAGAAGCCTCAGTCATGCAGCATTGTTCTAGTTGGGGAACTGATCCCTAAACTAGATGCTGATATGTGCAAGTCTTGGCCAAAATTGGAGTTTCACAGAACGGGAATGACACGCTTCCCTTTTTATTCTCCTCTGCCTTAGGATCCTGTCACCACTTTGAGAAGATTAGACAAAAACTCTTTGCAGTTTATTTTCTTTTTGAACAAGTTACATTACGAAGGGACTTTTAAGCTACAAGAAGAAAAGCTCCCTCTTTGTTAGAAGCAGCAGTGTGCAGTTTCAACTTGTCCTGGACTTCCTCGGAGATGTTTTAAGATCCGGTGTAAACTTGCTGTGGTTTGCCTTTGGGCATCAAACTGTTTAGCTTGGCTCTGTTATATCTGTAATTGCTGCATTTTAATAATTGCCCAATATTCTTGTCAGCAATTTGCAGTCTATATTTTTAATAGAACGTTTTGCCTTTCTTTTCCCCAGGTTCATTCAGACCTGGTTTAAGCCCCTGGATTAATTCTTACAGTCCCACAGACCCTCTGCAGCTGTGGGTAGGGGGTGACACATGCTCATTAAATATTCCCACAAGCCTTGTGCTGGTTATAGTTTATGTGTTCCATAAAAACCCTCTGGGAAGCCATCTTCTCCTCAGATCTCCTTACAGGCTTTGCTTTGCAAAAATTGCCCTTAGCATTTGCTCAAATAACATATTCTTCTGGAGAGAGTTTTCCTTATCAATCCATTCAGGAAATTTAATTTTTTGAAGGGAAAAAATAGGGACAAATTCTTTGCTGTCATTGACTTTTTAAGTTCACGGAGGAGACTTCCATTTCATCTGAGGTGAATGTGGAATTATGGTGACAGCAGTGTTGGATTCAGGGGATGATTGAAGTCAATTTCACGGCTTCCAAAATTACCTAATTTAGTCAGTGTTGAGACAGACTGTTGTGTCACAATGACTTGTGCCTCTACTTGACTGGCAATTTTGTTCTTTTAGTGATTCTGTTCTTTAGCTTCTCTCCTTTTTGTATCTGTTAAAGTGTTCATTTTTCAGTAAATGAAAGATTGAACTGGTTTTTACAGTAGCTAAGGATTATATTAATAACCACACCCGAATTTCTCCACTGTATCGAGGTATAAAAATCCCTCAAAAGTAATGCACAGGTAGCATTTATTGATTGCTTATTATGTGCTCTGCACTGTTCTAAGCTTTACACACACACACACACACACACACACACACACACACAATCCTCACAATAGCCCGTATGATAGGTTTATGCATGCAGAATAATCTACCCAACATAACCCATTTGGTAGGTGACAGAGTAAATTCATACCTAGGCAGGCTTTTAACGGTTACCATAATCCATGTTCTATTCATACTGGGCTTTTAATCACTGTCTCTCTCTCTCTCTGTTTTTTTTTGTTTTTTTTTTTTTTACGTTTATTCGTTTATTTTTGAGAGAGAAAGCACAAGAAGGGGAGGGGCAGAGAGAGAGGCAGAGAGAGAGAGAGAATCCCAAGCAGGCTTCGCACTGTCAGCCCAGAGCTCGATGTGGGGTTCCATCTTAAGAACCTGAGATTATGACCTGAGCCAAAATCAGGAGTTGGACACTTAACTGACTGAGCCACCCAGGTGCCTCTTTGTAATCACAATATTACATCAAAATTGAACAACCGTACCTCCTGCATATATAAGTTTAGTTTCAAGGCATACATAAATAATTCTTTTTGATATTAGGACCTGATTGTTATTATTTCTGGATAGGTAATACCTGCAATACCCCAGTGGTACAAAACTCAAATGAAAATCAGTAAAAAGGCTCCTGTGCTCTCCCACCTCTGTCCCCAATCGACCTCTTTCCCTCCTTCTCACAGGCAGTTAGTTTACTACTGAAAAGAGCCATTTTAAATATCTTTTCTTGAACACTTGATTCCATGAACTAAGATCACTTAATTAGAAACTCATTTTGCCATTATCTTTTTATATTTTTGTACTGTATCTACAAGTACCCAAACTGTCTTTGTCTGTGAAGTTAGCAAGCCGGTTCTGTAGATAGTATTTCCTGCGTGAGGGTAACAAAGCTGTAGTCCCCAGCTATTCGAATTGGTTCCTGAAAACTCCATGATCTTATCTGCTCAGCACCTAGATCAGGCAGGGTCTTTGTGCTTTTAGCCATGCCGTTACACAGTACCTGGAACATAGTAGGTGCTCAATAAATGCTTGTTGAATCGAACAACTTCTGTGGGTTGTGCCAGGATATAGGGCTGGAGAATATATTTGGTGCTTCTAAATGAGGTAATCTTTAGGGCCATAGGAGGGATATTCAAGTTAAACAAACCACCATAAAACTTGTTATTCAAGGCTCTGGTTAGCATAAGGTTAGAAAGGACCTCTGGATCCTCTGGTCCAGTAATCAGAGAGAGAGTCTCAGATGGGATTGAGAGACAGGGAAGACTTTCCTCCTATTAAAATGTTGTCAGATAGTTGACGTGAGAATTTCTCCTTTTGATGGTTCTTTTTTTTTTTTAAGATTTATTATTAATGTATCTTAATTTGATGCTTGTAATGACTCTGTCATTATAACAATAGATTGAGTCTCTGATCAGAGTTCTTTGTATTTCCTTGTTGACACTAGGAAATTTATATATCAAGTGTCATTGATTACTTTAGTGCCACAGCGTAACTGGTAATATTCTATTGTAGATGCATCTTGATTTTCTTCTGTATTCCTGAAAATATTATATAAAACCAAAGGTTTAAAGTGTCTGGGGTACCTGGCTGGCTCAGTCAGTGGAGTGTGCAACTCTTGATCTCAGCATTGCAGGTTTGAGCCCCATGTTGGGTGGAGAGATTACTTAAAAAAAAAAAAAAAAGTCAAAAATAAGCATTTCTTTATAAAAGTATTTGCTTTAAAAATCTTTATTAGGTAATTAGCACCCCCCACTTCAGCTTCCTGGAGTGCTGTCTAAGCATGTTTTAAGATAAATTTATCTTACACCCTTTAGAAATTCTTTTATTATTATTATTATTTATTTATTTATTTAAAAACATTTTTTTAATGTTTGTTTATTTTTGAAGGAAAGAGAGACAGAACCTGAGCAGGGGGAGGGGCGGAGAGAGAGGGAGACACAGAATCCAAAATGGGCTCCAGGCTCTGAGCTGTCAGCAGCAGAACCCAGCGAGGGGCTGGAACTCACAAACCGCGAGATCATGACCTGAGCTGAAGTCGGTCGCTTAACCAACTGAGCCACCAGGTGCCCCAGATGCTTTTTTTTTTTTAATGTTTATTTATTTATTTTGAGAAAGAGAACAAGAGAGAGCATGCACATGCCCAGGAGGGGCAGAGAGAGAGAGAGAGAGAGAGAGAGAGAGAGAGGAAAGAGGGAGAGAAAATCCCAATTGACTCAGGGCTTAATCCCACAAACTGTGAGACCATTACCTGAGCTGAAATCAAGAGTCAGACACTCAACCGACTGAGCCACCCAGGCACTCTTAGAAATTGTTCATTTCACTTTAATGTGTGTTTTTGAAAAGGTGTTTCTGCGTTAAGTTTTCTTCTTGAAATATGTTTATTTTTACAGGCAATTTGAAAATTGGAAAGAAGGATTTTTTAAGGCCACTTCCGATTTGCAAAGGCTGTCTACAATCTGAAGAAGTCTCGGCTGAGGGTGACCAAATGGGGCACGCTTCTGGAGAAATCAAAATGGCTTCTTACTATGTGATCGCCATGTTTGCCTTGCTGAGTTCCTGTGTAGCCACTGCCGGTGAGTTGTATAATATAGGTTGCAGACTCATTATATTCTTCTGGGTATATTTTTCCTCAGCCTCTTCAGTTTGGAAGAATTTAGGAAATGTGATGCTTATGCAAAACGTATTTATGTTCTTCGAGGAAATAAAATATTTGACCACAGATCACATAGTATGTTTGCCTGTGTTACATTTTACTAGACTGGTGCTAGACATTCTCATGTTGGTGATGTAGATACCTAACTAACCATCAGTGGTGACATAGGTAGAGAACAAATATGCTAATGTTTAAACCTGCTTCATTTTGTTACATGCATAGATTACATTTCTTTTCTTGTCCTAAATGAAAATTTCAAGAAAGCCTTTTTGTTCTTTATCATAAAATAAATAGATCTTGTAGACAGAGGTGACATTCCATCTCTGCAGAGATGCTTAGGAGGTTATTAATTTTGTCTATTCAGATATTTTAATGTGTAACTTTAGGAAAAGTACAGAACTGTGCTTCCTGGAGGCCATCAGAGTATGAGATTGGAGATAAGAAGAAACAAAAGATTTGGTGGGAACATTGTCGCTTCAGTAAGAGTATTAGATCCCCCCACGCCAACATCTTAGCGTTCCCAGTCAGGGTTACTTAACAAATTTGGAAGCTTAATTTGCCCTATTTTGTGGTAATTTGCTTTGTGTCTGTTCTATAATGAGCTACATGAAAGAGTTTGTTGGACCAGTTCTGTGAAGTGGCTGGTCTCCACAAAAGTGCATGCATTAACTTGGAAAATGATTAGCCTCTTGGTTTTGGCTATTGAATTCACCTACAGATGAGATGATAGTGATCATAATAATAACCATTTATTGAGTGTGCACTACAGCCAGGCACAGGGCTAAACAGTTACAGGATATAACAGTGAATAAGGATGTTATTTCATGAGCTCTCTTAATCACAACTCTAAGGTAGGTAGGATTATTTTGTCCCATTTTACAGTTGATGAAACGAGGTATGGAGTGATTAAATAATGTGCACAGCGTCGTGCTGCTGGGGAGTGGAGGAGCCAGGTTTTACCTCTATGCTCTTATCCTCTGTGCTCTACTGAAGAAGCCAGTAAGAAGCTGTTAAGGCTCCAGTAGACTCAGACCAGGAGTCATTTGGAGGCACAGGCTGAGTGAAAGTCAGTTTGTAGAACTTGTTTATGGGATTGGACAGCAGACTGTCCCTCTTGTTGCAAATACCTTGGGAGAAAGTCACTAGTTTTTTTGTTTTGTTTTTTAAGTGATGGTGTGAATTTGAATTGCCCACTCTCTGTCAGCAGTTTCATCTTGCCTCATGATTGAAGAGTTACTTGTCTTTTAGCCTGTATGTCAAAATTGATCTTAATTAAAATTTAATTGAAAAGTAGTAGCGAGAGAGAGAGAGAGGGAGCGAGGGAGAGAGATGGCTTGATTGAAAATGTGCCTTTAAAAAAAAAGTGTTGTTTTGATGACAAGACGTATAATCATACCTGGTGGGTTTGAGGCAGAATTTTCTGCTTTCACTGATGCCTGGAACAGACTGAAAAACATAACTGAAGAAGATACTTCATGGGAAAGTGGTGAGTTTGATGACTCTGTATAACCTTGAGGTATCAGATAATGAATCCGTTTTGGTTAAGATCTTCCTTTTTCTTCCAAGCCATCGGTAAAATATTTTTTTGAATTGTATACATAATCAAAATTTTGCTGAGAATTACAGTAAAATTGAAGGTTTAGTAGAGTTACAAATTTTGTAGCAACCTGAAGCAAGTGATTAATGGTAGAGGTAGAGATACCTTTTTTTAATGCTAAATTTTTATTGAAATACAGTTTACATAGAGAAATGTACACATGAAATGTGTAGCTCAGTATATTTTCACAAACTGAACACAACTATGTGAATAGCATTAGAGATGCCTTTTTGAACAAACTGTTGCCTAAACGAATGAGTAAGAAGGAAGAAATGTTTTGTATATACTGATAGCCAGTAAATCACATATTCACTGAGTCCTTCTAAGTGCAAAGCACAGTACTAGTCACTTAGGGTCATACAAAGGAATGTTAAGATTCATCCCTTCCTTTGAATCATTTGTACTTTAGTTAGGTATATAAAATAAAACCATATAACAAAATAATCAGTATATGGTGAATACCAAATAAAAGCCAAAAGACCTCAGAGAGGTCAGAAGGGGAAGCCCTGGTAGATTGGAGCAGCTAGGGAGAGCTTTGTGGATGTGCGGATGTGCTCCATCTTTTTTTTGTTTTTTGTTTTTTGAGAGAAAGGGAGAGAGTGTGTGCATGCGTGAACGTGCAGGAGAGGGACAGAGAAAATCTTTTTTAAAAATGTTTTTTTATTTTTTATTTTTGAGAGAGGGCACAAGTGGGGGAGAGGCAGAGAGAAAGGGGGACAGAGGATCTGAAACGGGCTCTGTGCAGACAGCAGTGAGCCCAAAGTAGGGCTAGAACTCAGAACTATGAAATCACGGGATCGTGACCTGAGCTGAAGTCAGACACTCAACTGACTGAGCCACTGAGGTGCCCCAAGAGAGAGAATTTAAAGCTGGCTCCATATCCAGCATGGAGCCTGACCCAGAATTTGATCTCATGACCATGAGATCATGACCTGAGCCAAAATCAAGAGTCGGACGCTTAGGGACTCCTGGGTGGCTCAGTCAGTTAAGCATCCGACTCTTGATTTTGGTTCAGGTCAGGATCTTACAGTTCCTGAGATCAAGCTCTGCGTCATGTTCTGGGCTGACAAGGTGGAACCTGCTTGGGATTCTTTCTCTTTCTCTCTCTCAAAATAAATAAATAAACATTAAAAAAGAAAAAAAGAGTTGGACGTTTAACTGAGTCACCCAGGTGCCCTGATGTGCTCGATCTAGAACTCTGTTTTGAAGGCCAGTCAGAATCTAAAAAGACAAAGGCACGGGGTTGACCAGATGGGGGGAACCATGCCTAGCATGATACATGGCACATAAGAGCTCGATGTGTTTTTAAAGGGTGGATGACCTGGAGAAGTGGTACGGGAACATAGCAGGAGGTCTGTTTGGAAGGAGGGATGGGAGTAGATTGTGGAGGGCCTTAAATGTCAGAGCGAGGCTTGTGGTTTTCATTTTGAGGTTTGGATTCTCTCTTTTTCCATTCCCATGTAGCCAAAGATATATACTGTTTAATCTTAGAATTCAAATTGTGGCTTCAGAAAGTGAGGCTGAGAATATGGTTTCATTAGCTTCAAAGACAAAACTGATTAGCATATAGGCCAATAATTTATCAAGGGCTTGCTTTCTGCTAGCTAATTTCTTTTGTCTTTATAAGAAACCCTATGAAGTGGGTGTTAGTATTATCCTAATTTGCATTTTACAAATGAGGAAACTGAGACTCAATTTGGTTAGTAATTGTATGAAGACCCATAACTAATAAGTGACCGAACTGGGACTTGAACTGAACTCTGGCAGTTTGCTCTAGAATCCAGCCCATCCAATATTCCCCTGGTACCTCTGTGTAGGAGCCACCAATGAGTCATCCTGGGACAAGATTAAACTCCTTTCACCGTAGATATCTAAATCATCAGAATGGAAGGACCCTCAAATAATGGGTCACCTTTATTTGCATTCTTATTTCACTGACATGACTGTGAGGGTCTATTGTAGGGTTCTTGGTAGTGGGAGGGATAGTTAACCAGGGAGGGCAGAGAACAGCACAACGCATAAAATGAACTCAAGTCAGGATACTAGGCCTGTTCTAGCTCCATAGATTAGCCTGGGCCTTTAGTGAAAGCCTTTCCTTCTCTGCTGTGTTTGAGGGTGAAGGAGGCAAGGAAGGGCCAGCAAGCCGCATCCTAGGGTTAGAGATTGCTTTGACAAAACTCATATTTTTCCTCCCCTCTCTTTTTCCTGGGTCATCTTACAGCACTGTGGGTAGGGAGGGCCTTGCTCTTGGTGAACAAGAGCTGTGTGAGGACCATTAAGCTTCGTGGTTAGAAATTATCTTAGGTTTTTGGCACCTTAGATTCTGCAGTCTCTCTAAGAAAAGTGGAAAGTTAAAAACATAAATGCTTGCTCCTGTGGGCTTAAGGCTAAGTTTTCAGTTTAAGAATTGTTCGACTACATATCTTTTGAAAATCATTAATTTCTCTGAGGCTTGCCAGAGTTAGATAGGGCTATGTTTCCAGGAGCCTTAATAATGAGAAAAAGAGGCACACGGAATTCAAGGAAATCAGTTTGGTTGGAAGGCATGGACTTGCCTGCAGTCCCGTGGCCCCTCGTGCCAGGTCCTAGGGCACTGCTGCGGTGAGCTCTGTAGACACCCTCCTCGCCTCAGTGCCAGCAGCATGTTGGTGGGACGGCTGTTTCCTTCTTTCCATTGTTGCCATTCTGTGCCTAGATGCATCTTTTTGGAGGCTTGTCCATGATCCACTCACACATTTCTACTGAGCAAACATTTCTTTGCATCTCTACTGAGTGTAACTGGAGCTCCGGGTATAGTCCACAGGACAATAGAGATGCTTTTATTTGGAGCTATTTTCCTGTTACTATTTTTTTTTTTTTTTTTTTTTTTTTTTTGAGACAGAGTGATTGAGTGCAAGCAAGGGAGGGACAGAGAGGAGGAGAGAGAATCCTAAGCAGGCTCCTCATCGGGCTCTGCCCGATGGCAGGCTCAAACTCACGAACTGTGAGATCATGGCCTGAGCTGAAACTAAGAGTTGGACTCTTAACTGACTGAGCCACCCAGGCACACCTGGAGCTATTTTCCTGCTAAGAAAGCTCTGAACTCTTTGTGTCCATGGGACAGCAAACAGAGAGATTAACTGGTTAATACTTAGTTTGGAATGGGACCAGCTGGCAGCCTTGTGGGGAGGCTAAACTATTGGTAATGTCATTTTATATTTATAGTTTTCAAATGCTCTTCTACATACTATTTCATTTGATTCCCGTAGTCCCTGGGGTAGGCAGGTATTGTTTTCTTTATTTCCAGAATAGGGATTATGGGACTCAGAGAAAGTAATTTAAAAGATGGTTTGATTCTTGGTCAGACCAGAACACAACACTCTTCTGCAACAAGCTGCACCCAACAAGTCTTCTGGTCTTTATGTGGCAGTACGCCCCTTAGCACCTCTTGAAACGGTGCTAGCTGGGCACTCTGGCGCTCTACACCTGTTGTTCATCTGATCCTTACAGAAGAAAAATATATAATGAGAGACAAATCAGTTAAAATTTTTTTTTTAAGTTTATTCATTTTTGAGAGCAAGAGAGACAGAGCATGAGTGGGTGAGGGGCAGAGAGTGAGGGAGACACAGAATCCAAAGCAGAGTCCAGGCTCAGAGCTGTCAACATGGAGCCTGACGTGGGGCTCAAACCCGCGAACCGCAACATCATGACCTGAGCCAAGGTCAGAGGTTTAACCAGCTGAGGCACCCAGGTGCCCCAAGACACAAATCAATTTTAATAAAAGTTAAAGTGGTCATTTTTATGCAGTCATACCAGTAGTAGCTGGCAGAGAGGCATCAACTCCAGAGTTCATGCTCTTTCCATTATGCTGTCCAGGAGGAGCAGCCATGCTTTCTCCTGGACTTGAGATGAATGCCCAAGGACTGCAGAGGTGGCTCTTCCACAGTTTTCTCCTCTCTGCCACCTGTGTGATCAGAGGCTGCAGCTCATAATGGCAGGACGATGGGGAGAGTGCCAGTGGGGGCGGCCACCAGAGCATATAGAGGGCAGAGGAGGGATAGACTTAAAGATCCAAAGCAAACCTGGCAAGGCCTTCTTTTGCTGGTACTACGTCTCTGGATCCAGCTAGTTGATTTGGTCTGTGATTATTCTTATTTTCGGGTTGTTATTATAACCACTTTTGAGTTTAATTCCTCTTTTGGGTATCTAGGGAAAAAGATGTCAATTGTGATGCCAGCTTTCACCATGGTATGAACTTTCTATTTATCTTAAAGAGTAAAGAACTGTAATTAAAAGACCCAGAATGGAGAGAGTGACCTGTGTTTTATGTTGTGTTCTTTTTGGGGGTACCATGCCCACCCAAGCATGATGAGGTCCGCCCTGCTCCATGTTTTTGCACAGAAATGGTAAACGAACATGCATGTGCACGCACACACACGAAGCTGCAACACTTAGCAGTAGTCAAGTAAACGATGGATTTGTTTCCCAAAGATCCCCTTACCCTGAATCTACTAGTGTGTGTGTGTTGGGGAGGGTGGGCAGGGTGGAATATGACATGATGTGCAATAAAACTTTTTTTTTTTTCATTTGCGAAGATGGCTTACCAGCCGATAGTTGGGTAACTAGCTATGCATAGACTAAGAAAAATGTTCACCAGGAACACGAGTAAGATTGTACATAGGCTTGATGTCAGACAAGTGAATAGAACCCAGGTTTCTCCCTCCTTTGCATCCTTACCTTAAACTGTATAACTGCTACGCTGCTTTATGGATTCTTGATTTATTGGGGTTATTTTAGGTCACTGGCAGGGGTCTGTTTTATAAACACTGATCAACATTTCCACCAGCACAGAGCTATCTGTATGTACCCACACAGCTGTTTGATTGCTCAGAGCCTACACTTTCACACACTGTGGATGTAGGAAATGAGGCTTTCTCAGCTTGTTTGCTTTGATAACTAATCTTTCATGCTCTGGGGCTACCTTGAATCATTGCTAGAGCTCTGAGCTCTGAGTGCTGGTTTTGGAAGCATTGTAGGATCAGGGAGTGTTCCGGGAAGGATTCCAACATGAGGCCTTCATTTAAGATGGCCCTGCACATGGGCATTGAGGTACTGAGGTGCTTGGCCCTCCTGGAAGATTGGCCCGGACTGCACGGCATCCCTGTGAGCTGCTGCTTGCTGACTTACGCTTTTTTTTTTTTTTTTAAACCATTCTCTACCAGAGTGGCTTAAAAAAAAAAAAAAAAAAAAAAGATTTATTCTGAAGTCCGGTATAGTCACATTTTTGTTCTCCGAGAGGACACTGTAAATCAGGCAGAATTCTAGAGGGCTTAAAAAATGCACTTGTTCTCAGAATGTTCCTTCCAGGGACCAGGCAGCAGGTGCTCTGGGGACTGAGGGCCAGCTATTCTCCTACCCTATACTGCCAACTCATAGCAATCTTACCAAAAAAAAAAAAAAAAAAAAAGAAACAAACAAACCCAAAACCCAAAAAACCTAGAGTGGAGTATGGAAAATCTTAATGCCTTCGAAGGAAAATTGATTTTTCTTTTTAAGTTATTCTCTGTGTTGGCAGTGAAGGGAACTTTATAGTGAGAAGTTGTAGTTATGGCAGAAGGAAGGAGTTCCAGTGTAACTGCTTTAAGTTCTTTGCATTGCTTCCCTTTGTCCTCATATGCTTGGATGAGTTAGTCCTAGTCTAGTTGATAGACTAGAACTGTCAGGAGGAACAGCTCCCTTCCTGCTCTTCTGCCCCATCTAGGAGGATGCTAGGGAAGCCCAGCTTCCAGAGTTGCACCTGGACTGTTGTTTCCATCGGTGACGCACTGAGCTGCTGTAGCACTTTGCTGTGCAAGTTTTCCCAGTGGGATGCATCCGTGTGTGCACTCTTGTTGCCGCATGGTGAAGCACAATGCCGCATAGCTCCCACCTGCCCCTTTCTTTTGAATGAGAGGAGAGCACCATTGATCGTTTCACCTTTTTTTTTTTAATTTAAATTTTAATTTATTTTTAAATGTATCTCTACCTCAGACATAGGGCTCTCAAACCCATGACCGTGAGATCAAGAGTCAGACGCTCCACTGACTGAACCAGCCTGGCACCCCTCATTTCACCTTTTCATTCATCTTTTAAATAACTGCTGTGTTTGGATAAGGACGTGTAGTCTGGTCAGTAAACTTGACCTGCCTAACCAAGCCTCATGTACTTTGCTAGCTTCTGAAGCACAGAAAGGGGAGAAGTTGGGTAGTGCCACAATGAGTTTTTTCTACCTCGTAACATGGTTGTTTCTTAAAGAGTTAACTGATTTATTCAACAGGCATCTATTGAGCATTCTAGACACTTTTCCAGGTGTGGGAGGTATAGCAGTGAACAAAATAGACAACAGTTGTTGTCCTTCTGAAGCTTACATTCTAGTGAGGAGAGACTGACCAGGAACAAAAGAATTATGCATAGGTTAGCAGGTTCAGTGGAGAAAAAGCAAAGGGGCTAGGGATTGTTAGTAAGGGACTACAGTTTAAAGTAAGGTGGATAGGGGCACGTGGCTGGCTCAGTCAGAAGAGCATGTGACTCTTGATCTTGGGGGTCGTGAGTTTGAGTCCCACATTGGATGTAGCTATTGTTAAGAAAATAAACTTAAAAAAATAAAGTAAGGTAGATAGGGAGCACCTCACTGGAAAGAGGATTTGAATAAAATTTTTGCAGAAGGTAAGCTAAGTGGCTATCTCTGGGGAAGGAGCCTTCTAGGTAGAAGGGAAAGCAAGTGCAAAGGTACTGATGTGGCAGTTTGCCTGATGTGCTCAAGCAGAGGAGTAAGCAGGCCAGGCAGCTGCTAGAATGGAGAATCCAAGAGTTCACTGGGGGCAGGTGCAGGGCTGCGTATGCACCCTTGTTGTCCTTGTAAAGTCTTTTTTTTTTTTTTTTAATGTGTATTTATTTTGAGAGAGAGAGTGTGAGCACAGGCGTGTGGCAGGGAGAGAGGGAGAGAGATTTCCAAACAGGCTCCTGGCTGTCAGCACAGAGCCCGACGAGGGGCTCGATCTCATGACCCTGAGATCATGACCTGAGCCGAAGCCAAGAGTTGGATGGTTAACTGACTGAGCCAACCAGGCGCTCCCATTGTAAAGTTTTTACTCTGAGTGAGACAGAACCACAGCATTTGAGCAGCAGAATGATACGATCTGAAGGATGTTTTAACAGGATCCTGTGGCTACTGTGTTGAGAATAAACTGTTGGGTGAAGGTACATTTGGGGATTACTGATTGATGGCTATTGGGATATTTGAGCAAGAGTTTGATGGGGGCCAGGATCAGATTTTAGAAGAGAAGACCCTTGGGAGTGATGTGCTTATGAAATTAAGAATGATTTTGTGATTTTTAGTTTTACTTTTTTCAAAGTTTATTTATTTTGAGAGAGAGGAAGCATGAGGGAAGGAGGGGCAGAGAGGGAGAGGGAGAGGGACAATCCCAAACACTGTCAGCGCAGAGCCCAGTGTGGGGCTCAAACTCACAAACCGTGAGATCATGACTTGTGCTGAAATCAAGAGTTGGACCGTTAACTGACTGAGCCACCCAGGCGCCCCTGATTTTGTGATTTTAATGTGTTTCTTTAGGGGGAAAAAAGGATAAAGACTTGTATCTCATATCAGTGGAATACTATGCTATAACCTATTAGTAAAAATAATTACTTCTGCATAACAGTAAAAGCTGTATCTTAAACCATCTAAAGAAAATCTCTTTGCATTGTGAATGACTGTTCTTGAATATTCACAGTCTCAAAAACCTGGACCTTCTCTTCCCAATTTACTGACTCTCCTGATTGCCACGTCTCATTCTTTTCATTCCCCATGTGGTCTTAATTTCAGGATTATGGATTTTGAGGATCTTACCACTTTTTGCAAAAGTGCTTCGCATAACAAAACTAGTGTTTGAGGGAAATACAGTTGTGCCCATCTTTATATAGTAAATGAATGTGTGTAAAGTCATTTTTATAGATTAAGCTGTATTAAGCTTAAGGTTGATTTAGCAGGTTTTTTCCTGTGAAGAAAATAATCACTTTAAAATATGTTTTATAATATGGATATTTTTAGTGGTTTTGCCTGAGAGTGGGGTATACCCACCTTGCTTTTGGAGTTGGAAATTCTAAACAGACCAACATTAGAACAGTTCTTTCTAAACTTTGATGTGCATACAAATCCTCTGAGGTCCTTGTTAACATACAGATTCTGCATTAGTAGTTCTTTTTTTTTTTAATTAAAAAAATTTTTTTTAACATTTATTTATTGTTGATAGAGACAGAGTGTGAGCGGGGGAGGGGGAGGGGCAGAGAGAGAAGGAGACACAGAATCCAAAGCAGGCTCCAGGCTCTGAGCAAGCTGTCAGCACAGAACCCGATGCAGGGCTCGAACCCATGAACCGTGACATCATGATCTGAGCTGAAGTCAGACGCTTAACCGACCGAGCCACCCAGGTGCCCCTGCTTTAGTAGTTCTTGATGGGTCACAGACTATACGTTTTTAACAGGTCCATATGATGTTGATGCTGCTGGTCTGTGGACCACATTTGAATGCATAGGTCATCTATTTTCTGAGTGGACTAATTGTAACACAGAACCTGTAAACACTTTCTAGAAAATTCTAACTCGTAAATGGAAATTTGGTGTTAGCTTGCTTGTGAAACAGCTACCTTTAAAACCTTTCAGTAAACTCATTCAGCTCCAAGGGATTTATGTGCTGGAGAGGAAATTAGTATGAGGGGGTGAGCTCCTCAGACACCTTTAGCTCTTCAGCTGTTAAGTGTGATGCACCCGTAGAAACCAGGTGCATCTTTATTAGCTGGGGCTACACCTTGACATAATCATTATAGTTATTAAGGAATTTTCCCTCAGTTCTTCCTTTCATGTAACTCCTTTGCCTTTTCCTATTTTTTGCCTTGTGACTTAGACCAAGGCAGGAGGCTTTGTTGATTCACGGAGCCTGGGAACATTGTCACAGGCAACTAAACTGAGGAGACTAGGTAATGAAGGATGGTACCAGCTGACTGGATAAAAGGGGGAGTTGAGGTAGGTTAAAAACGGTGCTAAAAAAATTAGTGTTAAGTTGGGCACACCTCATTTCTGCTCTAGCTGTTTTAAACTCTGGCTTCCTCACTAATTCCTACTTAATTCCTTTTTTTTTTTTTAAGTTTATATATTTTGAGAGAGAGAGAGAAAGAGTTCATGCGTGTGTGATCAGGGGAGGGGCAGAGAGAGAATCTCAAGCAGGCTTGTCGTTTTTAGTGCAGATCCCAACTTGGGGCTTGAACTCATGAACTGTGACATAATGACCTGAGCTGATACCAAGAGTTGGACACTTAACTAAGCCCCTCAGATGCCCATCCTACTTATTCCTATTACCAGTTTCCAAGCTAGAACTTTAAAAAGTTAACATTTTTCAGAAGGGAAAAAAATTTCCCTAAATTTTCTAAGTTGTTATTGATATTTATTAAACATCTTGACACTGTATTTATTTACCACTTAATTTTAAAGATTTAATTGGTTTTTTTCACTGACTTATGAATCAGGCAGCATCCCATTTAGCAGACAGAAGGGAGCTCCACGGAGCTGTACAAAATGATAGGAGGGAGTGAATAAGGACCTTGTAGCAGTAATAAGTGTACTGCTTGTAGTAAAGTCACTGTTCTTTAGGGGATGGCAGGTGTCTGCCAGGCATATTACCTCACTAGTGCTGACCAGGTAATTCCTGAGTAACTGGTTAAAGATTCTGTTTCTGGGAGAGCCAGAACTATGATTCAGTTAGTTTGGTGATGTGGGGCTTAGCATCAATGACTCCATTTTCAGCCTGTTTTCTTGTTTGTACCTATTATTTATTTATTTATTTTGAGAGAGAGAGGCAGAGAGAGAGGGGAAAAGAGAGAGAATCCTAAGCAGGCTCCACGCTGGCAGCGTGGAACCCTGTGCAGGGCTCGATCCCACAAACTGTGAGATCATGACCTGAGCTGAAATCAACAGTCAGATGCTTAACCAGCTGAGTCACCCAGGCACCCCTTGTTTTTAACAATCCCCTCCTCTTCCTATGATCACACTCTCAGCCTGAGAAATATGATCAAACTTGAAGGCGTTAGCATCACTCTCAGCTACCACTGTGGAGCTCTCACTCTGCTTATCATCTTTGTGGTATTCATGCACAGGTCAGAACTCCAGGTTCATGTTGTTTAAGTTGGTCATGCTCTTCATTTCTTTTCTGACTTTCTGCTCATAGGGAGATCATTTGCTTGGTGGCTAGTAGCTGTGAATTCACTTAAAGCTTTTGAGAGAGTACAGCACACTAGGGAGAGTATCATGATTATTAGAAACAAGGCAATTCCCACTGTCTGGAGTGTACCTCAGAGCCGTGGTCCCCAAGATCCAAACCAGTCAAAGTAAAATTTGAGTCAAAGAAAATCCCATTGAAGGCATCACTCTTTTAAGCCAAGTGGCTTGCTTGTCCAGTGATTTTTTAAAAAAAAAATTTTAATGTTTATTTATCTTTGAGAGAGAGAGCACAAGCAGGGGAGGGGCAGAGAGTGAGGGAACACAGAATCCGGAGCAGGCTCCAGGGTCTGAGCTGTCAGCACAGAGCCCGACAAAGGGCTCAAATTCACGAGCCATGAGATCATGACCTGAACTGAAGTTGGATGCTTAACCACCTGAGCCACCCTGGCACCCCAGTGATTTTTTTTTTTTTAAGTACACTCTACCTTCAATGTGGGGATTGAACTCGTATCCCAGGATCAAGAATTGCATGCTCTACCAACTCAGCCAGCCAAGCACCCTCGTCCAGTGCTTTTATGTAGCTGAATTTCACCTTCCCCAGAAGTGTTAATCTAGGTTCAGCAAGTGCTGTTGGCTGTAGCACAGGCTAAAGGGTCATCAGTGATTATCTTATTATCAAGAACAACTTTGGCCAGAGTCCTGGAATTTATGTTGGGCAGCTATTGTGTTAGCAGTAGATTCTCCAATATCTTCAAGAGTTAAGGAGCTGACACTATATTTATTAAACATTGGGATAAGACTCAGGGAAGCTTTAACCTCTGTGCCTGAAAAGCTGTCTTTTAAAATAACTTTTATTTATTTGTCCATGGTTTATAAGGTTTTCTGATTTGCCTTCCCGGACCTCATCGCCATCTCTGGTGGAGGAGAGCAATGAGCAACCTAATGCAGCCCTGGAGCTTGCCTCAGGCCCCAGGTGGTGGTCATTCTGATTTTGAAATTGGACCAGAAGAATCCAGAGGAATGCAACAACATTTTTACTTCTTGCTCCCTGCTCGCTTTTTTCTGGGCCTCCCCAAAATTTGTTTATTTTGCCGGCCATGCATGTGGAGCAGTCTGGAATTCTGTGTGGCACTAGATAGTGAAAAAAAGTGGAAAGATTTCCACATGACAGAGGTTATGGGAGTTGGAAATCTTGGATTATGTAGGACTCTGTGATTGAAAGGAGGAAATTTGGGAATGAGATTTATTTATTTTTTTAAATATTTATTTATTTATTTATTATTATGTTTTTAATATTTATTTATTTTTCAGACAGAGAGAGACAGAGCATGAATGGGGGAGGGTCAGAGAGAGGGAGACACAGAATCCGAAACAGGCTCCAGGCTCCGAGCTGTCAGCACAGAGCCCGATGCAGGGCCCGAACCCACGGACCGCGAGATCATGACCTGAGCCGAAGTCGGCCCCTTAACCGACTGAGCCACCCAGGCGCCCCTTAAATATTTATTTTTAAGAGAGAACGGGGAAAGGGCAGAGAGAAGGGGGACAGAGGATCCGAAGTGTGACAGCACAGAGCCTGACACAGGGCTTGAACTCATGAACTATGAGATCATGACCTGAGGCAAAGTTGGACACTTAACTGACTGAGCCACCCAGGCACCCCTGCACACTTTTTTTAAATTTGAAAATAAGTCTAGGGGGTGGAGATGTGGACTAGAAGCAGTTCCAAACTTTTAAGTATCAAATTAAGAATTTTCACTCATTAGAAGAAAAAAAAGCCTTTACTGTGAAAGAATTATCTGAACTTCAATAGCCGGTTAATGTATACTTTGAGAGCAGTGTCTGTCGTATTGTAAAAGACCCTGAGGGCCTGACCCCAGCAGATCCCCCTCACCACCTTTGTCACCCCAGGATTGTCTCCAAGGATGGCTTCACTGTCACCAGCCAGGTCTCAGACTGGCCCTCTCAAATGCCCAGCAAGTCTGTGTTCTCTGTTTTGCCATGTTTAATTAGCTCTGGAAATACGCTATCAAAGGCTATCTGGCAACGGTTCGTTAATGGTACGAGGTGAATTCAAAAGCACTAATTAATTGGTTTAGATTATTTGCAAAGCCCATGCTGAAAAACCTAATGCCTGTAGGAGAAAGTTGGCAGAAAGACTGTTCAGAGATTAACCTGGACCTTACCCAGCTCAATTGCCTTTTGGAATTAGGCCAAGAGGGGAGTTGTTTTTCTTTTTGGAGAAGTGCTTGTGGTCAGATCGTTTCCTAAATTTCCAGTTTACTGCTCCAGGGTCTAGTCTGATGCAGCTCAGATGGACCTTGCTGAGCTAGGGAACTCAAAGAGCATCTTCTAGAGGTTTTGTTTGTTTTTTGTTTTGTGAGAGAAATGCAATTATTTAACATTCATTAACTAACTAAATACTTCCCAAGGGCCTCTTCTTAGAGAAAGGAAAGGGAGCTCTGGTTTGTTATGAAATAATTCAGGTTTTAGTGTTAACCATTCAAAGGCACCAAGATCAGGCCTTAAGTATCTCCCCCACCCTCCTTAAAATAAAACAAATCAGATTCCTCATTTCTCCTGTTTGGCTGGCCCAGGACAGCAAACTGCTACTGCATTTGGAAAATGGTGTTCAAAAATTTCAATTTGCAATCAAGTGCGTGCCAATTTAAGTTCAAGGTAAATTGTATATACGAAGGGGGAAAATAGGCTTGCATTTTATATTTTGTATTTTGCTACATTTGACATGTCTTATAAAATAATAATACCTAGAATTAGCTCAGCCAGATGAATTAGAAGGATAATGGAGGTCCCTGCCCCTTAAGATGAGAGAGATTTGAGGCTTTTTGGGCCAGGTGCCAGTGCTGGTGACTCTGAGAGCACTCCAGTCAGTTGAAGATGAAAATAGAGAAGAGTATTTTGCGTTTATCTCAGAGCCAATAGAATGTTATATGAGGAAGCTGTTTTCTAAGCAGTATATAGCACTGTTTGAAAACACCCATCCAGAAATCTGCCAGTCCCTGGGCCTGGCCCTGCCTCCTACCGACAGACCTCAGTGTTTTTTCCCCATCCTTCTGGGCTTGAACAGCCTGTGAGTCAGTGGTTACGTACAAATCTCAGGCCAAATCGTACTTTATTATCATGATTCAGGAGAAAAGAATTCTAATGAAAAATTTCAGAGGCCTGTGCTGGGCTGTTTCATATTGTCAGATCTTCCTGAACTCAAGGAAGGCCCAACAAAATCTGTTATTTTCTGTTTATTACTCAACTTGGAATCTGCTGGAAAAATCTTACAAGAAAACCTCAGGAGAGTGTGTGCTGGTTGAAGAATTTATTTCTGAGTGCACAGTGGCCTCTGTTTACTCTGTGTGAGGCTGGCTATGCTGAGACCTTGGGCAACCTGCCTCCTCCTCAACCAGCAGATCTGGAGTAGGGACTTCGAACTTTTAACCCTTTTTGCACATAGTTCCCCAGGCAACTTGATGGAGTTGGTTGGAATGCAGATCTCAGAGCTGTGAGATAACATGAAAGATATTTTTTAAATTGGTAATAGAGCCTTTGAACCAATAAATGACTATGGTTTTTGTTTTTTTGTTTTTGGTCTGATTACACTTTGATTTTAGAAAGTAATTTTGTGCCTCAAAGTCAAGACTTACTAGTATATTCCACATAAGTTGTAAGACATTGTGGATAATGTTACAACTAATAGTTAAATTGATATCTTAAAGAGTGATTTTATTTAAAAAGATACAAAAAAAGTTACTCTAAAATAACCATGATTATTTATATTTTAAGTCCATTTGAGTGGAAGAGAAAGGGGTTAGGATTGCCATTGATAGAGTGAAAAGTACACAGCATCTGTAATGTGTCATGTAGTAGTTTTGCTGTCCATGAACATGGTACACCTCTCCATTTGTGTACGTTTTCTTTAATTTCTTTCAGCACTGCTTTTTGTGGTTTTCAGTAGTTTATTTTGAAGACTGTAGTGTGTCCAAATATGAACAGTGTCCCTCATGCATGTCTGTTTCATTAGAATTAGGTATGAGAACCTCTCTTTAGAGCTGTAATTCTATCTTCTTCAAACTACTCTCCATTAATAATGATGAAAACTAATTCTTCCTCTGGCCATTTGGAGAGTGAGCTTAGTCATTGATAATTAAAGCCACTGATGAAGTGAGTTATTGATCTGGCTAGCTTTGCTGTAAGTTGTCAGAACTCAGCGTTCAGTGTGTACTTAAGAAATATGTTCTTTAGTTAAGGCTCAAACTGGTGTTGCTGACCAGAGATAGCCATAGCATCTCTTCACTGAGGTAAAATGAGCATCCTTGTTCCTTTGGACTAAAGGTCAGTGTTAGGGGCAATATCAGAATGCAAAGGTTGAAAGTTTTATCCTTTTGCTGGACCCTTGGGTTTTCCCAGCATATTTTTCTAGAGCATTATCACTCTGGTGAAGCTTTATTCGAGACTTGTAACTAAAGAGTTTTGTAGAGATTTTGTGCTCCAAATGTGAGGAATGCCTGAGGACTTTAACAAGGCAAACGTGTTGGACTGTTACACTCTTACTTAGTAAAAGTACTTTACCACCACAGTGTTCATTCTTGACAGAGATTGTACAGTAGTTGTTCCTTTGGGCTGTGGATCCAGAGACAGGTTCAGGCCCAGATGTTGCTATTTGCAGGCTATATGATGGCCTCAGTGTCCTCACATAAAAATAGAGATGTCAGCAGTATCTACCACACTGTGTTCTTGTGAGAATTATAAATAAGATAATGCATATCAATCATAGGGGCATGTTTATTTTAAATAAAACTTTAAAAAATAGTGTTCTTTGAAAATGTTAGCATGGTGAACATACTTACTCAGTCTTTTAAGTTGCAAGTCTTGCTACTCAGACATATTTTTTTGATGCAAGAATCAGATCTGATTGTGAAATACAATTTTGCAGATAAGACTCTGTCAATGCCCAGTTTCTTTATTTTCCTTATGTTCTGCTCAGAGCAGTATAGTCAGTACTGATTCGGTATAAGGGGTGTAATGAAGCTGGGAGAAGGTTGTGAATAAGCTTTCTTTTCTTCTTGTTTCGGAGATTTGACAAGTTTATGACTTTCAGAGTTTCTGTTGCCTGATCTGTAGGATACTGCTAATTATACTTTGTTGATTATTCTGAGAATGAAATGCATATAAAGCAGCCAGCAATTTGCGGCACATAGTAAGTCTTCAAAAAGTTAGTCATTACTTAGAGAATCTGTATATTTTGGAAAAGAAAGAGAGCTAGAACCGACTTATGATGGGCAGAGTGAGTTTATTGTTCAACTGTGTGCTCCCAACAGAGATAAGGCAGGTCAGGGTATTTCTTTGGGAGATGGCTGATTTGCCGTTGGCTAAGCTAGAACTCAGGTGGCTTTGAAATGAGCATAACAGCTGAAGGGCTAAATCTGGAGCCAGGATGGAAAAGACCTTGCTCCTCTGGAGGAAGTGAGTTGGCCTTTAGCATGAATCCTCAAGAAAGGTAGTAGTGGCACTGAGAAGTAGGGCTGGGGGAGAGGTCGGAGAACCCAGAAGCAATGGAATGAGACCACCTAATGGTAATTTTCCTCATCTGTGTAGTACCTCTGGGCTCAGTCCCACCATCCTACTTAAAATTGAAATCCCTCTGAACCCCTGGTATCTCCCTTCTTTCTTATTTTGCTCTGTTTTTTCCCTCATAGCACTTATCATTTTAAAACATGTTTATAATTTACTATTTTTATTATTTATCTTCCCCCACTAAAATGTAAGCTCTACAAAAGTCAAGTCACTTTGCAAAAGCTATGGTGGAGCTTTTCCATATATATGAAAATTCTCAAGTAGAAGAGTTTGCACATTGTCTTTGTCCCTGCTTGAACGTCCTCTTTCAGGGAGAGGGCAGGGACTGTTCACTGATAAATCCCTCGTCCCTTGCACGTAGTGGCTGCTTAGTATTTATTGAATAAATCAATAATTAAAACCCTGTCTCATTCATAAAGTACGATAAAGAGAAACAACTTTGCTAAAGTAACAAGTCTGAATCTTAATGTATTTTATTTTGGAGGAAAGAAAAAGTGTTGGAGACTATTCTGTGGACACCAGGTGAGGAGTCACTGTTTAGATTCTTAGATAAAACAACGTCTGAGTGACCTGTGGTGGTTGATTTAAAGGCAGGTACTGGATCTGTCACAAGATAATGTCTTTGACAGCAAAAAGATACTGCTTCTTGGTAAACACTCTATAAAGCTTAGCATAAGACTCTTTAGTACTCTGCACCTTGGCTTAAGATGTGGTGGTATATTACATTCAGTAGCTGAAGGTTAACTCTTTAAACCAGTGGTCCTCAAGGGGTCCGTGAGGTCAGAAGTACGATAATGATAATTCTAAGTGGTCTTTCACAAGGTTAACACCGCAGTGATGGTGCAAAAGGAATATTGGATAAAACAGCTGGTGCCTTTGTGGGGATCGAGACAATGCCACACATTACTTTCAGTTAAGAATGTTCTTGCTGAAGGAGTTAAAAATCCTCAAATACATGTCTTTTTCATGTTTTGTATGATGAAATGGGCAGTAGGCAAGTAGCACTTCTTATTCCAAAGTGCAGTGGTTGTGCTGAGGAAACACTTGTGCAGTTGTTTGTATTGTGAGCTGAACGAGTCTGTTTTTCATGGAATGCCATTTTACTTAAAAGAGGAACTGACAAACGATGGTTATCTAGCCTTCAGTGCTTGGCAGACATTTTTCGAAAATGAACAAAGCGATTCTGTTATTTCAAAGAAAACAGTGTACAATATTAGTTGCCAATGAAAAATTTTATTTTTCAAGCAAAAATTAAAGTTTTGGAAAACTTAACATTCATCACCATGATCATACAGTTTCTCAATAGTTAATACTTTTTAATGCGATCAATGGAAATATTCACAAATATGATTTTTTTTGATATCATATAAGAAATATGTCAGTATTTGTCATATTTACATAACTCAGTGAACCATGATTTTCCAGATGGCCGATACATGATGTTACAAAATTATGTGTGGGTAATAAAAGATCTCACATCTTGATAGTGTAAGATAGAGCAATTGATTTTTAAAAACTTTATATATTCAGATAATTTTGGACTTACAGAAGGCTTATATAAGTAGTACAAAGAGTTCCCATATACCCTTTACTCAGCTTCACCTTATCATAGCATTTATATGCCCATAGAACAATTACTAAAACTACAAAATTAATCTTGGTACATATTATTAACTAAAGTATAGAATTTATTTGGGTTTCACCAATTTTCCCCTTAATGTTTGTTTTCGATTCCAGGACCTAACTCAGAATTTCAAATTGCATTTGTCATGTCTCCATGGCCTCCTCCAGTCTGTGACAGTTCTTTTAGTGACATTGCCACTTTTGAAAGAGCGGTCACTTGTTTTGGAAAATGCTCCTCAATATGAGCTTATCTGATATCTCTCATGATTGCATTAAGACTATGCATCATCGGGAAGGGTACACAGAGATAATGTGCCCTTCTCAGGGCATCAAGTCAGGGTTACATTAAGATGATACGTCTGGTTACTGGTGATGTTAGCCTTTATCAGTTGGCTAACGTGGTCTCTGCCATATTTCTCTACTGTAAAGTTACTACGTTTTCCTTTGTAATTTCAGAGCAATGGATTTTAATGTAACAAGGTAGGAAAAGTTTATTATACGATTCAGATTCCACATCACATCTAACCTTTAAGTAATGGCTAGTTAATGAGTTTAGGTAAAATATCAAAGAAGAAATAGCTAACTACAAGTATATGAAAAGACTATTAAGATTTGCTTCCCCTCTCCAACTGCATATCTGTGTGAGGCCAGATTTCTTCATATCCTTCAACCAGAATAATGTATCACAATAAATTGAATGCAGAAGTAGATCTGAAAACCCAGCTGTCTTCTATTAAGCTAGACGTTAAAGAGTTTGCAAAAATGTAAACCAATGCCACTGTTCTCGCTAAGTTGTTTTATTTCAAAAATAGTTATTTTTCATAAAAGATAAAATTTGCATTAACATGCAGTAGGTTTATTATTGTTGGTTTTAAATGAATTAAATATTAAAAAAATTTTTTTTAATTTTTATTTTTGAGAGAGTCAGAGACAGAATGCGAGTGGGTTAGGGGCAGAGAGAGAGGGAGACAGAATCTGAAGCAGGCTCCAGGCTCTGAGCTGTCAGCACAGAGCCCAACGCGGGGCTCGAACTCACGGAGTGTGAGATCATGACCTGAGCCGAAGTTGGACGCTCAACTGACTGAGCCACCCAGACGCCTCATGAATTAAATATTTTAAAACATTTTCTCAGTTTTAATTTCTGTTGTGCTAAATGTTAGTAGCTATAACTCATACCAACAAAATCTCTTTGGAGTCCTCAGTAATTTTAAAGCACAAAGGGATCTTAAGACCAAAAAATTTCAGAATTGCTGCTTGCTAAATAAAAGAAGAGATATCTTGGCATGTGGAGGGGGAGAATCATGTCTTCTGGCCCAAATGAAGTTTTGGTGAAGGATTTCACCTAGAAGTCTTGCCCTGGGGAGGTTACTCACTTAGTACCTCTGTATCTGTTTTCTCACCTGACAGATAAGGGATTGGCCTGAAGATTTTTGGTTTCTTTCAGCTCCCAAATTTTATGATTCCAAGTCACTGTTGCTGTCAAAGATGTCGCTTAGCAGCACGGGCATTATCGAGCAATATAAGTAGTTTCTAGAGAGTGGTATTTACAAAGTTAATGATGAAGAAGATCATATCTGGAGGATATGACATTGTAATATTTGTGAGGCTGGGATTTGAGAGTCTTGTTCTGACTTTTTAAAAATTAGTTCTTTCAGTGTCCCCTTCAAAAAAATTGTAGTTTTAGGTCTAAAGTGGTTTTTACTATACTGAGTAGGAGAAAGATTTTTAATTATTGCTGAATATTTTTTTTGTCAGTTTATGTGTATCGCAAATTAAAAAGTGTATGATTTCCTAGGATTTTTGTGCTATAATGTTCTGTGTATATATGTGTAAACTTCTTTTGTGTGGAGATTTATAAATATTTACATAAATCATCTTTCTTTGTTATGGGTTCTTCATATATCACTGATGTCTATACTGAAGCAGGCTTGAGTTGTAATATTCATTATATACTTAAAATCTTCATGAAGTTAATTATTTTAGTACTTGGTTTTTAAAAAAAAACTTGATTTTTTTTTTAATGTTTATTTTTGAGAGAGACAGAAAGTGTGAGCGGGGGAAGGGGCAGAGAGAAGAAGACAGAGGATCTGAAGCTGTTAGCACAGAGCCCAATGTGGGGCTCAAACTCATGAACTATGAGATCATGATCTGAGCCAAAGTTGGATGCTTAACTGACTGCACCACCTAGGCGCCCCTAAGAAAACTTGATTAAGATGCTTGAGACATCCTTGATATTTACAAATGTGAACTTTAAAAAAAAAAAAAAAGCCACCTGGAATGTATTGAGAATCCCAAACTTTGGAACTAACATTTTCCTTTCTTAGTTTAAATGGAAGGAGACTTGATGACTTTGGTTTTTAAAGATGAAGAAACAAAAGGGAAGGGGAAGCCAGTGGTATATTGTCCTATTAAGTATCAGCCTCAATCAGTTTTTAAACAGGATCCTGAATTCCTGTCAAGTGGATTTTGTAATGGAAACTGCCACAGTTGAGGGCCAGCCCTGTCATGTTCACCAATTTGGGCATCTCTGATAGTTAGCAGAAATATAAATATCTAATGTAGTGTGTGTTTGTTATACTGTCATAGGAAAATTTTGTAATTGATTTGAGCCAAATTCTTCCAGTGTTTAAGCTACTACTTGGAAATAAGATTTGGAAACTGAACTTTCTTCTTCTTTTTTTTTTTTTAATTTTTTTTAATGTTTATTTACTTTTAAGAGACACAGAAACAGAATGTGAGTGGGTTAGGGGCAGAAAGAGAGGGAGACACAGATCTGAAGGAGGATCCAGGCTCCGAGCTGTCAGCACAGAGCCCAATGCGGGGCTCTCACGAGCTGTCAGATCATGACCTGAGCTGAAGTCGGATGCTCAACTGACTGAGACATCCAGGCGCCCCTGAACTAACTTTCTTTAGCACTTCTACGATTTAGTAAATTATAGTAAGTTTAGTATGCATTATATCTAAAAGAGAAATTTTTGATAATCTTACATCAGAAAAGTTTCATTCATCACATTTCAAGAGTCCCTTTTCAGTAGTTAATTATTTCAGGTTATTTATACAACCTGGTCTAAGAGGAAAATGCTCGTCACCTGCAATGAGGCAGCTTAACAGAGTATACGCTTCGGAACACAGAGTTGAGAGCCAGCTGCCTAGGTGCAAATCCCAGGCCTGCCACTAAATAGCCTTGTAACCTCTGTTTGCTTCAGTGTCTTCATCTATAAAGTGGAGCTAATATAATAATAGTATCCATCTCACTAGATGGTTTTGAAATTTAATGAGATACCATGCTTCACCTGCTCAAAACCTGCCTAGCACTTACTAAGCTCTGCTAAGCCATAGCTTTTAGTATTTGTGTGCTATTAACATTATTAGTTAACATGTGGTATATTTTAGGTTGCTTATTTCTTCATGACATCTGAATTTCTATCTCATTAGTAACATTATCCGTAAGTAATGTTTTAGGGTAAGTTACATCTGGGTAGATTTTACATTCATAAGGCACACTGCTAGAGTTCTAGATTTGTGGTATGTTCGTATTTTAAGGATCCTTAGAGATGATCTGGTTCAGCTCAGCCTGATACATAAATCACCTTTGTAATATCCTGTTGACTGAGCCTCTAGCCTTGACTTGAATTTAAAATATCCCCGACCCTTGGGAAATTTGTCCTTGTGTTGTGCAATCCACCTGGCTGTAAACCTCCACTCTGAGCTCCTTTTCTGCCCTGTAGAGCTGCATGGAATTTGGTTAACAAATAACCCACCTGACTGGTGGTAAATGGATTCTGGATAACTAAGGGTTGTCTAAAAGTGACCAGAATGCTGCATCAATGAGACTTAAAGTACTTTTCTCCCTGTTGGTAAAAGAGTAAGGCTTGTATTTGTAGACAGAGTTGCTTTGAGCAGTTGGGTACACATTTGGCATAGAAATTTGTCCCACTGAGCCTGTGGTTGGGGCAGTGAGCCAGGGGGGAAAGGCAGCGCCTGGGTCTCTACCCCTCACTTCAAAACCCCCTCATGCATTGTTGTACAAGTCCTTTCCTGGAGGAGGATCTTCTTTGTGTTTAAAAGTTTGATCTGCATTATGTTTTTTTAAATTGCCTATTTCTCCTGTGTAGAATGGAAACTCCATGAAAGAAGAGGAGAAGGCTGCTTACCTTGTTTACTGCTATATCTTTAGCAGCTACCAGAACCTGGGATATGTAGGCGCTCAGTATTCAAATGATGGGATTACAGATTAAACACTCAATTGTGAATATGTTTTCAATTTAGTGCAGGGAAATAAATGTCACTTTTACTTGTATGTCGTGGCCCATTCTTTGTGCCTGAGCTGAAGGAGAACCTGTCAGAGGATAGGAAATGAGATCTCAGGAAAAATATTAATACTATTATTATTTGCAGCTTTCATATACATTCAGAAAATGTATTTTTTTTCTGTTTTGATATGTGACGATTTTCTAGAAAGGAAAGAAAGTTTTCTAATTTCATCAAAGGCAGAGGTAAACGATGCTGTGATGCTATCATATAGATATATGATGGAAGAATTGGGTTTTGAAATCTGCTCAGCTGGATAGCAGCTTCAGACTGTAGCCCCAGTGATGTTATATGAACTAAGCTCTACTCTGAGTGCTAATGAAACAAATTGGCCAGAAATATGAATTGTGAAAAGCCATCAAAAGATTACAATTTAGGAGAAAAATGTCGTGAAAATTCTAACATATAAAATCCAAATAGTTCCTTTTTCTGAAGGCTTTAAACATTTTTCTTAGGTTATAGAAAATATATTTAAAATTAAAATGAGATTAGCTGAGAATTTTGCATAGTTAATTAAGGAAATCTGAGCTTCCTTTTTCCTTTGGTGTTTGTATTTCTCTTTAATGTGCCAATAGCTGAGTTTTCCATAAAATGAGGACATACATTTAAGTTAGAACTCATTGGCATATTGCTTGGTTATCTTGGGTCGGCATTTTCTCTGGGAAGAAACACCTTTTGATTTTGGAACCAGAATGCCAGTTCCTGCCTTCTAGTCCAGGTACCATCCTCCCTGCATGCCTCTGCTCCCCCTCCCCCACTAGGGCTGATGTTGGCTTAGTCACTTGACTCAGTCAGTAAGTCAATATGACTTTGAGTGAGTTACTTAACATCATTCTGCTTCAGTGTTTTCAGCTGTAAAATGAAGACAATTGTATATGTCAAGGTGGTTTTGAGGAATAAATACGTAAATACAAGTAAAGTGCTTGGAAGATGGCCTGGCACATAATAACTACTCCATAGATGATAATTTATTTGTTTATTTATTTATTTATTTATTTTTGAGAGAAAGAGAGAGAGCACGAGCATAGGAGGGTCAGAGAGAGAGCGAGAGAGAGAGGAGAAAGAGAATCCCAAGCCGGCTCTACATTCAGCGAGGAGCCCAATGCGGGGCTTGATCTCACATCAGTGAGAGCATGACCTGAACCAAAATCAAGATGCTTAATCAGCTGAGCCCCCAGGCGCCCTAGATGATAATATTACTATTGTCAAATGTGGATATTTTGAGGAAAATATAGTGACAAATAGATTCTTAAAAAACTTTGGAAATTACCCTCTACAAATTCCAAGGAATATGAACATTGTCTCCATGAGGCCTTAGTGTTTGTAAAGTTCTTTGCCATTGAGGCCACTTGCTAGGCTTCCATTTATGCTTCCCTGTGTGAGGTATGGAGTTCATTTCTGAGGTGTTCCATTAATCATGAACTAGGAATGCTGTAAAGAAAAGAAGGTAGTTAGAAAATGAAGTAACATTTAATTTCCTAAAGCTAAACCTTTACTTGGAATTTTAACTTTGTTGAATTTCTAAGTAAGGAGATAAAAAGCTGTTCCATTCTTAGATTCACATTGTTCATAGGCAAAATGGAAAAAGGAATAGATAAAAATTACAATTTTGAGGGGAAAAGGACTTAAAAAATTTTTTTTAATGTTTATTTTTGAGAGAGAGACAGAGTGCAAGTGGGGGAGGGGCAGAGAGACAGAGAGGGACACACAGATTTCGAAGCAGGCTCCAGGCTCAGAGATGTCAGCACAGAGCCTGACATGGGGCTCGAACCCACAAACCATGAGATCATTACCTGAGCTGAGGTTGGATGCTTAACCGACTGAGCCACCCAGGTGCCCCAAAAGGACTTTTCTTTTATAATTGTCTACATCAATCAAATTCCATTAAGATGTTGTCTTAATGACCATTTTGTGTCTTCAGAGAATTGAGCAGATTTTGAACATGCTTTTTTTCCCCCCCTGTTAAAATATTTTGACCATCATATTGAACAGTATTTGGGTTTTATAAAAATAGAGGTAATTAATTGTGGAGTATTTTGATGTTCAGCAGGCAAAGGAAACATATTACTTTGTATAAACTGAAGTTAGTATGGAGTCTTTGAAATCTAAATTACTGAGCTATTAGCCTAAGGACAGACGTCTTAACGATTTACATTTCCTTTGGCCTGTAATAAACTACAGTGGTGGGATTAGCACAGAAGCATCCTATGTGTGAAACATTTGGGTCCTGTTTGGAAAGCATGATGGATCCAAAATTTCAGGTTTACTTTTGGGGTTACACTGATAAATTAGGAAACTTTCACCCCATTTTCCTCTTCTTGCTGTGGTCTAATTGGTTCATGGTGATAAAGACAGAAGCGTATGTTTTTGAGAAAGGTAAGCCTTCATTTTGGTTAAGTTTTAAATGGTCATCATCTCTGGAACTGTCACTGGGACCAAGTAATGTTTATTACTTCCATGTTGTTAACACGGGATGGGTCTGAAAGATGTGAAGTGAGGTTTATGTTTGGTTCTATTTTGTGGCTTCTTTGGGCTCCAGCCAAGGTAACTTGGTTTTATAAGGGCCAAGAGGACCTGCCTTGTAACCTCTTTTTTATAGCTGTTTTTATGTTTGTATCTGAAATCATCTGCCTTAAGGACAGAAGCTCTACTTTGCAGAGGAAAAAAACCAACTGTTTCTGATCTTAGCCAATGGACAATGATGGGAGTGGCCATGGGTGTATGTGTTTCCAGACACAGTTGTGTTTCATACCTGCTGTAGTTGTATTCAGATTGCCCAAGCAGATCTTGTGGCTTTTTGGCAGCGTTGCCTTGGGAAGATGGAAACACAGTAGGGGTAGTTTCTAATTAAGAAGGATCTCTAGGACTTCGGTCCAGAGGTCTTCTTTTTTGACCTGTGTGTGTCAGGTGGGGTGCGGGGTTTCCTGCTGTGGAGTGGGGAGAACCGTGTCATACCTTCACGGAGAAGGGAGAAAGCACCTGAGTGGCATACATGATTCAGAAGTGTCACATACCCAACTCCATCTTTACTTTTCCAAGGTTCTTCCTGTTGCACAGAGCTCTGGCCCTGCCCCTGGGGACTGTGGAACCCTCAGGGAGGAAGTTGCCACTCCTATGCCCTTTATTCTTCCTGTGCCCCTAGCTGAGATCTGTCGTGTGGGTCTGGGCCCCACCTTGAAATCACACTAGTACTTAGCTGTTTGCTTGGTGGTTCCTCCTCAGTGTCTGGCCTCCTGTAGGAAGTACTGGCTGGCGTGACTGCAGCTCCTGTTGACCCACAGAGGCACAGGGACAGATAGCCCAGACTGTAGAACCCAAAGAAAGCTCTGGGTGACCTCTGCTATTTAGCAGCTGCTCCTAGCACCAGTCACTGTGGCAACTGGGCTCTGTTTATGAAAATGAACGAGGACCTCAAGGCTGGGGCATTCACACCATAGACAGAGCTCCCCCTGGAAATACATTGCCTGCCAGATTGCCAGGGCTAAACCCAAACAAAGACATACCAAACAAAAGTAGCTGGAGAAGTATTCTGCCCTTGGGGGACATGCACATGGCCTAATTTGCCTGGTATCCTCCTTTACCCAACAGAACCATGCCAGAATGAGCTTATCTTGGTTATGCCAGAGAAAGGAGACAAAGACCCTGGTACTCCTATGGGTAATTTTCTGAGCATACACTTGTGTTGCAGGGCTGGTGTCTAGCTGTGGGTTTAGAAGGAAGTTTAGTACGAAGGATCTGACTTTTTGAAAATCTTATTTTAGGTTCTGCTTTTATGTAAACTGTAAAGCTATTTCTGGGTCTGCACCTTTAGAATTGACCTTTGTCTGGAGGAATAACTGAGTTTGGAGTTTGTCCTCTTTGAGTCCTTGGCTTTCACAGGGATGATCCAAACATTCCCCATGGGAAATGGTGAGCGATAGACATCTTTGAGCACCCTCTTAAACCCAGAGCTTCCTTTGAGGAGACTGCTATGTTCTGGGTGCTTCTAGCATTCTTAGGTTTTATGACTCCATGGCTGGGCCCTTCCAGCATATGTGTCTTTTAGCCTCATTTGTATGCTCACTGGGGTATAGATAGATGAAGCTATAGTCTGCATTGAATGTTCCCAGAGTTTGGAGCTGGAAGGACCCATAAAAATCATCAAACCACACTCCCCATTTTGTTTTTTTTTAATTTATTTATTTTTAGAGAGAAAGAGAGAGCATGAGCAGGGGAGGGGCAGAGAGAAGGAGAGAGAGAATCCCAAGCCAGCTCCGCACTGTTAGCCCAGAGCCCAGCTCATAGCTTGATCCTGTGAGCCATGAAATCATGACCTGAGTTAAAATCAAGAGTCAGACGCTTGGGAGCACCTGGGTACCTCTGTCAGTAGAGTGACCCACTTCAGCTCAGGTCATGATCTCCTGGTTTGTGAGTTTGAGCCTTGCGTTGGGCTCTGTGCTGACACCTCAGAGCCTGGAGCCTGCTTTGGATTCTGTGTTTCCCTCTCTCTCTGCCCCTCCCCTACTCACTTGCTCTCTCAAAAATAAATAAATATTAAAAGAGAGAGATGCTTAACTGAACCACCCAGGCTCCCTGCACACTCCTCTGTTTTAAAGATGTGTAAGCCAAGGCTAAAAGGTCACTCAGCTAGTTTGGCAGAGCTGGGTGCTCGGGTCTTTTAATGCTGATCCAGAGCTCCCTTCCCAACGCTATGTCTTGTCACTGTGAAAGGCTGATTGGGCTGTGGGTTAGGTGTCCTGGTAGAGGAGGGACAGATGGGGAAGTCGAGAGGGCTGGCTTTGATTTGCCAACAGAACAAAGATATTCAGGAATGACATATATTCAGAGAAAGAGGGACTCTCACATGTAAGCTAGCCTTAGCTTTAAAGTTTAAAATATCCAGGGTGCCTGAGTGGCTCAGTTGGTTAAGCATCTGACTTCGGCTCAGGTCATGATCTCACAGTTGGTGAGTTCGAGCCCTGCATTGGGTTCTGTGCTGACAGCTCAGAGCCTGGAACCTGCTTCAGATTCTGTATCTCCCTCTCTCTCTGCCCCTCCCCAACTTGTGTTCTCTCTCTCTCAAAAATAAATGAATAAATATTTTTTAAAAAATTGTTAAAGTTTAAAGTATCCATTCACAAGGTACCAGGCTGGCTCAGTCTGTAGAGCATGCAACTCTTGATCTCAGGGTTGTGAGTTCAAGCCCCACATTGGGCATAGTGCTTACTTAATAAAAATAAATAAAACAAAAAACTAAAATACCTATTCAGTGCATTGAGGAGGCCTTCAGGCCCCCCACCTGCTCTTCTTGATCTGATCAGATGTTAAGGAATTGGGATAAAAGGACCTGGGGTGGGGGGTGCTACTCGTGAGTGCTGTGAGAAGAATGTGAGCTTAAACCAGAGTCCCTTCCTAGAGGGATTCAAGCCTGCTGTACCCCATCAACCCTTTACTCCTTAACTTCCCCTATATGTCCTGGGGTTTGAACAGCTGCTGTTCCTCATGAAGGTGACCATCCTGAGGGACCCTTCACTGCAGGGAAGGGAGTGAAGCCAAGTGTACTGGGTCTTACTTCAATACTCAGGCCTTTGCCATTACTGGGGTGGCTGCCACTATTTGCTCATGATAATTCTTTATGAACTCTCTGTTGGTACACCAAACCAAATCAGTAGTGGTCTTCCTTTAGCTGAGGATTTAAGTTAAACTATAATCATAAGTACCCTTGTTGGTTTCCATTCATTTCAGTACTGCACATTTGTATTTTGGGGCATGGAGGTGATGTTTCTGCCCTGTCTTGGCTGAGGTACCCGTGTGAAATGTGAGTTTGCCTTTTGGTAAACTCTTCTCCAACCAGCTGATAAAGCTAAAGTACCGACCGGGTTGGTTGGTCATATTTGAGAGTTCATCATGGGCATGAATATTGGTACAGATGAATCCCTTGCTTCACCCTGTATAATTATAATCAAAGGAAGAAGCCCACTTTTCCAGGTTTATTCTATAACTATCAAGGCTTTCAAGTTCTCCTGGGGAAGGGATAAGGAAGAGTACTGCTACAGTATGCTCTGCACTGGTTCTGTCAGGCTTTGGAAAACAGACCTCAGGGTGATCTGAAAAGCCAGTACCCTGAACTAGCTGAAGCCATTAACCAAAATGATGTCTGGACAGTCTGGAGCTGAACAGGTTTCTGTAGTATCTATTTACAGTTAGCCAGTGAGGTTAATAACAACTTAGCCGGGAGCCAGTGCCTGCACTGGCCATAACTCACTTGTGTTCTGGACAGGGGTCAGAGAAACTGAATAGATTTATTCATTCAGGGAGCAGTGAGTAACAGCAGCCTTAGCTGCAAAACCAGCTCTTTTCAGCTTTTTGCTGACATGCACGATGATTGTTTTTAACAGGTTGGCTAAAAAATGAACCTGTGAAAGTCAAGGCTTTATTCCTCTCTATCCAACCCTCACGTGCTTTCTCATAGCTTCCTGTAGTCATTCAGTAAACATTTATCAAGTGCCTACTGTGTGCCAGGAACTGTGTTATCACAAACCAGTAACTTATTCTTAGTTAATGAATGATCTTATGCAGCAGGCACACAAAGAAGCCTTAAGAAGGGGTGGATAATTGGGATCTTTTATGTCTCTTCTTGCATATTCTTTGGTGCCTTCACATCGGGGAAAGGAAGTGGAAGTCAACTTAAATTAGTTTATTTTGGTAATAGCAGTTTTAGAAAAGGTTTGGAGAAGGAAATTGAAACTATTGAGAAGTAGGAGGTTTGGGGATTACTGCTGGAGTTTTCCTATTCCTTCTAGCCCAGGGACTTTGTCCCAGTTACCACTGATAATGGACCCTTTTCATGTTTAACTGTCTTGTCAGTAAGTCAGTGACACATGCTGAGAATAGAAACCAGTACCATTCCATGTTGTAATCGCCAGTCTATACACGCCCTACTGGTTCTGTTGTTGTGATTGTTGCTATGATGCTTAGCGTCAAATGCTTAGCCATTTGCCTGGCATTTGACATCACACCTACAGGGTCCCTACTACAAGCTTACCTTCCTTGGAATCCCAGGACCTTTTCCACATTGACACCACAGGAAGTGGTGGAGGAGAAGGGATAGGAGCCTTCCCTCGATAAAACGATAAAACGTGGCCTTTGTTTGAGGCAATAAAGGGAACTGTGTTCATCTGTTTTAATAGGGAAGCCCTTTGCTTAGGTAATTTTTTTTCTGTTAAATTCTGTTTTTTCAAGTATTTAGGGTTAAGTGTAACTTTGTCCATTGTTTTCTGTTCTTCCGAAATATGTGACTTGCAATGGTTGACTATATGCTAGATCTTCTGGTAGGAAATTAAACACAGGTGTAGCCTCTAGTCTCCGCTCCATAGATGCTCCCTGACCCATGAGGGAAGACAGAACATCAGATGGCATGTTGAGAAGCTTTAAAAAAAAATGTTTATTTTTCAGAGAGCTCAAGCAGGGGATGGGCGGGGCAGAGACAGAGAGACAGAGGATCAGAAGTGGGCTCTTCGCTGACAGCACTGAGCCCCACGTGGGGCTTGAACTCATGAACCTTGAGATCATGACCTGAGCGGAAGTCTGATACTCAACTGACTGAGCCACCCAGTTGCCCGAGGCTGTTTTCACTTTACCAGGCATAGGGTTATCTTAACTGAAAACAGATCTCCTGATGGTTGTAGGAATGTCTTAGTAGATATCAGTGCTTGTTCATAGTTCCAGGAAGAGTGATGTGATGCTATCTTTGGCTCTCTTAAGGGTGATAGAGCCTCTTTCTCTTTCCCCAACCCCCCAGCATGCCTCTGCCTCTCTTCGCACTCATTGGTGAATTGATGTAGTGCCATCTATCCTTGAACCAGCCACTGGCAATGAGTAATAGAGTTGCCATGACTGGCTTAGACTGATCAGCTAGATAATCAATGACATTACTTACCATAGGGGTCTCCTGCGAAAATAAACGTGAGGAGACCTTCCAGTAGAAGAAATGCACATCTAGTAGGACCCTGTAAGGATAAGAGGTCAAAGACAAAGTAATGGAGAAGAGGTCCTGGCTCTTGTTGGTGTTCCCTCAGTTCCCTAGATAGCCTTATAGGGGGCCTTCTAATGTGGTGCTACACTGTGTACCTGCCTCTCTCCCTACTCCTAGAGTATAGCTTCGTAAGGCTAAGGTACTCTGTCTTAATATTTGTGGTCACCATACCTGTCATATATGGGATTTGAACATATTGAATGAAAATAGATGTTTTAAATTTTTTCATGTTTAATTTTTATCAAACATTCCTTGAAATAACTGTACCATTGACATCTTATTTGTTAAATATTTTATAACACCTTAGAAATACAACTCACATACTGTATAATTCATCCATTTAGAGTGGTTACAATTCACTGGATTTTAGTATGTCCATTCACAGAATTGCCCAACCACCACCTAGTCAATTTTAGAACATTTTCATCACTCCAAAAAGAAATACCATACCCTTTAACTGTCACTCCCCACTGTACCCCTCCTCTAGCACCTGACAACCACTAATATGTTTCCTGTTTCTATGGAGTTGCTTCTTCTGGACATCCCATGCAGTCATTCAGTCTGTGAGTTTTTGTGTCTGGCTTCTTTTACTTAGCATAATGTCTTCAAGGGTCATCCGTATAGTAGCCTATATCAGCACTTCACTCATTTTTTATGGCCCTATAGTATTCCATTGTATGTGTGTAGCACATTTTCTTAATCCATTATCAGTTGGTAGACATTTGTGTTGTTTCTAGTTTGGGGCTATTACAAATAATGCTGCTAAGAACATTTGTGTACTTGATGTGTGGGCATATGTTTTTATTTCTCTTGGATATATGTACACCTAGGTGTAGAACTGCTGACTCAGGTGGTAATTCCATGTCTAACCTCTTGAGGGACTGCCAAACTGGTTTCCTCAGTGGTTACATTTTACATTCCCAGCTGCCATATATGAAGCTCTAGTTTCTCTACATCCTTGCCAGCCCTTGTTGTTATTTGTCTTTTTGATAATAGCCATCCTAATGGGTATCAAGGGGTATCTCCTTGTGTGTTCATTGATTAAAAAAAAATAAACATTTAGTTGGTTGTGTCAGAAGCTCCCTGTTAGGTGTGAAGACACAGAGATGAGTAACCTTGACCTTTTCTGCCTCTCTGATCTCACCTTCTTCATGTCTTTCCTCTTAATTGGTGTTTCATACCACTAAATTGTTTTGTAGTCTCTACATTACCATGGTATTACTTACCTCTAGACCTTTGCTTGTGTTCTTCCCTCTGCCTGGAATATGAATACGAATGCTAAGCTAAGAATAATAGTAGTGATACTGCTCAACTCTTTTTTTAATTTTTTAAAAATTTTTATTTACTCTTGAAAAAGAGAGAAAGAAAACATGAGTGGGGGAGGGGCAGAGAGAGAGGGAGACACAGAATCCGAAGTAGGCTCCAGACTCTGAGCTGTCAGCAAGCCCGATGTCGGGCTCGAACTCATGATCTGTGAGATCATGACCTGAGTGAAGTTGGTTGCCCAACTGACTGAGCCACCCAGGTGCCCCAATACCGGTTAACTCTTATACAGCCAGTAAATCATAGAGCTGGCAGTTGGCTCCAGAGTCTGCGTTCTTAGTGCATAAGTACTGTGCTATATATTTTTCTCTTTTAAGTTTAGCTTTGTTGAAGTAAAATTTACATAGACTAAAATGCATACATTTTAAGGGTACAGTTTGATGAGTTTTGATAATATGTATATAGCTCTTAAACCACCACTTCTATCAAGTTAGGGAAGATACAGGTTTTTTTCCTGTCACTCTCTCCCTTTCCCCTTTGCCTGTGTTCCTTTGTGGTGAGTATCCCCGTTCCCAGGCTTAGTGACCTGCTTTCTGTCACTAAAGATTAGTCTTGCCTATTCCAGAATTTCATGTACTCTCTTGAGTCTGGCTCCTTTTGTTCAGCAACACGTATTTGAGAGTTAACCAACAAATTGTTTTATGTATCAGTGGTTTGTTCTTTTTTGATGCTGAGCATATCCATTGTACAGATATACCTCAATTTGTTTATTCATTCACCTGTTGATGGGCATTTGATTGTTCCCTTTTATTATGAAAAAAATGGTATAAACATTTTGCAAACATTTCTTTTTTATGGACATATGTTCTAATTTTTCTTGGATAAACACCTACAAGTGCAATTGCTCTGTTGTATGGTAAGTGTATGCTTAGCCTTATAAGAAACTGCCACCCAGTTCTCCAAACTAGATACATTTATATTGATTTAAATTTTTTAATTTAATTTTTTTAAAGTAAGCTCTGTGCCCGACGTGGGGCTTGGACTCATGACCCTGAGATCAAGAGTTGCATGCTCTACCAATTGAGCCAGCCAGGTGCCCCCTATATTGATTTTGATACAGATTTGTCCTTTCTTCTCCTTTTTGCTTGTGTAACTTCAACTAATTTTTTTCTTTAATGTTATCTTTTAAAAAGTTTTATTAAGTAACTTCTATACCCAATGTGGGGCTCGAATTCACACCCCCAACATAAAGACTTGCTTGTTTTTCCAACTGAACCACCCAGGCACCCCTCAACCGAGTCTTAGCAGTTACCTTGGACACCACCTGTTCGGAAGGCTTTTTTGACACTTTTCATCTTTCCCTTTTTTGAGGTAGATTAGGGAGGTTCCTCTTCCATGTCCCCATGGCACCTTGGTTATCGAAATTGTTCACTTGCCCATCTTTCCATCAGACTGTGAGCTTCTTGAAGATGGAGAAAGTGCTGTTATGTCTGTATCCCTAGCACGTTGTGTGATACCTAATAACATCTAGCTAGAGACTCAATAAATGTTTGTGAATGGGTGACTGATTGGCACAGTCTTCAGTTTACAAGAGAGTTTATGACCCTGTAGGGGAGATAAAACAGGCATGCAAATAACTGTAATGTAAAGTAGAAATTGATAAAGGTGAACAAGAAACTCTATGGGAATTCAGAGAATTATTTTTTTTTAAGTTTATTTATTTTGAGAGAGAGAGAGAGCTAGAGAGTGTTGGCATGTGCTCACAGGCGAAGGACAGGCACACGGAGAAGGAGAGAGAGAATCCCAGGCAAGCTTTGTGTTGACAGAGCCCAACACTGGGCTCACCCTCACGAACCCGTGAGATCATGACCTGAGACAAGGTCAAGAGTTGGATGCTTAACTGACTGAGCCACCCAGAGAGATGGCTTTTAATGGCGATGGTTTGGGAAGGTTAGTAAGGGAGGTGGAATTTCAACTGAGCCCCAAAAGATAGATTTAGATGTATAGAGATACTATTGATTCTAAAAGGATTTAGCTTGAGTTTCTGTTCCAAAAGATCAGGGAGGCCAGAGGATGAAGGCTGTGCCTGGGCTGGTTATACCAAGATTCTGTTTTGTAATGCTTTGCTATTCCCAGCAGGGACTAGGTACTAGGTACTAGTACCAGCAGGTGTTAGGAGATTCTGTTTGTCAGAATATGAATGTGTCTATCTGTGTGTCTTTCTGTCTATTATCTCTCCAAATTCTCATAGCTTCTCTTATCCTCTTCTCACTCTGCGATGTGATAACTGTCACACAAGTCAACACTGCCAACGCCCTGCCTTGGAGGTTGTCTCATCTCTATGGTCCCAGACACCTGGCTGCACTTTTCAGCATGTTTGTCTACTTCTCTTTTTTATTGTATGTTCATAGAATATTAGAACTGGAAGCTTCCAAAATAATCAGATATCAGGATCTCATATTACAGATGAGTATTGACCTTGAGACCCATGTAGTTGCCTGGTAAATAATGGTATATTAAAAGCTGCCATTTGTTGAGCACTTTAGTCTGTGTCATGTAATCCCCGTGATAGCCTTGCACAGTATAGATATGTCTGCATTTTATAAATGAGAAAACCGAGGCAAAGTCTCTGATGGTACAGAATTGAGGAGTCAAAGCCAGGTTTTTTGTTTTGTTTGTTTTTTTTTTTCTACTTCTACCTCCTACTGAGCCCAGGCAAGCTCCCAGGTCTGCTGGGTCAGTGGCCATAGAGAAAGAGGAGGTTGGGCCAAAGCCCTCAAGTAGAGGACAGGCTATTGTCACACAAGTGGTGTAGACCAGGATTCTCTGCTGCCTAGAGAGATACTGGAGTGGTGGTTTCTTTGAACCACATATGATGCTGCCCAAAATAAGACTTCCAGAGCAGAAAACTAATCAACAGCATTGGCTATAATCAAAACTATTTGTATGACAGAGTATATGTTTTTAGTTTTTAATTAGGTACATAAAGCTGTTTTTAGGGCACTTGGGCGGCTCAGTTGGGTGGCACTTGGGTAGCACCCAACTCTTGGTTTCAGCTCAGGTGATGATCTGATAGTTCCCTGAGTTCGAGTCCCACGTCGCAGAGGGGCTCCCTCCCTCTCTGTCTCAAAATAAGTACATAAACTTAAAAAAAACTTTTAATTATACAAGTAATACTTAAAATACATTTGCATGGTAAAAACTTAAATAACGTAGAAAGACAAAGAGCAAAGTCCCAGTGGCCATTCATCTCCCTGACCCCACTCTAGCACCACCCCCACCATAGGTAAGGACTCTTTACAGTTACAGTTATGTATTCAGTCCTTTTTCTATGCACTTATCTACCTATACACATCATTGTAGGAAGTTGATAGGTCATATCATTCTTTACATATTTTTCTATAATTTTTTAAAAAGCTTAACAATATGTCATTAAGATGTTTCTGTCAGTACAAATAGCACTGTTTTAACTGTAGTGTATATATTTCATGGTACAGATGTACCCTCATGAACATTTAAGTTACTGCTAGTATTTGTCTATTGTAAATACTATGGCAGTTAACACCTATGCCTGTAACACTGTAATACCTTTACAGTTATGTTGTAAAGTTATGGTGTAATTACAGTTATGGTGTAATACCTTTACAGAGGTTTTGGGCACTTTGGTTGCTGCCCAAACCTGGCTATTTGGCAAAGGGCTCAGAATATTCTTATTGGCCTTTATTGTTGAATGATCACACCCTCTGAAAAGTATTAATTGAGCTTTCTGGTTGCTTCATAGGCAAAACGTTAGTAACTACTTAATACGTGCTAGGTTCTTCCTTATGTATTATCTCATTTAAATCTTTTAAGAATTGCATGAAAAATGTGCTACTATTTACCATTTATCTGAAACTAAGACTTGGGAAGATTGTGACTTGCATACAGTGACATGCCTTCTAAGAACCTAATTCAGAATTTGAACCCTTGTCTTCTGATTACCAATTCAGTGTCTCTTTCTCCATTGTTCTGAAGCTGGTCCATTCTCTTCTTAAAGTCTTTAAGGAGAAAAATTATAGGAAGTAAAATGTCTTTGGAATAATGCATGATAGTGTGAGTAGAGAAAGGAAGAGTGGGCATCCTCTTGATTGGGGGTAGGAGAAGTGAAGCCTCTTTTCCTATCATCAGGCTTGGAGGTGTGATTCATGTCTTCAGGAGGCTGTAATAGAGGCTACACTGGACAGGCCTTTGTGCCCTGACAGCAATGTCCTGCTTTTGTAGGGCTGTGGATTTACTATTCATGCTAAAAAAATGAATCATCACTAGGAAACGCTGTATGTTTAGAAGCACCTGACTCATGGAGGCCCTCCCCCAACAGGAGAATGGCCCTCAGTGGACAAATTGTCTTAGCTTCCTTTGAAAACAAAAGTTTCTCACTTCTGTATGGATTAAAGGTTATTTTCAACCTGTGGGATGCCTTAGCTCACTGAGAAGTGGCCCTTTTTACAGGGACAATGAAGTGGAGTGATAGTCAGAATTGAAGGGTTGAATTTTTTGTTTTGTTTTTAATGTTTATTCTTGAGAGAGAGAGAGAGAGAGAGAGAGGGAGGGGGCGGAGTGTGAGTGGGGGAGGGGCAGGGAGTGTGGGAGACACAGAATCCAAAGCAGACTCCAGGCTCTGAGCTGTCAGCACAGAGCCTGACGCGGGGCTCGAACCCATGAACCATGAGATCACGACCTGAGCCAAAGTCAGGTGGTCAACGAACTGAGCCACCCAAGCACCCCTGAAAGGTTGTTTTTAACTCTTCCAGGACCCTGTGTTTGTGGGTCTCCTGAAGTAGGTGTGAGCAGCCTTTCCTCCTAGAGGTGAAGTTGAGCAATTCAGAAAGAGGAATCAGTTCTACTTTTCTGGCAAAATGTCCTGTGTTCATGGAGCATCCTATTGGCAGTAAAATCAGAAATTTAAAAATAAGTCATCAAATATACTTGAGGAGGAAAGCTAAGAAAACCTGAAAAAATGGAAACACAACAGAATATAAACCCCTTAGAGAATAAATAATGTTCTTATAATGAATGTGTCAGCATTTTTAACAGATGTGTGTTCAAGTGTGTGTTGATTCAGTATGTATGTAAAGTCACAAGCACAAATGTAGTCAATGTTTACATTAAACCCCCCACCTCCAAAACACACACATGAAAGGCCCCTCTTGTGTATGTGCAATTACATCTCTGAATACTCCCTTGGTCCCTTTTTCCTCCTCCTTTCCCCAAACACATATTTTGCTTACTTCCCTAAAGATATATGAGAGAACATACTCAATTGACTCACACCTCTCCAAGTAGTGTATAAAGCATAATGTTTTGAAACACCAGGGGCACAGGTCCACGGGGAATCCGAAATGCCATCTTCCAGCCACAACTGTGCTGGAAAGAAAATAGAAAACAATGAGGCATGTGCAGAGTCAGCTCTTTGTGTCTCAGCTCAGCAGTTTTCCTGCTGTCCTAAACTTCACTTAAAAAAAAAAAAAGCTGGGCAAAAGAGGAAATGATCCAGTTTTTAAAAATTTTGATATAAAATAGCAGTTTAGGGTTGTGGGGACACTTACTAAAAAAACAGAGCTTAGTTAGTGGTGAGAAGTCTCACTGTTCTTTGCTTGGTTGTGAGGACTTGTGTGTGTGCACACATAATATAATACACACCTTACCACATGCATAAAAATAAACCCAGCTGTGAATTTTTTTGGTGGTGTGGTATAAGCTGCATTTGGTCATCATGAAGCATAGGCTTTATTTTTGCTTCTGCTGCCCACTTGCTGTGGAATCTTGGAAATGCTATTTTATTCCTTAATCAATCAAATAATTCTATTTAACACATCCTTTTTGAGTGCTTATTATGTGCAAGGCCCTATCTAGGGGCTGGGGAGGTGTGTGTGTGTGTTTTAATTTTTTTATTTTGAAAGAGGGTGAGCAGGGGAGAGGCAGAGAGAGGATGGGGAGGATCCCAAGCAGGCTCTACGTGCTCACCATGGAGCCCAACATGGGGCTTGAACTCACAAACTGCAACATCATAACTTGAGCTGAAATCAAGAGTTGGACGCTTAACCAACTGAGCCACCCAAGGGCTGGGGGGATTAATAAGAAAACGCTTTCTTGACTCTAATATGCTTAGATGCTGGGGGAATCACACAGCTTGGTGCTTTGGTCTATGCCCATCAGAAAAAAACCCGCCTGATGTAGGAATTCAGAGAAAGGGTTAAGGTTATGTCTAGCTTAGAGGCTTCATGCAGGCAGTGAAGACCCATTAAGGTGAGCTTTAAAGTGTGCATGGGCCATCAGCATATTAGGGACGGAGAGTGAAGATTAGGTGCTGAATCTGGGGAAACAGGAGGTCTTTTGGATGACCAGGCCCCAGAAGAAAGTGGGGCTGTGTTGTGGTAGGTTCTGAGTGCCAAACTAAACTGTCCCTTAATTTCTCTGGGCCTTAATTTCCTCATCTGAGGAAATGTGTTTTTATTTCAATGTGCCAAAGAAAGCGAGTATTATGTTTGCACCCTAGGCATGCAAATTGCCACTGGTCTTGTACCTTAGTGCTTGAAGACAATTAGGGTGTTAGCCCTTTATGAAAAGTAGACAGCAAAACTCCCTGCACCCCGCACTTGCCTCCTTGTTTTTCCATTTCAGCACCATTATCACTAGCATACTATTTACTATAGGAAGGACTTACAGAAACTTGTTTGGTAAATAGGAAGAAAACCCTAAGTGATGTGTCCAACCATTTTCATGAATGCTGCAGGAATCCAAATATACATTCTGTAGTTTACATTGAAAACTTCATTAGTGAAGTGTTATGTCAAACATCTGTATATGTGTCTGTAAAAGGAGAAAAGCCAAGGCAGAGGGAAATGTGAACATCAAATACATTCTTGTTTTCTCCCTATTATCAGTAGCATCTTTCAGAAAGTACTGATTAGAGATGAAGGCTGTTTCCAGTTGTTGGTTTACTTGCCTCATAGCATACGAAGTCAAGGCTGGGCTGGGGGCCACCTTCCAGAAGGCAGGGACTTCCTTTCTGACTGGAAATAATCCTGTTTTTTTTTTGTTTTTTGTTTTTTGTGTTTTTTTTTTGACCTTCAGAATACTCATGGTCTTGCTGGAGTATATGGGCCAACATTTGCCCTGGCAAGGCCAGGGCAGTTTAAGATTGGTGTCTACAGAGATTGCTTTATAGGCAGTTAAAAGTAGTGGGAGGAAGGTGACTGTAGTAACTCAGACATTTACATCCTTTCCGGCCTAAAAATCAAGGGGATGATTTAAAATGGGCAGTATTTGAAAACAAACAAACACCAACAATAACAAAACACTTCTTGCAGTTCCTATTTGTCTAAATTTTTAAGAACTTTGCCAAGGTCAGAGTGTTCTTTTCCAAGTGACCTTGTCATGAAGAGGGATTGCATCTTATTTATTACACTGCACTAATATCTGCAGTCTTCTCCTAAAGATTGGCAAATATGGACGTTAGAAAACACAATTTCCATGCCTTTTGAACAGTATGTTCTTTATGATGCTTTGTTTGTAAAAAATACTGTCAGGTGGCTAGGGATTTTAATTAACACACTAATGCTTACTGGAGTTAGACTTCATGGTAGCTTTTTTTTTTTCCCCATCAAGTTAGAAGCAGAGTCCAAAGCCTAACATAGAGCTAAAAATTATTGTTCTTATTTTATTTTATTTTATTTTATTTTATTAAGTTTTATTTATTTTGAGAGAGAGAGAGAGAGAGCATGAATGGGGGAGGGCAGAGAGAGAGCGAGAGAGAATCCCAAGCAGAATTCTCAAGAGAATCCTGAGCCCCCGTTGTGGGCCTCAAACTCATGAACCTTGAGATCATGACCTGAGCTGAAACTAAGAGTTGGACGCTTAACCAACTAAGCCATCCAGGCACCCCTGTTCTTATTTTAAAGCAAATATGTAACTAGAGTTCTTGTATACTGGGTTCTTGAGTTCCCAGTGAGGTCAGTAGTTCTCACTACTTAGGGTCACAGTTTGATTCTTTCAGATACATAATTGAAGAGATGATAAATGATAAGGTACTCAGTGATTATATTAATTCATATGTGGTGACATGAAGATGTTTTCTTTAATAAGAATATCTGTTATATAAAAAGAAATCCTATCCTAGTAGAGTTGAAATCCTATATTAGTTCAGGGAAAAAAGGGGTGAAATAAGTATGTTTGATTCTGCTTACATAAAGGGATATAAAAAATGCATGTTACTAAATTTCTTAATACTTCATTTTGCTCTTGATGTGCTCCTACCAGGTAAAGCTATATGTGAATGTTAATGCTTGTAGCATGAGTCTAAAGTTTCAGTTGAGGCCAATAGGTGGAAACCATAGTCTCTAGTGATTTTCAAAATAAAATCCCATAAAGGCCTCAATTTAAAAAAAGTGAACATGTTGGAGGCGCCTGGGTGGCTCAGTCAGTTGAGCATCTGACTCTTGATTTCAGCTCAGGTCATGATCTCACGGTTCGTAGGTTCAAGCCCTGCATCGGGTGCTATGCTGAGAGCATGGAGCCTGTTTGGAATTCTCTCTCCCCACTCCTCTCTCTCTACCCCTCCCCCCCCCAAATAAATAAATAAACGTCCTTTTTTTTAATAAAATAAAATATTAAAAAAAAGTTAATATTTTGGAATCCAAGAAGAATCTGACACTGTCTAATCACCGTTGGGTTAATTCCAACATCGGCACTGTGCACTAGCTCATTTTGTTGGCTTTTAGTTGTGTGACTGTTTGCTGGTCACTGAGTTACAAAAGGGAAAAATTCGATAAGAAAAAGAATAGATACAGAAAAATATGTTGTACAGTTTTATTCAGTCCATAGTTCTACATATTTGCTTACTGTAGTTGAGAAAGTCAGGAGTGGTAAGTGAAGTGCAAGGGTTAATATGAAAAATAATTGAGAAAAATGAGTAGAAAGAAAGAAAAATAGATGTTTTGATACTCTTTGTCAAATGTTTTTCCAAAGACCAGCCTCAGATTTAAAGTATTACGCAGCTGTAGGCTTTGGCCTCCAGTACTTTTCTGATAGGAATTCAGCCTTGAGTTGAACTTTCAAATAGGTTATTTTCTTTTCTTTTTTCTTCTTCTTTTTAATGTTTATTGATTTTTGAGAGAGAGAGAGAGAGAGAGAGAACACACAAGTTGGGGAGGGGCAGAGAGAGAGGGAGACACAGAATCTGAAGCAGGCTCTGGGCTCCGAGCTGTCAGCACAGAGCCTGACATGGGGCTCAACCTCACCAACTGTGAGATCATGACCTAAGCCGAAGTCGGAAGCTTAACTGACTGAGCCACCCAGGTGCCTCTTCTTTTTTTCTTTTTAATTACTAACTGACCTATCTGTTGTAGTTTGTTGATCTATTTTCTCCTCTTCATCCCCTCCTGTTGCTTTCTTCATGAGCTGCTGTCTGTTCTGGAATTCTGGGCATCCACATGTAGAATTTGGGTTCCCTGCCTCTGCCTTCACCAGGGATGGAGAAAAATCTGACCCAGTATTTCACTTTACAAGTTTAATTGTGGAAAATGTTGGGGTTCGAAGCTGATGGCCAAGAAAGAATTCTTGAGACATCTTTGGTGCAAAAAGGTGGTTTTGTTAAAGTTCGGGGCAGGATCTGTGGACAGAAAGAGACACGCTGGCGTTGTGAAGAGTGACTGATTATTTATCTTCAGGTTGGGAGAGGGTTAGGGATAGCAGAAGTCGCTAAGGTATTTTGGAAACGAGGTTTCCCAGGATGTAGAGGGGCTAGCTGCTGTTAGGAAAAGGTCATTTATTGCTGTTTAGTAAAAACTCAGTCATGAGTCCATTCAGATGTACTCAGGGGGCCAAAAGCTTGGAGTAGGATTGCCAACATGTATTTTGTTGGGGGTGGGGGAGTAGAGATAAAGGAAGTTTCAAAAGTAATTTTTATATGTTAAAGTAGACTTACAGGGTCCTGGGGGGTTGGGATAATGTTAAGCCAAGATTCCCTTTCACCTTTAGGAAAGTGTCATTATTGAGGCAGCTGAGCTCCTAGAGGACGGTCACTGTCTGTTTCAAGGATTTGACTGTCAGTGGGCTGAGTTGTAAGGAAATTTAATTTTTTTTTTTTTTTGCCTTCATTTCTCACATCAGATTGGACTCGAAAGGGTTCTAATCCACAGTTATTTTTTTCCATGTTCCTATTTGTTAAAAAAATTTTTTTTTGATGTTTATTTTTGACACAGAGACAGGGCATGAGTAGGGGGAGGGTCAAAGAGAGAGGAAGACACAGAATCCGAAGCAGGCTCCAAGCTCTGAGCTGTTAGCATAGAGCCTGATGCGGGGCTTGAACTCACAGACTGTGAGATGATGACCTGAGCTGAAGTCAGACACTTAACTGAGCCACCCAGGTGGCCCATCATGTTCCTATTTCTAAAGCCCCCTCTTTACATAATTAATACTTGCATTTCCACTGGGGAGGGTCCTCCACTCCTTTGTCTTTGCTTAGCCTTTTTTCAGGAAGGGTCTTTTAGGATGGGTCTTAACTGCAACCAGTTTCTTTCCTCGTTAACCAATTATATACTAAAGCCATTAAAGTCCAAACTTTTTGTTAGGCAGTTCTAATTGATCAGTCTCTTATGTAGGTATCTTGCTTTTAAGCTTCTAGAATTCTTTGCTATCTATTACTTTAGTTTGCTTTAGCAATATAGGTAGTATTAGCCCTAGTTTGTAGGTGGCCCACATCAAGCAGCTTGTTACTGGCAGGGCTGAGACTAGAACCCCAGTCTTCTAACCCTGTGTTCAGCCTTCTTTCATTTAAATTCTTAAGGTCTGTTATGTTGTGAGCTGCCTTTTTTTTTTTTTTTTTTTTTTGAGAGGGAGGGTAGGATGAGGAGAAAGGATGTGATTTTCTACTGATTTTTCATATATTTATTGGTAATATTTTCATATTTGTGTAGGGGTTCCTGACTTAATTAAAGAAAAAAAAGCTTTCAAATGCCTGATCTCATTTGTTTCCTAACAAGCGTGGAGATTAGCCAGGATAAGTATTATCCCTGTTTTAAAGATGAGAAAACTGAGGCTCAGGGAAGCGATAGGTTTTTAATGAAATTGGAGTTGTGACCCAGACATGGTTGGACCAAGACTAAAGTGAATGAGAATTACATATGAGCTTTTCCTTTCTGGAACATACGTGGATGGAGCCCTTGTTATGTGTCATTTGCTGTGTTGGATGTTGTAGACTCAGAAATAAACTGTTTTTAGATTGGTATAGTACAGGTTCTTAGAGTTGACTGGGGTAGTACTTGTAGTTAGCTTTGTTTAAGGAAGTAATGTGTCTAGTATGGAGGAGGTGGTGAATTTGCAAGACTTTAAGTTACAAAACTATAGCCAGATGTATGTTTACCTCTGTGAGTGCCTGTTTTATTTGCTGGTTTATTCATTCCTATGCATTAGGATAAAAAAATAAATATAGTTCTGTTTTGGCTCCCTGAAATAGTTTTTATATTTTCTGGAATTTCCTCACTTATTGTCTTTAATATTCCAAAGTTTTATTATGACTCATTTGGGCCATGCAATAATAGAAGAAGTAGGAGTAGGCCTGTTTGAAGAGGCTCATTAAGTAATTTGGAGGAAATATATTTTTGAAGCCTGTAAATGCTAATTTTGTTCTTGGTCTTGAGATTTGTTTCATGAGTGTCAGTTCTGCATATTCTTGTATGTTTTGGATGAGAGAGGGTGAAAATTTAGGAGTTAAAAGAGCATAGTTAAATTTTTCTCTTTGGCTTAAATATGTAGTTTTACTATAAACTACTGAAAGTTTCCTGTTCTTGTTTAATAAAAAAAGTGCACTTCCATTCATTGTTTCCATGTAACTTCCTATGCTTTTTACAGTAAAAAAAGGTCAAAATTTAGGATAAATTATGCGTTATCTCTGGGGCAAAGAAACCCTATTTCATTTAAGAAAAGAGCTTTACAAAGTGAGCCTTCTCAGAGTCTGTGATCCTGCAACAGTCCTCAGTATGTGCCTTTTAAAAAAAAAATTTTTTTTTTTTTTTAAACATAATCATGGTTTGCAAGGATTGCAGTCTGACCCGTACTTCTAACTAACATCAGAAGGCAGGGAAGATTCCATGTCATGACTTGATTTTAGAAAGCTGCAGATCATAACACTGTTCTAAGGAGGGGCTTTTTGAGTGGCTTTGTGTGTTTTCTTTGTAACGTGGATGTTCAGCCTGCAGCCTGCCCTACACTGTACTGTACAGAATAGATCGTTTGTACTGACTTGAAAACAGGGACCCCTGGTAGCAGTGTCTGGTCGCAGTGACAGTGTCCACTATCACTGGTGGGAGAGTGAAGGCGGGAAGGAATAGTGATTACAAGTTCCACTGAGAAACTACAGTGTAGAAGAATGTGCAGATGATGCTAAAATTGTAATTAATCTGGGATGTGTGGGTCAAATATGTGTTCATCCTGAAAAATAAAAAAGAGGGGGAGACATCACTAGACCCTTCCTTCCTAACTTCCTAACTCCCTTCCTTCTTTCCTTCCTTCCTTTTCTTCCTAACTTTCCTTCCTTTCCTTCTTTCTATACCTACATACACATACGCACACACATACACACACACACAAGATACCTAGTCATGTATTTGCTTTCTCTTTCTCTTGAAAAGAGAATATTTCTAAAATGCTTGAAACCTTAGGACAATAGAAGAGTAGGACCTTTAGCACAGTTTTTGTGTGAACTCAATTCCCAGCAGTTCACCCTTAGTGCATACGTTTCACTTTCTTTGATGGCTTGCCATTCAAATTAGATTTTGTGTGGAGAGTGTCACTGATATTATTGCTAATATTGTCACTAATGTTGTTACACAGTGTCACTTTTATAGTAGGTTTGTGCATCCATAACACCTGAAGGAAACCAAAGTATTTGGTGAGTTACAAGGAAGATAAGTGTCAGAAGTCCATAGGGGTTACTCGGTAGGTGGGACTGCCCTTGTCCAAGCTTGTTGACTTAGAATTGAGTGTGAAAGGTGATGTGTGATGGGCTTGGGGCAGAGAGACAGACCTGCAGTCAGTTGAGGAAAACAGAAGTATAAAAAGTATAGGCAGAATTATACAACACAAATAGGGGACCATTTGGTGTAGAGACAAAAACGAAATACCATAGCAAAGTTTAATAACCTGTCATTAGTATGCATAATGATGACCCCAAGTACTCAAAAAAATTAATGGTATTCAGGATGCTCAAAATATTTAAGGTGGCTAGGAAATAATTTTGTATATAGTACATTTTAGGTAGATTTCCTGCAAAAATTACTTAAGTCACTTTCTTGAAAGGAGTAAAGCCTTACTTATTTGGAAGATTTGCTTATGTGGATATCTCATTCCCAGTCAGTGCTGAATAAATGAGGCATTTATTGTGTGGTGGTAAGGTGATTCTTTGGGCCAGATGAAGTAAGGTGGGAAGAAAGGAATATGATGTAAAATACTGGGCGCAGGAATTAATTATTACCTTAAATAATGGATGAAACTTGGGTACATTTTTCTCTGCAAATCTTGAAACAAAGTCCTTTTTGTTTTAGGAATTGGCATGCAAAGGATTTCATTTTCAAATTGACCATTTGAAAGTATTAGAGCTTGTCTACATGTGAGAAAGGTGAATTCTCTCTGGCAGAGTGGTTTCCGAAGGTTCACTTGGGAGGAAAGGAGAGGAGCTAGTTGATCCAGAGTGGAAAAACACCGAAGAAAAGTTTCCCCCTAAAGAACACACAGATTTCCGAAAAACAGAAATTGCTTTGATTGAATGTGACAAACTTTAAAAAAAAAAAAAAAAAGTCAAGCTTTGAAACATCCTATGACACATCTGTTTTGAAAGGTTACTTTGTCAGATACAGATGTGTGTTTGACAGTACTTTACTGTGTGTGAGGTTTTGTTATGAGCATGCTCAGTAGGTGTTTTTTCTGAACAGGTATCCCTTTATCTCAGTTCTAAATTTTGGGGAGAGTTTACTCAACAGCAGTACAATTATTTCTTATATTTGTCTTTAGGTTAAACACAATTTGATTGAATCAAATCCCTCCCTTCTAGCATTTTGTTAAACTGATAACTCTGTTTAGATTTTACCTTTTCAGAAGTTGTTTGTTGACCCAGCATAGCAAAATCTAAAACTTTTCTTTTTGGGGGGGGGGGGAACTTTTTAAAAAGTAATCTCCACACCAAACTTGGGGCTCAAACCCACAACCCCAAGATCAAGAGTCCCACGCTCTGCTGACTGAGCCAACTAGGCACCCCCCAAATCTGAAACTTTTGATTAACTGAATGGCTTTTTTTTTTTTAAATCAGGATCAGAAAATCCCCCAAATGCTTTTAGCAAACTAATGCCACTTTGTTTTTTGCCTTCAGACATACATTGATGTAAATTATTGGTTTAAAAAAGTAAAAACAAAAAACAGAAACAAAATAAAACCTCTTCTAATTCTAGAAAAGGAATGCTACAGAGAATTGCCTGGACCCCTGAGTGAACTTCACTGTAGATTGTATTTTCTCTATTTTTAATGAAGCCATTGAAGAAAAGTTATGCGCCTGTGTTTTTTGTAAAATAACTTTTGAAATCCCTGATCCTTGCTTCATTACAGGCCTCTGAAATTCAGACTTAGGAAAAATATTTTCTCATCCAAAGAGCTGATTTGTTTCCTTTTTATGAGATCTTGTAAGCATCACATTTTCTCCTTTACCTTGACTACTGGGAAGCTCAAAACTAGGTGAGGTGCTCACATGAAGTAGTTTCCTTTAACTAAGTTCTTTTTTTTTTTTAACATTTATTTATTTTTGAGAAACAGTGAGACAAAGCATGAGAGGGGGAGGGGCAGAGAGAGAAGGAGACACAGGATCTGAAGCAGGCTCCAGACTCTGAGCAAACGGTCAGCACAGAGCCTGATGCGGGGCTTGAACCCACAAACTGTGAGATCATGACCTGAGCCGAAGTCAGAGGCTCAACCGACTGAGCCACCCAGGCGCCCCTAACTAAGTTCTTTGATGAGATTTCTCTTCTGTCATTACCACTTTTCAATTGATTGGCAGCTTAGGTGGATTTCTAAGCCCATTTAACATTTTTTCTTACAACCCCCTCAATTTCCTTTCTAGAAGTAGTTGAGTATATAAATTATAAAGGAGTATATAGCATGACATTTTAGTTGGATCAGGAATTTTCTTTTTCTTTAAAAAAATTTTTTTTATTTGAATAAGGTTGACACATATGGCTGACATATAATCCACACAGTAGATTAGGAATTTTCTAGGAGTAGAGCCACTAAAACTGAGGTACTGGTCAGACCTATCTTGGTACATTAATTTTGCATTTCTTGGACCAGAAGTTGTGGAAAACGTGTCTGAAAACTAGGAAGGATTGTAATAGAAGGACTTTATATACCAAATAGTTTATACAGGCATACCTAAGAGATATTGTGGGTTCAGTTCCAGACCACTGCAGTAAAGCCAATATCGCAATAAAGCGAGTCAAATGAATTTTTTGGTTTCCCAGTGCATATAAAATTTATGTTTACACTTTACTGTAGTCTGCTAAGTGTGCAATAGCATTATGTCTAAAAAAACCCAATGTACATACCTTAATTTAAAAATATTTCTCAAAAATGCTAGCCATCATCTGAACTTTCCATGAGTCATAATCAGTGATCACAATTCATCATAAGAAATATAATAATGAAAAAGTTTGAAATATTACAAGAATTACCAAAATGTGACACAGAGATACAGAGAGAGAAAATCCTGCTGGGAAAGTGCCATTGACAGACTTGCTCAACCCAGACTGCCACAGACCTTCAATTTATAGAAAACAGTATCTGTAATTGGACGCCTGGGTGGCTCACGAGGTTAAGCATCCGACTTTGGCTTCGTGAGATTGAGCCCCACATTAGGCTCCACACTGACAGTGCAGAGCCTGTTTGAGATTCTCTCTCTCCCTCTCTCTCTCTGCCCTTCCCTCTGCTTGTGTTCTCTTTCTCTCTCTCAAAATAATAAGTAAATAAACTTAAAAATAAACAGTATATGTGAAGCACAATAAAACAAAGTGCAATATAATGAAATATGCCTGTAGAGATCCCTTATGTCCTGTGGGTGACAGTGAAGGTACTGATGTACCTGAAACTCAGGTTCCTGTAAACTCTGATATTCTGTGATTCCTAATGCGAAAGGACGTTGAGATAGGCTAAAAAGTTTGTTTTGTTTTGTTTTGTTTTGTTTTTTAGGACACAGGCCATAGCTGGAGAGGTGGTAGTAATAGTAATTATAGTTGTATGATAATAAAAAGGAGTTAATCCTCTAAACTGTCTTATGGGGGCAGATACTATTATTATCCTCAGTGTAGAGATGAAGAATCCAAGATATGGAGTGGTTAAATAACTGCCCCAGGTTACAAAGCTGAAGTGTGGCAGGGCTGAGATACAAACCTAAGACACTGGCTTCATGGTCTATAGAGAATTAGGATTTTGGTTGTTTGAGGAATTCATCACCCAACATGTCATTATGAGCACCTGTCACATGCCAGGCACTGTGTCATGCTCTGGTATAGTTGGAGGATAAGCAAAAGAAACATACATGATCCTTGCCCTCATTGGGTTTCCAACTAAGTAGAAGACATAGAAACATACGCCCAAATAAATGAATGGCTCACAAATGCCCAAATGGATTTATAACCAAAAGTAGATACTGGCTATAAAGGGAAAGTGTAATAGTTGTAACTGGTTTATGGAGTCTGTTAATTTAATCAGACATAAAAATGTGGCTCTGGGCCAGGGCTACTTAGCTGGGCACAACCCTCTTGTTCCCTGGTCTACACGTAGTGATCTTATCAGTGGCACTGCTTGATTGGCCCATACCTGCTGCAAACTCTGGAAACGCCAGCTCCATAGATTCTCCTGAACCTTTTAGCTTCACTGTGAAAGGAGCAACAAACAGCACACTAGTTGTTCATAGATTTCTCTCCAGACCATTAGCTCTGTTTTCCTCATAACAGAGACACCTGAGCAGTGAGCTACCTGGCTAGGAGAGGAAGGAATATGGTTTATTATTATAATTGAGTTTGACATACATACATCGATGATTGATAATTTGGCATTCACATTAAACATTTCCTTCATGCCTTTAACAACCAATTGTTGAGGGGCATCTGAGTGGCTCATTCGGTTGAACGTCTGACTCTTGATTTCAGTTCAGGTCATGATCTCATGTGGGATTGAGCTCTGTGTTGCACTCTGTGCTGTGGAACCTGCTTGGCATTCTCTCTCTCTCTCTCTCTCTCTCTCTCTCTGCCCTTCCTCCACTCATGTGTGTTCTTTCTCTCTCAAAATAAACATTAAAAAAAATTGTTGAGTGCCCTGATTATATATAAAATCCTTAAATTAAATGTAGTTCATGGCCCAGTTTGTACACATGGCTGTAATTAGTAATATTTGGCATGGCCAAAACAAAAGTTGGTAGATTTTTCTTTTTAATCTCTTGTCTCCTATCTATAATCAGGACCAGTGGTTACAGGCTTTAATTCAGCTCACCAGCAGTTATGGTTTTCTCCTTCCATCGTTCCTGACTATATCCCCACTTATAGCTTCTTGTCTTGTCACTTACCCAGACTCTGCACCCCAGCCCTACCTGAGGGCTCACCAGTCCCAGAGAATGCTCACTGTAGCATGTTAAGCCTTTGTGTTTCTGTGCACATCCTTACCTCCGTTTCTCCCACCTTTTCTTTTTCATCAGACACCAGTTTGCTAGAGGATAAAAAAGAGAAAATCCATTAAGTAACTATCTTAGGCTCAAACTGAGGTCTGGTTGATGAATGGGTTTGGCAGTGTGATCCCTCAGGGTTAATGAGAGGCAGCTTCCCAGCCTTCCAAGTCCCACTTTGCCAGAAAATATTGCATTAGTAGGAATTAAATTATAATTTTTATTGGTTATGTGCCCAAATTGCATTTAATATTTTGAATCCAGATCAAATAAGTATTTTTTTCTTTTAATAAGGAAGTAGACTTTCTTTTAATAATTTTGTGTGTCTCAGACTCACACAGGAGAAAATAGATTGCATTTTCTTCCATCCTTCAAATCTTCATATTGGTTCTTGGTCTCAGTGCTGAGCCATTTAGGCAATAACATCCCATAAATTCTACTTTCCCCATAAATGAATACCAAAGGGGAGTTAGTGTCCTCTTTATTCCTGGCTTCCTTTAGATCGTGTCAGAACAGGAATAGATGTACCATCTTACAGATCAAAAGTAAACAACAAGAAAGTCAGCCAAGGTGATGCCAGATTACTCTCTGGATTTTAGAAATTCCCTAGAGGTAGAAAAATGGACTGTTCTCACCTTTGGGAGTTATACTTCCGGAATTTGCTCAGAGAACAGGAGTTTTTACTCCAATACTGCACAGCTTTATTTTAAATCTTTCCACTGCAATTCTTAGAAGTAATTTTGGGGGAGAAGTGGCTAGGGAGTAGTATAAGAACATCTTATCTTAGATATTTTATTAATCATTCTAAAAGCTCAGAAAGAAAACATTTTTTCAATGGAGAAAATATTTTCATTCATTTACTTCTCCTCCTCCCCTCAAGGGACTTTATGTCTCTAATAGTACTTGAAATTTGTAAAGCATTGGCATGTATCGTGTCTCATGATATACGAGCCTCTCATAAAGTAAGAGAAAGAGAGATTATGGGAAACTTCAAGACAGGGTCCCATAACTGGTAAGCAGCAGATCTGGATTTAAAATGTCAGCTCTCACATTTCCTGGTCCAGTTGGCTCTAATATGGGGACCCTTCTCTTGCTATGCCTAGTGGTGACTTCTGGAACATACTTCATCAGCTACCTGTTCTCTTCAGATTATAAAAAACACGAAACAATCCCACTGCCTCCCAGAACTGCATGAATCCCTTCTGATATTTGTTGGTTGTATAGTGGTATCTTGCTCAAATGGAAAAGTGTGTGCCCTTTATAACCAGGCATTTCCCAACACTTTGAGAATTTAAATTCTTTTTTTGTTTGTTTTATTTTTTTGAGAGAGAGAGTGAGAGAGAGAGTGAGACAGAGAGACAGAGTGCAAGCGGGGGAGGGGCAGAGAGAGAGGGAGACAGAATCAGAAGCAGGCTCCAGGCCCTGAGCTGTCAGCACAGAGCCTGATGCAGGGCTTGAAGCCACGGGAGAACCGTGAGATCATGACTTGAGCTGAGGTCGGTCACTTAACCCACTGACACCCAGGTGCCCCCAGAATTTAAATTCTTAAAGGTACCCTGCCTTTTGTTTCTTTTCGGACTTGTAAAAACAAACTTGAACATGGGAAATTTTTCAACATGGTTGCACCATGATTTGAACACAACAGTATACAAATAAGCATTGGCTTTTGACCCAGTTGGCAGTTGACTTCTTGGAAGAGGGCTAGTTGGTCCAGTGGAAGGTCTGGATTTACATACTCACTTGGGGGATGAAATAAACTATGATAAGACATGCCTAAGGAGTTGTACTATAGAAAAATCTGGCTGTTTTTTCCTGAGAAATACAGATTACAGGTTTTAGGCCACTAGAAACTCTTCTGCTTGTCTTTTTTCTACTAAGGATAAATTTTAGCCTTAAGTCAAGTTTTATTGTTGAAAAGCCTAGGGGGGACTTTGGTAGAAGGGCCCCCTTTGGATCTTAATGGTGGTACATTCCACAGCTCCATCCCCAAAGGGTTGTAGCTCAATGAGTTGTAATTTGAGATGGTATAAACACCAGCCTATGCTGTGTACACAGCAGGCACTCTTGAGCTCAGGCCTTCCAGGTGGTTTTTCCTGGAGCTTTGTTTTGTATCCTATCCTAGAATATGTCACATTCCCTTGCATGAAGCTCACTTAGAGCCCGGCTGTGCTATTGCTGAGAAATCATCTTGGGTGCCCTTTCCTACAGATTTTCGCATCCCATTGGGGGTTGAAGGAATTTTCAGCTTAGGGGCAGAATAGATCCTGCAGTGCCCAGGCGCACAGTCTATGGGAGTTTGTCCCTCTTCACAGCTGACAGCATTGCAGAATTCCCTGTGGGACAATAACAGAAACCCTTATTAGCCAATGGTGTTGTTGGAATAAAATTTCCCCACTGCAATGTCTTGGTCCCAGGCTATAATGTTACCCCTCCATTCCCTCTGCATCTTTACCACTTTTTATTGCAGCTGAACACACGCTCCTCATTAGTACCCTGGGTGATATGGGGAATCAGTGTGCTGGAAATTATGTGCAATAGGTACCAGATGTTTGTGTCAACTTGGTATGCATTGGTATTTAAAATGCTTAAGGATCACATTTATTAAATGTGAAAATTACTCATTGCACCTCCCCCCAAACAATAACTCCCCCACCCCCAATATTTTACTCTCTGTTGCATGAGGTGTGATAATAATTTCTTTGGGGACAGATTAAATTTAAAGTGTGTGCAGCAAATGCATCTGTTCCCAGATGCTTCGTCTGCATTCTGTCAAGCCTTAGGGCTGGCCTGCAGCCAGCGTGGATGTGGGGGTTCTGTAACAGAGATTGGAATGCTGTGTTGTAGCTAAAGGACGTAATGAAAGGGTGAGTCCATTTGCATTTTTTTCTTTAAGTGGAACTGGGAATTTAGACATTGATGTTATAGCCAGATCTTAGGAACATTTCCCATGTATGCAGATAAGCAAACATGAGTGAAAAAGAGGAAGATGACATTTGGTAAAATGAGAAATAAGTTTGTGCTTTCTCATTGAGTTTATGAAATCTTTTAAATCAACTAAAAGTTTGCAAGTGCGAACTAATCAGTCTGTTTTATCAAACATGAGTTAATGTGTAGGTTTGGCCAATAAGTCTGCTTGTTCATCAAACACTGAGGTGAAGGACAGGAAAATGCAGGTTAGAAGCCAGCGGTGACTATCCGTGGGAAAAGCTTAGACCTGGAGGCTGAGAGACCGGGTTCGAATCCCACCCTGCCCTCTACTGGTGGTGTGTGACCTTTGGCAAGTTACTTAGCCTCTAGGGGTCCCTGTTTCCACCACTCTAAAATGGGAGTTTTAACAGTACCTTTACAGTGCTGCAATGAGGATTAGAAACAATATGTGCATAGTGTGTGGCCCAGAGAAGGTGCATGATAGCCGTATACATGAGGAATTAAACCCTGGCTTATCACAGGAGGTGGAGGCCTAGGGTGTCACCATATGCTCCACAGTGTTGCCCCAGGTGGCCCAGCTGCTGAACACAGGGCTCTGCTTTGTGAAGGAGGCCACTTGGTCTGGGCCACCTGGTGAGCTTCTCTCCACAGGGTTTACTTGAATCTGTGCTGTCTTCAGGTCAGTGAATGTTTTTAGTCAAGAGAAGTAGCATCTTGTGAGTGAATTGGGGCCATGGGTCTGTCCTGGTGGCTGAGGAGGGTGTATTGAGAAGGAAAAACACAGTCTGACTTCAGGGTAGGAAAGAGGACAAGTCAAACAAAACACAACACCCAGCAGGATTTGGGGGAGATCAGATTGCTTTTGTAGCCAGCAGAGAAGGATAAACTCAGCTCACGCTATCAGACCAAGAGAAAGTTAGACTTCTTTGAGAATTACCCGCGAAGAATCCTGGATGGGGCAGATACTAGATGCCTGGAATAAAAAGAAATATCTAGATGGGGACGCAACAGTGGGAAATGTCTCTGGAGGCGGACCTGTATGTACATTACTATTAAGAAGCAGTCCGTCGAAGTATGCACCCAGTTTTGTGGCTTGCAACATGTGATAGTGGCAATTATATCTGTTCTGTCCACATTAGAGAGTTTCTGTGAGGCCTCAGATAAAGAATCTGTACAATGTTCTTTTTTGTTTTTTTTTTTTTAGTAAAATGCCTTCTGACTGTTAACATTGGTGCAAGGTGAACAGGAATGTGCATTTATGATATTGTTGCCTTTAGCCAGCATTTCTTTCCGTATCACTTATGCCCTGCTTGACCCTTACGGTGGTAAAGTTGCTTTTGCTGTGCTGATTGGCATCATCACGGAGCACGCCACTCATTTGCCTCATGACTTGGGGGAAGAGATAGCTCAGGGAAGGAAGGGCTGTGGGTTTCCAGTGGTGGCCACAAGAGAAACTCCCAGCCTTCCGATGCTGTCAGTGAGAGCCTGTGTGAGCAGTTCCTCAGCTCACAGGTCACCACAGAAGTGAGCAGATGAGTCAGATAGGGTTTCAGAACATGTTTTCCTAGTTTCCAAGCCTTTGTGGCTATGAGGTGCTGCACTTGGGCCCCTTGGTGGCCGCCTTGCTAGCTTAGGGCTTGTGTAGTAGAGCCTGGGGGTGGGTCACACTCTTCCTAGGTGGAAGCTTCCCTCTGGATGTGGCTCTGGCCTTGTGTGAGCAGATGCAGTAGAAGCTGCTTTGAGGCCAGTTGGGAGAGACGGGAGGCCAGTTCCTAGAGGCTTGCTCTGGTTTCAGGAGAGGGGCAGGAAGGCCTGCACCTGACCAGAGGTGGCAGGAGGCTGGAGGCTTGCTGATGGCAGAGGGGAGCATTGTGCCACCTGGAGAACACAAAAACAAGTTTGTGTTTCCTGCCTGCCGTGACATTTGAGGGTGGGGAAGTCCCAGCCGGGACTTGATTCTTAGCAACCAAAAATGCCACCCTCCTTTGTATCATGATTGATTCCACCACCCCTCCCCCCACTCCCTTATTATAAGATGGAAGTTTTATCTACTAGGTAAAGAGCGAAAGGAAGAATTCTAGGATAGAGTCTCCTATTTGTATGAAATCCTTTTTTTAAATGTTTATTTTTGAGATACACACACACACACACACACACACACACACACACACACACACAGTACCAGCAGGGGAGGGGCAGAGAGAGAGGGAGACATAGAATCCAAAGCAGGCTCCAGGCTCTGAGCTGTCAGCACAGAGCCTGGCGTGGGGCTCGAACTCACAAACCGCGAGATCATGACCTGAGCTGAAGTCGGGCGCTTAACCGACTGAGCCACCCAGACGCCTCTGTATGACATCCTTTGAGCATCTTGTGGTTCTTTCCCTTTCCTCTCCCACCGCCTTCCCTCATTAATATTTGACTATGTACTGTATGCCAGACGTTATGCTGGGATAAAGGATACAGCAATAATCAGAATAATAGGGCTCCGTTCTTCTGTGATGTTTGCAGTCTTTGGGTATATGTAGACATTAAACAGATCATTGGACAAATGATTATATAAGTATAACCACATGAAGTGCAGTGAAGAGAAATGAAGAGTACCATGTGAGTATTTAAAAATGTATTCTCTAACGTAAGAGAAGTAAGAGAAGCTTTCTTGAAAGATCAGAAGAATGAGTAAGAATTTGCCACCCCATGGCAGGGCAGAGGAACAGGAATGGTGGGAAAGTCTTCCTGGAGGATACCTTGTATATGGAGTCTCTGGTGGGAAGAAGGTTAGCATTTTTGATGAAATAAAATAAAGGTAGATTAAGCTGCAAGTGTCAGAAAACTCAAAATGATATTGGCTTGAAAAAAATTACATGTGTTCCATATAAAAAGAAGTAGTCCAGAGCTGATCCAGTAGCTCCATCTTCATCAAGGACCTAGGCAACTTCTGTCTTATTGCTTTGCCCCACTCAGCATGTTGTTTCCATTTTACGGCCCAAGATAGTTGCTCTGGCCCTACTCATCACATCTGTCTTCCTGCCCACAGGAAGGAGGAAAGGGCTGAAGAACACAACTTCCCTTCGAAAGAAATCTCTTGGAAATTGCATGTGTCACCTTTGGTTATATCTTCTTAGCCAGAATTTTGTCACATGGCCGTACCTAGCTGCAAACATTAGCTAGGACTTCCAGTACAATATTGAAAAGGAGTGGTGATAAGGGACATCCTTGCCTTATTCCTGATGTTAATGAGAAAGCTTCTAGTTTCTCTCCATTAAATATGATGTTAGCTATAGGTTTTTGGTGCTGTTTTTTTTTTTACATGCTCTTTATCCACTTGAGGAAGTTCCTATCTGTTAGTTTGCTCCGAGTTTTTATCATGAGTGACTGTTAGATTTTGTCAAATGCTTTTTCTACATCTGTTGATAGGATAATATGATTTTTCTTCTTCAGCCAGTTGGTAAGATGGATTACATCAATTGATTTTCAGACATTATGGATCTGGGTTCAATCCCACTTGGTTGTGGCATGCATTTCTTTTTTACATTGTTGGATTTGGTTTGCTTATATTTTGTTGAGGATATTTGCATCTGTGTTCATGAGAGATATTGGTCTTTTCTTTTTTTTTAATTTTTTAAATGTTTATTTTTGAGAGACGGAGATACAGGACATGAGCAGGGGAGGGGCAGAGGGAGACGGACACAGAATCTGAAGCAGTCTCCAGGCTCCGAACTGTCAGCACAGAGCCTGATGTGGGGCTCGAACTTACAAGCCATGAGATCATGACCTGAGCCAAAGTTGGATGCCTAACCGACTGAGCCACCCAGGCACCGCTAGTCTTTTTCTTGTCTTGAGATATCTTTGCCTGGTTTTGGTATTAGGGTAACACTGACCTCACAGAATGACTTAGGAAGCATTCCCTCTGCTTCTACTGAAAGAGATTATAGAGAATTGGTGTAATTTCTTCATTAAACGTTTGGTAGAATTTGCCAGTGAACCCATCTAGATCCAATATGTTCTTATGAAAAATTTCACCATGCAGAGATGTGAGCCCCAGAGGTAGGTGTGAGTGTCATTCCTTGGGTAACCTTACAACAGTTACTTAAGTGCATTAAACTTACTCTCTTTTTCTTTAAAATAGGGATACTACCACTTTATTATGATGGTGTTCAAGGTTATACAAACCCAGCACTGCCCAGCCTATAGTGAGCACTTAATAAATAGGAGCAATTTATTATTTTTTTTTTTACTACCCTAGACTGACATTGTGTGTTGAATTGTTGAAGCTACCATTTCTTACATACTTTTGGAAGATAAGGGTACATAATTCCTAATTTCTTTTCTTTCTTGCTTTTTGGCTTTACGGATAGCTTAATCATACTTGTAGCTTTTTTTTTTTTTAACTTAGAGGAAAAAAATTCATTAAGGGATCTCAAAAACCAACTACCACTCTGGTATATTTGATGGTCAGAGATGCTCTATATGGAGTGTGTTTAATCATTGACCCCAGTGGGTCTTTGAAGTGCATCTATCCAGTCAGTTGATCATAGTGTGCCCTGTGCGTTGCTTTTTCCTTTGACCTTGGACTGACTCCTATAACATGGCTGGAACTATAGCCCATTAAGTGGGATCTTCCCTGCCCTGACTCTGGCAAGATAAAAACCATAGATTCTAAGGTGAGGATTGCTTGTCCTTAGCAATCTTTAGGAAAGACTTTATCCTCTGATTTGTTGCCAGTGAGTTTTTTCTCTAGCCCTAGTGTGGTGATTTAAGGGAGATCCTGACAGGTGATGGTGGCATTGTAAGGAGGAGGGCAAGTCAAGCAGATTGCAGACATGTTTTGCGTGGAACCACAGCCATTTGGAGCTTTGCACATACATACAAAACTGGTGCTGAAGAGCTTTTTTTTTTGTTTTTTAAGTTTTTCTCTATAATCTCTACACCTATCATGGGGCTCAACCTCATGACCCCAAGATCAAGAGTCGGATGCTCTACTGACTGAGCCAGCCGGGTGCTCTGTTTTCAGTTTTTATTTAAATTCCAGTTAGTTAACATGCAGTGTAATATTAGTTTCATGTATACAATATAGTGATTCAACACTTCCATACAGCACCTGGTGATGATCACAACAAGTGCATTCATTAATCCCCATCACCTATTTAACCCATCCCTCTACCCTGAAAAGCATTTTTATATGTGCTCAATTTATGATAATGGAAAAGTCATGGCAGGAGGCTGTGAAACCAGTTCCCCAGAGTTGAGTAGGAAGTAGTAGGAGACTCTGGAGCTTTGGGGTGTGAGATATACCAGACACCCCTTTGCAGTTGGTGAGGACAGGAGGGGAAACAGTAGGGGGAGCACCTGCTCATACTGTTTGCCCTACATGGGGACTTCAGGGACTCCTATGTCCCTTACCTGCTGCCTTTGCCACTGTGACATCTTCCTTCACCACCGCTGTTTCTCAGAAAGCAGCTGGGCGCAGTACAGAGAGCAGCAGTGATTATTTGAGAAGGTACATACTTCATTTCAGACCAGATAACTATTATCAACCTAGACAATTTCCATGAGTTCTGAAATAGACTTGGCACACTAGGCAGGGTGTCTGCTTATAGTATAGCAGTGGGGGCGCAGGATTGCCTGGTTCTGAATGACATTTGCATTTTAATTTTGCACTGGGTCTGTAATCCTGGAGAGTACTTTTACTATGTATAAGTCAGGAAGAACTCGTGGGAGTGAGTTTAAGTCTTTTATCAGGTTCCACTTGGGGAAGGCTGCGGTTTAGTGGACGCTATATGATCAAGTCTCAGTCTCCCCACGTATCCAGTGGAGACAACACCAAGCTTGCAGAGATATATTATGGGTTCCTCTTTCTTAGATGTCTCTTTCTGTCAACCCAGCCAGTGTGCAATGAGGCCCAAGTAGTACCTCACATCACTCTTGCCCATATTACCTCCTTACAGCCGAATCCAAGTCTCTAGAATGGTGCCTCAATCAACAGTCAAGGAGGAGGCAGTTTTTGTTGTTGTTGTTGTTGTTGTTGTTGTTGTTGTTGTTGTTTGTAAGCCCAGTGATTCCCTTCACAAATATTTTTTGAGCATCTTCTACATGCCAGATGCTGTGATCGGTGCTGGGGACACAAAGATGAGTAACCCACAGTCCGGGAGGTCATACTGTACTAGCAGGGACAGATGTGTATACACTGGTGGTTACAGTGTAGACAATGAAACCGCAGAGATGGGCAAAGAAATTATGAGAGGATGGAGGAAGAGTACCTCCCTCAGCTTGGGGTGTTTGTTGTGGGGACAGAGTTTGAGTGGAAGAGGAATTTGGGTAAGAGAAAAAAACTTGAATAAAGGCATGGAGTTAAGAAACATCATGGTATCTTTGAAGAACTTTCAGCCAATTGGGGTTGCTGGAGTAGGTTGGGGTGAGGCTGGAGAGAGAGGAAGGAACTAATCAAGAAAGGCCTTGTGTGCCTGGTGGAGGAGCTTGGGCTTTCTTCATAGGCCAGAAGTCCTTAAGGGACCAGACATGCCCACAGAGATGGGAGGGGCAGGCATTCATATTGGGAATAACCATCCCATTGAGCACCCTGGGTAACGTGGGTGGTGCTTGCATGGAAGGTGACTTGGAGAGCTGGAGACCAGAGTCACCTTTTAGGAAGATCTGCAGTTCTCTAGAGACAGAGGTGATGAGAATCACAGAAGGTAGAGCTGGGCAGGAATGGATTTAAGTTGTGATGATTAGAGGAAGGGAGAATCAGGAGGCAGGAGCCGAGTATTTCCAGGATTCTACTTTTCCTATTTGAAGCTCTACTCATATGCTTTGCCCTCTCTTGGGAGGATTTTTCTGACCTCTGGCCCAAATTTTGCCATACAATGCTGGCTGTAAGTTGAGACTGTATCTTCTACTTTTTTGGTGCAATTTTAGGTGTTTAATGTTATTTATGCATACTGTTATTGGGCTTTAGGCAATTTATTCCATTTACTTCTGGTTTTCTTCTACGAGAGGAAGGAATTGAACACAGATGTCAAACGGGAGGTTTCCCCCATCCAGAGGAATACATTCGTGACTTGTGTATCTAAAAGGGAATTTAAATAATCAAATACACATCAAAATCATCTGAAAGGAGTTCAAGAGATGGGGGTTTTAGAATAGGTTAAGCTTTTTTGCCATTCAGTTCTGGAAAGAACTTACCTGGAAAGGTTCCTAAAGGTTGGCAGTGGCTTGATCATCCAGACTAATTAATTTAACTGTAGCACAGTTAATTGCTGTTTCTGAGGGGTTTGTGTTTATGATTCTTTCTGCAGATCCAGAGCCCGGGACCCAGTGTGAAGTGTCGCCTGTCAACGCCTCCCATCCTGTCCAGGCGTTAATGGAGAGCTTCACTGTCTTGTCCGGGTGTGCCAGCAGAGGCACGACGGGGCTGCCACAGGAGGTGCACGTCCTGAACCTCCGCGCTGCTGACCCAGGGCCTGACCAGCCTCAGAGAGAGGTAGGCGTAGGCACCAGCTTTCTACTCACTGCCCCTCTGAGTTTGTAAAGACACTTGTCTGTTTTTCCATTCTGGGTTTAGCAAGGATGCTCGTGTGTGAATATAAGTGGGGAGGAGGGGACACAGTGTACGCAGATTGCTCTCTAGACTGGGCAAGTCTAGGACATCATTCTGGAGAGATTTTTCAGCCTTGTAACTTTCCTGGCTACCCCTATTGGAAAGAATGTTCTTAAGAATTTCGTCTTTTAAACATGGCTGTCAGAAAATAAAATAAGGTGCCATTTTTCTGTAATTGTAAGATGTCTTTCTCATCTCCTCCTGTGTCCCTGTGTTTCTCATTTCTTTCCTTTGTCTTATGAGCCTGCTGCCCCTGCAGGATGAGTCGGTGGAAATTGGAGAACTCTCTGAAATAAAGATGGTGGTACTTTGTACCTGAATGAAGAGTGCTGGAGGATAGCTCCTTATGCTATCTAGGCAGCTTTTTGAAGATAGTGCTGGTCTAGGTGATGGTGACGAGCCAAGCTCGTAGTGACTCAGTATTTCATCTGTCCTCAGTGCTATTTGAAGCACTCATACACTTAGCCCACGAAGTCCTATTATTATCCTCCTTTTACAGGTGACAGGTACAGAAGTAACTTACTCACACAAGGTCATCACTTTAAAAGAAAAATGGCCTCCTCTTTCCTGTGGCTCAGAAATGACCTAGTTTGTGGGTAATGGTTGTCATACTGGAATATAACACACAGTTGCCATTCTTTCTTTTTTTAAGCTTCTGTGTGTCAGAAATGTTATCAATCAGGTATTATCCCTCCAGGGAGAGAGAAATCATAGTAAATCCTGATCACAGCGAAGTGTAGGGAAACTAATGCAGAATGGAATTTGTCTTTGCGTTTTCTCCTGGTCAAGGAAATTCATTTCCAGAATTATTTGTTTATGTGCCTCAACCACTCTGCCTTTTGTGGGGAGTAGGAATAGGAGAGAGGTGAGGTGTCCAGAAGGAAAAGCAAACTGATTTTCATCTCATGAAAGTGTGCAGAGTTGGCTCATTTCAAAGACAAATCATCTAACCTTTTTAGCTACCCTGGAAATTATTGTTAATACACTTGGTTGCTTGCCATTGTTGCTGCAACACATATTTCAGGTCAGATTTCTTTATCCTAGCAATGTGTCTTTAATTCTTAACTTATGGGGGAGATTTGTGGTGGGAGGGAAAGGAGGAGGAGGAAATGCAGTTCCTGTGAAGCGTTGCTGACTCCAGCAATTCTTTAGCAGCAATAATTACTCATTTTATATGTGCTCTCTCAGAGGAACTAAGAAAGAAAAGAAAGTTTGAGCTATTACAGAAGCAGCGACAGCAGAAATTCTGGATGTTAAATTGTGCAGTACTGTTGTGGACTCTGAAAATGGATTCCAATAAGACGATTGAAGTAAAAGAAAAACACCTCCAGGAATGATAGCAGATTTCTCCACACTTGCATTTACTACGTTAGATTAAAATGTTCATGGCAGTAAATTACTAAATCAGCTCTTTCCCCCGGCTTGTTATTGGTGCAGGATCAACTCTAAGATCTATTATAAATCCACCCTTCTCTGACATACATACTCTGAGGGTACATAAAATTAGCTGGCATCCAGGGACGTAGTGTGTTCAGTGAGGGAGTAAAGAAATGGGGTCTGTAGGGGATAGTCTCAAAAATTTGTTTAAAAACCTAAACATTACTCTTCCTTTCTTCAGTATTCATATAGTACATGTATATGTATGACTTGGGGTTAGTGATTTGAAGATATTTTTGAGATGAGGCAACTGAGGGAAATTGCATCCTTTCTTTCTTTGGGGACTTTTTAGGAATTAGATGGTTGCAATTCATTCCTTTTTGAAAACAAGATTTTGGGATATGTGATCTTCGGAAATTCTATCTGGCACTGAGTTGCTCTCAGACATTGGAGTATTTTATGTACAGATGTGAGTGTAGAGTACAACATCAGAGTGGTTGGGCCATGAGAGAATGAAAGAATGATGGCAAAATGGGGGTGGAGAGATAGTAAATATTAAATCTCTCATCTTCTCCATGTATGACTGTGCAGCCACGCAGTTTTTGAAATCATTTGAACTACATGTCCCCGCAGTTCCACTTCTCTAAGTATTTACCCAAAAGACATGATAACATATGCCCACCCAAAAACTTGTCCACAAATGTTGATGGCAGTGTCATTTGTATGAAAGAGTGGAAACAACCTGCATGTCCATCTACTGGTGAATGGATAAATAAAATGTGGTCTATCCACCCGATGAAGTGTTACTCATAAAAAGGAATGAAGTGCTGCTGTGTGCTGCCATGCGGATGAACCTTGAAGGCATGATGCCAAGTGAAAGAAGACAAGACAGACACATGTTCCGTGAATCCATTTATATGAAATGTCCATAATAGATTTATAGAAACGGAAAGTAAATTAGTGGTTGCTATGAGCTGAAGGGCAAAAGAGAGAAATGGGGGTTGATGGCTAATGAGTACCGGGTTTCTTTTGGAGGGACAGAAATGTTCCAAAATTAAGTGGTGGTGATGGTTCCCCAACTGCATATGAATATACTAAACACCACTGATAAATGTGAATATACTAAAAATGGTTGGGTTGTATTTTAAATGGGTGAACTTTTTTTAAACCAAGATGGCTTACTACCCCAACCTGAGGTCACCTAATTCTCTTCTCACTGGATAACTTGGTTTTTATAGATATCATGTGGTCTGTGGTAAAAATCACGGCTGATCCATTTTTGGAGTAAGAGAAGAAGGACCAGAGGTAGCCTTTGTGCACGTCTCTACTGACCAGTGAAGGCAAATACTCGTCAAAGTGAAATGATGCCCTTATGTATAAATTAGCAAAAAGAGTGCCATGCTAGCTCCAAGGTATAACTGACCTTGACTCTGATGACCAAGGTAGTTGTTTTTCACCATTTCCCCCTTAAATTACTAAATCAGCTCTTTCCCATAGCTTGTTATTGGTGCAGGATCAACACTAAGATCTATTATAAATCCACCCTTCTCTGACATTTTGCTAAATTCCTACCTCCTAGGCATCTTAAGGTTCTTCAGCTGAAGAGAGGCTGCTGCTATTCCTGTGTGAAGGAGGTGACAGAGCCCTACACCTGGAAGTAATAACTGCAGCAGGTTGACAAGATTTGGGGAAATAGTTATGCTTAAGTCAGAGAAGCAGTTTTAGAGGCCAGCAGAGAATTTGTGTCAGAAACTCGCTTGTGACAATAATGTATACAAAGCCTTCTGTAGCAAAGCACTGCTTTGCCACTGGCCTCCCTGCTGGGTTCTCCTCAGGACAGTACAGAGACCTATAATTGTATTTTTCATCTGAGACCACACCTCTCATTTGTAATCATTGGTTTTGGAAACAACAGGCCTGGAAGTGAACAGGAAACTTGAAAAAGACTCTCTGGCGACAGAGAAGGGCAGAAGACAGTAAACAGCCCAGAGAGATCAGTTTTGTCTTTAGGAATAAGCAGACACCGGTGTCATCATTTTCATCCTGTGAAAACCAGCTCTCGCTCTTTGACTTCTAAAACGAACCCATCCCCCTGTCAGAGTTTGGGCCCTCGGGTGTTTCCTGATTCCTGAGAAGGGTTATAGCACCACCAGAGGCTTGCTTACAGTAACATACTTTCATTAGTTGCTGGAATGGCAACAATTTTGTTTCCTATCTAATTTTTATTGTGACCTGCTTTTATGTGGCCATGTGTCTTTTCTATTTCCGACTTACCTAATTGCCTGTTTACTATGAAAAGCTGCTGAGACCAAGCCCCTAGTTAGCATTACCTACGTATATAAAAGACATGGTGTTTAAATTTATATATGTGTCTTGACATTAAAGCAGTAACTCTTAATGTCTATTCCAATAACTGGTTGTATGGAGGAAAGATCTGGAAGGCTCATTGTCATGGGAAAGGGACCAGGTTTAATAACTTTATCCCTCAGAAAGTTCAGAACCGTTCATACTTTCATGTATTTGCTTATTCTCTGCCTCATTCCAAAGAAAGGATTTGGGATAGGCTTACAGTAGACATCTCAACAGTGTAAGCAGAAATGCAGGATGAGGACAAAGCAAAAAGAAAAGCATAGTTGTTGGCTCTATGGGTTAGTGTGTTTGGTATGGTTGAGTATGAAATTTGGATCCACACGTCTTGGCAGGCGGGGCCAAATGGGATGTGTGGTTAATCACACATGTGGCTGCAAATCACTTTTACTTTGTACCTTCTCGAGGACTGTGGCATAAAGTTGTTCCTTCCCTACTTTTTAAAAAAAATTTTTTTTGATGTTTATTTAGTTTTGAGAGAGACGGAGTGTGAGCAGGGGAGGAGCAGAGAGACGGGGAGACAAAGAATCCGTATCAGGCTCCAGGCTCTAAGGTGTCAGCACAGAGCCCGACAGGGGGCTGGAACTCAAGAACCGTGAGATCATGACATGAGCCTAAGTCAGATGCTTAACCGACTGAGCCACTCAGGTGCCCCCCCCCGCTTCCTTTTGAGGGCAGGAAAGACCACAGTTGGGAGAAAGAGAAGCAAGTAAGCACATCTCTCTGAAATGCTAACTGTTCTGCTTGCTTCTTAACAGTTCCCATGCCCACTGAGTTACAGTAACAGCGACGACCATGGTGATGGTGGTGGTGAAGTGCCTGGCCACCTCCCTGGCACTTGTATTATTTCTGCCTGTCCTCTTTGTCACCAGAGAAAGGAGCAAGGCTTAGGGAAGCAGTGGACGCTGGGTCGGTTGGGCTCTTCTAGCACAGGCTTTCCCCACTCTTCCCATCCACTTCCCTTCTACCTTCAGCTCTTACCTTGTTCCTGGCTATGAAACCTGCTGACCACTCTGGCTCCACCTGTTAGGTGAGCCAGCTGATCTACTCAGGGTTTGGGTTTCCTGCATAGGCTTGTGACAGCTCATTCCAGTGTCCCCAGTCCCTTTTCATTCCCTTCTTGTGGCTTTGGGGCAGTATTAAGGTTGGTCTCTTGCTGTCTTTTTTCCTGTCTCATTTAGAAGATTATCACATCATACATTAGCAATTCTAAAATGCAGGAAACTGAGGATCCCTTGCACTCTACGTGGCCATTAATGGCCATACCAAATGCCACCTCCCATCTGTCCTTCATTGTTGATTATTTCCTTCCCTCCCTCCCCCCATAAGGCTTTCAGCTGCCTTCACAAAAGTAACCCACCTGTCCTCTGCTTCCATCCATGACTTCTTGTGACCAAACTTGCTTGAACCATGTGATAAGGGAGAATGAACAAATTAAAGGACTCTTCCTGCTATGAATGAAATAGGCGAGCTTTATTCCATGGACTTTGACTTCTGATTTGACATCTTTTTTGCTTACTTTGAGGAATCTGGCAGTTCAGGGATTAAACATTTTGGAGATCACTACTACCTACCTACTCACCTATCTATACATAGTCTTGTCTCTGTTTCCACAATGTTAGTAGGTGAACAACATTTCTCTTCTCCCTCAGTTATTTTTTTTTTTTAATTCTTAACGTTTATTTATTTTTGAGGGATAGAGAGAGAGAGAGGGAATGAGCCAGGGCGGTGCAGAGAGAGAGGGAGACAACAGAATCTGAAGCCGGCTCCAGGCTCCGAGCTGTAGGCACAGAGCCCGATGTGGGGCTTGAACCCATGAACCGTGGGATCATGACCTGAGCCGAAGTTGGACACTTAACTGACTGAGCCAGCCAGGTGCCCCATCTTCCCCCTCAGTTATTAAAATACAGACAGAGCAGCCCAGGGGTGAGTGGAATGGGCCGTGTCTTACCTTTACTCATCACCACCCAAAGAATGGATACAAAATTACAAGACTGGCTTTTTGGAGACTACCTATGTTGGAGCAAAAATATCAGATGAACACGAAAACAGTAGCATACTAGCTACATTCCTTCTCTGCCTGGGACATTTTTTCCTCTGCAGTTATTCATGAGTGATTTGCCAGTGCTCGTCTTGTGTATGTGCAGAAAAAATCCAAATAAACTCAAGGCTGTTAATGTTTCAGAGATCTTACATGTAGTATATGCTTAGCAAGTGTCAGAGTAAACCGCTCACACACAGACATTGTATATTGGTGAAATTTAGTTACTAAACAAATACCTTCCATGTATAAATGCTGCCTGGTGTTTGTTTAAATGGAGATTGTTTTGGAAATCACTCCAGCATTTTAGGTGAGATTACCTCTGAACTGACCATTTTGTGCAGATCTACAGCAGATATATCAGAAAGTTAAACTGACAACAAGGGTCACATTTGTCTATTCATTTGAGTGCTGCTGTGGAACTTATTTCATTAATTTGAAAGACAACTGAATCTGACTCCCATGCAGGATTGGAGGCTCTAAATAAACAGGCCAGTCACATCATTTGAAGGGAGCTGCCCCTTCACCTGAAGATACTCAATACAGTTTTTTTTAAGTTTTTACTTATTTATTTTTGAGAGAGAGAGGGAGAAAGAACAGGCGGGGGAGGGGCAAAGAGAGGTAGGACAGAGGATCCCAAGCAGGCTCCAGGCTCCATGCTGACAGCAGGGAGCCTGATGCAGGGCTCTAACCCACGAACCGTGACATGACCTGAGCCAAAGTCAGATGCTTAGCTGACTGAGCCACCCTGGTGCCTGAGGTACTCAATACACCCTGCTGGGCACTATGAAGGTGCTAGGCTAGGAGCAGGGTTGGGGACAGCAAGGCAACTAGACCTGGCTGCTGGCTCAGCAGAGGACAATGCAGGCCAGTTTAGAACGGGCCACACTAGTGAAGGATGGTTTCTAACATGTTGGGGCAAGATGTTGAATCAGAAATTATAGCCAACTCTGAAATAAGAACTCTTCAGAAACCCCGTTTTGGAAGTGTAGAAAAAAGTAAAAGCAGAAATCAGAGCGATAATAGTAAACATCAGGGGTTAGCAAACAAATCGGGACACAAACCAAGCGAAAAAGTTACAGCATTCCTACCAAGATGCTGGCTGGCCACATTGCTTAAACTCTGTCATTTATCATAGTAACGTCCAGATGCTGTGAAATTGCCCTCCGAAAGCACTCCTTCTTGCCCCACCAGGGGGACTGAGCCTGGTTGGTCTCTGCCATTTTAGCATGAGGTAATGCCGGGTTAAGTTCTTTGCTGCTTGAGAGGTGACAGATTAAAAAAACCTTTCATGATTGCCTCTTCCCCAGTCTGGAGAAGAGACTGCCTGGACCCCCTCTAAAATTTTTGCAGCAGCATTTTCCAACCAGTGTGGTGTTTGTCTTTATGGAGGTTGGGATTACAGCCCTGATCCATACCGTTGTTGCCATGGTAATTCCTCTTGACTTTTAAAAAATTCTAATTTCCTAAAAATGTTGTTAGAAAATGTTTTTACAGGATCCCCCTCTGCATTTGAAAATGGGATTTTTTTTGCTTTTAGGACTTTTTGGAGAGTATTTTAACAAGCAGTAGACCAAAGTACGAGGCAAGTCTACAAATCTGAGACCCAGATGTGCTGATTGGGCAAATGCCCAGCTTGTGTGTGCAGTGTCCAAATCTCTAACTTGTACTTTCTTGTTTTCATTGCTTATCTGCTATCTTGACATTTTGTTTGAGAGTAAAAAGAAATTTACTGCTAATATCTCTGATTTAACTACTCAAATTCTGCAGAAATGTTTCTTAAATCCCTTTCATTCGTTCCCCCACTGTGTTTTCTGAGTGTTTCTGTGAAAATGAGCACAGAAATTATTTAATTATTTTACTTTATTTATTTTATTTTTACTTTTAATTACTTTAATTATTTTACTTTTCTTTCTTCCACATTGAAGATGCCAGGTGTGAATGTGGCGCTGCTGATCATCTCTCCACGCTATTGTGTTTCTCTTATCCTTGTCTCTCCCACTTCTTGAATGAGTGAACATCTGTGTGTCCTGCCTTTGCCTTCTTTCCTCTGCAGCCTGACTTCTGTTCTCCTGAGCTGATCTCTGATGATGCCCTTCAGACCGACTCATGGGATGCTGGGATTGGAGGGGTGCCCTGGAGACAGTCTAGACTTAACTACCGTACAGAGGAGACCGGGGCCAGGGAGTAAAGTGACGACTTGTTCACTGTCAGACAAGAAGTTGGTGCCAGTGCCGGACTGGAACGCAGAGGCCCTGATTCCTGTGGCAGAGCACTTACTACCCCAGCACTTTTCCCCACTGTTACTCCTCCTCAACTCCTTTTTCTGCACCCCCTTTTCTGACATCTCTCTCTGGGCTCCAGGATGTTACCTTAGCCTGGTTCTCCTCCTTCCCTACCATCTGTTTTTCTGTTTCTTTCCCAACTCTTTGTTCCTTCTCAGGGGTTCTTGACTGGAGTATGGTCTTTGGCCTTTTTTTTTTTTTTTTTTTTTAAACCCTGTCTGTTGTCCCTGGGTCACTCATCTATTCTCTGGATTCTCTGGATTCGCACCTCCATGCGAAAGACTCACAACACTCCCTCCAGGCTTCTCCAGTGGAGCTCCAGTCAGGTCTCTAAAGAACCCTGCCTCCCTGGTCTTACCTCAAGCTCCCGGTCACTTCCCAGGCGTGTGCCTCTTGGTGAGTTACTTCATTCTCTAAGCCCCATATGCTCATCTGCAAAATGCAGATGATAGTAGCAATTCCTTAGAGAGTTTACTGAGGCTTAGAGATGGCTGTATGGCACTTAGGGCTGCCATGTGTGCCTGGCATACAGTCAACAATCAAATGCTAGCTCTTTTTATCATCTCTGAAATGGAATGTGAGCCGGACTTCTTCCCCCAGTGCTGTTTATCAGCCCAACTTCCCTGTCCCATCAGTGTCACTGCTGCCATCTGCCATAGGTCCTTTGAACCATCTTGGATTTACCCATCCCTTTCAGACCCTGTATCGGTCAGCCACCAGGTTTTATTGACATTTTCTCTGAAATATCTCTTGAATTTCTGTGTTCTTCTCCACTTACCCTGCAGCTTTTTTTTTTTTTTTTTTTTAATTTGAGAGAGAGAGAGAAAGAAAATCTTAAGCAGGCTCCATGCTCGGCATGGAGCCCAGTTCAGGGCTTGATTCCAGGACCCTGGGATCATGACCTGGGCTGAAATCAAGAGTCAGAAGCTCAACTCCCTGAGCCCACCCAGGCACCCCTTACCCTGCAGCTTTTTAAACCAGTTTCCTGGGACTGATTGTTTCAGTCTAGCTTGTGAAACATTTCTTAAAACCAGTTTTCTCTACATAACATCTCATAATTCATTCATTTACAGATGCATTCAGTGAGAACCTACTGCCTGCTAGGTAGACATTCTGCTACATCCTTTTTTTAAAATGTTTTATTTATTTTTGAGAGAGAGGGAGACAGAGGATCTGAGGTGGGCTTTATGCTGACAGCAGTGAGCCTATGTGGGTCTCGAACTTACAAACCATGAGACCATGACCTGAAGTCAGACACTCAACTGACTGAGCCACCCAGGGGCCCCAATTCTGTTACATTCTTACTCATGTTTATGTCTTCAGAATTTACTGAGGATTGAGAGCAAATAAATTTTAATGCAATGTGACAAATAATATGACCATTATTTGTTCTAAAATTAACAAAATTTTTCAGGAGCCCAACAGAAGCAGTGGTAATTCTATCTGCAGGTGTGGGGACGATTCCCAGAAGAGAGCATTTAATAAAGGGTTTGAAAGTCAAGTAGAAGTTTCTGGGCAGAAGGGAAGAGAGGCATCAGTATACACAGAGGAGAAAGCAGAAACCACATGTAGAGGAAAAATTCCTCCATGTACATGTATGTGGCTGGGGTACAGTTCAAGGAGTGCAAAACTGGCCTTTGGGCCAAATTCTGCCTGCTGCCTATTTTATATGTACATAATTTACATACCATAAAGTTTATTTTTCAGCTCTCCAAAAGAAAACTTTGTACCCATTAGCAATCACTCTCCATTGCCTGTGGTCCTACCCCCTGCCCTAGACAACCACCTTGAAGTAGAAATAAAGTCTACTTTATTTCTTTATTTTGGGTATTTTATATAGGTGGAATGGTATAGTGCATGTGATTTTTATGACTGGCTTCTTTCACTTAATGCATTTGAGATTCATCCATGTTGTAGCATGTATTAGTTATTTTAATTCCTTTTTATTTCCGAACAGTACTCCATTGTATGGCTGTACCGTTTTGCTTATCCATTCACCAGTGTGATACCTAGTTTTGTAAATAAAGTTTTTTTTGTTTTTTGGGTTTTGGTGGGGTTTTTTTGTAAATAAAATAAAGTGTATTGGAATATAGCCGTGCCCATTCATTTATCTATCATCTGTGGCTGCTTTCTTACTACAATGGCAGAGTTGAGTAGTGTGACAAAGCCTGAAAGATTGATGATCTGGCCATTTGCAGAGAAAGCTTGCCAACCATTGGAATAGAGGATGGGGACAAAATGGGGACAGTGGGGGGTGGGTAGGGTGGGCTGGGGCTCGAAAGTGGAAGATGAGAGTGGAAAGGCTGCATGAGTGAGGGTTTGGACTAACCCTGTGGATCCGTGTTTCTCCACGTGTGTGTGGTATGTGAACCCTTTTCTTCTGAATCCCTTAGAGATGCTTCAGTGCAAATTCCATTGCCCCACACCTTTCTTCCTAATTCCACCTGAAGTTCCCTCTTAACTCAATCTGTGCCATGTTAGAAGCCCATTTCTAAGTCTTGACTCTACAGCAACTCTTCCTTTGTCCTTTATCCCTCTCCCTCCCTCTGTTCTAAAATTGCTCATTCCCAACCCCAGCACAGTCTGTACCTCCTCAGAGTATGGGATTGTGTATTTTCTTGTAGTATTTGCTGCTGAATCATGTGTTAATCTTGCACACCCAGCTGGTGAGTGGAGTCCTTAGGGGCAGGAACCAAATCTTGGACCTCTTTTGCTTTGTGCATATTAGGTTCTTGAATGATGCCAAGGTGTTATTTAAAAATATCACTGTAAGTCTTCTGAAACTACTCCCCTTTTCCACAGTGTACTTTTATTTGATTTGCATTGTATTTGTGGACTTGGTGTTTTTGTTCTCAGGCCTCTCTTAACCACTCTAGCTAAGCAGGTATCCTCCATTTTGTATTATGGCTTTGATTTATTTTCCCTAATTAAATCTCATGCTATTGCAGTTTAAAGTATCCAGAGCCCTGTGTCAGTCTTTCCCCAGTCTATTTCTGAATTTTTGTTACATTTTTCTCTACTCTTACAGATTGTAGTCATCTGCTAGTAAACTAGTTAGTCCTTTCCCTCAGCTGGGTAAAAAGCTGTAAGTGGTTTTCAACTCCATGCAGCTCCCTTGGGTAACTCATATGACCTGAGCCAGATTTGAAGTAAGGCCATTAACAATGATCTGTCCTGGGGCCACCTGGGTGGCTCAGTTGGTTAAGCGACTGACTTCAGCTCAGGTCATGATCTCACTGCTTGTGGGTTTGAGCCCCACGTCAGGGCTGTGTGCTGACAGCTCAGAGCCTGCTTCAAATTCTGGGTCTCCCTCTCTCTCGGCCCCTACCCTACTAATGCTCTGTCTCTCTCTCTCTCAAAAATAAACAAAATTAAAAAAAAAAAAAAAGGAAAGAATGATCTGTCCTCATGATGTAGGGGATGATTCCCAGCCAATTCTTAATATGGCGGAATTAATTAGCCTTGATTCCGCCAATTGAGAGAGGGCATTTTACTCTACCCTGTATTGTTAAATATCTAATAACTTGATTTTTTTTATTTTGTTTTTTTGCTCAGTGAGCACTTAAAATATCCCTGCCTGTATAGTAATTTGTTCCCTGTTTAATGTGGCTTTTTCCTTTGTTTACTCTGGACTCAAGTCTTTGTAGCTTGTTTTCTAAGTCAGCTCAAAAGTTGCTGGTCATTGGATTTGGCAGCGTTTTCAAGCTTTACCCACCAGAACCCTACAGGAAGTGGTGTGTCGGCCAGAAGAGTCTGTTTATTTAAAGCATGGTGTCCAGCAGAAGCAATCCATTTATGAGGGTCTGTTCTTAAAGATGCAGGAATCTGAATCTGAGTTTGGAAGACCTGTTGCTTTGACTTCTATTGCAAATGTGTGCTCTGTCTTTTCCTTTCCAGACTGCCAGGGCACCTCAGCTAGACTGGTGGTTAATTGAAATAGTCCTTTCTGAGCTTCTTGGCCTTGTCTGAAATGCTACAGTATCAATGTCCAGATACTAGATAGCTCTTTTAATCTCTTAAGAATAGGATTGAAAAAGATATTTTTTTATGAATTGCCTTTTATAAGTTTATTGGTCACTATTTGTTTAATGTTTATTTTTGAGACAGAGAGAGAGAGACAGCGTGAGTGGGGGAGGGGCAGAGAGAGGGAGACACAGAATCTGAAGCAGGCTCCAGACTCTGAGCTGTCAGCACAAAGCCCAGTGTGGGGCTCCAACCCATGAGCTGTGAGATCATGGCCTGAGCCGAATTAGATGCCTAACCAACTGAGCCACCCAGGTGCCTTACCATTTAAAAATATTCTGATAGGGTTTTGCTCTGCATGCCCTCTTGATTTAGAATGCTAAAACTAAGTTGAAATGGCTATACTTTGATTCCTGGGTATGGTTCCTTGCCCACAGTCATCTGGTATTGTCTGGGTTCTAGTCCAAGACTATCCTGCAATAGTGCTTTATATTAATGGCATTTTTTACCCAAACTCCACAGAGTCGCTTGGCTGAAACTAGAATATTTATACCCTTTGGGGGAAGATAGGCAAATGGCAGATATGATTTGGCTTCTATTGAAGATAGAAAGACTAGCTGGGTTTAACTATGAGCCAAGGAGAGTCACCCACAGGATCCAGGATCACTGCAGTAGCCTAATTCTTGCCTGGAGCCCAAATACCACATTGCACCCATTAAAGTTTAAATTCTCTTTGTTGATAACATGTGTACACTTAATCTGATTCTTTCTGAACTTGCTACAGCAAATTGGTGACGTGGCTGTAGTTTGTATGTGCCTAGCACTGGGCTTGCCACAGGGTAGGTACTCAGTACCTGTACACTGATTTAGATGGAAACAGCATTCATTATCTTAGAGGTGAGCCCTTGGCAAGTGTGGCCTCCTAGTGATGTGCACACATGTGCAGGTTCCTTGGGAGAGAGGGAAAAAGAGACCTCGCAGCTGAGAGGACTAAGAAATGGAGGGTGGAGAGAAGATGGGATGTCACTTAGCTGTAACCATGCTGCAGGGTGGGGGGTGGTCTTTTAGTGGTCTACAGTTGGATCTTTGTGTGAGGTGGAAGTTGTATTGAGATTTCTACTTCCAAATAGGTACAAAAGAGCTTTGACTTGCTCGAAGTCGGTAGTAAATTTAACAGTTAAGAAGTTAAGAACAATATTTTACACATCCCGCTGCTACTCCTCTCAACCTCAGGTCGATAGACATGCACTAGTGCTTTTCTTGGGAATCAGTAGTTGTTTCTGAAGATCAAGGACAAGTCTGAAGTCTGAGGGAGCTGAAGGTCCATCTGGACATGGACATGCACACTTTGGTGTGGTATTTCTGGGTACTTAGGGTGTCCCCTTTGCTTGCCACTTTGAGTTGTAGATTTGGGGACCTTCCAAAGTCAAAGGCGATTGAAGAGTTTAATTTCCAATGATGAGTCACACTTGGGCATTTTGCCTTTGTCATCTGGCCCCAGAAGACTTAGGGGGGCCAATTATTCTCCCTTGTATTCTGAACATCCCCCCTCCCCCTCACCGATTTTATCTGGTGCAATTGGCCATAAGGATCTACCTGTTCCCCACCGTTAGTTCTTTCTGCCTAGCACCATTTAGAGGTTTTAATACTGGCCCTTTATGTCTCTGTAAGTTATTAGTGCGTGTGTTGCTGCTTTGTTTCCTGCTTTTGTATGGGCTGAAGATTCCACTTTTTCTCCCCTTTATCGTTGCTGGTTGTTAAGATAGTGAGAATGTAAATGAGATGGTAATATTACCATTGTGAACAAGTCTTTCTCTGAAAAGATTTTTTTTTTCATTTTTAATGCTGTAAATATCTAATTCCCAGTGTTTTAGTTGGAAGCTGTTCAAATTTCCCAAATCATAAAATCTTTCAAAGCCTTCTCCAAGTTACTTTTTCTTGATTCCATTCTCCTCCTTTTTGCATTAAAAAAAAGAGAGAAAGAAAGAAACCCAGCCTATTTCCAAATAGGGAAATGACCTCTGTTTATTAGAGACCACAGTGGCATGGACCCCTAACTTGCTGTGAGCTTTTTTGATGTGTTTTGGAGCTGTGTACAAGAGTCCTGTTTAGTCCTGTTTTTGCCATGTGTTTTTATATACATTTCCTAAACACTTTCCCTGGCTCGGTACTATTACTGTGTATACGTCCTACATGTGTTTCCTATTTTTTATGACTCATACTTACGGTACTCATAAAGATTTATCCTTTATCTTGGCTCTGAGTAATGAGTCCACTTGCACGTTTCCAGCAGAGATGTGGGTTGGGACTTTTGTATTTAATCTTGCAGGGTAGGCCTCTTCAAGGCACAGTGCAGGAAACATGACATATTCATCTGAAGGCACTACTCACTTCTCCTCCCCAAGGGAACAGTCAGCTCAGTTTTTGTGAATTTATTAATTTGTATTTTCCAAGTTTTCCTTTCCCTTTGCCCCTTTTAGCCATTCTGCTGCTTATTGCGAGACCACCATGAGGCAACTAGATGGAACAAATGCTCTGCTCCTTTTCCCTGCTGGTCACTTTGTTAAAGGGTTTGGTGGAGGAAGAAACTGAAATAGTTAAGCTGAAATGATATCTGTATTACATGTGGCAGCAAACACCCAGGGGGTCTTCTTGGGTTCAAATACACATTCAGACCCAAGAGCCTGTCACAGGCCGCAGGTGGCTTTAGTCTACTTAAAGAGATCTAGGGTGGGGACCACAGTTTACAGCTGGGCAGCCTGACATCTCTCTTTTTCGGATGCCTTGTGACTGTCTGCACACCAGTTCATATCACCATCCAGAGCTGTCCAGTAGGTGGCTCAAATGGCAGGAGATCTACATGGTATGAGTTTGTGTGTCTTGTCCTGGTTTAGAAACTTTATACCTCTGGGGCACCTGGGTGGCTCAGTCGGTTAAGCATCCGACTTCAGCTCAGGTCATGATCTCATGGTTTGTGAGTTCAAGCCCTGCGCTGGCCGGGCTCTGTGCTGACAGCTCAGAGCCTGGAGCCTGCTTCGGATTCTGTGTCTCCCTCTCTCTCTCTGCCCCTCCCCTGCTCAAGCTCTGTCTCTCTCTCTCTCTCTCTCTCTCTCTCAAATAAACATTAAAAAAAAAATTAAAAAAAAAAAAAGAAACTTTATACCTCCTGGGAGCCAATATGCAACTATGCTCTATAGGAATTGTGTCCATGGTGGCCATGAAGGAAATGCCTGATTTATGAGAGTCACTGCTCTCAGGGAAGCCCCCAAATCTCTCTTCCTATCAAGTATTTTTAATTTTTCCAATGCTAATACAGTTTTCCAGTTAGGGACAGAATTCTATCATGAGCAACTTGCCTTTTATTATAGTTGGCATGTTGTTGTAGATTACCAGGGTTACAGAGTTAAGAGAGTTAACAGAAGATCAAATTCTCATGTAAAGGAGGAATACATTTTGCCAACTCTTTGTCCACACCTGTGGTAGGCTAAAAAATGGCTCCCAAAGATATGCCTACATCCTCTTCCCCAAGATGTTACTACATGAATGTTTTATAGAAAATGCTACTATATGAATGCTTTATAGAACAAGTCTTTGCAAATGTGATTAATTGAAGGATTTTGAGGTGAGAAGATTTTCCTGGATTATCGGCACAGTGTCTAAATGTTCCTTGTAAGACAGAGGTTTAATATAGACAAAAGGGGATAAGGCCGTCTGACTGTGGAGGCAGAGATAGGAGTGACAGGGCCACACGCCAAGAAATAACAACAGCTGTGGGAGGCCGGAAGAGCAAGGAGTGGATTCTCTCCTAGAGCTCTGGAGGAACAATGGCCCTGCTGACACCTTGATTTGGGCTCATTAACCTGATTTGGCACAGACTGATTTTGGACGTCTGGCCTCCAGAACTATGAGAGAATAAATTTCTATTGTTTTAAGCCACCAAATCTTTAGTAATTTGTTACAGCAGCCATAGGAAACTAATACACTCCTGATTTCACATTAGCTTGGGAGATTATCTTGAGTTCCTTCCATGTAGTTCTCCTGCCCCCATTTTGTTCACTGCACGTGTTCTTCATCTCTAAAAAAGACACTACCACCCAGTTGCCAAGCCCAAGAACCTTGGCATTATCCACGACCTCCTGTGTTTTCTCACATGTCACTTGTTTATTCTACCATAAAAATATACTCTGAATCAGCATCTGCTTGACACCCCCCAACACACACACCAACCCTCCCCTCTTCAGTGGAGCTACCATCACATTTTTATTTGAGACACAGTGAACCCCTAGCCCAGATCCCTTCAGAGAGCACAACACGGAGCTAGGGTTCTTGCCTTGCAAACTTGGCTCCACTGTTTATGAGCTGTGTGACTCTGTGCAGGTTTTTAAATAATAGTATCTACTTCATAGATGCTATGCCAATAAAACAGTTAAAATGTGACAGGTGCTTTGAACAGTGCTTGGGCTGTAATCTTACAATGAGTGTTAGCTGCTATCATTATTAACTAATAAGATCTATTCTCCACACAGCAGCCTCAGTCATCCTTTCAAGTCCAAGTCACAAAACTCACCAGCTGAGCTTCCTGCAGTGACTTCTCATTACATTTAGGATAAAATCCCTGGCACAGTGGTCACCCCTCACCCAGCTTCTCACCAATCTTATGGCACTGTAGTTGTTGGGCCTGATGTCCTCCAGAGGCACAGAGCACACTCCTGCCTCCAGTCCTCTGCCTGGAGTGCTTCTCCTTCCTTTCATCCAGTCCCTGCCCTGCTGGTAGCTCCGCAGAGAGGCCTTCATTGACCATCCCATTCATTTATTCATTCATTCATTCATTCATTCATTTATAATTTTTAAAATGTTTATTAAAAAATTTTTTTAACGTTTATTTATTTTTGAGAGAGAAAGAGAGAGAGAGAGACAGACAGACAGACAGTGTGAGTGGGGGAGGGGCACAGAGGGAGACACAGAATCCGAAGCAGGCTCCAGGCTCCAAGCTGTCAGCACAGAGCCTGACGTAGGGCTGGAACTCAGGAACCATGAGATCATGACCTCAGCTGAAATCAGACACTCAGCTGACTGAGCCACCCAGGCACCCCAATGTTTATTTATATTTGAGAGAGCAAGCTGGGGAGGAGCAAAGGAGGGAGACAGAGGATCCAAAGTGGGCTCTGTGCTGACAGCAGAGAGCCCAATGGACCTCCTCCTTTAAAATAGCCATACTCACCCCTACTGTCTCCAAACCGTGTTTTACTTTTTAAAAATAACTCCTATCATCTGGGGCGCCTGGGTGGCTCAGTCAGTTGAGTGTTCAACTTTGGCCAGGGTCATGATCTCACGGTCCGTGAGTTCAAGCTTTGTATTAGGCTCTGTGCTGACAGCTTGGAGCCTGGAGCCTGCTTTGGATTCTGTGTCTCCCTCTCTTTCTGACCCTCCCCCACCTATGCTCTGTCTCTCTCATTTTTTTTTAAATAAACTTAAAAACAAAAAAACTCCTATCATCTGATAAAATATGACCTGATATTTATATTTAAATGTGTTTGTTGTCTGTCCCTTCTACAAGAATATCCATGAGATGTTTTATTTTGTGCACTGAGATCGCCAGTAATTAGAACATACCCAGCATATAGTGAACACTCAATATGTGAAATAAATGCTTGAGTGAATGTGCAGAAGTTGATTGTAACAGTCGAGTTTTATTAAATAGACTGTTAGCAATTTTTATTTGGAGATTTTATTTTGGAAATAATTATGTTTTCTGAGCAATCTGATTATTGATATTAGTATGTTTGGTTTAGTCATGAAGTAGTGTTTCCTTTAAAAAAAATTTTTTTTAATGTTTATTTTTTTTTTTATTAAAAAATTTTTTTTTCAACGTTTATTTATTTTTGGGACAGAGAGAGACAGAGCATGAACGGGGGAGGGGCAGAGAGAGAGGGAGACACAGAATCGGAAACAGGCTCCAGGCTCTGAGCCATCAGCCCAGGGCCTGACGCGGGGCTCGAACTCACGGACCGCGAGATCGTGACCTGGCTGAAGTCAGACGCTTAACCGACTGCGCCACCCAGGCGCCCCTTTTAATGTTTATTTTTGAGAGGGAGATGGAACATGATCAGGGGAAGGGCAGAGAGAGAGGGAGACACAGAATCTGAAGTAAGCTCCAGTCTCTGAGCTGTCAGCACAGAGCCCAGTGCAGGGCTCAAACCCACAAATCGTGAGATCATGACCTGAGCCGAAGTCAGATGCTTAACTACTGAGCCACCCAGGTGCCCCAAGTAGTGTTTCCTAATTCAGGTTTCAAGGTGTAGTGAATTGTGAGTGCTAATAGAGAACTTGGCTCTCCATTTATCAAGATCTTTTTTTTTTTAAAGTTGAGCAAATCTATAGAACCATGTGAGTCTCAGTTTCTTTATTTGTCAATAAAAAGAGACTGGAAAGATTGAGATTCAGTATTTCTTTCAGTGCAGTCTTTTGAGTTTCTTTTCTTTATTTCTTCTTTTTTTTTTTTTTAGTCTACATTAAGAGTTAAGGTTATATATATATATATTTTTTTCAATATATGAAATTTATTGTCAAATTGGTTTCCATACAACACCCAGTGCTCATCCCAAAAGGTGCCCTCCTCAATACCCGTCACCCACCCTCCCCTCCCTCCCACCCCCCATCAACCCTCAGTTTGTTCTCAGTTTTTAAGAGTCTCTTATGCTTTGGCTCTCTCCCACTCTAACCTCTTTTTTTTTGTTAAGGTTATATTTTTAAATATAGTTAGTTAATTCAGGTCTCCAAATTGAAAAACAGCAAAACTTGCATTTAGTACAAAACATCAATTGGAATGTAGATAAAAGTGTTTCTTGGATTGTTAAACTAGAAAATGTTTTTAAGGAAACCCTTAGCATCCAGTGGGAGCCACTTAATAGCTGAAATGTAAACTATGTGTATCTCATATCTTCATGTGTATGTGTGTTTTAAGAAAACCTGGATTAAGTAGGGTTTACAGATCTGGGACAAATCTAGCCTCCAAATACTTGGGAAATGCTTTTGAGTTTGACTGCTTAGATCTTACTGCCTTGTACAATAGAAATTTCATGATTTTCCAAACAGTTTTGCTGTTTTATCAGGACAGGGTACACACAAAGAATTTCCCACTCTCTTTTATTTATTTGAAATACTGAAGATTAGAAGAACTAATCATTTCAGTTTGCCCGAGCAAAGGCCCTTCCTCATGTAATTAGACCCAGGCAGCTGGACAGTCATCAGCAGCAGCCTTCGTAGACTGTGCACCAGTGCAAAGCATTGTGGGAGTGAGGAGAGCAGGAGCTCGTGGAGCTTGTGCTTGGATGTGTACACCAGGGCAGAGAACAACACCTGTAAACAGAAAGGACAGAGACATTGAAACATATTATTGCTCTAAACACATATGATAAAAACTTAGCCAAACAGGCTTAATCAAGGACAGCTGGGCTGAGATAAACACAGAAGTGCTAAGGAATCAGGCATGTTGGAAGGATGTGGGGCTGGGGCTGGAGGAGGCTTGTTGCTGGAGTAATTGGAGCCCGGTGTGTTAGCCTGGCAATGGCTTTTGGAGGTGAGAATTTGGAGAGGTTTGAAATAGGGATGTGGTTTGGCTGAGGGCTAGAGGGAGAATTTTCCATGACTAGGGGAGGAGGCTGGTAAATAAAATGGAGCCAGTTGAGGAGTATGAAATACGTTGAAGAAAGCAAGTACCTTGGCAGCTGTGAAAGCTTGTGCTTGATAGCCTTGCCCGTTGGTGTTTATGGTGGAGAATGGGCGTTCAACCATGTACTCAGGTCTTCAAAGTTGGATGAATTGGTATAATCTTTAACACTGGGAGGGGCAATTTAGATAGACCTCTAAAGACAAATGTTTGTCCCCAAACCTCCCACCCACAGATTGGGGAAAATCTCTAGCTCTCCCTCATAACCTGGTGACTTCAGCTGCCTTGGAAGGAGTTCATGGTTTTAGCACTTCCCATGTGTGCCTATTTCTCTAGAGTCATATTCCAGATGGAAAGGCAGGTGACTGAGTTTCTGTTCATACATTTGAGGTTGCTTTGGAGTAGATGAGGTGTTGGGGTTAGGTGTGGAATGAATGTGGTATTCTCAGGACCATGCATTCTTTGTTGGATTCTGAAGTCCCCAGAATTGCAGTGAAATTTGTAGAGTAAGAGTTGGGTCTGCCCAAGTTAGCCTTGCCTGAACAGGAAGATGGTGAAGAAACCTGTGAATTTGTGCTGTCCAAGCTCTGTCTCTTGGGCCTGGTCTTTAAGGAGACCCAGATCCCAAAGGTTGAGGGGAAGGCTGGGAAATGGCAAAAGAAATGTTCTTTATTTGGAAGCCAGGTGGCTGAGGATCAAGTATGCAGATGTCATTGGTTTCTCATCCTACTTCAAAATCCAAGTACCTACAAGCAGGAGGTAATAGTAGCACACTGATCAGGGCCAAAATCAAACACTGGTAAGCTGCTTCTTCAGAGGATTTTGAAAACTGGCATTTTGGTCCGTCTTCTCAACACCCTTGCAAAGGACTTGTTGTTAGCTCTAGTTTACAGGCATGGAAATTGAGGCTGAGAGGCTAAATACTCTACTCTAGGTCCGGAGTTTGGAAGTAGTTGGCAGAGCCCAAGCTTGTATCTGCAGCACATAATTCCTATAGATGGGGTCAATGTGCAGTGAGTATCTTTGGGCAAGGTGGGTTTTCCCAAGGTTTAGACATTTATTCAATCATTGAATCAGTATTTATTAAGCGCCTGTTATTGTCAGGCACAGTACCAGGCATTGGTGGCCCTGACACTCCTCATCTTGAGAATTTGCCAAAGGTAGCAAAGATATAGCAGATAGTGAATTCTTCCCCTGATCTTGCTCCCATTGAGATGATCTCAGTCATTTTGCTCTCCTTAACCATGAGCTTAAATATTGCTCCTGGTGTTGTTTGTTGACTCAGTCATATTGGAAAGGTGGGTCTTTGAACTACAATGAAATAGCCATCTGGTAAGTATTACATGTAAATAGCTGGGTTGTCATCTATAGGTTAAGAGCTTAGAAAGAGGGGCAGGTTGGGACGTCCTGTTACTAACGATAGTTCTTTTCTATACAAACAACTCTCTCTACTGGATTATCTGTGCCAAAATATTACCAAATAGCTTGGAAACAGGTTAGTGTTTTGCCCTTTAGGGATAAAAAGACCATGGAGTTGAATTTGGAAAGGAATCTTGGAAAATGTTTCAATAAAAATATATCATTCACATGCCCAAAAATTCAGCACTCCAGGGCTCCTGCTGGCAGAATCAGGTGAACTTTGAAATATATTATGACTTGATCTTGGATTCTTGCATATCTTAAGTAGGCCGAGAGTTATTTTTGTTTTATTGGCAATGACCTTTTATCAGAAATACCTAGCAGGTATGCTTTAGATAGAAGCCAGTGGGCTTTCTGGTAATTTTCTATATATACACCTGCCTTCTTTCCCTTTCAATTTTATATAAAAACATAAATGGAGAGATTTCTCAGCATCATGTTGTGGAATCTACCCCATATGTTGGTTCATTTTTCCTTTGTCTTTCATACATTGATTCATTTATTCGTTCTAAAAATGTATGAGTGTTTACCAGGTGCAGGCATTGTTCTGGGACTAGAGATACAGTGGTAAGTAAGGCAGAATTTCAGCCTTCATAGTGCTTATGTTGTTTTGAACATAGGGTACCCATTTAGGAGACAGGAAGGGGTGGTTGTTAGGGTGGTTAGGAAAGGCTTCTTTGAGGAGGTGCACTTGAACAGAGACTTGAATGATGAAAAGGAGTCATGCACAGGTCCAAGGGAAGAATAGGCCAGATGAAGGACCTGCTGATGTCAAAGCCCTAAGCTTGGAAGCAGCTTGTTGGAGGTAAGTAAGAAGGCTGGGGTGGCTGGAGTAGAGTGAGCAAGGAGGAAAGCAATAGGAGATGGGATGAGTTAGTTAAGGGACAGATCATGTGGTGCTTTGCAGGGGGCAAAGTTATTTCTTGGCGTTTCTTATGTTTCTCTGTTCTTATCCACTAGTTAAAGGCTGGCTCTAAATTCAGAAGACTTGGGGAAGCCCTTCTTTTCCAATAGTAGAGAGTTGGTTCTATAAAGAAAGACGTAGATAGTTCCATTAGTAAGATAAGTAGAAGCTAGATTATTGGAATGGTTATTTGAGTTCTAGTCTCCATGATGCCATAACCAGCATGCAACTTGGGCATACCATTACCTCTTCAGGTTTCAGTTTCCTTATCTACAACAAATATTTGAAGTAGAATATCTCTAACGTCTCTTCTATCACTAAAAATCAGTGGCTTTATTATACACAAATTTGATTTTGTGTTTTTTCCTCTGGCTTCTTTCAGAATTTTATCAGATCTGTTTGCAGTAACCAAGTCCAGTGGTTGTAATTTCACCCTTTTCCCTATTCTTTTGCTTCTGGAACAGACAGTAAAGTATTTGGGGGGAAAATGGCAGGAAGAAGTAAAACAAGTGGAATAAAAATGAGAGAACTTCATAACTTTGCACCTTGGATCCAGAGCTGGCCAGTGTGCCTAACAGTGACCATTTAGCACATTGCCCGTTGACCTAAAAGAATTCCCAGTCATCAAATGAGTCAGTTGTATGACTGAGACTTGTTCCCAGCCTAAGGATTTATGGTTAACTAAGAGCAGCCATTGTCTTTATTAAGGAGGATTATCCCAACAAAATTATGTTTTTAGAACCTGACGGTGTAATCATGTTGTTTGCATTGACTCTTCTAAAATCATATATTTTTTTTTATTTATCAGAAGTTCTGTATTTCAATAGTAACTAGAAAAATCTGCCAGTCTTCCTGCAATTCGGTCTAAATCATGAAGCTCTCTCATTGAAAAGTATGTCTAGAAGAAATTAGCAAAATCAAATAAATTAACTTGTCTCATTATCTTGTCAACACTACCTATTTTGAAAGACCACTATAAATCTTTATTTGCCCTTAGGATTAACTTTGAGTATTTCATGATTTGTTTTCTTTCTGCCAAGCCTAAAGGACTACAGGGCATACACTGACCCGAAGTTAAAGTAAAAATTAAAAAAAAAAAAATGTGTGGGGTAGGAAAGAAATTCTCTAAGACATGTTCACACTGGTCTGAAAAGTTCAATAAATTCATTTTGGAATATTTTCAGTTTTTGAAAGAGGAAAAACCTTCTGTTTTGTTTTTTTGTATTTACTTTGGCAGATTAACCTAAACTTCTGTCAGTCTTTTCATTGAGTACACAAGCCATTTAGTGTGACCTGGCATTTCTGAACGGATGGTTCAGTCACATCAGGCCATTTTTTCTTGTCAGCTACATCTCTTCCTAGGGATCTGACATAAAGACTGTTACTGTCAGTTGGTCACATAACTAGGCTTTGTTCTAGCCTCTTCATTCATGGGGAAACTGAATCCCGAAGTAAGATTCTTCAAGATTCTTCGGCAGAACTTTTCTTTACCCCCAAGTGAATGCTATGTCCAGAGTCTCACACTGGAAGGAATACAAGATTGGGAAGCATCACTGTTAGTGGTCGTGTAGTAGTGAAAGTTCCTTTTCTCCATTTCTCAGCCAAGGATAATTAACTGCTTCTCCCTGGCGGCAGACAAATCATTTTCTGTAAATCAGACAATCCTGTTTTCATTCCAGAATTGCTTACCAACAGTTTACTTGATTTTTCAAAAAGTGGGAGAGATTATGACCCCAAACTGTTTCAGGTTTGTACTGGAAACTTGTTAGGTCTTGTGAAGACTTAGGAGGGCGTCTCAAGAAGACATTCCTAGGATGAAGAATGTCAGAGCTGTTTTCCTTTAGGGATGGTAAAGTAGAGGCAGAGATAAAGGACTGTTGGACGTACTTCTTCTACAGGAGAGAACAAAGGATCGGAGATAAAGATTTTTGCATATAACTGGGACCAGAGTTACCAAGCCCCATGAGTTGTTCCTTGTAAAAAGTGTTGAAGGCGGAGTGCACGTGAATTCCACTGCTCTTCCTCTTCCCATAAGCGGCCTGAGGTGATCTCTGAAACTGGTTCGCTATTCACTTGACCCGGAAAACCCGACAAAATCATGCAAAGCAAGAGGTTCAAATCTTTGTGTTCACTTTAAGAACACATAGGAAACTGCCTAGGCCATCAAGGGTATGCATATCCGAAAAGCCACCAAGTATCTGAAAATGTCACTTCGCAGAAGCAATGTGTGCCGTTCTGATGCTACAATGGTGGAGTTGGTAGGTGTGCCCAGGCCAAACAGTGGGGCAGGACACAGGGTCGGTGGCCCAAAAAGAACTGCTGAATTTTTACTGCACATGCTTAAAAATGCAGAGAGTAATGCTGAACTTAAGGGTTTAGATGTAGATTCTCTGGTCATTGAGCACATCCAGGTGAACAAAGCCCCCAAAATGCGGCGTAGAACCTACAGGGCTCAAGGTCAGATTAACCCATACGTGAGCTCTCCCTGCCACATTGAGATGATCCTTACTGAAAAAGAGCAGATTGTTCCTAAACCAGAAGAGGAGGTTGCACAGAAGAAAAAGATATCCAGAAGAAACTGAAGAAACAAAAACTTATGGCCCGGGAGTAAATTCTGCATAAAATACATGCAAATAAAAATAAAAACAGAAAAAAAAAAAAAGTGTTGAAGGCAAGTACCTCAGAGTAGTTTCTGATTCTTTGATTGTTTTTCGGTTAAGATATACCCCAAACTCATCAAGTGTTTCTTGAAGGCTTGTGAGCTGGGAACAAGCCCAGGGAATGAATTCCTTAGGTCCGAGAGACTTGGATTTGAGGAGTAAAGTTTAATTTCCTTACCTTGTGAGATACTCCTTGGTAATTCAGTAATGACACCATATAAAATTTGGAACAGGATCCAAAATGGGATTTTTTTTTTTTAGCTCAATTACCAATATATATTCTTTTGGGCAAATAAGTGAAGCAATTGAAGTGGATTTAATAAATTAATGCATTAATGTCATTAAGTGATACCTGATATGCTAGAAATAGATGTACCCTTTATTTTTCAGGAGGCAAGCCATGGTCACAGGTCAGTGAATTATATTACATGGTATTCTTTCTTTGCCTTCACTGATTAGTTAAGCTTGGCTTTCATGGCCCATTGATATCTGGCTGCAGTCTACCTTTCCAATTTTATTTCTCTATATTCTTTTCTACATTTCCTCAGCTTCATGTGAATTAAGTGTTCCCCACACCTTTCCATGTTCCCTCTCCTGCTTTGATATTTCTCTTGAGGCTCTCCCTGCCCGTGTCCTCTTAATTCTTCCTGTTCTGCCCTGTTTACCCTCAGGACCCAGTGAAGTGACCCCCTTTCTCCTCCCATATTTACATCTGTATATTATCTTTTTCATCCTTTAAACTGTGAATTTCTTGAGAACAAATTTTGTACCTACTTTGCATTTGAAGTCCTTACAGAGTGGCATTTCCCAAAAATACATTTATGTGTTCTGTCTTCACAGTTTTTGCTGAGTTCATATACTACCTGTATTATGTACTACCAGTATTTCTCTTTAAATTAAAAAAAAAAAAAAACTGGCTTTACCCTAACATCCTCAACGTGAAATTATGTTTTTAATACCCATGAAAATGAAGACATAAACTATATATAAAAATTTCTTCTTTCTTTTTTTTTTTAATTTGTTTTAATGTTTATCTTTGAGAGAGAGAGACAGAGACAGAGACAGAGTGCGAGCAGGGGAGAGGCAGAGAGAGAGGGAGACGGAATCTGAAGTAGGCTCCAGGCTCTGAGCTCTAAGCACAGATCCTGATGTGGGGCTCAAACCCACGGAATGTGAGATCATGTCCTGAGCCAAAGTCGGACGCCCAACTGACTGAGCCACCCAGGCGCCCCCAAAAATATCTTATTTCTTAACATTTCTTAGTTGTCACCATGCTTTGGGAAAGATTGATTTGCCAAGTGCCTTACACATACTAGCTAGCCATTTAGTATCTGCCGAATGAAAAAATGGCTGCACAAAGCATATGAATTAAGAACGTTTTCTCCCTGTTAGCTTAGTAACTTCACAGCTATTAACCTGGAGATGAAACAAGGAGAAGCCAGAAAAGACACAGCAAGCCTTTAAGTGGAGCCATTCATTCCTACCTGTGAAGCAATTTGTGTTAGATATTACTAATTACTTCCTTATGTAATACAAACTGCTGGGCCAGTGGGGCCTGTGGATAGCTGACTCCCTGCTGATTGAGTGAGCATCTTGTTTGAAACCCCAGAAACTGTGCAAGGGGACCCCCTCTCCACAATAGGTTCAGGAAGTAGCACTATACATGGAATGCATCTAGAGGAGAGGAACGTGGTAAGTGTGTGCACATATCACATTGTTCTGATCAAATTTCTTAATGTTCTGTTCGAGGTAATTTGAGTTACGGATCTCTCCCTACCAATTTTTGTTTATGAATGTATTGTGTACTGCCAGTATAATTGAGTTCTGAAGATATTTTCTATGAATTCTGGCTAACGGAAATGATATATTTTCTTACCTTTTGAGGTTGTTGTCAGGCTACTCAGGTGTACCACTTTGAGCTCCTTAAAATAATACATTACAGTACAATACAATAAAATGTTCTGTGTATTCAAGCTATAGTAACATAGTTAATAATTAACTGCAATAATCTTAATAAAACTTAAAGGCTTTTGTAAATTCCTGAAGAAATTTGTTTCTGAGTTGCTATACTTTATAGTTGCTGCTTGTATATAGTAAAGAAGTAATAAATTATAGTTCCTTATTTGCTTTTTAAACTATAGCATAGGGGTGCCTCGGTGGCTCAGTCAGTTGAGCATCCAACTCTTGCTTTTTCAGCTCAGGTCATGATCTCACAGAACTGTGATATCGAGCCCCGTGTTGGGCTCTATGCTGACAGTGGGGAGCCTGCTTGGGATTGTCTCTTTCCCTCTCTGTGCCCCTCTCCCACGTGTACATGTGATAGAGAAAGTGCAAGCAGAGGAGGGGCAGAGAGAGAAAGAGAGAATCCCAAGCAGGCTCCCAACTACCAGCACAGAGCCCAATGTGGGGCTTGAACCCACAAACTGAGATCATGACCCTAGCTGAAATCAAGAGTCAGACACTTAAACAACTGAGCCATCAAGGTACCCCAAACATTAAAAACAAACAAACAAACACCAAACTGTAGCATAGATTATTAAATTAGAGACCCTAGAACAGGTTGTTTTCTTTAGTGTTAAATGAGGTTTAGATTATTTTTTTCTTAAATTTATAGGAAGGAATTAGTCCATGTAAGGTCAATATGGCATGAAGTCTAAGGTTTTTATCAGAAAAACCTCTCCCCCTCCTTCTCCCCCCCACGCCCCTCCACCCCGCTCCCTCTTTCTCTGTCTTTTAAATCCAGGGTTGGGATCAACAGCTGTTCTAGCATGGGCAGGGTAACTTGATATAATGGTATACATTTTTACCCTGGTCTGCTCTCAGAGCAAATTTGAAATGGTTGTTTTGGAAAATGTGCTATGAATTTATCTCTAGACCTTCGCACCAGAGCAGTTAGTTCAGCCCAGCAAATCCCTGGCACTTGATGTGCATCTTTCATAACAGAACTTTGATGCTGTGACTTGATGCCTTGAAATCAGCACAACAAAATGGTGCTTGAAGAGCAGTGTTTACTTTGATCATTTTTCAACTTCTGTGCCCCAGCCTTTTCACGGAGTACAAATTGCTTTACCAGAGTTATGGGGCTGAAGCCCACGGACTGTTTTTGTAGTCTGGTTGCTGTGGTGATTCTTAGCCTTCCATGAAACTCCATCTCCAGGGAAACAGAAACCTTTGCAGCTGTCTCAACCTTTTGGTATCGTATCTGGTAGAGGTCTTCACTGAGCTTGTTGCAGGCCGGAGAGTGGTCAATAAACAAATACGTGGAAATAGGGCATCTCATTCAGGACATGTTGTATTATTTCCAAACAAGCAACTCCCTTATCCTTCTTGCAAATCATAGGGAACTTTGAAGTATCTCCAAGGCTGGCTGAAGCCAGAGTTTAGTAAGCCGTGGAGATGTTGGTCATGATAATGATATGAGTAAGAACTTAGGGAGGATGGTTGATGACATTATAGAGTTGCCAGGTGGGGAAGAAAGAGTGGTGGCAAAGGAAAAGCTTAATGGGGCTTGTGTGTGCTTGGAGAGGAGAAGTTGGTTTAGGAAGAGGGTTTGGGCTCAGTCCAAGGATGCCAGCAGTTTGGTGTTTACAGGACTGTGAGGAAAGCTATTTTGACCTTTCGTCTCAGTGGAGGACAATATAGACAAGACCTTCTTTCCATAGGAACCAAGGGAATGGAAAAAAATAGCCATGATTTTAGAGGGTAGAAGTAATAGTAGCTACATTTAGAAGAGCGCTTACTGTGTGCCATTCACTGTTTTAAGTGCTTTCCACATATGGCGTGTTTAATCCTTTGACATCTGATGGAATAGGCACAGGTATTATCCCCACGGTATAGTCAATGAAACTGATGCCCATGGCGTCTTAACATGTTCAAGGTCCCAAGGCTGGTAAGTGGAGAACTGAGATTCCAAATGGCTCTGAGTCACTGCTATTAACACTAGGTCAAACTGCCTGTAATTTAGAAAGGAAAGCAGAGTGACCCAAAGGATCGAGTTCCAGGGGACACTGGCCAACTTGGAAGAAAACATAGATCTTGGAAGAGATTAAATAATGCCTTAAAGTGTGTTTATTGATTATTCATTCATTCATTCATTCATTCATCATTAAATACTTATGTAGGACCTACTAAATGCCAGGTATTAGACTAGACCCTGAGGTAATAAAAAGACAAGTCCCAAACCCTCCTCTTAGATGGTTGATATATACAAAGTTGATGTAAAACAAGGCAGCAGGTGCTCTGTGCTGTAAGAGAAAGATCGTTTGGACGGAGGTCAGGAGCATTCACTGGGAAGAGCTTCCTTCTTCTGAGGGCACTGATAACAAGAAAACTTCTTAAAGCACATGCCATTTTTTTCTGTGAGGTAAATAAACTTGATCCCGTATGAAAATGAAACTGTAATTTTTTTTTAATTGGAAATGGAAAGGAGATTTTATTTTTTAAATGTTTTTATTTATTTTATTTTTGAAAACGAGCGAGCAAGAGAGAGAGATTGTGAACAGGAGAGGGGCAGAGAGAGAGGAAGACAGAGAATCTCAAGCAGGCTCTGCACTGTCAGTGCAGAGCCCAATGGGGGGCTTGAACTCCCGAACCTTCAGATCATGACCTGAGCTGAAATCAAGAGTCAGATACTTAACCAACTAAGCCACCCTGGCGCCCAGAACTATAATTAAATTATGTTAATACATACCGTTACCTCTTTCTAAACAGAACTTAGAGGTCTTATTTGCTGTGTTTGCATACAGCTTGTCCTTGAGAATTTCCAAACCACAGTAGAGCAGTACGTCTACTTTATATAAAGAGCTCTGGTAGGAGTGGGTTCCAGAGTAGTGAATGGAGAGCACTCCACAAGGGAAAGGGTTTGAGAAGGCTGAGGTAATCCATTGTTATAGGAGAAACTTTCCATGATGCCTCAGGTGATGACTGTGCAACGTTCCTAAAATCTGGTGAAGGCCTTTCTGTAGTACATAAATTCTTAACTATGGGCAAGCATATTAGTGCTTTAATTCATTTAAATTTTAACTCATTTCTTTCTCATAATAACTGTAAAAGGCTGGTACTGTTATCCTGGTTTTTATATAAACAAGGTCAGACAGGTAAGGAATGGAGCTGGGGTTCAACACAGGGAGTTTGATGCAAGTGTCCATCCTGTGCTGATTAGTCGTATTTCACTTTTTGGGTTCCATAGTAAGCCATAAATAATCAAAAGGCAGTCTTTCAGACACTAAGATGTTCTTAGAGTAGCTTGAGGCTGATATAAGATTCCCCCTTCCCCATGAAATATCTGGTCATTAACTGTCCTAAGAGGGACGGCATCTACTTGGCACATCACCCACATTTTTTTTCTCAGTGCTTATTGGGAACCCCCCATGGTGAGTGGAAAATTAATAGGAGAAGAAACACAAATTATATAGTTTTGCTACTTGTTAGCCCAGGTTAAAAAGTTTGTTTGCTTAAGGAGGTGGTATCTGATGATGACTTTGACTTTATCAGGTTTCTCTCTTTTTTAAAAAAAATTTTTAATGTTACTTATTTTTGACAGAGAGAGACAGAGACAGAGCATGAGTGGGGGAGGGGTAGAGAGAGAGGGAGACGCAGAATGCAAAGTAAGCTCCAGACTCTGAGCTGTCAGTACAGAGCCCAATGCGGGGCTTGAACCCACAAACCGTGAGATCATGACCTGAGCCGAAGTCAGACACTCAACTGACTGAGCCACCCAGGCGCCCCAGATTTCTCTATTCTAAAAACAAGGATATTTTAGAATATTATCCAACTGTAATGGTCTGAAAATTTTTAGTTTCATCATCTTTCTTTGAGAGAATAATAAAATTTTCTATCACATTGAGTTAACCATACTTTGTAATAAGTATAAATTATCTAACTTCAACAGTTTTGTGTGATTGCACTGATTTCTTTTAAGGTTAGGGGGATTTAATTTAATAAATTTTGAAGAATAATGGCTTTTTCAGAGCTACTTCTAATTTTAGAGTCTGGGCCCTTAAGCAGGAGACAATACGCTTCCACACACTCACATATATACACCAAAACAGATGTGATCGGAACCTACCACAGTAGGATTCTGAACTCTTTATAACTCTCCTCATTTCCCTGACAGATTTGCTCTATCCTAGTATCATTTTTTTTTGAAATAATTACTATTGAGAAATACTCTTGAGGACTTTACAGTATTGCTTATTAAATATATGGATTTTATTTATTTATTTGTTTGTTTATTTATTTATTTAAATTTTAAAAATTATTTTAGAGAGAATCTTAAGCAGGCTCCAGACTGGGTGTGGACACGGGTCTTGATCCTGTGACCCTGGGATCATAACCTAAGCTGAAATCCAGAGTCGGGGACACTCAACCAACTGAGCCACGCAGGTGCCCCTATGTGTATATGGATTTGTAAAAACAAACTTAAGCAAACTTCTTTAGGGAAGAAATGAAATAGGAAGTGGATAAAGCGATTCTGAAAGTCTCAAACAAAGTATTCAATAATTAAATCACAGAATTCCTAGACTCTAGGGTCGGAAGGGGTCTTAGTGCTCATCCAGTCAGGCTTATACTTAGCTTGTGAATTTTGTTTCTAAAATATCTCTGACAAGTGGTCATGTAGCCCATCCAAGTAGTTCTGGACATCGGGAAGAGGGGAGAAACCAGAAGATCAATCATGTTGACAGATTTTGGCTGTTTGTTACATAGAAGTTTGGGTTTGATTTGTCCTGCCTGCTTGTTGCCTCTCCTGACCCTTGACATCCTCTTCCCTCTCCCACACAGCCTGGACATATCTCAGTCTTGTGTTGTGTTACAATCATCTTTTCGTGTGTCTGGCTTTCCTCTGGACTGTGAGGAAATTGGTGAAAGATAGGCTGTGTCCTACTCATCTTCTTTTGTCACTATTAATAGAAATAATTGTCATGGTGCCTGGCACATCATAGGGTGCCTAACTAATGCTGTTTGAATAAATGAAAAAAAAATGCATAGGAAACACGTTCCCATCTGAAGATAGCTTAGTGTGTGACTTAGCTTTGACTGTCTTAGATGAAGGAAATCCTGAGGATTGGTGGGACCTTTCAGCTCTTCTGAGATAAACTGAGTTCCTTGTATCACGTGACAGTCTTTCCAGGTGAGGTTTGAAACTGAAGAGTTAGTCTGGTTCATCCCATGTGTAAGTTCAAACCACATTTTTTTGGTGTGTGGTGAAAACAGAGTAAAATGTTAGCCAAGGGCTACCATGTTAACCCTTTTGGAGTGTATAGTTCAGTGGCATTTGTACATTTACAATACAGTGCAACCATCACCACTGTCTCATTCCAGAACATTTTCTTCACTCCAAAAAGAAATACCAGATCAATTAGCAGTCACTTTTATTCTCCCCTATCCCTAGGTCCTAGTGATGACTAATCTGCTTTCTGTCTCGGGATTTGCCTGCTCTGGACCTTTCATATGAATATAATCATACAGCATGTGGTCTTTTGTGTCTGGCTTTTGCACTTCACATATGCTGTCAAAGTTCATCCGTGTTGTAGTATGTATCAGTGCTTTATTCTTTCTTTGCTAAGTAATATTCCATTGTATGGATATGTCACATTTGCTTGTTTTGAATCACATTTTTATGGCTGGGTAATATTCCGTTGTATGTGTGTGTATCACACCGTCTTGAGCCATAAAAAAAAAGATGTGATCTTGACATTTCAACAACATGGATGGGTCTAGAGGGTATCAAGTCACATTGAGGGAGACAACTGCCATATGATTTCACTCATATGTGGAGTCTAAAAAACAAAATAGATGAATAAATAAACAAAAAGCACAATCAGACCTATAAATACAGAGAACAAACTGGAGGTTGCTGGCAGAACAGGGAGAGGGTGGGGGTTTGGCAAAATGGGTGAAAAGGAGTGGGAGATACAGGCTTCCAGTTATGGGATGAATAAGTCATGGAGATGAAATGTACAATATAGGGAACACAGTCAACGGTATTGATACAGCATTGTCTGATGACAGATGGTAGGTACTCTTGCGATGAGCATAGCGTAACTATAGAGTTGTTGAGTCACTGTGTTGTACACTAATGTAACATTGTGTGTCAGGTATAATTTAAAAAATTTTAATCACACTTTTATAGAGAGATTTGTTGTTATGATGAATCAAGTTTCTTATTTCTGCCCAAGCATCATGAATGGCAAGGAATCTTAATTATTCTTACAAAATCCTAGTAGTTTTGTAATATTTAAATTTATAATCCAGGTCTGAATATTTTGTAATGCACCCCCTCCCCCCCACCCCATGCTTCTACTTTTCCCATTTTGGCTCTACTTACTGCTCATTAGAGAATGAGTCAGAAACAGAATGGTAGACTATGGTAGTTTTGCTGAAAATGAGAATTAGAACGCTAGCAGCTGTTGACTTAATAGGCGTTTGGGACTTGACTGAATTATGAAACAGAGCTTAAGTTGTTTGATCTTGGTATCTTTTAGGACCTTCCAGACTTTGGTCAGAATTGGAAAATTTCTTCAGAGGTATATTATGAAAAAGTAACTTGTACCTTCTGCATTTAAATGAGAAACTAAGCCTTTGTAATACTTTGAAATTCTCTTTAAATACAGGTGCTGTTGCTGTACTTATAAACATGTAAAGCTTACATGTTTAATACGCTGAGTAAAGTTCAGAGATTAGAACCTTTTTTCCCTCATTCCCATAAATCTCATAAGAAATGAGATTATATATAAAAAGTTAAGACACTGTTAGTATTTTCATATGTGAAGGCAGAACTCCATATTTCTCGATGTCAAAAGGGGGAACAATTTTGGTTATTGTATTGAAAATGAATTGCTGTCATCCCTTTTTCTGTTTCTCTACACATTCACCAATTCCCAATAATATAAATTGGTTTATCAGGCCTTAAATTTGCTGACTATGTGTATGGTTTTGACAGGATTACAGTATCTTTATTACTGGGAAATGAATGGCTGGATAGTATTAACTCTATAACTTGAAAATCGCTGGGTTAGAATTTGTACTTGTTTCATTCTGACATAAAATCCATTGCTAGTTGGTGCCATGGCACTCGGTGTTGATTTATCTGTAAATAAATGTTGACAGGACCATTATTTTTCTTTTTAATTTCTTTTTTTAACATTTATTTATTTTTGAGAGACAGAGAGAGACAGAGCATGGGGGGGGGGGCGCAGAGAGAGAGAGAAGGAGAGACAGAATCTGAAGCAGGCTGCAGGCTGTGAGTAAGCTGTCAGCACAGAGCCTGATGCAGGGCTCGAACCCACAAACCGTAATATGACCTGAGCCAAAGTCGGATGCTCAACTGACTGAGCCACCCAGGCGCCCTTTGACAGGACCATTCTTGATCTAATTAATAAACATTGTTTCTATGACTTAGGTCTTTTCCTTTTTCTTTTAGTTTTTATTTCCCTTTTTCCTTTAGGGTATTAATAAGTATTTGAAGATAGAGAGAAACTTCAATAGATTTGTTACCAGGTATCCTGATCTTTATTGTAGCTTTAGCCCTTTCCAGTTAGAACAAGTGTATTGAACTACTTTTAATGCTGTCTTCAATACTGGCTTTAGAAGATATTATTCCATCTCAAACACTTAACTATAACATGCCAAATTCTGTATGCATATTTTGGCAACTTTCTGTTTACTTCTGTGATCACAGGTCTTACGCTGAAACTGCAGGACTCAAGGAAGATTGATTGTGTGGAGGAAAATAGGCAAAAGTACTGGACTCTAATGTAAATACTGCAAACTGAATTTGTTCTATTGTCAATTAGGCTTTTCTGACAGAGTTCATTGCCTGAATTAAAAGCATTTAAAATTCCGTGCCTCTGAAAGATAGTGGAACATTCAATCAAAGAAAATAATGTTGTTGTTGTTGTTGTTGTTTTCAGGAAAAATGCTCCCAAAACACATAACGATAATATGTTCTCCCCACTTTGGCTTCTGGGTTATTTCTCTCTTTCTCAAGATAGACCATGTAACGTTGAAAGTAAAGTTCCTTGAAAAACATTTCCACTTAAAATCATAACCTGGCTGGATGAGACCAGAATATCCTTAGGGGGCCGGTACTGTGAACTTCAGGAGTTGTTTTTGTTAGAGTTTTCAAAGGAAACCAGACTTTACAGAATTCCCAAGGCTTTTCTACCCTGACCAGAATTTAGTTTCCTTAGAGAGTAATTTGGTCTAATCCACATATCAACCAGGAGCCCCTGGAGTTCAAGGAATGATTGAGTCGCACCTCTGCTAATTCAGTGACTTGTAGAAATACAGAGGGTATATTTTTGCAGACTGTCAGAGCTTTGACGTTCTCATGGCCCTGTCCACTTCCTGGTTTTGCAATTCTACATGTGGTCTGGGATACAGCTGATTCGCTCAGATGTGAAATGCAGCTAACACCATTTTGAGTTCCACAGTGCATTTGTTCATGAGAATTACAGTGAGCATTACTAAAGCTTTTGTAGAGGAGATAGAGGAGGATTTACATCAAAGCAACTCACAACTTTAGCTGGCAGTGTAGACATCACAGTTCATAAAAATGCTTGTTGACCCATCCCTGTGGAGTTTCACTTACCTCCCAGCTTGTGCTTAGCTTCCCATCATCTTGCTCACAACTCATTGCCCTTCCTTTCTTCCTGATCTTTTCTTTTCCAGGAGCAAAATCATTCCTGCCTCTTACTCCTGTAGAGTAGGCTGCTGTCCTCTTCTTGGCCTCAAGGCCAACACTGAAGGTTAAGGTACAGTGGGAAAGTAGGGAGAAAAAAAGTGAAGGACAATGGGACATATTCACTCTACCCCTAGTGTTGCCACTCTCTGGCCATATGACTTTAGAAAAATTTTTTACCTCTCAGCACCAGCTTCTTCACCTTTAAAATGGAAATAATTAGATAATTAGACAGAATCTCTTCTGATGGCAAATCTTTACCCAGTAGAAGGCTTGTGGACCTGCCTGTGTCTTTCCTTGGAAAACAATGATGATGGCTGTCCCTATTCTCGCTGTTATTCATATTAACAACAGAAACACAAATGCAGTGTTTGAAGCCCATGCCTCAGTAATTACTCCTCTCCAGATTTCTCTTTTGTGCTGAAAAGGTGACATTGTATGCCCATTCACAGTTCTTTACCAGCTTCAGGTTAATGTACTGGTCTGGGGGAATCCAGGTGTTCTCCTTTTATAAAGCTTAACGCATCTTAAATCACTGCCTGAACACCAGTGCATTTTGTGTTTTTTGCTATTACAAATTCACTAACTTTAAGATGGTGATTAAGCATCTATGACTGAGATCTATGACTGCAGTTGGCAGGTGGAAATGATTAATTCAGCACTCAGATCATGTGAGAATTGGCTTCTTGCTATGCCTACTTTTTAAATTAGCTCCCCTTGGTCACCTCAGTGATTCTCTTTATTATGTAGTTCAGTTCACCACAGTATTGACAAGCTGGCCATTCTGACATCTTATTATTATAGACATATCATGTCAAAATACTGGTTTATTAAACAGTTAAGTAGCAAAAACAGTTCCAAGCCCATTATAAAAAGTAGAAGTTGAAAGGAAATACATTTGTGTAGTACATGTCATATGGCACTTTGGTTATAATAGTAGTGTTAAAAACAATAGTAGTGTTTGGGATGGGTCTGTTTATTAAGTGTGACAAGGAATATAAAAAATAAAAGCAGGCTTTTTTTCACATTAATCGATGTGCAAATATTGAGTTCCTTCAGTTTGTCTAGAATTGTACTTTCTGATGATTCTCGCACACTTCTTTGCCTAAATGAAAAGTGTTTAAAATTCTGTGCTCTAAGAGAGGGTAGAACGTTTGGTCAAAGTTTCTTATCTTTGTTATTTATCCCTGAGAAGGAAAACCTGCTCCAAAGGCTTTTTCACATTTTATCTATTTGTATATTCATAACTGTTAAAGATAACAAAATAATTTCTGTGTGTTGTTTGCTTGTTTGTTTGCCTAGTGTGGTCCCCAGACATGGCATAAGTGCTGCTCTGCCTTGTGCTGTACACACAGCAGAGGATGATGATCAGGGTCACAAAGCCTGGGCGTGACCTTGGAGTTCCCCCCAACATATATTCCCAGCAGCCACGGCCATTCGTTTTGGTAGCATGAGTTGGAATCTGCTTTTCTCAACTGTGTTTTAAAGTTCAAGTCAAACTTGATAGTGAAAGTTAACATCCTCTTTACTAGATTCACCCTCACCCCTTTTGGCCAGAAAACCATGACAGTATGACTCTGTAACCATTATTTGAAGCACATTTCATGAGTAACTTTTATTTATTCTTTCAGAAAAGTTGTTGACTGCTTGCTGGATGTTCAGCTCTGTGCTAGGCCCAAGCATGCAGAAATGAGTGTGACTCAGGTTCTGCCCTTGAAGAATGCCTTGAGGATTTCACAGTGTGTGTGTGTGTGTGTGTGTGTGTGTGTGTGTGTGTGTGTGTGTAAATGACAAACATCTAAACAGGTTATTGCAGTGCAACACGGAGGTAGTAACATGAGCATGGTCTGTGGGAGCACTGTTCCTCCAGCCTGTGTGCGGATAGGGAAGGATTTTACTGATTTTGAGCTGGACACACCTGTCTGACCAGGGGCTGGCAGGAAGATGCTGAAGGCCAGAATCCTAAAAGGCTATGGTGGGTTGATGACATACAGTAAGATACTCAGATGGCAGATACTTAATACTAAAGGATGATGGAAAAGTGCCAGTCCAGTATTAGACTTGCCATCAGCAGTGGCCTGCTGAGGGTTCCCACAGTGCTTCTATCCCAGAGCATGCCCATATCCACGGTCCCCCCTTTCCCTGCCTCTCTTCCCCATAGTGACTGAGCTGCGGGCTACTCTGGGAAGGAAGGGCCAGGGTCTCTGGAATCCCCTTGCAACTCTCCCAGGACCCCTTTAGAGGGCCATGACCTGTAGTTTCAGAAATATTCTTCTGTTTATATCAGCTCTTGTCCCTCAACCCCCAACCCAAATTTAGTTCCGAGTATTTTTCCAGGGCATTCAAAATATAGAGCAGAGAGGGCAGGCTTATTTCTGCATCAGATTTCAGACTTTTATTTTAGTTTTTTTTTCCCCCTGTTTTGTGGTCATAATAGATTATTTTCAGAAGCTCCCAGAGAATCCTGAATCCTGTCCTTGTTTTTAGGGGGAGGAATTAGTTTTGGAATTGAGTTGCTGTATCCCTCTCATCATGTTAAATGGTTTTAAGACAAAACCATTGGGAAAAAGAGCTCGCTATCATTTGCCATAGCAATGTGAAATCTCTGACCCTAGTGCTGAGAGAATGGCCAGTTGACTTCCTGGGTGAGGGTAGAGACACGAAAGGGGTCAAGATTCTTTGAATTCAGCACCAACTGATTAATGTTTTTCTAGAAATTCAGAGAAATGTGAAAATAATATAATAAGGAAAAATGTTTAAAGGTCCAAATCCACCCCTCCAAGAATATTTTAAGGGAATCTTTTTTTTAACTTGTTTTATTTTTTATTTTTTTAAATTTACATCCAAATTAGTTAGCATATAGTGCAACATTGATTTCAGGGGTAGGTTCCTTAGTGCCCTTACCCAATTAGCCCATTCCCCCTCCCACAACCCCTCCAGTAACCCTTAGTTTGTTCTCCATATTTATGAGTCTCTTCTGTTTTGTCCCCCTCCCTGTTTTTATATTATTTTTGTTTCCCTTCCTTAAGGGAATCTTTTTATACCAATTCCCAAATGGCAGAAGATAAGCGACGGCAAATAAAATGTCAGCTGTAGGGGATCCTTAGACCAGAACATATTTTCAAACACCGCAGCAGCAACTAACTACTATTTCCCATTCACAGCAATTGGTTGCACATTTTGGATGCATCCAGGGTCAGATTTGAGCTCCTAAAAGTCCTATTGCCCAAATAGAAGTGAAATTTGAGTTCAGCTGTGGTACCTCAGCATCCTGAAATAGATTTGTGTCTCATTGTACGTCTGTGTAAATTATGGGTGCTATGAGACCCAGATTCAGGATGTTTTCAGTTACTACCAACAGTGTTGCTAAGTGGATGTCTCCTTACCTCTGAAGAGGGGATAGATGATGGCTATATACAGACCAAGGTGTGATTTTATGGGTCTTGGTTATAGACACACTGCTAGAGTTCTTTTCTTATCTATCTACTTGTAAACTGATTATTGGATCTTTCATTTCAGAGCATTTGGTCTGTTTTTAGAGAACAGGAGTCTCTCTGGTAGTGGTTTGGATGACTTCATTGTTTCATAGGTCCATAGGGACTGTTACAAGAATCAGAAATGTTGAAAAGGAACCTCACTGACACTGTAGCAAAATCGGACAGCTGTTAGACTCTCATATCAGTTGTTTTGCTGGCTTTCCTTATGTTTGTTTTAAAAACCCCATGAGTGGGGGGGGAGGGTGTCTAATAGGAAAATTTTGAAGTCACTGTGATAGAACTACCTTGCATCTCTGCTGTGAACCCTTAGAAATTCAAAACAATTTTCATATGGCATCTTTCCATAAAGAGAGTAGAGATTTTTTTCTTTCCTGTAAGTACATAATTCATTTCCATGAAGTGATTTACAAAGTTTGAGACAATATATAGTTTTTGCTTATAAGAGATCATTTTGGGGGGTACCTGTGTAGCTCAGTCGGTTAAGTGTCCAACTCCTGGTTTCAGCTTAGGTCATGATCTCACAGTTTTGTGAGTTCGAGCCTCATGTCAGACTCTGCACTGGCAGCTCAGAGCCTGCTTGGGATCCTCTCTCCCTCTCTCTGCCCCTCCCCCACTCACACTGTCTCTGTCTCTCTCAAAAGAAATAAATAAACTTAAAAAAAAAAGAAGATAATTTTTGGAAAACAAAGTTGTCATTGTTTTCTGGTCATAACGTGGACAAGGACAGTTTTCCTAAGTGAGAGATACGAAGTTTGTCTTTCCACTTGGGGGCTTTATGCTCCTTGGAGTTGGCCTTGATTTTGGTCAAAATTGTATTCAGATTCCCCAGGAAAGTACTCAGAAAAGATTTACTTTGCATTTCTTTATAAAATAGGAGAAATACATTAATTACATCTGGTAGTTAAAGTGCACAGATAACTTCAGTAGACCTAGTATAAATAGATGCCATAGAACAGATCAGCGTTCTCTTAGCTCAGAACCAGTGAGCTTTTATTCATTTAGGGGAGATCAGCAATGTATAAGGGACAATGTCTACATATGGGATGTGACAGATTAGACTTACTTGCATTTTCTCACACCGTGAGGAAGACTGAAATGCAGCACTGTTGAGACAAACATGGTTAGAGCAGAAACTCTTGGACAAGGCTTTATGGACTACTTTGTGGTCAAAGTATGGTTTTAAGAGGTCACCGAATCCCCAGAAACTGCATGTACAAGTGTTTTATTTCTGAATTGTCATCTAGTAAGTTCGTTCTCTGAGAGGATGACATGTTAAAACCACAGGTATAATCTCTAGTTTAATTACATGGAGTCATTTTGTTTCTGTTTCTGCCTTTAGAATGTTCCTACTCTTCTACAGTGGACTCCTTAACCTGGCTTAATGGGTACTTAACCTAGAATTCATGGGCCCTGTAGTGAATGTGTTTTCTCTGACATTGCTTGCAAAATGTAGTGCACATATGGGTTTTTCTGTGTGTGGTGCATCTTGCATTAAGTTCTCAAATGCTTTATTACTGCCGAAGATGAACACACAAGCCACCTATTTACAGACTAGTCATTGTTGCCTCATTTGGGATGCATCCCCTTTAGTCCCATTTTCCTTCACAGCCACATGGCCCCTAGGTTTAGTTTGTTATTTCTTATGAAGACCATGGACTAAGTGGTGACTCTTACTTTCATGTAGACTTAACATAGGATTGAGAGTCAACCCTTAGAACTACTGTTTGGATTGCCAAGCTGGAAATCATTGGATACGCACTTGTATCATTTCTCCACAGCTGTTTCTTTGCTGCCATCTTCTTCAGCTCTGGTCATGAGACCATGATCATGGGGCAGTAATTTACCCAAGAAAACCTTTAGCAGAATGTTCTTATCCTTGTAACTGTAGTCTATCCTAAGTTACAATTGGTTCTAAAGAGGATTTTGTTTTTTCCTTGGCTTTTTTTTTTTTTTTTTTTCCAGCCTGAGAGAAAGTAGGCACCTTAGCCAGGAATTCTTTCAGAGATATTCCGAGTATGTTCTCCCCACCGTTCAGAGAGCTTTTATACCTTCATTCTTTTGTTGGTTGTTTTTGGTTGTCCTCTGTATTCCCTTCAGCAAGATTTATTCCAGTAGAAGAAGGTTGTTGAGGGATTAGGTGAGTGGGTGCTTGGGGGACTCTTTGTTCATGCCAAATGATCTTTTAAAAAAAGTATTGAGTATTTTTCTTTTAATTTCCCAATCATAGTGTGAATTCTTCTTTGCCAGATGGTTTTTGGGGCTTTGCCTGGGTCCTGTGTGCCAGAGTCGGGGATTCATCTTGGCCAGACGCTGCCACATATTGAAGAGGGAGCCGTTTCCAGGAAAGCTCAGAGCTGTGGCTCCTAGAAATCTTTCCTTGATTGTGTGAGCCAGGCCTCGACACTTTTGACCATCTGGAAGATTTTGGACCCCAGCACCAATATCTGTCTCATACACAGTTTTCTTTTCATTTCCTAAGTTTTTTTTTTTTAATTCTTGTTCATTTGAGATATATATTTATTGCAATTTTATCTACACACTTCAAGAGTGGTATGCCTGAGGGCTGCAAAGAAAATTAACAGAAAAAGAGTTGACATCCCTCTGTGGATACCCATGGCTATTCTTCGTGCCATGATGGTGCTCAATAAACAGTTTGGAAGGAATAAATCTGGAAACTTTTTACTGACACATACTGTTCATGACAGAGTGTTTCTTAGCAATTTTTCAGGTACTTTTGTACAAGTAATGACTTCATCTCTCCTTTCTTCCCTTTCCAAAGTATATGCTTTCTGTAGTGTGCATCTCTCTGTTAATACTACAGTTTGAATCTTTGCCCCAAGCCTGTCTTGTTTACAGTGGCCATTGATCTGTTTATTTCTAGATGCGGACAGCTATGTGAAATGCTGTGAGGTAGAGTTTGTACAACCAAGAAATGTGTTATTATGCTGTAGCTGTACTCAACATCACTTTTCATTAGTGCTCTGCTTTTAGTAGTTTGCATATGCCAAATGTAAAGATGATCCTAGCTGTGTTGCAAAAACAGGTCATGATAGTATTACTTGTGTTCTGAAATTTTTCTATAAATTAGCTAGCTACGTCCCTTTGAACCTATCAATATATTCAGCTTTTTTCACCTTTTAGGTAACATAAATTTATAAATTTGCTGTAGTAAATCAATCCTTTAAATAACTGTCTGCCCTCTGTTTCAGCACAGTATTATAGTAAGACATATCTTTGCCTACTGAATGTTTGCAGTCTGTTTCAGAAATTAAGACACATGCTCAACAGTTAATGAATAGAGATGGTATTATACACCAGAGTGTAAATTATTAATAGAATAAAGTACTTCCATGGCATTGGAAATTAGAGAATTAAATATACAGTTGGTACTCACCGAGTACCGACCCTGTGCTAAGCTAAGGCATGGGTACTGAAAGTAAAGTTCGAAGTTGTATTATCAGTGACCCGAGAGGCTGTTGTGATAAGCGACATTGGTGTCAAAGGCAGTCCCTACAATAAAAGGCAGAGATATGTTGAGATCAAAGTGGGCCAGCAGCCACTGGAAGACGTAAAATAGTCCAGCTTTGAGTGCTCTATCCCTGATGGCTGTATAGACTCAGATCATAGATCTAGGCCATTTAATGCTCATAAGGATTATGGCTGAGATGTTCTGTTATTCCCAGTGTATTACTCAGTCTCTGTCTTGCCAGCTAAAGTCATTTTTCGTGCTTTCCCTCTCATCACTTTCTGGTGCTCTTGGGTGAGTTCAGCTTGTTAAAATATGTGCTTCTTGGGTCTTGCTTCACCCCTCTGTACAGAAAGCCAGTATGAGACATGCTTCTATGAAAGCATCTGTTTAGTATTTCTTTATTCACCCTTTTGCTTCTCTGTGTTCATGTTGACCTATCTTGGCTGGTATGCTCCGGGAGGATGTTGAACCCACTGTTTCCAGCTGTCCTCATAGGTGCTTTTTGATGATGTTAATGATGATAGTGATAACCTATAATAGTCCTTGATCCACTATCAAAAGTGGTCACAGCTTTCTTATCCAGGCTCATGGTTTTCTTCGCTGTTTTGTTTTTGTTTTTGTTTTGGACCAGGTCTGCATACAGTCAGTTTTTATTCTGTGTGTTCTCTATACTTCATTTTTTTTTAGAAAGCCCCCTTAAGCTAATAGCTGGGTTGATGAAAACTTCCCTTGGCAGCCCCTTTCCTGCAGTTTTCAGCACTTTTTTTTGGCAGAACTCACTTCACTTTTTAGAGGTTGGAGCTCACCTGGAAGAGAAGAAAGTCCTTTCTCTGGTGATCCACAGGGATGATCCCATGGCATTCCGTAATCCCAGTTTTTAGCTTAATCATTTGACTTGAAGGATAAGGCAGTCTTGAGGGAAGGTAACTTTTGCTCTGTCTTTGCTAACTTTGGGGGGGAAAAAGTGTTCTGTTTGTGTTCCCCTATTACTGGGAGCTGAATCATGTTTTAGTTGAGATTAGTGTGGGTTGTCATTTTTGTAGTAAAAATTGGTCAAATACTGGCAGCAGCATCTAGTTCAACCTAGTATATCTTATCCATAGAATCTAAACTACCTTATAGCTTCTTTTAATGGTGAGCTGTGGAAAAGTATTCCAGATGCTGTGCTGTGTGATTTTAATGGAAAGCCAGTGTTAAGATTTCTCTTTCTGTTGCTTCCTAGGTCACTCTGCACCTAAATCCCATCTCCTCGGTCCACATTCACCACAAGCCTATCGTGTTTGTGCTCAACTCCCCACAGCCCCTGGTCTGGCATCTGAAGACAGAGAGGCTGGCAGTTGGGGTCTCCAGACTTTTCTTGGTAAGTGTTTGAAACCTTCCCAAAGTGTTCTTAGCATAAGGATATAATGACCCTAAAACTTTGCAAGCATTTTTAAAAGGCTTATTTCATTGAAATAATACCAGAGTCCACAGTGTATTAAATTGAAAGAATGCTCTTAGTGGTATTTGGACAGTGTAGGTAAGCAGTCACGGAAAACAAACACCGCACGTGTGTGTCTGACTGTGGATGGAGGATCTGGTCTAGTTTCCACGTTAGAGCAGGACCTGCAGTCATACTCTGTGTGGCCTGGGCTTTGGTCTCCACTCTGAGACTCCTCTGGTGGCATCAGGAGCAATGTAAACATTGTAAACAGCCACTAGGTGTGTGGTCTCTGACCACAAAATAAATACACACAAACCCATTCTATTTGTATATAACACAGGCCTACTTTCTGATACGAGGATCTGTTTGTTGAGAGAGTGACACAGCCAGTTCCAAAATGAAAACATTTGTATTTTATAAAAAAGCTGGAACCCAGCTCTTGTGGAAAGATCCAAATATTACCTACTATTTGTAAATCATGTCCTTTTGAGTTTGCCAGAACATTCAAGTTTGCTGGTTGTGGAGAAATTGATGGGTTGTTTGGATGGAATTTTTGGGGTATGATATCATGTCTGATGATGCGCAACACTGCCCTTCGCAGTGATAACTCACATTGTCTACTGCTAGGGCTCCATGCTGATGTCCTTAATTGCAGAGCCTTAGGCTTTTAAGCCTCATCGCCCCAAAGCATCCAAAACAAAAAGAGGCCTCAGTTAATAGTCTTTTTCTTGTATAATGAGCATATCTGTACTTACATTTGAAGAATACACTTAAAAACTCAAAGGTACCTGTTGAATAAAGTAGGAATCCATAATCAGTACAGTTAATAAGTAGATAAATAAATGAGTAAAGAGGGATAAGGGACAGCTCTTCATTATAGTCAGATGCCAATCAGTGATATAGAAGGATAATGGAGTTAGAAATTCCTGGTTTTGCAATCATCATAGTAAAAGTTTATTGGGCAGGAGTCATCAGTAGAAGCTAAATGTAGCAGAAGAGGAGGGAGTTTGAGGAACTGTATATTTTATTTAAATTACCCAAATTACTTACTAATACCAAAAGAAGAAACAATAACTATATATAGTGGAGATACCCTACGGTACCTTAACCAAATCTTCAAAATCAACATCACCAGTATGGGGCACATGGACATTGTGTGCCTTTAAATGTGATAACCTGCATCATTTATGTTATATTCTAGCCAAACATGCACATAACCTGGATCTGGTCATGATGAAGCATCAGGCAAAACCAAATTGAGTGACATTCTATCAAACCCAGATAGGACTTACACAAGAAGCTCTTACCCCAGACTGGCTCCTTCATACTCATAATCATTGTCAATCTCTTGTAACTAAAGGTATTTGTGATAGTAAGTAATGGCCATGATCATAAAGTCTTATGTGCGTTTAGCCCTTAGAGTGCTGAGCTATATTGTGCAATACTGTAAACAGTAGCTATAGGTGAGCTATTTAAATTTAAAATAACTAGGGGCGCCTGGGTGGCTTAGGTGGTTAAGCATCTGCGCTGACAGTGCGGAGCCTGCCTGGGATTCTCTCTGCCCTGCCTCACTTGTTCTTGTTCTCTCTCTCTCTCTCTCTCTCTCTCTCTCTCTCCCTCTCCCTCTCCCTCTCCCTCTCCCTCTCTCCCTCTCAAAATAAATAAACTTAAAAAAGAAAACTTTTTTAAAACTTAAAAAAAAAACTTAAATTAACTAAAATTACAAATACAGTTCCTGAGGCATACCAACCACATTTCAGGTGCTTAGTAGCTGCATGAGGCTACCACACTGGGCAGGTTATGGACAGGTTATGAGTAAATGCTTTGCCCACCCGGCTTTGAATCCAAATAGTAACTCAAGGCAAATTATTTTATTTCTTTAAGCCTGATTTTCCTCACTTGTAATAAAGGAAAATTAATAGTCCCAGCATCATGGGGTTGTTACCTTGATTAAAAGAGATTACATGTAGCATGTTTAATACAGTGCCTGACCCCGTTCATAGATATTACCTGTTGTTGTTGTGGCTATTTATTAATAGTCATAGTAAAGAACACTTGGAAAAGATGTTGAATTTCTATTTTTATTTGTTTATTTAGAGAGAGAGAGAGAGAGAGAGAGAGAGAGAAAGAGCACACACAGCGGGATAGGGGAAGAGGGAGAGAGAGAATCCCAAGCAGGCTCCACACCCAGCATTGAGTCTGACGCTGCACTTGATCTCAACCATGAGATATGACTTGAGCTGAAATCAAGGGTCAGATGCTTAACTGACTGAGCCCTTCGTTTTATATATAATATGTATATATATATTATAAAATATAATTTATATTTCTAATTATAAATGTGTAGCTTGGCTTGTCCAAGATTAAAAGGAGTTCCTATTTCTCTGGGCTACAGGTCCAGATGAAAAGTGAGGGCTACATATATCATAGTTGTACTGGTCACTTTCTGGATTCTTCATGAACCTACCCCTCAATGGGTTATAATGGAAAGTATCTTACTCCTAGTTATTATTTATTTGCTTTAATTTTAAGATCTATAAGAACTGCGTCTTGGCCATCAGTTTAAAATGCACTAACAGTTAAAAAAGGAGACAGTTTTAGTTAAACAACTTAACATCATCCCTCTTTGGAGTCGATCCCATGTAAGGAGATTGCAGATCAAGTGATGAACCTAAAATTACCAACACAGGGGAGACAGCATTGGGAGAAGCCAAGGATTTACATTCCGGGACACTTGAACTCTACTTTATTATCCAGCAGGCTTTCTTTAGGTAAAATGGTTTTCTCCCATCTGTACATGTCTTCAAGGCCTGGAAAAGCTAGTAGAACATGTGTTGCTCATTCATTTTCTCAGGTCCGTGGAGGAGGTATACAAGCTCTCTCACAAGCCAGGTAGCTCTCCCTGACAGTGTGTGAGGTAAAGAGGGTAAAGGCAAGCTCTTCCCTTACCCTGTGTTGCTGGAAAGGAATTTCAGGGTCTGTGCATCCACTGGAAAGCCATTGCAGCAGAGGGGTCTGCTGCTGGATGACAGACACACCAGGGATGAGGTCTGTTGATCCATGTATAATAGCTAAGAGTTCAAATTTAGAAACAAGACCGTTACATTATTTTACAAACACTTGAGAAGGCCTGTGGGACTTTCAGACACTGGGACTTAGCCGTTTCCATCACTGTCTCCTCCCAGGTTACCCAAAGAGCTCCGAGTTGTGGAGGAGAGAGGCCGTCTCTTGATTCTTTGTCTAAGATGTGTATTAATGTAGTGCCTGCATTACTGTCTTAAAGCTATCTTTACTTTCCAGGTAAAGTTACAGCACTACACAGTTCTGTTTTTTGATTTTTGTCTTAGTTTTTATTTATTTTTTTAAGCAGGGTGGTGAGAAGAGATGAAGCAATGATATCTACTCATCTGTTCAAGATGACGTTTTAATTTAACTTGACATGTCTGCATTTATTATGATGCCCAAATTTAAAAGGGAAACATTTCATAATTAGTTAGTAGGAACTTGTGTTGCTCTGAATGTCTCAGCCACCATGAGAATGACTAAAAATATTATACTTTAATACTGTCTGATGAAGGTGTCTGGCTTTTTTTCTGTCAAATCATTCCAGCCCTCCTTATGATTTCACAGTGCAGGCAAGAAGGAGCGTGTCAGGCAGGGGGAAAATGGGATTGAGTTTCCTCTGCGAATGTAGTTCCTTTATCCGGTTGTTCTGGTTATGTAGGAAACGGAATGAAGGGTGATTATTGTGTCATTGTCAAGCAGTGAGTCTTTGAGTACAAGTCTCACACATGTGTATATGGACGTGCACACGCACATGCATGATGGAGTTGTCACAGCTGTATAGATTTTCTTCTGTAAGGTGTCTGGATGGCCCAGAGAATATTGAGTAGGTTAGAGCTGTCCCTCAGTGCAATTAGAAATAAGAATAATCCTAACCCCTCAGTCTGTCATGTTGAAACTACAAAGAAAAATCTCTTAGAAGGATTTTTATTTTTGCAATTATTTCCACATAGAAGAAGAAGCATAGTTCAGTGGGGCAATAAATATCTGAACTTCCAACCTGAGTTTGCTTAAAAAAAAAAAAATCATGACAATACTAGTTTTTGTTAAGAAACATGATGCAATTTGAATAGACATTTCACCAAAGAAAAAACACAAATGGCTAATAGGCACGTGAAAAGATGTTCAATATCATTAGTCATTAGGAAAATGCAAATTTAAAACCACAATGAGATGCCACTTCACACCCACTAGGATGGGTTTAATAAAAAAGGCAGATAATGACAAGTGTTATTGAGGATTTAGGGAAATTGGAACCCTCATAAATTGCCGACAGTAAAGTAAAATGCTGCTTTGGAAGACAATTGGGCAAAACCTAGGTGTACAGAAAAAAAAATCACCCACAAATGTTCTCAGCAGCATTATTCTTAACAACCAAAAAGTAGTAGAAACAGCCCAAATATCCATCAACTGATGGAGGGGCTAAAAAAAATGTAGATCCAGGGTGCCTGGGTGGCTCAGTCAGTTGAATGTCTGACTTTGGCTCAGGTCGTGATCTCACAGTTTGTGAGTTCAAGCGCCGCATTGTGCATGGAGGCTTCTTGGGATTCTCCCTGTCTCCCTCTGTCTCTGCCCCTCTTGTAGTGGGGAGGGGAAGAGAGAGAATCCCAAACAGGCTCGGTGCTGTCAGTGCAGAGCCTGACATGGGGCTCGATCTCACAAACCGTAAGATTATGACCTGATCCGAAGTCAAGAGTCAAACACTTAACCACCTGAGCCGCCCAGGAGCCCCTAATCTTGTTTTATTCTATTCTAAACCTGAGTGTGCTCTCCTGCAAGGTCTACAGACTCAGAGCCTTGGGACAAGCAGAAAATCTCAAGATGACACATAAAATGTCTAATCCAGGGGCCTTACGCAGCCATTTAATGTCAGGCTTAGTTGCTTTGCATGCTTATAAGGAAGAAAGGCATCTAAGATAAGGAAACCTCGAAAAATAAGCAGCGACTTCTTCCAATCTCACTTGTTCTTGGGATTACTGTGCTGCAACTTACATTTTCCATCCATTGACATTAAAAAAAGAAAGAAATGTGTGTATACATGTATATGTTTGAGTGGAGGTGTGGAGTGGGAGGGGATATTGGTTTCTAAGATAAGGTTTCCAGAGTTAAGAGAGATACAGGATGCCCATTAAGTTTGAATTTCAAATAAACAACAAATACTTTTTTTTTTAGTATGCCCATATGATACTTGGGGCATATTCGTATTAAAAAATTATTCATTGTTTAACCAAAACTCAAATTTAATTAGCTATTCTGTATTTTATCTCACAGCTGTACTCAGAGGTAATTTGGGTTTTTCTTTCTGGTTAACAGCCTGGCCTGGGTACCAGGAGGCCTGAGCACTAAGTGGCTCTGTCACTAACTAGTTCTGTATTATTGGGCAAAATCACTTACTTGGGCCTCAGTTTCCTCATCTCTAAAGTAAGGAGGTGGTAGTAGCCAGTCTCTGAAATTCCTCTCAGCTTTTAAACTCTCTGATTTGTTGATAATATGAATGTTAGATATTATATCCCAATTTAATTGGAAACAGAAAATGGTAATCTGAACATTGCCTCTTCAGCAAATCCAAGTAAATATCAGGGCAGGGCAGTTGGAAAAAAAAAAAAATGAGAGAAACCAAACGCAATGCTATTGGCTTTGGAATAAAAACAAATCAAAATTTAATCCTAATGAAAAATGTAAATTAATACCAGTTACAGGCTTAATATTTAAAATCTAGTTTTGTGTGTCTGAGAAGAAGGGAGGGGTAGGTGAAGAGGCGAGTGTTGCCAAAATCTGGTTTATTCCTTTTACTTGCACTTGCGGGGGATGGGGTGGAAAGGTCTAAATTTTTGGGCCTCTGCCACCAAACCACAGGCAGTTCTCTGGTCCGCACTGCAGTTTGGATGACTGACAAGGCTCAGTGAAAAACAAGTGCTATTTGTTTTCCTGTGCCCAGTATTTAACTGGAAATCAGAAGGCAAAATTTCCAATCAGTTGTTAAATAGCCCCAGATGTGTGCTTAGCTCCACTCTAGGAAGGGACGTGCACAGCCTAAACCACAGTGCATGTCCAGGCCTTCCTTTTCTTAACTCCAAGTGATGTGTAACTGAGAGTTGTAGTATCCAAAAATGCCCTTTGAATAACTCAGGCATTCAAGTTTGGTTGTGAAGGAGGGAACTTAAAAAAAAAAAAAAAAAAAGGAAAATCCCTGTATTCTCCACTATGTTGCATTTAAAAATCTGGAAATGATTTTTTTTTTTTTTTCTAAATTCCTCCTTTCCCTTGCTTGGCACTTCTCCCCACGCTTAGAAAAACATTAGATTAGCATACCTGCTATGACGGTTTCTGTATCCGCTTGTTCATTCATCCAACAACCAGTTTTGAGTGCCTACAGGATGCTGGGGACTGTGCTAGGTATGGAGGGTTCCAGAGAGAAATGGAATGGTCTGCCTGCCCTCCAGGAGCTACCCATTACATAGGAGAGATGGTTAAGAGATTGGGAATTGCAGGGGCGCCTGGGTGGCGCAGTCAGTTAAGCGTCCCACTTCAGCCAGGTCACGATCTCGCGGTCCGTGAGTTCGAGCCCCGCGTCAGGCTCTGGGCTGATGGCTCAGAGCCTGGAGCCTGTTTCCGATTCTGTGTCTCCCTCTCTCTCTGCCCCTCGCCTGTTCATGCTCTGTCTCTCTCTGTCCCAAAAATAAATAAACGTTGAAAAAAAAAATTAAAAAGAAAAGATTGGGAATTGCATTTCAAAGTTTTAAAAATGTTTTTATTTATTTTTGAGAGAGGGAGAGCGTGAGCAGGGGAGGGCAGAGAGAGAGGGAGACACAGAATCTGAAGCAGGCTCCAGGCTCTGAGCTGTCAGCTCAGAGTCCGATGTGGGGCTTGAACCCATGAACCACGAGATCTGACTTGAGCCAAAATTGAACGCTTGATAGATTGAGCCACCCAGACACCCCAGGAGTTGCATTTCAGTGTAAAATGTACCATTGTTGGTACCAGTGTAAAATGTACCATTGTTGGGTGGCTTGGTTAAGCTTCTGACTTCGGCTCAGGTCATGATCTCACAGTTCTTGAGTTCTAGCCCCACGTCGGGCTCTGTGATCACAGTTGAGCCTAGAGCCTGCTTTGGATTCTCCCTCTCTCTGCCCACCCCCTGCTCTGTCTCTCTCTCAAAAAGAAACATTAAAAAAAAAATTAAAAAAAAAAAGAAGTACCATTGTTGGATCCTGAAAATTGGAGAAAATGAGAATTCTCTTCTTCCAAATGCAATGAAGGCAGCTCCCTCTGTGAGGCTGACGGAGGAGCAGTGTGGGTCGGGGTTGCGGACACAAGAATAGGTTTTTGCTCAACCAGGAATGTCACTCCTGTGTACTAGGAGTGTATAGACTAGGGCTCTAGATATACCATTTTGGATTTTCCAGTTAGGCTTTCCCCTAAACAAATTCTCTCTCAAAGACAGATTAAATAACTAAACATTTCAAGATTGGTTCTTCTTCTTTTTAAAAAATGTCTCTTGTGGAATGACTCACTGTGCCCTTTGGGATATTCCGAGTGGTTGTGTACCATGCATTTTTGTTCCAGAGGCTGCTTATCTGTTGGTTTTGTGGCTTGTCCATAAGAGCCCTAATTGTAAGGGGCTTGATCCTCTCATGAACTAGGGTCAGTCAACTACCATATTTCCTAGGAATGAGTTTCTGGCCCATTTGTGGTCAAGAGAGCTCTTCCTAAATGTCACTGTGGCAATTAGAGCATTGGAATGAGTCCAGTTTCAGTTGGTAATCCTGGTCCAGAAAGAGTTTTTTGGAAGACTTCCTAGGATTATCTTAACTTGCTGGGTTAAGGCTTGTGAATGTTGCCAGTGAGTGGCCCCTTGGCCTTGTGAGGTTTGCCTGGGTGTATTCTTCCTGCTTGAGACATCCTGTCCTGGAGGGTTCACGCAAGCGTAGACTTTTCCTGGCTCCACTGGACTTTCTGTGTCATGTCTGTGTGCAGGCCTGGGCTCCAGCTCTGTGAAGGCTTTGCTTTCACTCAACAAATTGAGGTTAAATAAACTCTATTTTACCAAGGAGAGAAGGCAGGTTTCTTCGTGTAGAGTCCCATTCCTTCCTTTAAGGCTTTGCTGTCTAAGGCTACTCTGGCAACCTGATGGATCTGCCCTTCCCAAGCTTTGGGCAATTGTATCAAACATTATATGTCTGGTGCCCTTGGTTAATGTGGTAGGCAGCTTGCAAGGGCTGTTTGGTAGAAAAAGTGAGTGTTTTGTTAAGGGAGGTTGCAGAATATTTTTTCGTGTAATAGGAGGGGGAGAAACTTATCTCCTGGGAGATTCTGGTGAGGTCAGCTTGAAAGCTTGTGGCTGTGCCATGGTCCTCTCACTGCAGACAGTGAGGCCCTTGGTAAGCATTCCCCACAGGTGGCCTGCAGTCCCCATCTCTAATGGGGACTGCATGATGGCCTGACTCCTTCCCGGGAATGGAGTCATTGGACTTATTTGAGGCAGCCCAGCGCCGACACTCTAAACCTCCATCATCCAAACCCCTAGCTTGGAAGTGGATTTCTGCAGAGGAAGGGGTCCCTTTAGCCTTTCTTGTTTCTTTGTCCAAGGTAGAATTTATATCCTGAGAATAGTTTTTGCCCTTGTTTTTTGCCTTTGGTGCTAATACCCTATCCTCAGATGGCCTCTTAATGCCACCAGGCCAGGGAGTCCTCCTTACTCTCCTGCCTTGTCCTGTTTTGGTGGCGAATGACACAACTATGATCTTGGGACCCAGGGTATACCTGAAAGTCAGGTGCTTAGCCATCTGCCACCTCTGCCAAAAGCCCACAAAAGCTCATTTGATCTCTAGCCATTCTGTGTTTATGACATAGTCTGTTCTGGAGATTCTATAGTTTCTGGCTGATACAGGCTGCTGGGTGATGTTCAGAGCTACTGTTTGGAGCCAGCACTGCTCCAGCCCTTGAAAACAGGGTTCATATATCCTTTTCTGGAAGTTCAGACAAGAAGGCTACAGTCCAGGCCTAGTGAGGAATGAATTATGGCCTGTCAACCTTATGATCTGTCAGACAACCCTCGTGGCCCATTGTGAGGCTATGTATACATGTATGTGTACATTTGACAAACACTTAGTGCATGAGCCATGTGCTAGGCACTCTTCCAAGTACTTCACATATATTACCTTATTTAACCTTCATAACAAGCCTGTAAAGTAGGTACAATTATTATCCTCATTTTAACATGAGGAAATCATTTCCACAAAGGGAGATTAAGTTAATTTGTGCCTGATCACACAGCTAGTAAATAAATGGCATCTATAACCCATGTATAGTGCTTAGAATAGTGCCAGGCACATAGTAAGTGCTTGATAAATGTTAGCAATAATAATAATTTTTTAATGATAAGGATTAGTAGTTTGGGTTAGCTTTTTCCCTACTTTCTCCCTTTTATCTCCTATCTTGGACTTTGATCCGGGGTTTGAATGGGAGCAAATTGGTGTAGCCAGGGATATTGGAATTTAATCGTCCACTGTCGTCTGACCCAGGGCTTTCCTTTTGCAGAGGGAAGGTATTTAGGTTGAACGATTTCCCCTGATATCTAGATGCAGGACATTGCCCTGATCACAACCAACTACATATAACAATAGTTTTCCTAGATACCGTGTGAAGCTTTTGAACTAGTGTCAGCCATTGCCCTCCCGCTGACTGGAGGTTAGTCACTGAGGCTGCCACCTTAAAAATAGCATTCCAAAAGCGATTAACCCCCCCTCAACCCTCTGGTGTTTTGAGCTGTTTTTTTCTCCAGTTGTTTTCCCCTTTGCTTAGAGCCCCTGCCATCATCCCTCAGTCACAGATAGTGCAAAGAAGGTAGCTGGATGGCCTTCTGAGGGACGTACATAATCTAAGTGCCCCTTACTTTTCAGAAAGGTAAATGGAGACCTCACTGGGGACAGTCACACCACTTGATTCAAGGGTGTGACTTTGATGTCCTCTGTAACCCTGGTCTCCAGCCTGGAACCACTAATGACTGTCCCAGCGACAAGGGCTTCAGAATTGAACCTGAAGAGCCAAATCAGGGTATCGCTCACCAGATCCAGTGAGGAGCTGGCGTGAAATTGCCTCTCTGGTTTCATTTCAGCAGAGTGTGTCGTGAATGGCTTGCTACAGTACTGGGATCTAGGTGATGCCAGTATTTCAGTTGGGTGTGGGTGTTAAAATTGCTTCTTGATCCTTTTTCCAACAACATTGTCCCCCAGGCTCCTCTGGTTAGCTTGTCTCTGAATAAGCTTTACCAGAATACCCTGCATAGCCCTCTGTCTTTCACCCTCTAGGATCATTTATTTCTTCATCCGGGGTGGCCTGGAAAATGGAGGTAAGTGTAGAAACATGGCCTGCCTTTGGTTGAGAGCTAATGTTAGGAAGGTCAAGAGGGCTCCAGCCATTCTTGGGGCTGAAGGCCCTACCTCCATCATGCACCCCTGAAGGAAATATCCTTTAGAACCTTTTTTTCCTAAACTGTTCTTAGGTCTGGGGTTGCTAGGCCAGAATATGCAGCTCCATTTCTCTTCAAGCCTTCATCAGCCATTCACAGAAGCTGTAATAGTCAGTGGTTATCCAAAGAAAGAGAACCAGTAGGGGATATATATAAAGAGATTTCTTGCAAGGAATTGGTTTATGCCGTGTGGAGACAGACAAGGCATGGCAGAAATCTGCAGATTGGTGATCAGGAAGGAGGGCTGGAACTCTCCAGCCTGAGTGGAAGCTGCTGTCCACAGGTGGGATTTCTTCTCAGGGAAGCCTCAGCCCTGCTCTTGAATCCTTCAACTGATTGAATCAGGCCCACCCAGATTATCTAAGATAATTGCCCTTATTTATTTATCTGATTATGGCTGTGAATCACACCTACAAAATACCTTCACAGCAACATCTAGATTAGAGTTTGATTGAATAATAGGATATAATAGGAATAATAATAGCCAAGCCAAATTGACATATAAAACTGACCATCACAGGGAGCATTTATATCTTAAATTTATACACCCTGATAATTCTTGCCAACCTAGGTCTACCAGAGTTTCTCTTCAAATGATTTCAGATCCTTTGGCAGCTTTTGTTGTTTACTATACCCAATCTTTCTTCTTCCCAACAAGTAATTACTTTGTTCCCATAACAGTCATCACTATTTCTGTCTGCCCCTTCCATTTCCATTTTCTCTCCCCTACTTTTTCCAGCTGAACTCCTTAGACTGCTGGGGAAGGGGGAGAAAGAGAAGGAAATAACCAAACGGAACGGGGGAATCTCTATGCAAACATCAGGAAAGGACATAGTCCCCTGCTTTGCCTTACTGCTTTCCCTTTTCACTCTCTTAAAAGCCTGGATTTGTATTGCATAGTTTTTGGAGTCTAATAGACATTTTAATTCTGCACTTGTCCCTTGCTAAAGCTATGCAGTCTGGGGCTTTATGTAACCTCTCAGAGCACTAGTATCTTCAGTTGTCCCATGTGAAGATTCAGAATCTATGAAACGTTCACTTAGTAAGTGATCAGTAAGAACCTTCATGGCTATTCTCTCCCAGTGTTCTGTTGATAGGAGGCTAAGGTGGGGCTCTGTCTACCCAGATCTACTGATTTCTTGAGTTCAGTAGTTGACCACTCCACGGTAGTGGAGTAGAAACAGCTCTCTAATGGGAAAGAAAGCCTCTGGTTCTGTTGTCAGCCTGCTTTCTACCAGCTGTGTGCCTCGGGCCGATCCTGTAGCTTCTCTGAGCGTTAATTTCCTTGTCTGTAAAATAGAACTTAGGTTATCTATTTGATGAAGAGGAACGCTATAAAGAGAATTCTAGGAACCTATTAGGAGCCAAGCACTTACAAAGTTCAATTTGTGCTCTTGAACCTGGGTTGGCAGATTGGATATAACTTAAGAGAAAAATAAAAGAATCTTCCCTAGCTAGGGATTCCCAGAAGCATGTTTGGAGGGCAAAAACAGATAGAGGATCATGGCAAGTGATGATAATGATGTCAACATTTTGTTTTTTCCTGGAAAAATACCCTTTAGATGGTAAGTACGCTTTAAATTTTGAATCACGCTCATCCTAAAATCCTGCTAACACTGGCAGATGAGAAAGGTAAGTTTAGGAATCTGGAGAGCTCATTTTGTAAGACCATCAAGGGTCCCTCTGTGACCTGGGACTCTACTTTGGAAAACTCTACATTGTAAAGCAGCTCATGCTTCATTAATTTGGTAACCTGTGTGGACTGAGTCTGTCTTTCAGATGCAGTGACATATTTTGCTATCGTTTCTGTAACATTTCCACGGGAGATTAGAGGATTGCTTTTGTAGGGGCTTACATTCAAGTTTGTGCGTGTTTATAGTGAGAGGGCTGCATCTCAGAGCTTTGTTCTTGGCATGTGTAAACATGTTGGGTGTTAAGAACAGAGGGCTGTTTCAATCCTTTAGTTCTCTATATTCCATTTCAGCAAAAATAAAAATTAAAAGCAGAGGGTGACCATCATGAATGTTTTGAGAAAAAGTGTTGAATATTAGTTTTAAGTCATTTTAAAGGAAGAAGGTAATCTGGTTTTAGATACAAAATTAAAATCACCCAAGATTTTTAAATGGTTGCATGGATTTGTGTTTCTTGAATGCACGATTGGCAGATGCCATAATCACATGGCTCATGAATATGTAGCATTACAAATTAAGACTGTAGGTTCATGGGCATGGAAGTTATTATTTCTTTAAAACAAACTTAAAAAGCATTGAGTCATGATATATGGTTAATAGAAAACATGTTTCAGATCATATTTCACCTCACGTGGCTTTGGAGGAAATAGGCAAGCACAGCCCTCCCAGGAATTGGGTAGGAAAAACGTGTGATTTTCCGCTTTCAGAATGTAGGGTTTAGTCCTCATTTGGGAGGTAAATATTTCAGTACTGTTCCAGTACTTTATGTTAGTTTGTTTTTACTGGATGGACTTTGTGCACAAAATACACCAAAGCATCATCTCAATGCCTTTCTGTGTGGGCACTGTTAGATGAATTCTAGGACCCATCTGCCATCAATACTATTGATATAAAAACCTAAATTCAAGAGAAATGCCTATTCTACTTTACGTCTTTTTTCCCTCTAGAATGGAAGGAACTAGCAAATACTTGACACCAAAGGTGTTTTGGAAATGTCGATGTGTTTTTCTTTGCTTTTTTTGTTTTCCTTGTTATGCTCTATTTTCCCAGTCAGGCAACTCCAAAAAGAGATTTGTCTGCACAGGAGTCAGGGAAAAGGAATAGGAATGGTAAAAGTTACGGACAGGGCAAGATAGAAGAGGGAGAGGAGCTGATCCTGATTGTCCACACGCTGCACTTTCATCAATGCCAAAGTCATGTAAATGTGTGAAGCTGGGTGTGTGAGCAGAGCAGCCCCACGGAGCTTTGTAACCTGAATAGCAGGCGCTCACCAGCCACAGCTCAAGCTCCAAATGGACCACAGCTGAGCTATACGGCGTGTGTATGTGATTCCTGGAACAGATTTTCCGCTGCGATGTCAGCAGGCTTTTCTTCATCTTTGGGGAGCTGTGTCTCCTCTGATTTCACAAGGCCCATTTCTTTCTTTTCAGATGTGCAAGAAGATGACTCTATCCATGACTTGGCTTTACTCTCTCGTCTTGTTTTTTTTTTTTTTTTTCTTTTTTCTACCACTGCAGAGGAGAAGATTCATACTTGATCACCATGCTGCAATCCTGTTCCTGTTTGCTTCACAAAGATTATTTGAAATTTAAATAATATTTGTATCTATGGCCTACAGCAATGATCCTCAGCTATGCATTGGAATCATGGGGTGGTGGGAGGAAAGTTATAATGCAGTTTCCTGGACCCCACATTCCCACCCATCCTGGAATCTCCAGGATGATTATACTGGTCTAAGGATCACACTTTGTGAAGCATTGGATTTGAGATGGCTTCTTGACATTAATTTATGTTCTGAGACCAGATCAAGAAGCAGATGGATAGATGGATATTATCAGTGTTTCCTTACAATCATATTGGAGGAGGTCCTGGAGTAATACTGTCCAATAGAAATAAAATGTGAACCACAGAGGGAATTTAAAATCTTTTGTTAGTACATTTATTTATTTATTTATTTAAAAAAATTTTTTTTCAACGTTTTTTTATTTATTTTTGGGACAGAGAGAGACAGAGCATGAACGGGGGAGGGGCAGAGAGAGAGGGAGACACAGAATCGGAAGCAGGCTCCAGGCTCTGAGCCATCAGCCCAGAGCCTGACGCGGGGCTCGAACTCCCAGACCGCGAGATCGTGACCTGGCTGAAGTCGGACGCTTAACCGACTGCGCCACCCAGGTGCCCCTATTAGTACATTTAAAAGGGAAAGGAAAGGCACCTGGATGGCTCAGTCACTTAAGTGTCTGACTCTTGATTTCAGCTCAGGTCATGATCTCAGGTTCGTGAGATCGAGCCCCAAGTCTGGCTGTACACTGGCAGCATGGAGCCCGCTTGGGATTCTCTCTCTCTCCGTGTGTGTCTCTCTCTCTCTCTCTCTCTCTCTCTCTCTCTCTCTCTCTGCCCCTCCCCCCACACATGCTCATTCTCTCCCCCTCTCTCTTACTCCCTCTGTCTCTCCCTTTCAAATAAATAAACATAAAAATATATTGTTAAAAAGTAAGGGAAATAAGTGAAATTATTTGTAATGGCATATGTAATTTAACACAGTATATCTACATAATAGCATTTAACATAATCAATAAAAAATTGTTGAGGTTTCTTTAATCTTGTACTATATGACACAGTACAAAATCTAGTATGTATTTTACAGTTGCAACACAGGTCAGTTTATTTAGCAATATTTCAAGTGTTCAATGGAGTGTGGCTACTGTATTGGACAGCTATAGAGCAGGTACAGGGTGCTCTGAGCCATTGGCAGACACGTGACTGATCGAAGTGCTCGTTCTCATTTCTCCACTACTTCCGTATGTGAATGACCTCAGAGTCCTTCTTAGCACAGAACTTTAGGCAGGTACTACCAGTTGATTGGACCTCAAGATTCATTCATTCACTAAATACTTCTTGAATATCTTTTCTAAATACAGCACTATTTTAGGTGCATCAGGTATACCCATGAACAAAGCAAAGATCCCAGCCTCTGAAGGAGCTTACATTCTGGTAGGAGGAGATGGACAATAAACATAATAAATAAGTAAATTATATGGTAGTTTAGAAGGTGACTTTCCAAGAACATGGAAAGCAGGTTTGGGGGTATATCAGGATTGCTAGAGTGGGGGCTGCTGGGTGGTTGGATTGTAATTTTTAATTGGCCCCATGAGAAGATAACATGTGACTGGGTGAGGAGAAACTTCAGATGAGACTTCTTTTTTTTTTTTAATGTTTATTTATTTTTATGAGACAGAGCATGAGTAGGGGAGGAACAGAAAGAGAGGGAGACATAGAATCCAAAGCAGGCTCCAGGCTCTGAGCTGTCAGCATAGAGCCCAATGCGGGGCTTGAACTCACAAACCACGAGTCATGACCTTAGCCGAAGTCAGATGCTTAACCAACTGAGCCACCCAGGTGCCCCTAGATGGGACTTCCTTATCAGGACTGTTCATCAGGGAACATTCTTCCTAAGGTGAGGGCAGTGGGGAGGGGATAGAGGAAGGGGAGGGGAAGGGCATAGGATGAGTGAATCCTTATAGTATGGTACTATCTTCTCTCTCCCCCCTCACCGAAGACCAAACTAACTCGGGGGAGGCCCACAGGGGTACTGTGATGCAACCACCAGGCCTCTGAGTCAGCTGATGTGCTGAGTTAAGTGCTAAAACAGAGAGCCTCAGTTCCAGGAAAATGGTGACTGCACCCATCAGCCAGGATTTGTTCACCTCACTAGAACTTGGGAGATAAATCTTGAGGCTTCCATGGATCTGCTTAGGACTTTAAGAGTTAAAGTTTAAATGCAGGTGTGGAAACAAAAAGGGCTGGTTGCCTCTTTGCTTTTTTCTTGCTCTTTTGGACAAGGTTGTTGAATCTGATCCAGAAAAAATAATAAACTTGGCTCTCGTTGCCTAGCCGTAAGTTCTTGTAATAAAACTCCCAGCACTGGCAGATAGAGTAATGTTCTGCTCTTTAAAAAAAAATATGGTAGCATAACCAGAATCTACAATACAAATGTCGTGCATGGTTTAAGTAGGGAAGAGCATTCAGGAGGTGGCTCAGTGTGCATCTCAGTAGCCTGGGGTTTGTTGGGCAGTAAAGTGCTTCACGTTTGCCCCTTCTTGCCAAGGATCGGGATTCTTAAAGCTCTATGCTCCGTTCATTCCCACAGGGAGATGTTTGTCATGTCAGGGAATGTCAGAGGATTGGGTTTTAATTAGCAAGCAGGAGGAAAGTTCGCTGAATTCAAGGGAGGACATGGAATGATGTAAGAATTTGTTTTTAGGTGGAGGTATTGGGTGAAAAGGCAAATCATGGGCTTTAAATGTTGGCTGAAAGAGCATTTCCACAGGCAGTGAGAGAAGTAAGGAGTTTGGGTTACAGGAATGAAGAAACTATGGCATATCCTTTCCTGTAAGTAACAGAACCGATTCTCATTCAGCAAGCAATTATGGAGTCCCTGCTTTGTGCCAAGCTCCATGCCACGCAAGCCCCGGAGATTTAGAATGAGCAAGGTGCTTGATTGACCCTTGAGCTGTTTTTCTTTATCAGTTTTGCTGATAAAGAGTCACATTTCATGTGAGAGAGGGGCTCGACTAGAGGTCTGACAAGGCACCTGTGCGCTGCTCCACCCTGAAGACAGAAGGGGAGTCTGGGAGGCTTCACAGAGAAGGTGGTTCTGTGGAAGTTCAAGGAGAGTTACCAGATGAGGAAGGCTGGAAAGAGCAGTCCAGGTGGGAGGGACCTGGATGTAACAAGACTCAGGAGCCTCAAGTAGCAGGATGTGTTCTGACACCAAGCGATTCCATATGGTGAGTACACGGGGGAGTGGTAGCCAGTGGGGCAGGCAGAGGCCCTTTCTGGTCATATGCCATTTAAGATGCTTAGATACTGTCCTGCATCGTCATGAGTTTACTCTTTAGAAAGATCTCCCAGCAACAGGGTGGAGGAGTGATGGAAGGAGACCAGATTGGAAGATAGGGGGTTACTCTAGTGGTTGAGATGCAGGTGTCTTGAGATACAGGGCCAGAAATGGGGTGGCGGCATGGCAAGAACCCACCAATAAGGTGGAGTAAAAGAAAATACCTGCCATTTTATCCAAATATAAAATCCTTGCTCTTAACATTTTTTAAAACATTTCCATATTCACTCATAGTTATTTTCCTTGAAGTGGTGATTGTAGCCCCTCCTTGTATTAGAAAAATATTGTTTTTTGCTCTTCTCTTTATGTCTGTGTTCTTCCACAGACTGTAACCCAATCCAGACTCAAATAAGGATACCATACCATGAAGATCAGGTAGGAGACTAGAGTGCCAGATGGTAGGGGGGATGACAGTGATAGATCATGTGTTTATTTCAGCAGGGTTCTTAACAGGTTCTAGCATGATGCCCTTACAGACCAGGTGAGGACAGTTCTATGGGGTTACTTTGTAGTTGATGAACAACCTGGGACCCCAGCATGTGCTGTTTAGCATCTTTGGGTCAGCATGGGAGTATAACCTGTAAGTCACAGACCTTAGCCTGGTCTTATTCCACTGCTCAAGTATTTAGATGAATGTATAGAAGGCACCCATGTGCAATTCAGTGATATTGACAGCTAACAGAATAAGGATTTTCTTAAATGTGTGTTTATTTATTTTGAGAGAGAAAGAGAGTGCAAGCATGAGCGGGGAAGGGACAGAGAGAGGGAAAGCGAGGACCCCAAGCAGGCTCCATGCTCAGCACAGAGCCTGATGTGTCACCTGATCCCACCACCGTGAGGTCATGACCTGAGCCGAAATCAAGAGTCAGACGCTTAACCAACTGAGCCACCCAGGCGCCCCCAGAATAAGGATTTTTATGTGTCCGACACAGATTTGAAATATGGGTCTAAGGAATAAATATAAGACTTTGTGTTTCTATGAAAGAATTACTGCTATAAGGGAAGGATGGAAAGAGCCTCAACCTGGTAAAATGAGCCCTGGGGATTTAGGTGCCACCATCTCCACCACCACCTCCCCGGCGTGAGATGCTGCTCTTTCTCCCTGAGGTTATTGCAGAAGCCTACTATTGGTCTCCTGCTCTTGCCGCTCTTCAATCTAGACTGGCCACAGCAGCCAGAGGTAAAAATTTTTTAGATGTTTTCGTGAACTTTCAGTGGTGTCCCATCTCACCTGGACTAAACACCATAGTCCTTAGTGGCAGTCTGCAAGGTCAGATTGGACCTTCTCGGCTCTCTGACCTTTCTGACCTCTCTGACCTTTTCATCTACCTGTCCCTCCCGGTGCTCCAGCCACACCGGCCCCGCCTCTCTCCCTTCCGCTTGCCAGACCTTTACATGCGCTGCTGTTTCAACCACAGATGCTTTTCCTTCTGACCTCCGCAGGGCTTTATGCTGTGACTTTCTCAGCTGGACTTTCCCCATGACATTTAAGCCTTCCCTTCTCTCACTTTATTTTGCTCCATAGCGCCTCTTGGGATACTACATATTTCGCTTATTTATTGTGCTCCTCTGGCTTCCTTAACAGACTGTAAGCTCCACAAGGCCGGGGAGTTTCATCTGTCACCTTTCTGTGCGATTACCCCAGCACCTCCAACACAGTGCCCGGCACAGATGAGGGAGGTGCTCAAGAAAAATTTGGCAGGTGTATGTTTGAAATATAAATTAATGAATATGAGATAACAGCAGAGTTCAGCTGATAGAAAACCTAATGTGATTCTGGGCTGCATGCAGTGTCCACATATATGTAGAAAAAGATTTATTGTAAGGAATTGGCTCCTGTGATTATGGAGGCTGGCAAGTCCAGAATCTGCAAAGTCCATGCCCCGATTTGAATCTGAAGGCCAACAGGCTGCTGTAGAACCTGGAAGAGCTTATTCCAGGGGTGGGGTCAGGCCTTCAACTGATTGGATGAAGCCCACACACCTTAGGAAGGGCAGTCTGTTTAACTTAGTGTACTGATTTAAATGTTAATCTCATCCACAAACACCCTCACAGAAATACTCAGAATTATGTTTGACCAAATTACTGGGCACCCTATAGCCCAGGCAAGTTGGCACATAATTAACCATTACGGTGCATTTGTCAGACCACACCCCAAACCCCAAGTCTTGTCCTGAGCGCCACATTTCAGGGACTATGCTGTTGAAGAACTGATAACCACAGTATCTGAGGAGGAGGTGAGGGGGCTGGAAATAGTGCTCTGAAGAAGTAGAGTCAGGATTGGAGTCAACTGACATCTTCAGATGATTGAAGGGCTTATCTCGTGGAGGAAGGAGGAAGGAATTCTTCCTCTGGAAGGCATAGCTCAGACACATGGGTAGAAGGCAAATCTTACAGATAGAACAGAAATCTGCCTCGGGAGCTGATGAGGTCTTCTTTCTGGCACGGTTAGCACAGAGGCTCACTATGACCAGGAGTCTGAAGTCTCCTGTTTGGTCTTCCTCCCGTGCCGATCCTCTGACCTTGTGTGTGCCATTTAGCTTCTCTGAGGTTTCTTCCTCTCCACTGTGGAAATCCTAGTAACCTAGCTCATAGGTCATCCTGAGGATCAGATGGAAATAACAACACCTTCTAAAACTCGGTGGGGGTTGGGGCCGACTTTTGTCGGCGTGCAACTTTGTCAGAGCCAGGAGAACTGGTGATCAGGAGGAGTGCTGACTAACCCCGTGCCGCAGCAGAAAATTTCCACTGACCTGCAGTCAGGGACATTTCACTGCCTCTGGCAGCTTGGCTTTCTTCTTATTGGAATGTGCCTGAGGAGCGGCAGTTAACTCCTTTTCCAAATTCCTCAGCTGTGAGTGGATGAACCTTGCTGCTGGCCCCCGGAGAAGACAGACTGGAGCAGGGTTGGTGGTACATGGAGGGATCAGCCAGGAGTTGCCCCTTCTTGAAGAATCAGCCATGCCCTAGTATCGCTTTTCTGTTACTTTCGGATGCATTTGGGAGTTGCTCCTTATTTCTCTCTTACACTGTATACCCCACCTTCTACTCCGAAGAAATGTACTCTAGGTACATGGTGTTTAAAACTCAAGTGCTTTATTTTATGACTGTAACATGAATGAGGACAAAAGGAGCGGAACATCCAGGGATACTTGCCGAAACATTCAGAACTGTGCTGGCAGAGGGACAAAGGCCTTTGCACTGTTGTGGGTTTTTTGGTGACAGGCTTGATAAAAATGACTTTTTAGCACAAGTGGTTTTCAGTGAAAAGAAGATTTTACTACAGTGCCTCAGTCATAAAAATCAGATAAACACTGAAGTTCAGTGTTGGTGAGTAGCTAAGTCTCAGGGTTTATACATATGTTGGCATGGTTATTGTTTGGCAGGTAAATGGTTCAGGAACTTTTTCTTCTGCGGGCATTGTTCAAAACAAGGTTAAAACTGGACAGTCCCCACTGATTTTGTTTATATGTAACTGGCATCAGGACATATTTTGCAAATGTCATTAGCGTTCTTCGCAGCACTTCGTGGTACCTGATACATAGTAGGTGTGCATGAGGTGGTAACTATTGTTAGAGGCCATGGTTTATGTCCACCTTAGTAATGATTAGTTTTGGGCTTCCTAAACCAGGAAGCTTCTCTTACTCTTTATTAAGTACCTAACGGCCCAAATTCTAGCATAGAGATGACTGTCAACTTGAGGATTCAATCTGGGGATCCAGTAGACGTTTGAATGTTAGCAACATTCAGTCAGACCAGGATCTCTCAGGCGCAGTACTGTCGACATTTTGGGTCATCTTTGTCACGGGGGCTGCCCCCCGTGATACGTTTAGCAGTATCCCTGGCCTCTTTGCCAGATGCCAGTAGCTCTTCCCTCCCACTTGTGACAATCAAAAATATTTCCAGATGTTGCCGAAAGTCCTCTGGGGAACAGAATCACCCCAGTGAAGAACCACTGGTAGAGAGGAAGCTGCAAGGTGCCCACGCTGCCCCTGACCCATAATAGTGCTTTTAAAATTACGGATCACTCAGTTCCAATTAAGGAAGGGCTTCTCAACCAGGGCTGACCTTTGAAATCACTCAGGGAGCTTTAAAATGATCTGAGGTCTGGGTCCCAGCCCAAAGGTTCTCATTGGTCTTGGGTGTGGCCTGGACCTCATAATAGTTAGAAGCTCTTAGATGCTTCTGCTTTTCAGCCAAGAGTGAGACCACAGCATTAGTAGGTCATGGAATCAATTTGGCGAAGAACGTCTTTGCTAGCATTTAAATATACACAGTAGTGCCTGCTGATCTGAAAGTTTTGCTTTCCATGGTTTTAGTTACTGTTGATCAGTCACAGTCTGGACGCAGATGCTCCTCTTCTGATGATTTGTCAGAAGGTCCGTAGTAGCCTAACACTGTCGCTTCATCTGCTCACGTAGGCATTTTATCATCTGACATTGCAAGAGGAAAGGTGAATACAGTACAGTAAAATGTTTTGAGAAAGGGAGGCCACATTTATTTACAACATATTGTTTTAATTGCTCTATTTTATTACTAGCTATTATTGTTAATCTCTTACTGTGCCTAATTGATAAATTAAACTTTACAATAGGTAGTTATGTATAGGAAAAAACATGGTGTACATAGGGTTCACTGCTGTCTGTGGTTTCAGGCATCCGCTGGGGGTCTTGGGAGATATGCCTCAAAGATAAGGGGGGACTACTGTACCTGTGTATAATTGAATAGAAAATAACAGTGCCTAGCACATAGTTGGGGTACGTACTATGTTGTTTGTGCATTAAGGTTGCAAACATCGCTGTAAGCAATAGAACCCTAAGCAAAACCCCTGCCCTCAGCCTGCTTTTAGTCTGGTTATTTGTAACCCCCTTCGGAAACTCCTTTGCTCTTTGTTAATGAGAAATAGTTAATGTGAAATTTAATACATTTATAGCAGTGTGGCTTGGGAATTTGTGAACCTTGTTGCTGACAGTTTGAGGTTTCACCTGACATTCATAAAATCAGTTACTTTTATAAATGCTAGCCAATTAAGATGACATGTGCATATTTTCACCAGCAACTAAATTTGATTGCAGTGCAGCAGCAAGATGATATTTTTCCTCCTTTGTATGTGTTAATTATATATACCATGATGTGCTAGGTCAGCGATTGTCTAGATGCATCCAGCAGGAATGTGGTGCTTGCATAAATCATCCTGAAAGTTTTATTAGGATCAGTCTAACAGCCTCTTGACTTCATTATCTGTGGGTGTTTGGGGGTCTCACAAAATAAACTGTAACATACATTTATCTCCCTTCTAGGCAGCAGTGCGACGTCGTAGAAGACTGACAGCCTCCAGCCATTCTCTTTATCTCATTGCCCAGGACAACACAAACCAGTGTCTCTGGGATGGTGGCTGTCAGTAGAGGCTGCAGTTATGGAAGACCTGGACATCAGGTTTACTTGCTAACTGGACTTTGGATTGCTTGCCCTGATCTTGAAGCCCATGACAAGCCCGTGATCACACTCCCTAGTTTCCGCTAGGCTAGAAACTCTTTACTTGAAAGGCTGGACTTCAACTGAGATATCAGGAAAAATAGCAATGATCATTCTTGTGATAACTCACAATGCACTCTGCAGTCTCTTATCACAGAGTTCTTTACAAATTCTAATGGCACAATCCTGCGTCACTGGTTTCTAAAAAATACCAGTGGTTCTTTGCGTCACTGCTAGCTTTGTTGTTTCCTGGGAGAAGTAGCCTTGGGACTGTTTCTTGAATCAGCTGCTGAAAAAAGACCCACCTGTATAACAAAGAGAAGAGGTTGGATTGACAAATACCCATTGTCTGATAAGTGCTTTCTCTAATTATGATTCAGCTCCAGGTGACTGTACCATATTAAACATGTACATTGTTCTATTTCCTCTAGGTGTCTCAGGGTTCCATGGTCCAGTTTTCATCAGGAAACTTCTCCTTGTCAGCAAAAACAGAAGAAAAGAGATTCCCTTATAGAAACGACCGTCTGCTAAGTTGGGCTCGAAAGGAGTACGGAGCAGTCACTTCATTCACTGAACTCAAGATAGCAAGAAACATTTACGTTAAAGTGGGGGAAGGTAAATTTTACGTGGTTTCAGTTAATGACTGATTTATGACAGTCACTTGTTTTCTTTTCACAGACCAGGTGGTTAGGGCAAGGAATCCTAGAATTACAGAATGTTGTAGCTGGCAGGGATCTGAGAGATCACCAGGCCTGCTCCCCTCACATTCCTTCCTTCCCTTTTTTTTTTTCTTTTTTCCCTGAGGAAACAGGCCTGGTAATGGCCAAGCAGGATGTTGGGAGTAGCATGGTTGAGAGAGGAGAGGAGGCTGTGGTGCAGGGTTTAGAAGACGTCCACACACAGAAATCGGAAGTGAATGAAGGGTGAGAATCCGAAGTAAAGGAAAGGAGGTGATCGCTAATGGAATAGAGGAGGAGTTGGCCGGCTGAGCCAACAGTTAGGGCTTCCTCTTACCTGTTGATCTGCAAACATTTGAAGCCAGTGTTGGTTTATGGTCTTGAGACGTGGGTTAAATTTTGGACAATAGCAGCAGAAAAGTGCTTAAATATATTTTTAATACTAATGCCCATTACAAGGACAAATTATTGGAGAAAGGAACTGTGGCCTTGATAAGAGATTTGCCCGTTTTAATTTCCTTGCCTTGCAGAGGGATATAAATATCTGGTAACTCAGTTTGAAAGCACATTTTAAAAAATAACTTCTTTCATCATTATTTTTAGTTGTATATATTTGGAGACCCCATTAGTTACTAGAAATAACAACTCTTGTGAATGAGTCCTTGTTATAGTCAGGTGAGTATGTGAAAACTGCATTTCAGGTCTTCAGCGTCCATCTGCTTTCTGTTGAACTCGACAGCACTTGTCACCTCTTTCACAGACAGCATGGCAGCACAGCCTTGCTCGTTGAATGCTTGTTTCCAGCCCATTCTTAAACCTGGGCTGTTTGACAGTTGCAGGAAAGGTGGACTCTGATGTTGGAGTATGTGCTAAGTGCAAAGGCCACATCAGGTGCTTTCTTTTCGCAGGTACCCCACTTAACCTCACCAGTAATCCTACGAGGAAACCATTACTTCCACCCTTTTACAGAGGGGTTAGTGGTGGGTTAAGCTAGCTTGCTCAATTCCGCATTATTAGTAAGTGGTGAAGTCAGAATTCAAACCCAGGTTTCCTGACTCTCGAGTCTAATGCTTGTTTCCTGATGCTGTATTTTAAGTCTTAGCTAAGTAGGCACAACCTGATAATACAAGTAGGCCACCTGCATGGAAAGACTTGTTTAGCAGAGTAGAGAGAAGAATTTTAGGTGAGTGTTGGATACAAAAGCTGGAGTTTGTTACTGAACTCTTAGGTGGTTAGGTAACTTGTAATAGAGGTCAGCTCCCATTGGAACAAAATGCAAAACCTCTTTAACAAAGGTTCTAAGCCCTGGCGCATGGCCTGCATTTCTGAAGCAGAATTCTAGTAGCGTAAAAGGATATCGATCACCTGCCCCCCTCCCACTTGGAATTTGTTACCATAAGAAAATGTGTTACAGTAACATTTAGAGCTGTTGAGCTGTTCTCTTGACAGTGCAGGAACTTTTATGCACAGCTGTTGCCTGCCTCGAGAGTGAGGGTTGGTTAAGTGACTTCCCCAGGGCCACACACTGAGTCAGGAACGAACTCAAAGGCCCCCATGTCCAGTCCATTCCAGTAAAAACTGGTGACTCCTTGGTAACACCTTTGGAGCCCTTGAAACTTGATTCCAGACACGAGTCAGGTATGAGTCACTGGTATACACCATGGAGAACAACCATTGGGGGAAGTGAGGTTCCTTGGTTAGGTCGGTGGACCACAGGGTGATGTTGTCTGTCACCATGGATCAGGCTTCACTGAGCAGGACTCATCAGCCAGCTTCCCAGAACCTGCCCATCTCTCGCTAGCTACCGCTAGGGATCCCAAGCCAAGATCCCAAGCAAGAGGAGCAGAGTCTCCTCTTGTTCTATCCCCAGTGGCTCTCAAATGTGGTCTGTGCCCCAGCAGCATCCTCATCACCTGGGAACTTGTTAGAATTGCCAATTCTTGGGCCCGCCCAAGACCAACTGAATTGAAAACTCCGGGAGTAGGGTCTAGCCGTCTGTGTTTTATTTAACAAGCACTCCTGGTGATTCGGATATGTGCTCACGTTTGAGAACTGCTGCTCTAACCAGTACACCTAGAATGGAAGAATTGAGGACTTTCCATTCTTACTCCAACTTGTCTCATTAACTGTGAGACTTCCAGCACCCCTCTGATTTGCCACGTAAGCCTCAGTTTCCACAGCAGGAAAACAAGGAGTTTGCATTACTTCCTAGGTTCCCAGAGTATATCATTCCAAGTTGCAAAGTTAGTCGTCAAACCTTTCCTAAAATACAAATAAGCATGTGACTTCCCCCCCCCCCCACCCCCAAAACTTGCCAGGTTTCTACCCGGGTATTCCCCTTTGTGGTTTCCTTTCTACTTGGCAGTTGGTATAAGTTTTGATGCCAGGCATGCGGAAGGTCATTTGGGGGGAAAAAAACTCAGGCACACACATGTATACACAACAGAAAATGATCAGCTTATTCAACCTAGTGACAATGGCATCTGGGACTTGAGCCCTTAATGATAGCAACTTTTTTTTTTTTTTAAGTTTTGATTTATTTATTTTGAGAAAGACAGCGCCCAAGCAGTGGAGAGGCAGAGAGAGAGGGAGAGCGGGAATCCCAAGCAGGCTTCCGCACTGTCAGGACAGAGCCTGACTCGGGGCTCGATCGCAGGAACCCTGAGATCATGACCTGAGCTGAAATCAAGACTTGGACCCTTAACCGACCCAGCCACCCAGGCACCTCAATAATAGCAACTTTTAAACAAACCTTTCCTAGTGGCTTAGGAGGGTCACAACGTGGGTGAATTTTTGGTATTTGTCTCAAATCTCACCTCATTGTTTGTTAATTCGGGACACCTGTACCATATGCCTACTACATGCCAGATGCAAACCAGACCCACCTATGAACTGAACTGAATATACAGGCCAGAGTCCCAAGAGGGTCCTAGTCTCTGGAGTTCCAGACTAGCCTGTCGCTGGCCCATGCACACACCCCCTGATTCTTGATTAAATTTCAGTCTTGCTACCGTAGTATCATTTTCCATCCTGTGATCTGGGGGAGGCGTCCGCAGGGCTGCAGCTATGGGGTGTGCATTCCTCATCTGTTCATCCGGGAAAACCCTCAGCAGACGTGGAGGGGGGGGCCACTCCAGCTGCCTCAGTGGAGCCCTGGCCTCTTCTCTCTAAGGGGGTCTTCAGGGAAGAGTGCAGAGGGAGGATCCAGGTCTGTTGTGCAGGAGCCTGCATCCTGGGGCCTTGTGAGCTCCTGTGGTCCCCTCTGTTCTAGGCCTGGTACATGGAGCCATGATGCCACAGTGTGCGCTGATACCCAGGCTTGGTGGGGGTTGGGGGCAGGGCAGTACCAAACCAATCTTGGGACCTCCTGAGCTGATTCCTCTCTCCTGAGTGAGACTTGCATGAGTATTTGAACCCTAGCATCCTGTCCATTAAATGAAAGAGGCAGAAGTTTGTTTCATTACAGTGCCAGGGCTCTGATTAATTACCCCTTCTGAAAAAAAGTTTGCTACACCTAGAACTTCCTTGACACTGGTCCCAGCTGTCACCCTGCCAGCAGTTTCAAGTTCTGTTTAAACATTTAAACCGCTGGCTGGAAATCCCATCAACCACAGTGCTGTGTAAACGGCATGTGCCCTTGTGGGAGTATCTTTAGACTCTTGGTACTTGTATCGCTTTCCCTGGTGGAGGTGATGAGCAGCCCTTAGCACAATGAGATGTTTGCAAAAGCACCTTGTAAACTGTAAAGTGTTATAAAAGCATTAGTCATCTGTAACGAGATTGTGAGAAAGAGTGAAAGTCTGCCCTCACTGTTTCCCCCAAACTCCCTCCTTCAGTCTTTAGATCTATAGTGCTGTGATGAATAAATATGAGGGAATGATTCATTCTACATAGCAGGCCAGAGAATTGATTAGGTGGTTGATCCCCCTATTAATTGGAGTAGCAAATATCCAAGGAGGAGCATATCTGGAGAGATAATTGATTTCAGTGTTGAGTATGTGGACTATGAAATAACTATTGGATTTTTTAGGTGAGAGGTACTTGGTAGACAGATGCCAGCCCAGGACTGCAACTCAGAAAAGGAGTCATGATCTAGGTACAGGTTGAAGCCCTAGGAGCAGTTGAGGTCATTTGGGAAGATTATGAGACAAAAAGAAGATTGAGGAAGGAATTGAGTTCTTAGCCTTGGTTTTGTATCAAGATCAACTGTGGAGCTTTTCAAAAAGAAAGCTGCCTAGCACCACCCTGCCCCCCAGATCTTCTGACTCAGAATCTCTGGGATGGGGTCCAAATAGGTAGATTCTGGTGTGCACCCAAGATTGAGGATCGTTGGTGTCTAAAGAATGGGTAGAGGAGGGGGAACCAGTAAAAGAGATGGGAGGTAAGTCAGAGGATGTGGATGAGGACAATGCAGTATCACAGAAAACAGGAAAGGAAAGGATTTAGACCAAAAGAGGCCACTAGAATTGGTCAGTAGGAGGTCACTGGTGACCATAGGGGAGGTATTTGAAGGCAGTGGTTGAGTTCTAAGGCCGTCCCTAGGGCTTGTGGTTCCCTGTGTCCTGCAGTTGCTCAGTTACTATCACCTTCTTCCCTTGGAGTCTGATAACGTGTAGCTCAGTGGTGTGATGAATTGTCCTGTGTTTCTTTCAGATCAAGTGTTCCCTCCCACGTGCAACATAGGGAAGAATTTTCTCTCGCTCAATTACCTTGCTGAGTACCTTCAGCCCAAAGCAGCGGAGGGTTGTGTGATATCCAGCCAGCCCCAGGATAAGGAAGTACACATCATTGAGTTAATTACCCCCAGCTCTAACCCCTACAGGTAAATGAGTGTGTGTGTGTGTGTATGTGTGTGTGGGGGCGTGCGCTGAACTGAAAAGAAATGAAAATAAAGATATATGCTGACTTGAGGTAGAGACAGTACAACCCTACTTGTGTAGGAGGGAGGGAGCTGTTCATGCGTTGGGTGAATTAACAGAAGTTTTGAAGAAGGGAGTGAAGGCACCAGTGGTATATTTTATTTTCGGCATCTGTCTCTAGATCCCCTATATTCTAGGTGAGTTTCTGAAGCCTATTTTGAACTTTCAGGCACTAATTAATTACAGTACAAAATAATTCTTGCCCCATTGTTATCTCCTTTGACTGAGGTTATTCCTGATAAAAAGTTATAAAATATGCCTGTTAACATAATTATAATTTTAATCACATTCTGTTTTTAATAAAATTCCATTCATAGCGTCCTCAGAGCACATTTGCATTCAGAGCTGTGTGTGCTATGAAGGTGTGTGTGCATCGGGGGTGGGGGAGTGAGTGTGGGTGTGTTGGCGCATGGCCCTCCGTGGCGACACACCAAAGAGCCATTAGATACAACCTGCCTCTCGCTTACCTTCTTTTTCTCCATCTCCCACCCTCAGCTTCCTGCCCCAGGACTAGCAATTTAACCCTCCCTATCAAGAATGATTAGGGAATTAAAAGGGATAAAAGAGGAAAAGTGCCTCTTTCTTCTACTCGAGTCTGCATTCCTGTGGACCACTGCCTTAAATTTATATTGTAGAGGGATTTCAGAATTAAAATTCTAATCAAATTTTGCTTTCAAAGGTGAATAAACTACACATCAGTTTGGGGAAGATTCCATTCTGTCCCACATGAAGAATTTTGTGGAAAATTAAAAGAGAATGGGAATAGAATCAATCTGGCAAACATGCTTAGATATTAAGCCTCAGGCTTGATTTGAGTGTATCATTCATCATGTGCTTCACAAGTGTGTAAAACCAAATGGAAAGAAAGACTTTCCTTTAAATTCAGAATGACAGAGATGTTATTGTTTGGTTAAAAAAAATTCTCCTGTATACTGAATTCTTAGAAGTTTGGGTTGTCTTCATCAATTTTCCAGTAATCAGTTGGTTGACCATCTGTTTTCTTTATTTTAATAACTGTATATCCAGAAGTTTGGGAAAGTGAGTGCAGATATGATTCTGTAGCAAATGTTAATGGCTTATGCAAACCTTCTATAAGTCAAATTCTCCAGCCTTTCGCCTCTTATTTCATCTTAAGTGTCCTAGTTTTTTTGTTGTTGTTGTTTTTGTTGTTGTTTTTTTCTGTTTCGAGGGTTTGTTTTGTTTTGTTTTTTTACTACCAGGCGTCCCTCCTCCCTGCCACCTTCCAGGATTTTGAGCATATGCAAATTGGAAAGTTACACACTGAAGGTGTTGAAGGTTGAAAAGCAACAATTCTGCTTTAAAAGTAAATTCCTGGTTGCCCAGATCCATTTCAAACAGTGGCTGCCTTAAGTAACTGTCTTTTTTATTCCCCCCAAAGAAGGAGAAAAATTTTAGTGTCTAATTATCAGCAGGCGTATTTTTCTATTGTTATGTAAAACTATTTTGTTTTGTGTGCACTAACAATCTGTTTTGCACATGTCATTTGCCTGGGATCAACTCCAGCTTTTTAATCAACTGGCCAGACACTGGAAACATGAAGACTTGGAAGAGAGGAGATAGTTGCAACTCTCTGGCATTTGGGTTCTAACTTTGCCTTTGTTTTCCATTCACAGTGCTTTCCAGGTGGATATAATAATTGACATAAGACCTTCTCGAAAGGATCTTGAGGTGGTCAAAAATCTCATCCTGATCTTGAAGTGCAAAAAGTCTGTCAACTGGGTGATCAAATCTTTTGATGTTAAGGGAAACCTGAGAGTTGTTGTAAGTTTGCTGAGCATTTCTTTGTTTTGATGCATGGCAACAATTTAAGCTGTGCTTGTATGTGTTATTTTTGTGACGTTTTTGCTTTATATGTATTATTTTTGTGAAGTTTCTGCTTCTCTGAGCTCTCTGTGATTTTTCACTTTATAAAATAGGCTGCTCCATGGTTTCTCCTGACAAGGGCAGACAGTGTGGTGGCTAAAAGCATGGCCTCTGGGGTCAAGATCAAGATTTGAGTCCAGACTGCCATTTACAAACTGTGACCTTGGGCAAGTCCCTTAACCTCTTTAGACCCCAGTTGCCTCATTTGTGAAATTCCTGAAATGTATGAGTGTGCTTTCCAGTCAGAGTAACTGTAAAATAATGAGCACAATGGGGCCTTTCATGGTTGACAGTCCTGTAATGGCCTCATTGTCATGGTACTGAATATCAGCTCTTAATTTGGGGTTAGGTATTTAGGGAAGGTGTGGAAAATTGGGCTGACCCCAGCTCACACTGTTGTCTTTTCTTTTAGAGATAAATACATGGTATTGGCATGCCTTTTTGCTTGCTTCTAACTTCTGAGGGTGAAACACTGATGCTAGAATCACAGTAATGGGGTGGTTAGTGAAATAATATGGGAAAACTACCCCCAGCCTACTCCCTAACTAAACATTACTTCCATGAAGGAGATATGCTTAAGAAGTTTATTAGTTGGCTGGCATGATAGGCAGACAGCAGCTAGTTTCCTAAAAAATTAAATGTTGAAATTTGGTAAAATAAATCTTTTTCAAATATGTTTACGGCATTAACTGTGTGACAGCATGTTGCACAAATTACAAGAAAGTTCAAGAAAACCCCCCCTCGTCACTTTTAAGAAGATAATTACCTTAGCATCTCTTTTGTAGGCTCAAATTTTTGTGTATTGCCTTTTTAAAAAGTTGTGTCTGATTCCCTCTTTCAGTACCTGCATTGAAGCAATTGGAGAGGGTTTTATGTTTTCCCCATTTTGGGGGAGGGATGCCTCTGGTTTTGGTGCTGTTCATTCATGGCACCTTTAGCGTGATATAACAGTGGACAAAGCCAGTGCTCCGCTGGGGCTACCTCATGTATAAGCACTCACCAGAAGCAGCAGGCAAAGCCACAAGCATACACATCTTAATTTTAAAGTACTGTAATTGTTTCTGGTTCCTGTGGTTTTTTTTTTTTTTTTTTTTTTTTTTGATTGTGAGAGGATCCAAATAAGCCATCCTGTGTGAGGGCGATACATTAATTTGGTGTCGAGAACAAAGCCCAGCCGCAGTTTTCTGAAGTCAGAGCTGTTTCAGTTGCTTTCCCTGGCTTGGCCAGAGGGGTGTTGGTGACCTGGGATGTCTGCAGCATTTGCTGCCTGGCACACCAACCAAATGTTTTTAATTTCAGAATAACAAAAACAGGAAAGGGAATTATGCTTTGAAAGGCAAAAAACATACGGTACATTTTAATTCCCTGCTGGAGTTGTGTAAATGTTCTTTCGGCCCTGACCCTTCAGTGGCTCTTTCTGTACCTGAGCATGTATGTGTTCCTGGTCCATGGCAGTCCTGGAGTTCACTTTGAATGTCTTCACTTTTCATATGAGTAAGACAGACTAGAAATGAGATTGCTCATCCCAGGGCAAGATCTGTTTATATTCCTCTCTTTGGCTGTACTCCTGTTCCCGGCCAATTTTGGACAATGCATGACAACATTACTAAACAATTAGGTAATGTTTCATGATGTTCTTTTTTATTCTCCCAATCAGTTTCATGCTTTTTGATTTCCTAACTCCCAGTCTCAGATGTGAGTTCTGACTATGCTCTGAAGGAAAGGTTCCTGCTATTAAAAAAGTATACATTCATGCTTAGAAAAGGGAAATGGTTCATAGTGGCCTTGTTTGTAGTATCTTCTTTAGAGACAGCCTGGTAGACAGGCTGTGTGCACAGGGTGAGTTCTCAGCCACGTGTGCTACTTAACTTCTGAGTGAGGGGCAGAGAGAGAGAAAGAGAGAGAGGGAGAGAGAAGGAGCAAGAGAGAAGTAGGACTCACCCAAAGCAGGACTCGAGCTCACTGGATGTGGGGCTCAAGCTCATGAACTGTGAGATCATGACCTGAGCTGAAGTCAGATGCTTACCTGACTGAGCCACCCAGGTACCCTCCTTATATTTTAGAGGAGAACTAAATAACGTATGTAAGTCTTCTAGCATAGTGCCTGCCATAAAAAGGGAATTTATCTTCCTTCCACAGGAAACTTTTCAAAAGTTTGTCTATAGGAGCAATTAACTTCTCTAAACAAAGTGAAAACAAAATGTCTGCTGAAGGAATTATAAGGCACTTGATTGGGTAAATGTAAAGAAAAGTCCCATTAAACACAGGTGGCATGTGGGTGCCTGTAGGGGGTGGGTGCACAGGCAGAGTGCACCCTCCAAGAGCCACAAAGGGCAGTACTGTGGACAAGAACTGGAATACTAGAACTGTCCTCATTACTGTGCCCAGCTCTGGGTTTTTCTTCAGGTCCCTTATGGACCGTGCATAATCACATTTTGGAGGAACCTCCAAAACAAAAGAATAGATGGAGGAAATATTTGGTTACACTATTTCAAATGGCCTCAGCCAGCTTATTCTTAGAGAAGACATGTTTTAATCCCAGTGGGAATGGACTACATCTCTGATCAACCTCTCCCGTACCCCATCATTTCTGATGCAAGTGTGTGTTGGGCAGTGGAGGGGAAGGGGAAGAGGGAAGTGCTCAGACTCTACCTTGCTCATCATCCTTCATGAAGACGTGGCTGAAATATGGTGGTGGTATTTGGAGACCCCCTTGAACACTCCCATTTGGAGTAGCTACACCAAAGCCTTAGAAAAGCCTGGGGACTCCCTGTATCCCGAAATAGAGGGTGAGGAATTTGCTCATTGCTGGGAAGGAACCAATTTGCCAAGCCTTGCTGTTTTACAAACGTGTAGATAGATTTCTAGCCTTGTAAGTCCTGAGGCGTAATCAATATGAGTTGTACTCACAGCTCCTAGATTTAATGTGGAAAGGTGTAAACAAATCATTCCATATTGGTACAAAAAACACAGGTGGCGGTTGTGATGATAGTATTCTGGAAATACAGTATTTTCTCAGCTGTCCAACAACATGAAAGACTAGGGCAGATGAGGCCAAGCTGTGTTGTTTAGGCCAGTGTTACAACTCCTGCCAATCAAAACGACATGCTGCTTTAAAAGACTAGAAGAAGCTGCACCTAGGAAACTAAGTTTAAAGAACTACTTGGATCCTTCCTTACCTCATTTTAGTTTAGTTTTTTTTTTTTTTAACCCTTCCTTCCTCTAAGGAATTTTCTCTAAATCAGGGTAAGTGCTGGAATATTCCAAACCTGTCAAGCTGAGTTTTTCACAAATGGCTACAAAGCGTGGTTAAAGCTCTGTCTGGTTCCTTTGCATGCATTATTGTGACTGGCTGCTCTGGAAGTTTCAGATAATCACTTTGGGTCACAGAAAAAATATACTGGGGGAGATCCTTTAAGCTTTGAATTGAAAATATGTGTCCTTAGCCAATATCCCACCACCAAAGAGGCCAAGAGAACTTAGAGCCTGTGAATCTTCGATGGTTTTATAGTGGGAAAGGATTAATATTTAGTCATGTTTGGGGCACACAGAATGGGAAACAAATGGAGAATTCAGGAAAAAATGCTGCATGTATGCAGGAGAAAATAATTGGGCATGGAAATTAAAGTGATTTTTATACGGCGTGAAAATGGCCTAATCTTCATGCTGGAAGGGCTTTCCAGTCTTGTTGGAGCAGTTGTTGAAACTACGGTGCCTTCGCTTTGGGATCTCCTCTGCATCCGTCAGCTCCTTCACTGTCTGACAAGGTCACTGCTGTAGGAGCCAGAGGATGTGGAAACTTACCATATCCTGGTTACTCAGTCCTTTCTTGGAAGGATTCCTATCACTCAGTTCTAATTTTGTAATTAATTACCAAGTGAAAGTCAGCTTACTGGTATTGCTGGATAAAATATTGGCACTTAGAGGGACAGTAACCCAAATCAATTAATTAATTTTTGGAACATAAAATCGAAGCATCTTCAGTTAATAAAATTGACAAATGAATACAATTACAGGATTGCTGAACTGGCCATAAATTATAACTGAAATTCTCAACACTGGTTGTTCCACCATATGGAATTTAATAGTTTACAAAGATGAGATGGTCTCCACAGTGAAGTAACTGCATTGTGCCTTCTTTCATTTAAATCTAGAGTGCAGAAAATAGAAGCATGGACATATTTTTGGCAGTATAACATGCACATTTGTACACTTTAAACATCATTTTAAATAAAAATAAGGGAAAGTTTTATATATATATATAATTTAAACATTTTATATATATATATATATATATAATTTAAAACAGTTAACTAACTCTGGTAACCTAGTAGGTATACTCAGTATGTAGCTACTTATCGATTATTGGATTATTTTTATCAGCATAAGCAACCCAAATGGTAAGATCAAACAACATGAATAAATTTTTCTTAATCTGCTGTTAAACATTTTCACATCAGTGTTCTTAGCCCAAGGAAAGTAGGGATCAAAAGAATAAATAGTTCTTTCATATACAATGTAGAATCTGTTCATTCTAGGTATTGAATTTGTACTTAAAGCACTGTTTAGTTTTAGACTCACGAGTGAAATTTTGCTGTTATCTTCAGGCTCCTAACAGTATTGGCTTTGGGAAAGAGAGTGAAAGATCCATGATAACAACCAAATCAGTAAGAGATGACATTCCTTCAACCCAAGAGAATCTGTTCAAGTGGGCTTCGGACAATGGCTATAGTCCAGTAACATCATATACAGTGGCTCCTGTGGCTAATAGATTCCATCTTCGGCTTGAAAACAGTGGTAAGTATGGATTTTTTTTTTTTTTTTCTGTAGTAAAAATATCCCCTAAATGAGACTCTCCAATGAGGAACTCTCATTACATCTCATATGATACTGTTTTTCTGTTGTAAATTTTGATGATTCATTTGACTGCATTTTACTATCAAGTTTAAGAGTATCTAGAATCATCATAGATTATTTTAAAGCAACGATCTTTGGTACTTTTGTACAGATTTTTCTGTACCAAATTCTTTTGGTACAGTTGATTGCATGGTGGAGAACTTTGTTGTAGATCACGTAATTCACTGTGATTACATTAAGACCAAATTAGCCTGGCTTCTTCTCTCAGAAGTGCCTGCTAATCACTGACAGCTGAGATGCAGAGCGGCTGGAACTACAGGGGAAAAGTCCTGGGTCAGTCTGCATCTTACAGGACAGTAGTCACGAGGTGCTTCTTCTTCCTCACCCAGAGGGGACGCAGGAGTCATGACCCCAGTTGGATGGAGCAGAAAGTGGAATTTTAACAGGTTCTTGAGGTTTTGCCAAGCCTCTAACTAGTGAGACTCAAATCCAGAGTTTTCTGATCCCCAGACCTGTTCCTCACCCCCTGGTACTGCCACCAAGGACAGTGCCCATAGATTGAAGGTTAGGAATACGGGCCATTTGTTCACTGTTTGAGGGCAAGTTGCTTAATTTCTGAGCCTCAGGTGGTTCCTCCTCAGTAATATGGGAGAGCAAATAGGCCCTACCTCAAAGGGTTGTTGTGAAGGTTTTTGTCAACGTACAAATTTAAAACCCTCCAAAGCTCTGGCCTCTTTTGGACCCATACAGCTGTGCCGTCTGCCGTCCTTTCCCGAAAGATAGTATTGAAGGAGAGTTAATGTCCCCAGTCATGTTCACTTCCTGCTCCCACTGAGATGGATTGACCTCAGGCGTTGACTTTGAGACTGGATGGATATAAACAATACTGGGGAAATGTCTCTTCCCTAAATTGTTGAAAATAGGACAGAACACTGAATATTGATTATATGGAAACAGGTCTTTCCCTTTGAAGGAATAAGTGTACCTAAGCAGCTTTTTCTTTTCTCCTTCAGGACTAGGCCAGGGTGCTCAAATGCCTGTTAGAATTTAGCAGGCAAAAAGGAGGTAGCAAATACTATTTCAAGAAATCCCTGAAGAATGTATTCTAAAGAATCTCTAGACTCAAGGGAAGTATTACAATGGCACTTGAAAATATTATTGTCCCAATAACTTATTCAAATCATGTATTTTTTTAAAGTTTATTTATTTATTTTGAGAGAGAGAGGGAGAGAGAGAGAGAGAGAGCAAGCTGGGGAGGAGCAAAGAGAGGGAGAAAGAGAATCCACACTGTTAGCACAGAGCCTGACTTGGGGCTCGAACTCACAAACCATGACCTGAGCTGAAATCAAGAGTTAGATGCTTAACCCACTGAGCCACCCAGGCGCTCCTCAAATAATGGATTTTTATATCTTACAGGGCCTTAGAAATTATCTAGTCCATGGTTCTCAACCTTGGCTGTATGTTGGAATCATACAGGGAGCTTTAAAACATATTAATGATTAGATACCTCTCCATAAAGTCTGATTTTAATTGACCTGGGGCACAGCCTCGGTATAGGGAATTTTTTTCAATCTCCCAAAATAATTTTAATATAGAGGACTAATGATCTAATCCAACCTCTTAATTTTAAAAATTAGAAAACTAAGACACAGAGAAGTAAGCCACTGGCCCAGAGACAGTCAGTTAGAAAGAACACCAGGACTGGAATTCAGGTTTCCAGACTCCTTGTCTCCTTTACACATTGCTTGATAAGAGTAATTTTACACACACCCATTCTGTGCCAGTTCCTCTTGTACTTGCCTCTAATGATGATGACTGTGGCCTGGCATCAAACACTGACAGTGTTGCCTTCTGTCACCACCAGAGGAAATGAGAGATGAGGAAGTCCATACCATCCCTCCTGAGCTACGGATCCTGCTGGACCCTGGCAGTCTGCCTGCCCTGGAGAACCCACCCATCCGGGGAGGGGGAGGCCGAAATGGAGGTTTCCCCTTTCCTATCCCTGATATCTCCAGGAGAGGCCAGATGGAAAGGGGAGAAGATGGGATCCCCCAGCCGAGGGACCCTATCGTCCCCAGCTTGCGGCTGTTTCCTGGTCCCGAAGAGCCCAAGGAGGTGCAAGAGAATGTGGATATTTCCCTGTCAGTCAAATGTGACAGTGAAAAGATGGTCGTATCTGTAGAAAAAGAGTCTTTTCAGGTCAGTGCAATTTCTTAAAGGAGAGAAGAGAAAGCCACCTCCCTCCCCATCTTGCCCCAGTATGTGTTAGTTATTTCCCTCTAGCTCTTTCACTTTTGAACTCTGGGGACCTGATACTGTTTTCTCAGTTGGATGGGCTTACTTCCCCTTGGCTGTGTTTCTTACCCGGGTCCTGTTATTCTCAGTTAAAGGGGGTTCCAGATCCTTGTGTGTCAATATTTTGCTATTGAATTTCCAAGGCCAACAAACACAATCCTTGGTAGGCTGGGAAGAGGTAAGGGGGGAGGGGGAAGGCAGGCCTCCAGCAACCAATACCATATGGGAAGACCAGGCAAAACACGTTCCTTGTGTGCTGCAGAACTGCTTGTGGGCCCCCCCTTATGTCTTTAGTGGTGGTTGTTTCAGGCCAACAACTACTCGGGGATGGAGCTCACTCTGTTGGATCCTACCTGCAAGGCCAAGATGAATGGCACCCACTTCATTTTGGAGTCTCCCTTGAGTGGCTGTGGTACTTGGCACCGGCGGTCAGCCCCGGATGGAGTGATTTATTATAACTCTGTAAGTGTTCCCCAAAACAAAGCTTGGCCCTTTGCCAGATCCTTTCCGGGTGTTTCCTTAAAATTAGCCTTAAAATTTCTATGAAAATGTGCAGGGGCATATACCCTAGGCCTAAAAAAGCCAAGTGTCAGTTCTCAACAAATTGGGTGTCCTTTGACCTTGAGTCGACACAGCTGAGCTAGCCAGCTCCATGGTCTCTGTGGCCTCATTTCAGTCTTGTCCAGAGGTAGGAGGACTTCTCCCTTCCTCGTGAACAAAATAATCAAGAGAAATCCAAAAATGGCCCTCAAGAAATTATTATTAAGTCTCTCTCCAACTTGAAGAAAAAAGATTAAATTGAAAAAAATCCCCTACTTTTGAAGTTCCCCAGAGGAAGATTCCACAGATTCCCCCAATGATTATCCACTATAGTAGCTATCCTGCACTTTTCAGAAATCATTCTTGTCAGTTCATTCACCTGAATCTTTTTTTTTTTTTTTCAGATGAAGCTTATTCTTGCAGAAATAGACACTAGGTAGTAAATATTAAAAGAATTTGAAACATGAAATTTCAAAAGAACTTTATAGTGTTAATTTTGCAGTTCAGGTTATACTTTTGATGGTAAAAAATAAGGCTCAAAAATCCGTGTCTGGCTTTGATATGATGTGTGTGTCTATGCTCCCAGCACCTACTCCAGCTTTGCCATGGGCTGAGGAGGGCATGACTCTCATTTACAGTCGTCCCACTGCCCTTTGGTAGATACCCTTGACCCATCCAGAGGAAAGACTGGAGATCAGGTGCTCTGTCACTGTGGCTCATGTGGGGACTGACTCTATGGGCCCAAGTTTATTATTCTTCAGACTTAGAGTGTTTGAGCTGGAAAGAACCTTAAGATGATCTCATTCAACTTCCTCATTTCACAGGTGAGGAATTTGAACTCCCGGGAGTTAAGAGACTTGCTTAGATTTGAGGAACTAGTTAACGGCAGAGCCAGGACTGAATCCAGCTTCCTGACTTCTCATCCACTAATCTTTCCCTGACACAAGGCTGGCCCAACTAATCTCCCTTTGTTCCTGGAATAATTTATTAACCTTTGACCTCTATGATGAACACACCCCTGCCAATTCCAACATTAATTTTTGTATATTACCCAGTTTTTCCAGATATAATGAATAGCATATAGTACTGATATACTTGATTTTGGAATTTTAAATTTACGTCTAAATTAACACCAATAAGAGGCTCTGGTTATCTGTTAAGTAAAAATAATATCATTTTCCTCAGAAGAAAAAGGTATATCCCAAGCCCTTAAAATCTCTTTCTTCTCGTGTGTATGCCTGTGTGTGTGTCTGTGTATGTGTCTGTGTGTGTATTTGTGTGTATATTATGATGATAATACCTAGGGTAAGAAATGTCCTAGGTACTTGCTTCAGGTACATCAGTACTTTCTTGTGAGGAACCGGTAAATGGAGAGGTGGTTTTTCTACATTCTCTTCCCTTTAGTGAATATTTTAGGTGTTCGTTCCAGTGATAACTATTTGTAGCAATTTCCAGACTTACTATATACTTTTGTTTTGCAACATATTCAGAAATTAGGCACACGACACGAAATCAGACCAAAAAATATGACTATTCTATATACACAAAAAAATTAGGATTTTATTTATGGAGTCACAGTCCTCAGGTGAATTTTTCATGTTATCTAGAACTAACCTAGGAATAATCATCTCAACTAACATTAGGATAGACTATCATAGAATAAAACAGGATTCTTTCCTCCATCTGTATACCATACAGAAAGATACGGGGGAGGAAATGAGGAAAAGGTAGAGGAGTACAGAGATAAGATGAGGAGAGGCTGGCATAATAGTAAACATTAGGTACTTTGTTTCCAACTCAAACTTGATAGAAATCTCAATGGATACAAATTAGCCAGCTCTTAATATTTCTTAGAATTTTTGATGTAAAGAAAAGCCCCTTAAGGAGAAGGCCCCTTCCCCTACAGGCTGGCCTACTGACAACCCCTTTCAACCTTATTCCAGTGCCTAGTGTTTTCCTACTATTTGAAACAAGTTTTATTCTTTCACCAGGAAAGATGCATACTTTAGTCGAGTTTTAATTTGAATGTACTTTGGGTTCCTCTTTATTTTTATCTCTTTGAAGATAAAATCCTGAAACACTTGGAGGTTTTTCTTATTTTTATTTTGAGAGAGAGAGATGGGGGGCGCAAGTGAGCAAGGCCAAAGAGAAAGAAAATCCTATGAGGAGCAGAGAGAGAGAGAGAGAGAGAGAGAGAAGTGGGGCTCACCTGGGGCTCATGTTTTTACCCAAAGCAGGGTTCATGTTCACCCCATGGAGTTCAGACTCACCAACTGTGAGATCATGACCTGAGCCAAAGTCAGATGCTTAATGACGGAGCCACGGAGCCACAACCCAGCCGCCACTCAGGAGCCCTGTTTTGTTTTAAGTCAGGTTTTCAGTTTGCAACTGAATTATTACATTGGTGTTGGTGTGAGATAGAACCAGATCATGTGACTGGGTGTTTCAATGACCATGTCTGCGCTTTCTTTGCCTTTTAGATTGTGATGCAGGTTCCATCACCTGGGGATAGTAGCGGCTGGCTAGATGGTTATGAAGATCTGGAGTCAGGTGATCATGGATTTCCGGGGGATGTGGATGAAGGAGACACTTCCTTCTTCAGCCGGCCTGAAATTGTGGTGGTATGTGTTTGTTTGTAGTAGGTAGTTTCTGAGAATGTTGTCCTTTTGGTCGGCTTTAATTAGGGACTGTTGGGAGTGGGGGGCAGGGATTAGATGTTAAAGGCCAAAGGTTATAAAGGTCTAGGGTGTTCATCCTTCATTTGACTCTGATTTATCTCTGTTTTGTTTGTTTGTTTTCACTAGTTTAACTGCAGCCTGCGGCGAGTGAGGAATCACAGCGGCTTCCAGGACCCACTCCACAGGAATGTTACTTTCAACATGGAGCTCTATAACACTGACCTCTTTCTCGTGCCCTCTCAGGGGGTCTTCTCTGTGGCAGAGAACGGACACATTTATGTTGAGGTATGCTACTTATGAACATTAACAAGCCTTGGGCTTTTAGGTCAGGGCTGAATTATAGTAGCTCCTGGGGCAGACCTCATCGTGTTCTTCCCCACACCCCTTAACCAGTTCTGGGTAAGGGCTTGGCTCAGAAAATGCATCCAGGTTGATTTCTTTCTTTTTTTCATATTTATTTATTTTTGAGAGAGACAGAGACAGAGACAGAACATGAGCAGGGGGAGGAGCAGAATGAGAGGGAGACACAGAATCCAAAGCAGGCTCCAGGCTCTGAGCTGTCAGCACAGAGCCCAACGAGGGGCCTGAACTCACGAGCTGTGAAATCATGACCAGGGCCAAAGTCAAATGTTTAACCAACTGAGTCACCCAGGCACCCTGCATCCAGGTTGATTTCTGACCAAAGCAAGACATTTCAGGATTTGCTACATGGAGAGAGTGTTTTACAGATGAATGTTTTTTTTTGTTTTTGTTTTTGTTTTTTTAATCAGCAGTGTGAATTCTAATAAAGTCCTGTTCTTGCTTTGTCCTTAGTATTTTTGGAACAGGAGTTCAGTATTTGCACTGTTAGAGTTAACCAGGAAGATTTCACACCACTCTTTTTTTTTTTTTTAATTGTTTTAATGTTTGTTTATTTTTGAGAGAGAGAGAGAGACAGAGCGTGAACAGGAGAGGAGCAGAGAGAGAGAGAGAGAGAAACACAGAATCCGAAGCAGCCTCCAGGCTCCAGGTGTTAGCACAGAGCCTGACGCAGGGCTCACACCCACAAACCGCAAGATCATGACCTGAGCTGAAGTTGGATGCTTAACCACCTGAGCCACCCAGACGCCCCTCACATCACCTCTTATATTATCTTTTAAATTGAACACACCTCAGTGAAATGCTGTGCGCTTCCATATCTCATGAAAATTGGGTTTTTTTAGATCATTATCTAAATGTGTCTATAAATGTATGAAACTATTTTGTATACATAATGGTAATTATTATGTATAGCATATATCTGTGGAATAACTATGAAAATATAAGGTAGTGGTGGGAATAATGAAATAATGACAGCTAACATTATTGCAGATTTATTTTGTGCCAAACTCAGGTTATAAGTGTTATAGTAATTGACTCTTCAAAGCAGTCCGATGAGACAAGACTACTGATATCCGCATTTTAGGGATGAGGAAATTAAGGTACAAACTTGTCTACAATCACATAGTTAGTAACTAATGAGCTCAGAGTAGGGTTCATACTCAGGTTGTCTGGCTCCAGAGCCCATAATGTTATCTACTAGATGCTACTATCATTTATCCTCAAAGGGTCACTTAAAGGGGAAGAAAATGTAACCCTCTCACCAGTGCAAATATCCAGGTTCATGGATTAGATTCTAGAAAAAGATAAATATCTCTATGGCCTCAGAACACCTGCTGGTCTTACAAGAACATCATCCTCTGATGAGCTAGTTTTGGTGCTAAACTGCAAGCTGGTGTTCTGCTTCACTGTGGGAGGATTGAGAAGCTTACAGGGTGGAAATGGGGTACTTCGACACATTGAAAGTGACTTCAGAGCACATATTTCTATTTCAGAAAGACAAAGAACTCTCACCTTTGTCCTCATTCTGGGATGGAGCCCACTGGCTCTAGACGTTTTCCTGGATCTCTCCTCCCTTTTCATTCCTTATTCTGAGAGGTCTTCTCTTTTTTGGGGGTATACCTTTTTTCTCCACTGGGGAAAATATACTGCTTTCTACATGCTGTTCCTAATTATAGATCTCTTCTTATCCAAGATCATTTTTTTCTTCTTGCGTTTCTGCCTGCATAGTCCACATGCGCAGTTGGTCAGTGACCCTCTGCTGTGCCCTGGATTTTAGGGGCCCTGCTTAACTGCAGTTTGTTCTTTTTCAAACGTGTGCTTGCTCTGCTGACCTACAGCTTTGCTGCCGTATACTCATCAGTGGCCAGTCTTCCTCCTGTATCCTACTCTGGGCCTTTTGGTTTTTCTCCCCAGTCCACCTAATGCTGGCTTACTTGAAATGCTTTTTTTTTCTTACTTTCACATTTATATCTTTTCATATACTGACTATATTTTCATCCTCTTTTTAAAAAAAAATTTTAAGTTTGTTTATGAGAGAGAGATGGAAGGAGAGAGAGACAGAGAGAGAGAGAGAGAGAGAGAGAGAGAGAGAGAGAGAGAGAGAACAAGTGGGGGAAGGGCAGAGAGAATCTGAAGCAGCTCCAGGCTCTGGGCTGTCAGCACAGATCCCGACACGGGGCTCAAATTCGTAAACCCTGAGATCATGACCTGAGCTGAAGTTGGATGCTGAACTGACTGAGCCACCCAGGCTGCTGCTGCTGCTGCTGCTCCTGCTGCTGCTCCTCCTCCTCCTCCTCCTCCTCTTTTTCTTCTTCTTCTTCTTCTTCTTCTTCTTCTTCTTTTTTTAAATTTGAGTTAGTTGACATACAGTGTAGTCTTGGCTTCAGAAGTAGAACCCAGTGATCCATCTCTTATATGTAACACCCAGTGCTCATCCTAACAAGTGCCCTCCTTATGCCCACCACCCATTTAACCCATCCCTCTACCCACCTCCCCTCCAGCAGCCCTCAGTTTGTTCTCTGTATTTAAGAGTCTCTTATGGTTTGTCTCCCTCTCTGCTTTTACCTTATTTTTCCTTCCCTTCCCCTGTGTTCATCTGTTAAGTTTCTCAAATTCCTCATATGGGTGAAATCATATGATCTCTTTCTCTGACAGAGTTACTTTGCTTAGCATAATACACTCTGGTTCCATCGACATTGTTGCAAATGGCAAGATTTCATTCTTTTTCTCTGAGTAGTATTCCATTGAGTGTGTGTGTGTGTGTGTGTGTGTGTGTGTATACAAGGTACCACATCTTCTTTGTCCATTCATAAGTCTGTGGACATTTGGACTTTTGCATAATTTGGCTATTGTTGATAGCACTGCTTAAACATTGGGGTACATGTGCCCCTTCGACTCAGCAAATGACAGCTTTTCTGTTAGTTCATTTTTCTTGGGGGCATTAAAAAGAACTGTTTATAACCTCCAAATTTTACATCTAGAATAGAACTACTAATTATAGCTGGCATTTATTGAGTAGCTGAGAACTGGTGTTTGTGTGTAATTGTGACTTTACACATGCTCACAATAACTGTTTCTGGTAGGTATTGGTGCCCTTATTCTGTGTGGGAGGAAACTGAGACTCAGAGTTCACAGGGCACAAGTCACAGAGCACACAATTTCCTGAGGCTCATCTGCTCATCTCCCTCCAAGGCCTGTAGTCCTTCTACCACTCATTTCCAGGCCATTTTAGAGTAAAAGACTTACTGACCATAGTTTTTCCTCCAAAACAACTTTTTGGGATACCTTAGACTTTCTGCTACTGTGTACTTTCTTTGAGATTAGAGAAAAGATTTGCATTTCTTCTTCTGTCTACATTTTTGCATTGTGGGTTCTGACTTCATGTTAAAGGCCACTTTTTAGTAATAGGATATATGTAATTTTCCATCTTTCCAAGATATCTTATTTTTTAGAAATATTGCCAAAACAATGATCTGTGAATATTTATAGACTACCAAACACTATTTCCTAGAAAGATTTCTGACTAGGTGATTTCCCAAGGCCACATCTTGGGTTTGGTTGAATTGACCCTGTGGCTACCATGAAGTACTTTAGAGAAAATGGACTTGAGGTCAGAAGGCCTGGGTTTTAAGCCCTGGTTTTATCCAGCGCTTGCAAAGTGGGGTTTTGAATGAGTCATCCATCCTGGATGCTGTTTCTCCTCCATTTATAAAATGGAGATGAAAATATTTATCTCACAAGATTGTTCAGAGGGATTGAGCTTTAAGGCCCAACAAAGTGACATGATCACAATCATCTTCACTGTTGAGTGTCTTGTAGTTAGCCACGTAGGGATATTTCAAAATAGTGCTGTGCCCTATGCGATGTCAGGGATTTCCCCTGGGTTCCCAGAATGGAAAGTGCGTTTATATCTCCACGCCTCTTGAAAGGATTCTGGGGCTATTGGCTTATGATTAAGGACTAACTTTATTTCTAAAGTGTTTAAGTTTATTTTGACCCTAAGTTTAGTAAAGGAATGAGGCATGAGGGGAAAGGCAGTTCACACAGTATCCATGTGTCACCAAATGGAGAATCCACTCTGGTCCGAGGATTTTAGCTGAGTTCAGGATAGTTGAGGTTTGAATTCTGTTTACACTTGGCCAAACACCACTTCCTGTTTCTAAAGAAAAGAACCTTAACAAGGTTTGGACGTAGCCCATACAAATGTTTTGTAAGAGGGAAGTATAATGAGTTGGAAACGTTTCCAGATTAGATTTCCCTTAAAATACCCTTGGGCTTAAAGAGCGAAGGGAGAGTACTTGGCAAGGCCTATTTTGGACCTGTGAGCAGCTAGGACACTTTGCCAGGCTCGTGATCGCCACCAGATTGCACAGTTCCTGACACCAAACTGGGCCAGCTCTGCCTGCTCACTAGGAAGCAGGACTTTAGATGAATCTGTAGCTTTATTGCAATGTTTTAGGCTCATTCTGACTTGCTGCAGTTTATAAGTTCAGTCCTCTCTGCGTAGGTTAAATAGATTTTGCTCTGTACCTTATTTTTGAGCAATTTCAAAAAATAGCTTGCGCTACAGGTGGTATGCTACTAAGACATGATACAGTATTATGACATCAGGGATTTTGCCTGTTGGTGTTTGTTTATTTTGGAAAATCCATTTTAGGTGCGCGCTGTGCTTTTATTTTTATTTCCTAGAGGACTTAGGGGAGGTTGACAAGATTTATTCATCTTGTGTTGGAATCTTCCAGACTGACATTGGAACCAAATAATTCACCATAATCATCCATATCAAGTTTAAATGGGAGACGTCTTTTTTCAATGAGTATATATTACTTTTGTAATTAGAAAGAAGACTGTATAAGTACACTATGAAAATAAAGCAGGGTCCCTCATCAGAAGCACTATGTTGATATGTTACCCTTGTGTAATAGAGTAAAAGAGAGATGCCAACTTGCTTCTGATTGGTCTTTCTGTTCTTTTGTAGGTGTCTGTTACTAAGGCTGACCAAGAATTGGGCTTTGCCATCCAAACGTGCTTTATCTCTCCATATTCAAACCCGGATAGGATGTCTGATTACACTATCATTGAAAACATTTGTCCTAAAGATGAATCTGTGAAATTCTACAATCCAAAGAGGGTGCACTTTCCTATTCCCCAAGCTGAGATGGATAAGAAGCGATTCAGCTTTGTGTTTAAGTCCATTTTCAACACCTCACTGCTCTTTCTACAGTGTGAGCTCACGCTGTGTACCAAGAAGGAAAAGGACCCCCAGAAGTTACCTAAGGTGAGTAGGCCTTCATCCATCTGTATGCTATTTCGACATTTTTAGGTGAGGCAGTGACCTACCGTAGAAGTTTAATCACGAGTTATTGCAGGTTGAGGTTTTTGGTTTGGGAACTGCCCAACTGAAGTAATAAAATCTGTGTTAACAGGGAACCGTGAGTTTTATGGAGTCTTAGAGAATAAATCCTGACAGTATGACTTTTTTTTTCCATGCATGCTACTTAGTAGTATCTTACAAATGATAAATCAAGACTGTTTTCCATTGAGGGAGAGGTCTGGCTTTATCTTTGCTATTCAGATAGCGTGCAGTGCCAAAAGTACAGAGCCGAAAGGACAAGTTCAGTGTGAGGATTAATTTTTCCAGGTCCCGCTGAGACTTGTATTGCAATTGTTTTTTGACCTTCTCTGTGTGAATTATAAGGTTGACTTGTCTCAAGAGAACCTCTAAGGGAAACTAACAAATATTTTAATTTTTCTCAGCTTCATACTGGTTCATCATGTTTACCTTATGTCACTCCCCATATTGAACCAGGACATTCTGTTGCCACAACAGACATCAGAACACTTTGACCTTGTTGGAATGGCTGCGTAGGGGGGATCTGCAAGGTTAATTACAAACCCTCATTAGTTGGGCCTTGTGCAAGAAGGGTGTCTCTGCCACAGTTTTGTTTCTGTGATCTTCCATAGTTATGTATAATTCCTTACATGCATTTCATCTGTAGAAATCTCGCACAGTGTCAGCTGACTTATAAAACTTTTGTAGTCACATATAAATCAGTGTCTAAAACTAATAATTGATTGGTATCATTAATAGTGTATGTGTGGAATTCTCTCTTAATACATAGGTTGTAAGAGGTAGATATAGAGGGAGGAGAAACAATTAAATCATTATTACTGGATAAATTACCACTGACCTGAATGCTTTACACTGTTATATTCCCCTGGGCATCCATTTCTCCGATAACATCAGAGAACATTTTATAATACATATGAAAATGTAGCAAATCTGGTCATGATCATTTGGGAGCATGAATACATAAGATGATATAGACTATGTTCTTTAGGTTGCTTTTGGAAACATTGATGCCTTAGCCTTGTGGGCATTCACCTCACAGTGGCCATTTGTGGACTTGTGGTAGAGAGGCATGGGAAAACTTAATGCTTGGCTGTGACACACAGCTGGTCCCTGCAGCTGGTGGAAGACTTGTAGAAGTTTGGGATCTAGGAGGGGAGGCCTGACAGTTACTAGGCGTCTTTACTGAAGGCTTTGGTTATTACCTCTCGCTGAGCCTGGCCTGGCATAGTCCATAGCGTATCATTCTGTGAAAATTAATCCCAGTACTTCATTGCAGAGAATTCTAAGGAGTGACATGGGATGTGACCCTAAACCTAAAGTCTCTATTTATGCCCAAGGCAAGAGAAAGTAGAAAGAGCAGGAGCACTGAGCAGGAAGGCCCACTGCTTACTAACAAGATTTTAAGCAAGTCCCCTGAGCTCTCAGAATCTGCATGGCCTCATCTATAATTGAAATAATAGTAGGGGCGCCTGGGTGGCCCAGTCGGTTGAGCGTCCAACTTTGGCTCAGGTCATGATCTCACGGTTTGTGAGTTCGAGCCCTGCGTCGGCCTCTGTGCTGACCGATCAGAGCCTGGAGCCTGCTTAGGATTCTGTGTCTCCCCCTCTCTCTACCCTTCCCTGGCTCACGCTCTGTGTCTGTCTCTCAATAATAAATAAATGTTAAAGGAAAAAAAATGAAAAAAAAAAAAAAAAAGGAAATAATAGTAGCTGGCTTCCCTTAGGAACAGAGGAGCAAATGAGACAGTAACAACAGTCCACCATTTATAGTGCAGTGGCTTCGGATGAACTGTTACCACTCTCCTCATGTTTACTGCTTGTAGGTAATATTTCCACAGTTCTAGCGACTTCTCAGTGCCTTCTATGATGATAGAGAGAGCCAAAGAATCTTCCTAGGAGGAGTACTCAAAGATCATTGGGTCCATCCCTGCCCTTAGCTGATGAAACTAAGGCCGGAGTTAAGTGTCTTGCCCAGGGTCGAGCCGTGAGTTGGACGTAGAATCGTAGACTCTTACTTATCTGAAGAAATAACAGCAAAGTAAGAAGGCTTTTCCTAACATGCAGATCTTTTCAACAACGAGGCCTTTCCACAGAAAAATCTGTTGTTTCCCTTTATAAGGAGGCTATTGTAAAGGCTTCCTCTGGGTTTTGGGGGAAGGGAAGGAGTTATTTTCTTATAATATGCTGTTCAGAGCAGCAATGACAATAGAGCCAAAAGGCTTTGCTCTTTTGTGATTGGAAGAGCTGGAAGTTCATTAGCTTTTAGGGATGGCTTGCTATAGACTTCTTAAAGGGTTGATATACTTCTTACAACAAAAACAAGTAGATGCCATGTACATCAGAGTTTTACCTATTGATAAGCATAGGCAAGGAACTGAAGATGTTTTAAAGAAAAAGGTACTAGAGTGTGAGTACACTTTTTAAAAACAGATATAACAGGCTTGGGCATGCTAATCCTAAATTCGGGGCCTTAAAATGACTGTAAACAGCTAATCTCATGGTCCCCACACCTGGCTACAACTCCCCAGGACTCCAGTGTGGAACACTATAGCAGGTGACCCTGGTCACCTATACCATTTTGAACGAGCCTATACCAGGATTTTAAAAAATCAAACAAATTTGACAACATTATTATCTTTTTGGACAACAGATGTAAAATCTGTCACTTTCATAATGCCGTGCATGAAGTTTCCCACAATCACAAGTCACAAATATGAACCATTTATGTGAAGCCAGCTTGGTGAAGGGCCAACATTTGTCATATAGTTTTTTTTTTTTATTATTATTTTTCAGACTAAATAACACTAAAACCTCTAGTTGTTTTGTGGGAAGATGGGGGGAAAAGGCAATGTTTATAAGCCATCCAGTGATATTTGAATCTTCAAGTGCAGCTGAGAATATCCTGGGTCTGCCACTATATCTCCCAGATTATTTATGGTTCTTTGGAAAACGCCCAAATCTCCTGTTTTTCTCTGGTAAACAGCTGTGAGCTGTCTGATAAGGGGCACTGGCCAACTGTGCAGGCTGAGTTGGTGCAGGCTCTTCGGGGTGACCCCTGACCCTGATTTGCTGTCTCTGCCTCTCTGCAGTGTGTGCCTCCAGATGAAGCCTGCACCTCGCTGGACGCCTCAATGATCTGGGCCATGATGCAGACTAAGAAGACCTTCACCAAGCCCCTTGCTGTGATCCACCAGCAAGAAGAAGTTAAAGGTGCGTTTTGGAAGGCTCGCTCAGAGCCTGGGGGTTGCCCATTTTAAGAAGTTCTAGTACTAGACCCCTAGGATGAGCCTGGGTAGCTCAGTTGGCTGAGCATCCAACTTTAGCTCAGGTCATGATCTCACAGTTCACGAGTTTGAGCCCACATTGGGCTCTGTGCTGACAGCTCAGAGCCCACTTTGGATTCTCTGCCCCTCTCCTGCTCATGCTCTTTCTCTGAAAACTAAGTAAACATTAAAAAAAAAAAAAAAGCTCCAATACTGTAAATCAAAGTACCTTTGTATTCAAAAGATAAATTAAGGGCCAATTAGTAACTTTAGAAGGAGTTTTGCCAAAAGAGCCTTTTATTTAGTTAGGTCTGCTCTGACATGTGGCTGAGTTATTAGTGATATGTTTGCCAATGATTTCCTCTTTAATATTATATCAGAGTCAAAGTTGTCCCTATCCCAATGTCACTCTTCCTTGCCATTCAAATATGCTCCCTTGAGTATGCAAGAAAGGCTCCAAGTTCCTCCTGGCATGCCTGGATTGAGCAGCCCACAGCCCATCTTTCTGTGGTCTACTACCAGTGATTCTGCCGAGTACAAGCAGTCCCAGGGCTGTATCAGGATCGCAGATGCCTTTGGGGAGAGTGTTAGGTATATGAACACCATTCATCTTAGGTCAGAGCAGAAAGAAGGTTAAGAACCACTGTCCAAATGCATTTTTATAATTCAGGTTTCAGAATGTTACCCAGGCACGTTTGTTGCTTGAAGCCAAGGGTGCCTCTTCTTGCACACCCAGGAGCATCAGCAGTCTGCATCTTCTTGTGGGAGAAAAGGAAGGACGTACCCTAAGAGGTGTGGCCTCAGGTAGACAGGCAAGGCAAAGCCAAACATGGTGTAGGCCAAGTCAGCCAGACCAGCAGAGAAACCGAGCTGGGCTCCATGAAGATGTTAGGAATGGACATGAGGTCCTGTGGACTGTGGAGAGCATCTGATGGGGACGGGCATCACAGCCGAGGGGCATGGACAAACAAGAACACATCAGGCAGCTGGCAACATCTGAGGGGGTGGAGCCAAATACACATGGGCTATTTGGGCAGCTACATTTGTCACTGTCTAGAAACAACCTATGACTATCTGGAAATATTGTCTAGGGGTGCCAAACAAAGAGAAGTCTGAGAGTGAAAGTGGATTCCTAGCTTCTGGGGTTAGCTATTTCAGGGCTAGGTCCCATGCCACCTTCCACCACCAAGGGACAGAGAGGAGCTTGGCACTGGAGCCTTGATAGAAGCCAGCAAGCATACTGTCTCCTCTTGGTGAGCATTTGCTAGGAGGCCTGCCAGGTGGAGCTGACACCTGATGTAGGCTTGGGGGCAGCGCTGGGATGGCATTTCTGATGTAAGCATTGTTGGATTTGGCAAGACAAGGCAGTGGGGGCTAAGAGGATAGGCGCACAGGACCTAATAGAATAGAGGCATGTGGATGTGTCTACTTTCTTGTTTGGTTGAGTGACTTCTGTGAAAAGAGCCATTCTTACTGACGTATCTGTATGTCATTTGCCCTCTTCCTACTGCTCACTTTGGAAAGGCAGGAGATACAGTGAGGAGGGCACTGGCTTAGAGTCAGGAGCCTGGGGCACAACTTAACTTTACCTGTTGTACTGTTTGAAGAAGGAAACTAGGTTTTAATTCATTGCCCAGCCATTCTGAAGGTGGTGCAAAATGGACATACTAGATGTTTATTGGTTCCTTATTAACACTTTTTGTTGTTGTTTTACTCTCACTGATTGGTTTTCAACAATTTGAAACCGTGTAATAGCCACAGTCTTTCTGTAAATGGATTGCCCGAATAGTTCCCTGTTTTGGGGGACCAGGGGAAAGAAATAAGTTAATTGTGTTGCGAAGTATATCACAGTTGGGCAACATCTGGCTCATTTTGTACTTTTGTGAGTGGTTTAACAATAACAGCAGCCACTTGTATTCCATTTGTTACTCTTACCTTTTTTGAGAGAGGTAGTTCCGCTCATAATTGAAGGCAGCCGCTTGCTTTTTTCTATGCCAAAGAATAATTAGGCATTAATACACAGCGGTATAACTTCCAGTAATTCATTCATGCTTCTTTTAAGTTTGGTGGTATTTTTCTAAGTAATTCCTCTTGCAAATTAGGTAATTACTTTTGTTTAAACTTAGTGTAATTATCCTGAAAGTTCAGTGTTGTTTTTTTACATGAAAGTTCAAGAGGAAAATTTTACCAAATATCAAAGCAGTTTCATGAGATTCGCTGATTGAGCCTAGATTTTAGCGGAGAAGCTTGTGGTGAAGAAAGTTGATTGCTTAGGGTTGTTAAACAAATGCAGGTTAGACTATCAGCTAGCTTCCCTTGGGCTGTGTGCAAATAGGCTTTCTAACTTTGCACTGAATGGCAGTTCTGGCAGTTTTCAGCTCTCTGAGTGACTCCTCCCACCCTTCATGTTTATTTTCTTTTGATTCTGAAATCATTTCTTCATGATGCAGGCCATTGGAGTCTGTGTTTTCCCTCTGCCTCTCAGTAAATTGGAATAATCAGTTGAAATGGGGATGTGACCATTTGCCTAATAGCATTAGGTTATTTGAATAATAACTGGGTCATCATGAACAGTCTTTCTGCCAGCTTTGTGTGTTACTTTTGTAAGCCACAGAACCTGTAGTATCTCCAGGAGTATCTCTTACTGGAATGAATTTGGGGGTAAAAATTACCCAACCAATGGGATGTTTGACTGCCTTTTTAGCCACACAGGTGCTCTTTGAAGGCCGTGCTGAAGTTCCAGGTCTCCCTGGTCATTGGTGCATCTTATTTCTCCACACTGGATTTTCTGGGGCAGCAGCAGATAAAGGCTCAGGTTATCAGCTTCTTAGCCAAGCAGAGAGCTGGTCTGTACTCCCAGTGCTAATGGCCTGGTCATATTTCAGGTGGTGTTTCTTCCTCCTATGGACACAGAGAACAGGCCGCCAAAACTAAATAATTCTGGGTCCCTCCTCTGGGCCACTGTTTTTTTGTTTTTGTTTTTGTTTTTCAATTTATTTATTTACTTTGAGAGAGAGAGAGCGTGCGCGCGCACCTGAGTGCGCACATGCGTGAGGGAGGGGCAGAGAGAGGGGGAGGGGCAGAAGGAGAGGGAGAGAGAAAATCCCAAGCAGACTCTGCACTGTCAGCACAAGAGCCCTACTCAGGGCTCGAACTCACAAACCGTGAGATCATGACCTGAGCCAAAGTCCAGAGTTGGACGCTTAACCCACTGAGCCACCTAGGTGCCCCTGGGCTGCTATTTTTAATGGAATATGCCTGAGCTTCCACAGCACATAATCACCACCTTAGTCCCGTGGGAGCTAGCTTTGGGTTAGCATTATTTTGCTGCTAAAACTTTCAACAGATGATTGTGCTGGTGGTGATGATAGTCATGGAGATGATAATGATTATCTAACATTTACGGGATATTTGCTTACTACAGGGCTCTGTGCTGAATGCTTCATGTGGGTAATCGTATTTAATCATCATAGCCCCTCTGGGAGGCAAGTATAGAGCAATATTGGATAACCTGACATAAATAAATGGTGGGTCCGAGATTCAAATCCAGGCACTTTGATTCCAGGGCTTGTGTTCTGTAAACCCTATGCCTTATCCTAGGTAGAGGTTGATTCTAGGTTTTAATAAAAACTACAAGCAACATAGGTATCTATCTCCTCACACCCTTTTCACACCCCTTCTCCTATTCATGCCATTTCACACTGGCATTCAAGTTCATACTCAAATACTCTAATGATTGTGAACTGAAAAGATGAAGAATTTTAGGAAAAAAATCTGTTCCCCAAAGGGTAAGATGTTGGGACACATGTAAGCCGTTTAAGAGAGTATTAAAATTGAGAAGTTCTGTGACTCTGAATTGTAACTCACAAAAAAGCCCAGAAAACACGAATAGTCGATGCATATTATGGTTTATGGCAAAACAATTAAAATAGTTGAGGTAGTGCCATCCTACCATATTTTCTGAAATATTTTGAAGTATAGGCACGTTAGTGCTGTTTGCTTTGGATGCTGTGACCATTTTTGTGGCATTTGAGAACACACTAGGGCTTGCACAATAAAAATGGCTCTACCACAGCAGTGATGATTTTTGAAAATGGTGAAAGGGAAGATAATCATTTGTCTGAAATTTAGGGCACATATAAAAAAAATGAGTGAGAAAGAACAATAAACATCACCCCCAAGTTTGCCATGATTTATATACAATATGTAATTTTTAGCAAGTTAAATGTTCAAAATACTGAATTTCCACTACATAACTTTTTAAAAATAAGTGTGCTCAGGACAGCACCTGGCATATCATGGGCACTTGGTAAATGTTAATTTCCTTTCCTTCCTCTTAACCTCTCAGCCAAACTGGGTTTTTGTGGGGAGTAGGGGTGGAAGGGGAATGAAAGGGAAAGCTGTAAACGTCAATTGGAAGTTAATCCAAGAGAGGCGTTACTTTTTGGAACATACTTGATTTTTCCAGAACAAAAATACTCTAAAGCACCCAGCCGGGTTTTGTCCTCAGGCTGAAGTAGAGATGAGGGGAAGCTGAGTAGAAAGATGGTAGAAATGCTTAACTGACAGACCAAGACATTCAGTCTTTATCCAGTAAGGGACAGAGGTATCTAGGGACTTTTTACTTTGGAAAATTTTAAATATATACAAGAGTAGGATAGGATAGGATAGGATAGGACAGGACAGGACAGGACAGAACAGAATAGGAGAATGAACTACTATGTATCCTCCGTGTAGTTTCAGCAGCTGCCAATTTATGGCCAAACTTGTTTTACCGCTTTCTGTCCCTGGATTGTTTTGAAGGAAATCCAGACATTTCATGTCATCCATAAATATTCCAGCATGCACCTCTAAAATTTAAGAACCATCGAAAAGATTGGGGTATCTGGCTGGCTCAGTTGGTGGAGCATGTCACTCTTGACCTCACTGTTGTGGGTTTGAGCCCCACGTTGGATGTGGAGATTACTTAAAAATAATAACATCTTTAAAAAAAAAAAAAAAGACCTTGGGTAGGGAACCAATGATCAAATCATTTAGGAAGACTACTCTGAAAGCAGCATGAAGGTTGTTTTGGGGAGATATACACAGTATAATATATACATGATAATTACAGTTATTCAAAAAATGTTTATTGGTACCCACTATATGCTCGGCACATAGTAAACCCGTCTGTAAGGCCTTGTGTAGTGCAGAGGTTTACACCTTGACTCTTGATGTTTTGAGCTGGATAACTCTTGGGGTAGAGGGCTGTCCTATGTATTGTAGGATTTTGAGCAGCATCCTTAGTCTCTGTCCACTAGATGCCCATAGTAAACCCCTCTGCTACCCATTGTAACAACCCAAAATGTCTCCAGATATTTCCACATGTCCCAGTGGGATGCAGGGGGCAAAAATCACCCCAGGTAAGAACCAGTGATCAAGTAGAAGGGTGCGGATAAGTGACAGGGTAATTGGAATGAATGCCATAAATATTGAAAGAACCAGCAAAGGGGTTCATTTACAGTGAAGTTAGTAAAAACTGCACGTTAAATGGGGTCTGCACAGAGGCCTCCTGAGTCCCCAGCTTCTTCATCTTCCTATCTTTCCCTCTTTGCCAAACACCAATAGATGTGGGTACCAAGTAGACACCTTGTTCCCCTGTGGGCCTGCTCGATCCTACCATATTTAGGAGAACTGAATTGAAAGCTGGAAGCTCAAAGCTGTGGTCAGTTACTCATGCATAACCCCAGAAATATCCCGTTTATGAAAACCATGCCCAACAAACTGAAATTTGGTTCTAGAGGCAGACCAAAATTTGCTCAAGAGTATATGAAAAGATTTAATTCAGAATGTTGATTATAGTTTGTTCTTTCTGCAAATGAATCTCTATTGTTAAAATTCTCTTTGCAACAATAGCAAGGATTCCTTTCTTACCATCTTACCCTTAAACCAAAAGTAAATATCGCCGCGTTCCCGTTTTCCTTTCGGCATGCCAGCTCGATTATAGGGTTCCGGCGGAGATCAGGCTCCTTTAGTCATACACAGGGGTTATTGGGGACTTTTGGAACCAAAAGGAGGATAAAATCCTGTAACCTCAGTGCTGCAGCTTGTGCTTGTTATTGTTTATGGAGGAACTTCACCCCGGGGGAAATAAACACCAAATGTTTCTGTTTAGCTGCGAGAAGGCCCCTATTTGGGGTGGGGGAAAAGGATTAGATCATAGGCTAAGTCCATTAAGAGTTTTAAAACAATGCCATCCATCACAGAGGCCTTGCTCTAAAACCCAAATTCTCACATGTGAGGTCTCCTTTGGGGAGAGTCATTATTTAAAACCACTTAGGGATTCTGAGTGAAAAAGTTTAGCCATGGGCAGTTGATTGGATGGAACTCTTCCCAGACGCGTGTATATTTCTCACATGATGAACACTATAGAGACCTTTAAATGCCTTTTGACTTAGTTCAGCGAATCAAACCACTGCATCTTGGAACTAGAATTTTGTGGTTAGATACCCCTACTTCATAGGGTTCTTGGGAGTTTAAAATGAGAAAATCCAAGAGAAGGCTTTTTGTCAATTGTAAAATACTATACACATGTATAAATGTAAGACATCACCTTCACTATTTTATCACTGCCAATAGGCTGATAGGACCAAACCCCTAGGAGACAGTCTCTTGTGTGCATTTTGTAGTCGGTGTGTGTTCTGCCTACTGAAATAGATTCTTAAAAACACGCAATCATTTTAATTTTAGTAATTCTATTTCATTATAACCTTCACATGTCCTCACCCTCGTGCCCCCGTGTTGCACAACTCCAGGGGGCACTGTTCAGTTGTGGTGGCTTTGATTCATCCGGGAGCATTCCTTCCCCTAGAGCTGGACCAGGATACTTGTGCTGCAGCCCAGCTGCGATGGTTAATCCTGAAAATTTACAATCCTGTGTAGCTTCTTTATTTTTATAAACAATGACCTCGAATGCTGCTTGTTTGGTCAGTTTTTCACAAGTTCTTTTCACTCCACTGTGGATTCCAGCACAAGGTGTGTGTTCCTTCTTTATGGAGTGGAAATGGAGGTGAAAAGAAAGGTGCTAAACACTGACCACTTGAAACTCTAAAGAGCGGGGGAGAGTCTGTGCCAGGACTCAGCACACTATTTCCCTAAAGGGCCAGATAGTGTTTTTGGTTTCTTCCTCATACAGTCCCAGCCCTGACTACTCAGTGCTGTTCTTGTAGCGTGTAAGTGCGAGCAGTAGACAATACAGGAACAATAAGCATGGTTATGTTCAAAGAAAACTTTATTTATGGAATAGGTTTGAATGTCACATAATTTTCATATGTCATAAAATATTTTTGGTTTTTTTTTTTCCAGTCACCTAACAATATGAAATTTAGGGCACCTGGGTGGCTCAGTTGGTTGAGTGTCTGACTCTTGATTTCAATTCATTATCCCAGGGTTGTGGGATAGAGCTCTGCTTCGGGCTCCATGCTGAATGTGGAGCCTACTTAAGATTCATTCTCTCCCTCTCTCCCTCTCTCCCTTTCTACCTCTCTCCTTCTCTCTCCCTCCCTCTCCCACTCCCTCTCCCTCTCCCTCTCCCTCTCCCTCTCTCTCCCTCTCTCTCTCTGTCTTCCCCTCCCTCCCTGCCTCTCTCCCCTGCTTGTACATGCTCTCTCTCTCTAAAAGATACATACACACACACACACACACACACACATATATATATATATATATATATATATATAAAATAAAATAAAATGTGCGCCTGGGTGGCTCAGTTGGTTAAGCGTCTGACTCTTAATTGTGGCTCAGGTCATGACCTCACAGTTCGTGAGGCTCTTTGCTGACAGCATGGAGACTGCTTGGAATTCTCTCTCTCTCTCTCTCTCTCTCTCTCTCTCTCTCTTTCTCTCTCTTTCTCTCTCTTTCTCTCTCTTTCTCTCTCTTTCTCTCTCTCTCTGCCCCTGCCCTGCTTGCTCACGCTTTCTCTCTCTCTCTCTCTCTCCCTCTCAAAATAAAGTAAATAAAGTTTATTCTTAGTTCATGATCTAAGCTTTTCTCACCATTAGTCACAAGTATCTTCTTAATCAGTGCTTTCCTGTTAAGGACAAAGTGTCATTCCCTAGTCATTAGCCTACTAAGTAGAATCTGGAATTTGGGATCAACCCCTGCCCTGATGCTTTCCAGCTGTGACCTTGGGCAAGTCACATGATATCAGAGTCTCAGGATGCTCATTTGTAAAATAGTGATAAGAATTCTTTTTCTGCATCCCTCACAGGGCTGGTGTGAACCTCAAATGAGATTTGAACACGAAAGAATTATAGGAATGTCAAAGCATCTTCTATATAGCCTTATTCCAGGCTTCTTCTGTTGTGTCCATTTTTGAAAAGCATATCAACAATCTAATGATCCTTCACTGAATATTTCTGGTCAGCCTATTCTATGCTAGGCTGAGCCTTGAAGATGTACAGATAAGGAAGAACTTGACCCTGCCCTCAGGGCAGAAAAAAATGTAGAGAATTACAATGTGATGTAGTATACGTACAAAAACTGTGGGGTGGAATTAGCAGAGAGGGTAGAGACCAGCCCTGCTGGTTGGGGTTGGAGGTTGGGGCAGTGGGAGAGTCAGAGAAGGCCTCCCGGCAAAAATACCAACAGTGCAGGTCTGGGGGAGAAGGGGTATTTCAGGGAATGGCTTGCAAAGTGTGATGACATACAGCAGCATGGAAAAGTTAGGGAGCTTAAATAAATATGGGTGAAGGACCCCTAGGAAAGGAGACTATAGACAGGTCGGTAGAGGAGGAAGGCAGAACTTTGTGTGCTCTGCTAGAGCTTGGATTTTCTTTCCTATAAGTTCGGGAAGTCATGGAGCAGTTTAATCAGGACAATAACTTAATCAACTCTGGGCTCTGGAAAATTCAGTGTGGGGGAAAATACAGAGGAGGAAATATTTGGGGCAGAGGCAGCAGGGCAGTGGGTGGAGATAAGAAGACCAGTTAGGAAAGCTCTGTAACCAATGCAGATGTGTGATGAAAAGGAGCTGCACTAGAAGATAATAGCACTAAGAAGAATAAAGACATTTTTACAAAATTTGTGTACATTAAAGTAAAAGAACTTTTTTAAAGTGGAAGAACATCATGAATACACTGGAGAATTATGGTATTTGAAGGTATCATATCCTCTTGTTAATATAAAGGTATGTACATACACACACACACACACATTGTCACACTCAAATTCCTTAAGTTGGCCTTCAGGCTTTCTTCTTTGGAGAACTTTATAGTTCTTTGGAGAACTATACAATTGATGGTTAACAAAGTGCAGTGTTTAAAATTTCTGAGTAACCCATGTTACAGTTTTGACATCCAGAGAGGATAATGGACAAAGCTTTCACCGAGTATTTATTAACAAATAGGAAAGTGGCAGTCTCTGCTCAGATTTTGATGACCTTTTGCTTAAAACTTGGTTTCTCTTTGGAATGCATCATGATTTATGTATTTTTTCTGTCTTTCTTTTTTTTTTTTTTTTCCAGAAACCAGTCTAAGCATTAAGGAACCGAATCCAGTTCCTCCACGTAAGTCTTTATGCATCTGTTTTGAAATGAAGCCTCCTGGGCTTTTTATAAGAATGAGTTGGTTATGGAGCATTTGGCAAACTTTGAGTTTTGATAAGGAGACTTCTGCTCCCATTCCCCTTCTCCCCCATTTTTTCATAATCTCGTACTTTCTTTTTCCTTTCCTCTGTCCTTCCTTCATCCTTCTGGGTTTTTTTCCCCTGTCTGCCTCTTTTAAATATGAATTTGGTGACCCACTGGCATGTGTGGCCTTACTTAGCTTTAGAGAGAAGAGTTCATTATTTGCATACCTGTATCAGCTGTGATCTAAAAGCATTAACTTACAGCTATGGGAGTGGTTTGCTTATGCATCATCAACAGTAATTACCTGCTCAGAGAAGTAGGGCTAAGGGAACTAGTTGCTGGGTCTTCTAGACAGTCTCTAGTCCAAGGGGGGCGAGGGGCGGTTATGGAGGCCCTGGGGGGACATGTGTGAAAAAAAGGGAGAGACCAACTGCTACAACATGATGCATTGGAAATCGTCCGGGCCAATTTTGTCACTCGCTCTGGACGAAAACTCTAACCAAAAGATTTAGGTAGATTTGCCTGTGGTTATAATTGGCAGTCAGACAGGACTAGAGCCTGGGCTTCCTGCTGTATACCCAAGAAGCTCTTCTAGATGGTGTTGCCTTGTGAAGAGAATCTCTGCTTTTTTTTTTTCTTCCCTACGACTGTCTGGGTCAGTCTCCATTACTGACCCCATCACATTACACATGAAGATCTAGTGAGTTCCTTTATGCAAAGCACTATACTGTTCTAGTTAAGGATCTTACCTGAACAATATTGTGGAACATTATCATGAACCCACAAAGAGACACATATGGACGCATTTCTCTCATACTTACCCAGTCTAATTTTCATAAATGACATCTCTATTTTTAGAATTTCGGAGAAGTTTTACTAAAAACTTTCATTCATGCCTCTCTTTTGCATCTGTAAGCATAAAAAGGCAAATCATCTTTTAATATCTGCAGACTAGACTAAATTGTGTTGATGACTTGGTTCATCTTAACCTCTAGAGTTCTTCCCAGTTCTTACTCCTTCCTCAGGATCCCAGATCTTTTACAAACTCCTTTTCTTCACTCCCTGCCTTCAGCAGGTGAAATAGTGCAATCCCCATTTTCCAGAAGTTAACACACCAAAGAACACATGGCCTAGAAGAGTAGCCACCAGGTTGGGAATTCCTAATTTCTAGAATCGTTGCCAGCATGACCTACTTTTCCTGAGCCCTTACGAGTTAGTTCTGGGGCTACTCGGGGAGTCATATTTGTCTACAATTAGATCTTTTACACTGAAGTGAGATGAAAGGCAAAGTGATTTAATTCATGTGGAGATCAGCTGGAGTTGCTTCTGACTGGAGAGGAACATGGTATTGAAACATTGGGGAGATTGTACACCTTAAATTTATATTAAAAAAAAGACACCTTGGAAATTTTATCCTACTGAAAACCGTTCTCTCTTAGAAAGTGATTTTAACTTTTTATAAGTGATTCAAAGAAGGTGGTTCTCAGGAAATGTTCTATTTCTGTAGCCTGGAATTAATTTCAAGTATAAACATCTTTGCCAAGTGGAGGAACAATTGGTTCTATTTATGTGTTTTGCTGACCATAAAACTGACATCCCTCCACACCGAGACATGTTTCCGTCCCCCTCGTAGAAAGATCACGGTTGGAAAAGTGTTAAAGAGTAGGTTGTTTTAAATGATACAGTACATAATTGTTAAGATGGAGGGTTTGAGCTGAGACCACTGAAAAGTTAAAATCTATAGGAAGGGTCGATCCTTACCTCATGTTTCCTCCTTGGCACTCCCTTTCTTCCGGTCATCTCTCATACTTGTAAATGTTCATGAAAACATGTTTGTAGAGTATTTGAAGTGTGTTTTCTCGTATCATTGTTCAAAGTGTTTGCTGTGGGTCACATTTCGATCATGGAAGTTCATTTTCCAAAGCATCTTCACACGGAGGCTGCAAACTGAGGAGGATATCTTGGAAATCAGATCATTTTATTTTCCTTTTGGGGGAAAAAAAACATGCAAGTTTCAAATACATTGCATTTTCTTGGAATCCTCATTTCACCCTTGTTTTATTAGTTAGGGCTCAGCCTTCCCAACAGTGCTTGTGGCACAGATACAAAATTGTAACGTATAATGCAGATCCACTGAAAGTATGCATTGACTTCCCTTCCTTTGTAGAGATCTTCCATGGTCTGGACACCCTCACCGTGATGGGCATCGCATTTGCAGCATTTGTGATCGGAGCACTCCTGACAGGGGCCTTGTGGTACATCTATTCTCACACAGGTGAGTGTGACTGTCAGATAGTAGTTGCTGTGAATCCTGTATGTCTGCCACACAGGCAACCTTTCAGGGTTTTGTTGCATGAATGGATGGACTCACGAATGAGAAAGAAAGTTCATCCCTACCGTTTGCACATGAATGTATTTGGCATAAATGGGGTTTTGCAAAAATACAGTGTGCCTGAAGCACCATTAGAAAAGGAATGCTCAAGGGTGCCTGGGTGGCTCAGTCGGTTAAGCATCCAACTTTAGCTCAGGTCACTATCTATCCCTTTGTGGGTTCAAGCCCCTCGTCGGGCTCTGTGCTGGTGGCTCAGAACCTGGAGCCTGCTTCAGATTCTGTGTCTCAGTCTTTCTCTGCCCCTTCCCTGCTAGTGCACTCGCTTACTCGCTCTTTCTCTATCTCTCTCTCTCAAAAATAAACATTTAAAAAAAAAAAAGAAAGAAAGTAAAGGAATGTTCAAACTATGTTAATTGCAATTAAAATGTTGGTCAAGTTTAGCTACTAATAAAGCTATTTTGTGGTTAGGGTTGAATTAAAGACAATTAATGTAGACAAACCAGAAATACAAACCCTTCCCTCAAAGCTAAACACTTCAGTGCAGATATATGAATGGGCAGGAAGTGAAAAAGGAAGCGAAGATTTTATTATCCTCTCTGCTAAGATGTTGCGCACTGCCCACCAGAATCCCCAGTCTCGGTGGCTTACACCAGAATTTCTTGACCCTTTTCAAACCCATGCCATGCCCTCTTTGATAAGCATAAATTTCTCATGTCTTTCTTCTATAAAATTGTTTAAATTTTTAAAATATATTTTCATGAGGGGCACCTGGGTGGGTCAGTTGGTTCAGTATCTGACTTCAGCTCAGGTCATGATCTCACAGTCCATGAGTTCGAGCCCTGTGTCGGGCTCTGTGCTAACAGCTCAGAGCCTGCAGCCTGCTTCAGATTCTGTGTCTCCCTCTCTCTGCTCCTCCCCTGCTCATGCTCTGTCTCAAAAATAAATTAAAAAAAAAAAAAGTTAAAATATATTTTCATGATTTGCAAACAAATAAAAATGATGAAACAAGGCACTTTGTTTTCAAGCTGTGCTCCTCCTTCCCCCACATTCTGATATGCCACGCCCCCCCTCTTTCCTCTTCCCCTCAATCCCAAGGTTGAAACATTCTGGCCTGAACAGAGAACCTGTTCTGACCCCAGTACAGAATGCAGGCCTGGCAAGGGGCGAGGCTAGTGCGATGGGGGAGGAACAAATGGACCTTCCTTCTGTTGCTTCTTTCTTAGTTTCCATGCAGATAGACATAAGAAAGAAAGACGTGCATTTTGGGGTATGTCTAGAGAGCTACTTAGGCTTATGTGTCCTTGGATACTTTGAGTTTATACTGTGAACCTAGGTAAATTGTGCTTGATTGATCAGCCCGAGGCCAGTGGCAGGTTCAGCCTTTCTATTTAGAATTTCATTGAATTTCCATTGAATGAATGAGCGCCATGATCTCTGGCCTTACCGTGGCCATTCAACCAGACAAGCTAAAAAGATGACTGCTTTAAAGGGAGACGAAACACAGAAGGGCATTTTGAGAAGTCACCTCTTAATCCCTAAGCAGAATTTTTACTTCAAATACTGCATCCTCTGGCTGAGATATTTTAGATTATGGCCGAAGGAGATCAGATCCATTTGTGCCTAGCACGGAAAGTCACACAATCCAAAGCAAAAGCTTAGGAGTTGTGATAGTGGAGCTTTGAGTCCTCAAACTATTGTTCCCAATTGGCGATGTTTGAGTGAGGTATATATCATGTGAGAGAGAAAATGAGACTCTTAATCCTAAATGTAATGATTCTGAGGATATACAAACCCCTGGGAATCAATTTAGGCATATTCTTCCTCATGAACAGTTCATATAAGCACCAGAAGGGACGGCTTTTAGCAGAGTAGTATTTTAGAGTAAGTAATTTGTCAGAGGCGTACTGACATGTTCAGATCTCACGCTAGCAGTTCCTTTTAATCTTTCCCAATCTCCTGCCTGGCTGTGAGGTTCTAGGGCCGTTGGCAGCTGATGCTGTATTTTGGGAATGAACTTGGAACTACGCCAAAAAGACTCTGTTGCCCTGAGGATTTTATATGGGCTGGTTATCCACCTATGCTTAACATGTGCCTGCTGAGAGCAATGACTGGCCTTGGCCATGGAGCTACACCCTCAACCCTGCAAGTTCATCTCAGGCCGGGTAGGGCCAGGCAGCCAGGTCCAGGCAGGATCGGGCTACCACATGGCACTCACTATTGGCACACACCCCACTAAACCCACTCCGATAATCCCAGACTCTTGCGCACAGCCATGGTCACAAACCTGATAAAAAGCAAAGCTTGGTTTTATGGCATTTATTGGTCTGCTCATTAAATTCCAAGGTTTGTCGTTCCTGCTCCCTTCTCCCACAAACCAGACACTGAAGGGGAGGAGTTTTTACATTTTGTTAATATAGAAATAGGTTTGGAAGTAGATTAAAGAAAAACAAAGCCAAAAACCCTTCCTGTTATGGTTTCCAAAGCAATATAAATTACACTGATTTGGAAGTTAAAAGGTTTATAGACACTGTCATTTGTGCTCTAACCCTGCTAGCATCACATACGATACAGCTTTAGAATGACTTTTTATTAAAAGCTGTAGCCTCTGGTTCATTTTAAAGACTTCTCATAAGGAAAACCAACATCATATAAGTGTGAAAAAGGCCCACTTCAGAACCCAGTCGTACTATCCTGTCCAGAACTCCTTCAGTTTCCTACCTGGATCAGCTAGCAGCAAGGTTAGATGAAAAGAGATTCTAATGCAGTAGTCAATGGAGAGAGGTATGTATACACAGACTCAATGCATTCAACATCCACAATAATCCAAGCTGTGAAACTCAGACCTTGTATGGTATATTTGGGGGTTCAAGCAGCATCTGCCTCTGTGTCAAAAACAGCCCCTAATTCAGACAAATTCTCTTACGTTCTTCATTTCCATCCGAGCACAGAGCACCAAACCAAGTCATGTGTTTGAATTGTGGATACATACTTCCATACCTGGAATGTGTGTTAGTCTAAAAAAGCTGGGTCCGTCCTCTGTCATATCACAGCTTTGGGCGCCATAAGCAATACCTCCTGAGGGCTATATTAACTCTGGGAAACTCCATTCCTAAAACTTACATTATCTACTAAGATACCACAAAAAGGAGTAACAGTCAGAGTAGAAATGGTGCTGGAAAGGAACCATAGAATCTTCATGCTTCTGCGAGTCTGGCTAGTGCAGGAGTCCCAAACTTGTAGTTCTTAAAGGTCCCAAAAATCATATGCAGAATTGTATCTGTCATTTTTTTGATGTGAGGGGCAAAAGTATTTACTTGTATTTTTTAGTAAAACTTTTTAGCCCTATTACAGTAACATATGCACATAGCTTAAAGACTGAAATAGTTCTACAAGACTTATTAGAAGAACATGAGCCCCCTACTGCCCCACTCCCTTTACTTGCTCCTCAGAGCACCATTCCTGACTCTTAGCTGATTGTTTTGGACATTAATCTATATATTGAAATAATAGAAGTATAGTATTGCAACTTCTTGACTTAACAGCTTTAGGCTTTTTCTTTCAACAATGGAAAATGATAATTCAGTTCTTTGTCATCACTGTGTCCCAATTATACATTCACGCCCCTGATTGTCCCCCAACGCTACCATCCTCTTAACAGAATTATAGTCAAATTTTGGGTAGATCAGTATTTATTGTTTATATTATAACTACCTAAATGCTAATCACAATTTAGCTATATAGTATATTATTGTTTCTCCTGTATGATTTTTAATTTTCCCTAGAATTGATGATTATCTCTCCCCTCCTTCCCCACATTAGTTTTGTTTTTTAACCCCTTTTTAATGTTATTATTTATTTATTATTTGAGAGAGCAAGACTGCTCACATGAGCAGGGGAGGGGCAGAGAGAGAGAGAGAGAGAGAGAGAGAGAGAGAGAGAGAGAGAGAATCCCAAGCAGGCTCCACACTCAGCACAGAGCGTGATATGCAGGGCTCCAACCCATGACCCTGGGATCATGACCTGAGCCCAAACCAAGAGTCAGATGTTCAACTATCTGAGCCACCCAGGCAGCGGGCTTAGTTTTCTGTACGCTTCTCACTAATACATCTGTTGACCCTCTGCCAGTTGTCTCAATCTCTTCTGAATGCATTCAGACAACAGTATTCCACTGATTCATTTTCTTCACTAAATCTTTCCCGGAGCCTTTTTACCTGTTCATGTCTGAACTGGCTGCCCTCTATATTGGACACTGTTGTCTTCTTATATTCCTTCACTACTGTTCTGGGAATTCCCTGCACCTTGGGAGTTTTGAATGGCCTGTGTCATTCATTCCATGTCTTCTCCTCCGTTGTTGAAAGGGTACATAAGAAGTAAATGTTTGTCACACCTTGCATATCTGAAAATATCCTCAGTTTATACAAACACTTGGTGGACAGCTTGGCAAGGTACAGAATTTTAGGTCATAAATAATTTTTCTTTAGAATCTTAGAAGCACTCCTCATTGACCTTTGGCTCTGAAGATTGCTTTTGGGAAACTCAGAGCCATTCAAATTGCTGGCTTGTTTTGTTTGTTTTGTTTTCTGGGAGAAATTTTACAATGACAGTCCTTGACTTAGGTGGATTTCATACATTATGGAGCTCTTTCAGTCTAGAAATTCATGTCTTCCAGCACTGAGATTTTTGGAATCATTTGTTTTTACTCCTATTTTCTCTGTTCTCTCATTCTAGAAATCATTATAAAGATGAACCTCTTGAATGATTCCCCAATTTTCCTTTCTTTTCTGTTTTCTACTTTTTTCCTTAATTTTCAAAGAGATTTCGTCATCTTTATCTTTTCGTTTCCTACTGAATTTTTAACTACTGCATTCAAATGTTTCAATTCCAAGCCATTTTTCCTATGAATTAAAAATATATATCTTATTCCTATGGGTGTAATATCTTATCCCTCTGAAAATATTAATATAGGATTATTTAAGAATGAATAAGTTTTGAGGATATAGATGGGATATACTGATTGTGAACTTCCCTTAGGGTGATCTGGCTGCCTTTTATTGAGTAACTCCTAATAATTCATCTTTGGATCTTTCCTCTTGAGGTTTCCTCACCAGGTTTTCTATAAAATAGGTTTTCTTATTTTCTTCCTGGAGAGTACAGGTCTGGCTGTCAGCGTTCTAGGCACCACAACATCCAACCTACAGGACATTCATTTAATCCTCCTCTTTGAGTTGGGTTCTCTGCTCTCAGCTGTCCTGGTGTTGTTCACTCCTGGAAACCTCAGTTTCATATTCTGGAGAGTGAACTTCCTGTCTCCCTCCCAGATGAGGATGGGCAGGGTCCCACTCCACAGGGTAAAGAAGGGGATTTAGAAAAATCTCACTGCTGCTTATACGGCAGCAGTCAGTCAACCCTAGTGCTTGCAGCCTCAAGTTTGCCCTGTCTTTGCGAGTAACTGATGCCACCATTTCCTGAATTTTTGAGGGTTCTGTACTATAACTTGGTTGTTGCTCATCTGTTCTTACTGTTGGCTTAGGTTCTGGCTCTCTTAAATCTGCTACATCACTTACTACTCACCCATTTCTTCACCAGCTTTCAATATTTTATTGATGTTGTCGCCACTCCTGCTTTTCTTTTTTTCTTTCTTGAAGGTTGATGCCTTTTAAAAATCTGTAAAGTGTCAGGGCACCTGGGTGGCTCAGTCAATTAAGTGACCAACTCTTGATCTCAGCTCAGGTCATGATGTCACGGTCTCATAGGTTCAAGCCTCACATCAGGCTCTGCACGCTGACTGTGCATGGAACCTGTTTGGGATTCTCTCTCTCCCTCTCTTTCTGCCCCTCTCCCGCTCTCTCTCTCTCTCAAAATAAGTAAAGAAACTTTAAAAATAAAATCTGTACAGTGTCATTTTGGTGAGATTTTTCTCTTGGCCTCCGTGTAGGTGGTCATTGTGCACCAATGTCTCAGTCTCTTGATATCCTAATTGGAATTATTTCACTATCTCACCCCTGTAAGAAGAGTGAACTAGATTGTGTTTAGAGAAGTATTCAGTCACTGTTTATCGTTTCCAAAATCGAGCCTCCCCATCCTCCAAGCTAAAAGACCTTCCTTTTGCAGACAAAACTGTGCTGGAGGGTGGGTTAGAGGTTGTCATCATTTATCTTTACTTTATGTAACTTGCCTTTGTGGCCGCTGAACAGAATGTACTCACAGTGTGATGATAATAAGAGGAAGAAGAGAGGAAGACGGAAGAGGGCAGGGGTCCGGGGCGAGGCTGCCCTCCATGTGTGTCTCTGTACAGCCCTGGGACTTGAAGATCTAGTTTGTTCAACTTCTAGTCTTGTTACCTTACTATGAACCATGTTTCCCTTTAGTTAAACATAGACGTGACCCCTTCTGCCCAGGGTCATTGGCGGTGAGAGCACTTAAGCAAGAATGCATGTGAAAAGTCTTATGAACTCCCAAGTCCTACAAAAATGTAAGATAATGAACGTTTCTCAGATATGTAGGCAGAACAAAAATCTAAGAGTGGAAGGAATGCTGCATTCCACAGAGCAATATAAAATGCTGAGGTCTCAAAGTAGGCATGCCTGTCCCAATCCCTCAGGTTTCTGTTCAGCAGTCCTCAGTTGAACATACCATGTGTTCTTAAAGTGAAAGTCAAGCACCTACTTAGGTTTACCTGAGTCAGGTAAGAGCTTTTAATTAGGAGCATCTCCAGGGGCTTCAAATGTTTCCAGAAGTCTGAAGTTTCTTCAGGCTCCCAAGTTTAGTCCAGGTGCAGAGAGAAGCAGCAGGAAGACAGGTGTGACTAAGGTAGGGGGCAAGAGGCTGAGTCCCAGGGATCAGGAAGATGCAGCTGGAACAGATGGGAGCCCTGGTACGACTGTAAAGAAGGCAGGAATCCACTCTCGGCACCCATGTACTCAGGTTAAGTTAAAGTAAAATAAGCCACAGAAAACCAAAATGTGGGGGCAAATAGGTTGGCTGTACTGCAGGAATATAGGAAGAAAATGATAGGCAGGACATTTTGAAGGGTTTTAATTCCTGCCTTGGAACCTCTCCCCCCTTCCTCATAAATTATAACAACATCAGACGTACCCCTCCTGATGAGTTTCGCCTGCAGAAGGAAAATCTTTTAGCTCGGAGAGTGGAGACGGACCATTTTTGGAAATGATAAATAATGAATGAACATTTCTATAAACTAAAGGTAGTCTATCTAGTTCACTATCCTTACGGGAGCAAGCTTGTAAAATCATTACAATTAGGATATCAGGAGGTTGAGACATTGACTGGTCCATAATTACAACCAACACATAGGCCTTGCAGACAGTATCTTTTTCTTTCCAGCATCAAGTAATATTAAAGCTAAGCCATCCCCAGGCATATGGTTTTCAACCCAATGCTTAAGTGTCTTCCAAGAAAGAGATTCCATAAATTCCCCTTATAACTAACCAATCCCCATAATCAGCAAGTTCTTTTCTCTGTGACCTAAATCCTTAGTGCTACCATTTAAACTCATTTCCTCATGTTCTGCCCTCAAGAGAGATAAAGCACAGCTGTCTGCTCTTCTTTATAATAATCCTCTTTGGGTGATATTTGCAAACATTCTCCTTTGGGCTAAATAATTGAGATTCCTCTCACCTTTCTTTAAAATTCTTCTGTTGTTGTTGTTTCCCCGTGGAGCCTCTCCAAGTTATTCACATCTTTCTGAGATGAAGTTTCTTCCCCAGGACCCGCCATGCTGCAAGATGCAGAGATAAGAATCCAGTTGTAAAGTAGACTGCCAAAGAGGTGGCAGGAAATCAGATCTGGACAACTCCATGCCAAGCTAAAGAAATAAAACAGATTATCCCTTAAGAAATATATTTTTCTGTTTCTGAAAGCATCTCTGGCAACATCTTGGCTCAGCCACAGGCGAATATGTGAACTGGGTGGAATTATTTCTAATACACCCTCTTCCAAAGGCCTCCTCCTCTACTGTCCTTCCTCCCCACATCTCTCTTCCTTAGTGGGGTTTGAAATTTTAGGAGCAAAGCGTGAAGACTGAACACATTTCTCCTTATGGCCAACTATGATGTTCATGAGTAAGGATCCTTCCTTCAGTTCCTTACATTTGCTAAGTGGGCCTATTCTGCTTAGCTCTGGGGTCCTCCCTGCCCTTCTTCTCCGGAAGTAGGGTGGTTGTATTAGTCACCCAAGGGATATGTTACGAGTTAGTGCTCCAAGAAATCAGAGGTCACTGTGATAGAGAGCAGAAAGCCAAAGGGCCCATCTCAGAAAACCCGGGGGAACTCCGTTGGCTTTTTAAGCAGTAGCATCTGCACATCAAACTTTTGTTTCTCAGGGTGACTGTTTCTGTCACACCACTTCCATCTGACAACAAAAAATCCTTGTCGTAATTTGTCAGAAGGTGAAAGCTTTTGGAGCGCCTGGGTGGCTCAGTCAGTTAAGTCTCCGACTTTGGCTCAGGTCATGATCTCGCAACTTGTGACTTTGAGCCCCGCGTTGGGCTCTGTGCTGACAGCTCAGAGCCTGGAGCCTGCCTCAGATTCTGTGTCTCCCTCTCTTTCTGCCCCTCCCCCACTCATGCTTGCTCGCTCACTTGCTCTCTCAAAAATACATAAACATTAAAAAAATTTTTTTTAAAGAAGGTAAAAGCTTTTAACAACGTGTGAGAAATCTCATCCATGTGAAAATAGCCACCACAGTAGGAGAAGGTATTTTTAATATTTCTAAAAACAGTATTTTCAGTATTTCTGAGCAGATTCTCAGACAAAGATTCTCCTTGGCTTGGCACATCATTGGCTCAAAGTCAGTAGATTGGCTTTTTTTTTTTCCTCATTTTTTTTCCTGAAGTACAGCCGGCACACAATGTCACATTAGGTCAGGTGTCCAGCATAGTGATTCCACAAGTCTGTATGTTTTGCAACATTCACCACAGGTGTAGCTACTTCGAGGTCAGTTGATTATTAGGTTAAGTTGACTTGTCCACCGTGGTGAAATACATCCTGCAATCTTGAGAGGAGAGGGGGCTTCTTTGTTTTGCTTTGCTTGAGTTTTCATTTTAGACAGTGTTTTGCGTTAGCACGAGAGTTTCCAAAACTGGAAGCTGAAAGACCTTTTTAATGGGCACTGATTAAAATCAACTGGCATGCCAACAAATTACATTCGGCAAACAGACATCATAAAGCAAGTACTCATACTTCCTGGGCAGGGAGTAGTATTGGCACTTTTCCTGACTCTGAATAATCAAGCCCGTGTCCAATTCTGGATGAGACAGACTCGCTCACTGTCAATAAATGAGGCAAGGCCACCATGCTTCAGCTGCTATCAGGCTGAACAAATGAAGTCCAGGTGAGCCAAAAAGGGAAGGTGGAGTGTTGATTCCTGCTGCTTTTCTTTTTAAATGGAGAAAAGTGTTGCAAAAATGCGCTTCATGCACGGCCCCATCAGTCCTTCTAATAGCATAATAATGCAGCTGGGTGTGGATCAACATGTGGGTTTAAGGGAGCTGAATTTTTAAAGTATATCACAAGTTGTTTGGGTCCCTGGAGGCTTTGGGGTTTTTTGTTTGTTTGTTTTGGGGTTTTTGTTTTGTTTTTTTGACATCAGAATAGCTAAGAGATTTGATTTCCTTCTAGAAATAAGCTCCAACTCTGGGGAAAGTGAATTTCTGGCAGAAAGTCACTGTCATGGAGGCAAACTTCTCCAGATCTTTAATTACATACATACATGAAGGGTAGAGGGTAATGCTGGGGAACGTCCAAAATATAGATTGCCCAAAAAAACCAAGAAGAGTGGAAATACAGTTTCTCTGCCTCTGAGGAATATTGGCCCCCTATCCTCTCTCTATCCCACCAGTCCCGGAAGAAAAGATAATCAGAGGAAAGACAGCACGGGCCAAACAATGCAGCAAGCATACAAATGTCCTGAGGTTGATGCAAAAATGTGTGCTGTAGTTGTGTGGTTTGTAAAATGGGTGACAGGGGAAGCTGTAACCAGATGCGAAGGCATGAACGGGTTCTACATTTTGCAGAGCTGCTTTTTTGGCAGAGTCCTTTGAGGGGCCCCAGAAAGGGAATGGAAGTAACAGGCTGAGATCCCGCCCTTGAGGAGTCGAGCCTTTGCTCTGTGTGTTTTGTTTTAATGAAGCGGGCGGAGGGTTGCTTATCTCTCTCTCTGGCTGATAGCTGTGTATTTCAGCAGGACCCGGAAAGAGGAGGCTCATTCATAAACAGAGCTGGCCCTCTGGGGCTTCCAACATTAGAAGAGGGCGACTGCTGACCAGAAGATTATTAAGTTTATGCTCTGACTTTTCAGAGAAAATGCAGTGTTTTTCATTGGAGAGCATGGATCCCTTTTCCCTACACAGAGCCATTTTTTGAGGGCTGCCCTGAGACCAGTTTCGCTGAAGAAAAGACTTCACTCTAGGGCCGTTTGCAAGTGCTAAATGCAAACCATGTGTGTGGGTGACCCAGGGTTTCCTCCTCCTCCAAAGCACTGCACATTTGGCACAAGGAATGGGTTTAGCTAAAATTCAGTGGGATGTGTAATGAAAAGTGGGATGCTTAATGTGTTAGGAGATATTCTCACTGCACCCCCAGTGAACTGCAGGATGGAGGAGGTTGTTCCCAGGCAACCACAGTTCCCCGTGTGCCAACAGCTAAACTCCTTTCCCAAAAGGTTTTTCCGAGAGCAGGCTTGTCCTGCCTCCATTTCTCAGCTGGGTTGTGTTCATGGGCCGCACAGGACTTGGCTGTGCTGTAGCTCGGGCAAAATCTAGGCTCACCACCCCCATTTTGAGCAAGTATATTCAGAAAAAGGCCCCCGTACCGCAGACCTCTCTCAGTACAGTTTAAAGGTCTCACCCTCTTGGGGTCCCCGGGTTGGCTCAGTCAGTTACGTGACTTGGTCTCAGGTCATGGTGTCATGGTTTGGGGGTTTGAGCCCCCTGTCAGGCTCTGTGCTGACAGCTCAGAGCCCGGAGCCTGCTTCCGATTCTGTGTCTCCCTCTCTCTCTCTGCCCTTCCCCTGCCCGTGCTCTCTCTGTGTCTCTCAAAAATAAATTAATGTTAAAACAGTTTTTTTTTTTTTTTTAAATAAAATAAATAAATAAATAAAGGTCTCATCCTCCAAACCTGACTGTATCTTTATGAGAAGAGATAGGCTGTGTGTCCCGAATACAGGGGCTGGTCAGTTGGTACCAATGGTGGCGGTTTCTTCAAAGGTCCTGGGCACTGAAATCCCGGGGATTTATTGTCATCTGTCCGAGTCTTAGCCACTAACACTGCCTATCATAGGTCAGCTTGTAAACAGTTCTCTTTTCACCAGGCAAAACAAAACACCAACAAACAGGACCACTTTCTGTGTAAGGCCTGGTCTACCTGCTTCTGCCCCCGGAGGAGAGAAACATCAGATAGAACAGCAAAGGGGGAAATAACTGGCCTTGTCACGGATGCGCACACGTAACACGCGTGTTTCTTCGTCCCTTTTCTTCATTAACCGCAGGGCAGACGGCAGGAAGGCAGCAAGTGCCCACCTCCCCGCCGGCCTCGGAGAACAGCAGCGCGGCGCACAGCATCGGCAGCACGCAGAGCACGCCCTGCTCCAGCAGCAGCGCAGCCTAGCTCCCCGCCTCCGCCCGGAGGGGACCGGCGGCCGCCCACCCCGCGTGTCCGCGCCAGAAGGCCGCAGCGCGGTGCCATTGCGAAGAGAGAGTGAATTCCAACACGCAGGCCACCTGTTGTATTCCTCCCCCGCCCAGGGCTAATACACGTGTGCCCCCTGGGCTTCTGTAACACACTAGAACTCCTGTGAGAAAGCCAAGGTGGTGGCCTTCTCCACCAGCCCCGCCCGGGCTTGGGGGTTTTCAATGTGAAACACGTGCCAGTTTTCAAAATGCTGCTTTGTCCAGGTAAGACTGTCCATAATTTGGGGCCCCGAGATTTACCCTGACTCGAGGGGTTGGTGAGAGGATGATAACTAGACAGTAGGACCAGTGAGGAGATACGGCCAAAAAGCCTTGTATAACTGAACCAAGATGTATAACACAAGAAATACTTCAAGATTTTCTCAGTGAGTTCCTCCGTGTCTAATTTGCACCTTCTGGACGCACACTTCTCACTTTGCTGTCACACCCTCTGGGGGCTGATGTTGTCCGCTTGAAGGGTGCTGCCCTCAGGGACTGCACCCTGACACACAAATCGCAGCAACATTCCTTTCTTGGGCCCTGGGCCAAAACCAGTGCTGATAACCTTACCTGCTCCCCCCGTCCCACACTCGCACACCGACTGCAAAAATGTCTTAATGCAAAGTTTGTATTGCTTCATAAGCATATAGAAATAGAAAATGGCCAAAATCTGGGACTGCTTATTTGTCCCCATTTATGACATTGCGTTCTGAGAAAAATTATAAATTGGGGCAAATTTAGTTTTAAAGTTGGAGAGGAATTTGCACAGTATATATATATATATATATATATATATATATATATATATGCGCAAGTACAGGTATAGACCATGTCACCTGGCACATTTGTTTTCTCCGTTGAAAAAGAGAAAATTCATTCCCCTTTTTAAAAGACCCTGTGTCTTCAGAGTTGCAACTTAAGTGTATTTGGGAGAATTAGTGTTTCCACTCAAAACGTGTCAACCTTGTTAATAGACCCTTTTGTGAAAAAGGAAGCTCTTGTTCGTGCAAATGCACGGCAGATCCTGTTGGTTTCTGGTTGGTTATCTGAACAGTGTCACCGATTCTGCCAAGAAAGTGCTGAGATCTGGAAAAGGGCACTCGTGTGGACTGCTTTAGTTCTCTTGCCTTAAATATATTCCAACCTCAAAAAAGGATTTGAGATGGATTTCATTGAAATGGAACAATATGATGCCACTTTGCAGCTAAAATAAGCTCAACTGATAGTCTGTGTTAAAAAAGAAGGCCGAGGAAAGTTGCCATGCCAATTCATTTACTACTGAGAATAGCTTCGTTGCAAAGAAATATTCATCTTCTTCCAGAATTCTCCCCCAAATGACTCTAAATCCTACAGAAAGAACAGGCTAGCTTCTACTCCAAAATATTCATAAGTGAATCTCACTGCCCTTAAAATAAGGAAGTTGTGCCTGGTTCTCTGAATGGAACCCTAAGTAGAAAATGTTGATGATACCCAAGACCTGAGGGCAGTGTCTGTCAGCCCACAAGTAGGTGGAGATACTGACAGTCATTGATATGATATGATCTGTCATATGATAGACATATCATCCAATCATAGAATAATACTCTGATTTGATAAGTATAGATATTCAATCTGCATAATATTAACCAGAACAGATTACTTGAGGGCTAAGATTTCCAGGCTGCCTGCATTGATTTATTGAAAATTTTGCAGATTTCCACATACAAATGAAGATACGAGATTAGAGAATTGATTTCCTTCAGTTAACTTTTTAACATAAGGGTATCAGAGTGGAGGACCTAGATTATGCTACCTGTGTTTGAAAATAATGCGCTTTGCCTAACCTTCAGCAGAATGTATTGTTTTAGCATATTCTATGTATAAAAAAGTTTAAAGATGTCTTCAAAGAAGACTAGAGTCTTTAAGTCACATATAGCTATATTTTACTACAAAAATGTGTGTATAAAGATATATTTAAGTGTTTTAGATAAATTTAAATTACTCCATATGAAATGTTTAATTTCAGTTACTGTGAATTCTTTTGATCAGTTCTTTGCTGTTTAAAAAACCCTTTCCATCCTCTTAAAAACAAAATCATCTATTAAGAGGTATTAAACAGATCCAATTCTTTAGATGGACAGGGTTAAAACCTTTTGTGATGATTATATTTAAATGTATATTTTTGAGAGAGATGCTACATTGCCAATGATTTTATAAATAATTTAAAATTAATTTACAAATTTATGGATGCAAACCAAAAGATTTTAAAAGAAAGAGAAGGGAAAAAAAATCACCTTTTAATTGTTCGGGTCTTACTGTCAGAAGTATTATTCAGATCAAGAAATCTGTGTTGATAATAAACCCGATCCCATGTTCACTGGAGAGTGAATGTCATTAACTAAGTATCTCAGAAATGTTTCTAAAAAATGTTTTTTAAAAAAAGTGTTCTCTCCCCAGTTTTGTATTACAGCATTTCTAATCACTTCATACTTCACAGTTTCAATACAAAGTACAAGCTCGAGTTTATAACAAGTTCTGCAAGTTTCCTTAAAACTGTTGTTATATTCCAGTTAAATGCTTCTGTCTACAAAGTCTTTCGTTACTTCTGCCGGCTACACTCTAATTCACAGAGATCATTTTTGTTGTGTTTGACCAAGCCAAAGCTATTGTTGAAATGCTCCAAACTCCCCAGGCAGAGTGTCTGTGGGATACCTTATAGCTTTCACCATGTGGTGTTCACCAGCAGTTCCTCTGTTTTTAAAGTCAGAGGTGTCTTCTGTCTGAGCTGCTTCTAGAGCATTGTCTACACAAACAAACAAAAATGGTCTTTTCCTTGTCTGTGATAAGACTGTAAACCCATGTTCTGTGTGTGTTCTGTAGGGGGCGTGGTTGTGAGTGTGTGGGGGGGTGCGCACATGCGTGCTGGTCATTTCGTACAGTAACTACCTCATGGTGTGAGTGATGGTTGTGGTAACAGAGCACATTTGGTTGGGCGAATTGTGTGTGTGTGACCTTTTTCCTGTTTGTGTTATCTGGGGGTTGTTCATGAAACTGACAGATGTTTTTCTAAAAAGGACTATTATCAGTTTCCAAAAACAATGCTTGTTTCTTCTGGGTTTTCCTGAGTGAGCCTGATTTTGTTGCTGTGTTTCATCTATCAGGGTAAAAAGAGTACCCTTAAAATCCCTGTGGCCAGTTTGAACACCCCTGTTGTATTCTTTTCTCTGTTCAATGTGTTGGCAATTTTATGAACATGCTTAGATGTATAGTTTTGATAACCACAGTTTTAAGTCCTTTATCTGTGCATAATAAAAAAGATACATATCAATTTATTAATGTGTGTCTTGTTTTATCATCATTAAATTCTACCCTCAGGATGACATAACTTTTTCCTTGTGACTTTGTCCTAAATGTATCATCTGCTCCAACTGTGTTGGTGAGGAGTCGGGAGGGAAAAGGCTAAGAGAAAACCCTAGCTCAGTAGAACAGAGGGAAAGAATGGACAGACCTGAGGAAGTAGATAGCAGGAGCTGTCTCTGTTCTTGGAAAAACATGGTGGGAGACCCAGAAGTGGATGTCGGCCCCTGAATCCATTCCTGGCCTTTCTGTCCGTCTCCTAGAGCCAAGGAATGGGAAAAAATATGTATTTGGATCCCCAAATACCTCAGTGTTGCTTCCAGCATTCTCTATGGATATGGCACTACCACCACCACCTTTTAGCTGCCCAAGCCAGAAATCTGGAAATCTAACTTGACTCCTCTCTGGCTTCCCACGAATTAATGAGTCCAGGTTTATTCAACCTCTAGAGTATCTCTTTCTCCAAATCACCTGTTTATTTCTACTCCTGCTGCTGTTACCCAGAATCCAAGGCCCATTATCTCTTAAACTGAATTACTGCAGGGACACCTGGGTGGCTCAGTTGGTTAAGCGTCCAATTTCAACTCAGGTCATGATCTCACAGTTTGTGGGTTCAAGCCCTACATCATGCTCTGTGCTGACAGCTCAGAACCTGGAGCCTGCTTCAGATTCTGTGTCTCTCTCTCTGTTTCCCTTTGCCCCTCTTCCCCTTGCACTCTGTCTCTCTCAAAAATAAACTTAAATTTTTTTTTTAATTTTTTTTTCAACGTTTATTTATTTTTGGGACAGAGAGAGAGAGAGCATGAACGGGGGAAGGCCAGAGAGAGAGGGAGACACAGAATCGGAAACATGTTCCAGGCTCTGAGCCATCAGCCCAGAGCCTGACGCGGGGCTCGAACTCACGGACCGCGAGATCGTGACCTGGCTGAAGTCGGACGCTTAACCGACTGCGCCACCCAGGCGCCCCCTTAAATTTTTTTTTTTTTAAAAACTGAATTACTGCAACAGCCTAACTGGTATGCAGACTTCAGATTTGCTACCCCCTAATTCTTTCTCCACTATGCAACCAAAAGAAATGAAAAAAGGCTCAAATCATGTCACTTTCCAGTTAAAGCCTTTAAGTAGTTCCCCCACTTGCTTTCAGAATAAAGTTCAACCTCCTAAGTATGGCTTAAGGAGAATAATCTGCCTACCTTCCCAGCAACTTCCTTCACCTGTCGGAAGCTCAATTTCTATGTGGCATACCCCCCACTAGACATTTGTATCATGAAAACAACAGCTTGGTTTTTTCCTATTAAGGATTAAATTATGATATCGAATATATGTTTACAAACTGCTGTCACATGTCCCTACCTTCTCCTCCCCTTTTGAGAATTAGTGAAATTAGGTGGTTGGAAACAGACCCAAATGGTATTGAGGCCAGTATCCCCCTCACCCCAACACTTCACACAGGTAGGTGTCCACAGAGCAGGAGCAGGTGAGGGGCTTAAGTAACATTTCACTCCAGTGAGGTCGAAGTCCTCATTACAGAAGAGAGTCCAGCCACTTTCCAGATCAATATTGTGTCCTGGAGCCAGCGCTTCTCAGAGGATGGAGAAATTGGCAGATCAAATAATTTTTCTGCCGTTAAAGTGGGGAGCAGAAACCTAGGCAATCCATAGATTAGCTTCAGAGATTCTATTAACTACCTGAAATTGTATTTAAAATTTTGCATTGATGTGTCTGGGCTTTTTGTTGTTCTGGGGTTTTTTGTTGTTTGTTTTTTGTTTTTTGTTTTGTGGGGTTTTTTTGGTCCATAGCCATTTTATATTGCATCCTCTCAAATTTTTTCCTGCACATTCAATTAATTTAAATGTATAAAATGAATGCAAATAATACAGACATGTAGCAGTGAAGCAGCCCCCATAATTCTCACACTTAAAGGTGGTAATACGGATTTATTGTGTATTCCCAGGCATTTCCTTATGTTCGTATCAACATGTACATGTCACTGTAATGCATAAGATTGTATCATAGCATTTGTGACTTGCTGTTTTCACATGGCATATCTTCCTATAAGGTTTTGTGTGTGCTGATCATCACTTTTTTTTACTAGACTTCCCTTAAATTGCCAAAGTAAAGCATGGTCATTGTAGGTGGTAAAATAAAGCAAAGTTGTTAATGCTCTTTCCCAGGCAGGCACCTCTCTGGAAGAAATGATGTTAACAGCCTTTTTTCTTTTTCCTAAAGTTTATTTATTTGTTATTTATTTTGAGAGAGAGAGAGAGTGGGCGCAACCATGACCAGGAGAGGGGCAGAAAGAGAGGAAGAGAGAGAATCCCAAGCAGGCTCCACACTGTCAGTGCAGAGCCTAATGTGGGGCTCAAACCCACAAACCATAAGATCATGACCTGAGCAGAAATTAAGAGTCAGGTGCTCAACCAATTGAGCCACCCAGGCACTCCAAGAGCCTTTTTTTTCTAACTCAAACATACGAAATGTGTTCACAGAGCAATTTTTGTTTTGTTTACTAAAAATTGGATCACAATATATATACTCTGAAACTTGCCTTTCTCACTGAACATGGTCCACCCTCTAGGTTAATAGACCTAGAACAAATTCATGCTTTTTAATGGCTACATAATATTTCACATAATTAGCCAATTCACTGGTGATTGACATTTAGAAGTGGTGTTTTTAGGGTTTTGCAAAGATACCTGCTGCTATTAATATCCTTATATATGTCCTTAAATTCTAGTGCTGTAAAGCAAACAAAGTAACAATGTACTATCAGTAGATTTTAACATAATACTTTCAGAAGTTCATAAATCACAAAGACCTGGATATGGAAGATTTGAACAGTGCAATTAAGTTTGATCTAATGGCCATATACATAGAATCCTGCACCCCCAAATTTGAGAATTTTGTACATACAGAATATTTACAAAAATGGACTACTATTAGACCATAATGGAATTCATAGCAAATACCACAGAACTTAATTATACCGGTCAAGTTTTTTAACCACAACCCAAGTAGTTTAGAAATCAACAAGAAAAGGATAATTTAAAAATACTCAATACAGGGGACCTGTGGGCTTAGTCAATTAAGAATTTCTGCTCAGGTCACAATTCAGTTTCTGAGTCTGAGTCCCGGGTCAGGCTCTGCACTGATAGTGCAGAGCCTGCTTGGGATTCTCTCTCTCCACCTCTCTCTCTGCCCCTCCCTCACTTGCCCTCTCTCTCAAAAATAGATAAATAAAATTAAAAAATAAAAATATTCAATAGATTTGGAAATTTTTTAACTCCTAAATAATTCATGACTCAGAGTAGTACTCTTAATAGAAATTGGGAAATACATAGATTTGAAAAATAATCAAAGTACTAAATTCAAGCATGCAGCCAAAGCAGTAATTTAGAAGAAATTTATACCTGTAAAATGCTTGTATTTGGGGGAAAAATGTTACAAATGGAAACATATCCAGTATAGCAAGTTAAGAAAAGTTCCAAAAACTAGTAATTAAAAGATTACTGGAGATAGATAAAAATTAAGAAAAACAAACACGTGTTAGGAATGAAAGAGGACAAAACAAGATTCTGCAGAGATTTTAATAAATAAGGAATCAAGATAAACAGCTTCATTTTAAGAAGTTTGAACACTTACTTCCTGGTGATGTGCTGTTGGGGCCCTTGTTGGAGGAACAGAAACCACACTGGATATTTCAATACAAAGAAATTAACATAAGGAATTGGTTAAGCGGGTGTCAGGTGGCTGGAAGGGTAAAAAGAGGACACTGAATTAATAAATGTAGGAAGAATTACATCCCTGGGGCTGAGGACTATTGGAACTTGCAGTTGGCAGGGGTTTCCTCAGTTACAATACCAGGAAGAAAGGGGTAGATCAGGAACTGGAAGGCCACAGCTTAGAAGATGGCATGAATGATTTCCTGGAAAAAACTAATTTGCCAAAACCCATTCAAGAAGCAACAGAAAATAGGAAATACATTTAACCGTTAAGAAAATCAATGGTTTAAAATCTACTTACAACAAAACAGAATAAAATTAAAAAACAACATTAAAAAAAACCACTGCCAAACTCAGATGGTTTTACAGGTAAGTTCTACTGAAGAATCAGTAATACCAGATCAAAGAATCAGTAATCAAAGAATCAGTAATACCAGATCATGGTGATTCTTTTATTTGGGGGATGACAGGTCAAAGGGAATGAGTTTTTTTAATATTCATACCTATTACCACATTACTTTCTCTAACAGTTGTAGCAAAGCACACTGCCGCAGCCTTCCCATCAGTACTGGACACATGAAACAGAGCTTGGGCTCTGGACATCAGACTACCTGGGTTTGAATCTTGGACCTATCATTTGCTAGCTGAGCTTTTTCCTTAATTTAAGAGAAATCTATTTCTTAGCATCGTCATAAATATTAAATGATATAAATCCACATAAAGTATTCAGGATATACTAATCACTTTAATAAATATCATCTAGGGGCACCTGGGTGGCTCAGTCCGTTAAGCATCCAGCTTCAGCTCAGGTCATGATCTCACGGTCTGTGAGTTCAAGCCCCGCGTCGGGCTCTGTGCTGACAGCTCAGAGCCTGGAGCCTGTTTCAGATTCTGTGTCTCCCTCTCTCTCTGACCCTCCCCCATTCATGCTCTATCTCTCCCTGTCTCAAAAATAAATAAACGTTAAAAAAAATTTTTTTAAAAATATCATCTACTATTATTGTTACCAGCAGTACGTACTTTGAATTTGGCCAATCTTATAGTTGAAAAACTATGTCACGTTATTTGAATTTGCATTATCCCCACTGCCGGTGAGTTTGTTTTGTTTTAAGCTTTCTTTATTTGTTTTGAGAGAGACAGAGCTATCGCAAGCAGGGGAGGGACGGGGCGTGGGGGGCATATTGGTGATATGACCTATCACACATCACGTATGACAAATATTTTCCTAATCCATGATGCGTTTTCTCATTCATCCTGCTTATAATGAATATTCCCAAAATAAAGTGTTTAATTTTATGTAGTTGAATATTTCTGTCTTTTCCTTTTGACTTCTGGGTTTCCTGTCGTGCTTAGGTTCTAACTAAAGTTAAATGCTAATTCTTGTGTTAATTTATTTTTAAAATTTAGATCTTTATTCCATATTTTTGTGATGATATCAGGATGGAGGTCTATTTTTGTTTTCTTCAGATGATTACTCAGTTTTACCAGAAGCTTTTATTAAACAGTTCATTTATTTCCTGTTGGATTAAGATTTTGAAAAAGAATCGTGAGAGTGATTTGGCCTTAGCAGATGTTAACATTTAGTATAAAATCTTATAATAAGAATATTATGGTAGTAGCATAAGAAGAGTTAAATAGATTACTCAAACAGATAAATCAGAAAGAGATCTAATTCATTGGGACCTTAACATACAACAACTAGTCATTTTCATTAGATTCTTAAAGGATTCTGCGACCCATAATAAGACATATAGGTTGTCTGATTTTCCTTGTAAAAAAACCAGATCTGATTTTTTTCCTGTTATTTAAAAACATTTAGGGGAAAAAGTCTGAAAAACAAACATTTGATTAATATTGGGCCTATCTGATATTTTTCACGGTTCCACACGGTTTAGCCAGAGGGTGGGTGATGTTGTTACCCAAATGGGTCTGGAGGGCAGAGCATCAAGCCAAAGAGGATTGTTCTCAAGCCTTAAGATCTAGGAATTTTTCTTGCTAGGGTTTGGACTTGCTTGAGACCTGTCACCTGTTCATTCTTTCCTGTTTCTCCCTCTTGGAATGGGAATTTTGGGGGAGGAAAATAAATTTCCCTCCACCTTTCTGAGTTCTTAGCTGCAACCACTATAATAAAAGACATACATACCAGAGGAAAACAAACACATTTATTAACATGTATACCTCATCTATACATGGGAGACGCCCAGCAAAAAAATGAGTAACTTAAGGAGGTGGCTTTAGAATTCAAGATTAAATATCATCTTAATAGGGAAAGGGGAGGGGTGATAACAGGCCTCTTACAGGGGAGTGAATGGCTTTTATGGAAGATGAATGGGCCCTTAGAAGGCTAGATGAGAGCTTTGATAGTTTGTGACAAAGTTGGGTGTGGTGTCAATTTTCTGGTCTCCTCTCCTATGATGAGTCAATCTTCCCTGATTGATAAAATTCCCAGGAAGAGTATTTATGACAATTGGGTTACTTTTAGAAGGTCGGTCTTTAGCCTGATAAGAGGGAGTCCAAAGAAAGCCCTTTCCTGCACCTGCTGTTTTTCACGAAACTACAACTCGAAATAATCAACGTACCAAAGTGGCACATTTTGGGGTGGCATGTCCTGAGCTCCTACAGACATATTCTGGGTGGTGTATTCTGCTACCCTTCAGAATGTCTACCCATGCTTGTCCCACTGTTGTATTTTGGAAGCACATAACTTGTCTGGTTGCACAGGTTTACAACTGGAGAAGAATTTTGCCTCAGGATGAGTCATACCTACTTCATTTCACACTCATATATGATTTAGATGATATTTAGATGAGACTTTGGACTTTTGATGCTGGAATGAATTGATGCTGGAATGAGAACTTAGGGGTCTGTTGGGCTGGAATGGACATATTTGGCATGCGAGAAGGGCATGGATTTAGGGGCCAGGGTGGAACACTATGAACTAGATATTTGTCTCCTTCCATATGTTCATATGTTGAAAACCTAATCTCCAGTGTGATGCTATTTGGAGATGGGCCTTTGAGACGTAACTAGGTCATGAAGGTGGAGCTCTCATGATGAGATTAGTGCCCTTACAAGAAGAGAAAGGAGAAAACTTGCTTCCTCTCTCCCTCATGGGATATGATGAGAAGACAAACATCTACAAGGCAGGAAGTGGCCTTCACCAGATACCAGATCTGCCAGCACCTTGATCCTGGACTTCCAGCCTCCAGAACTGTGAGAAAGAAATGTTGTTTAAGCCACCCAGTCTATGGTACTTGATATAGCAGTCCAAGCTAACTAAGACAGAAATGCATTTCTGTTACTCCTCATCTTCCTCCCCTCCCCATAAATACTTATAGAATAATTAATATTACAAGTATATAATTATAATAATTAACATCAAACACCACTTATAAAGTGTTGATTTCTTCCACTTGTGAATGTTATAATTCTGTAAAGAAGAAATATTACTAGTTGGTATTTTCAAGACAAATGCAGATGTCTTATTTGTTTCCGAGCAAGCCAAACCTATATAGAGCATTGTTCTTCCTAATGCAATGTGTTTAAAAATGGGCAAGTAGCTAGTTTAAATTTCATAGATGTCATTGATGATCTAAAGTTTGAGTTTTGACATGTTAGCTGCATTTGTGTCTAAATTTCTATCTCAACTTTTTCAGAGGAATGAACACTGCCCTTTATGTAGATTTGATTTCACACTTAAAGGTCATATGATATCACCTCTCTTTCTGTAGAATGTCATAGCTTAAACTGATTTTTAAAGACCTTCTCCAATTACTGCCTCTGAGATTTCATTAAAAAAAAAAACTTTCAAGGTAGATCCACATGACTGAAATGAATTCTATCGTCACTTAAAAAGAAATGAGGGTCGGGAATGTGAGTACAAACACACACACACACATGCACACACACACTTACATCTCAGCCATTTTCTGCTTTCTTTTTTATTAACATGTTCTTAATATTTTCTTGCAGCTCAGAAGCCCCAGAACATGATCCTTTTATAGACCACAGCACACCATCTGTACAAGAAGGATGGGCAAGAATTTCTCAGCTTTAAAATCCAACTTGGTTCCTCCCACTTGATGGATCAAAAATCCAGAGCTGAAAGTCTTCATAAGTGATTTGGGTGGAGCAGCTTTTGCTGGTCTGTTACTCATCCTGGTTCATAAACTGCCTATGACATAGTTCCTGCAAAGAACACAGAGCACTGGACAAGAGTGTTGAGATAATGCTGAATTTTAAAAGGAGAAAAACACATGGATTTTGTTTGGTGAAGGGGGAGGGTAGACAGAAGACTGGGGGCGCCTGGGTGGCTCAGTTGGTTAGGCGTCCAACACAGAGCCTGCTTAGGATTCTCTCTCTCCCTCTCTGCACTTTCCTCACTCTCTCTCTCTCAAAATAGATAAGTAAACTTAGAGAGAGAGAGAGAGAGAGAGAGAGAGAGAGAGAGAGAGAGAGAGAGAAGATTGGATTGTTGGTGTTAAAACCCAACCCAGTTAATAACAATCTACTCCAAAAGTGGAAACCAGAGCTTCAAATATCTTCTTGGTCAGAAACACAAACTCCTAGGGTCACTGCTCTTGATTCAAGATAAGTACAGTATCTACAAAAGAGTCTTTCCAGAGGGAAGTCTAGTTATCAAATCTTTTTCTTAAATGGAGAGGAGAGGTGAAAACAAAAAGCTTCTTAGCCTACCAATTAGCCTTAAAATTAGAAGCATCTGCTGGAGCGTCCAACCTGGACTCCAGGGAAACCCAGCATTCTTCACCATTACACTACAGTTCCAAGAGAAGGTAACTCAGTTATTGTGAGCAAACGGCAAAAAAGACAAATCTTTAGCCCAGCCTGATTTTCCCCATTTTGCCTGATTGATTTTTTCCTTTCAATATATTCTAAGAATGCCAATGTGTGTGATAGAAACTCTTTAGTTTCTGCAAGGAAATAGTCACAGGAAATGTAGGAAGCAATTAGGAGAAGTATGTCATGGAAATAGGATTCGGTTTCAAATCATTTCATGCCTGTGGATCTAAGCTCAGCTGCAGTGGAGAAAAATGGAAGCAACTCTTAAGAGAGAGACCCACCCCACTCTGCAGGGCAGAGCCCTCCACTTGCTGCCTGCGCTCTGCCCTCTGCCCTCTGCCCCCTGCCCCAAGCCCTCTTCCTATCCATCCACAGTGACCTCTCACCATGTTAACATCTCCTTGCATCCTAATGTCCTTCATGGCTCTGCTGGTACACATCTTTCTCCGTAGAACCTTCAGAACTGCTCCACCTGTGAGTTATTTACCCCTGTCTGAGCTCATGGCACAAACCTGTTACTATCTATTAGCAAGTGCTGTCGATTTCACTTCCAAAACATATTCTAGGGCTTTCCGACTGCACTTTGGTCTAACTCATCCTGCCCCCTCACGACTGCCCCTCACTCCTCAACCCCCACTCCACCCACAGACCTCCGCATCCCTCTTGTCCTGCTACAGTTTGTTCCCTGTGTGGCTGCTGGACCATTGACTTCACAATATGCTACATCTCGTCAAACCCTCTTGGAAAATTCTACAATTTCCCAGCACACTTAGAATAAACTCCAAATTCTTTATCAAGACCTTTATTGGTCCTTAGATTAATCGGTAAGTTTTCTCATTGATTCATTTTTGTCTTTAACCTTTTAGATTTTTAAGTTTTGACTAAAAATACAATTCGGATAATTTGAAAATTTAAGTGATATTAAAAAAAGCGTGCATTAGTAAGTCTGGCTCCTACTCCTGTGTCTACCCAGCCTATTTTCCCCATAGGTAATTAAGTTTTACAAGTTTGTCATGTTTCTTAAAATGCAAGCAAATGAATATTTCTTCTTCTTTTTTTTTTAATGTTTATTTTTGAGAGAGAGAGAGAGAGAGAGCCAGAGAGAGCATGAGCAGGGAAGGGGCAGAGAGAGAGGGAGACACAGAATCTAAAGTAGGCTCCAGGCTCTGAGCTGTCAGCACAGAGCCCAACGCCTGGCTGGAACTCACAAACTGTGAGATCATGACCTGAGCTGAAGTCGGAGGCTTTACCGGTTGAGCCACCCAGACACCCCGAGTATCTCTTCTTATGTGTATTATGTAATATGTGTATCACATACACAACCTGTGTATGTAATAAAGTAAATGCACCCGTGTTGCATTTGCTTTTCTCCTTAATATATTTTATTTCCATTCCTTTTTTTTCTTTCTCCATATAGGCTTCTTCTGTGGGAATATACCATAATCTATTTCACGTGCCCCTTTTAGCGGGCCCTTGGTTTACAAACAAGATGCAATGTGTTGCCTTATATGTAGATTCATTGGTTTGTGTGCAGGAATATATCACGAGTAAAGTTCCGGAAAAAGGTTACTAGGTGAATTACAGAATGAGTGCATTTCTACTTGTAACGAATATTATAAAATTGTATACTATTAAAGTTAGACCTTACTTTTTTTTTTTTTTTTTGCTCTTGCTTGCTTGGATGTTATAACCTAATTATTTTTTTATTTATTTTTAAAATTCCAGTATAATTAACTTCCAGTGTTATATTAGTTTCAAGTGTACAATATAGTGATTCAACAATTCTGTACATTACTCAGTGCTCATTATGGTAAGTGTACTCTTAGGCCCATTCGTATATTTCACCATTTCCCCCCACCCACTCACCTTCCCTCTGCTAACCATCAGTTTGTTCTCTATAGTTAAGACTCTGTTTTTTGGTTTGTCTCTTTTTTCCTTTGTTCATTTGTTTTGTTCCTTAAATTCCATAGATGAGTGAAATCATGGTATTTGTCTTTCTGTAACTGATTTATTTTGCTTAGCATTATACTCTCTAGATCCATCCATGTTGTTGCAAATGGCAAGATTTCATTCTTTTTATGGCTGAATAATATTCCATTGTATGTATATATACCACATCTTCTTTTTTTAAGTTTATTTATTTATTGAGAGACAGAGAGAGCACAAGTGGGGGAGGGTCAGAGAGAGAGTAGAGAGAGAATCCCAAGCAGGCTCCACACTTAAGTGCGGAGCCTGATGTGGGGCTTGAACTCACAAACTGTGAGATCATGACCTGAGCCGAAACCAAGAGTCAGACACTTAACTGGCCGAGCCACCCAGGTACCCCTGTTTTAATTTTTTGAGGAAGCTCCATGCTGTCTTCCATAGTGGCTGCACCAGTTTGCATTCCCACCAACACTGCACAAAGGGTTTCCTTTTTCTCCACATCCTTGCCAACACTTGTTTCTTGTGTTTTGATTTTAGCCATTCTGACAGGTGTGAGATGATATCACATTGATTATCAGGGAAGCGCAAATCAAAACCACAATGAGATATCACCTCACTTCTGTCAGAATTAAGTTGCACCATTTGTATCAACAATGCCTGTTTTCCCACAGCTGCACCAACTGAGTATTTTAGCCGATCTGATGGATAAAAATGGTATCTTAATGTAATTTAACTTGTATTTTTCTTATGAATGAGGTTGTGCATCTTTTTACATATATAAGAACCATTTATTCTTCTCGTTTGTGAACTGTCTGTTCTGCCCTTTGCCTGTTTTTCTTCTGGGTTGTTGTCCTTTACCTTCTCAATGTCTACAAATTCTTTATATATTAGGGAGATTAGCCTTTTATCTGTGATTATCTTGGCATTTAAAGCCCTAAGGATCTGACCCCTCCTCATCTCTGTCCTCAGCTAATATCAGTCTCCTGCCCACCTGTTATGCTCTAGCCACGATGTTCTGTGATCTTTTTCTTGCCTGAAGGACTTTCTGTTTGCTGTCCTTCTGCCTGGAATGCTGTTCCCCAGATCATCACACAGCTGGCTAGTCCTTATTATTCAGACCGCAGGTCAAGTATCACGTGAGAAAGGCAGATGAGTCAGCCTACAGAAGACACCCAGTTCCTCTCCATCACATCACTCAGGTTTGACTCTTTAAGCAGCACCCATTCCCCACTAACGTTTTTGGGTTTTGTTTTGTTTTTTTAATTTTAGTTTGTTTATTGTCAGTATCTCCTATCCAGAATTGGAAGCTCCAGGAGAAGCAGGGTCTATCTTGTTCATCACTGTCTCCCCATAGCTTCAAACGGTGCCTGGCACAGAGTAAGTGTGTCATATGCAGATTGTGTAATTAATGGATACTTTCCTCCTTTTCCTAGGCATTTCACGTGCCTTTACAATGAGTGTTATCTGTCATATCCTGTAGAAGGAAGATAGAAAATAACATTTTTTTTTAGGCTGCCAGTATGTGCCAAACACTGGACTAGGCTTTATTATATATCTTATTCAATTCTGGTCACTTTGAGCTGGCTGGTATTATGTCCGTATTTATTAGTAAGGAAGCTGAGACTCAAATAAGCCCCCAAGAAAGCTATCCGAGAACACGTTTTGTATGTGACAATCCAAATGAGGCCGGCTAATTTCAAAGCTCACTCCCTTCTTGTGAGAGTTCTCTTGTTCTGTGGTGTGTAAAATTTACTTGCCCCCAAAACTAAATGACCCCAGAATGCTATATATTTTTATACTATTCCTGGGAAAAAAATATGATGGCTTGTAATGCTCAAAGAAACTCAAAAGATACAAATAAACTGATGTAATAATTAGATATATCCCTGGTGCGACTCACTAAATCACAGAGTATCAGTAGGAAATAAAACAATAGCCAATGGTACAGGCCCAGTGACTGGAACATAAGTAGATATTTGATAAATATAGCCTTCTTTCTTTCTAGGGGAGCTGCTTGAAGCCAAGTCCTATTTTAAAATCATTTAGTGAACTAGTTATTTAAAGGATTCCTGTGGTGAATCCTTTTCCAAAGCAAAGGTCCTTTTGTGAAATGCATAAACTCCTCCTAATCTTTTTATAAATATAGATTTTTATATATTTGGTTGGCTTAATGTGTTCTGTAAGGAATTTGTTTGCTAAGTCTAAGTGTGGGTGTGGATGTGGATGTGTGTTTGGGAAATGGGTAAGGAAGAAGGGGTTTTGTTGTGCCGTGTTGTAAACCTAGTTGGTCTGGGTAGAAGCCATGAGGTTTTAGAACTGTATTTTGAATGAGATGATAAGACAATAACAAAATACAAGATGGGAAATCCCTAGACTGCACAAAAAAAAAAAAAAAAAGAGGCAGCTAATGTACCAGTTTCTGCTGCTACCTGTTGACCCCCTGGGTTTTTACAGAGCACTTTCCAAGAACCTACAATGAAACTTGCTGGGTCGTGTCTATTCCATGACAGTTCACGCGTTCATTTGTTTATTCTTGCAAGGAATACTTAATTTTTTAAGTATTTTTTTAGGATTTTATTTAAATTTTAATTGTTTAAGTAATCTCTACACCCAACGTGGGGGTCGAACTTGCAAGCCTGACATCAAGAGTTGCATGCTTTGGGGTGCCTGAGTGGCTCAGTTGGTTAAGCGCCAGACTCCTGATTTCGGCTGAGATCATGATCTCACAGTTCATAGGACTGAGCCCCACATAGGGTTCTGCACTGACAGTGTGGAGCCTGCTTGGGATTCTCTCTCTCTCTCTCTCTCTCTCTCTCTCTCTCTCTCTCTCTCTCACTTTCTCTCTCTCAAAATAAGTAAATAAACAAACAAACAAAAAAGAGAGAGTGAGTTGCACACTCTATTGACTGAGCCAGCCAGGTGTCCCTGAAGATTTTAATTTTTTTGTTTAACGTTTATTTATTTTTGAGACAGAGAGAGACAGAGCATGAACGGGGGAGGGTCAGAGAGAGAGGGAGACACAGAATCTGAAACAGGCTCCAGGCTCTGAGCGGTCAGCACAGAGCCTGATGCGGGGCTTGAACTCACGGACCGTGAGATCATGACCTGAGCCGAAGTCAGATGCTTAACCAACTGAGCCACCCAGGCGCCCCCCTGAAGATTTTAAAGTAATGTCTGCACCCAATGTGGAGCTTGAACTTACAACCCTGAGATCAAGATCATATGTTCTGATCTGAGCCAGCCAAGTGCCCCCAGTGAATAGTTATTGAGTGTTCAGTATGTGTCTATTCTAGGTGCTGGGGACACATCAGTGAATGGCAGACCTGCCTTTAGAGAACTTATATTCTAGGCGGGAACGCAATCAAATAACCCAATGCTGTGCAGAAAAATAGAGCAGTGTTAGAGTGGTGGGAATAGGTTGGGCTAATAAGAAATGCCTTTTTGATATAGGGAGGGGGCACCCACAGAGCACATTTAAGCAGAAACCCAAAGAAAGTGCGTGGGGGGAGAGTATTAACTATCTTTGAGGAAACAAGGAATGCAAATGCCTGAAGCAGGAGCAGTATTGGTGGGGTGCTGAGGACTGGCAAGGAGGCCATGTGGCTAGCATGTTCGGGTAAGAGAAGAGTATAAGGGACAAAGTTAGAGGTTGGAGAATGCCAGAGCAGGTAGTCGGATAGCCACGGCAAGGACTTTGGATTTTATTCTGGATGAGATAGGAAACCATTGGAAAGTGTTGAATTGTGAGATATGATCTTACGTTTTAATATGTTGGGTGATTTTGTTTTTGTTTTTTGAGAGACAGAGCTCAGGCTTGCATGCAACCAGGGGAGGAGCAGAGGTAGGGAATGAGAATTTTAAGCAAGCTCCATGCCCAGCATGGAGCCCAGCATGGGGCATAATTTCATGACTGTGAGATCATGACCTGAGTCGAAATCAGGAGTTGGACGCTTAACTGACTGAGCCACCCAGGCGCCCTGATCTTACATTTTAAAAGGATCACTCTGGCTGTAGAGAAGAAACCTAGGTGAGAAGACCAACGCAGTGGCTCTTGCAAAAGTACTCATGAGAACTGTGGCAGTTTAGGCCAGGATAGGAGCAGCGAAGTTGGTAGGAAAAGGTCAGATTTTGCACGCATTTCAAAAGCAAATCTGGCAATATATGCTAAGTGATTGGATGTGGGGTATGAGAGAAAATGCAAAACCAAGGATGACATCAGTTTTCTGGCCTGAGTGATTGATTGGAAGAATGGAAAGTGCACTGGTAGGAATGAGGGTGGTGAGATTTGGTGGAGTACTCAGAGACTCTGGCAATATGTAACAGTCAGGGAAGCATTGGGCCTACTAAGGAAAGAACGGGACTGTAAGACCTGGTCAGTGTGTACTGATAGAAGCTGGGAGAGTGTGGATGAGACTGGATCTTGGGAGTGCTAGACCAAGGGGGGAGGATGGGAAGAACATAAGGTTGGAAAAGAGTAAGTGTATTAGCTATCTATCGCTACATAACAGTACTACCACAAACTTAGCGGCTTACAACAATACACTTTTATTCTTCTCACAGTTTCCATAGGTCAGGAGTTCCAGCACAGCTTAGCTCCATCCTCTGCAAAGCTGCAATCAAGGTGTCAGCCAGGGGTGGGATCTTATCTGAAAGCTCACCGGGGAAGGATCCACTTCCAAGTTCACGTGGTTGTTCGTAGGATTCAGGTCCTTGCAGATGATTGTAATGAGGGCCTCAGTTTCTTGCTGACTGTCTGCCAGAGGCCACCATCAGTTCTTTGCCACATGGCTCTCTCCTTAGGGAAGTTTATAACATGGCATCTTGCTTCTTCAAAGCCAGCAAGGGAGACAGTCTTCTAGCAAGATGGATGTTATGATCACATGCAATGTAATCACTTATATCTCAGCATGTCTGAATCACATTCAAGGGGAAAGACCACACAAGAGTGTGAATACCAAGATGTGGGGAAATAAATTCTACTTACATAAATGGGTTAGAAAAAAGCTTAGGGTGGAAAGCTGCCACCACAGGGTGAAAGTGCCCTGTGGTGAAAGAGGTTAGCTAGTGAGATATTGTAACGGGATCACGAGTACCTTGTCATATCACCCGCAGAAAATTACTTTCCATCTGATGCCAATATACTATTGTACTTTGATCATAAACTCCACTTGCCCCCCAGACCCTTTGCTTCTTACACACACAAGTTAATGATTACCGTCTGATTGTTTTCTCCACGTTCACATGTAAATCTTGTTTTCTTCACATTCGCCATGTGGGTAATATCCTGTGAGCTCAATAAATATGGAGTTGAAACCTGTTCAGGGTTCTTGTCTCCTCCCAGACATTAGCCTCTCTTGTATTCAATTCTGCATCTGCTCTCTTGCTGGACAAGAAAGAACTCCAGACTCATAGTCTGCAACACCAAGACGCATGATCATGGAGGTCACCTTGAGTCTCTTGTCACAGAGAATTTATTGGTATGGGAGCATTCTCCCATGATGCAGGATTTAACACTCTGGTAAGGCCTCTGGGCAGTAGTGCTAACATGCTGCTCAGAGAAGGCAATGTCCCAAATTAAGTAAAGTAGAAATGTCAAAATTTCTGTGGCAGATGGTGGAAGGGGGACCAAAAGGCTCAGAGTGGTGGGCGTGCAGGAGTGGCTACACTATGTAAGGCAGGGAAACCCCACAACTCTGTTCTTCAGGAGGGCCCAGAGGATACTGTGTTTACCCAAGTGATAAACAGTGCACTGTAGAGAGGCTGCTGCGTGTCTGCCTCAGAGGCTATGGCACTAATCAAGGTGCAAGGAAACTGGTCTGGACAAGGGAGGATATGGTGGAAGTGGTGAGAAGCAGGTAGATTCTAGAATGACGAGATTTGACAGGTTGGATGTGAGGTGTGAGAGAGGAGTCACAGATGACTCTAAGGTTTGGGGGCTGAGCAGCAGAAGGTGGAAGGTACATTTACTGGCATGGAAAGAACTGTAAGGACAGGAGATTTGTGGGTGTCAAAACCCAAAATTCAACTGAGCGTTTTATTTGCTTTATTCAATGATTTGTGGGTCAGGCAGCATCCAATCTAGCAGATAGACAGGACCTCTGAGGAGCTGCACAAAATGAGAATTATAGGCAGAAGGGAGAGGAACAAGGAGGTTATACTGGGCAAAAAAGCAGGCCGGTTGTTGCAAGGTACTTTCCTTTCAGGGATGGCAGGGGTCCATGAGGCAGATTATCTAACTAGTGCTGATCAGGCAATTCCTGATTGACTGGTTTAAGATTCCATTTCTGGGAGAGCTGAAACTATAATTAAGTCTAATTAAGTCGTGATTTGGAGATGTGGGGCTTATGCTAAGTAAGCAGCTCCATTTGGGGCCGTTGTCTTATTTTTAACATGGGGAAATCAGGAGTTCTGTTAAGAGTGAGATGTGTGTTAGGCATTTGGATAGAGATTGTAAGTAGACAGTTCAGTATGTGTGTTTGGAGTACAAGAAAGGTCTGAGTACAGAGATAGAAACTTAGGAGTTATTAGCTTATGGGTGTATAGGCCATTCATGGGATTGGATGACATCACCTAGGGATTGGGTGTAGATACAGAAGGGGTCAGAGCCCCAGAGCCCCAGAGCATTCCAACATTTGGGAGATGAGAGAGAAGAGAAAGCCAGGGTCTGTCACAGAAATGAGAGAGAGAGATACAGACAGGTATCTGTGAAGGGGGGAAGAGACCAGGCCATAACAAGGGGAGATTTTTGGTAGTATCATCTGATGTCATGAGCTTCAGAGCTGGAGGTTTTAAAGAATATTGAGAGAATGTTTTTTGGTAGAGGCTTTGTGACAGGATTAAGAACAGGAGCAGCTGAGCTCTCAGGGTGCAGCCAGGCAGGGTTCACATGTAACAAGTCATGAACAAGTTCAGATACAACCAGAGAAGAGGTTGGGCATGCAGGGATTTTAGGGATGGTGGATAGTGAGATTTCTCCTTTCCTATGCCCGCCACACCCCCTTTCAGGTCACCAAAGAGATTCCAGTAATTTTCCAGATCATTGCTCTCCTGCACCTACCCCCGTCTTTCCAAGAGAATGCCTCAGTCAGACTTATTCCTGGACTTTGGTAAAGACAAATTCTGAAGACAGGAGAGACATAGACCAAAAGGGGGGTGTGTGTGTGGCAAGGATTTAAGAAGGGATTAAGTCATTAAATAGCTAGGAGTGGAAGAGGTCATGGGAATGTGTTGGGGGTGAGGTGGGGAATGGGGTTGTTGGGAAAGAAAGGGAATGGGGATTTGGTAAAGAAAAGATCTAGATTGATTTAGATGATTTAGATTCTTGTGGGGCTGGAGGGAATTGGGATAGAGAAAAGAGAATACGAGAAGTCCTGCAGGGGTTGTGAATTGGACTCCTTTAAATATCAAGACATGAGGAACAAATGAGAGTCCTCCTCAATAAAATCTTTGTTGAACTGCACTCCTTCAGTGCAGCAGTGGTTTGGGGCTGGGCATGTGGGTATTGACTAGGGTAGGGTTTTGTTTTTTTGTGTGTATGTGTTTTTTAAGTTTATTTACTTATTCTGAGAGAGAAAGCATGAGTGAGGGAGGGGCAGAGAGAGGGGGAGAGAGAGAGAATCCTAAGCATGCTCTGCACTATCAGCACAGAGCCCAATTCGGGGCTGAAACTCATGAACTGTGAGATCAGGACCTGAGTCAAAGTTGATGCCTAACCACCTGAGCCACCCAGGTGCCCCTGACTAGGGTAGGGTTTAAGGTAGATAAGGATACCTGGACTCTACCTATTGATTCAGGACAAGGTTCTGGCCCCCTGGAAGAGATAAAAACCAGATAGGCAATCCTTACAGAATACTACCATGAAAGTCTTATCCAAGCCTATTCATTCATTCATTCATTCATTCATTCATTCATCTACCCATACATTCAATCAATGAACCAATCAGTCAATTCCTAGAATGTCAGCTCCAGGACATACGGACTGTCTCATTTTCTCTTACATCTCTAGCACCTAGATGAGTGTTTATTCATTCATACCACAAACATGTATCGTGGGCCTGGCTTACGGCAGCCCCTGGGCCAAATACTGCTTTATGCTGGTGTATAAAGTAGGCATCTTCTTGTGCTGCCCTTAGGACCTTACTCTGTAATGGAGTCACAAATGAACAAATACATTTATAATTGCAAGTTGTGGTTTTGATAAATGCTATAAAGGAAATGTACATGATGGTGGGATAAACAGTAAGGAATGACTTGAATTAGACTGGTTAAAGTAGGTGTCTCTGAGAAGAATCATTTATGCTCAAGCCTGAGACACAGCTACCCACGGTGGTGACAGAAGGAATATTTACTTTCTAAGCGAAGACAATAGCATGTGTAAAGGACGTTAAGGACCAAAAGATCTTCATAGTTTTTGAGGGGCTGAAAGAAAGCCCATGGAGTTATTTACTGCTAAGAAATAAGAATTTAACCAGGTCTTACTGACACTTTCCCCCTAAATGTTCCTTTAGAATAGATATTAATGAATGTTCCATAACAAAAAGTAATGCCAGCAATAAGTTTTCTTTTAGCATTGAGAAAATATTTAATATTTATAGTAATTAGTTTATTATTTGCCTTTTATTTTGGTTTATGGTATTTATCCACATACTGAAACAAATCTTTTTTTTTGTTGTTATATAGTCATATTTATCTAACTTTTCACTCATGGTTCCTGCCTTTGAGGTCATCCACAGAAGGGCTTCCCTATCTCAGAATTACATAATGGCTTATATTCTCTTCCAGGACTTTTGTGATTTTGTATTTTACATTTAAATCTTTAATTCAGAGGTGCCTGGGAGGCTCAGTCAGTTAAGTGTCCAACTCTTGATCTGAGCTCAGGTCACGATCTCACGATCCGTGGGTTTGAGCCCCATGTTGGGCTCTGTGCTGATAGTGCAGAGACACAGCTGTCTTGCCCTCTCTCTGCCCCTTCCCCGCTTGCACTCTCTCTCCTTCTCTCTCAAAAATAAACTTTAAAAAATCTTTAATTTATCTGGATATTTTCAGATGTATGGTTCTTTTGTTTTCATTGTCTCTCAATAAAGCAGAATGCTTTTTTCTTTATACATGTTCCTCATTTCTTGTTATATTAATTACTGGGCATTTAAAATTTTGTTGTTTTGTTGCTACTATGAATGGACTCTTTTTTCCATTGCATTTTATAGCTGGTTATTGTGGGTGTTTGGGAAGAAATATATATATATACTTAACATATATATTATTATATGCTTTTTAATAAGAATATTGTGACCAGTCACTTGACTGAGATCTCACTTCTGTAGTCCCCCCAGTTGATTCTCTCTGGTTTTTCAAAAGTTAAAATTTGCAAATAATATTATTTCTTTTGATCTGAAAGGCTCAGCAGGGCCTCTCATTGTTTTAAGTGCATTTCTTTGACAGCTGTTGGGGATGAACATCTTTTCAGGTGTTCATTGGCCGTTTGTTTTCCTTTAGTGAACTGCCAGTTCACTTCCTCTGCCAGTTTTTCTGTTTGGTATTTGTAATGTTTTTATTGATCTGATAAAACCATTTGAAATTCATTTCCCTGTTGAAATTTAAAAATAATTTCTTCCAAGAGAGAGAGTGAGCTAATGTCAAATGTAAATGTTAGCATGTGAGCAGTCTAGAAACGTTGAGAATCCTTGCTGGAGGCTACCTACCTGCATATTGATTTTTTGTCCCTTGGTCCTTAAAATCCAGTGGGAGGTGGGGTAGGTGACCAATAAAATACGTGCCCGGAGCAGGGAATGTGCTATTCCCATTCAACAGCCAGAACCGGTTGGCCGGGGCTCCCCCTACTCGGCCCCTCCCTTCCTGCACACCGGGTGGTCTCCCCACCCCCACCCTGCCTGGTTTGAAGGGATTATTCAGGATCAATATTTGAAATCGTTGTATTTTTTCCTAACTGGAGTTAAGTTTATAAGCTTTCTTTATTTAACCACCAAACACCAGAAATAAAAACCTGGAAGAGAGCCAGTTTGACTCGGAGCCAGTACACTTTCTCATAGCCAAAAAGCTCGCCCTTCATCCTCGTTGTTTTTTCCCCTGAGTTACTGACATTTCCTTTCAAAAGCTGATTCCCAACTTCTCAAATTCTTCATCCGTGTCGTTCGGTCCCCAAATGATTTCCAGAGATCCTGCCCTCCCAGTCCAGCCCCCCGGCCCAGCCCAGCCCCTGACACCTGAGCTGTAAACCGGGGCCCGAGCCACGTGACCTGGACTCTAGCTCTAAGCTCCTGGGGGAGCTTTAATTACTCTGCAAATGCAGCACCAGGGTGGGAGGAGGAGGGGGTCACAAGAGCATCTGATGCATCTGAAGGCGGTTCCACGCAGAGACGTGTGGGGGGAGTTTTGCTCCTACTAACCACGGAGGGCTGCAATAAATCCATGCACAGTTCACTTAACAAACACATGCTGAGCACCAACTGTGTACTGGGGACTCTCGGTGAACAAGACTAAACCGACTCTGGCGAAATTGCCCAGTGGGAAAGACAGGCATGCAATAATCCCACCTCACAAATTCAATAACTACAAGTGTGAAAGTTCTGTTTAGGCAAATGTGAACGATTTCATGGCTTAGCTCTGAATCCTTCGAAAGGATTCAGAGGAACAGCAACAAGTCGGCCCCCAGGGATTTTTGGTGGCGGTTCCTTTCTTATGCCGCCCACATCTAGGGGTGGGCCGTCCTGAGAAAACAGCCCTAACCGGAGTAGGGAGGTCTAAGGGGGAGGGTTCGGAGCAGCTGGGCGGCAAAAGAGCTGTTTTCTCTCCCTCTTTGGGAAACTATTTGGAGGTGCAGCCTGGCGGCTCTCATGACCTCTCACAGCGCTTTGGGGACGGTCTGCGACGGGCCGGGCCATCCCGGTTGGCCTTGGAAGTCAGTTCTGAGTCAGCTGTCAGTGACCCGCAGGGTTAGGGCTCCTCCCCTCGTCTCCCCGCTCCTTCATGCTCAGAACTCATGTTCCAGATGGACTCAGCTGGCAAGTGTTTGAGACGTGTCTCAGCATCTTGTGATGTGTTCCTGAACCTCCGGCCCCCAGTGGGGTGAGTCACTGGCTCTAACTTGATCCCTGCTGCTCTTGGCCCCTTCTTCCAGGGTTCATAAACCCAAGCCCATCATCATCTGAGAGCAGACCACCAAGTCCCTGTGGCCAGGCCTGGAGGGGACAGCTGTGCCGTGAGGCGCAGCCTGTTGGCCCTGCCCTGCAGGGATTCTTTTTCTCCCCCCTTTCCTCTACAGGGATTCTTTCTGCCGATTCATTTGTGAAGGGATGAGGGTAAAAGCACCCTCCCTCTGGGTCCTTCTCCTTTCCAGCTCTCTTCGCCTGAATTTCCGATACCTGGGCTATGGGACCGAACAGAGCTGAGAATGCTGCCAAGGCAGGAGTATTGTTGTTCCATCCTCTCTGTCAGTTTGGGGTAGGCACTGAGTTGGTGAGATCTGGAAATGGGAGGAGGTTTGCCTTTGCTTAAGAGACTGGATTCAAATCCGGCATTCTTACTTCCTAGCTGAGTGGCCTGGGGCAAGCTTATAGTGGTTTCCCCACTTATAATAAAATATAAGTAAGCACCCAACTCATAAGACTATTGTAAAGATAAAATGAGATAAAAACATGTACAGATTTTTAAGAAATTCCTAAAATATAAGTGATAGTAGTAATGCTGTTGTTGACATTACAGGCTCTACAGGGAGGTTCCTTCTTGGTAGGTTTTTTGCAACATCGGGTTGGTAATAATGATTTTTACGTGCGGTCTCTCCTTTTCTGCCTTTTATTGGATCAGTGTTCCAAAATAGCTAGTCTGACATCTTTTTTTTTTTTTTTTTGCCCTTGATTATACTGATTCCTTTGCTCTGGTGTCTCTAGGCTGTGGTTCATCAGGGTGTGGGTGAGGGCTGGATAGGAGAAAGACCTGGAGTCTTATTTTCTCCCCAAGCATGAGGGCTTGCTTCTCTATGACTGACCCCCAGGGAGAGCCCATATCCATCATCCGTGCATTGATGGAGGTACTCATTTATCCCACACACACTCCTGAGCTTCTACTATGTGTCAGGTGCTATGAGAAGTACTAGTTTTAAAAAGATGAAAAATGCTCAGTTCTTATGCTCAGAGAGCTCAAAGTCACAGGCATTTATCATCCTGGTGTGTGAGTGATGCTATGAAGGTAGACGTGGGCTACTTTGGATACAACCGGGAGGCACCCGATCTGATGCGGGGCGTGGGCTGTGATGGTGTTCTCTGGTGGATTCCACAAGATTAGGAGGATTGGGCTAGATAAAGTGAGGGAAGGGTATTCCTGGCCAAGAGAACAACATGTGCAAAAGCCTAGAGGAGGACCAAGAGCTTGGTGTGGATTTAATGGCCTCTTCCAGGAAGGAGTGGAGTGCAAAGTCTAGAGGTGGGCTGGGGAGTGCCAGGAAAGCATGGGGGCTGCTCTGTAGGTTTTTCACCGATGATCTAGATCTGTCATATTTACTCTCTGGTTTCTCATTTCTTAACAGCCCGTCTCAAATGGTGCCCCCAGAATGGAATTAATTTCAATAATTTTCACATGACCTATATGAAGCTGGGGAGATTTCTGTTTTCCATGGTGTTATGAATATGTTTTCACACTTCTGGTTAAACATGATAGATTGAATACACATGCTCATCCCAGATGCCTTTTAAAAATATCACCGAAATGAGAGCAGAGAAGAAAAAAATAGATATAAACAGAAAAGAGGAGACAATAGCAAATGAGAAATGCCAAGGAATTCCTAGAATATGAAAATCAGATGAAAGCACCAGAGAACTGAGAGGTACCTTGATTGGGTTCCCTGTGAAACAGACCCTGAGAGGAGGATGTGATAGAGGAGGTTTCTGGGAGCCACACCTGCAGGAGAGCAGAGGAATCAAGGTTGGATGGGGAGTCAGTCATGACACTCTCAACTGATCTCACAGGAAGCTCTTCAGAGCAGTCCCAAATGAAGGCAAGGCGTTTGTACACCAACATAGACCAGTCATTGGACATGGCTGACCGTGGAAGGGGGATACCTTTGGGTGAGGCAAGTCCCTTTATCCAGTGCCAATGCCTAGGAAGGAACTCAGCTGTAAGCCTTTATCAGCCCATAATTCAAGCAGCAAGGAAATGAGAGCGTCAATTTAAAAAAGGAGTGTCAGGGGCGCCTGGGTGGCTCAGTCAGTTAAGTGTCCAGCTCCGGCTCAAGTCATGATCTCACTGTTTGTGAGTTCAAGCCCCCAGTCCGGCTCTGTGCTGACGCCTGGCAGCTCGGAGCCTGGGACCTACTTTCCAATTCTGTGTCTCCCTCTCTCCCTGACCCTCCCCTGCTCACACTGTCTCTGTCTCTCTCTCAAATATAAATGAACATTAAAAAAAAAAAAAGGAGTGTCAGGGTGGTGCAACCTAATACTTACTACAAAGAGAGTCAAAGGAGGAGCAAGCCCATTCACACCACAGAACCCTGGAAAAACTCAGGAACTGCTGGTGCAGGAGCCTCTGAGGGACAGGGGAAGGCATGGAGCTGAAAACAGACATGGTCTCAAAGTGCATGTGAGGAGGTTCCCACCTCTCCCCAGCCTTGGAAGAGGACTGAAGGTTTACTCTGGTGGGACATTAACCAGAAAGGTTCCAGTCCCTGAGACGCTAGATATGGCAGAGTTAGGTAGGGGAGGCCCCTGGAAATGCAAGAGGTGGGGACAATCTTCTGAAAACAGGGGGAATTCCATATTAGGAATGGTGAGACCCCCCAGTCCCTTCCCTGACCCCCCAATCAGCTCACAGAATTCCAGCAGTGGGGCTTGTGGAGACCAGGCAGGAGTCTAAACAAGAAATTCATCTCTAGGGAGATTGGCCAGCCCAAGAGAAAAGACCCACCATACTGAGATTTGAGGGTTCTCAAGTAAAAAGTCCAGCCAGTCACCTTATCACTTGAATGCAGATTACCAGGCACTGTACCTCACACATGGTCACATAGCTTTTAATCAGGTTTTTAGTGCCTTACTCTCAAATATGATCAGAAAGTCAATGATGGTATACTCATATACTTGGAGAAAAACTCAAATTGAATGACAGATATGAAAGTTTGATAGATGGCAGAAAGAGCCTGGAGGAGGGGCACCTGGGTGGCTCAGTTGGTTAGGCATCAGACTTCAGCTCAGGTCATGGTCTCACGTTTGTGGGTTCGAGCCCCACATCAGGCTCTCTGCTGTCAGCATGGAGCCTACTTTGGATCCTCTGTCTTCCTCTCTCTCTGTCCCTCCTCAGCTTGCATTCTCTCAAAAATAAATAAACCTAAAAAAAAAGAAGAAGAAGAAGAATCTGGAGGAAAGAGTGCAGGAAACAAGAGGAAACTAAAAGCAAAACAACAACAAAACCCTTCAATGTCCTTAAAGAGGATTAATTAAAAAGAATAAGACAAGTAATCAATTGTTTATAAAAATGCAACCAGTGATAAAAGATGGAGGAGCTGGGTAGGTCTCTGCTCCACAGAGTTGTTCAGGGCTCAGAAGACCCAGAGTCTGCCATCATTAGCTCATGGCTTCCAATGTCAGCCTAGGGAAAAGAAAGAGGATCTCTCCAGAGGGTTTTATAGGTCAGGTGTGTAAGTAGTGAGCATCATTTCTGCTCACATCCCATCAGCTAAAACTGACATGCTGTAGCCTTGTGCTCAGGAAGTAGAAGGATCAGTTATGAGGAACGCGTTGTAGTGTCCACCACAAGAAGTGCTGAAAAATAGTCAAGGAAGTCGCAGAGCAGGCCTGGAAGTTAACTAGCCCACACCGGAACAGGCAGATGGAAGTCTCCAGGAGGGAATGTCTGCGGGGGGGAGAAAAGGAACTGAAACAATATCGGACATTCAACTGAAAATAAAGGTTTAATTCGGAGGATTTTACAATGCTTTTGTGACTGTGGGAAGAAATTATGGTAGTGAAAAATGGGCAACTGATAAAAGGGAGGAAATTATTACCTATAGAAACAACAGTGAAAGAAGAAAATGTAATCACATTATATTTCATAGTAAGAGGAAAACTAGTGATTTAACCAAAACTTCTAAAGTATGTATTTTGGAAGGATGAAATAGGATGAAGGATAACAAGAAGCAATAGTGCTAACTCCACATTTTCTGTATAAAAAGCCAATGGGTAATATATAAAAGTATTGACCTGGAAGGTAGCTGTATAACCCTACTGGTTAGAAATACGGAAGTAAATGCTATACAAAGTAGTAGAAAACCCTTGAAAGGAAGATACAGGACATGAGAAGGAATAGGCGGGGGATTTCTGTGGTTGTTGTTTATAAACCTGGTAATATCGGAGCACCTCACTCAGTCGGTTAAGAGTCCGAGTCTTGATTTCAGCTCAGGTCATGATTTCATGGTTCAGGTCGTGGGTTCAAGCCCTGCATCAGGCTCTGCACTGGCAGTGTGGAGCCTGCTTGGGATTCTCTCTCTCCCTCTGCCCCTCTCCCGCTCACATGCACGTTTTCTCTCTCAAAATAAATAAACTTTAAAAATAAAACAATAAACCGTGTAATATTATTTGACTTTTAAATCCTTGTACATGTATTACTTCAGACATAATGACATAAAAAGTCCATGGATAAGACCAGCTTCAGGCATGACTGGGTTCAGGAACTCAAAGTTATCAGGACTCAATTTCTCAGCTTTGTTTTCCCTGTGTTGGCTCTGTTTTTAGTTAGGCCTCTCTTCATGGGGCACAGGACCTCCTAGCCCCTCTGTTTTCTTTTCCTTCAACCTTTCCTTCCTTCCTCCCTCCCTTCCTTCCTTTCTTCCTTTCTTCCTCCTCTCCTTCTTTCCTCCCTTCCTCCCTCCCTCCTTTCTGTCTTCTTTTGTAACTAAAGAAGTTTTTAATGGTGGCTAAAAAACACATGAAATTTGCCATCTTAATCATTTTAAGTGTATAATTTAGTACTGTACATTCACGTAGTGTGTATTCACATTGTTGTGCAACAGATCCCCAGAACTTTGTCATCTTGCAAAACGGGAACGCTATACTCCTTAAACAACAACTCTTTCCTTCCTGCCCCCTACCCCCTACCCCCAACTGCTGGCAACCACCATTCTACTTTTGCTGTCTTCTTACAGCTATTAGTGCCAGCAGAGAGAAACCTCACTTTCCTGATAATTCTGACAAAATCCCAGGATCGAGTTCCAGTAAACTGACCAGGGCTTGGCTGGCATCCCCAAAACAAATGGCCTGAGGGTCAGGGGTGAGCCCAAGCAGTGCTGACAGTAGAAGGGGCTGGGGCTCTGGGCAAACACACACGGTCCCCATGGAAACGCTGGGATGGGCAGGTTGTGAGACGTCCCGTCCCACCCTGCTTAGACCCTGCTTGACCTGGAGGTTTACCTGTACGTCCACGACCTTCCAAGCAAACAAGACGATCTCAGTTCTCCATGGGATTCTTTTTTTAAACCTCTTTAGCATAAACTGTTTTTAAAAAAGATTTATTGTTGGGATAGGTAGAAAATTGTAATTATTAGGTTGACCTTCTTTGAAAACGTTCATTAGTTATGTGTATTTTTTACTATGAATTGTCTGTTCATGCTCTTTGCTCATCCCATACTATTAATAAACACATTTATCAGCTTCCCCAATTCTGATAAATGTGCAAAAACATATTAAAAAATATTTCCTAGAACCTTGTACAGGACTTTAGAGAGTACCTAGTAGTGTGATTCTTATTTTACAAAGAGAACCAAAGCGTCCGTTAGTGAAGTATCCAGCCAGCTCTAGAACCCTGCCGGTGGTGGATGAAGGAACAGAAAATCTGGTTTGATCCTCCACCTGTTAGATTGTGCTGCTTCTTCAATTACTCCTAAATTTGGTTCCCCCAAAGTCCCATTTCCTGCCCAGTCACCATGTTCAGGGATTACAGAGAGCCTCTTTTATTTTCTCACAGTTTGCAACATTCTTAAAAGACTGAGGATAAATAGCTGAGAAGATTTGAAGCTAATTTGGGGTCCCTTGTGATTCATGCTATAATCTTGGCATTTGCCCAGCAGCACCTTGCAAATCTTCACTGCAGCTAGCACAGTTTTGGACTGAATTTTGCCATTAGAATAATATAAGTTACAGTAAAAAAAAGAGAGAGAGAGAGGATTCGTCTTGAAACCCTTTGTCCAGGAATGAGAATGAAATGCAGTGAGCAAGCTGCCGATGTTTTTCAGGGGGAGAGAGTGAACCCCACACTGCAATGTTGGCCTTGGCGCCTCCCTGCTTTGCAATCCTGGGCTCTCAGGAAGCTCCTGACCACACCAGAGATGGAAAATACCCTGACTGCAATGAGGCAGCCTGTGCTCCTGCGGCTGTTCTCACTCAGCATTAGTGATGCGGTCATTGTGTGGGTCACAGCAGATGAGATTTGTGGAAGAGGACCTGGAGGGTTTAGAGTTTCAGAATGTAAACCGAACTCTTAAAGAATATGAGGCATGAGGCTGGATTTTCTGTCACTGAGGAAATCTCTCTATCGAGGGTAAACTGAAGCAATTGTGCTTTGTTGACTTTAAGGTTCAAGACTAATCAAGTATCTACTACAGTTTGGAAAGCTAACTGCTAAACTCTGTATTCTTACCTGTTAACTTTGTGTTTCTTTTTTCCTTGACAGGGTGCACGACTCAAGCCATAATAGGTCAGGCGGTTGCCTCACTTAGGCTGCTGGCGGGAGGAGAGTAGAAGAATTTTTTTTTTCAGTGTGGAAATAGAGAGGCTTAGAACTATTGAGAGACGGCACTGGAGATTCAGATGGTTGAATCTTCAGGAAAAGCGAAAGGGTTGGGTTAGAACTAATAATAATAGGTAGGGCCCTTGGTATGTGTCAGGCATTGTAGGAAATCTTTATAAGTATTATCTCATTTAATCTTCATAGCAATCCATGAGGTGGGTACTCTCCTCTTCACTTCCCAGATGAGAAGACTGAGGTTCAGAAGTAAAATTAACTTGCCCAAAGTCATACAGCTGGACTTCTTGGGGCCAGAGCAAACAATCTGACTCCAAGACCCTGGGCTCTTAGCCCCTCTCTATGAAAGCTCCGTGACTGCTCTGGAGGTTGTATACCCTACTCCTGAAATAGCGACTGGCAAATAGTAGCTGCCACCCCAAATATGAGCTGGCTGAATATATAAATACTCCATGCTGCCTTAGCCTGGGTCAGGGTCAGTGTTCTTTGCAAGCCAGGGAGGCCAGAAAGCTGCATTTAGATGTCCTTTCAAACTCCTCAGAACTTTCTGTTCAGACTTAGAACTTCTTGGATAATGGTCACAATAATGTACAATTAATGTCTTAGCAGGATAAAAATAAATATTTAAGAAGTGGTGATTATTGTGGTTATCACAGAATTATTTTTGAGAGTGAGAAAAAAGGTAATTACTGAATGTCCAATGGTAGAGAGTTGGTTAAATAAATTACAGAAATGCAGCAATGGAATACTTAACAGCTATTAAAAATAAAGTAATACCACTTTATATTTTTAAATATAAAATACCTTATTTTATATTTATATATTTTAAATTTATTTTATATTTATTATTTTATATTATTATAAATTATATATTATATGTTATATATATTATATAATATTATTATATAAATTATTTTAAATTTATTTTATATTTATATATTTTAAACATAAAAAACAGCTATTAAAAATAAAGTAATACCACTTTATTTATATTTATATTTATTTATATTTATAAAGTAATACCACTTAAAAATAAAGGGTACCACATGGCATAAAAACACATTATTGATATATTGTCTGGGGAAAAAGCAGGTTACAAAATAATAAGTAGAGTATTAGCCCAATGATGTACATATATTTATGCATAGAAAAAAGTCTGAAAGAAAATATATTAAAGTGTTAATAGTGGTTATTTCTGCATGGCAAGAATATAGACGGTTTTAATTTTCTTCATGATGTTTTAAATTTTTTTTCAAATTTTCTAAAACTATAAAGTTTATAATCAGAAAAAAGCAATAATGTGATTTTTAAAAAGCAGTCCTCAAATTTTGATAATTTATTTATTTAAGATTTTATTTATTTATTTTAAAAGATCTTAGTTTTGAGTAATCTCTCTACCCAACATGGGGCTCGAACTCATGACCCCAAGATCAAGAGTCACATGTTCCACTGACTGAGCCAGCCAAGCACCCCTGATTATTGCTTTAAAATGAAGATATGAGGGGCTCCTGGCTGGCTCAGTTGGTAGAGCACGTGACTCTTAATCTTGGGGTCATCAGTTAAAGCCCCATGTTGGGTGAAGAGATTACAAAAAAAATGAGATATGAAGTTGCAACTTAATGAAAGACAACAGAGTGTAGCTGATAAGAATATGGACAATGGAGCCATTCTGCCCGTGTTCAAATCTCAGCTCTACCATTTATAAGCTGTGTGACTTTGGTTAAATTACTTAATTTATCTGTGATCTGTTTCTATGTCTAGATGTATATCATACATGATATTACTAATGATATATCATATATATTACTTCCTACCTCGTTATGAGGATTAAATAAGTTCTTATATTTAAAACACTTAGAACAGTGTTATATGAGTTTGTTACTATTATTGTCATCATCATCACTTTTATCATTAAAAATTCTCTCAATTCTCTTATCCAGTCTTTAAAAATGCACAGGCACAGGTGAACCTAGGTCAAGCATTTTAATGCTTATATATTTGGGACTTTAGTCCATGTGTGTCCAGGATATACCAACAGGACCTCACTCAGGAAGAGCCTCAGCTGGGCCTCTCAGGGTTCACTATCACTATCTCTGAAGTAAGAAGATTTTATGGAAACTCAAATTGCTTTTGTCCTTATTTATTAACCAAATTAGCCAGCGTATAAAGTTAAAACCAGGAAAAAATTAAAATGAAGGGGAAAGAGAATTCTTTCTATCTTAACCCTCAAATCACTTTCTATTCTGACCCTTCACTTCACTGTGTCCTCCAAACATAAGCCACCTTGTCAAACTTCAAATTTGTATCTTCCCTCTCCTCATCCCTCACCCTCCTCACACCCCTCCCCTCAGCCAGCACCCCATTCTCACCTCTGGGCCTGGCTTTCACTACTGACCTCCACATACATGAGGCTGGATTCCAAACCAGCCTGCACCATCCCTGACCCTCTGACCTCTGGGGTCCTGGGAAAAGGAGCCTGAACCCGACCCCCACTCAGGAGAGTGAGAGGTGGCGGTGAGATGCCCCCACAGGACCTGCTCCCAGGCTGGCCTTATCCCGCTGTGGGGGCTGGGATTTCCTGCCCGGAAGCACTAGGCCTGGACACAATGGGGGTTATCGGTCACCATCGGGGGATCAGAACCACAGTGGGAGCCCTCTACTTAGCTGTTGGTTTTCCAGGCCTTTCCTGTGTGAATCTTTACTTCCGTGGAAGCTCTTGTTTTGGTCTTTTCCAGGACGGAAACCCTTCCCCCAGCTTCCTTCCCCTCTGTCATCTTGGGTCAGCTACCTTTCACTTCCCATTCTTTCCAAATTTGGGTCTAAGTCAACTTAAACTGATAATTAACAGAGGCTAGGTAAGGAAAGTGTTTCCCTTCTTCCTAGATCTTTTTTTTTCTTTTTAAAAAATTATGGGTGAAATTGATGAGTTAATTGGCTTCCATGATGATAATAATAATTCCATCAACTGAGCAAATTAACAAATTATACCTGTATTGAGATTGAGGTTTAACTCCTTAATTTAAGAGCTTATTTGGCTTATTTAACAGTCCTCAATAGAAGGTCTTTCTATTTTGCTAAAAAGCAAAAGTATTAACAAAATAAAAAAGAAGGCACAATTTACCATGTTGTAAGTCTTAATAATACAAACAGCAGAATTGCTTTTAAAAATTGATGTTGCAAAATACGAGCTATCATTTACTGAATACTTATGTATCAAGTGGTTAGTCATTAGCTAGAATGAGTCATTAGCTCATTCAGTCCTCAGGACCACCTATTTTATAAATGACAAAATTGATCCTCAGAGAGGTTGAATAACTCACTGAGATCACTCCAGATATAAATGTCAGAGTTGGGTTTTGAACTCAGCCTGTGTGACCACAAAATTTTTGCTTGTATCTGACACTATACTGCTATCTCCCAAAGAAGCTGCCACCACTCATACCCACCAGCAATCCCCAATAAAATTATAGTTCTTGGACATGGCTTTAAGTCTGAAAGCTTGTCTCCTATCCATACTAACCCTGACCTCAGCTTCTCAAAACTCACCACCCCTGCCCACAGGACTTTAATGGCTCTAAGCTCAGAAAAGATGATGGTGTTTACTCGCATGAATGCTCCTATAATTCAAATGAAAACTAAACTAAACCACCAAGTAAGTATCAACAAGTTAAACAATGGTGTGATTTTACTGATGTGTATCTCTGTGTATGTGATAATATATAGGATATGATAGCAGATTCTTTCCAGACAATTCAGAAAAGTTGTTCTGACTTTTCTGGAATATAAGCACCCTGTGCTTACTAGCCTCTTGGGTAATTCAGTTTAGCCAGCTCCTACTTCCCAAGTAAGATGTGGGAAAAGGGAAAGCAAAGAAAAGGAAAAGAAGGAGGGAAGGAGATGGAGGAAGGTAGGTGTATCTACTCAGAAATGGAGGTGTGGGAATAAAACCAACAAAGAAAGAATTGGTGTCCCCTCCTTCCAGCTGGGTGATTCCTGATAGGCTTCATTCTCTCATCTGTTGCAGGAGGGTGAGAGCTGTTGTGGACTGTGAACCCCACAGGGGAGGAGGGGTACCCACGTCTGCGGGACCCCCCAGAGGGAGGCCTGCTCTGACTCAGCTCAGTGGGCAGTGGGCCAGACTTGCACCTCCCTGTTTACACTTGGATTCCTCTGGGACCCATCATACAATGACTCAGATTAGCTCTCACTGCCCTCAAAGTCTGAGGAATTGTCAGTGCCTGCTCTGGGTTAACACCCCAACAGTCAATGTAAATTATTGAATTAAATTTTGTGACATCCAGCCAGGCTGCCTGAGGGGCGGATCCCTGAGGTCATGATGACACGTGTGCTCCTTGGATCCCTGCAGTCCCTGTGGTTTCCACAGGACCTTGGGTCACATGCAGGGCCACTGGTTGTGCTTTGAGGAGCACTACCCCCAGAACGTGGTCCACGTGAGAACCCGAGAGGGAGGATACTGGGCACTTTTTGGGAAAAGGATGGTAGCTGTGCAGTTTAAGGAGCCGTCTGCTGTACCCTTGGGTGAGGTGACCTCATGCAAGTGGGTGCCTCTGTGGTCTCCACCTGAAAAAAAAGGCAACTGTGGGTCCCTTTGAGGTGCCGTGAAAGCCATATGCCTTGGGTGAGCTCAGAGTTTTTCCAGGGGAATCCAAATTTGTCAACCAAGAGATTTCCTAGAGACTTCTGAGTTTTGGCTAGAGAGCCTTCTTCCCGTGCCTCACATAATCTGCTCAGGGTTTGTGAAGTTCATGGCCTAGGAGCTCTGGGTAACTCTCTGTGTATTGGGGAAGCACTGCTATCCAGCAAGTCCTTGGAGGTCATGCGACCTGGACGGGGAAAAAGTCCAATGCAGGACTCAGTTCTGCTTCATCCAAATAAATGGCTTCAATTCAAACCCAATGAGGAAATCTGGCTTACTCCGCAGGGACTGCTTTGTCAGCCAGACGCAGAAAGGTTGGATGCCCAATGATGTCAACTCACTTGGGTCTCAGGTCCAAGAGTGGCCCAGGAGTGAGGTATAGGAAGGGCTGTTCCCATGGTTACTGAGAACACCACCGCCCCTGCTTTCCTCCTTCTTCTGCCCACTCCAGTCTCCCAGCACCCCTTTAGAACACCACCTTCCCTTGTCTGTAGTGAGAGTTGTCTCACCCCAGCCCACCATCTCCAAGTTCAACACATGCATTATTCAACACCAGGCCAAGTGCTTGCTGCTGAGAGGAAAGAGCCCTCTGCCTCCTCCCGTGGCCTCCTGGCTAAAAATGATCACTTACACCAGACAGCAGGTAAAGTGTGACATTCTCGACAGTTTCTTCTTAAGCTCTTTGATTCCTTGTTCCCAGTTCTCAAGTCAGTAAAGTTCCAGGTGTGATTAAAAACAGGAAACTGGGGCGCCTGGGTGGCTCAGTCGGTTAAGTGTCCCACATCCCCACATCAGCTCAGATCATGATCTTACGGTTTGTGAGTTCGAGCCCTGTGTCAGGCTCTGTGCTGACACCTCAGAGCCTTGAGCCTGCTTTGGATTCTGTTTCTCCCTCTCTCTGCCCCTCCACCAGTCATGCTCGGTATTTCTCTGTCTCTCAACAATGAATAAATGTTAAAAAATTAAAAATAAAATAAAAATAAAACAGGAAGAAACAGCTTGGAAGAAAAAGGAGATTTGTTCCCACTTCTCCAGTTGAAGGATGATTTTAAGGACAGGGCCTGGTCTCCAAGAATTCTTTGTTTTAAATATGTGCTTTGGGAAGTCATAATCTTTTCAAAGGGCTTTTTCACTGCCTTGAGGAAAGTGCTGTAGCTTCCTCTGGCAAATGGAGGCATTGGAGAATAGAGATGAAACTATTTCACAGCTTTAAATAGGAAACAAAGACTGGACGTGAAGTTCTTTGTAGTTTATAATTCCATCTATCATGTTCCCCAGAAGGAGGCCAGGGGACCCGAAGGGTCTTCAGTTGTAAAATGTGTGTCCCGGACAATCAATATTAGATTTGTGGCAACATATAACAAAAGCTTTAAGAATGAACTGGGGGGCACCTGGGTTGCTCTGTAGGTTGGGCATCTGACTTCGGCTCAGGTCATGATCTTTCAGTCCGTGAGTTCAAGCCCCATGTTGAGCTCTGCACCGACAGCTGGGACCCTGGAGCCTGCTTCAGATTCTGTCTCCCTCTCTCTCTGCCCTTCCCCCACACGCACTCTGTCTCTCTTTCTCAAAAAAAAAAAAAAAAAAAAAAAGAATGAACTTGGACCCAGCAGCTCCACTTCTAGGAAGCTCTTCTGGAAAATTGATGAGAGTTCTGCAAAGATCTCATTAATGACGTCCATCACAGTGTTTCTTATAATAACAAAATATTAGGCACAGCCTAAATGAACAATAGGGAATACATAACTGTGATTCATCCATTATGTACCATTGAAAAGAATATTGTCAAATGAATAAGGCAGTGTGTAGTATGACTCTAGTTTTAATTTAAATTTATTTACTTATATGACCCCAGTTTTAATTTTTTAATAATTTTTTAATGTTTATGTATTTTGAGAGAGCATGTGCATGGGGGGAGAGGGAGAGAGAGAATCCCAAGGAGGCTCCATGCTGTCAGCACAGAGTCCAGTGTGGGGCTGGAATTCACAAACTGTGAGGTCATGACCTGAGCTGAAATCAAGAGTTGGATGCTTAGCTGACTGAACCACCCCGGTGCTCCAACCCCAGTTTTAATTTTAAAAAGATCTATATGTCTCAGAAAAATATTAAAGTAATATTATTTCTGGGTAGCTTAAAATTTTTTCCTTTATGTTTTCTAAATTCTCTGCATTAAATATGCATTTGTTTTTACTACAAATAGGCAGTTAATGTTCCAAAAACAGTACACAAGAAGATAACTAAGATTCCAAGTATTGGGTGAGAAAGAGGATGGCCACTTACTGATCTTACTTAACAGCTTTAGCAAGGACGTGGGTAAGTCATTTAACTCATCTCCAAGGCTTAAAGCTTCTTCACGGGCCCATCACCCAGCCTTGGGGTGAGGCCACAAACTCCTGATGGGACCTATCGCTCAGAGTTTAATAATTTGTTTTTTTTTTTTTAATGTTTATGTGTTTTTTAGAGAGAGAGACAGACAGAGCGCGAGCAGGGGAGGGGCAGAGAGAGGTAGAAGCAGAATCTGATGCAGGCTGTCAGCTCAGAGCCCAATGCAGGGATCAAACCCACGCGAGATCATGACCTGAGCCGAGGTCCGACGCTTAACCCACTGAGCCACCCAGGTACCCCTAAGATTTTAATAGTTTTATGAACACTTTATGTTAGGTGCCACTTACAGGTTCTATACATTACTTTCCATGACTTGCGAAACAGGAAGTGGTAAAAATAACAATAATAACAGCCGAAATTGGTTCACTGGTTTCTATTTACCAAGCACTTGTTAAGCATTTTACGTATATTAACTCATTATTTTTCCTTTATTGACTCCTCTCTCTCCCTTGGCCCAGGGGATCTGTCAGTTCCTCCTCAACAATATATATAAAAGCTAATCATTCCTCACCACCTCCCCCACTGCCACCTGCCTCTTGTGAGCCTAAGCCGCCTGAGCCGCTGGGCCTCCCAATTGGTCTTCCTGCAGCTGCCCTCCCCCCACCTTGCAGTCTTTTTCAACAGAGCAGTGTGTTAAAATGTAAATCAGATAATTTTACTAATCTGCTCAAAATCTTCTGATGGCTCCCCTTTCTGCTCAGAAGAAAAGCCAAATTCCTTATAACAATCTATAAGGCTCTACATGATCTTCCCCATTCTTCCTTTGTACACCCACAAATAAAACACCTTGCCCTCTGACCTCATCCTCTTTTATCCTATACCGATATCACTTAGCTTTGCTGAGCTGGCTTTTTTTTTCTTCTTTTAAAAATGTACATACTTTAAAATAAAATTGTATACATTTAAGGTGTAAAAACATGGTGATTTGATGTACATATTCATAGTGAAATGATTACTACAGGAAGGCTAATTAACATATCCTCACGTAGTTGTCATTTTTTATGTGTGTGATGAGTGCCCTTAATATTTTCTTGCATATTCCCAATGTTCCATACAGTTTTACTAAGTATAGCCAACATGCTTGTACACTATATCCCTAGACCTATTTATCCTACATGATTGCAACTTTATGCCCTTAGACAAATATCTCCCCATTCCACTAGCCTCAACCTCCCCAGCTCTGGTAACCACCTTTCTATTCTCTGCTTCTGTGATTTTGACTTTTTTTTTTTTTTTTGGATTCTACATATAAGTGAGATCATACAGCATGTCTTTCTCTGGATTATTTTACTTAGCATAATGCGCTCCAGGTTCATCATTTTTTTTGCAAATGGTGACATCTCCTTTCTTGGAGCTGAATAATACTCCATTGTGTGTATGTGTGATTGAGTGTGTGTGTGTGTGTGTGTGTATGTGTGTGTGTGTGTGTATCTCAGGTCTTTTGTATCCATTCATTCATTAGTGAACTCTTGGGTTGTTTCCAAATCTTGGCTATTGTGAATAATGCTGCAATAAACATGGGATTGCAGATATCTCTTCAAGATTCTGATTTCATTTGGCATAATTCACCAGTGAAGCCATCAGGTCCTAGGCTTTTGTTTGTTGGGAGGTTTTGATTACTAATTCAATCTCCATACTTGTTATTGGTTTGTTTAGACTTTGTTTCTTCATAATTCAGTTTCTTCATAACCTCATGATATGTTGTATGTTTCTAGGGACTTACCCATTTCTTCTAGGTTATCCAATTTGTTGGTGTATAAATTTTCATAGTAATCTCTTGTGATCCTTTGTATTTCCGTGGTCAGCTACAATGTCTCCTGTTTCATTTATAATTCTATTCATTTGAATCTTTTTTTTTCTTAATTATCCTAGCTAAAGGTTTGTCTCTTTTGTCTGTCTTTTCAAAAAGCCAACTCTTAATTTCATTTCTATTGTTTCTCTAGTCTCGATTTCATTTATTTCTGCTCTGATCTTTACTATTTCCTTCCATATGCTAATTTAAAGTTTAGTTGTTCTTTTTCTAATTCCTTGAGGTGTGAAGTTAGGTCTTTTCCTCTTTTTCTTAACGTAGGCATTTATTGCTTCCCTCTTAGGACTGCTACATCTCATAAGTTTTGGTATGTTGTGTTTCCACTTTCATTTGTCTTGAGGTGTATTTTTTAAACTTCCCTTTTGATTTATTCTTTGATCCATTGGTTGTTCAGATGTATGTTGTTTAATTTCCACATACTTGTGAATTTTCCAATTTTCCTCTTGTTCTTGACTTCTACCTTCATACCATTGTACTCAGAAAAGATACTTGGTATGATTTCAATTTTCTTAACTTTGCTAAGACTTGTTTTGTGTCCTAACATAAGATCCATCTTAGAGAACGTTTCACGTGTGCTTGAAAAGAACATGTCAGATGATTTTCTGTCTGAATGATCTATCCATTATTGCAAGTGGGGTATTGAAGTCCCTTACTTTTAATTATTGTGTTGCTATCTGTTTCTCCCTTCAGTCTGTTGTTTTATATATTTAGGTGCTCCAATATTGGGTATATATATATATATATATATATGTGCAATTGTTATATCCTCTTGTTGACCTCTTTATCATTATATAGTGACCTTTGTCTCTTTTGCTAGTTTTTGACTTGTTTTGTCTAAGTGTAGCCCCCCTGCTCTCTTTTCGTTACCATTTGCATGGAATATATTTTATCATCTTTTCATATTCAGTATATGTGTGTGCTTAAAGCTAAAGTGAGTATCTTACAGGAAGCATGTTGTTGTTCATAGTATTCCCTTATAATCCTTGTTGTTGCTGTATGATCAGTAGAGATGTCTTCTCTTTCATTACTGATCATAGCTGCAACTGTATTTTAATGCAAAGATAATGTGTAACTATGGAGCCTTGAGACATTTTTATTCAAGAAAACCAAGTGTCGGTGGAAATTAGTAAGATTTCTAAGGGACTAATTTAAACTATGGAACCAGTAAGGTCACCTACCTTAATGAAGGTTTGTTCCAACAGTACTGGCCTCAGTTCCTAAAAACTGTCTTGCAGACTGGAAAAGTCAGAGAGAGCATCTCTGTGTTTCGGGAGTCTCGTGACATTACCAGAAAAGGCATGTCTCAGCACATAGAGCAGTGGGAATTATCTGATAACATATGGAAACATTTTTTTAAATTATTTTTTTAAGGTCTATTTATTTTTGAAAGAGTGACAGAGTGCGAGCAGGGGAGGGGCAGAGAGAGAGGAAGACACAGAACCTGAAACAGGCTCCAGGCTCTGAGCTGTCAGCACAGAGCCCCACGCAGGGTTCAGACTTACAAACAGCGAGATCATGACATGATCTGAAGTTGGACGCTTAACTCACTGAGTCACCCAGGCACCCCACATATGGAAACATTTTATGGGCAGAAATAATTTGAAAAGGAGGTTAAAGTTGTCATGAAATTAACCATCCTTATTCATTTCCATGATAAAATCATAATGGGCAGAATTCACTAACTCCTTATTGCTTTCTTGAATTGTTTTCAGAACGGCAGTTTAGAAGAAGGAAGGGAAAATCATGACACTTCTGAATTCATACAAACCATGTAGCATGAACAAATCTGTTAATTCTTAAATATTTAGCTAGGATTGATAAACCATTATTCGGGAATGAGCTAGAATATTTAGGAGAATGGTAATATGGGTCTAATTGTAACTGATTAGGTGATAGTCCAGTGCATTTGAAATATAACCAGTTGAAGTTGAATGTGTTACCTATTCTTCTTATAACTGCAGAAATTAAAATTATCTATTTTATTAAATATGGTAAACTCAGGTTCTAAATCAGACACGGCACTCTGAGCTCTACCAGAATACTAAAAATCAAGAGTTAGTTCCAGGAGAGCAGGAATTTTGATTGTTTTGTTTCATAGTTGTGTCCCAAGCATAGTGCTTTGGACCACGTAGGCACCCAATGAATAGTTGTTGAATAAATAAATGATTAGTAGTAGCTGCCTGTCACTAAGGTTCCAGTGTAAATAATAATAATGGAAACCTCCTTTTTGTTGAAGAGGTATCATAGTTCAAAGGCAAAGTAACCTCTCCTGGCAACTTCCAAAATACAGCTATAAAACATCTCCTAAAGGATTAGTCCCCTGAGTGATGAAGCACCCCGATTCAAGGTTCCAAAAACTCAGCCTGTCGGAAATATCAGAGTCTTAAAACAATCATGTTTAAAAACACTGTTGTTTTAAGGATTTTCTTTGATTTATATGTTGTTTCTCTTGGAAAGGGCTTGTTATTTTTCTAAGCAAGTTAGGTCATTAAACTGGGCATACCGGGAAAGAGGCAAATTAAAGAAGACATTTTAAAAACAGAAACTATGGTTACTTTACTGTATGTGTCTTGACAGAGTTTCTGATGCCTTAAATTTAATTTTACCAATAAATTCTCTTTATTAAAAATAGACTGAAAATATAATTTGAAATAAAGTATTTAATATTTAATCATATCTTCCTAATGGGGTTACTATGAGGAGTGAATGGTCTAAAGAATGTGAAGTACCTGAAATATACAAGATAATCATTCAACATAGGAAGTTTATTACTCTAGTGGGCAGAGCCTATCCTTATGTAACATTTTGATATTTTGTTTGTCATGGATTTTCTAAAGGTAGTTTGATTCTTTAAAACATTACATTAAGGGGTACCTGGGTGTCTCAGTCAGTTAAGTGTCTGACTTTGGCTCAGGTCATGATCTCATGGTTCATGGGTTCAAGCCCCACAACGGGCTGTGTGCTGACAGCTCGGAGCCTGGAGCCTGCTTCAGATTCTGTGTCTCCGGCTCTCTCTGCCCCTCCCCTGCTCACGCTCTGTCTCTCAAAAATGAATAAACATTTTAAAAAATAAGGGAAAATAACATCCAAGAACTATTAAAAATAAATAAATAAAACATTACATTAAAATATCACTTATCTTGATTACTAAGTTTCTGGGTTTCCCTAAACTTTGTGTCTGAGGCAAGTGTCTCATTTGCCTTACCCTAATCCTGGCCCTGGTGGGTGACTGTGATCCAGGGATGATTTAATCAAATATATATATATATATTTGAACTATTCAATTGTATTTATTTTTTTTTAAGTTTTTATTTTCATTCCAATTAGTTAACATACAGTGTTACATTAGTTTCAGGTGTACCATATAGTGATTCAACATTTTTATTCATCACCCAGTGTTTATCATGACAAGTGCACTTCTCAATCCCCATTACCTATTTCACCCATCACCCCACTACAGCCCCTTTGGGAACCATTAGTTTCTTCTTTATAGTTAAGAGTCTGTTTCTTGATTTGTCTCTCTCTCTCTCTCTCTCTTTTCCTTTTCCTTTTTGCTTGTTTGTTTTGTTTCTTAAATTCCACATATGAGTGAAATCATACGGTATCTGTCTTTCTCTGATTGACTTATTTTGCTTAGCATTATACTCTCTAGCTCCATCAATGTCGTAGATGGCAAGATTTCATTCCTTTTTATGGCTGAATAATATTCCTGTGTGTGTGTGTGTGTGTGTGTACATACCACTTCTTTACCCATTCACCAATCAAGACAGTTGGGCTGCTTCCATAATTTGGCTATTGTAAATAACACTGCTATAAACATAGGGGTGAATGTATCCCTTTGAATTAGTGCTCTTGTATTCTTTGGGTAAATACCCAGTAGTGCAATTACTGGATCATAAGGTAGTTCTATTTTTAGCTTTTTGAGGAACCTCCATACTGTTTCCCATAGTGGTTGGACCAGTTTGTATTCCCACCAAAGTGCAAAAGGGTTCCCTCTTTCTCCACATCCTAACCAACACTTGTTGTTTCTTGTGTTGTTGATTTTAGCCATTCTTACAGGTGTGAGGTGATATCTCGTCATAGTTTTTTTTTTTTTAATTTTTTTTAACGTTTATTTATTTTTGAGACAGAGAGAGACAGAGCATGAACGGGGGAGGGGCAGAGAGAGAGGGAGACACAGAATCGGAAGCAGGCCCCAGGCTCTGAGCCATCAGCCCAGAGCCCGACGCGGGGCTTGAACTCACGGACCGCGAGATCGTGACCTGAGCCGAAGTCGGATGCTTAACCGACTGAGCCACCCAGGCGCCCCTCGTCATAGTTTTGATTTGCAGTTCCCTGATAATAAGTAATCATGACCATCTTTTCATGTGTTTGTTGGCCATCTATATGTTTTCTTTGGAGAAATGTCTGTTTGTGTGTTCTGCCCATTTTTTAATTGAATTATTTTGGGGGGGTGTTGAGTTTTATAAGTACTTTTTTTTTCAGGTTTATTTATTGATCTTTAGAGAGACAGAGAGCATGAGCAGGAGAGGGGCAGAAAGAGAGGGAGAAAATCCCAAGCAGGCTCTGTACTGTCAGTGTGGAGCCAGATATAGGGCTCAATCTCACTAACAGTGGGATCATGACCTCAGTCAAAATCAAGAGTTGGATGTAAGGTGCCTGGATGGCTCAGTCAGTTAAGTGTTTGACTTTGGCTCAGGTCATATCTTGTGTTTCTTGAGTTTGAGCCCCACCTGCTTGGGATTCTCTCTTTCTCTCTCTCTCTCCCTCTCTCTCTCTCTCTCTCTGCCCCTTCTCTTGTGCTCTTCCTCTCAAAAGAAATAAATTAATGTAAAAAAAAAAAAAAAGAGTTGGATCCTTAACCAACTGAGCCACCCAGGCATCCCTGTAAGTACTTTATATATTTTGGATATTAACCCTTTATCAGATATGTCATTTACAATTATCTTCTCCTATTCCAAAGGTTGTCTTTTAATTTTGTTGATTGTTTCCTTTTGCTGTGCAGAATATTTTTATTTTGATGAAGTCTCAATAGTTTATTTTTGCTTTTGTTTCCCTTGCCTCAGGAGATATATCTACAAAGAAGTTGCTATGGCCAGTGTCAAATAAATTACTGCCTGTGTTCTCTTCTAGGATTTTTATGATTTTAGGTCTCACATTTAGGTCTTTAAATCATTTTAAATTTATTTTTGTATGCGGTGTAAGAAAGTGGTTCAGTTTCATTCTTTTGCATGTTGCTGTCCATCTCTAGTCATTCTTGATGGCACTGTATGGTCATCTTACCCAAAGGCATCCAACCAATGGACAGTCAAGTAACCATTTGTATGGTGAGGCTTGAAATGATGAGATAGGGTAATCAGATTCCTTTTTGATGAAAAAGATCTAATAATTTGAAATATGGAAATTCAATAAAAGTATTAAGAAGTTAAATGAAATGATTTTGAGGATTTGCTTTAAATAACTCTTTTTTAAAAAAAATAAAAAAGAGAGATAGAAGTTAGCAAAATGTTGATCATTAAAAAGTAGACGATGGGTTTTTGGAGTTCCATTATCTATTCTCTCTCTATTATTATCTATTTAAATTGAAGCTATTATAAAAGTAAGCCAATGAGGGGTGCCTGGGTGGCTCATTCCATTAAGCATCCAACTCTTGATTTTGGCTCAGGTCATGATCTCATGGTTCATGTGATGGAGCTCCACATCAAGCTTAGCACTGTGAGTGGAGAATCCGAGCTGGGATTCTCTCTCCCTCTCTCTGCCCCTCCCCGGCTTGCATGCACATGCATTCTCTCCATCTCTCAAAATAAATAAATAAATACATAAACATTTATTTAAAAAAGTAAAAAACTAAGCCAATGGACAGTGAAGGCAAAAGCCAAATATCTGTATCAAGAGTTGCCATTAGATAGGATCGTGGGTGGCCATAATAAGCAATAGGTATTCCAAAGTTATGAGAGATTTAAAAGAATGAGTAAGTATTGGAAACTGGTCAGCCTAGGGAATAAAATGGTTCTGTAATTCAGAAAGGCAGATGCCTTAGGAAAGTGACCTCTGCTCCTTGTAGATTTCTAGTTCCTGGTTTCTTTTCCCATGGGGCTCAGCCATACTATAGCTTCTGCCCTTGAATTCCTATGCCATTCCTGATTCTCTTTTTCTTGCCTCATGTTTATCTTGTAAAATTGATTTCCCTTTTCTTGAGAAAGCTCCAGTTATTTATTTAAAAGAAATAATTATTTGTATTTGTTACAGTCAGAATCTGCCCAAGTGGAGTGGCCCTACCAATGTTGGAGTCAAATGGTATTCAGCATCTCATGGAGGGTTAGGAGAGACCCTTGTGGGAAACAGGATGTCGGGTGATCAAAACCAATTCAATCTGCCCTCTAGGTACAAAGGCACCAGGAGAGAATTAAAAGCAGTTTTCCTAAGAGGTCTTGACAGTAAACAGGCAGAACTAATAGACAGTTTGCCATGACCATTTCCTGGGGGAATATGTTGATCTGAGAAGTAAATATGGTCATTGACCAGTCAAGTTGACCTAGAGGCTCTGTGTGTTAGGCCAGTCTTCTCGCCTGAGGGGGGCCTTCCATTTTGAGTGCTATCACAGCAAGGTAATCTCCCATTTGGATAAAGATGAAAGGCTTGGAGGACTACTCTTTTGCCCTTCAATTTACCACAAAGAATAAAGGGTTTCTAGGCAGGATGAAAGAAGTAATCTAGGAAAGAAGCCAGAAAAAGGATTCCAAAAGGCAGTGTCAAGAAGCAGGTTATGGGGAAGTTAGAACAGAGGTGAAATAGGCAGAATTTGGTGCCTGGGGTAGGACAATTCTCTGAGGAACAAGTTGTGATTATCTGTATGCATCAAGGGCACCAAAGGGAGAGGGGCCAACTTGGCAGCCTCTGTGTAGGAGATCTTGCTAGAGCTAGAAGATATACATGTAATTCACAGAAATCTGGGCTGGGAAAGAATATATATTTGTGCTTCAGAGCTGAGCAAAGGAGGAATAGCCCACTTTATTCCTTTCAGGAAAGTGAGGTGGTGCCATATACTTCCTGTATCAAGGAAGGTCATGTACTCACAAAGCAAGGAAGAGACACAACAGAAGTGAATACGAGTATCTGTAAGTTTAAAGAAGGAAGTAATATCCAACCATGCCTCACCACACAGAAAGAACCACCTTAAACAATTTAGTTTATTTTCTTATTTTTTCCATGCATTTACTGAGTCAAGAATATATGCTGATTTTTAAGTGTCATTTAATTCAAGAATATTCACAAATCACTTAATTTAGGAAGAGGCATTTAATGATATTTAACATCTGTCCCCAAATGATTTATTATCTTTCTTCATCAAAAAAAAAAAAAAAAAAAAACACCAACAAGTTAGGTCATTTAACATGAAGCCTAAAGATGCATAAAAATAATTTCTCAAGTTCTTTAGCAATGAAAAAGTTCATTATGTCATTCTATGCAATACTGCTTTTGTGGAGAGGGAGAGAAAAGACCTTTTGTTTAGTAATTTTCTTGGCACAGGGTCCTCACTATGTAATAAGCTTAGCCATTGTTAGCAAAATCTGGACAAGAACAGCACCAGTTATTGTTATAAGTGATCATCAAATAAGGCAAGAGATTCCATATGAACTGTAGGTTAAAGGATATGGCTCAAGAAATATGTTTCTTGGTGCTGAGAGAGGAATGGAACCAGCAGAGGAATAGCTAAGTTAACACTTCAGGGCTGTGTCACTTGGGATGTTTTTTTGCTGTAAGTGGCAGCAAATTTTGACTCATTTTAATTAAACAATAAATACATATAGTATCACACCGCATGCCCAGGTTTGGTTAATTTAGCTAACCAATAATGTCAGCAAGGACCCTGATTCTCTACATCTTCAGCTTTGCCTTCATTGGTATATTGGTGTGGTCCTTAGTCCAGCCCCTCTCACCGCTGTGGGATGACTCCGGCAGTACCCACACATCACAACAACCAGGGAAGACGAGCCAGTCTTCCATGAAGTGTCTCTCTTTAAGAGAGGGGAATCTTCCTAGAAGTTTCCACCTACAGACTTCCCTTATGTCTTATTGGCTGGGATTATGTCATATGTCCACATCTAAAGCAATCATATACAGGAGGTCGCCCAATCACAGTCCATATCCTGTGTTTGGATATGAAACTAGCTTTCTTTGAAGACCGTGGTTTGTAAGGAGATGGATAGGAGCAAAATTGGGGTGGTATTGGAAAGGAGGGAGGAAGGAAGATGTCAGGTAGTAAGCACCAGTGTCTCTCACAAGGGCTAAGTGGTCTCTGGGCTACACAATGTCCCACATGACATACACAGTTTATGGAGTTCCTGAATATGGTTCCTAAGCATAGAAGAGAAGTGCTGCTCCTTTGTGCATATGTGTTATTACTTTTGATTATTTTATCAATTGGTCAGTGTATGTCTTCCAATAATGTCCAAGAAAAGACCATGGGCTGATCCATTTTCTGAGTCCCTGACTATCTGAGCATTTCTTTCTATTGCCTTCAGTAATCAGTGACAACATGGCTAGATATAAAATTATAAGTCACAATTCTTTCTCAACAAAAGTTTGTAGATATGGTTGCATTGTTTTCTGTCAGCATGGCAGAGAAGTCAGCGATTAGATTAATTTATGCTCCTTTGTAAGCAAATTATTATTATTTTTTTAATCTGAGTGCCTGAAGGATTCTTTTCTTTATTTTCTCAGTTTAAAAATGTGCTCAAGATAAATCTAGATGTGGGTCATTTTCTTTAATTTTACCTAGAATATAATGAGTCCCATCCATCTGCAGACTCCAATGTTTTTCATGACAAGAAAGCAAAATTTTTATTATGTCTGATTTGTCTCCGTTTCTCTCGTTCTTGTTCCTATCGTGCTCATTGGGTGGAATCATATCTCTGTCCTCTGTGTCTATCACCTTCTCGCTGCCGTTTTTACTGCCTCATTCTGCTCTATACTATAGAAGAACATCTCAAGTATGATCTTCCGAACACTCACTTGCTTTTCCACAGGGCTTGTGCCACTCTTTATTCATCCCGACATATTTGCATGCTATATTATTTGGTATGAAACTTATTATAGCTTTGGTAATGTTGATATTCTTAATTATCTCACCCATCTCTCACTGCCTTTCATCTCACTCTGTTGTCTTTGCATCCCATCCTTTGCTCTGTGACTATGCGCACCTCTTTCCTAGAAGTCATGTCTCCTTGCGTCTTTCTGAGGATATCACACAGGCTTCTAAAAATGTTTGCTGGTTCCTCTGCAGGAGGTCATTTTCGGAGGAATGTTCCTCATCTGATCTTCTGTGTAATTGTTTTTCATGTTTCCAATGACAGTTTTTCTTTTTCTGATTACTCATTTTTGAATGAAAAAACCAAAAACGAGTTTCAGATTCACCCACAGGCAGGGTGTGTACATTTTATTTGGTCTTATTGATTGGACATTTGGGTAATGATGGAATTTTCTCAGATTTATAGCTTGATAAGAATGGGTGCCTGTGAAATTCTGATAATTTAGCTGGCATTCCTGTAGTGTGGCTCTGCTGTGCTGAGTTCCTTCCTCTGGGTCTGGTCCTATGATTACCTCCTCGCTGTGTATTGCTACAGAGACAATTCTTTCTATCCTCAGCTACAGCATTTTATTACTGGGGCTATTCCTTCAAGAATTCAATGCAGCCAGCACCCCCAGTCTCATACACTTCCTAGAATTAGTCTCTGAATGAATGTTGACAGAGATGGAAAGAAGTATTTATATCAACTCAACATCTAACATCCACATGGTAAAGAGATAACTAGTTTCTTCTAGGGATTAACTAGGGATTCACAGGTTTCTTGTGGTGTAGACTTCAGGTCTCTGAGTAGGGGAATAGAGCAGCCAGGAGGAACAAAACCTCTTCCTGCCTTCCTTAGGATGGCCAGAGATCCTCTATATCTTGAGAAAAGGCAAGACTGTTAGCCAGGTGTTTTCCCCTCCTCATTTAAAAAATTTAAGTAAAACTTCCTTCTAGATTTTAGCAAGTGGTTTTATGTTGGTCTTAGCTTTAGGTGGTAAATGGGGTTTTTATATTTATGTCTTCCTAGGTACTTTAGAAGAAATTTAGGCAAGTTTCTATCAGGGCAGTTAGTCTGGTGCTGTTTAAAATCAGAAGTAGGGGCACCTGGGTGGCTCAGTCCATTGAACTTCCCACTCTTGATTTGGGCTCAGGTCATGATCCCAGGGTCATTGGATTGAGCCCTGTGTCGGGCTCCACTCAGCATGGAGACTGCTTAAAATTCTCTCTATCTCCCTCTGCCCCTCTCCCCAGATTGCACTCACTCTCTCTCTCAAAATAAAAATAAAATCAGAAGTTAAAAACAAACATTTTAGTTGATCCAAACTGCATATGAGTGAGCCAGTAATGTACTTGGCTGCTAAAAAAAACAAAAAAGAGGTACAGACCAAGGTTGGCAGTATTCTGATTGCACTCTCTCAGATGTAACTGGGAGTTTGGGGGTCCACTTATGGCCCCTATTATTAACAAAACTGCCAAAGAATATTTGGTAAATAAGAGCAAGTTCAAAGGTAAATAACTAGGATGCTGGATGTCATATCATGTTGATGGCATGGAGGTAGTTCACATTTAAAAAGAGATGGTGTGGGAAGGGAATGGGGGAGACCTAGTAACTGTGATAAAATATTCAAATGGTGGTCAGGGGAAAAGGGATTACATTTATTCTGGTTTTCTCCAAAGAGCAGAGAACAAAGATCACTTGGAGAAAGTTATAAAAAGGCTCCACATAGAGTTGACTGGTGATGGAGTGGGCACCTCATAAAGACGACCCTAAACTGCCTGGCTCTCTCTGGAAGGTCAAGAAGATCCTGGCTGATCACCCATCAAGGAAGCTGCGGGGAGAAATTCTGTGGGAAGTTGGGTGATCCTGTGACCCATATTTTAACGGTTTTGGAGTTTCGTCCTTGAGGTTTCTAACTTTCAGGCTGGGTGAGTGAGTGATTTGGATTCTCCTGCCAAGAAATCACCAAACTGTGAGAACTCAGCTGTTCTGAAGACTGGGCTCCATCTGGACAAACTGGCAAGTACCACTTTCTCCTGGGCTCTACCATTCCCAGAGAAGGCTACTTCAGAAGCAGACCACGACCAAGCTTCTCTGTCAGGGAAAGTGGAGAATGGGAGCAAACAGGTGGTTTATATGTCATCTCATGTAGTCCTCACCATGGCCCTGGGGGTTGCTTCCCAGACAAGGTACCCGAGATGAAAAGGGGCCAGATAACTTGCCAAGAACAAGAAGACATTCATCCATTGAGCCAGTGGAGGCCCAGAGTTTCTCGTAAGAGGGGTTCAGGGGCAACAGTTGAGTTGGAATGAGCATCTGGAATATTATCGTGAAGCTGCATTTACTTCATTTGCACTTTCTAATGACGCATTTCATCACACTGACATTGTTTTTTCAAAAACCTGTTTTTAAAGGTTTATTTATTTATTTTGAGAGAGAGTATGTGTCTGTGCAAGTGGGGGAGGGGCAGAGAGGGAGGGTGATAGAGAATCCCAAGCAGGCTCTTCACTGCCAGCATGGAGCCTGATGCGGGGCTCAAACTCACGAACTGTGAGGTCATGCCCTGAGCCAAAGTCAATGCTTAACCCCCCGAGCCACCCAGGTGCCCCCACATTTTACACTGTTGACATACATAATGCTATTTTTATCTTGTCTTGGAGTGACTTGTGGGGGCACATGAAGATGGGGTTAGAGCCCCTCCATCCCACCGTCAGGCCCTCCTTAGCATCATGTGGGGTGAATCAAGATTTGGGCTCTGGTCTGACTCCAAAGCTCACGCTGACCTCATGGTGAGCAGAAAAGCCTCTTTAAATGTTACTGGGGATTTGTTTTGTTCTGTTTTTGTACTTCATCTAAACGAATATAACTAAATAAGGCAGGAGAAAGCAGACTGCATGATTTAGCCTATTTTCCTGAAGACTCCCCAAACACAGAAAAGCTGGCCTGGAGGCTGGCCCGTCTACACTCCGGCTCTGTGTTGGCTCCGGCCCCTCTGCTGGCCCCTTCCTCTGACCTGCAGGTGCTGCCTCTTGTTACATGGGCAGGAGGATCCCCCACCTGCTGCTTCCCAGGGGGACGCTGCAGTCAGTCTGGGTCGAGGCTGGAACTCTTTTTTTCCTTTCCTCCTACAAACAAAAATGCCTCCCCTGTTTGTCCTATTGGGCTTGCAGTCCCAGATGTGTCAGGAGTTGGTTCCCGTAAAGCAGCCCAACCAACGGGCTCTTCCACCGCATTACATAATGGCAGGGTTCACGTCATTTTCCATTGGTTTTGGACTGTGATGCATAGTCCGTTGGGGATGTTCTGAAGTTCAGCCTCCTTCAGAGCCAGGAGAGAAAAGCCCAACAGCAAAACAAGTGGAAAGAAAGAGAATACTGGCCACGTGGCCTTGGGTCTCTTCGGAAATGCCTGCCGGTTTCTGTATTTTGTTTCTGGAAGGTTGTGAACGGTCTTCTTAATGCTAGGTCTTTTTTCGCTCATTCTCAATCCTCCTCCCCCGTCTTTGAAGATTTAACACTGCTCGCCACTTCTTTTCTGCTTGAGGCTACTTCTTCCCTTGATTTCGGTAAACCTGTACTTTTGGAATTTTGTTTTCCTACTCACTCCTCTTCTCTCCTTAGCTGAGCATTCTGCTTCTGTACCCCCTTTGCCTTGCCATTCACTTTCAACTTGACATTCCTTATTCCTTAGGGGGTCCCTGTGGTGGACCAATCTTCTGTAACAAATAGTCCCTCAAATTAGAATGGCCTCATTACGAAAGAAGTCTATTTCTTACTCACTTAAGAGTCCACAGTGGCTTGTCCTCTTGGCAGGGGGGCTTCCTCCACCTGGGGACCCAGGCCCCTCCTCTCTGTGGCTTCACCATCTCCCTAGACTCCAGGACCTCACTGTTACCTGCATCCAGTCAGCCAAAAGGGAAGAAAAGAATGGAGAAGGCACAACGGATTGAAAACTTTGGCCTGGAAGAGACACACTTCACTTCTGCTCCTTCTCCGTAGGGATAACTAGTCACGTGGCCCTTTTTAGATGCAAGGGGGACTGGAAAATATAGTTCATGGCTAGAAAGCCCCTTCCCCAGCAACAGGTCTATCCTATGGTAGGGAAAGTGATTGGGGTATATAATTGGCCATCTCTGCCGACAGCTCTGGAGTTTTCTCACTAGATCTCACTCTTGGTGACCTACTCATCCATTCTTGTAATTTCCTTTCTTACCTCAGCATTTATGACTCCTAAATCTCCACTTCTCCATCTTTCCCCATCCAAAGCTGGCTCTCTTTCTGGCCCTCCCCAGTTCTGTCAGCGGATCACCATTTTTCTGGCATCATCTATAATCCTTGCCTTTCCTCTGGGCCTTGATCCAGTGCCTCCCTGAGTCCTTGCTGATTCATCCCTTTTCCTGACTCCAGTATCCCACTTTTCTGATCTATTTAGAATGCTTTTGAAAGGCTAATCTTTCTAGAACACTTTTATTATGTCACTGCCAAGAAATTCTCTTTAAGAACCTATGATTCCTTGTTGCCACTTTAGAAATGAGAAACAGTTTTAAATAGTAACAGCCTATAAATAAGACAGCTTGTTAGGCAAAATAGTTATTTTTTAATCTGAAGGGCAAGTCAAGTTCAGTGTGATGAGGTGGAATAACCAACAGACAAGGCAGCAAGAAATTGGTTTTTTTGTTGTTGTTTTAATATACCCTTTTATCTATTTTATTTATTTTTGAGAGAGAGAGAGGCAGAGAGAGGTGGGAGACACAGAATCTGAAGTAGGCTCCATCCTCTGCACTATTAACACAGAGCCCAACACAGGCCTTCAACCCACAAACCATAAGATTATGATCTGAACTGTAGTCAGCCGTTTCATGGACTAAGCCACCCAGGCACCCCCAGAAATTGTGATTCTAGTTTACCCTCTACCTCTAACCAAATCTCTGAGCCTCAGTTTTCATTTTGTAAAATTAAGAAGGTAGCATTTTAACTGTTTGAAATCCATGTACAGATGACCTCTTTTGGTTCCTTCCAGCATTAGAATGAATGATTCTAAAAATACAACCTCCTCTGCCTAATTTTTTAAGACCCTCCGTGATTTGACTACTCTTTCTCCCGCCTAGTCATTCACACCTTCTTCAAGGCCTTCTCTATTCCATCACCTTGTTTTCTCTCCACATCTCAAATATGCTGAGTGTAGTCTAGCTCGTTGTGAGTGCCATGCTGCTTCCCCTGTCCGGGATCCTCTCCCCTGCTTTCTGCCCATCTAAGGCCCACCCATTCTCCAGGCACTGTTAGTAGCTAGCCTGGGCCATCTTGGAGGATTTGAGGCATTTAGAAGGACATTGTCACCCACCTGATTCAGCCACTTAGGAGTTTCATGACATCAGTTGCACATGTAAATTTCCCTTTTAAAATGCTGTCACTACATAATTCAGTCCTGTGATTGCTCCATGAGTTAGTTTTGTTTTCCCAGTTAACTGGCTGGCTGGTTAGATTAATTGATGATTGATTGATTGATTGATTGATTTCACCAGTCAACAAGCCTTGGCATAAGGTTGAGCCATGTGAAGTTGCTGATATTTGACCGCTTTTGACCTGCGAAGAAATGGCAATTTCCTATGTAAACCTAATAAAGTATTCTAAAAATATTTGTTATTCTTTCCACTCAACTTAGTCCAATCCTCTAAGGCAGGGGAAGCCAACATCTGAGAATAAGAGTCAAAATCCTTGTGGAGGTAATTGCTGCATTTTCTTTTACTGGTCATTTTCTATGCTGTGATTTGGGGGAAAGAGGAGTGGCACATTGTATCTCTCTCTGAGGTGGGCCTAGGCTTTCATCTGCATCAGACTGAAGGCCTGTGGTATTTGCAAGGACAGATTTTAGACCTTGGTCTTGGAAACTGGGCTCCCCGCCTTAACTTTCCACACAGCAGCTAGAGTCAATGAGTGAAGACTTTAGGAATCCAGGTCCTTTTCTTCCTTTCTTTTTGTCCCTATTTGGTCCTCATCAGAAATTAATAACTATCACTGTGCATCACATGAAGGGTTTTGGTGAGATAGCATGAGTTTTAGAATCAAGCAGACCTGTTTCAAAATCCTATCTGCCACTAACTAGATATATAAACAAGTTATTAATTTCTTGAATCCTCAATTTTGTTATCTGGAAAAGGGGGATAAAAATGGTTAACCAGCAGAGACATACCTTTTCTGTTAAGAGCCCCTTCAGGTGTTTTATCTAAAATACTTGTCCTTTCTGGGACAACTGGGTGGCTCAGTCGGTTAAGTGTCTGACTTCAGCTCAGGTCATGATCTCGTGGTTTGTGAGTTCGGGCCCCACATTGGGCTCTGTGCTGACAGCTCAGAGCCTGGAGTCTGCTTTGGATTCTGTGTCTTCCTCTCTCTCTGCCCCTCCCCAACTTGTGCTCTGTCTTTCTCTCTCTTTCTCTCTCAAAAATAAATTAAAAAATGTAAAAAAAAAAATTTTTTTTTTAAATACTTGCCCTTCCTACTGTAGTAGTCCAAGGCTAGTGTCTCATTCAAGACCTGGGCTCTTTCCTTTCCTCTAATCTATATATTGATACTCATACTTCCCACCTTCAATTCTTCCTGAGCTCCTGCTGCACAAAAATACTAAAACAGGATTTCAATGTAACATTATTTTAAATATGGTTTGCTTATTACACGGATCAAGTCAAGTCCTAGAAGTATACTAGGAAAAGCCACTTACCATCCCACATCAGCAGGGAGGGCCTGGCTTGTGGGTACAGATGACAATTATTCAGTAAAAACATTTACGTTATTGTTATCTCATAAACAAAGCATGGAAGCTATTCTTCCTGTACTAGAGATAGGGAAACTGAGGAGCAGAGGTGTGGCTTGTCTGAGCTTCTGTGGGTTGAGTTTGGGTGTCTCCTGAATGCCGGTTTGGGATGCTGACAGCAGGCCATCCTCTCCCCATTGTGCGTGGCCTTGAGACTCCCTGGGCATCGTGGCCCTCCCCCTAACTCCCTCACACCATCACTTGCCCTGGCAGGGGAACACTACCAAGTTGTGCTTTCGCGCAGAGGAGGGGAGGCTATGATTTATTGTTCAGTCACTCCTTCATTCATCCTGATTTTTTTGCTCTTTAGCAGAGCCAGAAAGTAGGGCAAGTCCAGGGTGGCACTGGAGTCCCTTAAGCTTCTGGGATTCTCTTGTGGGCTCCGGAGCTGGGGATCCCAGAAAGTCTAAAGCTTTTCTACCATTCGCCGGCAACTGGCACCTAGTCCTGATGACATGGGCTTCTCCCAGGTCCCCCAGATGCTTAGGGTGGGTCCAACTCACACTGAAAAGGATCCAGCGGGTTCCCAGTCTGGTCCACACCCATAATTCCTGGAGTCCAGTGACTCAGGGTTTCATAAGATACCTCTGTGCTAACTCACCCTCCCCATCTGAGGAAAGGGTGTTGCCCATTAACGGTTGTGTCACCTGTGGGCTGGGAAGAAGTTCTAGACCTTTGCACCCCAGCTTTCACTTAAATCCTGGGGTTCACAATGCAAGCTGGTATTCAGCTACCCCATTTCCAGCCAGAGAAGAGTGACATTGTCACAATCCGTGACGACTCCTTAGTGGCTTGCGGTGTCCTTGACCACCCTCTCTCCTTAGCCAGTTTTAAATTTATTAACTAGAGGAGGGGCACCTGGCTGGCTCAATGGGTGGAAAATGTGGCTCTTGATCTTTGGGTTGTGAGTTCGAGCCCCACATTGGGTGGGAGATTACTTTAAAATAAAATCTTTAAAAAATAAATACATTTATTAACTAAAGGAGAGAAGTGTAAATTGTCTACATGGAATCTGAGGTAAAGAAGGGTGTCTACACAGCCTGGAGACCAACCTGCAGGAGACTGTGGACTTGGCTCTCAGTCACACACTGTAGGTGTGCGCACAGCTACCCTCAGTCTGAGGTTCTTTCTGGTGTCAGTCCCTTGTGCTCTGATCCAATCGAGCTCTGGACCTTTAAGCTGAGTAGCTGAGTTCTGTTCCAGCCCACCAGTGACACAGTCCCTGAATGTGAAACAACATGCCCTGGGGGTGATTTAGCACAGAGGAATCTTCCAAAGCCCTGAGTCAAAAGTCTGCTCAATGCCTCAGCCACAGGCATCTCAGAAGACTTGCCTCTAGCTTCAGCTGAGAACACACCGTGTACACGGAGGACAAGAGTATTGCCCAGACACGGGGGACACGCTGTTCAGAAGACACACTGACATTAACGGGCATTCCCTGCTGGAATTTGTCAAGTGGAAGAGTGAATGCTGAGTGTGGGCAAAACCCTTACAGTTTGATGATTTCCAAAGTTATCGTTACTTATATATTTATATATATCTTTATATGTATATAAACAAGATGCTGCTTGTTCTGAGGTGGAATCTGCAGGGCACAGATTTGGGAAACACAGCTTTTAAGCAGCATTTCATCTTTCATGTCTATGTGCCTACCTTTGGCCCACCATATATGTTTACGGCTATATTTTTATTCTATTAATAAATCACAAGTTAGCGTGAAATGTCCATTTACAGGAGAATGATTAGGTAAATTGCTATATGATGGGATAATCTGTATCCATTAAAAATTAGACTAATGGCATGGAGAAGTACTTATGATATCTTGCTAAGTAAAAAAGAAAAAAGACTATTATATGAACTGAATTTTGAACCCCTTCCCACACAAAACCAACTAAAAGCAATGTATTACATACATCTATTTTTATACATTGAAAAATAATTCACCTGATATATACCAAGATTTATGTAGTTATTTTTCATGTTTTTCTATGGTGGTTATGTATTAATTTTATCACTTAAAATGTTACTGCTTTTTAAAAGGGACACTTAGAAATTGTTTATTTTGGAAACTTAGGGGGAAGACTCTGGACCTCCCACCAACATTCGCAAACTGTGCACTGAAGTCAAGTGCTGATGACGTGAGTTGAGTCCAGGGAACACAGGCCAAGGTTTGCTGGTCACAGCTGCAACTTTGCCCTTCATATCCCTGAGCTGATTCGTCCCCAAATCAACCAATAAAGTAAAACCATACACTTTGTTCATAAGGGCAGCATAACTCACATTCTTAACCCGAGCTGTGGAGCATACAGGCCTGTGAGGGGCTGTTTCTCTGCTTTGCTGCCCCTCTTTCCCTGGAGCCAGTCCACATTCAAGGATAGGCAGGCAGCACCTGCTGGTGGGGCGGGGGGGGGGGGGGGGTCACATACATCTGCTGGTGGCTTAGGTCTGCTTGCCCACATTAGTTTGCTTAGAGACAAAAGATCCTGTTTATCCTTACGCAAACACCTTAACCAAATCAACCCCCAGGGTGAGCTGGAAGGGTAAGAGGGGTCACAAGATGGCGGCATTCAGCCTGAAAGGTATGGAAAAGGTTGGATGGCAAGGTGCCTCGGGCGGGGTGCAGTATGTAGAGTTCCTGCCGGCTCTGTTCATGGTGTCCCAGGTATCTCTCTCATCGGCTTAAAGCTCTTCTGATCCATTGCCCAGATGCTGGTTATAGTAAAAATCCCTCTCCTTTGCTCTCTTAAAGGGACAAATCATAAGGCCCAATCCCTTTTGGATGTCTTAGTCTCTGAAGGATTTGACCCTTTGGGTGATTTATGGAATTTGACTTTTGAGGGTCTAGAGGGCCCATGAGTGGTGCAGGTGCTAAGTAAGGATAGCAAAAACAACAAAAGATGCCACTTGTTCATTCATTCATTTGTTCATCTAATGCATATTGAGTGTCTACTATGTGCTCTTGGGTGACAGCTGGGAACATGACATCCCGCTTTCATGGAGCTGGCATTCCAGGTTGGTGGGAGAGAGATGATAAGTAGGCCAATAATAAATTACAGTGGAAGCTATAATAATGAAACTATAACATCAAGATGTGATAGAGAATACCTGGGGATGAGGGTGCATGGTTCTTGCAGAACACCTGCAATGTCCGTAGGGGCCCCTAGGGGAGAAAGGGAAATGATTCTCAGTAAAGTACAAAGGTGCCCTTTTGCTGTGTATATGTATATGTGATCATGTACTGGGGCTCTCCCCTTTAACCTAAGTTTTCCTCCTCAGATTTGTCTCACTTAATGGTAAGAAGGACTCCTGGAGTCATTTTACATGTGGGTCTTTCCGAGAATGGAAGGAGGTCAAAGAAGCATTGGGGTTCCATGTAGATGGAGAAGAAAATAGGGATCTGGCATGGTATCTCCTACACCCCCTTTCCCCTGCCTCAGAGTCCAGCTTGAGGAACCCCTGTCTGACCTTTCTGGAGAGAGGCTACAGACTAAAGCAGGAGAACCTTCTATCGCTGAGGACTCCGAGAGACACAGGGCCATGGCAGTTCTGACTGTGCATGTTGTATGTTGTGTGTCCAATATAATACATGCTCATCCATGCTAATTATTGTACTACTATTTTAATGACCAAATATGAGACAGAATTAGGGAGGGGAACATTCCATACAAATGTACCGAGTGTGGAAGTTCCTGGGCATCTGAAAGGCCTGAAGCTCTGGGAGGATCCAGGGCCCGCCCACTCTATGCAGACATCAGCCTTCTTATGGGAGAGCCACCCTAAGAAGCCAGGACAGCAGCCAGGCGCCAGACAGGGACCTTACCAGAAGGTAGGAAGAGGGAGAGAAGAAGCTGTAGGAGGAAAGGCAGAGAGGAGCTTCCTTTTCCTTTCAGTCCTTCCTATTCAGAGAGTGAAGGCAGAGAGTGTTGGTAGAACGTGTACATAGCAAGATGGGAAATAAAACAATTGCATTAGTTTTGTGCAGTTCTTACTGCTTGGTAAGAAGGAAATACATACAAGCTATGGAATATAAACTACAAAATTTTAGTGATTCTACATGAATTAAATGCTCTTATATTTGTGTGTAAAACAGGTATTGCACAATATAGAGATGAGTGGTAAAATTCATGCTAATAATCTAAAACGTTAATTTTTCTTTATTTAGAACACTATATAGCAAATAGAAAACACCACGGCAAATAAAGACCACAGATGAAATGAAAACAGTTTTATATTTTAGTACTTTTGAAATATTTTATTTATTTATTTATTTACTGAATAATCTCTGCACCCTCTGCGGGGCTCGAACTCACAACTCCAAGATCAAGAATTGCACGTTTTGACTGAGCCAGCCAGGTGCCCCGGTATATTTTAGTATTTTTAAAGGCACTTTTTCCCTCTGCGTTTTAAATAAGGAACTCCACATTTTCATTTTGCACGAAGGCCCACAAATTATGTAAGTGGCCCTGGCAGGAAGTCTGTGTACATAGCTTCTACCATCCTTGGACCCCAGGAGTATCTTGGGACCCTTCCTCACCTCCACCCCCAGGAGAAAGAGATGCCTGGACCATTGATAGAACAACTCTGCAGTCGGGCCATGTTGTCAGAGGGAGCCTCAGTGGGACAAACAGCCTCCTCTTTGATTTATCTTTCCTTTCGTCAAGAATGTTAAAGTCTAGGGGCACCTGGGTGGCTCAGTTAAGTGGCCGACTCTTGATTTCAGTTCAGGACTTGATCTCGCATTTCGTGGGATCGCTCCCAAATCAGGCTCTGTGCTGGTGGTGGGGAGCCTGCTTGGGACTGTCTCTCTCTCCCAAAATAAAGAAATAAACATAAAACAAGAAGAAATGTAAAGTCTAGAGGGCTAAGATGAAGTCAGCCAGACTTTCAGTAAGGCTGCAGATTTGCCTGTAGCCTGGAAAAAATACTGTCTCCTCCTACCTCATCTGAAACCAATTTGAGGGCTTGTGGCTAAAGACCATATCAGGAGTATAATTTTATCCCCCTGTGTGTGTTTGTATGTATATGTATCTGTGAATCTCCTTCAGGGCTTATCTTCATAGTTAAGGCTCAAAGATTTGAGGTTCCTGGTTGGGACCCTCAGACTAACACCTCAGTGTGAACAAGTGCAGAGTCAGCTCTCAGAATCCAGTCGCAGGCATTTCCCTCCTGGGAGTCTGCGCCAGGGCTTCGGAGAGAGCGGTGAGGACTGAGGAAATGGTGAGTGGCTCTGGGAGGCAGCACAGGAGGATGGCCCTGAGAGGGGGAGCGCCTTCCTCCCCCACTGCAGGCAGGCAGCGGATGTGGGGACGGGAGGAGCCCTACTGCTAACAAGTGAGTGAGGACAGGGGAATCAATCACCGGGGCCAGCTGGGTGACACCACGGCAGGCCTCCTGTCAACGGGCTGGCCTCTCTCCTACCTGGGCTGGGCAGGGGGGAGTCTGGAGGGTCCTAAGCCAGCAAGACTTGTGCCAAGGCAGGCCCTTTCCAAGGCTGCAAACTGCTCCCCTGGGGCTTTGAGCACACTGGTGGTTTTTTATGCCGATTTGCCTATGTCCAAAGAATCCACCAGAGTAAACAAAACCCTTACAAATGACTGAGCTCCTCACAGAGAAAGGGGCAGGATTGCAGGCTTGTCTTTCTATGGCACCATTTTTGGTCAATGGGAAATGAAGGAATATTATTAGGAACGTTCGTTCATTCATTAATTCAATGTTTATTATCTGCCTACTTTGTAAAAGAAGAGGCTATTCCGGGAGATGGCTACTCCAGAAGAGGATATTCCAGGAGAGACTGAGAGAAGAAAACCCAGGGCTGTGTTTGGAGGTGGAAAAGTTCAGCCAGCATTTAGAGAAAACGGATAGTATAAATAATCAGAAAAGATAAGGGGTTCTGGAGTTTGGACTTTATTTTAATTCCTTGGGCAAATGGGAACCATGAAAAGTTTTTTGTTGGTATCATTGTTTTTGAGGTATGATATACATGCAGTAAAATTCATCCTTTTTTAGCATTCAGATGTTTGCAAGTTCCTATAGTTGTGTAAATACCACCATGACCAAGCTACGGAACATTCCCATCATGCCACAAAATTTTCTTGTCTCTTATTGCAGAAAACCCTTCCCCCACACTAGCCCCTTGTAACCACTGATCTGTTGTCTGTCTCTATAGTTTTGCCTTTTCCAGTGTCCTATACATGGAATCATATAGCAAGTCACTTCTTGATTCCGACTTCTCTTACTTAGAATACCACATGTGAGATTCATGCAGGTTTTTGTATGCAGTTAGTCTGTTCCCTTTTTTGTTCGCCACTGTTCTGTTGTGTGGTTGTGTCACAAGTTGGTTCATCCATTTATCAGTTGAAGGACTTTTGGGTTATTTCCAGTTTTTGGTGATTATGCATAAACTCACTGACAACATTCATGCACGGGTTTTTGTGTGACCATTAGTTTTCAATTTATCTGGGCAAATATCTAAGCATGTAAGAGTAAGATTGCTAGGTCAAATCAGTGTTTATTAAGTGTATATTTCACTTTAAAAGAAAACCTTGCCAAACTGTTTTCCAAAGTAACTGTGATGTTTTGCCTTCCCCCCAGCAGTATATGAGGATTCCAGTTATTGCAAATCCTCACCAGCTCTTGGTATTGTATTTTTACTTTTAACCATTCTAATGGATATGCAATAGATGTGTAATAGGTTGTGGTTTTAAAGTGCATTTCCCTAATGACTAATGCTGTTGAGCATCTTCTCATGGGTTCATTTGCCATTCGTATTTGTGTTCAGGTGAAAGATCTGCTCAAATCCATTCAAGCGACATGATCATAGTTATGCTTTAGGAAAATCATTCTGGCAGCAGGGCACAGCCCTGAAAACGTTGAATCAGGACCAGCAGCACCTGCATCTCTCAGGAACTTTTCAGAAATGCAGCACCTTGGCCTCATTCCAACATGATCTCCAGTGGTTAGAATGCATGTTAAACTTTGAGAAACACTCCTGTACAGGAATAATTGGAGGAGAGGAAAAAAATGTAGGGATTCATTGTTGCCATTCAGAGAACTCAGGGAGGCCGAGTGGTCAGAAGGCCAAGCAGCTAAGAATCTCCCCGTTTCCTCTGACCCCCTCTGGAAACCTGGCTCATAGTTTGAGTTCCTGGGTTCCACTGCTGGGTGAAGGCCCATGTGGTAGCAAAGAGGGCCTTCAGAAGAAACCATTGCCTGGAACAACAGATACACCTGTTTAGGCCTCCAGTAATGGCCTATGGGACCAGAGTATAGGGAGACCTGTCAGTAAGGTGGAACAGGATAGGATTCTGAGGATGCCTGGGTGACTCAGTCAGTTAAATGTCCAACTCTTGATTTCGGCTCAAGTCATGATCTCACAGTTCATGAGATCAAGCTCCACATCAGGCTCCATGCTGACAGTGCAGAACCTGCTTGGGATTCTCTCTCTCCCTCTCTCTCTCTGCCCCTCCCCTGCTCATACTCTCTTTCTCTCTCATAATCGATAAATAAACATTTAAAAAAATGATAGGATTCCATTTAATCAATTCCTCCAGCCAAGACTGAGATTGTCTCTGTGTTGGCGTATGGATAAGACTCTGCCTAATCCTCAGATGTACCTCAGATGAAAGTTCATGGTCTACATGAGGAGACAGACACAATTACCATTCAGTATGATGAGTATCATAGCAGAGAGATATATAGAAAGTGCTGTGAAGCCACCCTCAGCACAGGCCTGTGAGGTGGGGACTGTTATAAGCCCCATTTTGTGGAAAAGGCTCCATGGGTAGTCATAGAGGGGTTCAGGAACTCCCCTAGGTCTCACGGCTTGATTCCCACTGGTCTGGCTCCAGAGTTTGTGATCTTAACTGACCATGCACTATGAGCCGGGGGCTGTCCAAGAGAACCCTGAGGTGAACTATTGCAGAATCAGTGTCCCTGGCCCAAGCAGCTCCCTGTCCTTGTCCCAGCCCCAACTTGGCCCAGAGGGACTGAAGACATAGAACAGATGCTTAGATAAATCCTTCTAGCTGCCTGTGGAAGACTTGGGCATAGGCTGAAGGCACCAGGCTTTCCTGTTTGCTGTTGAGCTGCCCTTGGTCAAGGCTCCATGGTCATCCTCTGCTCAGGCCACTGCCTTTCATTGCAGGCAAAGCTGGACAGTATCAGAAGTTTGGCCCTCCTTAGATCCCACATAACTGTGGATTTCTCCTCTATGTAAAGAGATGAAGCCAAAGACAGGGTTTTTCTATTTCTTAGCCTCCCTTGACAGCACGGAGTCCTGAACATTGTAAAGATTTCCAAAAAGGTAAATATCACACAGCATGGCCAAGGATGCAGTCTTCTAGGTTTCTGTGCAATTGGCCTTGGGTGGGTGGTCTGATGAGGCCTTTTATCACCTTAGTCTTCTGATGCCCCTCTACTGTGCCCACAGCAGTGGGGCTCCTCCACCCCTCTGGGTACAGCCTTTGGAAGCCCCTGAAGGAGGGCCACATGGAACTGGGCGGGGGGAGGGGGTGAGAGCTGACTCCAGAGAGGTGGTCAGGGTGGGATCCCAGAGGGTCTTGACTGCAGAGGAACCCAGTTTGTGTTCTGAGGGCAACAGTGAGCCAGTGATGGACTTGAAGCAGGGAAACAAGGATTTGATGGGTGTTTTAGAAACTCCTTTCACAGCTGTGTGGAAGATAAGCTCCTTGAGAATATAAAACGTTGGCTTATTTTTTCTTAAATATACCATATTTTCCAAGTTAAGCCTAAATCACTGACTTTGCTTTTCTCTATGCATTTTTATTTGATCTCTTTAAAAGTTTAAGGGAAACTTTTATTATCTTAAGCCCCTGATGATGCCCTAATTCTGTCCTCTCCCCACCATGTGAAACAAGGCGCAGTGAAAGAAAGCAGCCTTTTCAAACTTGTGCAGTGGGTTTTGGCAAAACCAGGAAGGATTTGACACGGTCTGGATTCTCAGAATTGTGCTCTAATGAGATCCTATGGCCATCCACCCCCACCAACAAGTTCACACTCACCTCCTAAGAAGTTACTTTGGACAGAGAAAAAGGAAGAGCACACCCGAGCTTTGGAAACTTGGCTCTGAGTCCATTACACATTTGCAGGCCACTGCCTCAGTTTCCTTCTGCGTCACTGGGCTTCTGTTGTTAATGTTTCTCGGGGAGTTTCCTGCCAGTTCCTTCACTGTATTATAAATGTAAACACAGTACCAAAGTTGGCCTTTAGCCCAGTATGGCTCCTTAGGAAATGTAAGTGGTAAACAAATGTTGAACAGAGAAGTCAATGCTGACTGCCTTCTTTTCTAATATTGCCAACATACCTCTCTCTTTACCATGAAAATTGGCCTCAGCCCCATGAGTCTAGCAGCAGCGTCATAAATGGGCTCAGAGCTGCGATGCTGCTTTGAGGTCCACCCACTGCTCTCTGTCTCCGGAACACACCCGACAGGAAGGATCTGTACGTAAAGGCTGTTCATGAGGCTGCATTTATAGCGTACCATGGATTTCATGCAAATGCTTCCACAGCTTGAAGTGGAAAATGGTATACCATCCATCACTTTCACTAAGTGATCCCCAACTCTTACCTGTGCTGTTCCTGAAGGCAACATAAATGCTCCGCTGTCCTTTATACAAAAGCCTTCCAAATTGTACAGTGACAAACACGTGTGCTTCTGAACAGTACTGTACAGGATATACAAAATACCGTACAGAACTTTGCTTCCAGTCCGTACCTCATTCATACTCAAGGAATACCCTTGAGTCCTCGGAGGAAAAAAACCAAACAGGTGAAAACTATTAGGGTACATAAGTAAACAAAGTTTGAGCTTTTTAAACAGGACGTTGTTGGGCTCAAATTGGACTTTGGGTTAATGGGACGAGCCATGCCTTTAACCACAACCCAGGCTTCCAAAGAGAAGTAAGGCAGGCTTGAAAGGAATCTAGCTTCAGGCAAGTTAGGAGTAAAGAAGAGAGAGAAAGAAAGAAAGAAAGAAAGAAAGAAAGAAAGAAAGAAAGAAAGAAAGGAAGGAAGGAAGGAAGGAAGGAAGGAAGGAAGGAAGGAAGGAAGGAAGGAAGGAAGGAAGGAAGGAAGGAAGGAAGAAAGAAAGAAAGAAAGAAAGAAAGAAAGAAAGAAAGAAGAGAGGGAGGAAGGAAGGAAGAGAAAGAAAGAAATCTGTCCTTTTTGAGCAAGAACTGGTAAGATATTCTCAGTTAGCGTAATAAAAGTGAGTTTAAACCTATCTCAGACTTATAAAACATCCTCCCAGAAAGCAGAGATGGGAGTGGGGAAAAGTTGGGGAGGTCACTTGATTTTCCCTCAGAGACCGAAGCATGGTCCCAACAGGATACAGTGTTCCCTAGATCTGAATAAAGCCCTGAGCAACACACCCTCTTTCATGGTGACACCATCTGGCCCCTGTTCTCAATGCTCAGTATCCTCATTTTCTGTAAATGACGCACTAACCTGCAACAAGGCAGAGTTTCCAAGAGGACTCACATTCAGCTCAGTCCTTGATGGGAACGGGTAGCAAATGGTGAGCACAGCTGGCAAAACTCCAGGTGGGAGAAACACCCTCCTGGAGGGTGAAGTCTAATGTGTCCCATCCACACTGTACTATAAGTTTCTCCTCTATCTTGATTTTTAAAAACTTCGGAGGCCATGTTTATATTTCCAACCTGTCACTTAGGCGTTTTGTTTCACTATTGGATATATTTCTATCACTGAATGATAGTTTTGTAGCCTCATTTTAATTTTTCCATTTTACCCCAAGCCTCCCTCCCCAGGCCAGATGGGGACCCCAAAACATGATTACCATCAGTTACTATCCCAGGGAATGCAGGAAAAGCTTAGAATAATATCCCCTAGGATCACTTTCTGGAATCAGCATTTAACAGCAAGCCTGAATATTTCTTCCTCTTGCCACAAGAATAAAATACTTCACTGGAGTAATCATGTTGCTGATGAAACCAAGAAGAGTGCACAGAGGCAAATGTCCCCCATAAATCTGACAGCTGGAGAAATGAGAAGAGCTTCCCTAAAAAGGGAGGAGGCTAAAGGGAATTGTGTTATCATGTTGAGCCATGTTTACGATACTCAAGTTTAGGGTAAACACAATGATCAGGCTTGCTAACCTTGTTTTTAAATGTATTTGAAAAGTCAAATAAAGCAAAACTAAAAATTTATAGAGGGCTGGAAGAGTGGCGTTTTTTTGAAAGTGGGGAAGGCTTTAAAAGCTTTAAAGCCTTTGCCCAAATTTCCATTACTGGTTAGCATTTATTATTAAAATGTGAAACTGATGTTTGAAAAGCTCCATATAAGTTTAGACCAGGCTTGATTCAGACAATGTCTTTACCAACTTTCCCCCTACATTATAACTACCTGTTCTTTTTTTCCTCCTTTTTATCCTTGTATCATAGGCATTTCCCCATGTTATAGACTTCGTAATTATCCTTTAATGTATATGTTAATATTCCCAACCACTAAATGCACAATACATTTGTTATTCTCCTTTTGGTTGCTTCTAATTTCTCACTATTATAAATGCTGCTGCAATGAGCATTTTGGGGACTTTGGCTTGTATTTCTAAAGGTAGAAATAATGGATAAAATAGTATGTACATCTATATGCGTCTGGATATTGTTTGCTATTTGTTTTTCAAGAAGATTGTACATAGTCACCCAGTCATTAGCAATGAATTAGAAAGTTGTTCTCACCAGCTTTGGGTATTAATATGTAAAATTTTCTCGTTAACAGCAAAATAACTTACCTCGAACCTTTAAAATTTTTAGGAATGCAAACATGGCCATCTCTGTCTCTGCTTTCTTAAACTGCTTTCTGCTTGGAAAGTTGTTCCCTTCCCCCTTCCAGAGACTTTGGATTTGCAAATGTGGGGAGAGCAGATTCTCCCCACAGGGTTTAAGCCACACCTCAGAACAATTACATCAAAACATCTGGAAGTGGGTCCTGGGCCCCAGGTGTTTTCCATGTGCATCCAAACCTACCATTGGGATAGAAGGTGGGGTTCAAAGTCTGCTTTGAAAGGGCCAAATAAGACAAGGGATATTGGGGATATAGAGGCAACAGTTTCCCTTTCACGAAGTTTGATGAAAGGCAAAGAGATAACAAAAGTAGCTTGAAGAGGCAGCAGTATCAAAGAAAGGTGCTTTTAAGAAGGAATAGGTGAGCTGCATATGTCTGAAGGCAGAGGGAAGGATTCCATGGAAAGGGAGAGAATGATGTGAGAAACTGAGAGAAAGAAAGATGAAGAAAGCAGGAATGAGGGGAAGGAGTTGGCCCAGGAGGAGGAGTAGTATGGGTTAAGGGAAAATCATTCTTGCTTAAAGAGATGTGAAGGAGAGAGTACGGGGAGGGGGGAAATGCAAGGACATTTTGAGGTGTGGGAGTGTGCATCAGCTGGCCCCGATCTTTTCAGAGGAGCAAGAAACTCCTGGGAGTGGGGTCAGGGCAGTGGAAACCATTGTGGTCAACCACTGTGAAGAAAGGGAAAAAAGGAAATAGAGTGTACTAGATGCAGGAGATTCAGTCAACTGGTCAACAACACTCCTGATGAAAGTCCCTATTGAGAAGGGACAACAAACTAATGACTAAAATTAGGGTTGGAGATTATTAGCTGTTATTTATCCACTTTATCCTTGCAAGTTTGTGCTTGTGAGCTGGCTTTATACATAATATCAGCCAGGGTTCAATCAGGAAAGCCAAGCCACTATGCAGGACATAGAATGACATTTTTAAAAATGTGGGTTAGAACTGAAGCAATGGTGGGATGTGATGGAGGTCTTCCTAAGACTGTTGCCTCTGCAGGTGGCATTGGGATTATAGGTCAGCAGAGACTGAAAGCAGGATGTGCAGTGAGGGAGAGCAAAGACAAACTGGAACTCATGAGGGCAATTAGTCCCCACGTTTGTGTGACTGTCTCCACCTTGGATGTGGGTGACCTGCAGAAGTAGCTGGTTTTGTCAAAGTTGCACATGTACCCGGTCCAGGACCTGGAGGAGCCGAGCCCCACAGCCAACAAGGTAGACCAACAGAGGCCCCACAACAGTTGTGAGCTGCCACGGTGCCTGGGACCTACACAGAAATGGCTGCCTCATTTTTGCCTGGAACCGTGGGGTGGGAGGTGGGAGGTGGGGGTGGGGGTTATAGGGAATTCTGGGAAAGTGGGCTTCAGTGTGCTGACACCTAACGTCGCCTCACACACACACACACACACACACACACACACACACACACACACACACACACAGTCTCTATCTACATAGTGTTTGAAAGTACTCCACAGACTGAGGCAGGAATCGGAGACACGAAGTTGACTGCAAGCACCATTTGAGTTTTAAAAGAGCAGAAACGCCAGCCCCGAGGTTACAACGTGGACCCAAAGTCACATCTAGCGTTTCGACTGGAATGGTGACATTTAAAACTTTATTTCCTGGTCCTACCCATGAGCGAGAATGGAGACGCCCTCTCCTGGCTGGCGGCGGAGTGCCAAGGAAACTCCTCGCACGAATGTTTTGTGTCATTGCAGCAAGAAGCGTGGGGCCAAAGGCATCCCCGGCGTTTTTAGACATGTGGCCTTAAGGGAGCTTTTCTCCTCTCAGCACACCTTTGGAGCACACGTGGCGGTGCGGAGTGGGAATGGGAACACCGACCCTTCCCGAACAGGGCTGGGCGGGAGCAGCTAACTCTCGTGGGGCATTTCCGCGGTGAATCTGAAGACGCCGCAACGTCCCAGATTCTCATAACGCTGCTCACATATTTGTCGTCCAACGAAGCATGGCTGAAATAACACAACCACCTTGTTACAGGTTTGGGGAATGCAGAGTCAGCTAGCCTCCTGGCCCCGTGGCTTCCATTCCCCTCCGCGGAGGTGGCCAGCTGAGGAGCCAGGCCCTCTCGGTCTGAGGGATGGTGACCACGTCTGCTCTGGCCTGTGCCCTGCCTGCTTCCTCTATCACGGGGAATCAACAAGAGAGAAATTAGCCAGCCAGCTCTTCCTTCCTGTAGTTCAGCCTAGGTAGCCACGTGCAATGCCTCAGAGAGGCTTCTGTGTTAGACTCGGATGGCATTTACTTTTATTCAGCAGGTGCAACCAAGCTAAACTGGAAAGCAGAGCCATTTAATGGGACCTGGGTTGGAAGCATTTTGGAAAATGTTCTTGGAACCATGAAAGCCTGGCTTCCCAAAGCTTTGCTCTATCTTTCCCTTTTCTTTCCTCCTCCTTGGTTTTCTCTTCCTTCTTCCCTTTTCTCTTTGTCCTTCATTCTCATTCAGAAATGCATAACCAGCCACGGGAGGGTTTACTGGGCCCAGGCCTGTGATGGGACTGGGGATACTGAGAAGATACAGCCTTCTTCCTCAAGGGACAGATTAATAAGCACCACATTGCCCTGGCGGGGCAGGCACAGGGGTTGGACGGGTGTCAGGTGAGCTGAGCCTTGAAAGAGAAAACACAGTTACCTGGTGGTCTCCTTTGTTTTTAGTTCTCATTTCTCTGCCCAAATGTCCTCTTTTTGTGCCCTTTGCCACCATTAGACTGAAGAAAGAGAGCCTGACAGCTGATAGTCAACTTTGAAGGCACACTTCTTATGTGCATCTCTGGGCCCCATATCCTGGGTAAAGAAAGCATTCTCAAATACCAAACTCTCCAACTCCCTGACTCCCCAGAGGCACTCAAAGCAAAGTTCCAGACACCTAATCATTGGCCCACTTTTAATTAAGGCCTCTCAGCTGTGCCGGCCTGTTAAAATTTCTGCAATTCTCTTAAAATACAAACATACTTCACTTTCAAGGCTCTTCCCTGTTATTCACAGTTTCTGGGCTGCTTGTGCTAGATTTTGTTGTTGCCTTTACTTTCTCTCCTGGCCTATCCATACCAAAGCTGATTAGGTGGCCAGAAGCTTAAACAGAATTTGGCTCCCAGGCTGAGAGGTGGATTTATCATCCACCCCGTCCCCTGGTATCACACCTGTCCTCCCAGACACACCCTCTGGTACCCGGCCCAACTGTAACCTGAAGGTGCTGATCGCCAGGGGATGGGAATCAGCCGTTAAGGGAGGGGCTTGCGAATGCTCACGTGGTAGCACCAGACCTACAAGAAGAGACTGAGCAAAGTTCGAGATTGCTCCAAGGCTGGAAGTGAAAGTTAATAAACAGGTAAGGCTTTGAAACGAGGTACCAAGAGAGGCAGACTTTCTGTAGCTTCTTTACGAGCAGCATGTCACTTATCTGCGCTGCCTTTGGGGTGCTGCAGCTAGAAATCCGAGGGTCTTGGAGGCTGCTGTCGGGCTGATAACCCTGAATGCTGCCCTTCTGTTATATGGTAAATCTGAAAGTTGGGAGGTGGGGGTGGTGTCCTTGGACCAGCAGCATCTTTGCCGCCTGGGAGCTTGTTAGAAATGCTGGCTCTCTGGCTCCACGCCTGATCTACGGAAACAGACTTCATTTTAACAAGATCCCCAGGTGATCTGCATGCATATGACCATTTGTTACAGAGCTTTATGGCTAATAAAGCCCTGTCACATACATGAAATCCTCATCTGAGGAAGGCAGAGGAAACTGCGGATTTGAGGTGAGTGATTCATCTTTAGGTCACACAGCTGGAACTAGACATTTCTTACCTTCTACTGGTTTGGAGCTCTTTCTGCTGTATCTTTTGGCATCCTGGCGACAATCAAGAAAGAATCATGGTTCACAGGGTCCTTATGCTGAGCTCTCCCCTCATGCCATCAGCGCTCTATGTGACTTGTTAATCTCACTGGACTTAGGAGGTGGGGCTTTTATTTTTCTCATTTGTTTTTCCACTAGTTAAGTGGCGGAGCACCAGAAGCAACTAGTGCATTCCAGACTGTTTGAGTTACCCACCTGAGAGTTGGGTTTTGGATTTCCCAGTAGTGACGGGGAAGCAGCAAGGAACAAGGGGATGACACATACATGGGTGTGACACTGGATAAGTCACCTCACCATCCTGCCCTTAGCCTGCTGGCCAACCCCAGCCCAATCTGCTGTGTGGCACCTTGGGAAAATTTCCAATACAGCTGTCCTACAAAAGTTCCTGAGACTGAGTTAAAAACCCTCCTTGCAGCTACATTACAGCCTTCCAATTTCAGCTGGCAAAAGGGTACCTTTCAAGAAGGGAAGGTGGTTGAGCCTGGAGTATTTCCTACAAACCCCACACCACAGACTGAGTTTACTGCCAGTGAATCAGGAACATATGGCACTCAACAAGCTTCCCTCTGAACGCACACTGTTTAATAACCTAGGGAATCGCTGTTTCTCAAAACAGTTGGGGTTTGTTACCAAATCCAGGCCCGCTGAAAGCCAGTTTGAAATGTACTGTCAAACACACCACACTCTCCAGGGCCAGATTAATGCATCTTTGCTTTATCCACAGGAGATTACTTCCCAATAGTACCATTTGGTGGTTGTGACTCAGAATGGGGTCTGATTAGGACCAAGGTTTGAAAAACACCTGACCAGTTATGCTGAGTAAATGCAGCTTAAAACAAATCACAAGCACTGCTTTGGTCACAGTGCAAAAGAACACACACTTGCTGATTCTATTTTCAGAAAATTAATGAACGATTTCAGTTATGGCAAAACAGCCCTGCAGACAAGGGTCAGTTTGCTCTTTTAATCAAGAAGCTTTGCCAAATATTTACTAAAATAGGGCAGACTCCTTGTAAAAGTATAAATAGTTTTGTTTCTTATTTAAAATAAAAAGGTCCCCAGCACCTTATATGGTCTGGTCCTTTGATGGCACTCAAGTGTTTTTATAGTAGGATTTCCATTGTGGTCTCTGCTAAGGAAAAAAGAAACAAGATTGCAACACGAGTTCAGAGAAAAATGATGCTTCACATAAAAATCTGATAGAAAACTCTGCAGAGTAAACTGTGAGTAATGTTGTCTCGAGAGGATAGAGCATGTGGTAATGCACTCAGACTCAGCGAAGGCCAAGGTTTCTGTAGCAGACTCAGTTGGTTGCTTACTCAAGATCTATCCCTCCTTCTTGATGTGACTTTGCTCAGTTATCTGTCTCTCCCCAGCATGATTCAGTGGATGGGCTTCATGGGCAAATTCTGTTTAAAGACAATCACAGGAGTACTATCGATAGGTTTAAAAATAGGCATGTGATCCAATTCTGTCCAATGAAAGGTGAGAAATCTGCTGAGGGGGTTGGGGAAAGATTTCCTTGCACCCAAGAAAGAAAAGTAAGAAACAGCTTCTTCTTCCTGTGGTTATGGTCACATTTGGATATGATACTTGGAAAGAGGCAGCCATCTTGCTCTCCAGCAAAGGTAAAACTGACACAGGGGTGGGGCAAGGCAAAGAGAGTCAGTGAGACATGGAAAAGAGCCCTGACACATCCCATCTGGAGCCCACCTGCCTCTTGATTTCCTGTTAGGTGAAGTAACAAACGTCCTTATTGTTTAAATCAGTTTGGGTTGGTGTTGGCAGTATTGGCTGCCCAAAAAGCATCCAAACTTACTATTACATTGTCCTGAAAACTTCACCTCACCTGTTGTGTTGCCAAAAGGCTTCTGAAAGGTTAAAATGTCCTTAAATGATGTAACATAAAGCTGTAGGTTAAATAATAAGTCTAAATGATGATCTATACTGGTTATAACTAATCTCATTTTCATTTCTCAAGGTAGGCAGGTCTGAGTGGTATCCTAAAAGATACTTTCTATAATGAAGCTAAGGTTGAGTCAGTGGTACATGTTGCTAGCACTGGCTGAGTGAATCTCTTCACCTCCCTCATGTGTCCCCCTTCTAACATATTGCGGAGAATGTCAAGACAGCTGATGGGGGTCAGAATTCATGGTGGAAGGCCTAAAACACCAAATCTTACTGGGTCACCCAGGAGTTCAACCTCTGGCCGAGGCTGTGGGGACATCTTGAGCTACAGACACATAGGTTTACTATCCCAAATCCCATCTGAGATCTCAAGCTCAACTTTTAGAGGAAAAAAAAAAAAAAAAAAGAAATCTTTGCTACATGTAAAAAAGTAAAAATTAAGGATTCTCAATTATAGTCTGGTAGCATTTATGCCTCTGATTGCATGTATCCCAAAAATAGGCTGCTAATTTTCCCCAACAGAAATTTCATCCCAAATTGTTCTTTCTGCATGGAGTCAGAGGGTTGACAAAACAAATAAGAGATATATTCTGTATTTGATATTCGGAATGTCTTTTTTCTCTCCCCTACCCTTTTGTTACCTTCTTCAAAGGTCTTTATACAAATATTCCAAAACGAAACAGTGAAATAAAAAGAGTCAAAGGGAATTCTAAAAGCGTCCTCTGCCTGTATCTGATGAATGAAACGGTTAGAGTTTTCACTTGTAATTATTTGGCTTAGTGCCTGAATTTCCTGTTTCCTCCTATCTAGGAAACCTAGTTCAGCACTCCCCACCAAGTCCATCACAGGAGGTGATTACTGAATGTGCTACCAGCTCTAGCAAGGAAAGGCTCGAGGTTTAACTCTGTAAGGGCCCCTGGTTCTTAGATTACAGGTCGGAGGACTGATGGGTTGCCCAACCAAAATCGAATCTGGAAATATTTTTCATTAGAAGTTAGAATACGGGGGCACCTGGGTGGCTCAGTCAGTTGAGCTTCCGACTCTTGATTTCACCTCAGGTCATGATCTCAGGGTTTGTGAGTTTGAGCCCCGTGTCAGGCTCTGCACTGACAGTGTGGAGCCTGCTTGGGATTCTCTCTCCCTCTCTCTCTGCCCCTTCCCTGCTTCCGTACCCCCATGCTCTCTTTCTCTCTCTCAGAATACATAAATAAGCTTAAAAAAAAAGAAGTCAGAATACTAAACTTTGTTTCTGTATTCACTCAAAATTATAAAATAGGGGTTAAATTCTGTGGAGGACTGCAGCAGAGGTTGTGAGAATCTATTGGCTGAAGAGCAAAACTCATAAATCATTAACCAGATGTTGGTTATGATTCTGTGTTGATGCATTCTCACAATGGCAAGGATATCTCTGGTTGTGCTGACATTTTGGTGCACACCAACACTCTCTTCAAAGACTGTAAACAGTGTGGTGTGAGCTCTGTTTAGAAAGAATTACTGTTCTATAAAGCTAGACACTGAGAGTCTTTTCATTTCTTTCCTTCCTGGAAAGGTATAGTGCCTTCCTTGCAGGCACTGCTCTGGGCAGCATGGGGCACAGAAGCAAAAACTATACTCTGTAGCAGGCACAGCCTGACCTCACATACATAACCTTTGGGTTATCTTTAATGTGAAATCCAAACAGAAGGCTCAAGAACTATGTTAACACAGGCCTTTATCCATTGCATTTGTTACAATTCAAGCCAAGAGAGAGTGACACGGCTGCCATGGTAATCATGTCATCTAGAGCACACCTCAGTTTGCAAATGGTTTTCCATGCATTATCTTATTTGAACCTCTCAATAATCCTGGTGGAACTTTATAGGCCAGAAAAGCAGAGAGGAAATCAGAAGGCTCAAATTACCCACCCAAGCTCACATTTGGAGGGCAGAACTGGCCCTTGAGCAAAACCGTCTTACTCCACATCCAGTGCTTCTTCCATGAAACCCTATTGTCTGGACGAATGTAGCACAAGAGCAGTATTACATAAGCCTGAAAAGCACAGTAGATCTAGGCTCAAATTCTAGCCCCACTACTTATTGGATCTGTGAACACAAAGTCCCTACATCCCTGCCATGGCTTCCCATCTATAAAATGGAAATAATAATCTGTATATCACAGGTTTGGAGGGCTGGATGCATTTAATGCATGAATGGCACCAAGCGTAGTGCTTAGTAGGAAACCCGGTACTCAGCAATTCCTCAATGAATAATAGTTATTAACAAACAAAGATTAAACTTTGGTTGACAATTTTGAGTGCAAATCCCTTTCTGGGGCTTTTCACTCTGCTACTGACTTTTAGTCAAAGATGTCCTGTGAGCTCTATGGAGTGTGTGGGTGGCTCAGTCGATTAAGCATCTGAGTCTTGGTTTTGGCTCAAGTCATGATCTTGCAGTTTGGTTAGTTTGAGCCCCATGTTGGGTTCTGCACTGACTCTGCTTGGGATTCTCTCTCTCCCCATCCCTCTGCCCCTTCCCAACTCACGCTGTCTCTGTCTCTCTGAAAATAAATAAACTTAAAAAAAAAGATGTCCTATGATTTCTAGCTTCCTCCCCTACCAAATGAAGGCAACAGGGGCTTCATACAAAAACCTGGAAAACCCCTTCTATCTGACCTCTGTTTTTGCACAGGGCTCTCCACAGTCTGTGGGATGTGTAGGGGTGTGTGTGTGTGTGTGTGTGTGTGTGTGCACCCTAGGTGTGTTTGAGGGAGAAAGAAGTGAAGGACCCTTGTATCAAATTTACCAGCTTTTCCTTCATGTTAACACTCACCCAGCACCTAGCCAAGGACTTTCCAGTGGGGGAGATTAAAATGCAAAGGAAAGTGGTGACATTGGTAAACTGCCACAGGTCTCTTGGAAAATAGACACCAAGTCTCTTGGAAATAGACAATACACAGACAAGGCTGCTATTGATTTCAAAGACTTACTGATTCTAGGGTGGCAACAACATGATTTGGTAGTTCATTTTCTTAAATTTATATCATTTTTTTAAAGCACTATAGGGCACAAACAAGTAAACTCTGATACTCACATCACCTGGGAGGAATGACAATACAGTGAGAAAGCCAGCACAGAGAAGAGGCTGTTCTTACTACCACACCAAAAGACCTGGATATTCAAAGTAGGGATGGTTTACTGTGTGCCAGATAAACCACTCTAACCGAGGCCCAGGAGGTGGTGGCAGTTCAGAGTCCTCCCTCCAACCCTTTTAAAGGTAAATTAAGCAAGTACTTGCTGGGATGTGCAACATAAGAGAAAAACGGAAAAGCACAAATTCCTGCATGGCGTCAAAGTGATTCTTGAAGGAGGACAACATTCCTTAGGGTTATATTTGGCCAAAGGGGTCACAGCTCAGGCTCCCAAAGCTGTAAGTCTTTATATTCAATGGTTAGTTGTTCCCAAGAAGCCCAACATCACTGGGAATGTGGAGGGGATGGTTTCTGTTCAGACCTTCAGATCAAGTGTTCACACTCTATACCTACCATTCCCCTTTGACACCTCAGGATCTGGTATGGATTCCAGGGTTCCACTTGACTCCCCTTCTCCTGCCTGTGAGTTCACACATGGAGCCCCCTGGTGTCCTTTCCCAAAAGCAGATTTTTGGTTTGGGCCCTCTAACCTTGGAGACGCTCTAATAACAGGAGCCTCTGCATAACCCCTGTATGGATGGGCAGCCTTAGTCAAGCCTCAAAAAATGTTTCTGTTACCATCCTCAGCTGGGGAGGTGAGGGCCTATGGGCTTTAAGACATTTAAGTAAGAGGAATCAAAAGAGGACCATTCACGCAATTTAAAAATAATAGATAGTTATGATCACTTTTCATCAGCATGATTGTTTTGCTTGGGGGCAAATTAATGCTCAGGGACTGAAATTCTCTTTGCCAATAGTTTATTTAACACAGTTTCAGTTACGAATTTCACAAGCCAGTAGTATTCAGGATAACGTCTCTTAATAAGCCAATGAAAAAATAACATACTCCAAATCAATGATAAATTAATCATTGTTCCAAGAAAGGAGAGATGAAAGGAATAAAGTCCAAATTTAGTTGAGGTGTACCGTTATAGCAGCTGGTACTCGTTAGAGTGGCTTAGGCAACTAAGAGCTGTTGTCCACCTGCCAGCCCAAAACTAAAAGTCCTGTGTTGCTGGAACATATTGTCAGGAAACTAACTCACCCCTGTCTCCATTGCCTTCAGTTTGTGATTTAGTCAGCTCCTTCTTCCACACTTTTTTTTTAAGTTTATTTTTTTAAATTTATTTTGACAGAGAGAGAGCAGGGAAGGGCAGAGAGAATCCTAAGCAGGTCCTGACATGGGGGCTTGAACTCACAAACCGTGAGATCATGACCTGAGCTGAAATCAAGAGTCTGATGCTCAACCGACTGAGCCACCCAGGCGCACCCATCCTTCTTCCATATTTGTAATGAGTCACATGAACACAAAGTCACAGCTTTGAAAAGCCAACTAACCACAGGGAATTTAATTCCTACTTATAATTTCAGAACACCTTCTTTCCCTTCCCTGTCTGTATCTGGCCACAGCTGCACAACCCAAAGTTACTTCAAACAGGTCTTTCTTTTTTAGGGAATTATCTTCATACTGAGCACACACTGAGATCGGAAATTAAATTCTCTGTTTGGTTAGAATTATACCTCTCGGTAATCCAGGAAATTAAATACAGCCTTAATCCATCACCCACCACCTAAACTATGTCTCATTATCATATCAAATGATGGAGCTCGGGATCCCAGTGAGAGATCTACTTTTTCTATAGTGTTTTTGTTGGTAGCAATTAGTTAGCCAAGAGCTGTCTAATGGAAAGGCATGGCATGTGAATTGATCAATGTTGTTGTTTTTAAAGTTTAAATCGTTAATCGGTAGCTTCTCACCTGACAGAAAAACACCCAGGAGGGATTCTTTATTACTCATGCAGCGAAATTAAATGATCAGTCACTCTATAACCCCAGTACATTCTGGTAAATTTTGAATCAAATAGATTACAGATTTTATGTTTAATTTAGTTTCAATATGAGTTTATAGTTCTCTAACAGCTGAGCAGGGAGCAGACTGTGTTTTTTGTTTATTTGTTTGTTTGTTTGTTTGTTTAGTCTATAAGAAAAGGAAAGTAAGGAAGGGGGGACTAGGGACCAAAGCTGACTTTCAGGCCAGCTGTGTTTCTTCTTCAAGAGGGACCACTGAAGAGGTGACGGTTTGTTTAATCTGAGAAATGTAAACAGAAGGAAGCCTGTCACAATTAAGTTAGAATTTAAGCACTAATTAAGTCTGATGCAGGATAATGGAGATTTAGATTTAGTAAATATTGGTCCCAAATGGCTCTACTTTCTTTATACGTCTCAAATTAATCTTAATGTAAACCAAAGTGCATGTGTTCTTTTCAAAGTAAAGTTTACTCACATCTGTATTCTACAAGAAATGAGATTGGAAACCACAAGGATTACATTTCCCAGGAACGTATATGAAAGACCACAGCCTTGCGGCCGTGCTATCTGTATTTCTGCACTATGCTTGAGGCCCGTCCGTTCACACAGACCAGCCACACATCACAAAGGAATCCTGGGCCAGATTAAACACACACACACACACACACACACACTCTTATATAAACTGACCTTAGGTGTTATAGACTCTGAGATTTTAAGATCTACTTTTTAAGATTGTGTTGTATAACTGGAAGAGTGTGTTAAAAATATTTGAAAAAGAAAATTCTAATTAATCTACCAGCAACTACAGCTCCCATTTCAGTGATGGCTAACTGAAAATCCAGATTGCCTTTGAGGGCATGGAGAAATAAACAGTTCCTGATACTTCACAGAAGAGGAATTTATTTAACGCTGTGAAGGGAATTTGTGATTGCCCAGTTTATTTTAAGACCATCTTTGTCACTGAAAAATACATTCTTGTTGAATAAGTTAACCTTTAACTTTGGTTTTTATGTAAAGATGATATACCTATATTATATTCTTAAAGTTGTATTGTTTTTTTAAACAGCTGGCATCAGGAAAGAAAAAAAAAACCCAACCCTCACTTAAAAAAGGTGAATGATTTTCCCAAGAGAAGAATTTTGTCATATGAATTGGTGGGCAGACCAGGAAATATTTTGGTAATGGAATGTATGGCATCTTAACTTTTAGATCAGAATCACAGACCTGGAAAGGACAATCCCCCTCTTCTGAGTAGGGCTTTCCCTGAAAAACATTAGCATTTTGCTTAACAGTTTGATAACCAAAATAGACATTAAGAAAGTAAATCAGCTGGGCTACCCATTTTACAGGTGAGAGGACCGAGGCCTTCTCAGTGAACCCACAAAACAGATGACAGCTTTGATGAGATCCAGGAGGGATGTTGGAGGGGGAACCAGCAAGAATCAGGCAATAGGTAAGATGTGGAGGGAGGAGAAAAGAGCAATCAAGGATGACTTCTAAGTTTTTGATCCGAGCAGTTGGGCAGGAGGTGAAGTCATGTCCTGAGATGGTGAGGACTGGAGGCAGAGCAGGTTGGGAAGGTGGTGAAACACAGGGTTCTGCTGTGGATGACGGCTCAGGTGCCTGTTAACCATCTGAGTGGAGATGTTAAAGAAACAGTTGAATATGTGAATCTGGAAGCTCAAGGGGGATCAGGGCTGGAAATAAAAAGTGGAGAGGATTAGGATGGAGAGGAGAAGCAAACTCAGGACTGATTTCTGGGCAGGGAGTACTTCTAGAAGGAAATTCGGAGTTGGAAAACTCATAATGTTGAGCTCCTCTACTGAGTATCTTTATAATTTTGTTTAGAGTTGTAAATTCCTGGACTAGCAAATATACTCATGTTCAAACATATAATTCGATTACATTAATGAAAGTATATTTTGGGTCCAAATGTTGATGGGTTTTGGATTAATTGCTTTAGGATTATTTTTAATCATTGCAAATTGTAAGTTGACTATATTCATACCTTCATATCCAGTAGGAACTAGTTCAATGAACTTGACAAATATTTAGTAAATGCTTTAGAATCAGACATCCTGGACTTGAGTGCTAGTTATATCACTTAATTAGCTGTGCTTTCATAGGCAAATAAATCAGGGTCTGAGCCTTGGTTTCCTGAGGTATAAAATGGCATTGGGAGGGTTAAGTGAGACAATTTACCTTAAATTTTACCTTAAAATACCTGGAACAATTCCAAGCACAGAGTAAGAGCTCACTAAGAGGAAACTATTATTATTTAGATAAGGCATGTTCTCCCAGGACCTTCCAATCTGGTGAGAGGATACAGACACTACCAGGAAATGCCAGAAAGAAGTTTCCAAAGTGAGCAGATTTGATATGAACAGGGATCTCCTTAGAATACTTTCATTCCCTTCCTGTCAACAGGAGTCAGAAGGATGGTTCTAGCCTCCCCTGCTCTCCTTCATGGCTCAAAGCCAGATGGCAGCCGGGCTCTAGTCCTTGGAGAACTCTTTCTGGCCACTGAAGAGACACCAACTCCTCAGAACCTGGGGCCAAGTGCAGCTGGCAGGCCCTTTCTCAGTCCCTTCCTTCCCTTGGGTGCCTCTGCCCTCCCCTTACTGGCCTGAATGTCTTCCCCACCAGAACCTTACGCTACCCTTCCCAGAGTCACATTTGGTTCCCTGATGTGCTGCTGTGTCCCCAGTTAGCTGTTTCAGTTCCCTCTCTGGTCTGGGGTTTCCAGTAACAAAGGTTGTAGCATCCAGAGGACATGTTCTTACTGCTGTGTTGGGGTCCTTCCAGCTGAGCCTAACGTGCAGCCACCTGGCCTAGTGATGCTGAGCTCAAACGAGGGTTGTTTGGGGACCTGGGCTGAAACCCCTGTTGAATGGTTTACCCTGGTCTAAGGTGCCACTGTACTTTTGCAGGCATAAATTTCATCCCTTACAATGGCAGCGGCTATTTGTCGCTGCTGGGCATGACTACCTGGCTCATTCACTGGTCTAATTCACTCTGGATCTTGAAATGTTCCTTCTTCTGTTTATCATATCACAGTAGCTTCAGTAGCCAAAGGATCAAATCTAATCAGGAAATGAGATGTGCTTTCTGCCTTAGACATGCCCTATTCGCAGCCAGGCCAGTTATAAAGGCAAAAAGCAGAATTTAGTCTGTCGCTTGGTATGGAGCTCAGTAGCAGTTCAATACCTGGGTGTTGGGGCCCAAAGCAATGGGTGCTCAGATTCTCCAGAGATTTATGGAATTGAAGAATAATAGCCATAACAACAAAAATTTATAAAATGTAAAGTGTATGCTGGTAAATAAACATGTATGTTTATTTAAAACAGTATATTTTAAAATGATTACTTTTTAATTGATTAACCCAGTGCTTCAATCTATTGATAGTCCTCAGCCTTGCCAGGTTACTTTGTACTCTGATCTTCCTAATTTCTACTGTATGCTTGAAAATCAACAATTAGGCATCTCTGTGGACCAAGGAAATGAGGTCAAGCCTTGCTTCCTACTACCAGACAGGAGCCATCAAAGATCTCAGGTGGTCAGAGCTTGAGGAGGGGCAGAAGTGGGTTTACTTAAAAGGTAGGTTTAAGCATGAGGACTTGGGATTTTTTTCAAGGTCCTGTACTTGATTTTGTATTTGTCATTTTACATTGTTTTTATTTTAAAGGCACAGAAACTATATGAGCTTGAGGCCTCACCAAACGTCAGTCTACCTTTGGGAAGAGTGAATTCACTCCAGGGCCAGGCAAGGGACACCTCTGGCTCCCTCTGGGGCACCCTGCCTTGAGGGGTCAGAGGGCTGAGCTGTGAAACCATGATGGGTACAGTCTCCATGTCAATAGGACCCAGGGCACTGAGCAAGGGCAGTGTCGGGAGAAAGGTCCCAGGGTGCAGGATACTGCTGGAGAAATTTGCAGGACACGAGGCAGTGGACATTCACATCCATCTGAGTACCAAAAGGGGGTGTTTTTGATGGAGTGGTGAAAATATAAATTCACATGAAATGCAGGTTGTGAAGTAGGGCCCTGCATATCCATCTAGTCTCCTAAAGGAGCCTCCCCAAGGCCTTCTGTCTCCCTGAGCTTGCCCACATGTGACCCGAACCCTCTTCATTTGGGAGACTTACGTCTGGGGTTCCCTGTTCTTTGCATGTCCCATTTGGGCTCCTTGTTATTGCTGTACATTTTGTGGTTTCTATTTAATCCTAGCTGTTTCCCCGGGACTCTGGCCAAGTTCCTAGATCCATCCTACCTGCACGGAGGGAAGGGAATGTAAATAGTAATAGATTTTGAACAACATTGTAAATGCTTTATGGACTGTGTGTTACAGGGAGTAACTGAGCTGTAAAATTGGAATTAAACCTATGTGTTTACAGAAATGTGCCAATTGTAAAACTTTTCTACTTTCTAAATAGAGGCCTTTGTGAATGCAGAGCTTTGGGTACACAGAGGGTGGTTCAGAACCGAGGACTTCAGGACCTCTCCGGCAGCCTCCTGTGAACATCTGAGACGACATCTTGGTCCCATTTTCCCCACAGCCCTTTGGAATAACTCTTCTTGGGGGGCATGCAACTTCTTCATTGAGTCTGTAATGCATTCTTCGTTAAATACCCCTCATATGTGCCCTTCCGTGTGAGCAGGAAATGCCCCTCCCTCTGAGGTGAAAATGGTGCTGTCAACACCCCTCTTCAGAGGACATATGCTTTCTGAGTGATAGTGATGAGCTCCACCAGCTGTCATGGTCTCCACCCCCTTCACTGATGAGCCAGCTGGAAATATCCCTCTGAGTCACTGTGACCAAGACAGCTTCCTTCCTTCCTTTCCTTCCTTCCTCCATCCTTCTTTTCTTGTTCCCTCTTTCCCTTCCTCTCTCCCTCCTTCCTTTCTTCCTATGGCTTTCCTTTTCTGAATGCTCCAAGACTCTTGGCTTTGCTCATTTAATCACTAATTGACTCCACAAGCAGTATGTAAAGTAAAAGAGGATTCTGCTAGCTGTTCTGGGCCCAGAGGACACCCCCACGCACGCATACACACACACATCCAAGGAGTAATAGGAGAGGGAGGTAGCTTAGAATCACAGAAAATAAGTCAGCCAGTCCTAGCTTTGAATCCTGGCCCAGACACTTACTAGGTGAGAGACCTTGGGCAACTCAACTTCTCTGAGCTTCTGTTCCTTCCTCAGGTGCATAATGGGGAGAACTTGGCAAGGGCAATATAAGAATTAAAATCCATATAATAGGTGTCCACTAAGTGGTACACATTGCTATCTGTATGACCTGGACAACCGTTCACAATTTTTCCTGTAGTCTCAAAGAAGGAAATGCCCAGAAATCAGTTATCGTTTGGGTTTCTGACAGATAATAGATTGGTAGGAAATAAGTGAATCAGTATTTCAGAAATTGGCATAAAGCCGTGGGAGGCTCAATTCAGAGATCATTTTAGACTGGTCTTGGCTCACTGCAGACCAACCCACCAAAGTTCATTCACTGGGAGCCAGATTAATGAACTAGAATTGAAATGGGAAATATTTAGGCATGTCAGATAACTAAGTGTCATTCTACTGTGGACTTGTGGGACCTAAGCATTCTGGAGCAGGTTCCAGGATATTCTGTCAGTGGAGTATGCACAATATGACCTGGGGGGACACTAAAAATCCTACCCTGCCCAAGAGTGTTTCTCCAGCAGTTGGTACCCACATTGGCACCCTGTGTTCAGATGCTAAGTTTTGATACTTGCCACCCTCGAGTCTAGGCTGCCCCAGGCACTTGTGTTCCACATCTTTCCCCAGCCTCATGTACCATCAGATGTTCATCTCTGCATTCCATCTGCTCTCAGCTGACCGTAAATAACACTAAGAAGCCACCCAGCAAACCAACCCTGATAAAGGGATTAATGGCTGGCCACAAGAATAATAGCACTAAAAAGCATTTATCTTGTACCAGGAACTTTACAGAATATATCAATTTCTAATCTGTATGAGAATTCCACATGGTAGTTTTTCCCTGTATACTGTTATATAGATGAGGAAACTGAAGCTCAAACAGGTTATTAATTTGGGCAAGATTGCAGTCTAGTACCTGGTGGAACTAGGATCCGAACTCAGATTTGTCAGTGACTGTTGAAATATTCACCCACATATTGCCTAAAGTCAAGGCTGCACGAGGGGTGGTGTGGATACCTGAATAACAGTGTAGGTACTAAGGGAGGAGGGACTGATGTTGGGGAGGCAGGCATAATGGCCGTTGCAACTCTGTACCCAACCTTCATGCCCTGTGCTTTAAAGGAAAATTCTTATTCCTTCTGGGTAAATTTTCCCTTCCTCCATGCTGAAGCCAAAAGGTGACTAATACTCCACTAAGAAGAGGTCAACATTGGGGCGCTTGGGTGGCTTAGTCGGCTAAGCATCCAACTCTTGGTGTCAGCTCAAGTCATGATCTCATAGTTTGTGGGTTCGAGCCCCACATCGGGCTTTGCACTGACAGTGCAGAGCCTGCTTAGGATTCTCTCTCTCCTTCTCTCTCTGCCCCTGCCCCCACTCCCATGTGCACTCTCTCTTTCTCAAATAAATAAACTTAAAACATTTTTTAAAAAGAGGTCAACATGATGATAAGTAAAGGGTTATGATAAAGCAAAGGGGCATTAACAGGGGCAGGAGATGTTTCAGAAAGGGCATTGTCAATGTGGGATACAGGCAAGGCACTTGGTCCTCGGGGAGTGGCAAGGAAGAAAGACATGTGGCAGTGGGGAGGGCTCTCAGAGCTATCTTGGGCAATGTGTGTGCCGTCCTGGGGGGACTACGGAGTCTGAGTGCCACCAATTAAGTTGGGACTGCTGGTAGGGGCTTCTGTATTGGTGGTGCCAACAGATTATTTGGCTTACCCAACCAGACAAGAGAGTCCTGGGGACTGGATAATATACCTTGGTGATAAGCGGGGCAGGGGGCGGGTGTCCTTGTTGGAGTGCTTGGGTCAGATCCCAAATTGGCTGTTCATGCGGAGTGTGAGTTTGGGTAAGTTGATAAACCCGTCTCACCCCTAGTTTCTTCATCTGTCAAATGCAAATAATCACTCTACCAATACTTCACGAGGGTACCATGAGGATTAAATGGGTTCATGTATGAAGATACATAAGACTTAATAGCCTTGCACATAGTAAATACCCAATAAATGTAAGCTTTTAGTGTGATTTTGGTTTCTTCATGTAGTATGGTTGTTCTCAACTGGGGGCAACTCTCCCCCACCCCTATAGGACACTTGGAAGTATCTGGAGACAATTTTGGTTGTTACAACTAGGGGAGTGAATGCTACTGGCGTCTAGTGGGCAGAGGCCTGGGATGATGCTAACATCCTGCAATGCATAGGACAGGACCCTATAAAAAAACGATTATCGAGCTCGAAATGTTAATAGTGCTGAGGTTCATAAAAACCAAACCATGTGGATCTCCCATTGTTTACCAAGGATTTGATGAGATATTTGATCCAACATGAGACTGGCAAGAGCTGGATTCAGGAGGTTAGCAAACAGCCTCTTTGGTCTGGATAAGCGGAGCTAAGCTGCACATCATTTTGACCCAATTCTCAAATTCTCCTTTCAGGGTTGCTTCATCTGCTGCTTGTATTATCCAGCAACATTTGACTACTTTGACCCCTGCACTTTTATCTTTTTTTTTTTCGGCAGAGAAGATCACCAGCATTCTGAAAGGCCCGTGAATAGCACCCAGGAGCTAAAATAGGCCATGGCAGCTCCTGAGGGTGGGAGGTACCCTTTGCATTAATGGAGGTCCCCTCCAACCACTGGTTTCACTCATTATATTTGCAGGGGATTTAATAAAATCCTATTTGTATTTCTTTTTTCAAGACAATTCCTCTACCAGGAATTCGGCTCTGTTCATGTATCCCATCTCCCCAGTCACTTGCCTATTGAAATTGGAAACATTGTCCATCTGGTAGGGTCTGCTTCACACCTAACCTCCTGCAACATCACTGATGTAATTGGAAACTGTCTCTCCCTCCCCTGAATTCCTGTCATGATCTGATCACACCCTGACCTAAAGGAAGCTGCCTGATAGCTTTTCTGGGCAAAGACTGTATCCATACATCTCCCCTGGTTTCTAATGCTCAGGCTCAGTAGGTGCTTGAATGAAGAGATAGCCATACAGAGCCCCACAGGAATGCTCCACCACCGCAAGCCAAGTGCAAGTCCAGTACAAGCCCGTGGAGACCTGTGCCCAGGCCCATGCCTCTGCTGTGCGTTTCTGGGGTGCCGCATGTCTCTCTGGTGAGGCCATTTTCTCTTGGATTCCTTGGGAAAATGTCCCAGGCATGTACGATAAAGGTCAACACTCTGGGCATGGGACTGTCCAGCTGAATTTATGTTTCTACCCTTAAGGACCCTGGAGCTAAACTGCAAATAGGGTGGGACCCAGAAATAAGAGAAGATTGTGGTGTGAATGTCAGCGATTTAGAGCACTGGGCCCTCTGCCCCTGATGCAGCCAAAGGCCACTGCCCACTCTCTAAAGGACTGTTGTTAACAGCCCAAGGGTGTCCTGCGAGTGTCAAAGGAAAGTTCACATTTCCATGCAAGGCCCAGAGGCCAAGGGAGAGGTCAGATGCGTCTGTGGGGTTTTTGTCTGGTTGTTCTTTGTTAAAACCCCCATGTGGGCCTGTTTTGCTCTCGCGCATATCTGCATGTGTTTCTGGGTGGGTGAGAATGCTGTGCAGCTGGTCCTGCGAAGTGGTTCCGGACGACAAGGAGGTCGAGGAGGAGCCGTTTAGACAGGGTTGCATTCTGCTCTCGATTTCCAACTTGGCAAAAGAAACTGCATATTCATCTCATCAAGTAAGGGGAGAGTTAAGGGCGTTGCCACCAAATTCTTATCCCTTCCCACATGTGCAAGTCAGGAAGGAAAAGTTCTGACTGTGTTTTTCTGTAATGCCAACTCATACCTTAGGTATGGCAATAACTGCCTAGTCCCTGGTACATAGTAGGTATTATTTCCTAACTTTTATTATGGAAAATTCAAGCATGTATAAAGATAGAATATACAAGAAGATTTCAGGCATAACAAAGGTACCTATCACTCAGCCTCAACATTTGTGAACTCATGACCAGTAGTGTTTTATATACACACCCCCACACTCACTTCCTCTACCCTATCTACATTATTTTGTAGCAAATTCCAGACATCACAGTTTCTTCTATAAACAGCTCTGCAGGAATCTCTGGAAGAGAAAGACTCTTTAGGGGAAGGAAAAACAAAAAAACAAAAAAACAACCAAGGGGCTCCTGGGTGGCTCAGCCAGTTAAGTGTCTGACTCTTGAATTCAGCTCAGGCCTTCATCTCAGCTCAGGTCTTAATCTCAGGGTCATGAGTTCAAGCCCTGCATTGGGCTCCATGCTGGGCCTGGAGCCTACTTAAAGCAAACAAACAACCTGCCCCCCAAAACCTCATAGCTACAATTCCATTATCACATCTACAAAATAGCAACAATCCTTGTTTCATCAAATATCTAGCCAGTGTTCAGATTTTAAGTTGTCTCATGACCATCATAATTTTTTTTAAGTTTCCTTAGTTGATTATGTTCCTTACTTTCTTACGTTCGCCTTCTGTTTTTCCAATAAATTGGTAGTTGGATCTTAGGCTTCATCAGCTTCAGCTCTGATTTTTATTTATTTATTTTTTTGGTAGGACTGCTTTATAGACATGGTATTCTCCCATCAGGAAGTACATAGTATCTGGCTTCTCTCTTTTTGTGATACTAGCAGCTACTAATGATAAATTAATGATGCATTAATTCATTAGAAGTTGCAAAATGGTGATGATGATACTCTAATTCTACCATTACTTCCTCATTTATTAGCTGTAACACTTCTATCAAGAGAAGAGAAACTTCTTACCTACCGCTTGATTAGCCAGTACAATCATCAATGCAGGAAAGGCAAGATAAATGCTTGATTTTTTTTCTCCCGTATTTATCACTGATTAAAAAAGAAAAAAATTGATTCACCAGCCTCCTTCGAGTGTGAACAATGATTATCTTTTAGAATCAACATGAACTCATGAATTTAAATGTATTTGATACATTTTAATCTGTTGCAGGTACTATTGACTTTCAAAACATCCCATTTCTGGTCATTGGAGTCTCTTTAAGAGGCTTTTTTTTTTCTTTCCTTTTTTCTTTTTTAGTTTAAGTATAGTTGACACACGACGTAGCGTTAGTTTCCGGTGTACAACATAGTGATTCAGCTTCTCTCTGCGTTATGCTGTGCTCACCTCACGTGTAGCTACCATCTGTCACCATGCAACACTGTCACAATACCACTGACTCTATTCCCTATGCTGTGCCTTTCATCCCTGTGACTTATTCATTCCATAACTGGAAGCCTGTACTTTCCACTCCCCTTCACCCATTTTGTCCAACCCACACTCCCCTTCCTTCTGGCAACCATCAGTTTGTTTTCTGTATTTATGGGTCTGATTCTGCTTTTTGTTTGTTTATTCAATTGTTTTGTTTTTTATATTCCACATATGAGTGAAATCATATGGTATGTGTCTTTCTCTGTCTGACTTATTTCATTTAGCATGATATCCTCTAGGTCCATCCATAAAGTTGGCTTTTTAGTCCCTGGATGCAATCCTAGTAGTTTTCAATGACTTCCTATCTGGTATGACAAGATGTTCCAGGCATATCGTGTGCATCTCCTGCTCTAAATCTGGAGTCAACTGTTTCTTCAAAGAGCCATGTGCCTCTCAGTGGGAAATGGTGTTTCTGGAGCTCATTCTGGGCATCAGGGTGCTCTATGCTGCTCATTTTTCTAGGCCTTTTTAGTAGACAGGACCAGGAAATAGTTCCTTTCGTAAGATAAATATATCATGAGTTCATACTGATACTTCCAATTTAGAATCAGGATCACGGGGATTCTGCTTAACATCTTCCATCCTATATCTCCTTTCTCCCAAAGTTGAGAATCTTGATTTTCAAAGACAATCCAGGTTTTCAAAAAATCACATAATTATGCACATGTTCCATACAACACACACACACACCTCAGAAAAATTGCCAACATCGCCACCAACAATATGATTCCTGAAAAGAGTTTAAGTGGGTTTTCTTCTTGCTCTTGTAGTTCTTATTACCCCTAGAGTATGTCCCCCTAAGGGACCTGTAGTCAAGCTGAAGTTTTCAAGTCCCATGGAATAGTTCCTCTGTGTGAGGTTATGCAAAGTGCATTCACATTTAGAATCATTTGTTTCATTTTTCTTTTCCAGAATTATTTTTTAATTGATTTAATAAAATATTTACATGGTTACAAAGTCAAATCTATAAAACAAAGTATATTTAAATTAACCTAACTTCTATTTCATATCTCCTTTACCTATGTTCTCCTATATCTTAGAGGAAATCATTTATTTTAAAATTTTATGATTTGTTCTTCTATTTTTTTTTAAAGTTATGCATACACACAGATATACACTTCCTTTTCTCAGATGTATACAATACACAAATTTCACTACTCTGCTTTTTTTACTTACTGTAGCTTAAAGATCACTCCATAGTGGTACATAGAGATATTTCTTACTCTTTTCTTATTCCTTACTTTAATAATGAATATTTGAGTTGTTTCATCTTTTTTGGCAAAAATAACAATAGTCTTGTACTCTTTCTTCTTTCTTTCTGTATTTTCAACAGTATATCTTTGGAATAGATTCCTAAAAATAGGATTGCTAGATACAGAGTAGTTTAAAAAGCTTTTTTAACAATCTCAAACTTAAAGAAAATTTGCAAATAGAATACAAAGAACATTTTTTTTTTCCGGCACCATTTGAGGGTAAGTTGCCAATATGATGCATTATCACCAGTGAATACTTTAGTATGTTTTCCCTATAAGCAAAGATATTTGTCCTCATAACAAAAACATAACTATCGAAATCAGGAAATTAACATTAGCCTAATGCTACCATCTAATCCTTGGACTCCATTCAGTCTTCGGCAATTGTATTTTTTTTAAGCACAAGGATCCAGTGTAGAATCACACAGTGCACACTGGTGTCCCCCAACTCTTAGTGTCTTATTTTGCAACAGTTTTCTCTTTCCTTACTTTTCATGACCTCTATATGTTTGATGATTATGAAAAGTCAGTTACTTTGTTGTATGTGCCCCAATTTGGGTTCATAGAACTGCTAGGTTTTTTTTTGGTTTTTTTGTTTTGTTTTGTTTTTTTAAGATGTATTAAATTAATGTTGATCATGTTCTTCTTAGGTAGCATCAGGATCTTGGGGGAGACGGTGGAGCAAGATGAAGGGAGGGAAGTATCTCTGGAAGAGAGGGGCCCATCTCCTTTGAAAATGTGTTTATCTCATTGTACACAATGGATGAAGGCCTCTTTTAATGAAGGGTGCGGGTAGGGGAAAGGAAGCCGATTCCCCAGGAAGCTCTGCCAGATAAGAAATCTGTGACTCTGTAAACTCCTCTGCTTCTGTGTTTTTGTATTGTCCCTCCTTAGCTTCCTCCTTAGTTCCAATACAGTTATTTGCGGGGGGGTGGGGGGGGGGATAATCCAGCTTTGTTTCAGTTGAACTAAAGGGGAAAAAGGATTGGTCCAAAGAGCTGGTCAAGAAGGAGGGCTGGTATGATGGGTCTACCTTCTTCAGGAGTCAAACTCATCAACTGGCTCTTAAATACAAACGGAATGAAATCATGTATGAAAGATGCTTAAATATAGCAAGCACTGGATGGATAGCTGCTATGTAGACAGTTAGGAGCTCCTCCTTCCTCCTATCAGGGCTCTGCTTATAGCCCACTATAGGCCCTACCCTATTGGACCTGACAGTGTCTCCTTCTTTGTGGGCCTGGGGTTGCCTCCTGGATGGGGACTGTGAAGTCTTATCAGAGCTGAGCAAGGGGAATGGCATGTGCTGAATAGCATCACATTAATCTGACTCTCAGCTATGCAACCCATTAGTTGCCCTGCTTAGGGGGGCTTCCTTCAGACAGCAGGAATGTTTTCCAGAAAGAAGCTGGGTGAGGGCACAATTGATATGGGAGAAGAAAGGAGAAGGACTGGGTAACCATCTATTGATGATGCTTTCAGGTCCATCAGCCAGAGTAATTTCATTTAAACTGAACTTGAGGGGCACTTGGGTGGCTCAGTCGCTTGAGTGTCCGACTTTGGCTCAGGTCATGATCTCGTGGTCTGTGAGTTCGAGCCCCACGTCGGGCTCTGTGCTGACAGCTCAGAACCTGGAGCCTGCTTGGGATTCTGTGTCTCCCTCTCTCACTTCCCCTCCCCGGCTCATGCTCTATCTCTCTCTCTCTCTCTCTGTCAAAAATAAATAAACATTAAAAAAAAAAAATTAAACTGAACTTGAGGAGAGAAGGAAGAGGGGGGAAATTGGAAAGTTAAAGAATTTGTGATTGGTTTCCTTTCATGTCCAGAATGCAGGAGCTCAGGTTGGCTAATACTGTCAGGAGCCCCTGCAGCTGGAATGCAGCCAGGCCCAAGCCTGACACTCTAGTTCTGAGTCTATCTGAGAGCTTGGTGAGGCAGGGGGCAATTTACCTTAACAGCATTTTAAAGCTGTGTTTTCTTTTCTGGCAACAAACAAACAAAAACAGGTAAAACCTTAGTGCAATCCGAGTGTTTGCCCTGCTTGCCAAAGATTGAACAGACATAATTTCCTCTTAGGAGGGATGGTGGAAGTTTGGGGGATGGTGTCTCCGTGTGCATTTATTTCTTTATTTTTAAATGTTTATTTATTTTGAGAGAGAGACAGAGACCCTGTGTGGGGGAGGGGCAGAGAGAGAGGGAGAGAGACTGCCGAGCAGGCTCCACACAGTCAGTACAGAGCCCGATGTGGAGCTTGATCCTATAAACCATGAGATCACCACCTGAGCCAAAATCAAGAGTCGAACACTCAATTGACTGAGCCACCCATGCGCCCCTGTGCGTACATTTAATTGGGTAGATTCCCCCAACTTGAATAGAGCATGCAAAGACTGTGTCCTTTTGTTACTCAGTAGAAATTCCAACCCACTCATCAAGGGATAATCAAGGTCCACCTTCAAACAACACCTTTGAGATAACCTCAAAGACTTAAAAGCCAATATTGGCTTATAGAAACTCTATGCATATTCCACATATTTCATACATTGGTATTTAAAAATTCCTTGTTTCCAAAATAAAAAAAAGTTAAGAAAAGATGAGGGGTGCCTGGGTGGCCCATTCAGTTGAGCGTCCGACTTCGGCCTAGGTCATGATCTCATGTTTCGTAGGTTCGAGCCCCTTGTTGGTCTCTGTGCTGCCAGCTCAGAGCCTGGAGCCTGGGTCTCCCTCTCTCTCTGCTCCTCCCCCACTCATTACTCTTTCTCCCAAAAATAAATAAACATTTAAAAATTAAAATTCCCTGTTTCTGATGAAGTACAGTTTGCGGATCACTACTCATCAGAAGGTCCCTATTTCCCTCCCTTCCCCCTCTTTTTCTGGACAAAGCATGAATTTTAAACTCTAATGATTGGTATTTGGCAGTAGTAGGAGCTCTCAATAAGGGGTTTTGGCATGGTTTGGCCTATTTGTGTATCATTTTATGAATTGGTGAATGATGGCACAATTTGACAGTAGAGCTTGTAGATATAAAAGATTTTGTTAAAACACTTGGAATTTAAAAGCTCTTTTTGCCTTGTAATGAGTCCTTTGAAAGATAATCTGTTTGAGGCCTTATGGGGTTTCTGAGGAAGCATGCAGCTTTGAGGGGAAATGCGCTCTCTCTCCCCTGGTCCCACAAGTGCACATTTCTCAACCCAGTGCTCTCACTGGATCGCTCTGCTTCCTGATGCAGTAATCAGATATTTTGGTGAAGGAAATTTTAAAGCCTAATCGTGCTGTAGTGAGGAAGGTGAGATTTCTTTCCTTGCATGTAACTCAAGGGCACATTTTTCTCAAAAACCAGGTATTGCTTTTTGGCTTCCCATAAGATGTCCAGCCCATTACTGTGAAAGAGCCCATAGTCTCTGCCCTTGGAGAGATTACCATCCAGAGTGGAGGAGAGGCAGCCAGCCAAATAATTTACACGTGTGGTAATTGCAGTAAACTTTTATTACTGTTGTCAGTACATTCAACACATTTATTGCATTTACTGAGCCCAGTGCCTGGGGACACAAAGGTAAATACTAAAATTTATCGAATCTATATTGTATATTACTGTCACACCACTACTCCTTTTTTGGGAGGGGGGCGGTCTCACCAAAAAAGAACAAAACACTGCCAATTGTAATATAAATGCATCCGGATTCCAGAGATGCTAAAAAATGGGAAATCTGCATCTTAGAATGAATGAGATGCAGTAATCCCTTCCAGATTTACCCAGTAGGCAGGTTGAAATCAACACAAAGCAAGGGAAGAAGCATCATCACATTTGAACAGTGTGCTAGGTTGGTCCACAGCCAGGAACAACTGATGCAAGAGGCAAGGAAGGTAGGCTTCACAGAGGAGGTGACATTGAACAAGGTCCTAATGAGTGAATAAGGATTTGCAGATGGAGAAGACAAGGCATTCCAGGCTGAGGAATCTGGGTGCGAGCTTCAGATATATGTCTCAATTTAAGGCTCACAGGAATATGTTAGGTTTTATTATTACTTCTCTTTTACAAAGGAAGAAACAGGCACAGGGTTAGTAATTTGCCTGTTTCTCAGCTGGTGATCAAGAAATATTAGCTATTGGGGCACCTGGGTGGGTCAGTTGGTTAAACATCAGACTTCTGATTTCAGCTCAGGTCATGAATTCAAGCCCCATGTTGGGCTCTATGCTAGACATGGAGGGAGGGAGGGGAAGGAGGGAGGGAAGGAAGGAAGGAAGGAAGGAAGGAAGGAAGGAAGGAAGGAGGAGAGGAAGGAAAGGAAGGAAAGGGAGAAAAAAGAAATAGTAGCTATTGTTCTTATTTTGGTCCAATTGTAGGGACAGCTGGGCTCTCCAATATGGTAGCAACTAGCCACATGGACTATTGAGCCACATGTGGTCACTTGAATTGTGGCTAGTCCACATTGAGATGTACCGTAAACATAAAATATACACCAGATTTTAAAGACTTAGATGCTAAAAAAGGTGTAAAATATCTAATAATTTTTATATTAACTACATGTTAAAAATGACAATATTTTGGATATATTTGGTTAATAAATGTGTTATTAATGTCAACTCTTCCCACTTTTTTGAAATCAGCTTTTTAAAATCATATATGTGGCTCACATTGTTTTTCTTTTGGTCAACACTGTTCTAGAGCAGTCTGCCTGAAGTGGTGTGGTGAGCAAAGAAAAGCAGCTGTGCCCATGTTCGCTACCTGCGGCCGCTGGAGTCTGTGCCTCACATACTGATGCTTCACTGGTTAGGTAGCTTGCCCCAGGCTCCACAACTGCAAGTGGCAGAGCTGGGCTTTGAACCCAGGCACCCTAGCTCCAGAGCCTGCCTTTGAGCTCCAGAATTGTGAGCTGTTGGTGACTTTGAGTGCAAGGGGGCAGGGTCAAATCATTAATGTGTTACTCCCTTCAGGGAGCAGGTATATGCATGTTTCCAGAAGGCCTCTGAGGAGTTGGCGGAATGCTGGGAATTTCTGGCACCAGCCTCCAGGTCTCCAGGAAACAGCTTCAGTCCTGAGCCAGGCTCCTGTGAGAGCTGGGCACCTAGGGCATTCCCTGGAGGGCAACCAGGTTTTGGCCTAGACAAGTGAGCTTCTGCCTGAAGCCTAAGTCCTGAGCAAAGATCAAGCTCCTTCACATCCAGGAACCCCACTTTTGAATATCACTGTTCTACCACTCACCCCACCCCCTACCTGATGCACATACCCCACATACTTTGAGGTGACTATACCTCCATTAATGCTTTCCCTCAGCTTACTGGCCCTTTTTTCTGTTGCCTACAAGGCCAGTTCATCCTTCAAGACCCAGCAAAAACATCACCTTCTCACCAGCCTTCCCTGACTCACCCTGGGGCAAAAGGTATCATCGCTCCCTCCTCTGCTCCATGTCGTAGTTACTAGTCTCCATAGCAGTGGCGCTGCTCGATGACACATCCCACCTGCACACATGCTCACTGCCTGCTTGGAATGGAATGGAATCGAATCACATTCAGTCAACTCAAGGAGACCAGCGACAACCCCCTCACAGTCAAACTCCCCTCTGCGAATCCTCAGGGAGGCCAGCAGCTCCTGCTTTTTGCCTGTTAAAAGGCAGGACTAAAAGAGGAAACGGGTAGTAGTTACTGTTTAACCTCTGAAGTGATTGTTAGAGAAGCAAATCATACAAGAAAAAAAAAAACAAAAACCTACCATCACGATTTAGTGACGGGGCACATTCCAGGAGACGCGCAGGTTGGTTTAACTCACAGGCTCTTAATCCCTGAAACTCATTCCCTCTCACTCACAGGTGTCACATGCTCTGATGTCTTGGGGTTGGAGGCACAAACAGGGGCCCGTTTCTGTGACACCTGGAGGCTTCTGTGCTTGATTTCTTGGTTCATTTGTTTCTCACAGCAGCCTCATAGAGTGAGGTAAGTTTTGGGATATTTCCATTGGCCTTAAAGTTTTGTCTCAAGAATCAACCACTTGTGACAACTTCTCCCACGTCCCCGTGGTTTGATGACACCTGACGGTCAGTGCTTTGGATTACACCTCTGAGTCAGTTCTTGTTCCTCCCCTGCCACAGCCAGAAGCTGACAGCAGTGATTAGGTGCCAGGTAATATCTTTAAGATGGCGATAGGACCTGGAGGATGTGCCTGCCGGAGGCCCTAAAAGGAGCCCCGAGTCAGACCCAGGAACCCCGGGCACGCTGCAGTGTCTGTGGAACTGTCCCCCAACACTGTTTTCACAACAACAAAGTAAAACCGACTCTTATTCCAGAAAGGAAAAATTTGACCCCCAAGCCCCAAGCGCACCGTTATTCCGCCCAGGAGCCTATCTCCTCCATCACCTGAAATATTATTTTGCATTAAAATTTCAGTTATTCTACTATAACGTCTAGCCAGGTTCAGCACCTTGAAGCCAGACAACTCAACAGGACGATCTCTCACTTTTCTTTCTGATTGTGAAGATTCTGATTGTGAAGCACTGTATTTTGGGATGTGTACAATTTAGAGAAGGAAGTCTGCCTTCTGCTCAGGGAAAGCAGGGAATTTGCCTTGCATTCGGTGTGTGAAGAGCTGTGTGGTGGCATGACATGAGGATATTTAGCTTCTGTTCTCACTCTTCTCTTTCCTCATCTCCTCTTCTTGCTTCTCTTCCTACCGAGAAAGGTACTATAAAGCCTGGGAGGGTGAAATGTCCTGAGGAACTGCATTAGCTCCCTCCTCCTGCCGGCAATAAGGCCCCATAGAGACCATCAGGGTAACCAATCTTAAGAAGTGTTGGGTAGCCCTATCTTCTGGAAATGAGGAATGACGAGGACCTTTTGTGTTTCAAGGGTTGAAAAGGAAAAGTTGCCGGGCCTGCAGTAGTGTGATCCCTAGGGATGGAACATAGACAGAAGTTTGGGGTCTACAGGGCTGGACAGCCTGGTAGAATCTGATGCAGCCTATTTGGGTGACTGGATCTTTGAGGAAAGGTCACATAAAGGACTGAAAGTGAGCAGGAAAAGCTGCAATTCGGGGAACGTGTGCTGAGCTGAAGACAAGGTAGAGGATCATTTTCCCCATACTCTTTAGCAGTCTGTGCAGAGCCCTAGACCACCGTCATCTGAAGGCTCTATCGGGCACCAGCCACAGCCACATGGCAGTCAGTGTTCAGCAACAAGTCTGCTACTGGGGGGTAGAAGTCAGGCTGACCTCTCTTTACGGATTATGTGAGTCTTTGAGATTCTGGACGAGTCACGGGGTGGGAGACAGCCCCAAGACAGAGATGGCTGGACTTTCTGTAAATCCCACAATCTGCTAAACCACAGGAATTTAAGTCTCTTGTTCTGTGTAAAAAAAAAAAAAAAAAAAAAAAAAACTAAACTAAACATGATAGTATTTGCCCCCAGGTTTGTGAGTGGTCCTATGGGTTGTCACCTCCAGAGTATGTGTACACATGAACGATTTGAAAGCAAAGAAGTTTTCACCACCAGCCCCAAATTGAAAGTTGGTGAAGGGGCTGACCCCAGGCTTCTGTCTTGATGGTTCTGAGGCTCACTGAGTCAAATAAAAAAAGTAGAAGCCACTTGATAGATACTTTGTGTTTACAATGGGAAGGAAAGGGGTGCCTGGGTGACTTAGTTGGTTGAGCGTCCAACTTTGGCTCAGGTCCCGATCTCACAGTCTGTGGGTTCAAGCCCTGCATTGGGGTCTATGCTGACAGCTTGGAGCCTGGAGCCTGCTTTGGATTCTGCGTCTCCTTCTCTCTCTGCCCCTTCCCTGCTAGCTCTCTGTCTCTCTCCCAATCTCTCAAAAATAAATAAACATTAAAAAAATTTTTAATAAAAAAAATGAGAAGGGAAAATAATCACTCTGGGGAAGATGGTGCTAAAACAAAGCAAAATGAGAGCATAAGCATTAAGACAGGTTTGCCACTAGTCATTCTGCATTTAATAAATATTCCCATAGTATCTATTCTTTTTTTAATGTTTATTTGTTTTTGAGAGATGGCGGGGAAGGGCAGAGAGAGAGAGGGAAACAGAGAATCCCAAGCAGGCCTGCACTGTCAATGCAGAGGCTGGTACAGGGTTTGAACCCACAAACTGTGAGATCATGACCTGAGCCAAAATCAAGAGTCAATTCTCCACTGACTGAGCCATGGAGGCGCCCTCATAGTGTCTGTTCTTCTCCATGCACTGTGCTATGTACTAGAAAATAAAATGATGAAGCAGACATTGTCCTTGCCCTCTGGAACAAAGGTGGAGAAATGCATTAATCAATCGCTCAAGTAACAGTTGTTAGCACTGAGGACTAATTATTGTCTATTTCCAGGCTGATTTATTTTCAGTTAAGAGACAGGATAGATGAGATTCTATATATACAGCTCAAGATAGGAAAGAGTTAAGCCCTGCATGGAGAGCCTTGCTGAGGCTGTCCCAGGGGAAAAGAGGGGCCCATTTATCAGTCCTTGGGCAATGGGTTGGTTCTTCCTCTACTGTCATTTCAGAGAATGTGTGTTCCCTCCGGCATCCTGGCTGGCCCGGAAGGTCACTGCAGGCTCAGGGTGCCACAAATGTAGGATTGTTCACTCTCTTTGGCTGGGGAACTGGGCTGGAGACCAAGCTGGCCCACAAACTCAGGTTTTCCCATTTCATTTCAAGAGCTGCCAACTTCAGGGCCTTAAAAACAGGTTTATGGTAACACTAGGAGTGATGGCAAGGGGGGGGTCAAAGTCAATGCCATCGACAGGCCATCTGTCTTCAGAATAATTTCCCAATTTTGAAATAACTGCAGAGTGATTGCCAGAGTAATTCAGAGGGGAGGAGAGATGGAGTGACTTTGGCTAGCAAGGCTGTATGTTGAAATAATATGAAATAATAAAAAGAATTTCCTAGGGAAATTCTAGTCTATTTTTGAACAGTGTGGTTTTGGTTTCTTGTTATAATTCTAGGGCAAAATGTGAATTAATTTCCTATTAATTAGCTAATAAACTCCACAAATATTTATTGTAGTTCACTCTTTTACTAGCTGTAAGACCTTAGGTTACAATCTATCCACCACTCCTAACATCCAACCAATGATATTTATTTAGTGCCTACTGCTGCATGTCAGAATTTGTGCTACCCTCAAAGAGGGGAGCCTAACCCAACCTAACTCTGAGGTAGAGTAAGGGGAGAGGAGCTGGGTACAGTAAGGGAGACTTCCCTTTAGCAAAGCCAATGCTTACAGTTTACCTAATCTCTTGCCATTCACCTCTTCCCCCAACACACAGGAAAACTACATTTCCCAGATACACTTAGACTTCTTTATTTGGTTGGGCCCATGTGACTAGATACTACCTATTAGGAAGGAGCAGAAATGGTGTATGTTACTCTTAGGCCTGGCCATAAAATTCCTTGTGCAATTGTCCTGGGTCTCATGTTCCCTTCTGTGGCGAATCCAGATGGCATCAATATAAGATGCAAGGCATGTGGAACCCTGAGTTACCACTTGGAGGAGAGCCACGGAAGGACTGTGGTGTGGAATTTATTTGTTATAACCTAGCCTCGCCTTCCTTAACTTATGCATACCCTCTAAACATAAGGATGTCTAAGTTTAAACTTAGTGTTAAAGGATAGATTATCTTGGCTAAGTCAGGTAATGTGGCCACTTTTAATTATATTTTTGTAGCTAGAAAAAAAAAACTATATTAAAAAGAGCCAACTTACCACACAAAGTATTTTGACCAAATACCAAAGTCTTGAACGGACCCCAGGTTTCAATTTGAACAACTGGGCAGAGTGGTTGCGTTCACCAAAATAGATACTGTAGAGATTCCCTGAAAAATTCTAATTCACCCTTTAGAAAGTTTTAATATGACTGAAGAAGGTAATAGTTTAATTGAAAGAATCACTGTCTCACCACAGTAATGGATCATCCAGTCCTTGACTGTTTGGAGTTTACAATTTAATGAGGTAGAATAGAAGAGAGCAGGAAGAGAATACCAAGTGCATTCAAATCCGAGAGCCGGCGCCTAGATTTCTTTCCCCTTCCAGGAGGGCTCTTCTTATTCACTTGCTTTCTCAGAGGATGCTTTCTGACACGTTGATGTGAAGCAGTCTCCCAGTTACTCTCTCTGCAGTTCTCCTCACTCTCTGATAGTTCTCTTGTTTATGAACTTTGTTTGTTTTATTAGCAGCTGTCCCCTCACACTAGAATGGAGAAAAGAATGTTATCTCCAGCACAGTGTTTGACATTATCTCCAGCATGGTGAACAGTGGCGAGCACATAGTAGGAGCTCCATACATGTTTATCAAAATCAATGAATGGCATGTGGCCAAACAGGAGTCAAAAAGCAAATGTTTTATTTCAAAGCAGATTTGTAAATATCTGTTTACAGATGGCCAAGCTTGGGATGTGTCCCAAATGAGAACAGTGAAGTGGCCATGTTTATCATTTTGCATCAAAGAAAAACCGATGTCAATTGGCATCTATATCTTATCTTTTGAAATTAAATTTTCTCAAAAGACACACAGGAACAAGTCCATTTCTGGAGAATTCCTTCTTGACAAAGTCCTACAGATGGAAATGGTTTTGAATTTAATGTTATTCATGTATGTTAACCCTCTTTTTTGCAACATGTCTTAGACAATTCAATGCCCAAGATGCAATTTTTTGCTGTAGACGCTAAAAGAAGCAAGAACTGTCTTTCAAAAGGGACATGAATTCTTGAACTTGGACTTCTTCTATCTGACTTAATTTCTCTGGACCCTGAGGCACGGGCATTTCAGATTAGAGTTATCAGGAAATCATAAGAACATGACCTAATATTGTCTTCAGGCAATCAGCTAAAATCTCAGTTTTGAAAGTCACGTCCGGTAATGTAAAGACTAAAACGATGTGGCTGCAATCCTGAAGCTAGAAGCTATAGCCAGAAAATAGGTCAAGAAAAAATTCCCAGGGGCGCCTAGGTAGCACAGTAGGTTAAGCATCCACCTCTTGATCTTGGCTCAGGTCATGATCTCAGTTGGTGAGACTGAGCCCCGCATCAGGCTCTGTGCCAACGGCACAGAGCCTGCTTGAGAATCTCTCTCTCTCCATCTTTCTCTGCTACTTCCCAGCTTGTGCATCTCTCTTTCTCAAAATAAATAAATAAACTTAAAAAAACAAAAACAAAAAACAACCCTTCTCAGTATCTTCCTAAAGCCCAATAAAACCTGAACTCTTAAAAAAAAAAAAAAAAAAAAAAGCCAAGCAAAAACTACATTGAACTGGGCCTTCCAAGGACTAGCCTTGCTGGTTCACCAAACAAGATGGGCTTCTCAGGAAGCCGCATGAGTGGGCTCATTTCAAACCAAGCTAACCAAGCACTAAAGAGAGGTCTATATAGTAATAGGTTTAGTAACAGTTAAAACAACTAACATTTACTGGGTGCTCGCTGTGTGGCAAGCCCTCTGTCAAGTGCTTTACATACATCATCTCATTTAATTCCTCATGACATGTGCCAGTGAGGGAGGGGTTAGTAATTTCTATCTATAGGGCATGAAACAGGTTAATTAACTTGCCCACGTACAGACAGATTTTCCTGACTCTCAGGTTCAAGGTTTTACCCGTAACCTCTCCAACTCTCCAATCTTAACATACATGGTAATTGTCATAAGAAAATGGAACACTTTGGGAGTGGCAAAAATAAAAACAAAAAACAAGCAAGCAAACACGGGCTATGAAAACATACAGATATATTTTATTTGGAGTCTTCTTATAATAAAAAGGATCAAAATGCAACTCAGGAGACAGTATTTGGTGTAGTGGAAAGAGGAAAGCATGTCAAAGCCTCTGTGTCCTGCCTCACTCCTGTATTAACCATTGGTATGACTTCAGGTCCTCACTCACTTTCTCTCTGTCTCAGTTTCCTGGTCTATAAGATGGGCCTAATCTGTCTCCTATATTTCCCAGTCCTGAGAAGCTTTCTGAAAGGCCTAACAAAGGGGAAGATTCTAATTTCGGTTATCTAAACAGTTTCGACCCATTTTAGTCTCCAGGGTTTTTTTTTTTCACTATCCACTACGTACACAGAAAAAAAGACATGTCACAATAGAATCACAATACAATCAAAATCTCGTCTACACTACAAGAAATCATTCTTTGTGGCCTGTACTGTGCTTTTTCCCTTTAGAGGCATAGAAAAGGGAAGGTCTCATGATCTATGCTGAGGAGGATCAGGAAGTAGCTTGGGAGAGGGGGTGGACAGCAGGTTCTCACCTCACAGCCATGGTGGGAGGCAGCTGGCATGTGTGGAAGCCCTTAGAGCACCAGGAGAGTAGGAGTTGTGCCATATCCATCTACTTAAATTCCTTCAGCATTTTTATTATCTGCTATATAAATTATAAAGACTCCGGATGGTATTTCTTTGTCATTTTCTGGTTGATATAAGTCTTAAATCAACTCCATATACATTATACTCAGACAAGATGGAAAGGGAATTCTTGGTCTGGCTGTCTGTCCCTGAGAGGCAGAGGTAAATCAGGGAGGCCCCAGATGGGGGTTTTGGGGGGAAGGTCTGTGGGTCAGGAAGACTGTGATGCCCAAGAGGTGCTGAGGGATTTCATGGCTGAGCTTGATGGGGCTCTGTGTTGAAGGGTGGAACCCAAACGATGACTCAAAACAACATTTTTCCTTCTTTCCACAAATGCTGATTGTGTGACACATGCCTAGGCACTGTCCTGAACACTGGAGAAACAACAATGAGAAGACAGTCTATTATAGTCCACTTTAAGACAGACTTGAAGCAATCAGGCTTGGGTTTAAATCCTGCCTGGGCCACTAATTAGCTGTGGGGGGGGGTAGATCACTTGACTCTTTGAGCTCAGCTCCTTCAGTGAGAAAGTAGGGACAACCTCACAGTTACGACTGTGAAAATTAAGTTAGATTGTTTAAGTGAAGTATTTAGCACAGTAGTAAGAGCATCCACGCAATGCTGGAAGCCCTTTGAGAGATAGGGATTGGGTCTCGGATTCACTCTGAATCCTCACTGCTTACCAGGGTTATACAGAAGGTACTAAAAGAATTATCTGTTGAAGTTTTGAAGGTTAATGAGAGAATCAGATTGGAGACCGGGAAGCAAACTAAGTTCTAGAACAGGATTAAAAAGTCACAATGTCAAGAACTAGATAAAAATGGAACCATGATGTAGGAACTGAACATTCATTGTAACCGGTTCCTGGGGGAGACCTCCACAGGAGGTGGCGGGTATGTGGTGGTCATGGAATAAAGGGTTGTGGCAGATACCGCGGTCTCCTCCTCACACCAGCCCCATAGGCTGTTAACAGTTCTCCTCGTTCCCACAAACACGTTTTGACTCCTTCTAGCAACCATAGACCTGCACTGAAATAAATAGCTTCCCTTCAGGAGTTTCTACTTGCCTTTTCCACCAAACCCTTTCTTTGGATTAGGAAGTACAAACAGAAAATTAACTCTCAACCTAATGAATATACCTTGGTCTACATGCAGGAGGAAGTATCAGGTGACCCGACAGTTCTGAGGTGGTGGGTCTTGGGAGGGTAGTAGCTCTACCAGGTCCAAGGAATCCTCTGGAGTTTTCCTTCAGATGTCCTAGGGTTTGGTTGTGAGGCACATGGGAGGCTTTGTGGAAGTTGGTCAGTATACTCTGGGCCAAGAAGTGAATGAGGCACTGTGCAGGATGGGGAAGGAATGATCTCTGTCTTTCAACTAAGAGGTAAGATTTCAGATCCTTTGAAAGCCCTGACTAAATGCATGCAAAAGAAATCAAACACGTAGGGAACTGGACTGGATGGCATTAGAAGAGAAAGACTTACAGGTAGAAATGAATTGCACACAAGGTTTTGCAGGAGATAATCCAGGGGGATTAGTGAAAGGGATGAAGGAGGCTGCTGGGTTGAGGGGCTGGAAGGTGGAGGTGCGGAGGCAGGAAGGAACAAGCTGTAGGAGCAGCCTCCCTGGAGAGCCATCAATTCGGAAAGAAATACCTCAGTCTGTCAAGGACCCACAGGGCACTCTATTACTTCCGAGGGTGAGCCCCTGGGACAGCGACCAGCCCACATCCTTTCCTCCAGATCGTGATGGTCCAGCAGCACACAGTGCCCAGGGTTTTGGAGACCTCCCCAAGGGTGTTATTTTGATCATTCTTGCCCAGCAGCAAAATAACACCCAACTAATGAGTTGCCAACTGCAAAATATTTACACCGCCTTCCTCCCTCCCTGTCCCAATTCTCACCTACCCCGGAGAGGCCCCACGTTGATTTTCCTCAGAGGAGGGTCAAGTGAAAGGCACAATCAGGGCTTCTGGGGAGAGAGGAAGGACAGGAAAGGGCTGCCTTGCTGCAAGACAAAGCTGGGTGAACAATTGAGTCTTTGCCTCATTGACAAAAGAGAATGAGGGATGAGTGCCAGGCTGACTTGAATTGACTGGAGAAAAGTAACTTTTGTAATTCATGGCCCTCTGCGTGCTATGGAAATGCTGGCAAGGCAGGGAGACAGGCATGTAATTTGCAGGCAGAAAGAGCATGAACCATGAGACAATTTCGGGTCCCAGGGTCAAGGATGGGAACCTCAAGGACCAGGGGAGCCTCAGGGAGGCAGGGACTGCCAGGGGAGGGGCTTGGTCGGCACTGTAGGCCCCAGGGTCTACAGCTCCCCCAGCACCACCTGCTGGGCCATAAGGGCTGGCACCACGCACTTCTATGATGACATGTGTCAATGTTAGCCTATCCGGGATGGCCACTGCGGGGTTCTGCAAGGTGTCAAGGGGAGCCATGAGGCTGCTCTGTAGGGAGGGAAGGCACCAAGAACAGGTCAGATGATAGGAGGAGGGAATCCAGTGCTCTCCATCTGTCAGTTGGTCAACAAGGCATTACTGGGCTCAGCATGACAACTGCAGTTTGCTCCCACTGCCTAACTAACTCATGGGCTTTGAGGCATAGATAGTGAGTAACTTAGCAGTGATGGAGTATACTGAAGACTTGCCCCCACAGCGACTACAAGAACTCCAAAGAGGGGGTTGGTGGCTGAAATTGAATTATTCGTCAGTGTTGTTGGGTACTTCCAAGCTGGAGATCGTGTTTAGAACAAATAAATGTGAAGTTTCTCACAACCAAGTGGTCTGGGAAAATCTGTACTAATTATACAGCACAAACCTGGCGTGAATTGGGTGGCAGTTGAGTACAACTGTGGTGAGGTGGAGAGCTCCCTAGGGCCCAGAGTGATCAGGAAATTGGAGTTAGGTGCTGATGGATAGGTAGGCTATGGACAGGCAAAGGAAAGCGGGAAGGCATTCCAGGAGGGAGGGGGCAGCATAACCAAAGACCATGAGATAAACATGGTGAGTTTATGGTGCTTTAGAGGGATTAGGCTGTTTGGGTTCAGCAGGTGCTCTCAAGAGCATGGGAGAGAAGAAAGCACAGGCACTGGGCAAAGAGCTCATTGCAGGACCTCACAGTGCCTGGGAGGGTCTCAGCTGTCAGGGTCTTCTCATGAGACTCGTCCTGAGCAACTTTTAGGGCTTTGGGAGATCTTTCATCAGAGTTCCAAGTACCTCAGTTGATTTTTAATTCCCCCTTACTGAACCCTATGGAAAGGAGCCAAAACAGCAGGTGCTCCACTGAGATACTAAAACTGGTGTTGAGAGTCACCTGGCTGTGGTGGAAGGAAACTGGGCTTTAAGATAGGGGGCAGGGTTTGGAGAGAAGAGAGATGACAAGAGTCTCAAGCCACTGGTAGAAAGTTGCTATAATGAGATCCTGGGTATCTGCAGTACCTCCTCCTTTTCTGGAAGAGGCATCAGGGATGCCTTTGAAAAGACATCATCCAAGATCTGTCAAAAGGACAGGACAGAAAAATAGCAAGAATGTTTGTCCTCACCACTTCAAATCAACTTTATACAGGAGATCCTAGCCAATATGGTTGAGCAAGAAAAAGACATTAAAAACTATACATACAGATTAGAGAAGAAGAAGCAAAACTGTTCTTTTTTTTTTTAGGTGACATGCTCTTATAGGCAGAAAAGCCTAAAGAGTCTACAAAAGTCTATTAGAGCTAATAAACAAGTTTAGGGGATCTGCGTGTCTCAGTTGGTTAAGCATCTGACTTCAGCTCAGGTCATGATCTCGTGGTTTGCAAGTTCAAGCCCTGCATCAGGCTCTCTGTGGTCAGCACAGAGCCCGTTTTGGATCCTCTGTTCCCTTCTCTCTCTGCCCCTCTCGCTTGTGCTCTTTCTCTCAAAAATAAATAAAAACATTTTAAAAAAGAGAACTAAAAAGCAAGTTTAATAGAATTGCAGGATCATTATTAACAAATGACCAAACAATGAAATTTTTAAAATTCTATTCACAATAGCAAAAAAGGATAAAATATTTATCAATAACTCTAATAAAAGAAATATAAGACCTGTACACCTAAAACCTCAAAACATTCCTGAGAGAAAGTGAAGATCTAGACAAATATAGAGATATGAAGTGTCCATGAATTGAAAGATTCAATACTGTTAAGATAGGAATTGTCCCCAAATTGATCTATAGTTTCAACACCGTCCATATGAAAATCATCCTACCAGCTTTTTTTCTGTAGATTTTGACAAGCTGCCTAAAATTTATATGAAAATGCAGAAGATCTAGAGAAATCAAAATACTTTTGAAAAAGAAGAACAAATTTGGAGGATCTATTATAAAGTTATAGGAATCAAGATAGTGTGGTATTGACCTAAAGATAGGCATATAGATCAGTGGGACAGAATAGACTCCAGAAATAAACCTTTAAGTTTACAGTCAATTGATTTTGATCTAAAGGTGTCAAAGCTGGGGTGCCTAGGTGGTTCAGTCAGTTAAGCATCTGACTCTTGATCTCTGCTCAGGTCATGATCTTACAGTTTGTGGGCTGGAGCCCTACATTGGGCTCTGCACTGGTAGCACAGAGGTTGCTTGGTATTCTCTCTCTCTCTCTCTCTCTCTGCCCCTTCCCCACTCATGCGCATAAGCACACTCTATCTCAAAATAAATAAATAAACCTAAAAAAAATAAAGGTGTCAGAGCAACTCAATAGTCTTTTCAATAAATGGCAATGAAACAATTGAATATCCATAGCAAAAAAAAAAAAAAAAAAGAAACCAACTTATAATGGAGCACCTGAGTGGCTCAGTAGGTTAAGCATCCAACTCTTGATTTTGGCTCAGGTCCTGATCTCATGGTCATGAGATTGAGCCCTGTGTCGGGCTCCATACTAGGTGTGGAGCCTGCTTAAGATTCTCTCTCTCACTCTCCCTCTCTCTGTCCCTCCTCAGTTGCACACTCTCTCTCTCAAAATAAATAAACAAACAAACATATCTTTGCCCCACACCATATGCAAAAATTAACTCAAAATGAATCATAGAGCTAAATGTAAGAGCTGGAACTATCAAAACTTCTAGAAGAAAGCATAGGAGAAAGGCTTTGAGAGCATGGATTAGGCAAAGATATGACACCAAAAAACATAATCCTTAAAGGAAAAATATTGATAATTGGACTTCCTTAAAATTAAAAACTTTTGCTTTTCAGGAGATGCTATTGAAAAAATAAAAAGACAAGCCACAGAACAGGGGAAAATATTTGCAAATCATATATCCTATAAAGAACTTGTGTCCAGAATATAGAAATAACTCTTACAACTCAATAAGAAGAAAATTGATTTTTAAAAAATGGGCAAAAGATTTGATTGAATAGGGACCTCACTAAAGTAGATATACAAATGATCAAAGAACATATGAAAAGATGCTCAACAATAGTCACAAGAAAATGCAAATTAAAACTGAAATGAACTGATATTACCTACACTAGGATGGCTATGATATCATTGACAATGTCAAGTATTGACCAGGATGTGGAGAAATTGGAACTTTCCTACCTGGGTTTTGGAAACAAAATGGTACAATTAATTTGGATAACAATTTGGCAGTTTCTAAAATGTTAAGGGGCACCTGGGTGGCCTAGTTGGTTAAGCGTCCAACTCTTGATTTTTACTCAGGTCATCATCTCAGGGTTGTAAGACTGAGCCCCAGGTCGGGCTCTGCTCTGGCCATAGAGACTGCTTGGGATTCTCTCTCTCCCTCTCTGTACCCCTTCCCCATGCATGCACACACACACTCTCTCTCAAAAAATACAAATAGTAAGATGTTAAATATATATTTCCTATATGACCCAGCCATTCCACTTCTAAGTATCTACCCAAAAGTAATGAAGACATATCCACACAAACACTTAAGTGCAAATTTTCATAACTACATTATTCATAACAGCCCCTGAAGGGTAGCAGAATATGCCACCCCAAAATATGCCTCTTTGGTATAAGGATTATTTTGAGAAACATCAGACACAGGAGAAGTTCTGAAAATAGCAAATTACCCCTTTGGAAGGGAAATTTACATTTATAAAGAAATCTCCATTTGTAACGATGTATCCCTTTCTGTACCAGGAAGAGAAGGATGTTTCTAAATCACAAGAGAATCTTATTAATAGAGAGGGCACTGACCTAAAGCTACATAACAAATCTTCCCCTGTTTTACCATGCTTTTTCTAGTAACCTCCCATAACTAACTGGCCTCCATCCCTACACTCCTTCCCCACACACGACTTTCTTCTTTCTTTAGCCAAAAATGGTATTTCAGCTGGAAGTTTAGGCCACCTCAGGGTATTACGCATTATTCCCTGGGTGTCTCCCATGTATGCACAAGGTATACATGTTAATAAACTTCTGTTTGTTTGTCTCTTGTTCATTTGTTTTTTATTACAGGGGTCTTGGCCAAGTAGTCAGAAAAGTAGAGGGAAAATGGTTTTTCCTTCCCTGCACCCCAAAGAGGAAATAATCAAATGTCCATCAACTAGTGTGTAAATAAACAAAATCTGGTTTATCCATACAAGGGGAGAGACAACTACGCACCAATAAAAAGGAATGAGCTGCTGATCTATGCAGCCACACAGATGAACTTCAAAAACGTGCATAGCAGGAAAGGTCACTGAGAAGACAACTTTTTTTGTATGATTTTGTTTATATGGAATTTTTAGGAAGGGCAATGGTACAGAGACAGAAAGCAGATGAGAGGAGTGGAGGTAGAAGTGGGAATGAACTGCTTAAGAACAAGAGGGACCATTTTGGTGGGACTAAGGCATTCTAAAACTGGATTATTATAATTGTGATTGGACCGCTGTTTACGTTTACTTAATCAAAGGGCACCTTGGTGGCTTTGTTGGGTAAGTGCCAGACTCTTGATTTTGGCTCAGGTCATGATCCCAGGGTTGTGAGATGGAGCCCTGCACTGAGTTCCGTGTTGAGTGTGGAGCCTGCTTGAGATTCCCTCTGTCTCTCTCCCTCTCTGTCTCTCTCTCTGTCTCTCTCTCTCTCTCTGCCCCTCTCCCTTGCTCACTCTCTCACTCTCTAAAGTAAAAAAGTAATAGTAAAAATTCAAAAAATATAAGTTTATGTAATCAGGCTGTACACATATGATGAGTGAATTTTATAGTATGTAAATTACACTTCAATAAAGCTTTGAAGGATAGGGAGGCTCTTAGAGAGGTCTTTGGGGTGTGTGTGTGTGTGTGTGTGTGTGTGTGTGTGTGTTACAGGAAGAGAGAAAACACCCACGGGAGGTAGTTATGAATTTAAGTGCAGTGGAAAAACACAGGGGTTCTGGAGCCAGACTGCTGGGTCTGAATCTGGCATCTACCACTTACTACTACCTGTAAGGACTTCAGACAAATTACTTAACCTCTGAGCTTCCGTGACGTGGGGCTAATAGTAAATACTAAGCTAGCTGTGAGCACTGAAGGCAATGTACGTAAAGTGCTTCGCTGAGGGTCTGACAACATAATAGTACTCAGTGAGAGAAATTTCTAAACCAATTACTTCTACAGAAATTTCAGGGCTTTGTTTTAACTATAAAATTATGGGCTCTCTGGGTGTATCATAGCAGAATTACAAGCCTCTCACTGACCTGATTTAGCAGCCTTATTCATGAAGAAGCCTGGGACCATTGTCCAAAAGGCTTGGTTTCCAGTACTGGTTCTACCACATCACACCATATGACTCTAAGGGGGTTTCTTAAGCTCTCTAGGTTCCTGAGGTATGTCTACTTACCAAACAGGTTGCCAGGATGTTCCGGAAGTCAGAGCTTATTGCCAACATTAAAAGTGTTCTGTATAAGGGAATGATAGCACAGAGCACAGAGTCAGGGCTGGGGTCCAATGTGAGAGGAACACAGTCTGGCCAAGGTTACTGTGCCTATGTGCTGGGATATGTGAACATCAGCCTAGCGGGAGGCCGTGGAAATTTTCACAAACCAAAATTGGCATTTGGAACTGAACTGGGAAGCTGTGAACACAGGATGTTGCTGAAAATGGTGCTGGGCAGGGCTGCTACCTGAGGTTTTGGCAGGCTTCGCCCCCTGCCAGTTGATTGCAGAAGGATGTTGGACCATCAGGAAACAGGGATTTGAAATGATCCCACGGGAAGTGTGAATAACAACAGAGGCAACAAACAAAGGCAGCCAGGCCAGGTCTGCCAGGGGGCTGTTGGGTTGGGAGACATGTGAGTTCTCACTTTCTTCAATGCTTTGGGAACTTCTAAGGTGGAGCCCATCAGGCATTCAAAGATGGCTTCGTGATAGATTCCTCCACACCGTCTGCCCTCCTCCATTAACACCTGCTGGAGGAGCAGATGGAAAAGTAGCAGCTTGAGGGGACAACTCATTTCTGGCCCAGGATGCTGGCAGTCCTCCATGGAATGCTTTGTAGCGGACACCTGCTATATTTTGGGATGCCCAGGACACACTCCTACTTTTTTTCTGGTGAGATCATGTGGATTCTTTCTGGGGGGGGAGTTTCCTCTCCCCGTTACTACACTCTTGGTGGGACCATCAATACAGGTAGGCTGCCCTCCTCTGGCCAAGGAAATTCTCCCTCTTGGACTCCGAGTTGAGCTGTTATCCATAAGAATGGAACCAAATCGATTGGAGAGGATCTGACTCCAGGCCCTCACTCAGCCTTTACTTATACCAGCTTCTGCCCCAGGTTCTTAACTCTTCTTCTATTTTGTGAGCCCCTGATATCATCCCAAGAAATTCTGTTTTGCTTAAGTTAGCTGTGGTCCATTTCCATTTCAAAGAACCAACATGGAGCTTGGCAGGGAAGGACGTGTCCGAGGAGCATGACCACAGGCAAGCTACTAAATCCATCGGAGCCTCAGCTTCTTCAGCAGAATGGAAATAGTCTTTCTTTGTAGAACTATTAGGATGAAATGTATTTATTCACTCATTCATTTAATATTTACTCATAGCCACCGTTTTCTTGATACTCTATGAGGAATGAGAACAGGGACTTCGTGAACAAGTCAGAATACAGTCCCTGTCTTCATGGAGGGACACTCTAATGGGAAGAGAGACAGTGAACCTAGGTTTACAAGTCTGATGATGTTATTCTGTATGGTACAAGGCACTGTAGGAGTGGTTAATAAGGGGATTCAAAGAACCCAGTAGAGGGCCACATATGGAAGGACCTTAATGTGACTTCCTTTTCCCTTTCTTTCTCCTTTCTTCTTTATCCTGATACCTTCACCACTGAATGATCTTTGCCATGTTCTTACAGTAGAATTAGGATACTCCAGAGAAGTCCTGATGAGATTCTGCTTATTGTGTCTGAGGCAGAAATTGGAAGCCACTCACCCCAACACGTGGGCTTACCCAAGCATAAATGGAGGCCAAGGTTAGGAGGACGGGAAAGGGAATAGGAAAGCACTTACACCTTTACAATTGACTGCTTCTAAGGCTAACAAGGTCTGGTACCACTAGGTACCTTTCTAGCATCACAAAGTCTTAAAATTCATCAATATATTAGAAATGATTCCTGTTAGCCTGAGAAAAGATCTTAGAGAACATCTAGAAAGCCCCTTCATTTGCAGAGGTAAGGCAGTCTGTTATCAGTATCCTGAGTGTGTAACTTTCTGACACCTTTGGTAGGCAGTGACAGAGACTGGTTCCGTTTTCTGTAGACAAGTCTGGTGGCTGTACCTTCTGACAAATAGTCTAGGTTAACCTTCCAAAGGGCAGGGACAAAGGGAGTGGGGCTCTGTGCTGTGTGTTGGGGTAAGACAAAGACGGTAAGACACAAGTCTTTTAGGGTTCTTTTGAAATAGCTGGGGAGCTGAGATACGCATAGTGCCATATAATCACACAAAGCAACAATACTTGGGAACTGCCTATTGACCACCGTCACACAGCACAATGTGCTGGTGCCATTTCCCTCCTGACATCTGTGAAACCTATCCCATCATTTCTGCCCACTTCCCTCCCAAGTCTCCTGTTGGGGGTGCCTGCTCCTCAGATGCCCCTATCTATTGATAGTAATACCATCTTCTAATCACAAAGGCTTGAAATATTGGAGTTAGTTTTTACTCCTTTCTTCTCCCACCTCCCCAAATCCAGTTAGTCACTAGGTCCTGTTGATCTAATTCTTAAATTCTACCTCATCCTGTCCAAAGGCACCAGAATAGTAGTCCTTTTTTTTAAAGTTTATTTATTAATTTTGAGAGAGAGAGAGAGAGTGGGGAGGGGGTGCAGAGAGAAGCAGAAAGAGAGAATCCCAAGCAGGCTCTGCACTGTCAGCATGGAGCCCGAGGTGGGGCTCAATCTCATGAACTGGGAGGTCATGACCCGAGCCGAAACCAGGAGTTGGATGTTTAACCGACTGAGCCACCCAGGTTCCCCAGAATAGCATTCCTAATAGAGAGCTCTTATATCATCCCCCTGCTTAAAGTCCTTCAGGGTGCTGCAGAAGAATTTATAAAATGAAAGCCAAACCCCTTAGCTTAATGTCTGTGGTGCCTAATGATCTAATCCCAACTCCCATGTCCTCTCTCAAGTCCTTCTTCTTTCCTACAGGGAGGTATCAACCATGGCTTTTTGTTTTTTGGTTGTTTGTTTTTGTATTGTGATTCTTCGACATCTAGGCCTTGCTGACCCTGGAGGGACTGCCCCTCCTAGGGCCTGCTAATTCCTAGAGATAGTAAACAACTAGCCCCAGGGTTCACTTTTGAAAGGCAAACCAGGGGCAGTTGGCTGCCTCATTTGATGGTGAGACTCTTGATCTCAAGGTTGTGAGTTTGAGCCCCACGTTAGGTGTAGGGTTTACTTTTAAAAAGGCAAACCTTGGGGCGCCTGGGTGGCGCAGTCGGTTGAGCATCCAACTTCAGCCAGGTCACGATCTCGCGGTCCGTGGGTTCGAGCCCCGCGTCGGGCTCTGGGTTGATGGCTCAGAGCCTGGAGCCTGTTTCCCATTCTGTGTCTCCCTCTCTCTCTGCCCCTCCCCTGTTCATGCTCTGTCTCTCTCTGTCCCAAAAATAAATAAACGTTGAAAAAAAAAATTTTTTTTTTTTTAAATAAAAAGGCAAACCAGGGTGCCTGGGTGGCTCGGTCTGTTAAGTGTCAGACTCTTGATTTAGGCTCAGGTCATGATCTTACAGTTGTGGTATTCAGCCACAACCGTGTGTGTGTGTGTGTGTGTGAGCACGTGTGCACACACGTGTGTGCATATGCCCTCTCTCAAAATAAATAAATAAAAATTAAAAAAAAAAGACAAATCAGGGCACCTGTCTGGCTCAGTAGAGCATGTGACTCTTGATCTTGGGGTCATGAGTTCAAGCCCCCACATCAGATATAGAGTTTACTTAAAAACAAAACAAAACAAAAACCCAGTCCAGAGCCCACACCCCAACCACCTCCTTTATCAGTCTCTCACCCTCAGGACAACCCTCCTCTGCCTGAAACACCCCAGGGCCAGCCCCTAGGCCCCTGAACCCCCCAACCTAGGTGGTTACTCCACCTAACCGAGCACTAAACATGCTCATCCCATCTTGCCTATTCCTTCCCATGGAAACCACACTGAAGGCTCTTGGCCATGTTTTGCCCTGCTCCTGACCAGCTGTGATGCTTCCCCATGTGGCCCCCTGGGGCATGGTATGTATGACCTTTCTCCTGGGATTGTGAGTATAACTCTTTTCAAAGGCAGTCTTCTCCTGTCAGCCTTGTCATACCTAAGTAATAATACAACTTATACTTTAAAACGAGGAGTCTCAAATAAATAAATAAATAAATAAATAAATAAATAAATAAATAAATAAAAACAAGGCGTCTCATCCTCCAGAAGAGCTCTCTGCTTCCCAAACAGGTTCCTGCTTTCCTGCATACATGTCTTTGCCGATGCTATTTGTCATTCTCAGAACGAACTCCCTCTGCCATTTCCACATCTTACAATTGCATCCAAACTTCAGTGCATTCTCACCAGCATTGGTCTGGATCATTCACATAAAGATGAATGTGTGAGGTTCAGAGTAGGGCATGACTTGTATTATAACACACAGCAAGTAGAAGGTAGTGTCAGGTCTCAAAGCCCAGCAGGCTTTCTTTGTGTGCTTTTCCATCACTGCATTGGCTCAGATCCTTTGAGTATGTGCAGAAGAAACTAACCCTAACCCACCTGAGCACAAAAGGATTTCCTGGAAGGATGCTAGGGCAGCTTACATAACTGAAGGAGCTGAAGGCCAGATCGCAGGTGGAAGCGTGAACCAGCACAGACCTGGGAATGAAAGTCTGAATCTTCCCTTAAGATCCCAGTCTTTAATAGGACCCAGCTCAAGCCCACTCCCTCGAAGTTTCAAACATCTGGAAATAAAAATTTGAAGGAAACCTGCCTGGTCAGGTGTGAGCCTGGGATAAATCAGCTTTGGTGGGGTATGTTCAGGAGAGGGCAGGGTAACAACACTGATATGATCACTGGGGGACCACTCCTGTGTATTAGGGAGTTCCCCAAAGAAAAAGGGAGCTGTTGAGACTTAAGCATGTACCCCAACTTGAGTCTCCTACAGTCGTCTTTCTAGCATCTTAAATACTGAATTCCCCAAATCAGACTGGGTAATGGAAGGCTTGGATGAAAACAGCTCTAAAGCGACTTGAACTATTCCACAGAGTCACTGAATGCCTATTCAGTGTAAAACCTATGTCAGACACTGGGTGGGGAAAAGGATGAGTTTGGAATGTGAACACCAATGAGACATGGCTCAAGGATAAACTAGGCATATAAATCAGGACAATGCAAGGCTCTAAAGGAGGGAGAAAGTCCTATGAGATTTTGCAATATGGAGAGATTTCCTAAAATTTATATCCAGAGGAAAACCAAAAAACTAAAATTCAGATTTTCCTTCTCACCGCGACTTTATCGCATGCTGGAGAAACTATCCATGATTCCACATGGAAAGGAACACAGTGTTCTTATTTCCACCTACTGCGGTCCGGCCGCCAATTCAAACATCTGTCACCCCTTAAATGTGCACTTAGGGAAGCATCAGGTTCAGGGGGCTCATGTGCCACTGCCAAGCCCCCGCTTAGATGGACTGTATAAACGTGGTGTCTGGGAAGGAAAAAGGGAATATTTTTCCTATATTTCCGCAAGGATTTCAGGTGTTTGTTCTATCAGGGAGACGCTTTTTGAAAATCTGCGAGCACAGACAATAAGAAAGCCCTCTCGCATCCTAACTGATAGGGTTCAGGACGGAGTCCTTTGCTGATAACATCGCTGTACGAGGAGAGTTTGCCACAACATTTCATAACTCAAGAGCCTCAGGCCCAAGGCCACGCTGTTGCAACATATTTGGATCCATCTCAGGTTGTGGCGGTGAGAGAGAGAAGAACGTAAACATCTTGGTCCCACTGGGGTGATCAAAACAACTTGGCTTTATTGAGGGCAACAGGTGCACCTCATGATTCCTCAGGGTCAGGGAAAATCAGTTTAGGATTTGATGTTGGGGTGGGAAATACCATGGCCTTTTCACTTACTACCAATGTTGGCTTGCCTTTCGTCAGTGGCTACAGCAAGAGGCGGGGCCGGGGGGATGCACAGGAAGGGAAGGCTGAAGAAGCAGGTGAGTGGGGAGCCGGAGGCAGGAGGAGGTAAGAGGGAGCAGGGAGAATTGCTCAGCCCCATTTTCACTGCTGAGGTGGGGGAGAGTGGGCAAAACAGAATCAGTGTTAACTTCAGCAGTAGGGAGCACGGGGGGAGAAAATGAGCCACTCAATATTTCTGCAGGCATACTACGTGTCAGGCTCTGCTGCATTTTCTTCCACTTGGGAACTTAGGAACAGAGAAGCCTCCAGCATTTGTACTTGGAGACTTACTTTGATCAGGCATCTCCTCACCCTTAAACCATACAGAGGCTTCATCTCTAGAACATGGCTTTCTTTTAGCCAGGTGTTCAGTCTTCACCCATGGGGCAAAGAGCTTAGAATGCTTTTGTCTGGAGGCTCACAATAAGCATTCACACACAGATGCTGTTGTAGCAGGGAAAAAGCCGAGCATAAATAGTAGCCCTGCGACTGTGTTTCTTCCTCTGCTTCGCTGAGCTCCTCAAAACACAATTTGCTTCACTCTAGTCCCACTGTGTACAGGTGCATATTAGTGTTATATATGCTTAGTTTTCAACAAATATTTACTGAGGCCTCACTGTATGCTAGGCATTGAAGATACAGTGGTTCATGAAATAGGCACGATTCTCGTTGTCATGAACTTTACAATCTAGTAAACGATACAGGTAAGAGACATGATTTACGCCGTGAATGCCACATAGGAATGACTGGAGGCTACAGGGTGCTGTGGAAGTACCATCATTTCTTACCACAGGGTTTTGATGGTCCGCTTGTCCAAAGCACTGCTCTAGGTTCTAGAGGAAGAGATGATAAATAAGTGGGAGACCTGTTTGAGGAGGCAACATTCGAACAGGATACTAATGATGAGCAGAATCTGAGGGTTAGGGAGGAAAGGCATGGGGCACTAAACTCAGAATGAGAGGTCAAGGAAGGATTCCTAAAGGTGGTGATGTCTGAGCTGAGCCCTCAGAATGAACAGGAGTTATTCAGGTGACCAAGGCCGTCGTTTAACGAAGTATTCCAGGCAAAGGAAGGAGGATATGAAAAAGCCCAGGGGAGAAAGAGTAGAACATATGAGAAGTTTGTGGCTGGAAAAGATGAGGGTGTGGTATATGATCACTAGTCACCCCACCCACATTCCCCTTTGCCTGGCAAAATTGTTTTAATTGTGTAAGGGCCATTATTTTTGTGTATGTTTTGTTTGTTTGTTTTAATAGCCTTACTGATACACTAGTCCAAACATGTCAGGACAACTGATAGAACATGCCAGAGGAACTCCTGCCATCTGGTGGATAGAACATCACCAGGTATAGAAAATGAGCTAGTAGTGTCAGGCTCACAGCATCCCAGATTATGGCAATCTTCGATTCAGTGGTTTAAAAAGTCCTAATAGGAACTTGAAAAAAAAAAAGTTAAGGAAGAAATATGTAAGAATATTCTTAGGCCAGGATCCCCTGTAGTGGGGGAAATGAAAGGGGAAGAAAGAAAGGAAGGAAGGAAAATAATTATGTACTCTGTCAACATTATACTGAGGGAGCATGCTTCTTACATTCCTCCAAATGCTAAGGTGGGTATATAAACCCCATTTTACAGCTAAGCAAACCAAGGCTCACAGTACGGGAAAAGCCAAACTTGGCTGACTCCTTTGTTATGCTGCCTCTAGACATGATTTATTTTATTTTTTTCTTTTGGCATTTGCTTGAATTTTATTTATTTATTTATTTATTTATTTATTTATTTATTTATTAAATTTACATCCAAGTTAGCATATAGTGCAACAATGATTTCAGGAGTAGATTCCTTAGTGCCCCTTACCCATTTAGCCCATCCCCCCTCCCAAAAGCCCTCCAGTAACCCTGTGTTTGTTCTCCATATTTAAGTTTCATGTTTTGACCCCTCCCTGTTTTTATATTATTTTTGCTTCCCTTCCCTTATGTTCATCTGTTTTGTCTCTTAAAGTCCTCATATGAGTGAAGTCATATGATATTTGTCTTTCTCTGACTAATTTTGCTTAGTATAATACTCTCTAGTTCCATCCATGTAGTTGCAAATGGCAAGATTTCATTGTTTTTGCTTGCCAAGTAATACGCCATTGTATATATATACCACATCTTTATCCATTCATTCATCGATGGACGATGGGCTCTTTCCATTCTTTGGCTATTGTTGATAGTGCTGCTATAAACATCGGGGTGCATGTGCCCCTTCGAAACAGCATATCTATATCCTTTGGATAAATACCTAGTAGTGCAATTGCTGGGATGTAGACTAGTTCTATTTTTAATTTTTCGAGGAACCTCCATACTGTTTTCAAGAGCGGCTGTAGTTCCCTTCAGAATGGCTGCAATATTTTCCAGTTTGCATCCCCATCAGCGGTTCAAGAGATCTTCTTTCTCCGCATCCTCGACAACATCTGTTGTTGCCTGAGTTGTTAACGTTAGCCATTCTGACAGGTGTGAGGTGGTATCTCATTGTGGTTTTGATTTGTATTTCCCTGATGATGAGTGATGTTGAGCATTTTTTCATGTGTCGGTTGGCCATCTGGATGTCTTCTTTGGAGAAGTATTTATCTTTTGCCCATTTCTTCACTGGATTATTTGTTTTTGGGGTGTTGAGTTTGATAAGTTCTTTATAGATTTTGGATACTAACTCTTTATCTGATATGTCGTTTGCAAGTATCTGCTCCCATTCCATCGGTTGTCTTTTAGTTTTGCTGATTGTTTCCTAGACATGGTTTATTTTTAATCGGTAACAGGTACAGGGGCATTGGTTTCCCAGTTGTTACATCTATGCTTTTAACCTCAATGAAAATATTTAAGGCCCTATGTGGTGTTTAAAAGATACTGGAAGACTGTCTATTTTACTCAAATCAGTTGGTTCCCACAGCAGAAGAGAGCCTCAAGTGCCACATTATAGCAAACCTATATATATATTTTTAATGTTTATTTTGAGAGAGAGAGAGAGAGACCAAGCACACCCAAGAGTGAGGGGAGGGGCAGAGAGAATCTCAAGTAGGCTCCACACCCAGCTCGGAGCTCGACATGGGTCTGATCTCACAACCCTAGGATCATGACCTGAGTTGGATGCTCAACCAACCCAGGGACCCAGGTGCCCCATACAGCAGACATATTTTTTTTTCAACGTTTATTCATTTTTGGGGGGACAGAGAGAGACAGAGCATGAACGGGGGAGGGGCAGAGAGAGAGGGAGACACAGAATCGGAAACAGGCTCCAGGCTCTGAGCCATCAGCCCAGAGCCTGACGTGGGGCTCGAACTCACGGACCGCGAGATCGTGACCTGGCCGAAGTCGGACGCTCAACCGACTGCGCCACCCAGGCGCCCCAACAGACATATTTTTAAAGCTAAAAAACTAGAACACATTTCTAACAATTTTATACTACTTCTAGTTGACATTCTTAAAAATGCAATTTGGATGCAGAAATGTTGGAATCCACAGAACACATCAAGGACTGACATTTTTTAACCTGAAGCAGTCTCAGGAAAATCTGAGATGAACAGGGTCCTACATGTATGAAAATGAATCACTTTGGCACAGCATAATCAAGTGTGTGTATAATGCTTTCCCATAGTACTTTATGCATACTTACAAGTCCTTAAATTGATTTGATTGTTATGGCACCTGGCACATTGTGGGAGGTAAAAACACAACTGTAATAATTATGAAATTTTTGCTCACTAGCCTCTTTCACAAGGATGTGAAGAGTTACTACAGACAGAATGTCCACCAGCTGTTCTGTCTCCACTGAGGTCAAAGCAATGGGAATGGAACACCAGTAAAATGGAGTGGAGGGAAATTAGAACTGATACAGCTAGGATGGGGAGTCAGGAAATCAGGAGATGTTAAATCCTGTGGATGTTTAAGAATAAAAGGGGTGGGGCACCTGGGTGGCTCGTTGGTTAAGTGTCCAGACTTTTGATTTTGGTTCAGGTCATGATCTCATGGTTTGGAAGTTTGAGCCCTGTGTTGGGCTCTATGTGGACTGTAGGGAACCTGCTTGGGATTCTCTCTCTGCTCCTCCCCTGTTCGTTCTCTCTCTCTCTCTCTCTCAAAAAAAAAAAGAGGCTGTTCTTAAACTGGGATTATTCTGGTTGCGTTTGGAAATACCTCCTGGTGTCAGGTTCCTAGTCAGCCCCAAAGTTTTGACTGAGTACTTCTCTAATGTGATAAGAAATGTGGGATGGAGGAGCGGGGACATAAAACAGTCTCCACCTTCCAGAAATTTATAATCTGGGTATAGAAAATCAAGGAGATGATCATTTGGATTGGAGTCATGAGGGCAGGTTTTTTAGAGGAAGACTGACGTCTGACAGCCTACTAAGAACACATTTGGGATACGCAGGAGGGAAAGGGGTTGTAGGTAACAGCAACTAAAAGTCCAAAGGCTCCTTTAGGTCTCTTCTGAACCTAAGTCCTGCAATCAAAATACTGCTTTCATTTAAATTACGTATTTTGGGGAGGTAATGGGAGTGGGCAGAGACCGTCTACTGAAAAGAGATTATGTAAAAAGGAATGAGGCATTTCATTTTTATGTCACTCCCTATCAAGTAAATTGTACCAAACTTAAGAGAATAGGCATCCTTATTAACAGAGGTTTTTGGCTTAATATCTTGCCAGGAAAGCAAATTAATTAAATGTAACTTAAATGTATTCAGTTAACAAATATTTATTGAACGCTTGCTCAGTAAATGCCAGGCCTAGTCTTCATACTGCATAGGGACAAATAAGAAAGATGCTTCCTCAAAACACACAATAGAGATATAAGATGCTGCTCTTTATTTTTACACATAAAAGTGAGTTTCTATTTTTTGAGTGTACACATTTCATATGCCATTTATCTGTGGAGTTTTAAGAAATTAGGGACCCCTGGGTGGCTCAGTTAAGTGTCCAACTCTGGCTCAGGTCATGATCTAGCGATTTGTGAGTTAGAGCCCCATGTCAGGCTCTGTGCTGACAGCTCACAGCGTGGAGCCTGCATCGGATTGTGTGTCTCCCTCTCTCTGCACCTCCCCCCTCTCAAAAATAAACAAACATTAAAATAAAATAAGAACTTAAAAAGACAGGACACTCACAGAAACACCAGGCATTCATTTCACAAAACTTGGGGGAAAACTGTAAAGGAGTATTGCTAATATTTGTCTAAAGATTACTCCCACACACACACACACACACACACACACACAGTGGGGCTGGTTTTGTTTTTAACCAGAATATTTGAGTGTAGGAAGACCAGCTACATGCCAGAAGAAATACAGAAACTTATGGGCAAAAAAGCATTAAAGTGAGTATCTAGAGAAATCTGGAGGTGGCTGGATTCCCCTCCTTTTGCTTATGGATGGAGCTAAAAAAACAATGTGAGGCTACATAGCCCTACGTCTGCTTCTGATCTACTGTCTTAGTCTTGTCTGAGCTGGAGTCATTTCTAGTCTTAACAGAAGTTACAGAAGAAATTTATACAAAAGATGAATACATAATTATACACCTATAAAAACACATCAGTAGAATGTAGGTAAGGAATATATACAAAAATTCTGATTGGAAAGAAATTATAAGGTGGCTCTTGCATTTTCTGATTTCTGCAACTCATTCACCAGCTGACAGTGCTTATTCTTAAATCTGAATTCTAAACCACTTACAACTGTTTTCTAGTCCTCTTCCCTGCCTTAGAAAAGCTATGTACACACACACACACACCCATGAGATTTTTACTTATCCTTTTGAATTCTTTTCCATACATTATTTTATTAATTTTTTAAAACACTTAAAACAGTTGTCAAGGACAATTTATTCTTCTAATGCATTTTCTTCTATTGAGAAAAATTTAGGTCACATTAAGCTTTCGCCTTCACTTTTCTGAACTTCTCATCCAACCTGCAACTGCTTTCCTAAAATAATGTCTTTTCATTTTAGATACCTAAAATGTCATTATTTAGTAAATACTTGCCTTAGCACTGACCTTTGTGGTTACTTTGTTGAAAATCTTGCTGTAATTTGACACAGCATTAACTACTTCTGATTACTTATCTATCACATGGGTGATAATACCCACCTTTCAAGAAAGGCAGGCAGTTCAAACAGAATTTGACAAAATTAGGAAATGGCAACATCAGTTCTTAGAACAGAGAAAAAAATCTGAACAGTTGAGTTGACATTTCTGCCGAATGTTAGATAGTGTTCTTTAAAGACCACAGACGGCACGCACAAATGTAGGCGGAAACAATACATCTGCAGACACTGGCAGACAGCATTACCCGCCAAATTTGGCCACAGTTTCTTAAGATAAATAACTTCTCGGTGACGCGTAGGGCTGAAACTACATAAACAGCAGAAATTACTAAGACCTAAGCCTACATGTTTTGTGGGTTTCAAGATTTTATGCAATCAATTTTCTGACATCTGTAACACCATTTTGTTCCTAAAATGCTAATGCCAGAAACATGAGATTAACATCACTTGATGACTTTTGTTCAGATTTTGAAACAAACTAAGTTTAATTCTTTGGAATAATCATTGTTGAGCCACATTTTTATTTAGGTCATTAAGACAACCATAATCATCTCCATATAAGGAAAAGTTTCATTAAAAATGCTAGAGAGCTGCAATCTGTTTCAAAAACCAACACTTGTAGTTTGTTATATTAATAGTTCTAAATGTCTAAGCCTTATTAAATGAAAACACCCTTAACAGTTTTATCTCAATAGTGTGAGCAATAAGAATTTTAAAAAGCTGACAATGAAAAATAGCTGAATATTCTGGGAACTTCCATCATAATAGGAAATGGCATTAACTAGTTACCTTCTCAACCTTTCCCTAGAAATGACTATTTTGACTAAAATCTTGTAGGGCGATATCCGCCATTATAAAATGGTGTTTAGAAGGCTGAAAAACTTGGAAGAACATGTGTATGGAAGCTCCTTATTAATTTCTGCCTATACAGCACCACAGATGGAGGCAAGATTCTCTAGTGGGACTGAGACCCCCAAGAACTGATTTATAGCACTGGCTCCCTTTTACCTCTCACCTCCCCTTCCATATCAACCAAGTTCTATTCTAACAGTGATATTGATAAAAAGTGGAAAAATTTTTTTTCTTTTAATGTTTATTTTTGAGAGAGACCGAGTGTGAGCAGGGGAGGGACAGAGAGAGGGAGACACAGAATGTGAAGCAGGCTCCAGGCTCCGAGCTGTCAGCACAGAGCCTGATGCGGGGCTTGAACCCACGAACCATGTATCATGACCTGAAGTCGGATGCTTAACCAAGTGAGCCACCCAGGTGCCCTGAAATGTTCTTTCTTAGATATTAAATTCTCTTAGAGAATGTCTCCTTCCCTGCACTTTTGGTAGTTAAATTTTTCTTCGTTAATTTTCTTAGAATATGTTAACTTGATTGTGAATCACACCAAGAAAATTTTTTTTAGCTAAGACTTCTTTCTGTTGCTGAGATGACTTATTGTTTTACTATTTTGTGACAAATTTCCTATAAATGAGGTCAATGAGCACCTTTTCTATAAAACAATCTACTTCCATTTTTCATATATTTGTTGAGCCAGGTCAATTTTTGTTAATCTGTCTACTATTTGCTGGAGAGACAGCATTCATTAGTCTCAAGAGGAAAATATTTCCAGTGACAAATGTGTTTTTAAAAAGAGGTATTTTTCAAATGAATAGTTTGACATAAGAAATAGAAAAGAATAACTTTATTAAACATACAAATTCAAGAACATTCAAGTTTTTTTTTTTAAAGATTATAGTATGAGAAGAGCGAGTACATCAGTGGTAATGGCTAAACACATGCCATACTTACCAGAGTAGGTAGACACACTGACTTGAATGTACAAAATAACAAAATGTTCTGTATCCATAAGCTGTTTCTATATTCTATCCTTACTAAATGGGAAACTTCTCCGTGGATCCACACCCCCAAACTTATTTCACACAAAGAGTTTGATATGCTGTCACTGATATATATCATTTTGGAATGTAGTAATTCATAAGTCTCTACCTCTGGTCCTCTTCTACTCTGCCCACTTCATTATCTCTCTTCCCAGTCTGCCCAAGACTGTAGTAATCAATCTTCTTTGAGCAGGAGCAACTTATTTATAATAGGATATAGAGATCCTGATGGCTCCACTCAGAGGAAAGACTCTCCAATAATCTTCTCAAAGCTGTATTCACTTTTCCTTTTAGCAGCTACCTAATTACACCTAGGATGGTGAGAAAAATAAAAGCATTTTGGATTATCAGTCTTCACCTTGGCCCTGCAGCTTTCCTTTAATCAATCCGTGTATGCATGAAGTACCCAACTGTAAACACGTGCAATATTTAACAAAGCACACAGAAACTTTGTGGAAAGCACCATGTTATTTTCAGGGAGAATTTAGGTGCGGGTAGAGAAGGCAAGAAAATCAAGAGAGAAAACATTAATGTGGCAATTCACACAAAAAATGCTTTAACAAAATACATTAAAAAATGGATAAATTCAATTTTAAGTGGTATTACCTCCAACATTTTCTCATTAGTTATTTTAGTGTTCATAAAAGGTGTAATATATGCCTCTAGAAGAGGAAATGATCGCCTTTACCTATAGAATGGTTAGAGCACCAACACCAGGTTGAGTTTTCTAAAAGTACACATAGCTCATTGCTTAAAGAAACCAATAAAGTAAGTCTTTTGACTCATTTAGTCCCCATTACATCCATTAATTTTAAGATCACATCCATTAATTTTAAGATTTGTACCTCAAACCTCTATGTACTAAGGCTAAAATAGCTTCTTTCTCTGCATATGGCAGTGACAAGTAATTAAGGAAGCTGAAGATCTAGTTCTACTTGGCTAGATCTAACTCAAAGATCATGTAGTTAGCCCTAAGAACTATCTTAGGCATCTTTGATCGTAGTCCGTATTTCAGCATTTGCCAGACAGCAAATACTAAAATTTTAAAATAAATTATTCATCCTGCCCTGGTCTCTAATCAAGAACTTATGGCTATTACAAAAAACTCTTTTTTCACCCCATCTCATAATACACAATAGCAAACATTATAAATAAGGAACGATAATCACAAGCTCATATCTTTAAAAAAAGGGTGCAACAAAGCCTCTTCAGCTGTTATTCTTGAAGCTGGATTTAGATCTAGAAGTTTATCAAGCAGGTCATAAGCTTCATCAGGTACCTCATTCCAGCCTGCTAAATTGGTAGTATCTGTATCCAAACCACCCCCACAGCCATTACTGTCTCCTTTATACAATGAATTTCCTGAATGCTGTGCTTCAGGTGTTTGTATAAGGTGAGAAACTTTATGGTCAGTCTTCTCTGAAAATGTTGGGTCACGAGAAGCAGGCCCTTGTACACCGCTTGTTAATTTCAGAGTGTTAGAATCTATACCTCTGAGCTTCTCACAAAGTTTTCTCAAGTCTTGTGCTGGGACTTCTTTGCTACACAATATCGACTTGCCTAAAAAAGAATAAATACATGTACATTATTTGAGTATACCAGAAGCCTCTCTAATGGGAAACATCCATGCCCAATTGTGTGCTTTGGGGATATATTTGCCCTGCATAAGAGCTAGAGTACCACATGCTAATATTTGTGTCTTGTACTACATAGTTGAAGGTCAAATCATAAAGTGGGTGGTGGTAAGTAGAAAGCAGTGACTTACTAAGCTATGTAAGGGACTCACTGGACTGTCAACTCCTTCAGCTTCACCATATCCTTCTGTAATCTTTCCTCAGCTGCAGCTCCTGTTCCCTCTCCCCCTTCCTAGCTTTTACATTCCTCTGGCTATATGGTTCCTGTCTTTGCCTAGGATCCCCTGTGCTCCCCCATGTGCTCGGGATACTCCAACTTATATCCTCACTCAGCTTCAGGCCTCTGTGAGGCCTGACACTCTGACAGAATTGAACATTCTAAACTTGTGTCCAAACTGTGAAAATTTCTATTACTTTTGTTAGCCTGTATTGTAACTGTAGAGCTGTCTCCCCTACTAGACTCTGAGCTCTTTGAAGACAGGGTCTATTTTATTTACTTTTGAATCCTCAAAGCCTAGACAATGTCTAGTGCATACTAGGTCCTCAATTAATGGTGGCTGGACTGGATAAAAAAGCTTTATTCAGTCTCTCAGGTCATTGTTCAAGTATCACATCCTGACAGATACTTGGGTCCTTGACAGACCCATCTGAAACAGCTGAGCCCTCTTCTCTCCCTTTCTCCTTTTATCTTTCTCAATACTACTCATTTGTCTGACAGATTTGTCTCCCCGGCTAGAATTTAAGTTCTGTAACAACAGATTCAACAATACTACCTGGGCCACATAAAGTCCCAATAAATGTTTCTGAATGAGTTAATAAGCCAGATCTTAGTTTTTAAAAATATAAATGTCTCTGAAACAATTTCCTGACAGAATTATTCACATATGGGCAAAAATAAGCTAAGCACACAAACAGGCAAAAGTGTATTGTATTTGCCTTATATATTTCCTTATTAAACAGAAATGTGGCTCCAAACAATGGAGTAGCACAGCATACAGATTTCTGGGGTACATGGGTTGTTAAAAAAACAATCTAGCTCTGGATGCTATAAAGTTACTTTTACATGTCCTGATCTAACTACTGGATTGGGTGTTCTAAGGCAGGGAAAGAAGGGAGGAGGAGGTGGCAGGCAGGGAAGAGACCAAGGAAAACAAATGACCAAAAACTAAGTCTGCTCAGGATACAACATGGCAATGCTTTTTTACTCTAAATCTATTTTATCATTCTTATTCTCTCTAGAAAATTATAGGCAGAGGAGAATAGTCATATAGTTTTATTCATTAATTTATAGGCTATGCTGAAGTTATGAAATAAGTAACAGTATGTATTACAATATCTCCCTAAGTTATACAACATGCTTAAATTTTTTCACATGATCAAAGGAGGGCTCATTCAGGGAAAATAATACATTCAATCAAAATATTTTGTTACAGACCAAGTGTCAGGCATTTGTTTTAGCTCAAGGTTTTTCTTTTAAATTTTTTATTAAAATTTTTTTTAACGTTTATTTATTTTTGAGAGACACAGAAGAGACAGAGAATGAGCAGGGGAGGAACAGAGAGGGAGACACAGAATTTGAAGCAGGTTCCAGGCTCTGAGCTGTCAGCACAGAGCCCAATGTGGGGCTCGACCCACGAACTGTGAGATAGTGACCTGAGCCAAAGTCAGTTGCTTAACTGACTGAGCCACCCAGGCGCCCTTCATTTGAATTTATTTGATATAACGAGTCCTTGATGACAATCCACAGTGGGGCCAGGTCTAGGTGTTGAGGACAGTGAGGCACGTTATACACAAGAGAAGTACAAGTACTCTCACTGCTAATCCCAAGCAAGTCATTTCTTTGGGTCATAAAGGAGAACAAAAAGGTGACTACTGAAGTTTTGAGTCCTTCTGTATTCAGCCCAAAGTTATAGTAGATTTGACTGAAACAGCTGCAGAAGTCATACTAATAGACTGAGACAAAAACTATGTGGCATTATTAGTTTCTGAGAACAAACATTATGATGATAAATCTTTAAAAGCCTAGGCCTGCTATCATGACACTTGCCCTTAAATGCTTTTGCATCACTTGTTGTGCTTCCATTGTTGGTCCTCATTATAACTTTGACTACAGATAAGGGAGAGTTAAGCTCTTCAACAAAATGTTTTGATGTCCATTCTCTGATAAACTTCATAAACTTCTCATGAAGTTTTTCAACACTAGACGAAAAGTTTTCTCAATCAGTTGAGAGTAAACATACTCACGTAACAATACAATTTCCTAGGTATCAATCCATCTTGCTTTCCATTTATGGTCATTTTCCCTTTGTGTATGTGTATTATTTCAACCTATTATCCTTTGATAACATTTTCTTATACTAGGTGCAAGAAAGTGAGAAGTTGTGGATTGACTTTGCTGAAGAAACACTTTTTGGTATATTTAAACTCCATCACGGAGCTTTCTTCATAACCACCACCAAGCTTTTCTGATGGATTAGACCATAGCAATGGTGTCTAAGTAAGGGGCAATCATTTTTGCAGTGGTTCTTAGAAGTAGTTCTTGGTTAAAATCACTTGTTTTTCCAAACTAACAAGCCTAGGCCCTTCCTATGTATCATATTTTCCTGAATCTTATTTCCCAGGAAGGAGTAGAGTGAGATAGGCATATGTATTTAAGTTCTTTAGTTAATTCTGATATGGACCCGATTAAGACCTACTGATCCTGGAGCTGGGCACAAGGGCAGCCCAGCTACTTATGAAGTGGGTTGTTTGAAATTTTGTCCCACAGGGGTATTCTATATTGTGTGGTACAATCACAGCCACCCACTTTGGAAAATATTAACTATAACTGTGCATGGAGAATAAAAACAAGGTGAACATGTGAGTTAAAGTCACTGGCCAGAACAATGTTGAGAGAATTCACAGGTGCCCCATGAAGTCTTAGAAGTATAAGAACTTGTGTAACTAAGGAGAGGACTTCCCACAACATATTATTTATATGCTTAAAATAATACTCCATCAGCAAAGGTGTTCTGCACATTTCTCTTCCTTGCTCCCCTAACCCTAAGGAACCTAACAACCCACATTTTATTATCTTCCCTACTGAGTCCTTATTATTCTGTCTCATAATTAACTGTTTACTTGTTAGTATAAACTAAGATCAATTAAGGCAAGCCCAAGAACACCTGATGCTTAATAAACATATAATAAACTAAAACATATACTATTAGAAATATTTATGTAATAAAGTCAAACCATAACTACAGGGAGTTAAGATTTTATTCCTTATCCTTTTAAGATTATAAAGTTGAACTTTAAAATATTTAAATAGCACTTTGTGCTTGCTGAGATTAAATGATTATATAGAAGAAAAATGGATAAATTATTTTCTTACACAATGCTATTAGTTTTCAAGCAACAGAGAAATTTTCTACATAACATCAGAGAATTTCTTAATAATTTGATTTATAGGAAATTAAAAAAGGCATTTCTTTTGTTCTATAATATAAAACTGCTTACCAAAAGTTTTAGCTGCTTGGATAGTTTCCCTGGATCCACGAATTGTCATAATTTGAGCCAAAGCAGTTAAATCATCACTTGCTTTATAAAATGGATACCGCCCACTAAGCAAAGAAAGGAATATGACACCTGCAGACCATATGTCAATTGCTGTAACAGAAAACAAACTTTAAAAAAAATTCCATATCTATAACTTTATCATCAGTAGTCAATTTACATCATTGTTACATCCATAGTTCTCAACCTTTGCTATGCAAATCTTGAGCCTTAAAAAACATTCTGATGTCCAGGCCCAATCCCATAATTCTGACTTAATTATGGAGTAGGGCTCAGGCATCAGAATTTTTTAAGTTCCTCAGATGCTTAGAGTGTAATACCATGATTGAGAAACCGTAGTCTAACATCCTTAATACAAAATACAATATTTTCTTTCTTGAGCAACATGTTGGTAAGTTTAAAAGGACATTTCATCATTATAAAACACTAAGTAGATATGTACTTTGTAAGATCAAAAGAAATCCAAAAATAGCTATGTGGAAAAATCTGGATGTTCCTCAAGAATTATGCACCATAGTGAAAGTGGCTTATTTTAGTGAAAAGTATTGAATATTAGAAGCTTTTCTTCAGCCAGGTGCTTACCCTAACTTCTGCTATACAATCTTTAATCTCTAGAATTCTGACAGTTAACATTAAGACTGGCACAGGTTCGGGGCGCCTGGGTGGCTCGGTCGGTTAAGCGTCCGACTTCGGCTCAGGTCATGATCTCACGGCCCCGTGAGTTCGAGCCCCGCGTCGGGCTCTGTGCTGCCAGCTCAGAGCCTGCAGCCTGTTTCGGATTCTGTGTCTCCCTCTCTCTCTGCCCCTCCCCCATTCATGCTCTGTCTCTCTCTGTCTCAAAAATAAATGAATGTTAAAAAAAAAAAAAGACTAGCACAGGTTCATGTTAAACTAATTTTTTCTTTTAGGGACATCTCTCCTAACTGCTGACCCCCCAGTATCACCAAGTTACTTGCTCACCATTACCTTGGCCATTGTATCACCTGCCTTTCTTTGTTCCCTCTGTAGCTCTGCCTGCTCCTTCAACATTTTCCCCACCCCTTAAGGCTGAGGTTCCCCACAGTTCCAACCTCTTCCCTGGACTGACCCCATCTACTTCACAGCTTCAACCATCTTTTATATACTGATGACATTTAACTGTATTTCCAGCCTAAACTTCCCTAAGTTTGACTTTTACTCTGTTGGACATCTCTATCTTGGTGTCCCCACCAATATCTCAAGCCAATTATGCCTCAATCCACCTTATCTTTCCCTGTAAACCAGTTACTTCTTTATTCTCCCCCTTGGCTACTGATACCCATTCAAGTCCCCCAAGCTAGAAATCTGATAAACATCCTGGGTGCCTTTTCCTTCACCACCCCACACCCAAATCTCACATCCAGTTATCCAATAAGTTCTGCCTTTCCTTTACCTTTCTTTTCATTCCTATTACTAGTGCCCTCATTCAGGCTTTCATCATCTCTCACCTGGACCACAGCAGGCCCCAACTCTCCAAAACCTATGCTGTCTGCATACCTGCCAGAATAATGCAGTTAAAACATAATTATCAGGGCATCAGGGTGGCTCAGCTGGTTAAGCATCTGACTCTTGATATCAGCTCAGGTCATTATCTTGCAGTTTGTGGGATCAAGCCCTGTGTCAGGCTCTGAGCTGACAGCATGGAGCCTGCTTGGGATTCCTTCTCCCCCTCTATGCCCCTCCCTTGTTCTTGTGCATGTGTGCTCTCTCTCTCTCAAAAATAAGTAAATAAGGGACACCTGGGTGGCTGACACCAGCTCAAGTCATGATCTCACAGTTTGTGGGTTCAAGCCCAACAATGGGCTCTGTGCTGACAGCTCAGAGTCTAGAGCCTGCTTCCGATTCTGTGTCTCCCTCTCTCTATGCCCCGCCTCCCACTCATGCTCTGTCCCTCTCTCTCTCTCTCAAAAATAAATAAACATTAAAAAATAAATAAACTTAAAAAACATAATTATTACCATCTCTTTCCCTTGAATAACTTCCCAACACCTATAGGATACAGTCCAAGCTGTTTAACATGTGTGATCTGACTTGCCTACCTATTATCAGGTTTATTTCTCACCATTCCTTCACTTCCATCTTACATTCTAGCAACACTAAACTTGTTTCCTATTGACTAGACTAGACCATGCTGTTTCTTCAGATTCTCTGCTCATGCACCAATGCCAACCACCTACTCCAATTTAAGTTCTCTTCTCAGTGGTTTTCTCTTCAATGAACTTCCTTCCATATTCCCTTCAAAAAGGAATAAATATCCCTACAATACCTCACATAAAGATTTACAATCATGCTCAACAGGTTACAATTATTTGAGAGTATAAGCAGATAATTTTTTTTTTTTTTTTGGTACCATTAGCAAGTACAGAATACACACAATGGACGAATGCATTTCTTTCAAGTCCATTATCTAGGGGAATGGCAGGATTCATTTACTCAATGAGATTTTTCCTGGGTTCTGGCTTCATGACAACTTTGGTAGATCTAGATTTTTTTCCTTTTTCAAAACTCTTTAACTCTTTAATTCTACTGTATTATTTTCACAATAACAAAAAATAATTTTAATCAAATACACAATCTTATGTGCAGTGCAGCACAGAAGACTTTTGGGGGGTACTGGGCAAACAGATAAAACGCTGCAAGTCTTAAGTTAGCAAAGACTACTAAACACAATTTTTCCTCTACAAATATGACATTAACAAAATTCATAGCAAAATCATCTTGTAAATAGATAAGCAAGATGCATTGTACAGGAAAAAGTCTGTTACAAGAAAAAAACAAAAAAAAAGCAAAAACAAACCCAACACTAGGAGTAGAAATTTTCAATAGCATTATCTCAAAAATGGGACTGCCACACTGCTAGTACTTACATAACTTATTAAAAGCAGAAAAACTTAATATTAGTAAAACATAAAGGTCATAAAATAAAATATACCTGGGATAACCAATTCTAATTGGGTTCTGTATTTCTAGTGCAACATACCTGTGGTTTGATTGGGGCACTTTGTCAAAACCTCTGGTGCTCTGAATCCTGGTGTACCTGCCCTAGGGGCAACCTGTTGTCGCCTTATGATGACGAAATAAGAGTTTTCTAGTTATGTTAAAGTTTAATTATTTAAGACCAAAAAGTAACATTTATCTATTTATTTCACAATAAGTTCTGCCTTGATATCTATATAAATAAAAGTTATTTATAAAGCAAATCATAATCTAGTGTGATGAAAATCCTAGATTCTGCTTCCTATTGGTCCCTCCCCCACTCCCCACCCCTCAAGTTACCAGGCCTTATTCCAGAAAAATTTTAAGGTAACTTCCAGGTGTAAAAGGAGGTAGCAGATTATAAGAACCGTAAGAGAAAAGTAAAATACACCAGAATTGAATGCAATAGAATTCAGAGGCATAAAAATCACTTCTGTTTGGAGTGATATTAGAAAATTAATTTGACATACTTATTGACTTATATACTTAAGTTAATCAGGAAAGGCTCAAGAAAGCTCATGCAAGTTCTGAAAGAAAGGGAGGAATTTATGAGACTAAGAGTAGGAGGTGGGAGTGAGAAAGACACCCTATTATTTGGTTCTGATTATTCTACACAGGTAGGAATAAGGTAACAAAAGATTAAATCAGCAAGTAAAATGTGCAAATCCAAGGTTCCAAAGAAACCATCCCTGCCCCCACCAAAATTACTTGCATACAAGAGAAAATGTGTTTTCCAATGAGCAATTCATGTCAAATGAACACTAGATGACAATAGTTATCATTTGCTCATCATCGTACCTCTCCACGTTAGTGCCTGCGTAGTTCACAGAACCGTGTTGTTCTCTTCCTTGCACTAAATCAACTGCCCACCAAATCAATGCAATTTCTAATCATGTCTGGCAGCATGCTGATGATTTGGTAGCAGCATTAAATCACATTACCTTGAAAGGCAAATGCTGCAAACTTTATCTGTTGCATAGCAGTCACAGGTCAGGCTAGCTGGGCAAGAACTGGCAGTTTTCCTCATCACACCACTAGTCATAACTTTTGTAGAAATAGGCTTCTTTTTTGTTGCTAACTTTCTAGATAGTACATCCACAGTCTTTGACTGCTTCATAAGCTGTAAAAGAAAAGTCGCATTTCCTATTTCTGTGATATTTAACCTAATGCCTTCAAATGCTAGCATGGCAAAACGTAACAGTAGAAACCTAACTTTTAAAAGTGCTGAGTGTGCTGTTGGATTGTAAGTAAACAGTTGTCTATTAAAGTATTTAAAATCTTTTTAGTTTTCTTCTGTGGAATAAATGTATTAAAATTTACTAATCAGTCCTCAATTGGTAAATATGTGACTTACACTTTATTAGAATTTTTCCTGATAGGTTACACAAGTATAACAGTTACGTTCTAGTGTCTAACTCCATTTCAGAACTGTAAACTGCACAATTACATTGGCTAAAATCAGTTTTAATTTGTTGCTTATGCTATCTAGCTGTTATAGGATATCGTAAGTCAATTTAAAACCGTTTAATATTGATGACAATTTTGTAAACTTTACAAACATCTTTACACCATCAACTGTGTGTCAGAAATGTGTTAGTTATTAGGAGCTCACATCCTAGTAATGAGAGAAAAGGCCTTAATGTTCTAAATGTTCCTTTAGAAAACAGCAACAACAGTCAGCTAACCAAAAATGATGAAAAATTCCACCAGAAAAGTTCAGGAAAAAAACTGGAGAAAATAAAAGTGTTGACAAGATGCTCAAAGCAGTAATACCTTCTGCCACAGCAAAACTCTACTTTTAAAAACGGAGTAATAATAAATGCTAGTCTACCAATCCCTAAATTCTCTTCAGTGTACTGACTGATGATTGCACTATTAAGCTACATTACTTACTTTCACTGCAGGGCTCTCATGTGAAATGGAGCTGTGTATATTGAAATTTCTTTCTCCAAAAACAGAGCGCTGGACAGAAAGGCCTACAGATCCCTCCTACAATACCAACAAAAACAAGGAAAATAAGGATTATATCTGTAACACTTTCTGCCAGCTGTACTCTGCCAGTTTTGAAAGAGTTAAGTGACATGAAACAAAAACAGCTGCATCCAAGTCATTCTCAGGCACCAAAACACTTCTGTGAAAGGAGAAAATAGTCTAGACAGAACTCTTAACACCCATATAACTGTTACCATAATCCACAAATATATATAACTAAAAAATTTAAAAACCACCTGCATGGATGTTACATTTTGCTGTGCAGCTAAAATGGAGATAGACACTTCAGAATTTTTCCCCTATAACTAATGTTTTCTTTAAAAAAGGATAATTAATCTGAACTTTATAACATGCAGGGAAAAATTATTTTCCATTTTTGTTACATAATGTAACATTATAGAGACATTATAAATCTACCAAGTAATTTGTTTTGAAATGATCTATTATAAATCTTAGTGGAATCTAATCAACTGAATATGTAACAAATGTAAAAACAAATTTTTTAATTGCAAGTATTATCCTGGTATTATATCTCCCTCTGTTGGATAAAGAAGTACATTTCTAAAACCGTATTAATACTTAAATAAAAGAGGTAGAACCTTTCCATCTTTTCCTTGTTTAATCTGACTTTGTGCATTTGTATAGGGCCTTTTCACGGTCTTCATGGTGGGCTGCTGATCGAGCTCCTTAGGTGCTGCTGGGCCACTCAAGGAAATCTTGTTTCCTGTGATTATATGGGATTTATTTTGTGAACAACTCTCCTGTTGAGCTTCAGAATGGACAAGTTTGAGAAGCTCTATTTTGGTATCATGGGTTCCTTGGGCCAAACCAAAGTCTACCAATGCATACCTAAGAAACAAAAGCAAGCATTTTTTACTTCTTTGTAACAACTAAAGCATAGTAACATCATAATATGCTCTAATCATATTTACACAAAAAGTATAATTCTTTAGGGGATTAAGAATTTATAACATTCTTGGGGCACCTGCTCAGTCGACTGAGTGTCCAACTCTTGATTTCAGCTCAGGTCATGATCTCCCCGTTCATGAGTTTAAGCCCTGCATCAGGCTCAGTGCTGCCCGCAGGGAGCCTACTTGGGATTCTCTTTCCCACTCTCTCTCTGCCCCTCCCCCCCACTCTCTCTCTCTCGCCATAAATAAACGTTTAAAAAAAAAAAAAAATTTATAACATTCTTGAAAAAAGACAAGAAAAATGAGTTTATAGCCAAGGTAATGATATAAAAGCTAACTAGGCTTGAAAATTAAGGAATGATACATCCCATACACACACAAAAATCTTTCTCCCTTTTCTCCAATGGCCTGTGCTGACAAGACAGACAAGGACTGCAGGATATAAGCCCAATTCTTTGTTCTCTTATGATGGTTAAGATGGCATCACAGTAGATACTTTTTAATTAACAAGCTTAAAAGAAAAATTAATTAAAATCATGGGTTTAGGGGCGCCTGGGTGGCTCAGGTAGGTTAAGCGCCTGCCTCTTGATTTTGCCTCAGGTCATAATCTCATGATCTGTGGGTCTGAGCTGCACATCGGGCTCCCTGCTGCTTGGGATTCTCTCTCTCTCCCTCTCCTCTCTGCCCCTCCACCATTCTTGCTCTCTCTCTCAAAAAATAAACTTAAGAGAAAAAAATAAAATAAAACCACAGGCTTAAAACTTGATTCAATTAAAGAAAATTAAAGAGAAAAGTCAGAAGTGTAAAATCCAAGAAGTTATAGTTCTATACCTCCTACCACTCTCAGTAGGATCCATCATATAATAAACAGTATTTAAGCCAGGTTTTCAGCTTTACAACACCTCTATCAGTACAAAAAACATATATGTATATAAACATATACAATACAAACTTACATAATAACAGAACTTCAGTGTTGAAACAGGAAATTGGCTATCGTGCTCTAATTCCCTCATGAAGCCCAGAGATAAGAGAAATGCGAAAGTTAAAAAGGCTTATACAGGTTTTTTTTGTTTTTTTTTTTTTTGTTTTTTTTTTTTCAACGTTTATTTATTTTTGGGACAGAGAGAGACAGAGCATGAACGGGGGAGGGGCAGAGAGAGAGGAAGACACAAAATCGGAAACAGGCTCCAGGCTCTGAGCCATCAGCCCAGAGCCCGACGCGGGGCTCGAACTCCCGGACCGCGAGATCGTGACCTGGCTGAAGTCGGACGCTTAACCGACTGCGCCACCCAGGCGCCCCAAAAGACCTATGCCGTTTTTAAGTTTATTTTAGCTAAGTGCTATTTCCACTGAACCATGGTGTATCTAATAACGGACACTGCTTTACTAATATAATTTTATCTTTTGTTTCACTGTATTTCCATTCCCCAACCACAATGAAAATTTAAAACAAAAAAATCTGTGCATGGCTGTTATAGTATGTTCTCTATCTCCCAGGTGAACCCCATAGCACAAATTCATTCAAGTGTAAATATCTTCTAGTAACTTTTCATACTTACTTTTTTAGGCGCCTATTATATAAAAAATTGCTGGGTTTAACATCACGGTGAACAATACCAAACTGATGAATGCGTTTCAAAGCTCTGAACAGATTAAACATATATTCCCGTACTTCTTGAAAAGAAAGAGAATTCAAAATGTCCTAAAATAAAGTTATGAATAAGATCATAAAATTGCTTTCAATTAAATATTTAGCCAATAAAAAGTCAGTAAGTATTAAAACCTACCAAAAAGGACTCATGCTCCAGATACGGCATAGCAATAACCACATGATCATTTTTCCTAAAGCAGTATTTAACTCCCATGACATTGTCTTGCCCCCTAGTGGAAAAATGCATAATGAACTTTAAAGGAAAGGTCAAATGAAATGAAACCTTATGCTAAGTTTCTTTAAAAATGCAACTTTAGCTATGCATAAAATGCTGGAAAACTACTTAAAACTACGCTCTTGTATGACAGCATACATGTTTAACTGACTTGTACAAAAATAGCACCATTTATGAGGTTAGTATAGTAATTCAAACATGAGATCATTAGTTTTAATTGGGGAAGTAACAGAATGAGAAGGACAAGATGAAAAACAATAATGAATTAATAAGCCTTTGTAGCAGATAAAATGGCAATAGTAATGAGTAAGTTAATTAAAAAATAATAGCTAACATTTATTGAGCATTCACTATATTTGCCAAGCTTTGATCTAAGTAAGCAGTTTACATCTATTAACTAATTCACTTAATCCTCACAACAGCCCTATGAGGAAAGTGCTATTATTTCCTCCCCCCTTTTTTTTACAATTAAGGAAATTAAGGCACAGAGAGGTTAAGGAACTTCCCCCCAAGTTAAGTTAAGGAACTTAACTAAACTAGTAAGTCATGGAGCCAGGATCTGAATCCACACAGCTTGCTCTAGGTCTTATGCTCTTAACTACTATGCTATACTGCATCATAAAAGATGAAGAAATTAACTTTACATGGTTTTGAGTCAGTAGAACAACATGGATACCACCTAAAAATGTAGAGAGATCAGGAAAAGAAGCATCAAAAACGAAGACCTCCCTCTTTTTGATAAAAAGTCCTAGATACAGAACTAAATCTTATGTGAGAAGTGAGAGGTCAGTGACAGTGCTTGTGGAGAAGTGATACCTAAAGCTGTGAAAATGATTAGAGAGAAGAGCCAATGAGCCTTGGAAAATTGCCAAGTTGGAGGGCAAAATAAGGAAAAAGGGGCAGAGAGCCCAGAAAGGGATGTCACCCAGATGAGGAGTTTTAAAAGAAGTAGTTATCAGTATGAAGGTCATAGACAATAAGGACTGAGGGAAGGCTTTTAGTTTGGCAAAGAGGAATTAACTGGTAATTTTTCTGAGAATAATTTAAGTGGAAAGGAAGAGGCCAAACAGGACTTAAGGGAAAATAAGATACACTGGAAGTAGAACATACAATTTGCCTAAAATATCTGGCAAAGAAAAGAAGAAAAACCAGTGTGGGAGCTAGAAAGGAAGCAAGATCAGATAAAGACTTTTTTTTAGCATGAACTTTTTTGAAGTACATGGAATAGAAAAGTGGTAGAGAAAAATATTTAAAACAGGGAAAAAGGAACAATTTTATTCACGGGAGTAGAATGTATGTAATTATGCCTTACAGAGGCCATCTCATTCTTTTGTCTTCTCTAATAAACATAGGGGCAAAACAAAGAAATAGGATTGTTCATTCACTCAATAAATATTTACTGGGCATGGTTATTTGGCAGACAGTATGTTAGATATTAGGGATGGGAAGGTGAATTAAACTTAACATGATTTCTGCCCTCATGGAGTTTACTATCTAATGAACAGTAACAGATAATAAACAAGACAACAAAGGACAGATTATGAGGGTTTTGAAAGAGATCAAAAGGTGCTGTGACAATAACAAACAGGTGAATCTAATTTAATTCAGATGACATCTTTGAAGCTTGCTCAGATCAGAAAGATCAGCCCGCAAAAACTGGGAGAGGACTTAGTGACCAGGGAACCGTAATGGGTAGTGACCCTGAGATGAGAAAGCTCGAGACAAATCTGAGGGAACTAAAGTGACTAGAGCACAGAGAGGGAGGTGGGAAGAGTGCATGATATAAGGTTGGATTTTTTTTTTTTTTCAAAGAATACTGGGAAACCAGTGAAGGATTTTAAGAGGGGGAAATAAAAGTATACAATTTATATTACATACATACAAATTTTTATATTTCAAAGATTACTCTAGCTGTTCTGTGACCATGGGATTCAGGGGGAAAGAGAAGAAGCAGGCTATTGTAGTAATCTAGGTTTGGTCTGAGGTAGTGGTTGAGAAAATAGATATGAATGGGTTTTTAGATATATTTTGGAGGCAAAAATAGCCAGGACTTGATGATGGAGGCTGAGATGAGCAGATGAAAACAGGCTGTTGTAGTAGGCGTTTTTGTGGGGGTTTTGGCAGGCAAAGGAGTATTAAAATTTAATTTTCAGCACATTAGGTTTGAGATAATTATCAGGTACTCAAGTAGAAATGTCAAATCAGTAGGCGGGTATATACAAATCTGCAGGTAAGAGGTCTGAGGCAAGATATACACTTATGGGAATCACTATCATACACCTAAAGCCACATGGAAATACATGATACTACCCAGGGAAGAGTACAGAGCAAGAGAACCTAGGATAAGGCACCAAGAAACTCCAACATTTAGATGTCACGTAGAAGAGGAAGAACTGGCAAAAGATATTGGCAATGAAAGGCCAAATAAAGCAGGAAGAAAACAAGAAGTATGTGACAGTATAGAAGTCAAAAGACACTGGTTCAAATCAATTGTTAAACTCTGCCTAGGGTTCATGTGAACAGAAAAAGAAACTGGCAAGATGGAAGTCACAGTGGACGCTTATATAAAGTGGTTTCAGTTTAGTATAGAGAAAAGTAGACACACAGTGAGAGTAGTGAAGGTAAGGTATGGAAGTGAAAATAGTATGTATAGATCATTTTTGAGAGGTCTGGCTGGGAAGAGCAGCAAAGAAATGATGAAACAGCTGGAAGAGGGATGGCAGTACAGGGGGATAAGAAATACTAGATCATGTATGTTTGGTGACAGGAATGACCTAGAAGAGAAAGACCAATGGGAAAGACATGCCAGATGATTCTGCTGTTCAAAATAAAATATGAGATGGGGCTGTCAATAGCTGGGGAGATGTGAAATAGGAGTTCCCTACATTTTAAAAAATATCTAGACCACGGTTTGACTTGGCAGGAAGATTAGAAAAAGAAGTGGTCAGAGAACAGGAAGTCAAGCTGAGCCTCAAGGATAATCCATTCTAAAAATATAAATTTAATTAACCATCCCAACATTAGAGGGGGAAAGTGCTACCAAACTGCAGACTCCTGACTGAAAAATATGTTGAATTCATGGACAATCTAACCACCCCTGTTAGATATCCGCTTAAAAATCTTAAATATACAGGCAGTTCAGTTAAAGATAATGCATACCCAGCCACTGTTAGGCACTGAAGTTCAGCTGCAATTCTTATAGGATGACTTGTTGGAATTAAATGTTTCAGAGCTATTTTCTCTTCAGGTCCTACTTGTAACTGTGCTGTGGCCAAATAAACAGAGCTAAAAGTGCCTGTAAAACAATGTATTCAATTTTTCAATATTTGGTTTTTAAAAATGTTAATGAAACAATGCTAAAATAGATCCTAAAACTGGAGCCCATGAAATTATCCTAATCTATCATTAATATATTTAAAGATATTATACATGAAGAGCAAAAACATCTAAAAATAGGACTTTCAATTTTTAATAAATTCTCAACTGTCTTCAATTCTTTAGGGGATATATTAATTTACCAAAGCTCTACAGTAAATCTGCCTGGGTTAGCATAAAATATTTCCATGGTCATGATCCATTCTAGCAAGTATTTTTCTATAGTATTGTCATTTGAAATTACTTCCTTTAGAGTTGGATACAGGTCTGTTAGAAGTAGACTTGTTAATAGTCTTGGGGGGAAAAAACTACAAAACCACCTGGGCTTTTAAATTTAGCATTAAACTAAATAGAAAAAATAAAAGAGCTGGTGGTCAGTTAAATTTGAGAAAACTGAGTTAAAACAAATTGATAAATTTCTTTACTACAAAAATTTCCAAAGCTAGAGCTTTGTGTGCTTTGTGTGTTTAAGTACATCACAAATAACCAAAAGGGAGCCATACATACTACATTTTCCAAACTTATTTAGCCTTAGAACACCCTTCTCCCCTCCCCCTCTCCAGGAATAGCTATTAATGTTAGAAGGACAGCAGTGTTTTCCAGAACAAAATTTTTGAACACTAAGTCAGTGTTCAAAAAAGGTAAAGATGTAAAGATCTGCTTCTTATCCCAAAACATCTCACCTTCTAATTTTTTTGCCCAATGACCTAGGCTTCTTTGTGTTTGACACTTTTCATTGTGAAAAGCAAACAATGAAGTAAATGGAAGCTTTTTTGTTTTTAACTATTTAGGCATTTCCTAACATAGCCACCAAAACCTTTCATTATCTTTTACCTTCTCATTCACTTCACATCTGATAAATTCACCCTTCATTTAATCAACAAGACTGCCAGTCTCTCAATGACATTTATGTCGATACTGACCATCTTATAAATATTGTTACCACTTGATTTCCATCATTTTGTCACCTTAGATTTCTCTGTTTCAACATACAGTTCTACCTAACTACAACAGAGAAAGAAAAAGGAGGACTTTCCTTGATCAAATTCCCCCACATGAATCTTATATTTTTCATTTTCAATAATTATCCTTAACAATACATTAGTATATCAACACTTTTAACGGTATAACAGCATAAAGATTAAAATAGGACTATTCATTTTACTGTAAATATTTATTCTTTCATTCTTTCCAGGGGAAAAAGAAAACCTGATGTCATAATTAGTAATATGACCATGATCTTATTATTTTAAAAAGTATATACTTTTCAAAAGGAAATAGTAATGAAAATCAAGATTATACAAAGCAAAACATAAGGGAAAAAAACTTATAAAGTAGATCTCTAAGTTACCTTCTCCAATTTTGTCCTTAATCTTAAATAGATTACCAAGCTGTGGTACAGCTTCATAAAGCTTCTCAATATCTTTTTTAACACCTATCAAGGAAAAAGAATTTATAGTTATAATTAATGAAAGTATATTTTATACTTTAAGTTAAAAAACCTCAATGAAATAAATTCTAAAACATAATTAAAAAGTTAAAAAGTAGCTATAATAAACTTTAAAATCATGATAAAAATATTTAAAACCCTGTTAAGTTGCTGTAACACACTTCTTGAAAAAACATAAAACTGTTAAGTCCCAGAATCACACACATCAAATTTCTATTACTCAGAATTATATTAACAGATACACTGTCACTGCATAGAGTACAACACAATAAAGAAGCTTTATTTAAAAAATAACTAAACAATTTGTGCTGTGATCACTAGATGGCATGACAAGGACACAATGTAATTTTCTTGAAAACTGTTTCTCTTCCCCAAAGATACAAAATCTTACAAGCTTGGGAAAGTTTTATATATTGAGTATTCACAGTGTACCCTCAGAGAGAAATTCTACCAAAGCTCTCAGGAATGTTAAAAATATTTTTAAAAAAACAACTATCCCAATTATCAATAGTATCCTTTATCCTTGAGACCAGATAAGATAAACTGCTACTTTTAAATACATATAAACTCTTTACAAAAATATACATGGTTAAAATAAGAAAGGCAGTAATACCAAACGTGATAAACTACTGGATATAAAAGAAAACTACATACTTAAGAGTTATCGGATTTTATTACTGTATCTAAGACAAACATCAGCTACTTTTTAAGTTATAATAGTAATAATGTAAATAATGTATGTAACAGTTTAAGACATTTTCAAACCACTTTCACATGTATTATCTTTTCAGATCTTCACAACAGCACTGGGATACTGGCAAAACAGGAATTATCCTGATTTTCAGATAAGAAAACCCTATTTAGGAAAGTGAAATTATGTGTCCTTTTAACAAACACTGTGTTTTAAAAAGTGCTCAGGGTCCTCTGGGTGGTCCAGTTGGTAGGGTGTCTGACTCTCAATTTCGGCTCAGGTCATGGTCTTGCAGTTCATGGGATTGAGCCCCGAATTGGGCTCCATGCTGACACTGGGGAGCCTGCTTGGGACTCTCTCTCTCTCCCTCTCTTTCTGCCCCTCCCCCACTCTTTCTCTCAAAATAAATAAATTTTTTAAAAATGCTCAGCGATGGGAATGTTAAAAAAAAATTAACAAATTTGGTGCAACTCCTGTTCTCTAAGAGTTTAGTCTAGTGGAAAAGTCAGGTGTTAAAAGCTCCTCTGAATACAAGACAGTAACTATAATAATACAAGAATGCATATGTTACTAGATATAAGGAAGGGGAGGGGAATGAATACAGCAAGCTCCAGGTGACAATTAAGCTGTGTTCTGAAGCACTCACCAAGTAGAAAAGTGGATGAAGGCATTTTATGAAGAAGGAACTATGTACACAAAGGAATGGAAAAGGAAAAAGGCATGGATTATTTTATCCAAGGGGAGAGGTCGGTGAGGGAGGTAATGAAATTCAATGTGGCTGAAGAAGGGAGAGGGAAAGAATGCAATTGAAAGCCATGGAAAACTTTTAAGCAGGAAGATGACAAGTAGAGGATGAATTTGAGGGGGAAGAAGAACATTAAGAGCTGGAAACTAAATAACAAGCCAAGATCTAGTCCAAGAAGATCTAGTATTCTTTCCACTGTATCAATCCATCTAAGGAAATGGGAAGAACTTACTTTCCCATCTACTTCATGGGTAACTGGAGAAGCTTCATGGGTTTCAATACACGAGGCAATACTAGAACAGTAATTATGAGTAACAGTTTTGGAGATAAGAGGACTAAATTAAAATCCTGGCTATTATTTACCAGACTAGGTACGACTTTCCTTGAGCACACAGCTTATTACATTGAGCCTTAGTCTCCCCAACCACAGAAAAGGGGTAATAACTGTACCCATGCCACTGAGATACTGTTTTTAACACAATGCCTGACACATAGCAAATATTAAATAAAAGTGGTAATTCTTACTGTTGTAGTTATTAACATTATTTCTTTAGCACTTTTGCTTTACCCTTTACTTGAAATCTTTTTCCCTTATTATTTCATGTGGCTGGCTCAAAGGTCAGTTCTTCTCTGATATCCTATTTAAAACAGCATTCCTCTCATTACCCTGTTTATTGTCTTTGGAGTGCTTGTCCACTATAAAATCATCCTGTTTATTTGTTTGCTCTCTGCCTCTTCCCACTAGAACATAAGCTCCACCAGTACAGTTCCCTGTGTGCATAATTCACCACAGTACACTCAGCTCCTAGTTAGAACAGTGCCTGGTATGCTTGTTCAGTGAATGAATTATTACTATCATTATGGGCATTCAGAGATAGCTGAAGGGAAAAAAAGCAAAAGTTTAGATGTTACAAAAGAGTGAAGAAGTCAAGACAGCAGCAGCTACCTCACTGTACGCTACCACACTACTTCACTCTAGAAACCAAAACCAAAGCCAGGGGGGAAAAGCCAGCCTCTAGCAGTCACTCTTGCCATAGTCAATTACAATCTTTCTTAATGGGTGTCAATTCCAACCAGCTTCAAATTCCAGTGTCACAGGAAAGGCACCATGAAAGAGTAATAAAAATGATATATTCAATTTTATATTACATGTCCTTGATTCTGAAACACAATTTTAAAAACTCTGAAATTGGGATGCAACTTACAATTATTGTCAGCCAGTATCAATACTTACAGAACAGGTATCAGTGACTTGACGAAAATCTAAGAAATCATTAAAGAGCATTCACATTTAACCCTTTAAGAGCAAACGGTTGTAGGGAAAAGTGGTAAAGGTGATGAAGCAGAATCAAATGTAGGCCAGCTCCACATAATTGGGCTCTTATGAGTGCATTAACAAATGGTAATTAAAAAATGAATTCTTCAAAGAAATTCTGCATCATTAATGTATAGAGAACATTATGAGGGGGAAAATGGGGTGTCAATGAGTGTGACTATACTCAAAGTGACTCAGAAAAGAAAGATGTTAAATATTTAATTTCCTTTTTAATTATGTACCTGAGATATACAATTATTTGTCTAATTACATCCAAAAGAACTCTTTCAAAAGTATAAAATAAAAAATTCTAGGTGATAAGAAAGCACTGTGTCATAGTATAACTGGCAGCATTTCTGAGCAGCAGATAAAATGGGGTTATCTAACAATCAATGGTATTTAGGGGCACCTGGGTGGCTCAGTCAGTTAAGCATCTGACTCTTGATTTCAGTTCAGGTCATGATCTCACGATTCATGAGTTCAAGCCCTGCATCAGGCTCTGCAGTGGCAGTGCAGAGCCTGCTTGGGATTCTCTCCCTCCGTTTCTCCCCTATTTGTGCCCTCTCTCTCTCAAAATAAATAAACTAACTTAAAAAAAAATTTGTTTTAAATCAATGGTATTTATATACAATGAAATGTTAAGAACCCTATTTGTAGTCTCTTTACTACAAAATGTATTGAAGTGTTTGTGTGGATGTTTTGTTGTGTGTGTGTATATATGAGAATACTAAAAGCTCTGTAGTCATATGATACAGAGTTGTGCTGTCTTCTAGTTTCATGTAACTAAATTTATTTTTTAAAGATTTTATTATTATTATTATAGTAAATGTTTATTTTTGAGAGAGACAGTGCACATGCGCAAGCAGGGAGGGACAGAAAGAGAGGGAGGAAGGATCTGAAGCAGGCTCTGCACTGAGAATGGAGAGTCCAATGCAGGGCTCAAACTCAGGAACTGTGAGATCATGACCTGAGCAGAAGCTGGACGCTTATCCAACTGAGCCACCCAGGTGCCCCTTAAATTTATAAATTAAAATTTAAAAAAATTAAAAATTTTGTCGTATTAGCTATAAGTGACAACATAGAAACATTTCCATTATTACAGAAGGTACTATTGGGTGCTGAAATAGAAGAAAGCCCAGATTCAACTCCTATCATTAAACCACATTAATACTCATTTTCTTAACCTGAAAATCAAAGGGGTTAGATTAGATGAATTTTCCTTTGAGTTCTATGTTTTGGAACTTCCCTTTGTATTAGCATGAGCTGGCAGTCAGTAATAGAGACACTGGTTAACTATTAGAAATCACCAGAGAGGAAATACATGTAATAAGGAACTACTGTAATACACAAGCCACGTGAAGGACTATGTAAGCTCAAGGTGTTTTCATGCCACTACTAACTTGCTAGGCACTTACGTATCTTTACAAAACTCAAAATATGTTTATATTAGTTTCCTGTCACTACAGAACAACTCTGACATTTTCAAACAACAGTAAAACTTTCTGACAACCAAACTGAATAAAAAATCCTCATTTCTGAAGGAGATGAGAGTAAATAGCAAAAGAGAACATTAATGTTAAATGACAGAAAACACTACTAAAGGCAGAGACGAGAATGACTATATACTTTGAGCATCAGGGGGAAGATCCTGAAAAGTCTACAAGCCAAAAACATTTACATGCCTATACTTTATTTCTTCTTTAAAGTTTATTTATTTTGAGAGAGTAGGTGCCAGTGGGAGAGGGGCAGAGAGGGAGTGAGAGAGAATCCCAAGCAGGTCTCTGTGCTGTCAGAGCCAAAATAGAGTCAGATGCTTAACCAGCTGAACCACCCAGGCACCCCTAAATGCCTATACTTTAAACATGAAGGTCTAAGCTTCCATTTTGAAATTTTAAGGAAAAATATTTTTCCTGCTACATAATATATCCAAGTGGCTTTAATACTATGCTCTCAACTTTCATCATTGCTGGCCTGTACCATCTATTCGTAACATAGTACCCAGAGTGATCCTGAGAAAGCTAAGTCACCATGTCACTATTTTGCTCAAACCTAGTGTTTCACAGCTTGCTTCATATAAAGGTGAAGGAACTACCTCCTCTCCTCATACCTCTCTTTGCCATCACTCCCATCACCCTCCAGCCTCCAGTGACGAGGACCTGGACAAGGCCTTGCTATTCCTAAATGCTAGGCACACTCCCATCTCAGGGCCTTCTCCCTTGCTGTTTCCTCTGCCTGGCATGCTCTCCCCCATATATCTATGTAGCTCATCACTTTACCACCTTCAAGTCTTAGTTCAAATGTTACCACACTGAAGTCTTCTCTGACCAATTACACTTCTTAAAAATCACAATCTCCTACTCCAACACTTCCTATCTCCACTTCCCTTCTATATTTTCTTCACAATACTAACCACCTTTGAACACATTATTTCTTTTATCATCTATCTTTCCAGTAGATTGAGGGCATTGATTTTTGTCTGTTTTATGCACTGATTTATTCCAGCACCTAGAAAAGTAATTGCACATAATATTTAATATTCATCATATAAACAAAATGTTTTCAATTACTTACAACGGAGTAAAACTGCCACTCTAGGAATATATGTGATGCTTATTCTGAAGCTTTGTGTACTGTCTCACTTACATCTCTTAAGCTAGGAAGATCATATAATTTAGCCCAAACTTAGGCACTCTTGAGAGTGAAAGGGGACACTAATAACAATTACAGTGTGACAACAGGCATAAACTGGATCTGTCCCACACATATCATACTATAACCCATTATAGTAGCAAGAGCTAAGAGCATCCATATAACACATCACAAGCGCAACTTATAGTATAGTTCAACAATACAGAGGAAAGTAAACATTAGATACAATATTATGCCCAGTATTTTATTCACTGTGGCATTTTTCTTAATAGGAAAAAATGGAAAACAATCTAAAGGTTTACTAAAAAGGGTAATTAAATAAATTGTAGCATACTATGCAATGAAACATTAGCCAATCAACTTAAACCAAGCTGTAGATAATTTACATAAGAAATGTTCAAGTTACATATTGCTAAGTAAAAAATAAAGACTAGAAATAAGTTGGTTACGATCCTAATTTAGTTTTGTTTATTTGAAATGTATCTCGTTATGCACAGGATGACTAAAGGACTGTAACAGGAGGTCAACGGGGCAATATTTGTATAATAATGTATAAAATTTGGACGTTATTTCCTTATTTGAGTTTTCTACACTTTTTAAATTTTCATCAATAATCACATACACTTTTTATATAAAAAAAAGAGCTACAAAAGCTGACATATCCTAAAACAAAGGACCATGTTATTCATCCATTACACTAAGTATTTTACTTTATATCCTTGCCTTAAACCATTCATTCATGTATTTTTAAGCACCTACTCTGTGCTGGATACTATTAGGTTCTGGGAATACAAAGATATACAAAAAGGTCCTACCATTCAAAAGTTATTCCATCAAGAGAAAGTGAATCATATTAGCTCATGAGACAGTTATGGGCCTGGATATCATTAGCTTTACTCCTTACTGAAGTTATTTTTTATATAACCTTAGCTTTTACTAAGCATCATATTAAAAATAAGTATGAATAAAATTTCAGCATGTTTTATGAGTTATTAAAGGTACTGCTTATAAGGTTCAATGTTCTGTTACAAAAAAGTCACAAAACTTTAGAAATTTAGACTACAATTCACTTTACTCTTTATTTCCCAGATTTTCAGAATATTAGAATAGTAGCTTTCACCTGAACATAATGCTAAAGCCATGTCGGATTCATCTGTTCATACACTCTGTCTAAAGCACAAGATACACCAGGAGCTATATGAGATACTGCCTTCAAGGAGCTTACAGTATAAATGAAAAGACAAAATATACAGAGTGCTAAAAGATACAAGAAGGTTAACACAATGACTGTTGTTATTGTATTATGGGTCCAATGACACAGGAGAAAGCTGATTGTGAAGAAAAGGACAAATGGAAGAGGGACAGCAACCATGAAACTGGATGAAGTGGCATTTTAAGATTATTCTAGTAGCAGTGTACCAAATGAACTGGAGGATGGAAAAGAAGTGAAAGCAGGCAGTTTAGGTAAGAAACTTCATTGTAATTCAGGAGCATGGTGTAAGAGAACAGATTACTGTGGTGGAAGTAGGAATAAGAAGCAATGCCATACATATTAAAAAAGAAGTAAGATAAAGTTGGATAATTTCTTATGAGAAGCAAATATAAATCATTAAGTCGAAGACAACTCTAGAGTTTTTAAGCACAGGCAACTGGAACAACTGGGACATTAGAAAGGGTACTCATTTTGACACCAAAGAAGAGTTTAAGTTTTAGTCAGAAAGCAAAAGCATGTGATATCATTTTTCTAGAGTGGATAAATAGATCTCATGGATAGAAGGTCAAAATTAGTATCTTCTGGACAAGCAAAACATGCTTAAAACAAAGATGGAAAAGAAGGTTTAGCTATCTTTTAGGAAAAAGGAAATGGTCACCTGGAACTCCTCTATTTAACAAATACTTATTAAATGCCTATTATGTCCCAGGCACTGCAAGAGCAGGAATGAAGGTGCACACATTTTAGTGTATAAGATCAGGTATTGTTTGATCCTCTCCTCACTTCAGGGTCTGGGTTAAGGTCAAACAACACTGAGATGTACACTGAGATACAGTGCTTTTGTACTGCTACATATATTTCATTATTTATTTGTCAGTGAATTCTGCTTTTCAATACTTCAAGTGAAAATTCCTCCATCGTCGACTTCTAAATCCAAGTTTAATGCAATATGAAGACAGATAAGAACAGAGATCTGGGAGAAGAAATTCTAGTTTGGGTATCAACAAACTGTTCTTGGATAACCACCAATGTTTAGACTCTAGCAACTTCTGTAAAATGACATGGATGGATTACAATCCTTCTAAAATGCAATCCAATCCTAAATCTAGACCTCAGGAAGCTTTACTGATATGTAAAACACTCCCATGTAAACATACAACTCACTTTACCATTCGGGAAGTTCCTTTTAAAAAAAATAACCGAAATCACAGAATTGTTGCCTGCACACCCTTGGAATTAAACACATACCTGGTAGTTTAAAATTCTGCTCATGTTTTTTTAACGAGCCGTCCGCCTGAACCTGGTCACGCTGGGGAGAAAAAGCCATTGGTTCATCCATCTGAATCCCCAAAGATGCCTCCATCACAAAACAACTGGGATGCAAAATGCCAGCTAAGGGGTCATGTCCACCGGGGGAGCAAAGCAGCTGTGAAAATTAGAATACTGGAGAAGATGAAAAGTTTAAATCACTCACTGAACCAAGCAGTAAAAAAACGCCAGTCCCCACAGGGGCAGATATTTAAAAGCGCACCTTATGTCTAAATCCCCAAAGGGGGTAAAACTGTGGGCCGTTTCTAAGGATTACATTTACTTCCCTTTTACCTTACAGCAACACAGGCGGGGGCGGGGGAGGGGCGGCGAGGGGAAAATGTTCTAGTCAGGGGAGTCGCCTCGGCGGCCGGCGGTGGAGGGAAGGGTGGTGGCGGTAACTGGGGCGGCAGCGCGACGGGACACAAGCCAGCTGGAGAATAGGGGAGCAGGGGCGGGTACGGTAGGCCTTATGGGGAGAGCGGTTTGACCTGAGGGAAATTAAAGAGGAATGAGTACTCAAAAGGAGGGACAGGAGGTTCGCTCAAGGCCCCATGCAAGTTGATGGAGAACTGATCCGATACTGGCCATCAGCGGAGGGGAGAGAAAGAGGGAATGAATGGGATCCTTCTGGGAGCACCGCCGCGAGCTCAGCGGGGAAGGACCTTCCTCCTTCAGACCCGAGACCCAACGGGATGCTTAGTGCGCAGGCACATGACTTTCCCGCCGTGGGTCAGCGGGATCCGAACAGGGGTGGGAGGATGGGTTACTGCGCTGCGACAAGACCGAAGTCACGATCCAGAATTCGTTTCTAGTCCCTCAGAATCCCGCGCCATGGAACAAACCGTCGGAAACTCACAGTTTAAGGGAATACGACTTCTGTGGCTCCCCAGCTGCCTGGGTCGCCGCTGCCAAGAGATCCCCACCTAGCGACTCTGCCAAAAGCGCCTGCGCAACACTTCCCGCCTAGCTGCTTCTCGTTGCTCATGCGCACTGTAAAGGCCTCGGTGCCGCGGCATCAGCCATTGAGCGCTTGCGCGGTAGGGTTGGGTTTTCTCCCCTAGGCGATGGTTGGTTAAAAGAGCGGTTACAGAAATAAAGCCCGGGAATGATTCTTTGCTAAAGAATAGTGAACCGTGAGGTTAAGGATCCAGCCCAATTATCAGGAAAGATAATTCAGAAATAGAAAAGTCTCAGGTTCTAGGAGTACTGACACATCCTGACATACCATGGCCACACAAGAAACCGGGCACACTCTGAGTAAAAGGTGGTTACTTTCCCGACCCCCTGCTTTTCACTTCCTTTTGTTGACCCCCTGCTTTTCACTTCCTTTTGTTGAGTGCCCTACTTCAGTAAAACAAACAAAACCTGCAACTGTTGGTTGTTTATGACTTTATTCGCAGAAATGAGCCCAGAGACATTCAAACACTGATTTAGTCAGTGTATTTATTGAGCCTGTGGCTGCGAGGCAGGTTTCTGGAGGCTGAGGTTCCACACGTGAACACCACAGAGAACCACCATCTCTTTGTGAAGTAAAATTCCAGTAAGGAGGAACAAATTCCAGTTAGGAACAAATGAACAAATGAAGAACAACATTCTTTCAGATATTCATCTGTGCTCTGAAAGAAAGTAGAAGGATGTGTTAGTGACTAGGAAGGAGGCACCATGATGGGAGCCAACAAAGAGAGACTGCCAGGCAAAGGATAGAGCAAGTGCAAAGGTAGAAATGAACTTGGTGTATTGGCGGGGTGTGTGACTGTAAATTCACAGAACATCAACATCAGACAAAGTCACTCTGACCATGATAAATCAAGACAAAAATAAAAATTATTTTTGTAATTATATCTGTAATCATATCTGAACATAGGCAAAACAAAAACATTGTCCAAACCACAAAAATGAGCAAATGTTTTCCTATCCTGGCTAATATGAGTGACTGCTGCTTCTTTACCTATTACAGTTATAGTCTCAGCCCAGTAAATAATACTCCTTATTAAAATACCCAACTATAAAATTACTCCTGCCTCCCTACAACTTCCAATCCAGAATAAAGTTCCTCTTCCTTGAATCCTCCCCTAAATTACCTAACAACTCCAAACTTCTAACACTCTTACTGAGATACCCATGGTTCTCCACGGTGGGTATTCTCACTTACTGAAACAATAAACCCAACTTGTTCAACTACAGTTTTATTCCTAGTGGTCTTTGGTTGGTAGGCATTGACAATAATCAAGTCTGAGATGCCTGTTAGGTACCCAAGTAATAATGTCAAGTAAACAGATGGATATATTGGTCTGCAATGGAGTCTCAGTTGGAGACATGAAACTGGCAATTATGAGTTTATATATGAACCGTAAAACCTTGGGGCTAGATGAGATTATCTAAGCAGATTTCAGAGAGAGAACTGGTCTATGAGAACCTCCAACATTTCAAAGTTAGGCAGAGGAGGAAGAAAGAAGAGCCAGCAAGAGACCAAGAAGGAGCAGCCTGTGAGCTAAGAAGGTGATGTCATAGAATTCAAGAGAAGGAAGTTTTACAATTGAAAGGAAGTGATCAACTATGGTAAATACTGCACAGAAGTGAAGTAGTGAGGACACAGAAATGGCCAGTGGATTTGGCAACATGGCAATCATTAGAATCTCTGGCAAGAATAATTTCAAGGTGTAGTGAGACAGAAAGACAAGTGTGTTGAAGAACAAAAGATGAACAATCAGCAACAAGTCTTAAGGTTTTGTTTCTTTGGTTGTTTTTTTTTTTTTGGTGGGAAGGAGGATGAAGATTAGAGAAATAAGATGGTGGCTGGTGGGTTAAGTAGAGCAAAGGAAATTTTTTTTTACTGTTGTGCTGGCAGATAAATGCTTATATTATGGTGGGAATGATGTAGTACAGAAAGAAATTGTTGATGTTGGAGAAAAGGGGAATACCTACAGGAATGAAATTATAGGGGAGAATGAAGGAATGGATCCAAAGCATAAGTGGGCCTTTGAAAACAACCCAGATTCCCATCCTTTTAACACAAGGGAAAAACATAAGATGAATTCAGATGCAGGTGGTTTGTGTGTGGGTGGGGGGAGAAAGTAGTTCCAACCAGATCACATACATTTTCTTAATAAAATGAGATGAGGTCTTCAGCTGAGAATGAGGCAAGAGGGGGTATAAGAGGTTGGAGGAGTAAGAAGACCAGAGAGATATTCTGAGAGTAAGAAGGTGAACTGTGGAAAGATTGTGCTATTGCCAGCACGGTTGAGTGCCCATTTTCAATTTAAAGTAGTCTGGGGGCGCCTGGGTAGCTCGCTCAGTCAGTTATGTGTCTGACTCTTGGTTTCGGTTCAGGTCGTGATCTCACGGTTTGTGGACTTGAGCCCTGAGTTTGGCTTTGTGCTGACAGTGCCAGGGAGCCTGCCTAGGATTCTCTCTGTCATCTGCTCGCTCTCTCTCAAAATAAATAAACTTTAAAAATATATACAGTCCAGATGGCATACTGGTATGATTTTCTCAACCTTCAGTCAAGAGTATGCAGACATGGAAAAGAATGGTTGGATTTAACTAAGGATAAAGATCACAGGGGCAAGTGAGGGTGTTTACAACGAAGTGATTGGAATAATGCACCATGGAATCTTTGGGAGGCAAGAAGGAAAAGTTATATAGGAAGGTGATAGATACTGGTATATAGATAGGTCGATACATAGACAAAATACAAAGTGCTGGGAACTATGGATTGGAACTCTCTCTGTAGTGTAAGAATTGATATAATTGAAGTATATGGTTGAGTTAGAAGGATAGAGCTAGCAGATGGGGCATGGGGTGATGAAAATTGGGTTTTCTTAGATAAGAGCATTCGAGAGGGTAGTTAACTTTGCGGCAGGGGTGGGGGGGAGAGGCAGGGGGAGGGGAGATCTGTTTTGGTGTGAACAGATTGTATTATCCTGAGTCCAAAACCCATGCTCAGGCTAGGGAGGTATCAGTTATTTTGCTTAATCCATTTTCTCCCCAGGCAGTAATACCCCTCCTTTGGGTCCCATTAGCATTTTATGCATGCTGCCATTTTAGGACACAGGTATAAGAAAGAAATGAAGAATCTGGGCCCCACCACAGACCTACTGAATCAGAATCTTCAGTATAATAGGGTCTCCCGGTTATTTGTATGATTTCTGGAGCCCCAGAAGCACTGTTCTAGAACACTGATTCTAAACGTTGCCTGCACATTAGAATTACCTGAGAAACTGTTAAAAATTCTGAAGCCCAAACTACACCTCAGATCAATTACATCAGAATTTCTGGGGGTGGAGGGGCACCTGGGTGGCTCAGTCGGTTAGGCATCCGACTTCATCTCGGGTCATGATCTGTGAGTCTGTGAGTTCGAGCCCCACATCGGGCTCTGTGCTGACAGCTCAGAGCCTGGAGCCTGCTTCAGATTCTGTGTCTCCCTCTCTCTGCCCCTCCCCTGCTCATCCTCTGTCTCTCTCTGTCTCAAAAATAAATAAACACATTTAAAAAAAAATTTTTTTAAAAGAATTTCTGGGGGTGGAATCCAAACATCAGACTCCTACTTTATTTTATTTTATTTTATTTTACCCTGCTTTACTTTATACTTTACTATTTTATTTTATTTCATTTTATTTTATTTTATTTTACTTTACTTTATTTTATTTTATTTTATTTTTTAGAGCGAGAACACACAAGGAGGGGAGAGGGGCAGAGAGAATCTTTAGCAGTCTCCACACTCAGTGAGGAGCCTGACACGTGGCCCTGGGATTGTGACCTGATCCGAAATCAGGAGTTGGACATTCAGCTAACTGAGCCATCCAGGTGCCCCCAAACATCAGATTCTTTTAAAGCTCCCCCATTTGACTACAATGTGCAACAGAGTGAAAACCACTAATTTAGATTTGGTCACATTAATCTGTAAAGCCTGTTATCATAATCCTTGCCAAAGTTATTTCTCCTCAATTATATACTTGTACAATCTTTAACTTCTTCTTTGTATCTTTTATACTAAGTGTGCAGTAACTACTTCTTTGAATGAATGTATCTTGTGTCTCAAATTATTTATAAGCTTTATACTAGCTGTGTAGCCTGCATGAATTACTCAGTATCTCTGACACTCAGTCTATCTCAAAAATGTAAAATGGACACAGTTCTTGCTTGGTTTGGCGTGAAGGATTGAGTTAGATAAAGTGAGATAAAACATCTAAGGTGCTTAGCGTAGTAGGCCTGACTATGTTAGCTCATTTAATTTACAGTAGGTTTTTTTCCCCCTTTCCCTATGTCCTATCCTCAGTGCTGTCCACATAGTAGAGACACAATAAATAGCTGTGGAATTAATGAACAATTAGAGTTTAGGTTTTAAATGGTTACATTTATATCTCCAAGAGCAAATTGAAGATGGGTTGATTGTTGAATTTTGATTATAAAATTCAGTTTCATAATATAAATGGGCATATACTTGACATTTAATTATTAAATAAAAAGTAATTTTTGACTTGTGGGTTGAATTAATAGTTGTTACTTAGGGATGTTGGTAACTATGTAACACAAAGTTTTCTTTAGGGTCAGACCAGTGCCTTCACTATTTTTCCTTCACAGCATGTTTATTCAGACTCCACAGGCCTGTGTGTGTGTGTGCGTGTGTGTGTGTGTGTGTGTCTTCTTTTTATCTTTTGTTTGTACCTATGCATCCTCCAAAGTTAGTGAAAGTTCCATTTCTTCAGATATCCCAGCTGAGGATTTGTCCCTTTCCTCATGGTTAACTCTTTATGGACCATCTACAAGTAAACTTATCACATGCTGTTTTGTTTTCTAATTAACTGCATTGGACACTTTAGTTCCTTATTAAACATACTTTCATGTTCTCTGAGGTACACTGCTCTTCTGTGCGTTTCATGTTCCAACTTGACTGCAATCTTGTGAAGGACCTTGTCTTCCAAGGATTTCTTTAATTCTTCATAGCACTTAATTCCATGCTAGCCACAGAGCAGTTGTTTTACTAATGCTTTTTGCAGTCAGCATCAACATGTACTGAGTTTTTAAAGTTTTTATTATTTATTTTTATTTTTTTCTATAATAATTATTCCTAATTTTTATTTATTATTTTTTAAAATATGATTTGTTGTCAAGTTGGCTAACACACAGTGTTAGTAAAGTGTGCTCTTGGTTTTGGGGGTAGATTCCTGTGGTTCATCGCTTACATAGAACACCCAGTGCTCATCCAACAAGTGCCCTCCTCCTCAATGCCCTTTAGCCATTTTCCCTTCTCCCCTACCCCCCCCCCCCACTTAAGCTTTTACTTTAATTCCAGTTAGTTAATATACAGTGTTATATTAGTTTCAAGTGTACAATATATGTACTGAGTCTTTTTATCCTATTTAGATGAATTCATATTCTGAGGAAGGGAGTTTGTTTATCCAGTAGGTTGTTTTCTCTTTCCTCCACTTCCACAGGAGACAGTTAAGGATCTAGGAGGTAGTCTTATTTCAAAGGCATGAGAAAGCTCTGCAATGATTTTCGGCAATTGATATCAGAACAGGGCTTATTATTACATAGGTCCTTTTGTGGTTCTAAACTGGGTCAGAGAAAAGACAATGACTATGTAAATTAACTGTTTTGACTTCTTCATCTTCAAAAGTAAGAGATAGGGAATGGGAAAGGGAAGTAAGAAAGAGAAAGTGGAAGTAGAAAAGAGAATTAACATATGAAAATACAGGTCACTGTGCTGGCTTTAATCTTATTATTCTAGATGTTCTGCATGGAAGGGAAAAGGTAAATAGGGGATTGGGGCGCCTGGGTGGCTCAGTCGGTTGAGCGTCCGACTTTGGCTCAGGTCATGATCTCGGGGTCCGTGAGTTTGAGCCCCGCATCGGGCTCTGTGCTGACAGCTCAGAGCCTGGAGCCTGCTTTGGATTCTGTGTCTCCCTCTCTCTCTGCCCCTCCCCTGCTCATGCTCTGTCTCTCTCTGTCTCAGAAATAAATAAAACATTAAAAAATTGAAAAAAAAAAGTAAATAGGGGAGGAGATAAGCGTCCTTCAGAGGGGTGTGACCAGGTTGGTAGGTCCTGTCCACTGGAGGGGGAGGTGGAAATCTTGAATGGAGAAATGACTCAGCAGTTAGAGGAAGACTGCTTCCCAGGCCTGGCAAGATGCTCATCCCTGTTGACAGGAGCAGGGAAGGACCAAGCGGGCTGGACAGTGGGTACCTTATCACTAACAGGTGGTTTCCCCAGTGCCTTGGTGCTGCATGAGACTCCCCACTCCCACCACCGAATCTTTGCATAATTCCTGCCAGGATTAGAGGGGAATGCAGATATTGAATTTCCTACCATCTCAGCAGAATGATGTCTCGGAGGTAAATGAAAGCGGATTCAGATAAATAATTGCAGCAGTTTTTTGAACAGCCGAGTTGGAAATTGAACCTGATCAATAAGTTCATGCAACAGTAAATGAGTCAGGCTTTATGATTCTCCTCTTTATGTCCCCAAACCTGCTCATTTTCCGTTAGAGGAGTGAGCAAGTTAGGGGGACAATTAGCTATTGTCTACCTGGGCTGGGGCCTGGGTACCATATGGCCCCAAGTCCTCTTATGTTTATCCTATTGTGTTAGAAATCTCTCCCCTGTCAGCGCACCTCCTCTCACCCTCTACCCTTTAACACAGCTCCCTCTCAAAACCTTTTGCTCCTGAGTGCTAAGTAAAGCAGAAATTTTTATTTGACAAATAAGGAATCATTTAGGGCTGCCCTCCAAGGTGGCTAAGAATGAATTCTATAGTATCGGAGGCACACAGTTTGGGTAAAAGAATAAACTTTACTGGGAAAAGTTATTAGCTAACGGTGAGCAAGAGAAGTCATAGACCTCTTGTCGCCAGTGAGATTGGGAGTCTGATCTGCGGCAAAGATTGTCCTACCCTCCTACTGTTCTTCTTTCTTTATAGGGAACTCACGGGGACAATCTGATTAGTGGGATTGAAACTACTTGGGCATCAGGCAATCTGTGTTTAGACGCCCAGTAATTATAGACAACTTATCTGCAAAAAGCAGGTACCCAGCAGGTGGAGACCTTGGGTCTTGAGGAATTTGAATCGGTTACAGTCTATCACTCGAGGAAAAGCAGGGAGTTCCTGTCAGTTGTATAGTCAATTCAGAATAAGTTCCCAGCGTAACGTTCAAAGAATTCTGTTCATCTTTCTTTCTCTCCACGCAGTCAACTAGTAACAGGAAAAGTTATTGGAAGTCTTATCCCCTCCCCCACTTTTTGTTTGTTTGTTTTTTACCTCCATTATTAAGCTGAGGCACTCTCTCAGGAAATCCTCAAAGATAAATAACCTAGGATAAAGATAAAGCAAATATGTAGCTTTTGGATGTGAACAGAAATTTTCTCTTAGGGCAATCAACAGCTATAGATTCAATGTTTCTGTGCCCCCTCCATTCACATGTTGATTTTGAAACCTAGTCCCTACTGTGATAGGTGTAAAGAGGTGGTGCCTTTGCAAGGTAATTATGTCCTAAGAGCAGACTACTCGATTGGGATTAGTGTCCTTATAAAGACACCCCAAGGAGCTCCCTGGTCCCTTCCACCCGGTAAGGACATTACAGAACGGCTGCTATCTGTGGACCTGGAATATATTCTCATCTGTCTGGGTCTTGATCTTGGACTTGCCAGCCTCCAGAAATGTGAGAAATAAATGTTTGTTTTTTAAGCCCCCAAATCTGCAGTATTTTATTATAGCAGCCTGAATGGACTACAACAAAAATAAGTAGATGAAATAAACCCCTACCTTATAAAATAAAATTATACACATTCATTGTAAAATATACATGGAACATAGCATTTCATGGGAAGAAGCCATTTCAAAAATAAGAGCATAAATTATTTTATGTGTGTGTGTATATTTATTTATTTATATATAGAGAGAGAGCATGGGAGAGTTCAGGAGACAGGGGCAGAGGGAGGGAGGGAGGGAGGGGGAGAGAGAGAGAGAGAGAGAGAGAGAGAGAATCTTAAACAGGCTCCATGCTCAGCACAGAGCCCAACATGGGGCTCAATCCCATGACCCTCGGATCATGACCTGAGCAGAAATCAAGAGTCAGATGCTCAACTGATTGAGCCACCCAGGTGCCCCCAAAGTATAAATTATTTAAAAGTTAAAGAGCTATGATTCAATTCTGAAACTGCAGTGGAATAGCAAGGATTTTTGAAATATACAAATGAATGAACAGAAGTTCAGTTTCTCAACTAGTAATGCAGGAGGTAAAAAATAACTGCCTTGCAGAAATGTTACACAGATTAAGAAAACATTTAAGGTTTCTGGTAGAGCTTATAGATTTTAATTAATCATACATTGATTAATCATACATTACATTAAACTGTAGTCATACAGGGGCACCTGGGTGGCTCAGTCAGTTAAACGGCCGACTTCAGCTCAGGTCATGATCTCGGGGTCTGTGAGTTTGAGCCCCACATCGGGCTCTGTGCTGACAGCTCCGAGCCTGGAGCCTGCTTCCAATTCTGTATCTCCCTCTCTCTCTCTGCCCCTTCCCTGCTTGCTCTCTCTCTCAAAAATAATAAACATTAAAAAAAATTTTTTAATGTAGTCGTATGTTTTAATTAATTCATTCATTCAACAAACACTTTCTCATACTCATGCCTAGCAATAGAATAGATCCTGTCATATGGAGATGAGTAAGACGAGGACTCCTCTCTCAAGTGGCATGAAGTCTATCTGGGGGTTGAAAGAGACAGTTTTCATATTCATCCTTTATGATATGAATTTAAGCACCTCTTTCTCAAGAAAGCCTCACCAACTAAACAGGTTAGGTCTCTAGGTGTATTCTTCCATAACATCTTGTACTCTTTCTTTTGTCACATTTTGTTATAATTACTTGTTAATGTAGATCTTTGTCATTACACTTGCTATCTCTTATGATGGGGACGAGACTGGTCTGGAACATGCATTCTGAAGCTGGACTGCCAGGGTGACCATGGGCAACTTACTTAACCTCTTGGGGATTCAGTTGCTTCATTTATACAATGGTGATGGTATCCACTTCACAAGGTTGTGCTTAGGTGAATAAATTAATAAATGTGTATTGTTTAGAACAGTGCCTGGCACATGGTGAACTCTATGAGAGTATTAGCCAGGAGGATAACAGTGGTGATAAGATTCCCTAGCACAATATTTGACATATATTAAGTAACTCAGGAAATACTTGTCAAATGTTACTGAATCTTGTCCAATGAATGAATGAGTAAAATGGAATAAATGCATAGAAGAGGGAGTTATTAACTTGAATCAGAGAACTTTTTCTGGGGAAATTGAAGTCCAAGCTGAGGTTTGAAAAATTAATATGAGTTTACCACTACACCTAGTAGTAGGGGAAGAAAGAGGCATTCTCTTAGCCATTGAAGAAGAACTGAAACAGACAAATGTGTTCACAGAACTATAAGTTATTTAGTATTATTTCAACACAAATAGAAAAAGATTGGAGAGAGATGAGCCAGAGAGTAGACACAGACCTCATCATGAGCATTCTTGTATGCTATTCTCAAAATGGGCAATAATTAGCCCTCAAAATGGGCTAATAAAGGTGTTAAATCAGGGTAAGAGAAATATAAACTTGAGTTATATTAACATCACTTTGAGGAGAGTACAGAAAATAAACTATAAGAGAAAGAGGTTACAAGCTGCATGACCTATTCAATAAATGTTTAGAGTCAGCAAGAGCGAGAACTTGAAATAGATGACCTGAAATCGTCTCTTTTTGGAAAAGCTTCAATTTTTTGAGTCTACTTCATAAGGCTTTATGCTGTGTACAAGTCATTTCTATATTGTGTTTATATCTCCTTGAGGGATGTTGAAAGGAGAGCAAGACTATAGATTGTTTATGAATTAAAAGGTGTACAAGAATGAAAAGTAGCAACCATGTTCTCGTTATTGCTGACTTGACTGAAAGAATGTTGTTTCTAGAATTGCCAGTGTGGTTTCCTTTGCAAGAGAAAGCGGTTGCAGCAATATTAACTAGGTCAGTGATTCTAATGTATGGATGTAGGAACAAATTAGCCAATGAAAACTATTTACCTTATTTTTATGTAGCTATTTTTACAGGAGGTAGATTAGTAAGCAGTGGGTCCTCTTGGAAGGAGGGGTTAGGGAGGGGACAATGTGAGCCCTGGACACACAAGGCGCTTCCTATGTGTGTCCTGCTTTATCTGGGTGATGGATTGAGCATTGATTCTACCTTTTGGGCTTCCTCCTGAAGAGGAGAGCTAGTAGCAGTCAAAGTCATTGGTCCAAGAAGTCACTAACATGGCACTTGCCTCCAGACATATCTCTTCTTTGAGAAAACACCCAAAACAGGAGAATATGCTACTCTAGAGTCAATGGTGAGAGAATATGAACATTCAGGATAGATATGCCCTGTGTATAAGGTGTGGGGTCACATGAGTCTGGCAGCTGGCGGCACTGCTTTATTGGCTTTATTCTTTATTGGCTGCTTCTCCTCTAAGAAAGAGGCCTCCTTATTTTTAAGAAGCTGGTGGATGGTTGAGAGAGAATTGGGATAAATGATTCCAACTGTTCCCCTTTCCTCAGGGTTTGGTTGTAGTTGAGGTAGGTAGATAATATTTAAGCTTAGTCCTGCATTAAAATAGTGTGGGGAAATGGGCATTTCCTGACATTGGGGGACATAATTATAGTGACCAAACTATAGGACTTTCCTCCCATTCAGGCATCCTGAACAGAAATTAGGAAAGCTCAATAGCAGTGGTTTATGGGAAAACCTCCAAGAACTTCCTCTCAATCCCATTTGATGTATGCTCGAATTATTGGTATAATGAGAGAAAGAGAAGAAACATTAATGAGCACTGTCATAGGCAATGAGTTGGGCACTGAATTTTGTTTTTTAAATAGAAGTTTCCTAATGAGTGTGAGGTTGTATCTCACTGTGGTTTTGGTTTACATTTCTCTAATGATTAGTGAAGTTGAGCATCTTTTCAAGTGTATATCAATTGTACGATCAAGTGTGATCAATTGTATATCCTCTTTAAAGAAATGTCTATTCATGTCCTTTGCCCATTTTTGAACTAGATTTTGCTGTTGTTGAATTTTAGGTGTTCTGTATATATTCTGGATATTAGTCCCTTATCAGCTATATGATTTGCAAATATTTTCTCCTATTCTGTGGGTTGCCTTTTTACTTTATTGATAGTGTCTTTTAATGCACAAAATTTTTTCATTTTCATAAAATCCAGTTTGTCTATTTTTTCTTTTGTTGACTGTGCCCTTTGGTGTCAGAGCCAAGAAATCATTGCCAAATCTAATATTGTGAAGTTTTGCCCTTTGTTTTCTTCTAAGAGATATATAGTTTTAGCTCTTCTGTTTAGGACTTTGGTCCATTTGAATTAAGTTTTGTATATAGTTTTAGGTACAAGTTCAACTTCATTCTTTTGCATGTGAATACCCAGTTTTTCCAGTAGATATCAACTATATTTTTAAAAACATTTCATTCAACATAGCTAGCAAATAAATGGCTCAGGTTAAGTTAAATTTTAAATTCAATTTGAAAGTATAAGTAATTGCATGCTCTATTATTAAAAAAAAGATACTGATTTTTGTCTTATTATTTTGTGACATAGTTTAAAGAGATTTAATTATCTTAGAATTAGGTAAAAAAAAAAAAAGAAAGAAAAAAGGAAGCCAAGCTGTTCAGTATAAAAATCTATCTTGTTGTCTTCTCTGTCTGTTCATCTGTCCATCTTTGTGGTACCTGTAGGTAGTTGTAACCCAGTTTAAAAATTAAAAATAGGAAGAATAGGAAGCTTTGTAAGAAATATCTGGAAATCTGACAAAGAATAAAAAATATTTATAGGATAAAATAACATCATGTTATACTTGAAGGTAACTGCAGCATACAAAGAAAACAACATATTTTTTCCCCTAAAACATATAGATTTCAAACACTCTGGAATAAATCTTGTCATTGTCACTAAAATTCAGAGAACCATAGGAACAAATTCATATTTTTAAAATTTAAATGCAAACTTATGAAAGTTGAGTTTCATTTTTATTTTGTCTTATTTATTTATTTCATTATATTTTTTCCCATTTACTGGGCTCCAATGTTAAGTAAAATAGTACTATGGCTGGGGGGTCAAGGAGCAGATCCTGGGATGTGTCAAGTTTCATCTCCAGGCAGTGAAACACTGTAGCATCTGGTACCACTCTGAAGCCGTCTGACAATTTCAGTTTAGCCATTAATGGGAAGAATATTCACCCCAGTGAAGTTGTAAAGGTTTGACTTCCCATTCCTTGTTATCTTTAAAGAAGATGATTTAAGGTTTTGAAAAATCCCTAGAAATTCCAAGTTCAGGGCCTTTGTCTTGATGCCCTTTTGCTGGAAAAGAAATACGCTAGAGAGTAAATTCTTAAAATGATATATCAGTATTGCATAGAACTTTTAATATCCTTGTGTGTCTTTAAATTCCAGGATGAGATTTTAATTAGTCAACTTTTATTTTAAAAAATTCAAAAGAGTAAATGTGCATTATTTTCAAGATGGTTTATCAAGATATAATTTAAAACAGTAATGTTAATTGGGGTTCAATGCTAGTGATTTTTCAGATGTGGAATAATTTTTTGTTGTAAGTACCAAACTTTAGGGTTGCCTGGGTGGCTCAGTTGGTTAAGCCTCTGACTTCGGCTCAGGTCATTATTTCACGGTTGGTGGGTTCGAGCCCCATGTTGGACTCTGTGCTGACAGCTCAGAGTCTGGAGCCTGCTTCGGTTTCTGTGTCTCCCTTTCTTTCTGACCCTCCCCTGCTCGTTCTCTGTCTCTCTCTGCCTCTCAAAAGTAAACAAATAAATATTTTTAAATATTTTTAAAGACCAAACTTTATCCCAAAGAAGAATTTTACAGTTAGGTTGTAAATCTCTGTTCCTCCCCCAAATATTAAAATGTAATTTAAAATGGAGGCACAGGCACAATTTACTGTAGATGGACGGCGACTTGGATGTTTAATTTTGACACCAGGGAAGAGACACAAGCAAATACTCAGTGCCTCCTTGAAGTGAAGTGAGTCTTTTCTTTCTGTCTTTGCAAAGCTGGGAATTGTGGTAAAGCCAATAAAATCACTTCAACGTCCTTCAATAGCAGTGCTTGTAATCCTTCTTAACAGTTTAAGTCCAGTTTACATTGTTACATGTACGTTCTAATACATTGTCTCCCCTAGCCACATGAAGTAGTACACATGCCATAAAATTTGGAGCCAATTAAAATAAGTTACATCACAAACTTTTATTTTTCTATTTTTTTTAAATATGAAGTTTATTGTCAAATTGGTTTCCATACAACACCCAGTTCTCCTTCCAACAGGGGCCCTTCTCAATGCCCATCACCCACTTTCCCCTCCCTCCCACCCCCCATCAACCCTCAGTTTATTCTCAGTTTTTAAGACACTTTTTAAAATGAATTTTATGGTACCTTTTTGGAAACCTGGAAGTTCTTCAGGATAACAGGGATCTCAGAACATGCTACCAGGAGCTGAAGAGGATCCCTTGCCTATTAGCCATCGCCGAAGATAGTGAGCTGTGTACTGAGAAAGTGAGTGAGGGTGGCAACCAAAAAATAAAAGGAAAAACAGAGGCGCTGGAATTAAAATGGTAGGTGCCTTCTTACATGTGACGTATAAATGATAATATCCTAAATAAACAGTCTTACCAAGAAAGATTACAACAAAAACCCCATATATTCTATTTTTAGATCCTAGAAGGAGACAACAACTGCTTATATAAACACTCATCTTCTATATAGCAAGAAATCACATCTCCATGATCTATGCTTGACTCCAGTATGTCAGAAATTCTGGTAAGATGCAGCACATCTGGAACTTGTCAAAGCAAGTTAACTTTACAAGATAGTTCCTTGTAGCAAGACCCCTGGCCAATGCGTTCTTTCCACCACATTTCCACTGCAGTTTACCCATGGATAGTCACTATGAATGTTAAAAATAAAGGATAAGTTCCCTTAAACTTTACATTTTGCTTGAACAAAGTGAGCACTTTATTGTAAAATTGGTCTAACAACCAGCATTCTAATTTTCCTGCTTTTTTTTTTTTTAAGTAAAACTTAAGTAGGCAGTTATAAAGACTAATGTGTTTATGGAATATGCCCACTTCCCTCTTCCATGCCATTATGTGGTTATCATTTTATATTTGCTCTTTTTCGATATGAGATTAGGAAGTAAGTCCTGTAATAGAAGTTAATAGGACTAAATGTTCTTCTTAACACACCTGAAAAACATTGGTATTCTGTTAGAACCCAGGATCCCAGACTCTTTACACTAAACAGATCAGTCCTAACACCGATGCAACAATAACTCTTCAAATATTCTGGATATTAACTTATGGGAAAATAACAATTGCTAAAGCCAGGACAGATAAGATGGTATCTTTGTCTGGGTTCTCCTTAAGGCCAGTAACGTTTATTAAACATGACTCTAGGGAGCCAGGCATACAAGGCAGGAAAGAAGAGAAGGCAACGAGGATGTGTTAAGGGGTTGGCTACCCCATGGGTGATTGACATATCGTCCTCCGAGGGGGCTTTTATTGTAGAAATGTATGTAGAACTTTTCATCTGGGTTTAAAAGAGGAAGCAAGTTTGTATCCATTGGTTTCTGTTTCCCATTGGTCAACTTCCTCTTCTTTTGCAGGTTGCACATGCCAGAACATGGAGGGGGATCTTCTGGGTGTTCTACACAGGGGTGTCCCCACAGCAGACAGGTAGAAGGACATATCACAAGTTGAAGCAAAGGTACTATCAAATTGCTTCTGCCCAAAATTAGGAACAAGTTGCTGCAGGAGTGGCTGAAGTGAGAGTTGTGGTCAACAGGGTTTGAAGAAGTTCACGTCAAGAACTGGAAAGAGCCCGACTTTTACCCTACCTGTGAGCTATCAAGTTAGGCTGTCACAGTTTCATGGATGCAGGCAGAAGACATGAGATTTCTCAGTCAGAGACAAAGGAAAGGGTGGGCTAAATGGGTGATGGGCATTAAGGAGGGCACTTGTGATGAGCACTGGGATATATGTAAGTGACGAATCACTAAATTCTACTTCTAAAACCAATACCACCCTGTATGTTAACTAACCTGAATTTAAATAAAATCTTGGGGGGAGGGACGCCTGGGTGGTTCAGTCAGTTAAGCGTCCAACGTCAGCTCAGGTCATGATCTCATGGTTCATGAGTTAGAGCCCCACATCAGGGTCTGTACTGACAGCTCAGAGCCTGGAACCTGCTTCAGATTCTGTATCTCCCTCTTTCTCTGCCCTCCCCTGCTCATGCTCTGTTTTTCTAGAAAATAAATAAATATTTAAAAAAACTAAATAAAATCTTGGAAGAAAAAAATAAAAATAAAAAAGCAAGCTCAATAAAGAATTGTTGAAGTGAATAAAGCAAAGGAAAAAATGTAAGTAATTATATTACCTTCATGGCAGGAAGAATTATTTATATCCACATAGCATTTTTTTGCAAAACTTGAATGCTAACATATTGCTAACAGTGCTATGTTCAGAAATGAACACCATACGGGGACAAAATAATCTTAAAGAAAGAAACACGGAAAATAAAGAGACTCTGTTATGCCCATGGGTCAATTTTCTATAATTCAGTTAAGTAAATCGAGTCTATTGAGTATAGTCTTGGAGTAAAGATTTTAAAAAAGACAGAAATGCCCTTTGTTCTTTCTTTACCCTGAGTAAAAGATTGTACACAGGAAAACTCAACATAGGAGGTTTTTGGGTTTTTTGAGAACGAATATGTAAGCATAAGCAGTACACATTAGTAATACTTTATACAAAATTGTTCAAACTGGGATAGTTTTGAGGGTGAAAGGGGGAATCATTAATAATTATGATGGAACAACAGGTATAAACTGGTGTTATTCCTGGAAAACTGGAGCCTATGATCACTCTAGATATAGCTTATTTAAATGATCACTTCAGGATCACCTTGCTGGCTCAGTTGGTAAAGTGTGTGACTCTTTATCTCGGGGTTGTGAGGCCCATGTTGGGTGTAGAAATTACTTAAAAAAATAAAATCTTCAAAAAAACAAACAAACTACCACTTCAACAGCCTCAAATAAAGTAGGTAGGAAGTTTTAACATGCCTCACTGGTCTCCAAAACATTTAAAAGCTACACAGTACTTTGTTACAGTTTTTTTTTTAAAGTGTATTTATTTTGAGAGAGGGAGAGAGAGTGTGCATGTACAAGAGTGGGGGAGGGGCAGAGAGAGAGGGGGAGAGAGAGAGAGAGAGAGAGAGAGAGAGAGAGAGAGAGAATCCCAAGCAGCCTCCTTGCTGCCAGCACAGAACCCGACACAGGGCTCGATCCCACCAACTGGGAGATCATAACCTGAGCTGAAACCAAGAATTGGATGCTTAACTGACTGAGCCACCCATGTGTCCCTGTTTCAGGTTTTTAAATCTTCAAATAACCTCTAACTTAAATACACAGCACCAATAGTGAGACAAAATTCTGTTAATTTCATTACGTCCCATTAACTAAAGCTGTTAACATTTAGCATCATGGCTGGTCAAGATGAGACCACAATATTTTTTTCTCCACTAAAGCAATTGGAGTTCAGAGAGATGAGTAAATATATTATCTGGAATGTATTTTATTAAAATAGATTAGTGATCATATAAATTATATTGTAATACATTTTAGAATAAGCTTTAGGATACAAATACATGATGTTTAATGTTTTGTGGAACTCATCCTATAGGATAAGAGTATGTATGTTAAATGAGTTCTTAAACTATAAAACAAGGTGAAGGATAGTCTAATCCTTTGCTGCCCATTTATGGCTATTGAACACTCAAAATGTGGCTAGTCTGAATTGAAGATGTGCTCTGAGAATAAAACACACACTTATGTCGAAGATTTAGTAGAAAAAAGGTGAAAAATCTCAATTGTTAAATGTTGAATTCATGTTGAAATGATATTTTTTGATATATTGGGTTAAAATATATTATTAAAATCAATTGCACTTTTTTACTTTTGAAAATGTAGCTTCTAGAACATTTAAAATTACATGTGACCCACATTGTATCTCTATTGAATTGTGCTGGTGTAGCCTGTTTCAAAAGATGGAAATGAAGATGGAATATAAAACAATAGAGTTACAAATGATCACATGAGACAAATGAAACGATTTCTAGTGATTTTTAAAAAATATTTATTAATTCTTGAGAAAGAGAGAGAGAGAGAGAGAGAGACATACAAGAGCATGAGCAGGGGGAGGGGTAGAGAGAGAGGGAGACACAGAACCTGAAGCAGAGCTTGAACTCACAGACTGTGAGATCATGACCCAAGCCAAAGTCAGATGCTTAACTGACTGAGCCACTCAGATGCCCCTCTAGTGATCTTAATGTAACCTGGGTTTGGCTGAGTCTTGCTCCACCTACCAATGTAGGTTCCTAGCTCTTGGAGACCCCCATCTCATCCCATCCTGTTACTTCTGGGTATTCCCAAGGGGTCTCATGAGCAAATGTTAGTTCCTATGTGGTTTTTTTCCCTCTTGCTCCAGCTCTTTTCTTGTAGGCCTCACCTTGCCTTGGCACCATGGCTGCTGCTTCCACTGGGAACCATTGCATCTACTTGGAACTGCCACCTGTGTGACTTTAGAGGAAACTTCAAAGGTGCCAAAATAACAACACCTAACTGCAATTAGGGGAGAATGTTGCTCTGATCCTTTTGTGTTTTACTATCAGAGAGAGAGAGAGAGAGAGAGAGGGAGAGAGAGCAGAGGCATACTACCTGTGCCCAAATATCTTTTAGGAGGTTTTATGTGCAACAGCTCAATACAATGTTTCTGTTCTCCATAACACAGACATGAGTCCATGGTGGGGCTAAACAGAAAATTCTGAGCAAGCAAGAATTAGGCCTCTTGTTTATTATTCAGGTTTTGCTACTAGGTCACACATGCCTGCCTGCCTCTTCCCTTGTGCAGCAGCTGAACACTGGTGGGGTGGAATTCAACCGCAGACTTGCTTTCTTTGGGAGAGCGCAGTATTGCTGTTTGAATGCTTGAAGGCAGAGAATGCATGCCCCAGTTCACCACACTTCCCGCTGGTCCCCAGCATGTTATGTTGTATCCTCCTCCATCGGCTGCAGGCTTGGACTTTGAGTTTGCAGCCCTGTTTTATAGCCTTGCTATTCAGTGTGTGCTCCTCAACCAGCAGCAGCAGCATTCATTGCTGGCAACTCAGGAGAAGGCAGAGGGTCTCAAGCCCCACCCCAGGCCTACTGAAGTGGAATCTGCATTTTTAAATGATCCTACATGATTCCCCTGCACATCAAAGTTTGAGAAATCCTGCCATATATAGGATTTATATAACTTATACATATAAATATATATATGACTTTACATATTTAATATATGTATTTATATAGGATTTATACATTTTTATATAGATGCCATAGCCCACACTTGATAGGATTTGGCCTAAGTGATTTGCAGATACAACCAGACAAATCTGGTCTGGAGAAAGTCACTGCTTAGACTGTGCTCCCTGCTACTGCAATAAAAACCATTAACAACATAACTTTATATTAGGCACCAAGCCTTGGAAATCAAAGAATTCCTCTCTGTTTTACATGGAAGTCACTATCTTTTTTCAGTTGCTTTCCTCTTTCTTAATATGGTTTATTCTCAGGTAGAATGTCCCATCTCTTTTTATTCTGTGGCACCTCCCCTATGTTTATACCTTTAATGATAAATTGAGGGGACTGATATTTTATTTGTATATATGTTTTTTAAGGTTTTTTTTTGTTTTTGTTTTTTGTTTTGTAATCTCTACACCCAACATGGGGCTTGAACTCACAACCCCAGGATTAAGCATTTCATGCTCTTCTGACTGAGCCAGCCAGGCACCGTGATATTTTATATTTTTGTGCAACTAAAACTGTTGAGCTTATGAATTTGGGGAGAGTGAAGAGCCTAGAGAAAGAAAACATCTGGATTTTCTTTTGATTTAAGGTGGTTTGAGCCACTGGAATGGCAAAACTCTCCTTTAAAAAGTCATTCCTGTGGGCATCTGGGTGGCTCAGTTGGTTGAGTGTCTGACTTGGATTTTGACTCAATAGCACAGAGTCTGCTTGAGATTCTCTCTTTCCCTCTCATGCTGGCACTCTCTCTCAAAATAAATAAATAAACATTAAAACACACACACACACAGCCATTCCCTGTTTGCTGTGCTAGATGCTCTGCTGTCCTGCCTTTCAGAGAACTTCAGTTGTTGTAAAACATATTTGGCAAACAATTTGGGGGCAAGGGTAGGACAGGAGGCTCTTTCTTATAGCAGGGCATGGAAGCCCCTCATTAATCACCTCCAAGCAGTATTTTTAAAAAGGCAAATACCAATTTTTATCTATTTTTTAATTTTTATTGAATTTTTTAAAGAATTTTTTCTTTTTAATGTTTATTTTTGAGAGCCAGAGAGACAGGGTGGAGGACGAGCAGAGAGAGAGGGAGACACAGAATCTGAAGCAGGCTCCAGGCTCTGAGCCTGTCAGCACAGAGCCGGGCATGGGGCTTGAACCCAAGAAGCGAAGTGTGGGATCATGACCTGGGCCGACGTCAGATGCTCAACCGACTGAGCCACTCAGGTTCCCCTTCATTGATTTTTTTTTGGTGTTTATTTATTTTTGAGAGAGACAGAGCATGAGGGGGGGAGGGGCAGAGAGAGGGAGACACAATCTGAACCAAGCTCTGAGTTGTCAGCACAGAACCCGACTGGGGGCTGGAACCGTGAGATCGTGACCCGAGCTGAACTCTTGACAACTTAACTGACTGAGCCACCCAGGCGCCCCGTAAATACCAATTTATAAACAGTAGCTTTGTGGAAAGCAATTTAGCAAGAAGTATTGTATTGAATATTGTCTCTACATCCACTGTCTACTCCCTCCACGCTGCTCTGTGCCCTGGGAGGCTGATCTCTACTGACTGGGTCACATCACACACTGGTGTCTGGGTGAGGCTGGGTAACTAGTAAGCGAGAGGTGAGGAGCAGGAGAGAGATTGTGGATTTATTTCCCCAGCTCCCTCCCTACTAGGCCCCAGATTGGCTGAACTGTGTTCCCTACCTAAGGCCATACCCACCTATCCCAAAAGCTCCTCTCCTTCAGTCTTCATCCTCACCAGATTCCAAGAACAGCTCTCCATTCACCCTTCAGGTCTAGAAAATGCAAAGGCTTCCCCACCCTTCACCACCCCCACCCCTCCCTGTTGTCAGTGCCCAGAAGTTTCACCAGCCCTTAATTCTCACTCCTTTGTAAGTAGTCCTTCAATAATCTCTCCTTAATTACCCTTTTGGGTGTGCCTTCCTTTCTTTTTCTTTTCCCCCAAGGTATTGAACTTCAAATTTTTGGGTACCTTTTGGGGCATCTGGGTGGCTCAGTTGGTTAAGCATCTGACTTTGGCTCAGCTCATGATCTCACTGTGAGTTTGAGCCCTGCATCGGGCTCTGTGTTGACAGCGCAGAGCCTGGAGCCTGCTTCAGATTCTGTGTCTCCCTGTCTCTCTGCCTGACTATCTCTCTCTCTCTCTCTCTCTCTCTCAAAAATAATAAATAAACATTAAAAAAAATTGGGGGTACCTTTTTTTCCCCCCACAGTAATTCTACTTGTAAAATTCTTAAGAAAATCCTGAGAGCTACAAAGATTTATGACATGGCAGCCAGCAGTAGGCCCTGTTCACTACATTGTTTCCTGGCTGTGGTGATTGTTTGGTAACCACATGATCCATGCATACCCAATCTGGGTGATTTTCAGGTCCCAGTCTCTTGTGTGGAAATTCCCTGTCAATCAGGGGGGAGCTTTGTTTTCCAAGAAGTACAGTGGAGAAAGGGAAAGAAATTAGATCGCTGATGACAATAACTGGTTTCACTGACCCATCTTTACCTGCCACCTGCTTTTTTTTTTTTTTTTTTTTTAAATTTGAGAGAGAGCATAGACGGGGTGGAGGGGGGCGGGCAGTAGGGGCGGAGGTGGGGATAGAGAGAGAAGCAGGCTCCAGGACCAGCTTGGAGCCCAAAGAAGGGCTCAATCCCACAACCCTGGTATCATGACCTGAGCCAAAATCAAGAGTGGATGTTCAACCTACTGAGCCACCCAGGTGACCTGCCCCTCCACCCACCCATCCCCACCCTGCCCCCTGCTTTTTAAAAGAGTTTTGTTGAGGTATAATGACATATGATAAATTGCACGTATTTAAAGTGTAGAATTTGATGAGTTTTCACATATACATATCCTGTAAAGCCGGCACCACAAACAAGATAGTGAACCTATCCATTACCTGCAGAAGTTTCTTCAGCCCCTTTGTAATCACTCCCACTCCTCCCCATTCCCCACCAACAGCTGATGTGCTTTCTTTCACTACAGATTAGTTGCATTTTCTTTTTTTTTTTTTTTTAGTTGCATTTTCTGAGTTTTATATAAATAGAATCATACAGATGTATTGGGGGGGAGTCTGGCTTCTTTCATTTAGCATAATTATTTTGAAATTTATGTTGTAGACATCAAAAGTTCATTCCTTTTTATTACTGAGTATGATTCCTTATTATTAGCAGTATACCACTGTATGGATGTACTATAATTTGCATGTCTACTTACCTGTTGATGGACCTTTGGTGGTTTCTAGTTTTTGGCTAGTACAAATAAAATTGCTGTGATCATTTGTATACAAGTCTTTGTAGGGACATATATTTCCATTTCTCTTGGGTAAATACCTAGGAGCAAAATGGCCGGATTACACAATAGGTATATGTTTTAGCTTTGAAAGAAATTGCCCCACTGTTTTCCAAAGTAGCTGTACTACCTTACAGCCCACCAGCAGCAGCTGAGAGTTCCAGTTCTGCTACGTTCTTGTCAGCACTTGTATGCTTAGTCTTTTCATTTTAGCCATCCTGGTAAATGTATAGTAGCATCTCATTGTGCATTTACCTATTAAGTAGTGATGCTGAGCATATTTTCATGTCTTGTGCCAAATGTCTATCTTCTTTTGAAAGTGCTGTTCCTTTCATCTTTAAAAATTAGGCTGTTTGCTTTCTTGAGTTTTGAGAGTTCTTTATTGTATCTTGCGCACACAAGGGCTTTATTTTATTTGCACATATTTTCTCCCAGTCTGTGGCTGGTCTTTTCATTTTCTTGACATAAGTCACAAGAGCCAAACTCTTTTATTGTTTAAGGCAATTGGAGGCCTAAATTTACAGTTTTACTGAAAATCTGGAAACAACTGGAGAATGAAGAATGAAACATTGAATGGGTGATTATACAAACTATATGAAAAATGAGAAAGAAAGAAGTGGCCCCTGATCTGACAGCTAGCCTGGTGCTATTGGCCAGGCATTACTGTTTCCCTGTTGAACATAAACAATTTAATAAAACAGCAACATCAGTCAAGCCTACTCTGCAACTGGGATGGATCAAGGCAAAAACGGGACCCCTCCATACTTAGGTCAGGACAAAATACGAACCTTGTCCAAATCAGAAAAATAATCAAACATTCCCTGATCCTGGCTTATATGAGTGATTGCCTGAACTCCCCTCCACCCTCTTCTCCCCTACCCCTCTGCTTCCACCATCACATCCTTGACTATGACTTTTCTGCCTTCCTCTTATAAGGACCCGTGTGATTACATAGGACCCACCTGGATAATCCAGGCTAATTTCCCCATCTCAAAATCCTTAACTAAATTTTACCTGTATTATATTCACAGATTTCAGGGCTTAGGGCAAGGAGATCTTTGAGGGCTTTATTCTGTCTATCCTGCATAATAGGATTATTGTGGGCATTAAATAAGAGAAGACATGTAAAATGCTTTATAATTAAATATTATTATTAAACCTCAGCTTAGGCTTTTGAAATTCATAAGCCAAGAATTATTATCTGGGGCCTGCTGTGTCATCTTTAAAAAAAATTTTTTTTTAATGTTTATTTATTTTTGAGAGAGAGAGACAGAGAGGAGAGTGTGAACAGGGGAAGGGCAGAGAGAGAGGGAGAATCCAAAGCAGGCTCCAGGCTCTGAGCTGTCAGCACAGAGCCCCACATGGGGCTTGAACTCATGGACTGTGAGACGTGAGATCATGACCTGAGCCGGAAGGCTGAGGCTTAACTGACTGAGCCACCCAGGCGCCCCTCTATCATCTTTTTTTTGATCTCATATTCTATCTGCTACCTGAGTAAAGACAGGGTCGTGTGGCATGAGGAAACTTGGGGTAAAAAATGTCAGTTAATTTGCAAAGATCCATTCCTGCCACACCTGTAAATGTTTTCATTTTTCCTGAATTGGCCCACATGCAAAGAAGTTTAATGGCCAGTGAACTAGTTGGCTTTGAGGTCCATTCCTCTAACACTAGGATCTTCACATTTAGATCCTCCTTTCTGAGTGAGTATGCGTTGGGATGGGACCCCTTGTGGTTTTTCTTTGCATTCTTTTCTCTCCCCACCTCCCTTCTGACCACATCCCCAGGGAGTGCCAGAGGGGGCGGGCGCAGTCACGGTTGGGGCATGGTTAGAACTGACATCTGAGAAGGGACAGGGACAGCTCATTTGTGGTGGTAAGAGCCAACCTCACCCCACAGTGGGAAGTAAATACTGCATGGTGCTCCATTAGCATTACAGAGCATGAGCATTTCCAGGTGCCACTGAGAGGGGCTGAAAAGTGAAACCAAGGTTTGAGTGAGTCTTGCATGGTTCATCTGAGAAGAGCCAGCTGGTTCTCTCCCCGTGCTCCTTAGCTGTGCTAGCTTCACTGTGCTTAGGCAAGGCTGCAACTCATCAACTCTCAAAATGACAAGAAGCGGGCAGCATTCAGTTTTTTAAAGCCAGGACGGAAATTGTTTTAAAATGCTGGGAAAAATGTAAGAATGTATTCCCCAAAGCAAGGTCAAGAAGTCTCTAGAGGGGAACTGTGTCTCATTTTGTGAAATGATCTCTAGAAAACAGACATGTGGACCTTGTGGGAACTAAGGATAGCACCAAGGATTAGAATGAATGCTGAGGAAAGAAAGTGATAGCAAATAGCCTTAGGAAAGGAAGATGAGCCATTAATTTTAAGTTATTAGCAGCTGTGGAGATCTACAGCCGCACTGACACATAATTAGGAGGCACTAATAAATCCTGGCACTTAACACTGATAAAAAATTCTAAAGATTACCAGTCATTGAGTTACTCCTATGTTCAGAATCTAATACTTGGTGCTTATTCATGTTATCGTCAATTCTCGGGAAAATCCTGCAAGTAATATTATCACATTATGTTCTCTCTTTTTAAAATAATCTCTATGCCCCATGTGGGACTTGAACTCACAACTCCAAGACCAAGAGTCTCATGCTCTACCGACTGAGCCAGACAGGTGCCTCTAGCATCCTATTGTATATTCACTTCTTAGCTATAGTTTTCTTTTATCTTTGAAGCTGGAATGATAACATCTATCTTACACTGTTGCTGAGAAATCCGAATTTAAAAGTATATGTCAAAGTGCCTAGCATTTAGCAGGTGTGAAATTTATATTTGTGAAATTGTTGTTGAAATAGGCAGAAAACATGAGGAAAATAAAGACATTTTCATCAGTTATTTTGTTTGGTAATTGTATTGCGTACCTGATATGTTCTGGCCCAATCCAAACAATGAATATAGAGACTTGACTTTAGGAGGCTCACAGTACAGTGAGCAAAAAAACCCGAACAGAATCACTGATCGGACAAAAAAGTTAGTGATTAGAATTTAATACTAATATTTAGGATAGGATGCTAAAAAGGTGCCTCTAAAACCAGGAAGCACATACGTGGATTCCTAAAAGGAACAAATGGGAATTGAGGAGTGTGTGTGTGTGGGGGGGGGGGTGTCTTGTCCGTTTATTTGGGGCAGGGGATAACCGTCACTAGTTTCATACTGGCAAGGAAATATGTCTAGGAGATGGAGTGGACAGGTAGGCAGGAGGTGAATCATGTCCACCTCCGTATCTTTTTCTAAGAAGTTTAAAGTTTACAGTAAAGGGTTAGGTAGCCATTGAAAGATTTTATCGACGATGTACTCTGAAAGATTATGTGGGTAACAATGTGGAGGGAGACACACAATACTAGATGCAGGGAGAGTGAGGAAACTAAAGGGAGGCAGGGTGGTGCAGTGGTTTAACCTGGGCCCACATGTTTTTGGCTTTACTGTTTTCTAGTTGTATGGTCGTGGATCATTGACTTCTTTACGCCTCAGTTTTCTCATCTGTGAAATGGGGATAAAGATGGTACCTAATTGGGGCACCTGGGTGGCTCAGTCCGTTGTGTCCGACTTCAGCTCAGGTCATCATCTCGCAGTTCTTGAGTTCAAGCCCTGCTTCGGGCTCTGTGCCAACAGCTCAGAGCCTGGAGCCTGCTTTGGATTCTCTTACCCCTTTCTCTCTGCTCCTCCCCCATTTGTCCATCCCCCCCTCAAAAATAAATAAACATTAAAAAAAAGATGGTACCTACTTCATAAGATTGATGTGACAGTTCAAAAAAAGTAATAGAGATACAGCAAAGAGTACAATGCCTGCCACATAATGAGGCCCAAGTACATGCTACCTTGTTGTTGTTGTTAGTATATTAGTGCAAAAGGGAAATGATGAGGGCCTGGGCTAAGAAGGTGGCAGTGGAAATAGGAAGAAGGGGATGATGTCAAGGAAGTGGAGTGGAAAGGACTTGTTAATGGAGTGTATTAACCTGACTTTAAAAGGAGTGGAGGGGCAGGGGAGCTATTTGAATTCACTGGGTGAGTAACGAAGGTCCAGATTCAAAGCTGTTCTGGTTTATGTTCTTCCTCCATTGTTCTCTGAGTGGATTGCATGTCCTTATCCATATAGGTAGTGTGTTCAAACCTCATCCACAAATACAGATATACAAGAAATATAAATGTCTTTTTCTCCAGCTCAACTTTAGATCTGTTTTTAGTCTTCCCCATGGACAGCAAAAACATAATGTCATTTAAATTGGGGTTTTTCCTCCCTTTTCCTAAGGTTATACTTATGTCCTAGGAGTTCCAGGATATGGGATGGGATTCACCATTAGCTCCTTGGTGTCACCTGGCCAAACTGATACCCTCAGAGGCTACCATCACCCCACTGGGTCTTCAGTCTGTGATCCATGTGGGCTGTATTTTGACTCACCTCTCAAGTTCATTCCTAAAGCCCGTTGGGTTCAGGCCCCTCCTCCTGGGCAGTAGCATGTATATTGCTTCTCAGTCAGGTGGTCCCATGATATGCTGAGCAGTGGAAAACTCTATAAGGTGTTGGGTCATTCATCACTTCTGTGACCTCTTTGGCAGGTAGAGGCATTCCATCATTTCTCTACCACACTGAGGCATGCGGGTGAGGCTGTCTAAGGTGCTAGTTCTTCTCCAGGCTCTTGCCACCTGCAGGACTTATTTCTGTTCTTGACTCTCCGAAACCCCTCCAGAATTTCTGTAGACTCCCCCAGGTCTCAATTCAACCTGAGGGATGGAGTGAGGAAGTGCAGATGCCCTTTCCTCAAGGATCCCAAGCTTTTAAGCTCTTATTGCTTCCCTCTCCAGACTCTCCTCTCTTTCTACCTTCCAGGCCTGAAGCCAGGTTCTTATCTTTGTTTTCTTTCTTCTTTTTCTTTTTTTTTTCTAAAAACTGGCAGAGTCTGTTCAGTTCCCCTCAGGGCCTAGGTTTTGAAACTCAAAAGCAAGGAAGAGTCTCTTTTAAAATCTGCTTTCTTCTGTAACACCCCTTCCCTGAGGCCATGAAGGAGGGGAAGTGCTAAAAGATGGGAAAATGTCAAAGAAAAATATTCTATTAATACTTCATAGATATTATGCCACCACATTTTAAACAGAGTCATCAGGCGATAACCTACAATCTCTTTTGTCTTTAGCCTTTGAAAGTCTTTTATCTTTTCTCTAGTTGACAGATATGTTGTGTGTAATTTTGATATTCTTTTGATTTATTAATGCTGGATGTGCAGGCAGTGCTGAATGTTACTGATGCAGAAATCTCTCAAAGAGAAGATGAAGCCAGCCTCTTTGAGTTGGGGGGAAATTAGGGTAGGGATGACAGATGGATTTCTCCCTCAATACCACCCTAGTGCCATGGTGTGGGACAGAAAGACATTGAGAAATGTGTATGGAAAGCTAGGATGAGAGAAAGAATTTGTCTCTAGCTAGACTAGGCACACTGCTGTGCCTGGGACAGTCCTAGTCTATACTTCATTTCCTTATATGCCATCTGATAAGTGCCCCTTTCTTTTTCAAAATTGTCATGGCTTAGACAATAAATTATATGGCCACCTTTTTCTACCTTCTATAAGCCTGTTAACATGTTCCCATATGCAGCTAAGCTAGAGACACCAAAAGCCTTAGTTACCCAGACTTTTCTTGACATAATGAAATCAACAAAATCACCCATGAGTGTGAGATTGAAAAGGGTCTTTGTTTTTAATTATAGGACTATCTAAGTCAACAGTTACCTTGATATAAAAAATCATAATTTTAATATAAATAAATAAGGGTATACTATTTATCCACTTCTCCTTTGTTTCATTATTCACATATACCACTGTGGTTGCTTAAATCTTTTTGCCCATTCAATTTGTGGTGGCAAAGAGAATCTCAAGTCATCTGCTGTTCTGTGTTTCATACCAACATTTTTAGAGTTCTTAATTATTCATGAGTAAAATAAAAACATATGCTGCCTATAAAATGTTCTCCTTTTCAGTTATTGATGTGATCTTCCACTAGGATAGTTTCTAGGAAAATTGCCAAAATTGTGTATGTTATCTGTAGGTGGCAAATGCATATATGTATGTCCTGTGAAGCTGATCTGATTCTGAAGACCAGAAATAAGAGATCCGAAGTCATGACGATTTTCAGTAAACACAAATTCTCTGCTGCAGGCCACATCCCTGATCCCCTATAGTGCCTCTTGGCTTTTTAGGAGATCAGTTGTCAAGAGTGGTCAGACAGTCAGCAGGTCAACAGGCATCCTAGAACCTGATGAACTAACTCTAGTGTTTAAAACAACTCTCTTCTTTCGTTTTTGTGTACATGGCATTATAGTTCCTCTTTCAAATGTCTCACTCTACATTTACAGTATATTTAAAGATCACTTTTTTATTTTTTATTTTTATTTTTATTTTTTTAGAGAGAGAACGAGCAGGGGAGAGGGTCAGAGAAAGAGAGAGAGAAAATCTGAAGCGGGCTCCATGCTCAGCGGAGCCGACGCATAGTTCGATCCTATGACCCCCAGAATCATAACCCAAGCCGAAATCAAGAATCAGATGCTCAATCAACTGAGCCACCCAGGCACCCCTAAAGATCAGCCTTGATGGAAAACTATATTGGCTCTATTTCTGTCAAGTTTATGTAGGCCTAATATCCAGACAATTTTAAGAGATTCTGTAAGCATTATGAAATGATTTATTATTTTTTTTAATTTACATTTCAGAAATGAAATTGGGGTGCCTGGATGGCTCAGTTGGTTAAGTGGCCGACTTTGGCTCAGGTCATGATCTTGCGGTTTGTGAGTTTGAGCCCCGCTTCCGGCTCTGTGCTGACAGCTCAGAGCCTGGAGCCTGCTTTGGATTCTGTGTCTCCCTCTCTCTCTGCCCCCCACCCTGCTTGCACTCTGTCTCTCTCTCTCTTTCTCTCTTTCTCAAAAATAAATAAACATTTAAAAATGAAATTTAATTGTTCTTTGCTCTGAGGAACTTATAGAACATGGCAATGCTGATAAATTTTTTAAAATTGTGAACAATATATATAGTGAAACTGGGTAATGTAACTTGTACTCAAACAGTTATCAGGACAAGCATATAAAAATAATATGAGTGTGTTTTTTTTTTTTCTCAATGAAGCATACTCTGGCATATTTTCCATTGCTAAAAAGACTGGAATAAATGTTTTATAGGCTAAATGAAGTAAAGTTCTGTCAGATTCCTCTGATGCTTTGCAACATTGGAATCTGAGACAGGAGAAAGAATAAAGTAGGGAGCACATGGGGTAAACAGATGGGCAGGTATGGAAAAGAAGCCTGGCCTTTTGGTTGAATTATTTAGCATGAGGTAAACATTGGCAAAGAAAAGGTAAAGCACAGTGTCTGTAAAAAGCAAGTGGAAGGGAAATGTTGTGACAAGGTCTTTGTGATGATTGGCTCTAATCATAATGACAACATAATGGTAACAGCAATAAAAGTCATCTTTTCTGAGTCCCTATAAAGTGCCTATGAAGTACCTACAAAGTGCCAGGCACTCTGTGAGGTGTTTTTCCATGTGTTATCTTGTCCACAATAATATAACCTGAGTTCTTCTTAGAACCTTACCTACTGGTGTTCTTCAGAGTTCTCTCCTTACCCCAAAATATTTCTGGGTGTTCTCAGATGGGGCCTCACACACATTCACAGACAAGTTCAGCCAGTGACCATCTTTGCTGAGTTCCTCTGTGTCTGCCATCCACAGGCTGCTGTGGACTGTTGGTCACTCCTCTTGCTTCCTCTGGGCTTTGGTGAGAGCCTTGTCATTGTCCTCCACTGCTGCTTCTAGTACGTACCATTGACTGTGCCAGGTTTCACTATCAATTCCACTGACTACCACTGTCAACTGCCTGAGTCTTGAGGGTTTCAAAGTTACATGGTGTTCTATGTGAAAGCGATAGAGAATGCATTTGCCACATACTGATAAAGAGGTTCCAATGTATCCTAATCTTTTATACAAGAGTAGTTCTCTGTTTCTGACTTCCTGTCTCTGCTCCCTTCCTGACTCAGTAGGTTCCATTTGACAAGTTAGGAAACTGAGTCTCAAAGAGCTAAGGAAGTTGAGTAATTTATTTGCTAGAATCACAGATTGGTAGTTGTGACTTGCTGGTGGAACAGAGGTTTGGACTTCAATTTGCTTAAAGCCTGGGCTTTCTCAACACACTATGCTGCTCTGCCATCCCTGATTTTTCTAGGCCATCTGATGGTTCTGAGTGTCCCTTCTTTGGAATTTGAAAGAATCAAAGTCAGATTTTAAAAGCTAAAAAGTACAGAGAAGGGTCAAAGTAATGAACCTGGAAACTGAGGGAAAGTTCAAGATGGAGTCCTTCTACTCAACCTTGAAGGAAAAGTTGGTAAGGTAGGTAAAGGATGGGTTGGGGTAAAATCAGAATGATCTAAATAGAAGAAGCAATAGTTACAAGATCACACAGTCTGGAAGCTACAATACCTATTGCAGAAACTTCAAGAGGCTCAGTAAATTAGGCGTGTGTGGAAAGAAGTAATAGGGAATGATAGGAGGGTATCCACAGGTCACAAACAAAAATGGTTGCAAAGTCTAAGCAGATGAGGCCAACGAGTGAAGCAGGCTGGGTGAAATACAATAGGGACCATGGAGACTGTGACAAACCAGAGAGCACAGACAGCATCCAAATGGGCAACTATTCCTTACGGTAGCCTGATGTTGCCACTGTGAATACAGACCCATATGTTGTCAGATATTTTTTCATTTTTTGAGAGAAGCCTAATATATAGATTTTTATGTGAATTTTCCCAAATTGATTAAAATACTATGTGGCCAAACAAAATACATGTGCCTGCAACATCTGGGCCAAATCGTGATAAACTTTGTATGACTGAACTTCTTCCTAAACACATTCAGTGGGAAATTACTGAATGTTTTTAAGTGGAAACTGACATAATCAGATTTGTGTTTTACAAAGACTTGTAAAGACTTCATTGATAGAAGTATAGTGGATGGATTGAAAAGGGGTAAGACTGGAAAATGGACGACTTTCTGGATGTCTCTGGTAGGAACCCAAATGTAGTGATGAGAACAGAAGCAGTGGAGATGAACTGTAGGGGAAGATACAAGGAAAGCTTGGTGACTGATTAAATATGAAAGACAAAGAGAGAGGAAGAGCTAGGATAATTTCCTTGTCCTATAGGCCAACAATCTTTTAGAAGCCCAGAAATCTTTCTTCTTTTGCAAAAACTTCCGCAGCTCGGGTAAGGAACAACCAAGTGTTCCAGAATCAAGTCTTGTGTGATGAAATGAAACAAAGAAGGGTGTTTATGAATGTCTTTTATGGACATCACCAAGAGATTCATGGTGCTGGGCCTGCACTATCTCTTCTACATGACAGCTGGTTATAGCTGTGGATTGGGTTATTTTCCACTACATCACTTTCCTTTCAGAATGCTTCTCTTTTTTCTTATAGCAATCAATTTGGTTCACATCTTCAGACCCTGGTTAATATAATAGTCACCTGGTTGTTCTTCTTGATTCTCCGTCTCTCTCCAACTACGTAAAGGTTAAACTATTCTTCCTGGCTCTCAAGGCCCTCCACAATCAAGCACCAACCCTCGGTTTGAATTGTATTGCTAGCTAGGGCCTGATTTGCACACTCTGCCCTCTGCAGGCTGGTCTCTTTAAAGCTCATATGTGCTTTCAAAACTTGTCTGTGTGGAATGCCCTACCTTCTCAACCCTTGCAATTAGGGAATGCTGCCAAGTCCTCTGTCTATTTTGGCCTCATTGCTTCTCATCTTTCTTTCTTTCTTTTTTTTCTTCTTAATTTTTTTTAATGTTTATTTATTTTTGAGAGACAGAGCACTAGACAGAGCACTACCGAGAAAAAGAGCAGAGAGAGAGGGAGACACAGAATCCGAAGCAGGCTCCAGGCTTGGAGTTGTCAGCATAAAGCCCGACTCAGGGCTCGAATCCACAAACCATGAGACCATGACCTGAGCCAAAGTCAGCACTTAACTGACAGAGTCACCTAGGCACCCCTTTATCTTTCTAAGTTGCAAAAGCAGTTTGTATTCTCTGTTGGATGAGCCAGTGGAGGACTCCTTGAAGCCTTAAAATACCTGCTGTACACAGAGAATGGCTAATTCTTTCCTGAGTAAGCTGCAATGATTCTAGCAGGATGCTTTCAGTAAGCCCAATTGTCGTCCTAGCTGTGGTAGCCTGGACTGGATAGGCACTGCATGTGCCAGAGATAGCTGTATTTGGGGTGGGTCCATCTCTGAGGTGACTTGTCACAAACCTGACCCCAAAGTCATCTTTCATGGGGTGGTTATTCCTTTTTGGGGGGTGGGGAGGGAGAAGGACAAGATTTTAGATGAACAAAGTCAACTATGTTCAGGTTACTATTATGAGAAACACCACATTCTTAATTCTCTGTGTAGCCACTACGTTTAACACTGTAGGAGGAACATCACATCCAGGTGCTCTAAATGGCTGGTGAAGCAGCCCAGATTGCATCATATTTTTGTAAATAATCCCCGTCACTAAAGGAAGTCTGTGCATTTCTTACACTAAGTCAAGAAGTTTTGTATTTTTTTCAACTAATGTTTCATGGGCTTTAGGCATCTTCCCAAGAAGACCTCAGAGACATTTCAAATGGAAAGCACATGGGTATCTCCAGGCAAGATCAATTGGCTACCTTTCAAGAGGCCCCACAGGATGGATTATCTTGGTGAGTTTACCACAGCCTATGATCTGGCTCTCAGCCCTGTAGATTTAGAAACTGGATTTTATCAACACTTCCAACATAGATCTATTTGTCATTAGTGACTCACATTAATCAGCCCACAAAGACCGATGGAAAAAGCCAGAGCATCTATATATTAGTAACTCTCCCAAAGACTGGAATACTTGCTTAGAATATGAAGTCTGAGTAAGGATTAGAGTAAGGAGAGTTTCATGTGTCATACATCTGTGAGAAGGAAATGGATAGAGTTGGTGTTAGTGCCAGGAACTCCACACAACCTGTAGCTGATATTATCCTGGGCCAGCTGGCAGTAAACTATTACCCCTGGAGGTGGGGAGAGGAGGTTTTTGCCACAGATGTGGTCTTTCTTCAGCTCAGTGTTTGGTAATAGACGATCCATAGGGGAGAGATACCCACCCCAAGGATTAGGATGCTTGCATCTGTAGTCAGGGGTACTCTCTCCATTGGATAATAATGGTAAATCATATCTAAAAAGTTGATTGATTGGATGTGAGGTATGGGGGAAAATTAGGAGTCAAAAATGACCCCTAGGTTTATGACTTGAGTAACTGGATGAATAATGGAGCCACAAACTGAGGTAAAGAACACGAGATCATGAGTTCAGCTTGGACATACTGGATGATTTGGGAATGCCTCTGAGACATTCAATTTGAAATGTCCTGTAGGCAGTGACCTATTCAGATCTGTAACTCAGAAGTGTGATCTGTGCCAGAGATATAAATTTGGATTTGTCAGTGTATAGAAAACTGAAGTCATGGGAATTGATATTTTCTTGAAAAAGCATAGAGAACAAAGAGTGGAGGGCCTAGGACAGAGTTCTGAGGAACACCAACATTTCATTGTTGGGTAGAGGATGAGAAGCTGACATAAGAGACTAAGAAAGAATAGCCAAAAAAAAAAAATGCTGAAAGAAAATCAGGAGTGTGCTTGCATGGAAACCAAACCCAGAAACTATTTAAAGAAAACATGTAGGTGCTTTGAATGGTGACGTAAATTCTAAGTATAAAATGGCTTGGCATTGCACAGTTAAGTGTCTGAGATTTAGCAAGATTCCACCTGGTGCAGATATGGTCACTGGCTGCAGTATGTCCTATTAGGGACTTTGAAGAGTGCTGGAAAAATCCTCTGCATCATGCTGCATCTATCCTGCCATGGGTGGGTGGGAGGAAACACTTCATTTGAACTGAATTTCTGTATCTTTTGCTATATAAATAAGGGGATGAGGAACTTAATTGAATTAACAACAACAACAGAACTGAAAAGAGATATTGGAATTTACCAACATAAAGTTTTCTGGTGACCTTAACAAAGCAGTTTTAGTATAGTGATAGGGTGGGGATGAGAGGAGGCTGAGGAACAAAGGCCCACTCCCAGAAAAAAGGAGGTTGAGAGAGAGCGTGTGTGTATGTGTGAGAAATGCAAATATATGTTACTTAACCTGAAGGGAAAAACCAGATCAGATTATTGCTAAATACCTTTTAAAAAACGATTGTGTTCTCAGACTCTTAACTATAGAGAACAAACTGATGGTTTGGGGAGGTGGATGGGGGGATGGATGGAATAGGTGATGGGGACTGAGGAGTGCGCTTGTCATGATGAGCACGCAAGTGTTGAATCATTATATTGTACACCTGAAACTATATTACACTGTATAAGTAACTGGAATTTAAATAAAAACTAAAAAAAAAAAAAAAAAAGCTATTGTACTTTCAGCTTTAGAGATTGCACTTTAGCATGCTAGCTTGGTCTTTCTTTCCAAGAGGCATCAGTGATGTCTTTTAAAAAATGTTTGGCAATGGTAGACTGTTTCTGGGAATGTTTGATGCCCAAGGACTGTGACCTGAAACACTGACACAAGAGGAATGCTGGTGTCTGAGCTCAAAAGTGAGTAGCTACATATGGCCTGTCTGGATTAAATTAAGGTCAAAGTTCACAAGTGAGAAATATTAAACACGCACTTAGGATGACATCTAACAACCTCAGTCTGTGGGTTGGAACTCTAATAAAATTAAGGCACCACGTGCTGCATTCAGTCACATACCCGACTTCCACTGCTATCTAGAAGCATCATTCTTGGCTTAAACCAGCAAAGAGAAAAATAAAAGCATACTGTTCCTTTGCATTCCATTTGGGAACAAGTTAACTTTGAAAAATTCCCAGAGATGTCAGATTCATGCAGGACCAGGTAAAGAGGAAAATCCAGATGTTTCCATGAGCACGAGGGTAGTAGGTATTTTCTCCTCTTAGGGTGGAGGGGGTCCCTTTATTTCTCCTCAACAGTTATCCCCTCACCCTCCCACTCACACAGTTTAAAATAGCTCTCTAGATTTCACATTCTCCTTCGTATTTTGTTGTCATGATTAAGCATAGCTGTTTTTAACCCATTTTCCAAAGGACAAGGGTCTGGTATACCAGGATGTAGCAGCTACTGCAGTACAATAATGCTAGAAATGTGATAGCTACTAACTATCCTGTTTTCCTGTTGTACAATTTCCATTTGTCTCTAGCAAGCAGGCAAGTGTTAATCTGTACTGAAGATCTGGAAGGTATACCAAAGGAAAAGATCTGCTTCAGTGCTTTGCTTTTCTGAAATGCCCCCCAAGTGGGACTACATTACTAGTAGGAAGACCCCACTGTAATATTGCAGATTTAAAGACCAGATGCTTTGACATTAGACAGACCTGGTTTCAAATCTTGGTCCTGTCATTTGTCAGCTGTGTGATGTTGAGAACTTTGCTTTGCTTCTCACTTCCTGTTTTTTTAATCTGCATAATGGGCACACATAGGGTTATTGTGAGGATTCCGTGAGGTAATTTATGTAAAAGCCCTGACATAGTATCTGACATAGAGTGAGGATCCTGAATAAATGTTAGCTATTAGTGTTAGTAGATATCTTAAAAGAGCTCGAAAATATATCATAAATTTAAAATAATTGGCAATATGATTTCCAATATTATAAGGGAAAAGTTATTGGAATTATAGCTTCATGAATGAGCTTCATATATAACAAAAATCTTCTAGAACTTAAAAATCTTTAAAGAGACTTTGATTATGATTTTCAAAAGAGCAAGGGTTGAATAGCCCTTTAATAAGACAGGATTTTACCACTATAAAACTAACCCAAGAAACCTTCATTCAAAAATTATCACAGCATTAATTTTAGGAACTCAGGTTGAGATGCCATGTCTACCCTGCCCCAATGCCTCTTTGCAAACATGGTGGTTATCAAATTGAATAAATATGCCATGATAAAAGACATTTTAAAAATCCAGTACAGAAGCAGTAAATTGCATTTAATTGTACATGGTAATGTAAATGCTGAAAATTCTTTTTTGTTGTTGTTAATTTTTTTAACGTTTATTCATTTTTGAGAGACAGAGAGACAGAGCATGAGCGGGGAAGGGGCAGAGATAGAGGGAGAAACAGAATCTGAAGCAGGCTCCAGGCTCTGTCTGAGCTGTCAGCACAGAGCCCAACGCGGGGCTTGAACTCACAGATCGCGAGATCATGACCTGATCTGAAGTCAGAGGCTCAACTGAGCCACTCAGGCGCCCTGCTGAGAATTCTTAAGATCAAAATTTTAAAAATACAATTTTTATTTTTAAAGAAGAGAAAAGAGAAGAAAGATAGTTATGGAATGAAGAAAATAGGATGAACCTAGTTAACTCTGTTAGATATTTTATTTTCTGTAATTACTTCTAAAATTAGTTGACCTGTATCTAACTCCATTTAATATAGCTCCCATTAACTAGAAAGGCACAGCTCTCTTACTTTTCACTTCCATTTATTTATTCATTCTTTTGACAAATATTTATTGATATCCACACTAAAGCTTGGTTTATGTGGTGGACTGAAACAGTCTATTTAATAGTAAAACATTTCTTTGACCATAGAGTATCTTCATACATTAGCAAAAAACGTCAATACTTAAATCATTTTTTAGTATTTGTGATTCATTATGACTTCCAAAAGGCAGATGTCAGAGAATGAAGGTCAAGGTATTTTATATCTATGACACAAAACAATGTGAGAACAGACTCTAAAGAATTTAACTTGAAGTGGTTGCTCTTATAGCACACAAAACAGGCTTTGTCTCATTTTACTTGGCTAAGGGTGTTAGAAAGGATAAGCAACAGTATTGTCCAGCATTGTCCAGAGGCCAAAAGATCCTAGGGGCAAAAAATTACAGATGGCTTCACAATACAACTCAAGTTCCTGGCATTTAGTAAAGGATGGATTTAGGAATACAGTAAATTTTTGTTTATCTTGGAATTCAAACAACCAGCATATGCAAATAGCTAGGATATTTTCCCTTCCTATTCTACACTCAATTTTTATGAAAAAAAGATAAATAGGAAAAATGGTTGCCAGCATTTTGGTTTAAAAATCAAAAACCAAAAACCAAAAAACAACAACAAAAAAGCAACCCCCAAACCAATCAAAACCAGTATATACCATAGGCTCAGTACAGATTCAGTGTAATTTCTCACATCTCCCATATAGCTAGCTCTACACTGAAAACTGTTCAGGGTCAAATAAATCTAATTACACCAGATCAACATTTACTGTGCACTTATTCACACAGGCAGTAAGTATATAGTGAGTCCCATGTGCCAGATATACAATAGACTCACAGTACAATTCTGTGCAAAGCACTTAGAGAATATACATCGATTAGAACCTTCATGTAAAGAAATAATGAGATAAAAGTTTGGGAAAGTAGTTTGGAACCTACCTGTGAAAGACTTTTGACTATCAGGCTGAATAATCATGGGAGGATTTTTGAGGCAAGGAATGATATGAATGTTCTGGGAATATTGTACTCATTGGGAAGCATCGACAGCCTTGTGTTCTCCTTCTCCCCTTACATGAGACCATTGCTTAAATGGGCAAAGAACCAGGGAATGGTGTTCTGGGGGCTTAGGGATTATAACAGGATCCTTCATCTGAGGTGGTCAATGGATTTGCTGGGTCAATAGAAGTAAGCCAACTCACAAATCATAGCAGAAAGTTGAAGTTTAACATGCCAGATAAGTGGTCAAGGGGTATGAAATCAGAAAGAGACAGGGAACAGAAATAGAAGCTGAGGTATGAACCAAGAAGTTAGAACCAGAGAGGTGAAAGTGAATGAAAGAAGTCAGAGGTGGAAAAGAAAGGAAAGGAAAGTGTTGGGAAACAGTGAACGGGTAGGTCTACTTGTCTTGAAGGGCCAGGAATGGTGGAAGTGGTAATAGAAAATAAGGGAAAAATGGGAAAGATACCACGTAGAAGACATCATTCAGGGTGTCTGATCACACAGCTCTTTTCTAAGAACATGAGAGTAGATTGCTATATTTGCATTACACAAGTCTATTTCTTGTCCATAGCTGATTGCATCAAGGTGGACATAACCTAAACTGGGCCAATCATATTCTTGCCTGAGAATTTGCAATTTGGATTGACACACTGGATAAGTTTGAAATCTTCCCATGAACAAAGATGGTATTAATAAGGAAGTTATGTTGTCTACATAAAAATAAAAATGTTGAGGGCAGCTTTGGAAGAAAGAGATAGATTTGGGTGATGCCTACTTTCCTGATGGCTTTCTGGTCCCTCGTCCCTTTTTTCCCCTGAGACTCTCTATCAGTTCTTGCCCTTTGAATCTGTAAAGCAATCATAATTTCTAACTGTGATATTGTGATTATAATAAGAAATATGCATTTGGTCTTCATCCCCATTTCTGGTACAGAGCTCCTAAAAATCTTAGAATTTCCTAAGTGATGAGAGCCATAAAGGTGTCTTTTGTTATGTTAATGTAGTGACTTTTGGACCTCACCTAAGGATGGTGGCTGATTGCCAGGAGAACTAACCATGCAATTAGAGGGGTGGGAGCTAGAGATTAAATCAATCCCCAGTGGCCACTGATTTAGTCAGTCATGTCTATGAAATGAAGCCACCATAAAACCCCAAAAGAATAGGGTTCAGAGAGCTTCCAGGTTGGTGAATATGTGGGGAATATGTGGAGATTCGGGGAGAGTGGTGCTCTCAGAGAGGTCAAGATCCATGTCCTCCCTTATACCTTGTCCTATGTCTATCTGCCATCTGGCCATTCCTAAGTTATTTCCTGAGGTCCATTTATAATGTTGAACTTAGAAATAAAACAGTTAGCTATTTTACCAGCGAAATGGGTTTATTCAGGAATAACAGAGGAATTTCAATTCGGACATGTAAGCTATGGTAAAGCATTGTCAAGTCTAGTAATCAAAGAGGAGGAATGTTACTTTATAGAGAAAAGGAGGAAATTAGGAGAAGCTGCTTTGGAATTTGTTGTAGGAAAGTGAGAGTTCAGGGTGGTGAGGGTTTCTCATTGGCTAAGTTGTACCATTGTCTTATTGCCTGAGCTTGATGACAAAACAAGGAGAATTTCTTCCTTCTTCCTGCTGGAAGCAGTAAAGTAGGCTTTTTCCCTGTTGGGAATCCAAAGTACTCTTCCTCTTTGGGTCTGCAATTGATCACAAGTGGTCGCGTGTGAGAGCTCCCCCTCCTGGCCTCCGAACTTCATTTTTATTTATTTATTTATTTATTTATTTATTTATTTTTTATTATTTTTTAATATGAAATTTATTGGTTTCCATACAATACCCAGTGCTCATCCCAACAGGTGCCCTCCTCAATGCCCATCACCCCCCTCTCCCCCCCGCCCCATCAACCCTCAGTTTATTCTCAGTTTTTAAGAGTCTCTTACAGTTTGGCTCTCTCCCTCTCTAACTTTTTTTTTTCCTTCCCTCCCATGGTCTTATGTTAAGTTTCTCAGGATCCACATATCAGTGAAAACATAGGGTATCTGTCTTTCTCTGTATGACTTATTTCACTTAGCATAACACTCTCCAGTTCCATCCATGTTACTACAAAAGGCCATATTTCATTCTTTCTCATTGCCAAGTAGTATTCCATTGTGTATATAAAACAATTTCTTTATCCATTCATCAGTCGATAGACATTTAGGCTCTTTCCATAATTTGGCTATTGTTGAAAGTGCTGCTATAAACATTGGGGTACAAGTGCCCCTATGCATCAGCACTCCTTTATCCCTTGGGTAAATTCCTAGCAGTGCTATTGCTGGGTCATAGAATTTTTTGAGGAACTTCCACACTTTTTTCCAGAGTGGCTGCACCAGTTTGCATTCCCACCAACAATGCAAGAGGGTTCCGGTTTCTCCACATCAACTAGACCACTTTCCTACACCATTCACAAAAATAAACTCAAAATGGATAAAGGACCTGAATGTGAGACAGGAAACCATCAAAACCCTAGAGGAGAAAGCAGGAAAAGACCTCTCTGACCTCAGCTGCAGCAAGTTCTTGACACATCTCCAAAGGCAAGGGAATTAAAAGCAAAAATGAACTATTGGGGCCTCTTGAAGATAAAAAGCTTCTGCACTGCAAAGGAAACAATCAACAAAACTAAAAGGAAACCAACAGAATGGGAAAAGATATTTGCAAATGACATATCAGACAAAGGGCTAGTATCCAAAATCTATAAAGAGCTCACCAAACTCCAGACCCGAAAAACAAATAATCCAGTGAAGAAATGGGCAGAAAACATGAATAGACACTTCTCTAAAGAAGACATCCGGACGGCCAACAGGCACGTGAAAAGATGCTCAACGTCACTTCTCATCAGGGAAATACAAATCAAAACCACACTCAGATATCACCTCACACCAGTCAGAGTGGCCAAAATGAACAAATCAGGAGACTATAAATGCTGGAGAGGATGCAAACTTCATTTTAAATGAAGTCTCTTGTATTCAGTTTCATAATAAACAGATGATCCAGTAAGTCCAGTCAAATGTTTCTCTGAGTTCTGTGAGCCATTCCAACAAATTAATCGAACCAAAGGGAGTGGGACATTAGACCCTCCAATCTACAACCAGTTGTTCAGAAGCACAGGTGATAACTGGGGCTTGTGACTGGCCTCTGAAGGGTGGTGGAGGCAGATAGGTTTGTGGAACTGAACCCTTCACCTGTGGGATCTGATGCTATCTTCAGGTAAATAGTGTCAGAATTGAATTGAATTGTGGGACACCCAGCTGGTATAAGAGAATTGCTTGGTGGTTCTCCAACTTCCACTTTGGAACTGGAGTCAGAATCATTACCAATAAATTCTTTTGCAGAAGCTAATTTGAAATATGTCTGCTACTTTCATCAGAATCAGTAAAGTCTAATTGCCTGAATTTCCTCCACCATCAGACAAGCCTCCCACAATTGTGAAAGTGACAGATTTCATACTTCTTATCTTTGCTGAGATTCAGAAATTGTGCCCTGAAGGGATGCCAAGGTTAGAGCTAGGGCCAATCACCAAAATCAGGGTTACTAATCCATGGGGAAGGTGGAAGGTGTGGAATCAAGATACGGAAGGTACATAAAAAGATGCAGAAGGCAGAGAGAGGTTAGATCAAGTTTGGTAGACATTCCAAGGGGCTTTGGATGAGGCCATTCATGCTAGCTTATATAGGCCGCCTGGGTGCATTCAGAGCTGTAACGGCTAATGGTGACTGACTGGAAATGGGGGCCAAGGACCTTGAGATGCTGCCAGATTCTGAGACACCTTTTAAATTGTTGAATAATAATATAAATTTGTTAGTAGGTACTGTAAATAATTAAATAATTAAGATTTTTGTCATTACCGAATACATTTTATTATAGTTCAATTTAACAACAATAATCATTTTTTAAGCATTATTAATGTACTAGGTATTGTGTTAAGTACATTATTCACATCTGTAATCCTTAATAATAATAGTATTCTCTAATAACTCTGGAAGGCAATCGCTATTATCTTATGTATTTGTAGTCCATAGATTAACTGGAAATATTTCAGTAAGTCTGAACTTTATATTTTGAATGCAGCCAGGGTAGCCGTAACTTTCCATGTCTTCTTTATGAAAGAAAAGCAAGCACATGAATATATAATAAAGTGGAGGTTTCATAGAAACGTGTACATTGTCTGTGTACAGGTGGTGCCACATTTCTGGGCTCACAAAATGGCCTGATCACAGAAAGCACCAAAGGTCAGACAGCTTTAATCATGCTCACAAATATGAATGGAGGAAAATTCCAAGAACCTGGACAAGAGATCTTATGTTCCTGCTTTTTAAAAGCTGGACTTGTCTCAGCCTTGCTATGCCTGTGGGGCTTGGGACAGAAAGCTGTGCCTGACACATCTCATCTTTAATTCTTTTCTATCTATTTCCTTTCTGAATAAAGGACATGAGTTATTGCAGTGCCAGTCATTTATATTCCAGGAGTGCATTTCGAAAAGAGAAGAGCTTTTGTTTTCCTTGTCCATCCTGTGGTCGAGGTACTAATGAGCAGAGAAATAACCTAAAGGCAAGTTGCACCTAAGAGGGTAACAGGGATTTGAGGTCTCCAAATTAGCTACAGAATTAATGCTCAGGCCCCAAATAATTGCAAGTTCTATGCATGTAAAAGGAAAGAAAACTATATTGAAAGTATTTATTTATTAAAGAATTTTAATGCTTTATCAACTCCAAAGGATTTTTATGAAAGAGACACTGACTTTTTTTTTTAACCATGAAGCCTCTTTTCATTTTTTTTTTTCCTAATGAAATGCTTCAAAGACAATGAGCATCTTCCTGATGATTAAGCTGTAACAATGTGGTTTGGAAAAATGTGTGATAATTAGACAGCTTATTCCTAATGATTACCATAGCAAGATATTCTGAGAATTTTAAAAGGCAGTGGGAAAAAAAAGCATACCAAGTTGGAAAAAGATAAAATGGAGAGGAATTAATTAAAATATATTAGTAGAAGTGGGAATAATTTTTTTAAAGAATCAAGTTAAGTCAGAGCATATTTATTACAATAAAAATATATCAATCTCATACAATTACTTGAATTTAGTCCTCTTTCTTTGTAAGGCAATTAATGCCAGAATCTCCAATATTAAATTGCTCTTATTCATTTTTTGAGAGGATCAGGCCATCTAGTGGTAACGGGATTACCACATGGGACAGTGTAAATTCACTGGGGTTAACATTTTTGCTAAATGAGGGTGGGGGTTATTTTGAGTCAGTCACTTTTCACAGCAGAGAACAATGACACAAATATCACCTTAGCCCCAGACAAGATTTTGTAAAAGCATATCATTTTTCCTAGTGTAAAGAAAGGGAGAAATTCATCACAAATATTGAAAACAACACATAAGTGATATCTGATTTGATAGTAGAAAGAAATTACTTTTATAATGAAGAATTAGTTTCCTGTGATTGAGTTTCTTTGATCAAATTAAATGTTGGAGCATCCAGGTTGCTGCCCAGTGGCTAAGATTTAGTCCTGACATATTTTTATTTGCATTAATTATTCATATCATCTAATAATTATAATTCCAAATAATCAAGGTTTATTAATCGACTAATTTAGCAAATAGTTCTTACTTGCTGGAGGGTAAAAATGTAACCAATTTATCTAGCAGTTTGAACTCACTGGGAAATAAACATGAAGTGATTTTATTTTTCTCTAATCATTGCTCTCTCAACAGACTCTTAGGCAAATGCATAACTTTGCAGTCAACTTCAGTTAAAAATCCTAATCTCACCTTCTCCCTCCAATTACCTCTGACTTGACTGTGGCTCAAGGGACAAGGATAGAGGGACAGAAGCTGTCTTTTTACTGCTCTCCCCTTCCCCTCCCTTGTCAAGCTCTCTTGGGCTTGAGGGCAGGAGGAGAGGCAAAGGACATCAATCTTTTTGTTTAGTTGAACCCTTTGCTAAAATTGTGGTAAATCACTGCTTCCCTGGTTAATGTTGACTGGGCATTTGTATCCTCTGTCTGACAGATGTCCATCTGCTGGTTTCAGTGGGGGCACTTACGGTATCCTTCAGAGGAACCCCTTCCTTGACACCCTCAAAAACGGTGTACACCATTGCCTTTTGCTGCTGGGGTCACTTCAACCAGCAGAATTCTCATCCAGCTGGAGTATAAGTGAGATGGCTTAAAGTCCTCCTGCTCTCCTGATATTTGACCCATATGGAACTCAGGCACTGTTGCTAAGCCTATTCTCCCAAGACTCTTTCTCTCTATTCCTCTACAATTGTTTTTTTCCTGCTCATGTAAGATCATGTACAATCAAAAAGACCACTGCCTGGGGTGCCTGGGGCTCAGTTGGTTGAGCATCTGACTGTCAATTTTGGCTCAGGTCATTATCCCAGGGTCATGGGATTGAGCTCTATGTGGGGCTCTGCGCTGACAATGGAACCTGCTTGAGATTCTCTGTCTCACTCTGCCCCTCTCCTTTGCTTGCACTCTCTCTCTAAAATAAAAACAAAAAAAGACCACTGTCTAGGAAGATGCCCACTTAAAGAATGTGATTCCAGTCTCTCTGTGTATCATGAGTACCCTAGTCTCTATAAATTACAGAGTTTGTAAGTTACTAACTCCAAAAGTTGTTGTTGTTAGTGATCCATTCATGACTTGGGGGTAGGGTATGCTCGGAGAATTTCCAGGTCACAACACAGGAAGGGGGAACTCAGGTGGAATCTGGAAGAATCCCTGAGTTGAGAAGGTAGATAGAACTGAGAGTCCAGGGAAACCAAGGCAGCTAGAGTTCACAAGAAAGAGTATTAGAGAGAAGTGACATACACAGAGAGAACTTCAGACGCCTGCAAAGGAGCCTCTCAAATATTCAGCTGTGTATGCATAAACACAACCATGAAAGGAGAAAACTTTACCTGTGGCCAGGAAGTATGTGCCTTCGGCTGGAAAAGAATCACCCAAATGGATTCAAAGTAACAGGGCTAGGAATAATGCCCATGCCCCATCAGCCAGACAGGAAAATCTCAAGGTTTAAGGGGGACTAGACAGTGGAGTATATAAAAGCTACTTGACTCAATAGTGGGGCATAATTAGCTCTAAACTCAATGCTACTCTGCTTCTGTCTACCAATCTTGTAAGCAGGACACAAAACGATTAAATTGTTTCCAAGTAATTTAGCCTGTATCCTAGAACACAGCCCCAAAATATTATAGAAATACAAAAGTATCTAGTATCCAAAAGTTAAAATTCACAATACATCTAATCCAACATTACCAGCTATATGGAGAAGCAGGAAGATATAAATTATAAGGACAAACTTAATCAATCAAAACTGGCCCCAGAGCTGACAAAATTAGAATTAGCAGACAAAGGCATCAGAATGATTGTTATAATTGTATTTCACACCTTCAAAAAGTGAAATAGAGACATTGAAGATGCAAAAAGACCTGACTCTAATTTGTAGAGATGAAACAGTATGCCAAACAATAACATGCTGGATGAAATTACAGCAGATTAGGCACTGGGAAGAAAAGATTAGTGAACTCAAAATTACTAGAAACAATCTGAAATAAAAAAAGAGAAAAGAATTAAAAAAAAAACAGAGACAATCAAGAAGTCTAATATACATGTAAATGGAGTCCCTGAAGGAGGAGTGAGGAACAGAAAAAAATATTTGAAGACATAGTAGACAAAACTTTTTCAAATTTGCTGAAAAGTATAAACCAACGGAGCCAAGGACCTCAATGAAGCCAAAGTGCAAGAAACAAAGAAAATTACACAGAGGAGCATCATGCTCAAACTGCTCAATCCCGATGAATAATAATAATAATATAAAATAATAAAAATATATAATGTATTATGTTGATTATAAAATAAGTAGAAGTAAAGTGCACCTGGGTGGCTCAGTCGGTTAAGTGTCTGACTCTTGATTTTGGCTCAGGTCACCATCTCACAATTCGAGAGATTGAGCCCCACATTGGGCTCTGCACTGACAGTGTGGAGGCTGCTTGGAATTTTCTCTCTCTCCCTCTCTCTCTGCCTCTTTTTCTCTGTCAAAATAAATAAATAAACTTTGAAAATAAATTAAGTAGAAGTAACATAATGGCAATAAAGACACAAAGGCTGCGTGGGGGGGGGGCGGGAGGTAGAAATACATTATTGTAAATTTCTTATACTACATGTGAAATGCCAAATATTGCTGGAAAGTAGACTGTGACATGTTAAAGATATATACTATCAACCCTAAAACAGCCCTAAAATAACAATACAAAAAAACATAGCTAATAAGCTTAAAAAAGGGGGGGGGTAAATTATATTAATATAAAATGTTCAATTAGTACAAAAGAAGGTAGAAGAGGAGAATAAAGGGAAAAAAACATAAATGGAAAAATAGAAAACAAATGGCAAGATGGCACATTTAAACCTTATTATATCTATAATTGCATTGTAATTTCTTAGTTGTTAGGAGAAAATCTTAAATAATACAGTTATTTTCTGTTGTATATTCTGTGAGGAAAAAATAAAGAAGGATTGAATTAAGCCAGCCTATCCAAGTGAGGAAGAAAATTAGGGGAGATTTTAAGCAATGATGTGCTGGGTTGATGTTAAATAAGGAACTCCAGGGAAAACAGGGCAGAAGTTAAAAGCAAGGCAGCAGCAGAATGGTATAAGAAAAAGGGAAAGGGGTAAGGATTAACTTTTTCTAAAAAAGATACTTTGGGATAGGGTAATTTTTTTGTCAAAAATTTTTAATATTTATTTATTTTTGAGAGAGAGAGTGCACATGTGAGTGGGAGAGGGACAGAGAGAGAGGGAGACATAGAATCTGAAGCAGGCTTCAGGCTCAGCTGTCAGCACAGAGCCCAACATGGGGCTCAAACTCACGAACTGTGAGATCAAGACCTGAGCAGAAGTCAGATGCTCAGTCGACTGAGCTACCTAGGCACCCCAGGGATGGGGTAAGTTTAATTACATGTAAGAAAGAAAGTCAGGAGTCAGTATATTAAAATTTCTAGATAATATTATAAGGGCAAGCTGGGATAGTGCTTATCATGGATGCAGGTCTTAGGAAGATTTTTTTTTTTTTTCTAACTTGTCCTTTGCTTTACTCTGGTTTTATAGCCTTGTTAGGCTGAATCATTTCATTTAATTATCAAATTTATAGAATATCACTAAAGAAAGAATATTAAAAAGTATAATGTGACCTTCATTTGGCTCTTTCCAATGGATAACTTATTACCTCTGGTGACAGCGAAATGTATTATAGGGTAAAATTTAAAAGCCAGAGGAAAAATTAAACGATTGTTATTTAACCCAGAACCTTAGAAGGATTGAGTGGATATTACATAAGCCTCTGGATTGTTTTTGGTTTTGCATTTCCCCTGTCAGTGCTAGTCCTGATTCCATACACATGTGAATATACAATACATTATTTTTGATAATTTAATGTTTAAATCTGATACTTCAGCATATTCTGTAGAAAATGACAGGTTTCTCATGGTCTTCATACCACATGTAGGAAGTGCTAACTTAGTATGGATACAGATGGCATACCTTTATAAATATATTAACACTTAAGTTCTTTTTCTCCTCTGACACTTCAGTCATTTGATAATAATGGCAATGATAGTAACAATATTCAGTTACAATGTTCACATTGGAAGTTACCGGGCCAAGTTTATTTATTTTTGTATTTATTTTTGAGACAGAGAGAGACAGAGCATGAACAGGGGAGGGTCAGAGAGAGAGGGAGACACAGAATCCGAAACAGGCTCCAGGCTCTGAGCTGTCAGCACAGAGCCCGATGCAGGGCTTGAACTCACGGACCGGCAGATCATGGCCTGAGCGAAGTTGGACGTTTAACTGACTGAGCCACCCAGGCGCCCCTTCACTGACACTTTTAGAGGTAGGTATTATCGCTTCCCTTTTATAGGTGAGGAGATAAAGGCCCAGAGAAGTCCAGTGACTCATCCAGGTGCTGTCAGCTCTAACACAGGTCTGGATAATGCCAAAGCCCACACTCCTAGCCTCACCTTGTGCTCCTCTCTGCCCCCTCCCTATAATAAATGCAATGATGAGTTTGAAAGTCCAATTTTAGAGTATAGTAAGTAATCAGATGCTTATAAAGCATAATTGTTTCAGGTCTATGAGAGTTTCAAGGATTACTTTGGCATAATACTGATTCGAGAGGAAGAAGGAAGAACCTCCCGATGGCCTCAAAAGAAAGTAATTAATATGAATCTGTTAAGCACCTACTAGGTTCAAACCTTGGAAAACACTATTTCAAGTTATAGTTTTTCCACAACATAGTTGAGTCTATTTAACTTGAATTTTTAAGAAACCAAAATCTATGAACTTTTCAGTCACAAAGATTATGGATTTTCAAAGCTTTTCCATTGTACTGCTTGGGCCAAAACTAAGCTATAATAGGGTTTCTGCTTATTTTTCATTCACTTTCAATAAGAAAAAAAGGTAGAGGATTTATAAGAAAATTATTTTAAACCCCAAGATAGAACAAAGAAGCACATTCAGAGAAAATCTGCCTTACCCCTAAATCCAACAGCTTGTCAGAAGTATATAGAAATCTCAGCAGGCAAATGTGAAATGTTTTTGCCATACCCAGCAGACCATGTGCTGAAACCCTGAGACATAAAGTAACTCATCAAAGCAGGAATCATCTAGAGAGAGGAAAATAACCAGTACATCACTTAAGGCATTGGGTTTAAAATATTAAAGATGAGGCAATACTTTAGAAAGGACTCTGTGGCTATTGTTAAAATGGAATTTGCTTGGGGACTATGGTTTAGTGTTCCAAAGTAGCTAGTTCCCTGAAGCTGTTCCAGTCTATCCCCACTCTTCTACTTCTATTCTAGGAGCACTATGATTAAAGGGCTACAGAATCACACAGAAAACTTTGCACCCTGTTTACTTCTCTTAACCCTTGAAGTTCTGTATCCAGTGAGCATCATAGTATACTATGGCCAGGCCAAAAAAACAAAAAACAAAAAACAACCAGACATCTAAAAAACCTTTTTCAGCATTAATGATAACAATTTTAGTGGCTTTTAATTTTGAATAAACTAGACAAGTGTTATATAGAATTCTTAGTTTTACTAAATAATGATAGTAACTTACCAACACATTGTTATGAAACATTTAGTTGGTTGGTATGATGTGGCATGTTTTTCTTTTCTATTATTTGGCATTGGAATTATGTTTACTCTTTTTTCTCAATGATGATAAGATTTTGTATTAATTTCAGATTACAAAAATTACAAAAAAGATATACATACTTTTCATATTTAAAGAAGTTATTGTCTTCTACTAGGAATTAATGAACACAGTTTTTAGAAAGGCGGTATATTCTTCCCTCCATCACTAATAAGTCTTGCAGTATAATATACGCTGTGGCTCTGGGTCTGGCCAGAAGTAGCAGGCAGTTCAGAACTCAGTGTTCAGTTTCATCTTCAAAATGGTCCTCAGAGCACAGAACTCATGACATTGGCGATGGCTCCTAATGAATGGTTGACTATATATTGTGGCTCAGAACTTAACTTCCTACAGATAGTCAATCACTTTTTAAAAGTGGGTGAGAAAAAGACATCTTTGTAAAAAGTGCTGAAAGTTAGGAAGATGCCCAGAATTTTTTGTCCTTTCTTAAAAACCAGTACCAAAAAGTTTTAAACAGCTTCTTATTCAGAACCTGACCAAATATTTGTCACTATTGAGCAGTGTTTCTCAAGTAGTGGGCAGAGATTCTATATCCACATTCAGGAAAGGGTAATAAACCATGTCCAGCGGTTAACTTACCTACCATGGGAAAAAAAGGACCTAATTTAACTTGATATTTAACAAAATGAAGGGTACTAAATATTGGTTAAAAGGGATTACCATTTCCTTCCAGTAGGAAACTAATATTCGCTATCCAGGCAAATAGACGTGAATGGTATCACTGATCAGAGCAGCAAACTGGAAGGATATAAATATGGCATTTAAATGAGTCTTCATGGAATGACTAAGACTGCAAGGAATCCCTACCTCTGAATAATTCTCTGGAGCATGAGAAGAGAGACACGGGAAAGCCAAACAATCTGGGTGGCTGGAGTCCTGGGCCCTGGCAATTATTTCTGCTGTACCCTTAGGCAGAGCCACTCTGTTTACTGCTTGCTGAGTATTTTGGGCTTTTACACAAGATTATCTTTGAAAACAGATTAGTACCATTTTTTTTTTCTTACAAAAAGCTTGGGAACTATTGGTGCAGAAAACCTTCCCCTACGTGCTGAACAGGAATAAAATGTAAGAAATCTGGTCAATGTTGCCCTCATTCCCAGTCAAGGGCAAAGTTCATTTGAAGTTGAAATTATAATTCACATCATTGCTTTCAGGGCCCCCTATTCTTATCCATATCTGTACCCCATGTTCACGCCCTTACTCCCACATCAGTAGTAAGAATTTTAAAAATCAGTATATACTAATTTCTTTTCAATTTTTTCAATGACGTTTCTATTTCGCCGATAGGATTCTCTCACCAATTTTTCAAACAGAATTTTTTAACTTGGTTTATTTCTAGAAATCAGTACTTAGACTTAAAATTTATTGTGTTTGATCCTGTCACTTCTCCCCTTACCCATCTTTTAGCATTTTAAGTTTGTTGAATCAATTTGTTTGATTCCCAAATACTTATACTATGTTATTGGTGAAAGAAAGTATGAGTATTATTAGAGATATTAAACATATAGTTCATATTAATAATCTTTTCCAGACATCATCATTTCCTTTCCACTGGCTTGAGTAGAAGGGATGTCAAATCTTTCTGCAAACTGTTATCAATTCAAAATACTTATTGTTCTTTGTTTAAAACTAAAATGTAGCCTTTCATCTGTGATAAGATTCTTTTGATTTCTTCTGACATGTTTGTTAAACTTTTGAATGTTCTTTGCTATTTGTCAAACTTTTACCAATTTCAGTATTCCGTCATCAATCCTCAAATAACACATCAGGCTTGTAAAAATTATTTAAATTTAAATTTCAGCATTTCACTTGTGATGTGATGGTTTTGACTACACTTGAGTTCCACTGCATTTTTTTGAACACCATTTTTACTTTTCTAGCCTTATGATATTTTGGTTATTCTGTCTAATCCATTTACATGCTGGTCTGTGTTAGATGATAGGTTCAGCACCTAGATTGAGACCCAATTCAACAATTGCTTAACCAAGGCAGACACTCATTTCTTCATTTCTTCTTATGAAACAGTCTATTGGTGTTCTAGTGCTAGAAGGGTAGCTTTGCTCTATGAGGTTGTCCAGGAATCCAGATTTCTATCCTGTTGCCACAAGGCACTTCCCATGTACATACTGCCCCAAATTATTCAGTATCACTTCTGTATTCCAGTTGGCACAAAAGGGTATGGAGGGCATATCCTTCCCTTTTAAGACTAGACCAAGAGGTATGTTTATTACTTCTCCAATTCCATGGGCCAGAAGTCAGTAGTGTGACGATGCTAGCTGCTTGCCCGACTGGGAAATGTAGCTTTTATTGTGAGCAGCTAAAATTCAAAGGTTGCATTAAAGTGAAGAAGGGGAGAATGGATACTGGATAACAAGCCTCTACCATACAGCCTTAATTGCATGTTTCTAAAAATTGGTAACCAAAATATTTCCTCTTCCTATTGATGAGGTTGTTCTGGATAATTTCTAAGCAATTTCATGTTTAGGGTGAATGTAAATCAGATTTGGGGCTCTCAGTTGTGTTTAGGGAAAAAAGACAAAAGGATTTGACTGTTGTTCATGTTTCAGCCAAGCCCAGTTTCTAAGGTGCACAAAATCTGGGCATGTTGGTGGCACTAAGGAACCTTAAGTGGCTGTTGGAGCGTACCCTCACATCTGCTCAAATCCTGATGAGATTGGAAATGTTTTAATAAAAACGGTCATTGTCACATGAAAACATGCTCAACATTGCTTATCATCAGGGAAATAGAAGTCAAAAACCACAATGAGATACCACCTCACACCGGTCAGAATGGCTAAAGTTAACAACTCAGGGAACAGCAGATGTTGGCGAGGATGTGGTGAAAGGGGAACATGATTGCACTTTCAGTGGGAATGCGAACTGGTGCAACCACTCTGGAAAACAGTGTGGAGGTTCCTCAAAAAATTAAAAATAGAACTAGCCTACAACCCAGCAATTGCACTAGTAGGAATTTATCCAAAGGATACAAAAATGCTGATCAAAGGGGCACATGCACCCCAATGTTTATAGCAGCACTAGCAACAATAGCCAAAATATGGAAAGAACCCAAATGTCCATCAACTGATGAATGGATTAAGAAGATGTGATACACACACACACACACACAATGGAATACCTCTCAGTAATGAAAAAGACTGAAATCTTGCCATTTGCAACAATGTGGATGGAACTGGAGGGTATTATGCTAAGTGAAATAAGTCAGTCAGAGAAAGACAGATATATGATTTCACTCATATGTAGACTTTGAGAAACTTAACAGATTAACACAGGGGAAGGGAAGGAAAAATAAGATAAAAACAGGGAGAGGCAATAAGAGACTCTTAAATACAGAAAACAAACTGAGGGTTGACGAGGGTGGGGGGTAGCAGTGGGGAGTGCGTTAAATGGGTGACTGGCATTAAGGAGGGCACTTGTTAGGATGAACACTGGGTGTCATATGTAAGAGATGAATCACTGGGTTCTACTCTTGAAGCCAAGACTACACTATATGTTAACTAACTTGAGAATTAAAAAAAGGCAGGGGGGAGGTGGAATAACAAAACAAAAATAAATAAAAAATCCTAAATAAATAAATTAATTAAAAGGGTCATTGTTTTCAAGGCTCCTTTAAGTATTTCCCTCTCCTCCTCTCCTCCTCTTTTTCCTCCTCTTTCTCCTTCTTCTTCCCATACTAACAGTTACCACTAGAGATGTGAATTATCCTGCTCTGAAAATCTTTAATAGAAGATCAACAGTGGCCACATCATTCCAATCTCTGTCTCTATCCTCACATCACCTTCTCTGTGTGTGTCTTCTCTGTGTATTTCTAATAAAGACATTTATCAGTTGCTAAGAAATAGCATTTAAATAAAGTATATTTTGAACATTAGAAATATGAAACAGAAAATGCAAATGTTAGAGCACTACTCATTGCTGTTCAGATAGTTTTTAAGGAACTCCTGGGTGGAAGTCCCAAGCTGTCCTCGCAGAGGGTCAATATTGGCCTCTATCCACTCACCACACAGGCATAGTAATGGTGATGTCTCTTGTCTTGACACCAGTGATACACTTCTGCCTCTGGAGAACACCACTTGCATCTTAATGTGCAAACACAGCTGTTTTTCCAAATAGTGAATCTACAGGGAAGGAAAGTTGTCCACCCACTCAATTTTTGGCGAAAGAAAATAAAGATTTGCTCTGATATAAACATCCATAGTGAATGAAAGGGAAGGAAAAAGTAACCTGATAGACATTTTAATAAGTTTGCAGATTTGTGATGGCCATGTTTTTCCATATGATGGTCTGCTACGGTCTGCATGTTTGTGTCCCCTCAAAACCCACAAGTTGTAATCCTAAGGCCCGATTAGAAGGTGGAGCTTTGGAGAGGTGGTTGGGTCATGAGCGTGGAGCCCCCATTTAATGGGATTAGTGTTCTTATGAAAAAGATCCCACAGAGTTCCATAGCCCCTTTTGCCCAAGAAATCTACATTCAAAAGAGGGCACTTTTCCAACCATAGTGGGACTCTGATCTCAGATTTCAAGACTCTGGAACTGTGAGAAGTAAATTTCTGTTGTTTATATGAAAAAAAAAGACACTTATCATTGAATTTAGGGCCCAACTGTGTAAGCCAGGATGATCTCATCTCAAGATCCCTCATTTAATTATACCGGCAAAGATACTTTTCCCAAAAAAGGTAACATTCACAGGTTCCAGGGTTTTGGAGGTGGGCATATCTTTTACGGGACCATCATTCAACCCACTGCACAGGCTCTATAGTCCTTTTCAAAACTACTCAATTATGCAGTTGTAGCACCAAAATGGTGGTAGAAAATATGTAAATGATGGGTGCGGCTATGTTCCAATAAAATTGTACGGGCTGGCTTTGGTTCACAGTTTTGGTTTGCTGACCCCTGATAGCATGAAGGAAGAATTGGAAGGCAACAGTTAAGGTAATTAATCAAGTCAGGAGGGATTTATAATGCTTAACAGTAAGGTTGAGAAAGAATGAATAAGACAAAGGCAGTAGAAATGGAGGGAAGAGGATGGAATAGAGACCTAGTAAATAGTATCAACAGGATTGGGCACCTGGGTGGCTCAGGCAGTTGAGTGGCCAACTCTTGATTTCAGCTCAGGTCATGATTTCATGCTCCTGGGATCAAGCCTGGAGACCAGCTCTGCACTGAGCATGCAGCGGCTTGAGATTCTCTCCCACCCTCTCCCTCTGTCCTTCCCCATCTTGTGCATGCATGCACATGCATAAGTGAGCGCACTCTCACTCTCTCTCAAAAAATAAAAATTAAAAAAATTAAAAAAGAATCCACAGGATTGGGTTATAGACCTCAGGGGAAGGATCGTTGAGGTTCATTACAGAGATGGAAATCATTATTTCACCCTATAGGTTAATACTTTTCAGGTTTCCAAAAGAACATCTCGATAGTTTTCAACTTTCATTGCTTGAAAAGTGTTAGTTTTACCAAGGCAAAGTTGTGTAACCCAGACAGATGAGTAGTAAATACAGAAAAGCTCAAAAGTGTTGAAAGGTTTTACCGTGCAACAGAAGAATAGTGTATGCAATGTTTTGAAGTCAGAGAAGACAATAGTTAGCCGGTTGGTTTACTTCTTAGAAGGAACAAAACAGCAACAGGAAGGATGTCCTTTTCCATTAAACACTGCAGGGTGTAAATAGTCCCTCCTATCTTGCCAGGAGTGGGGTGATTGTGGGGTGCCTTGTTGGCTCAGTTGGTGGAGCGTGGGATTCTTAATCTGGGGTTGTGAGTTCAAGCCCAACATTGGGTGTAGAGATTACTTAAAAATAAAATCTTTTTTTTAATGTTTATTTATTTTTGAGACAGAGAGAGACAGAGCATGAATGAGAGAGGGTCAGAGAGAGAGGGAGACACAGAATCCGAAGCAGGCTCCAGGCTCTGAGCTGTCAGCACAGAGCCTGACGTGGGGCTCGAACTCATGGACCGTGAGATCATGACCCGAGCCGAAGTCGGACGCTTATCCGACTGAACCACCCAGGCGCCCCAAAAAGAAAATCTTTAAAAAAAAAGAGTTGGATGATTGAGGTTATCTATTATAGTGACTGGGTATGCATTTATATGGATGCATATATATATATATATATATATATATATATATATATGCATATATATATATAGTGACTGCTTATAAAATTCTCAAATGATACATCATGTCATTTGATTCTCACAACATTTATGAGGTAGGGAAGGCAGGTATTATTATTATACCTGAAGTGAGAAGTTAAATGATATTTCCAATGTCACACAGACAGCAGATTTTGGTTTCCCAGTTCAAAATTCCCTAAATCTTGGGCTATTTCCTTTTTTCCTTTTCAACTGTCTCTGAAGTTGGATCAGAGAACTGAGACAGTGTGTGGCCCCTGTGGCTGGGGTGGTCACCATGACCAGAAAGATAAAGATGAGATTAATGAGGTTCTTGATTAGGCAGCCAGGGTGGCCTTCTGGTGGTCCTCGGAGAGCAGATGGCCAAAGAGAAAATGTGGCCTTGCGAGCAAAAGCAGAACACAACATGGGTAGTGATGATAAGAGTAACTGGACCCAGAGCAGCGTTAAAAAAAATTGTGGAGTGCAGAGATAAAGCAGCCATGTCATGAATGTGGTCCAAGGGAGTGGAGGCCAAACTCATGAGTGCAACAGTTACTTGCAGAGTTTGTTAGCAATGCAGCATCCCCAGTTCCAATGTAGGAGTCTTCGGATTCAGCCAATCTGGGATGGGGGCCATGGAGGACCCCCCTCAGGAATTCTGGTAGAGAAGACCCATCGAACAATCCAGAGGATAAAAACAGCAGAAAACATCTGGAGAGATGTTTGATGTTAGAGTAGAAAAGTGTTGACAATATAATAACTTCTATTTTTAAGAAACAGAAGAGGGAGACTAGGCTTCTTTTAGAAAATAATGTAATAATTTTTTTGACACTGGCCTTGTGCAAGGCTGCCAGGCCAGGTACTGGGGGTATAGAAGTGAGCAAGAAATTCAGATATGCTCGGTTCTTGTCCTCTCACAGCTTATATTCTAAGTGGGAGACTGATGTCAAATAATATATAATATTGCATAGTAACTAGTATTACTGTATAATAGTAGGTAGGTAAGTTTTGAAAAAGAAGTGCAGGGTTTTATAACAGGGGAACCTGACCCAGACTGAGAGATCAGAGAAGGTTCCTTGACGAAATGGCATATGATTTCAGATCTGAAGGATAAGTTGAACTGACCAGGAAATGAGAGAGGAGGACAAAAAAGGTATTCTCAGAACATTAATTAGCTACTTCAAAAAACATTCACTGAGAACCTACAGTGTGCCACATATTTTTCTAGGTTCTGGAACACAGTAGTCAGCAAAGGGGACAAAGCTTCTGCTCTCATGGAGTCTACATCCCAGTTTCAGAGACAAAGAACATTTTTTTTTAATTAAAAAAATTTTTTTGAAGTTTTATTATTATTTTTTTAAGAGACAGAGAGGGACAGAGCACGAGCAGCGGAGGGGCAGAGAGAGAGGGAGACACAGAATCAGAAACAGGCTCCAGGCTCTGAGCTGTGAGCACAGAACCTGACGTGCGGCCCGAATGCATGAACTATGAGATCATAACCTGAGCTGAAGTCGGATGCTTAACCGACTGAGCCACCCAGGCACCCCTGTAAATGCTTTAAATTTATCTGTTGTCTGCTTTAGTTATTTTCACATAATTACTTTGATTTTAAAGTTTCAATTAGAGGATATTCAGGTATAACTGAGGGAAAATTATTTGGTGTGTTAGGATAAGCTATGCTATGACATAATAAAAATGTTCCTCTCCCCACATGCCCAAATCTCAGTGGCTTAAAACAAAAGTTTGTTTCTTGCTCCGTCAGTCTAATTAGATGTTTGGCAGGTGATGTTTCAGGGGCCCAGGCGCCTTCTGTCTACTAGCTCTGCTTTCCTTTAAGATCTTGAGTTCCTCCTGGACCCTCTCCATCTGGCCAGCCAAGGAGCAAAAACAAAGAGTGTGGAGAACACATACTTTCTTCTAACTGTCTTGGCCCCCAAATTCCTTCTAATTATATAATGAGAATTAGTCACTTGGTCCTATAAAATACAATGGGGCTGGGAAATGTAGGATGCTCTGTGGTAAGGAATAAAAAACGATTTTAGTGATCCTGCAGCCATCTCTGACAGACCTGGAGCCCAAGGCAGACCATAGGTCACTATAGAAGTGCTCAGAAAGGAGCTGCTGGGGATGGGGATTCTAACAGGAAGAGTTACAAAGTGGCATCTTAATCGGCAATCTTGTTGCATTCAAAGTTATAAAAATGAAATTGGAAAAAGAAATATCCTTTCATGATTTGAGGGAAAGAGGTTGTTGTAAGAGAGGTATTCATTAGACAAAAATTCAAAATGGGGACACAATTGCATTGGAGGAAGAAGGTGTGCAACAAGGTTAAGTATTTGCAACAGATTCTGGGAGGTTAGTCAGTTCATGAGATACTGTACAGATCAGTGGGTCTTTAAGATGAGACAGATAACACAGGGAGACAAACCAGGCAGGACTATGGAATATTTTGCATTCTTTTGCTCTCAAGAGTAAAGTAAGCCAAGAACATGGTACAAATTTAAGCAAGAAGAGTTAAATTCTCAGGGTGCCTGGGTGGCTCAGGTTGGTTAAGCATCTGACTCTGGATTTCAGCTCAGATTCCTGAGATTGAGCCCCGCATCACATGGGGCTCTGGGGGCTCTGTAGGCTCTGAGCTGATAGTGCCGAGCCTGCTTGGGATTCTCTTTGTCCCTCTCTCTCTGCCTCTCTCCTGCTTGAGTGCCTGTTCCCCTCCGCACCCCCACCCCCTGCAAATAACTAAGTAACTTAAAAAAAAGAAGAGTTAAATTCTCACAAGGAAAGCTAAAACTTACAGCCATCTCCAAATGTCCCAGACGATGGGATAAACTTAATGGTAATAACATTGTAATAGGGAAAAACACTTGTAGGAAACAGTAATTAGACTCTGATGTAAAAGGCAGCTTCTGGGATTGATGGAAATGGTGCTCCTGAGCCTCTTAGCTTCACTTTGGGAGAAGTCTGGGGAGAAGTTGGGCAGGTTTGTGCCAGAGACACAGAATGAGGTCAGGAGGGGAAGAATGTGAGTTATTTTAAGAAGGTTAATTTTAACTCTCTTATTTAAGAGAGCTTCTGGGAATGAGGCATATCTGTTATTTCTTATGTTGACCTTGGTCAAGTTTCTGTAGACAATAACTTCTGGCTACATTGTTCCACTGCCTAATCAGCTGACACAGTTGCCTGGAAGGAGTCTATACTTGGAATGACAGGTGCTTTTTCTTCTGGTGCCTTGTGTAAAAGGGAGGGGGGCAGAACAATTGTAGAATCTGTGGCTTAGACTATTCTCCCTACCTGTACTATTACCTAGAAGATTTGAGACCAAACTCAGGGCATATTAGTTAGGGAAAGGCTGACCTATTGAAATAAAGACACCTACCACTAATTCAGTTTCTTAAAGAAGGTAAACATTTATTCTTCTAACCTATAATAGTGTGCTGTGAGTGTTCCAGGCTGGCAGACAACCTTTCTGGTTGTGATCATTTACAGACCCATGGTCCATCTACCATATTGTGCTATCATCCTGGGGCATTGTTACCATCTGCACGGTCAAAACTGGGTCACTGTGGGTCCTGGCTGATGGGAAAAAGAGTGTATCTTTAGATCTGAGTTAGAAGTGACACACTTCATTTGCATCACAGTTCTTTGGTGGGACCTCAGTGGCTACACTTAACTACAAGTGGGAGTCACAAATGTTGTCCCTAACTAGATAATTCCAGTGGTAGCTTTGCATGGAATGTAGAAAAAATGGATCTCGGTAGACATGAAGCAGTACCCATAAAAAGAGAATAGAGGGAAAAAATATAACCAATAAAATTATTTAAAAATTTTTAATGTTTAGTTATTTTTGAGAGAGAGAGAGAGAGAGAGAGAGAGAGAGAGAGAGAGAGCAGGGGAGGGGCAGAGAGAGAGGGAGACACAGAATCTGAAACAGGCTCCAGGCTGTCAGCTGTCAGCACAGAGCCTGACATGGGGCTTGAACTCACCAACCATGAGATCATGACCTGAGCTGAAGTCAGAGGCTTAACTGACTGAGCCACCCAGGCACCCCAGAACCAATAAAATTATTTTATAAATATTATTAAAATAACACACCTATGAGCTTTGTTTGTATCTGGGCTACATATACCATTTGTTGTAAAATATTCTCAAATCCTGAAAATTATAATTGCTTTGGAAGTACTAACGTGTACTACAACTTCAGTTTTATTCCTATTTCTGACTTATCTGTAAATAGCCAAGATTTCTAAATCTATATCTTAACCATTTTTTGTCCCTTTCTTTCCAAATTCAAATTGTAATGATAAATTGACTAATGATAAATATTCAAATACTTTGAATGTTAGGAGAGGTATAGTTATTAAAAGAATGAAGGTAGACATTCCTTTTTAGAGTAACTCTCTAATGTAATCATACTGAAGATTTTGTTCTGAAAGTTCATATTAACATAATGAAAGTGTAAGAGTGTTAGGACAGAATGGGAGGTTGTTGTGATTTAGAGTACATAGAGTAACTACAGAAAAATAATCTTACTTTCTGGTTTTGGTTTTGGGTTGTCACAAGCTCTATCCTAAGAAAGTTTTGTATAAATCATAGTGTATGCAAGGAAATCACATATTTGGGCCCGTTATTTTAGTAATATACAAGATTTAAGATGGTAAGTCCTTGTTTGCTTTTGGTATGGAGAATTTGAGTATCTAATGAATGAGTCCTTTCACAAACAATAGTGTAAACTGAACAGGGTATAGAAAAACATCACTACCTGGGTATTCTGGAGACTGAAGAAAGCAGAAAGATTTTGGAGGCAAAATTTGGACTGTGCAACTAGAACAAACTCTTCATTCATTCATTCCTAGCTTTATTGGGATATAATTTATATATAATATTGTATAAGTTTAGTGTGTATAACATGTTGATTTGATACATTTATACATTGCAAAATGATTACCACCATCGCATTAGCTAACACCTCCATCCTGTCACATGATTCCCATTTCTTTTTTTTTTTTTTTTGTGGTGGAACATCTAAGATCTTCTTTTTAAGCAGCATTCAAGTATACAATATAGTATTGTTAGCTATAATCACCATCCCAGAATGTGTTAATCTTATAACTGGAATAAACATCACTGTAGTTTTGATGCTTGGTTCCAAGGCCAATGCAGTCATAGTGGAGGCGTGGTATAGAGGTGGATAAAACTTCCTTAGAAAATCTGCCATCTCTCTGGCTAGAGAACTCAAGGAAGGGATCCTGGAGCAACTAGGGCCATAGTAGAGAAAGGAGGTGTCACAGCCATGAGAATGAACTTCACAAACAAATTGCTACATCTTACATCCCTTACCATATCTACTGCCAACTTAAGGAGATTCTTATTAGATACAGAATTACAAGCTTCTAATTCTTTTCTTTCAGCACTTACAAAATGTTATAACACTTAATTTTGGCCTCCGTGGGTTTTGATGAGAAATCTGCTGTCATTCAAATTATTTTCCATCTATAGATTATATGATGTTCCTCTCTGGCTGCTTTGAAGATTTTTTTTCTTTGTCTTTAGTTTTCAGAAGTTGATTATGATGTGTCTTGGAGGGATTTATCCTATTTGGGATTTCCTTAGCTTCTGGAATATGTGGGTTTATGTCTTTTGTTAAATTTGAGACTATTTCAGCCAGTATTTATTTATTTGATTACTTGTCCAGCTCTGCCTGCTTTCACTCTCTTTCTGCCACTCTGATGACCTAAATACAAGATCTATTAGAGTTCCCCAGTCTCCTCAGGCTCTTCCAGTTCTCCTCCTCCTCCCCTTGTCCTCCTCCTCCTTCTTCTTCAGTATATTTTTTTCTCTGTTGTCCTGATTGCTTAATTTCCATTGTTCTATCTTCCACTTCAAGATTCTTTCCTCTTTTCCATTTATTTTGCTGTTGGACAATCCAATGAATTTTTTTATTTCAGTTATTATATTTTTCAGTTCTAAAATTTCTGTTTGTTTCTTCTTTATCTTATATTTCTTTGATGAAAATTTCTGTTTTTCAGCTATTTGCCTTTATTTGGATTTTATTCTATTTGGGCCTTCAGTGGGCGAAATGGTGCCTGATCACATTGGTGAAAGTGGCTCTTCTTTACACATTCTACCAAATCAAATGCTAATCTATTCTAGAAACACTTTCACAGATACAACCTAAAATAAGTTTTACCAGTTATCTGAGCATCCCTTAGCTCAGTTAAGTTTGTGGGTTGGGCTTTTGGCTTTGTCCAGCAAAGCCCAGGATGGGAGAAAGGGTTACTCAAGACTCCATAAGTCAGCAGAGGTGAGAGGGAGGCTAAAGGAAGTCTCCCTGAGTAGCTCTCAAGCTCCCGTATTTATTAGACATACATTATAGGGAAAACAGTGCTCAATATGTCCATGGCTACATGCCAGTAAGAACGTGTAGAAAGCATAGAAAGCATGCAAAAAACAAAAACAAACAAACAAACAACAAGGCGTTTCCAAGACTGCAAAAGAGCAGATGCCTAATGCAGGGTAAACAAGATAAGATATTCCATAGATAACATGGTCTAAGGAATTCATGAGCACAGGTAGGACCCAACCCCTAAACATGCATTAACTAGATACTGGTCAGCTGTTTTCAGCATGGCCAGAAAGCAGTGTAATGTGTTCCCTATAATCTCCCTAACCAGGACATAGCTCTTTGATTTCCCACACAAATTGACACATAAAATTAACCGCCACAACTGGATATATAGGAATGGAGATGACAGAAGAGTTAGTAAACTAGAAGATAAGTCCACAGAAATTATTAAATCTGAAGAAGAGAGAGAGAGGAAAAAAGATTGAAAAAGGCTGAACAGAATCTCAGGGACCTGTGGAACAACAACAACAACAAAAAGTTCTGATAATTGGAGTCCCCAATTATCCAATTAATTGGAGTCCCCAAGTCAAGGAAATAAGTAATAGGGCAGAAAAATATATTTGAAGAAATCATAACAGAAAACTGCTCAAATGTGAAGAAAGATATGAATTTATAGATTCAAGGAGATTGGTGAATCCTAAGCAGGATAAATTTGAAGAAATCTAAGTCTAAGCACATCATGGTCAAAACATAGAAAACCAAAGGTAAGGGAAAAATCTTATGCCAGAGAAAAATGACATATTACATACAAGAGAACAATGATTCAAATGATTACAAATTTCTCATCAGACACCATGGTGGCCATATTACAATGCAATAACATCTTTAAAATGCTGAAAGAAAAACTTGCCAACCCAGAATTCTATGTTCATTGAAAATATTCTTGAAAAATAAAGGTAGAACAAAGCTATTTTCAGATAAAGAAACCTAAGAGAATTGTCCCCACCAGACCCATAGTGCAAGAAATGCTAAAGGAGTTTATTCAAGTTGAAAGAAAATGATACCAGAGGAAAATGTGGTTCTTTAGGAAGAAATAGGGAGGATAAGAAATGCTCACTTTACAAGTAAATGTTGAAACTATATTTATGTTAATTTCTTTAAACTATATATGCCTTTAAGTTTATTTTTATTTTGAGAGAGAGATAGAGAGCAAGCAGGGGAGAGGCAGAGAGAGAAGGAGACAGAATCCCAAGCAGGCTCCCTGTGGTCAGCACAGAGCCCAATGCAGGGCTCCAACTCAAGAACCATGAGATCATGACCTAAGCCAAAGTCAAGAGTCAGACACTTAATTGACTGAGCCACCCAGGCGCCCCTAAACTAAATATGACTTTTAAAAGCAAAAATTAGAACATTGTCTTGAGGGGTTTAAAATAGATCCAGAAGTAATACATAGAACAGCCATAACATAATGAATGGTAGGGATAGGAGTAAAAGGACCTATATAGCTGTGGGGTATTATATTAACTCTAACTGGACTGTGAAAAGTTTAAGGTATATTATAATGCCAAAAGCAACCACTAAAACATTTAAGAGGTATAGTTAAAAAGCCAAAAGACAAGTTAAAAATGAACATCTAAAAAATATCCAGATAATCCAAAAGAAGGCAGGAAAGAAATCACAGAGAAACAAAAAATTGAGATGACAAAGAGAATATTAATAAATTTATAGACCTAAATCCAACTTTAACAATAATTACATTAAATGTAAATTGGCTAAACACTCCAATGAGGAAACAAAGATGACCATAACAAGTTAAAATGCAGATCTAACCATCTGCTAACTACAAGGATGCACTTTAAATATAAAGATGCAGTGAAAATAATATTTAGATAAGATAGAAATATAGATGGATGCATTAATGGAATTAGAGGGTCCAGAAAGAGAACCACACACACATATATGATCAAAAATTTTCAGCAAAGTTACCAAAGCAATTCAATGGGGAAAGGAAGATTAACAAACATTCCTGGAAAACCTGGATATCCATATGGAAAAAAAAAAAAAGAGCATCAACTCTTACCTCACACAATACCCCAAATTAACTCAAATGCATCAGAGATCTAAAGGTAAAAGCTAAAACTATAGAACTATCTGACTTAGAGTAGGCAAAGATTTCTTAGGACACAAAAAAAGCATGAATCCATTTATAATTGGACTTTATCAACCTGAAATATTTTCTCTTTGAAAGATACTATAAGAAAACAAAAAAGCAAGCCACAGAATGGGAGAAAATATTCTCTATCAAATACATAACAAAGAATGACTGGTATTTAGATGATAAAGACCTCTTCAGCTCAATGATAAGAAGACGAACAACTCAGTAACATCTCTTGAAAGACATCTTATTTTGTGTACATGAAAAGACACTCAACCTTATTTGTCACCAGGGAAATGCAAATTAAAACCATAGCAAAGTACCATTATACCCGTTATAAGGGGTAAAATGAAAAAGACTAACAGTAACAAGTGTTGGTGAGGATGTAGATTAACTGGAACTCTCATGTACTGCTGGTGGGAATGTAAAATGGCACAGCTACTTTGGAACACAATATGGAATTTTCCTTAAAAAGTTAAACATACCTCTAACGTACAGTCTATTCATTTTACTTCTACGTGTAACCCAAGAGAAATGAAAACACCATGTCCACACAAGTTTTTTACTTTTACATAACTGTTCATTGCAGCTTTATTCACAATAATTCAAAGTTGTAAACAGCCCAAAATGTTCATCAGCTGGTGAAAGGGTAAATGGAATGGGGTGTATCCATTCAGTGGAATAATACTAAGCCCATAAGAAGACTGAACTACTCATATACAAAACAATAGGAAATCTGAAAATCATTAGGCTGAGTAAAAGAAACCAGACATAAAAGAGTACATGATGTATGATTCCATTTATATAAATTGCAAACTACTATAGAGTAATAAAAAGTGTATCAGTGGTTGCCTGTGTTCCAAGGGCAGAGAAAGAGATTGGCTATAAAGAGAAGGAGGAATCTTGGGGGTGTGGAAATGTTCTGTATTTTTATTAAGATGGGGATTTCATAGATGTATGCAACTGTCATAACTCATTGAATTGTATATTGTAAATGGTTGTAGTTTACTGTATAAAAGTAATTTATTGGGCGCCTGGGTGGCGCAGTCGGTTGAGCGTCCAACTTCAGCCAGGTCACGATCTCGCGGTCCGTGAGTTCGAGCCCTGCGTCATGCTCTGGGCTGATGGCTCAGAGCCTGGAGCCTGTTTCCGATTCTGTGTTTCCCTCTCTCTCTGCCCCTCCCCCGTTCATGCTCTGTCTCTCTCTGTCCCAAAAATAAATAAACGTTGAAAAAAAAAATTTTTTAAAGTAATTTATTAATACATTTGATAAGAAAACATGGAAAGGCCTTTTCTACATCATTCTTCCTACCCTAATTCTGTGGTCCTGGTTCTGCCCAGTGAAACCACACCTAGAAAATTGTGAACAAATTACTTATTCCACTACAAGAGTCCCTCAAATACTTGAACAGAGCCTGTGTATTCCTCTATGTCTTTCCCCCCTCCCCGTATTATATACTATTCCTCTCCAACCTCTGCCCCTTGCCTGTTTCTTTAGATATTCTTTAAGTCCTAGGCTTTTTAACGCTCTGGTTTTCCCACTTTTGAGCAAAGTTTAGTTTGTCAACTTTCCTAATCAAATGAGTCATCCAAAACTGAATGCAACACTCTATGTGTAACCAATCCATTGTCTTGTTCAAGGGAGATAGTATGCTTTGTAGAAAGAGCAGGGGACCAGGGGTAGGGAAGCATAAGTTGTCTGGCTCTGCCAGTGAATGACAAGCGTTTTGATCTTAAGCAAATCAGTCACTGTAGATTTCTCAGTATAATGAGGGAGCTGGAATTATTTATTTAGCCTATGAATTTGTATTCAATTTTAGCATCCAGAAATGAAAGCACAGGTAGAAAATCTCTGAGAAACTTTCTCAATTAGGAAATATAAATCAACTGAGACATTCTGCTTACAAATGACTGAAGCTGACAAAAAATGTTTTGTGACTTGAAAAGAATTGTTTAGTTTTGTATCAGATTTGTTTTTGGAGGGTTGTACATTTTTCCATTTGCGTGTGGATCAATGACCCCAAACTTCTGATGTTAGAGATTTTCCAGTCATGTGCTTTAGATCATGTAGGTTTGTGACTTGCTATGTAATCTCTGTGAGTTGGAAAAATTCAAAAAATATGGCAGCTCAGATGTTAGGTTGGGAGAAATTAAAAATTTAAAAATTTAAAAATTGACAAGAGCTAGTTTAAAGAAGATGCATTGGTATAAACATACATTTTATGTGATTTGTATACATGAATATGTTGAGAAAGATGCCACTTGGGAGGGAAGTCTAAGGAAAGATATATCTTCTTTATACTTTAAGTCTGCTCTAGGTTACAGCAGATATTGCAGGTAAAATGGGAATTTGTTCAAAGCCAGAGATTTAAAAAATATACATTTTCTAATGACCATATTTAAAAAACAACAACATAGCAAAAAATCAGCAACAACTGCTGTTCAGAGTCAATCGTCTGGTTTGTAGAAAGAGCCTGGGACCAGGTATAGGAAAATTCAGGCAAAATATCTTCACTATGTTAGATATCAAATACTTATTTCTAGGATATTTCCTGTTTTGGGGAAATTTTCAGCTAAACTCTGTGAACAGTACTTTTATCTAGGAAAAAAATAATTTCTAATTCTCCAGTATTATAGGTCATAGCCTACAAAATAACTTGTTGAGTCAAAACTTCCCCAAATGATTTGTGATACAAAGCATCGTGCTGGAAAAAGAAGTTTCCTACTGGTTCTTTGCCCATTCTTACACATGTGGATGGAATAGAAACTGTGAAAACAGACTGTGGGGTTTGGCAGGTCTTCTTTTTAGAGTTAATTCTATAATTGTTTCCCCCCTAGAATAGCATGTTTTAAGTGTTTTGTTAATTAAGAGATACATAAAATAGGTGAATAAAGTTCCTAGTGTTCAATAAGGTCTTATAATTTGACAGCTGCTTTATTCCACAGGTACCTGAAAAAGTTCTAACAGTACACATTAGCTCATTTCACTTTCATATTTATCACTCTCTTAATCTTACTTGGTGTTTCCTAGGTTGAGGGTTTTAATTTCCTTTCCAGCCTCTATGTATTTTCTTAAATCCATAGCCTTCACCTTTTGGGCTGTTTTACCTGGACTTGTTTTAACCCACATGTGTCTGTTTACTAGTGGAAGGACAATGTTCCTTCCACTTGAATATGTAATTTATTTTCCATCCACTTGGTTCCACTGCCCTTCCCTAACACCCACATGCCATGAATCTACTCTCTCCTTCATTCACTCAGGGCCAGGCCCGCACACACACAATTTGTATGAATTATCAGACCTTTCCCTCCATCCATTAAATGGATAGATTTTCGTAAATTCTAGAACGCTATGTGAATTTTGTTGTGACACTGGTGTTTCCACAGGTCACTAATCTGAATTATATAAAGTTAGGTAACAATGTAGGTTAACTCTTTCCCCACAGAAGATAATAAAACACATTATTACTCTGAAACTGTGCCTCCTCATTGTTGGAATCCAGCTTCTCTGACGACCCCTGCCCAACAGTCTCCTGTTTCCCAGATGACAACGGGAGGAAGGGGCTTTGTAAACTCTCCTGGCTTCAGCGGTCAGTCTTAGTACACCCTTATAAACAGCATATACTTTTTCATTAGCCAGGCTCACTTTCCTGACTGATTTCACAGTTCCTCCTATGCCACCGTAGCCATAATCACAGCTCTGCTGCCCATATCACTGCCTTTGGTCGCTGTTCTGATGCCAGCAGATCTTTCCCAAGACAGGACTTTTCCCTTTGGAAGGGAATCTTGCCTGGGGGTGGAGGGGCAGGCTAGAAGCTTGAAGCGGCCTGTGAGCATGGCTTAGCAGCCTCTTCTCCATAACCTGGTCCCTGTGGCTACTTTTTTTTTTTTAATAGAGAGAGAGAGGGGCGGGAGAGGGCAGAGGGGCAGAGAGAGAGAGAGAGAGAGAGAGTCTCAAGCACAGCTCCAAGCTCAGCGCAGAGCCCCAGACAGGGGCTCGGTCCTACAACCCTGGGGTCAGAACTTGAGCTGAAATCAAGAATGGAAAGCTTAACCATCTGAGCCACCCAGGTGCCCCGCCCTTGGCTACTCTTGCTGCTTCCTGCTGAGTTGGCTGCTCCCTGAATGGGAAAGAATCTTCCTTATAGAGTGCCTAGCACTGAGGCTGAGGGGGTCCTAACCTGGGCACTGAGCTACTTTTATTCCTTTTGCACTTCAAAATGCCCACTCTTCCTCCAGAAAGCTATCCTGTGTTCTCTGAACTGGTGGGAGCCACGAACAGCCAGAATTTCTAGAGAATATCTTTAGATTTAGTTTCTTTTCTTCCCTGGCCATTATTAATGGTGGTAGCTGTTGTGAGAAAACTAATGTGTCTATTTCTCTTTGCGGTGGCTTCAGTTTCTGGGCAGACAGGGATATAGCACTCCCAACTTTGTTCCAGGGATCATTCAAAATGCTAAAATATACGCTATTATCTGCACTGTGCTTTCTCAATACTTTGACATACTTAAACATGAGATTAACCTGTGCTTAAATGTATCATAACTCAACATATATCACAAATGAATAATTATCTGCCAGTTGCAATAGCATCTCTTACCAATGCCCCTACCACACTCCCTTTTGGGAAAGGACTCTACGCAGATGAATTATTCCTGTTTCTTCATGGTGTTTCTTATTTCTGTAATTCTGTCCACACCCAATCTTTCCAGGATCTTAACTGGTTACTTGTATCATTGCAAATCTCTTTGTTAACTACAAAATGATATCATCTCTAGAAACTGTCTTATTTCTAAAGAACATATAAACAATACTAATTAATCTTTGATCATATTGCTGCAAGATCCTGCCAATTATTTTTTTCTCTTTAGATAAAAAATAAAACAAAGAATGCTTGTTCTTAAAATTTGTTTTATACTCTGATTCTTGACATTTAAATAACTTTAAAAGTGTTAGAGTGGCTTTAAAAACTTCTTTCAAATAATCTTTTTGCAGGTATAATGCATCCCATGTTTCATTAAGATAACATGTAAGATTACATAAGATTCTGTATGTGAGAACCTTGATTGTAAGAGTCAGGTAAAGTCTACTTTAAGATACTAACCACGTGACAGAATATGTTAATTCTTATTTACCCACGGATTTTATCATAATGGCAGAAGACTTTGCTAAGAATGGTTAAACAAAGTACATACCACAAGAAAAAGTATGTACAGTTTATTGCACAAATCTAAATACAACTGCCCATAGAGACTATACGCTAGTTAACCAGTTTCCATTTACTCCTCCTGATAGAACTGATATTGATTTTTAATTAGGAAATAATTCTATTACAGTGTGAAATACTGCTTGTTGTCCCAAAGTTTCTGTGCTGGGATGTTTGCTTCTTACTTCAGGGGTTATGTTACCACATTTTAGATACGACGGTGCGATTACACAACAGCTGTTGAATACTGAATCTTTATCAACTGACTTCTATGGCTTATATTCTTTGTAATAATACTCTCTGCCTAGCTGTGGCTGTGGGTTTGGTTCACAGTCTAATTGGAGCACCCTGACAGTCCCATTGGAATTAACATTCTTGGCTTTAGAGAACAAAAGATATTTTAAATTCATTTGAGCTGGAGGAGTCCATTTCTTCCTGAAAAACAAACAGATCTCCTGAGTTCCAGCTGCTGGAACTCAAGGAATTACTTTCTAATCAATTTATGTCTATTTTCTTGGTTCCACTGAGACTTAATAAATCTTTGCCTAAAGAACAATTATCCATTGATTTGGTCTTCACTCATTTATGGTGTTGCTAGTTTTACACCTACTAAATGCATAAATAACATTGGACTCCTCTACACAGAATTGTACATGATCCCCTAAAGTTTTCTTTCCTCCCAAGTATCCCATCGTACCAGACTACATTTTCTTCCCTCCCCTCCCTCCCCTTCCCTTCCTTTCTCTTTCCTTTTCTCAGACATTCATTCTACAATTTTCAGATTCTTCCAAAATGGTCTCTTTACCTTCTCTTTTTCAAGTCTGACAATAGTGCAACACAGTTCTGGCTGCCACCCAGAGAAAAATAGTCCTGAAACATTTCTTGCTCTAGAGCACTAATTTTTCAATATCAACTCCTCTTGAACAGAATTTAAGCAGAGTGGGGGTTACAAAGTAGAAAAAATTTTGGTGATGTTGATTCGAATTTTTGAGCCAGAACCTATGGTAGCAGTTGTATTAGCAGAAATGCATCTTGTTCTTGTGTCACGAACACCTATTATTTGCCTTTCAAGCTCTCCCAGTCTTTCTGGAAACTATATCCCCCCAACCCTTTTGTTTGAAATGGGCCCCTCTACTAACCTTACTCTACATGAATAAAACTTACTAGTCCATTGACAGGCCCAAAATAGATCAAAGACCTAAATTTAAGAGTTAACCCTATAAAACTCCTAGAAGACATTTCAGAAAATCTTTATGATACTGGATTTGGCAATGCCTTCGTGGATATAACACCAAAAGCACAGGCAGCGCAAGAAAAAAATAGATAAGAACCTTTGAGCATCAAAGGATACTTTCAAGAAAACAAAAAGACAACCTACTGGATGGGAGAAAATATTTGCAAATCATGTCTTACAAGGGATTAATATCCATAATATATATTTTAACATCTCTTACAACTCAGGGGTCCCTGGGTGGCTCAGTCAGTAGAGTGTCTGACTCTTGATTTTGGCTTAGGTCATGATCTCATGGGTCCTGGGATTGAGCCCTGCACTGACAGTATGGAGCCCATTTGGGATTCTCTTCCTCTCTCTCTGCCCCTTCCCTACTTGTATTCTCTCTCTCTTTCAAAATAAATAAATAAATAAATAAACAAACAAACAAACAAACAAACAAACTTAAAAAAAAACCCTACCACTCCTACAATTTAATAATAAAAAGATAACGAAAAATTGGCGCAGGAGTTGAATACATATTTCTCCAAAGAAGATACTCAAAATGGCCATTACGCACATTAAAAGATGCTCAGCATCATTAGCCTTTAGGGAAAGGAAAACCAAAACCACAATGAGATACTACTTCACATTTAATAGGATGGCTAGACCTTTTTTAAAATGGAAAATAACCTGCGGGCAAGGATGTAGAGAAATTGGGCCCTCTTGCATTATAAGTGGGAGTGCAAAGTGATACAGCAGTTGTGAAAACCTGTTTAGTGGTTTTTCAAAAGGTTTAACTTAGAGTTACCATATGACTTAGTAACTGCACCCCTAGGTAAATATCTGAAGCAGCGAAAGCGGGGACTCAAACAGATATTTGTACACGAATGATTATAACAATAGCGAAAAGGTGGAAACAACACAAATGTCTATCCACAGATGAATGGATAAACAAAATGTGATAGATACACAATGGAATACTCAACCTTATAAAAGAATAAAAAGAATGAAATTCAGATGTATGCTACAAATGGTGAGCTTTGAAGACATTACGCCAGATGAAATAAGCCAGACACAGGACAAATACTGTGTATTTCCACTTACATAAGTTACCTAGAATAGGCAAATTCATAGAGAGGAGAAGTAGCATAGAGGTTATGAAGCGCTGGGGGAAGGATTTAGAGCTTTATTTAATGAGAATAGGCCACAGAACACGGAGAGAGCAACGCAGGCAAAGCTAATAGTAACTTTTGGAGCTAAAAAGTAAGAGGCGGGAAGGGAGAGGTCGGAGACCCCTGCGATCCATTGCTTGGAGCTCGCTTAGCCAGGCTGGGGGTCCTCCGAGGGGCCGGTGAATAGGCGCTCCGCTCTGAGAACTAGGCGTCCGCACGCCGGGTGAGGAGTGGGGTCTGGTCGGACGTCTCCGGGAGGCAGTTGGAACCGGAGATCTGGGATCCCACGGGGAGGTGGGGACGGCCGGCCGCCGGGGGAAGCGGTCGACTCTCGGCGACTCCGAGTCGCGGGCGGGCGGCAGAAGGGCTTGGTGAGTTGAGGACAGCGCCCCCGGCCGGCGCCCGCGCGGGCGCTCTCTCACCGCGTTCCTGTCAGAAGCCGCGCGAGGCCTGAGGCGCTCTGTGCGGGGCGACCCCTCGCGGGGGCGGAGCTGGCGGGAGGAAGGCCGAGCCGCTGAGCGGTCGGAGCTGGCCGACTCCGGTTTTGTTGTGGCGGTTCCAGGACCCGCTGTGTTCATTTCTAGGTGTGTCTGTCCCCCCTGAGCGATTGCAGGTGGGGGCTGCGTGTGTAACTGTGGCCACCTTGCTCTCTTTCTAGCGGAGGGAACCTTCAGGGGAGGAGCGATCGGCCCCGGCGCTGCGGTCTTGGGCCACGCGCCGGTCCTGAAGGCTTCTTCCTTCAGGAGTGTGGCGTGGGGTCTGCTTGGAATTCGGGTATTCCCCGAAGGGTATTTTTGCATCGAGCCCTGATTTGCTTACGGGCTTGCCCCGTGGGAACCCCAGGGGAAGTGATGCGGGTCAGGGGCCCGGACTGGTAGGGACCCCTCCCTGGCCCAGGCTCGGAGACTTCGGCTAATTTGTTGGCTTGTTTATACTCTTACCTTGTTACATTCCCTGCGGTCCCTGTGATGGTTTTTTCCAGTGAATGCTGATTTCAGCTTCTTTATGGACTACCTATTTCTGGCCAGTTAATACTTTATATCTGAGTTTCTGAACTTTTGAAACAAGGAGTTTTTTTGTTTTTAAATTCTTTTTTAACGTTTATTTATTTTTGAGACAGAGAGAGACAGAGCATGAACGGGGGAGGGTCAGAGAGAGAGGGAGACACAGAATCCGAAACAGGCTTCAGGCTCCGAGCTGTCAGCACAGAGACCGTCGGGGGTCTGGAACTCATGGACCGCGACATCACGACCTGAGCCATAGTGGGACGTTCAACCGACTGAGCCACCCAGGCGCCCCAAGGAGTTTATTTCTGAGAGTACAAATCGTAAGGAATGACTAATAGATCAGAAACGTTTATATAATAAGCATTATAGAAGAGAAGAAAAAGCTAAATTGTCACTAAGTTATATAAAATGCGGGTCATCTCAACAGGCAACAAATGATGTAGTCACACACACAGTTTAAGTATTTTAAGAGTGGTTAGAGCAGAAGCAAATATCTAAAAAAATAATTTTATACCACATGCTGAACCTAAAACTTAGCGAAAAATGATCTAACATGGAAACTTACTCAGAAAATCTGACTCTAGACCTGAAACTTTAATTAATTCAAAGTCTAGCATCTTCTACAATCACACACTCATATTAAAATGTAGCAAAGTTCCTTTTAGGGCCTGTGTTTTAAAATATTTGTTTATGGTGGTGCCTGGGTGGCTCGGTCGGTTGAGCGATGGACTTCCGGCTCAGGTCATGATCTCACCGTGTGTGGGTTCGAGCCCCGCCTCGCACAGCCTGGAGCTTCTTCCGATCCTGTGTCTCCCTCTCTCTCTGCCTTTCCCCACTCTCACTTTGTCTCACTCTGTCTCTCAAAAATAAATAAATGTAAACCAAAAAAAATTAAAATTTTTTTTATGTAATGAAAGTGTGAAATTAATAGCCTTTTAGAACCTTAAAGAATTCATTGCATGAATCTTGAACTGGAAAAAAATCACATTTTCTAAATTGAATATTAAAAGTGAAATTCTAAGTTTCAGAGCTGATGGAAAAATATTTTTATTTAAAATTATTTTTATACGCTGGTCATTGCTAATGCGTATATCCCACAATGAATTCTTATGGATTATTTACTATGTGCCAGGCACTGTTCTGGGTTATTAGAATGTGTTAGTAAACAAAAAGTTCCTGCTCACTCAAGAGGGAGAAAAAGGTAAATAAGCTATAATGTAATGCCAGTTATCAGTTAGTGTTATGAAGAAAAATAATGCACGGTAAGGATGGAGACTTTTAGATAAGTGGTGTTTTCTTTCATAGAGGCACATCAGAACAAAAATGCATACATGTTTCTATTCTGAACCAAAAAAGTTATATTCTCTTTTATGCCAGAACTAGAAACTGAATCAAAAGTTCTTTTGAATATATTTGCTGTTTGTATGGGAGTTTATTGGTTAGTTTAGGAAATAATTGCGTTTCCAAAACAAATATTTTTAATTTATAGGTTTGCTTTGTTTGCAGTTTCCTTTAGAATAAAGAATCGAAACACATACATGTAAGCCTTGGGATTTTCTACTTGAATTCTGAGGTAGCAAAGCCATATAAAAGTGGCCTGGTGAGTTTTAATTTTCAAAACTTTTTTTGTTGCTTAAAATTATATAGTTCTCCTAAGATGAGAAAGGGAATGTTTTACTTGTTACTTTTTGGACAGTATAGTAAGCAGCATGGTTAGTATTTTCATTTATACTTTTCATCAGGTAATTGTTATCAAGTTCTGAAATTGATTACTTACAGATAATAAAGACTCCTTTAGCATATTTCTGAAGGACTCCTTTCCATCTCCTACCCTGTTATCCTAGGTTTCTATTGTTAATATAGTCAATTGTTTTAGACCTTTATGGAACCATGGTAATTTGTTTCAATTTCACTGTTTCTTTTTGTTGGTGACTAAGTGATTAATAAATTCAAAAAAACAAAGAGGGCAATTAAGTCAAACATGACAGGGAGAAAAAATAACTAAAACAATGAAAAATCCTGCAACATTCTGGATAACTAAGGACAGTCATAAGATATGCATATATTTAGTCCTCTTACCAGTAGAATTTTGTCAAGGGGTGCGTGTGGCAACATTCCTCCCTCCTCCACATACTCCCATGTGTATCTTATCCCCACATCGTGGAAGACTCAAAATTGAAGGGGCATTATCTGACTTGGTTATATGGATTTGCCCACAAGATGGCACTCATATAGTTTCCTGGATTTTAGGTTCTATCCTAAGGAAAGATTTGCAATGTATTAACTATCACAGAATAAATAGAAATGTGATTTGTGCTTTGTGATTTGTGCATCTATTTCATGTTTTGTCATCTAGAATTTTCTATCATGTTTCAGAATTCAGAAAAAAAATTGGGATGCAGTGTTGATGTGCAGGAGAAAGAATGGCAATGTGAATGGAGCAATGTATGTGTCTGTAGACATGGTTCTTTATAGTCTCCTGTCAAATTTGAGGCTTTGTTCAGCCCTAGAATTTTATTATATTCCCGTGTGGCCAATGCTGATTATTTTTATCCTTTACATTTAGATAACATCTATGAATGTATAAATTGTCTTTGTATATGTTTTATGTAGTGTGAATGTAAATATACATATAGATGTTAAACTTGCAATTTTTTTTATTTTGGAAAAGTTCAAACATATATATAAAATTGGCAGAACATTATACTAAACTCCATGTACCTATTATATAGCTTAACCAATATCAACTCATTGTCAGTCTGGTTTCATCAGTGTCCCTCTACATCTCCCCATTTATTTTGAAGCAAACCTTTGCATAATTACCTGGTATATTGTTAGAGACACACACATTCATGGTAAAGTACATTATCCTAAATAAAAAATAATGATATGAACAAAATATTGTAAGAGCCCCAAAGAAGCAATTAATTCTGCCTCAGAGAACAGGACAAACTCAGAGAAGCCTTTGAAGAAGGAATGACATTTGACTTATACATGAAGGATGGGTAGGGATTTGCCAAGTAGAGAATGGAAGAAAACACATTGTAAGCATTGATGTAGTATGAAGAGAGGGGTACAAATGTGAATATGCATGAATGAGTGGAGAACAGGGAATAATGTATTTGAATATTGAGGCACTTTGGAGGAAGCTGCAGAAGATACAGCAGAAAGATGGTCTGTGGTTATTCTGGGAAATTAATGATTATAGTTAATGTGTATAGAAATATTTTTTATAGCTTTATAAATAAAATATAAACTACTTTTTCTGTATTTTGGTAGGTTTATGACACAGTCCAATTTTTAACAATGCTGAAATCAAATGACTCCTTGTTTGCTTTGGATACTTTGTCTTTTGAAAGACCAGATGAAGCTGAAAAGTAAGTCTGCCTTAAAGAATGATAACGTAGTATATTGTTTTAGACATTTTTTATTTTTAAGGGGTTTTAATTTTTTCTCTGGAAATATACAAATGAAAAATGAGGGATCAACAGAATGATGTTTCAGGTAAACATGGAAGTCAGATAAAGGGAGTAACTGAAATTTAACATCTTAAATGTTATAACTTAAAAAATAGAGTAGATTCTGGCCTGTTTGGTTTTCATGTATTTGCATTTCTGGGTTTTTTTCAGATTATTTTTGGCCAAGGTAAATACTTGAAGTAATGGTCAAACAGTAGCCCTGGACAAGGAGTGATGGCACCTTTTGGCAACGGAATGGGCAGTGTGCCAAGGGCCAAGTGTGTTGGCCAGATTCAGGGCAGGCAGGAAGTAGGGGTGGAAATAAAGATGTGGCACTAAAGGAAATAAGAATGGAGAATAGATAGTATGTTAAATACAGGCTTTTATGGATTTTCACATGTGAATTGTTCTCAATTCTAAGTTTTCTGTGTATTCTCTTGTGTTATCTTTTTGTAAAAAAAAGATTTTATTTTATTTATTTATTAAAAAAATTTTTTTGGTGTTTATTTTTGAGAGAGAGAGTTTGTGTGAACAGGGGAGGGGCGGAGAGAGGGGGACAGAGGATCCAAAGTGAGTTTTGTGCTGACATCAGCAAGCCTGATGTGGGGCTCGAACTCACGAATCGTGAGCCAAAGTTGAACATTCAACCGACTGAGCCACCAGGTGCCTCCAAAAAGATTTTATTTTTAACTAATCTCTACACCTAATATGGAGCTCAAACTCACAACCCTGAGATCAAGAGTTGCATGCTCCACTGACTGAGCCAGCCAGGTGTCCCTGTATTATCCTTTTTTTAAAAAAGGAAGCATTGTGTAAAGTATTTATTGCTTTATTTTTTTCATTCATTCAAATCTTCAAATATTGATTGAATGCTGAAAGGGGTATAAGAAGGATGAAACAGACTTTTACTTAGAACATAAAACTGAGGAGATTAAGCACACATATGGAAAGGCCATTAATAAATAATGCGACCATGTAATTCATTATCTAGAGTAGGACACTTTGAGAGTGAAAGAATGCATCCATTTGCACAACACGTGTTAATCAGGACTGGCCTGCGCAATCATATGGTTGCCAGGACTGGCAACATATGGTTGCGTTTCTGACAATACAATGTCAGGAAAGGGTGCAAAACAAATGATAAGCATATTTTCATGCAATGAAATTTCAGATTTCAAGGGAGACCTGGTACAGACTGATCAGGTTAGGCTTTATGGTAGTGGGGAGAGATGTCAGGAGACTTTGAAGGATTTGATAATTCTGAGAAGCAAAGGGGAAAAGACCACTTGAAGGCAGAGTTTAACAGCAAGAAAAGAGAATGGAGGTGGGGCAATTTGCAGTACTTTTAGGAGATAGTGTGTAAAAAATTTCCTGGAATAGAGGATTCATAAAGGAGAGACTGTGGGACATAAAGTTAGAAAAGTAAACTGAGGATAGATTGTGGTGGGAGATAAATGTCAGAATAAGGATCTTGGACATGACTGTATGTGTTGAAAGCCACAGAACTGAATCAACAAACATTTATTCACTAATATGCCTAATTATCTAAAGGAGTGTGCTATTATTGATGTGAATGGAGGTAAATCAAAACCCTTGTGTGTTTATGATCTGGGGGTGGTATCAGACTGATCTATCTGTCCATCATCAATGTTTTTATTACCTCTATATAGACCTACACACAGACACACACAATGCAATAGGACTGTGATAAATATTATAGGTTCACATAGTAGTTACAGAGAGAGAAGGGAGACAACCTAGGAGGATTTCATGAGGATAGGACTTGAGCTGGATTTCGAATGAACATAAGCTCTAGTACTTAGAACACAATACTCAGTGAATAATTATTGAATAGGTTAATGAAGGAATGAAACAGTTGAACTTCTATGGGTAGATAGGACAAAGGGTCATGTACAGTGGCAAGCAGTGTAAAGGAAATATTTTTGAACAAAGATGAAGGACAGAATGTAGCATCTATTTGGCGTACAAATAGTTCACTTTGGTCTTGACTTATGGTAAGTAGTGTAGGAGAATTAAAATTGTAAGGTAGCCTAAGGCCACTTGAAGTTTGGCATTATTTGGAAGCCACTAAAGTATTTTGAATGGAATAAATATGATGAAAACAATTCTAAATTAATGTGACAGGAGTGTGTAAAATATATTAGAGACAGCTGGAGGCAGTGAGGCCAGTGAAAACCCTTTTGTTTTTAAGCAGACATAAGTTGATTAGAGCCTTGATTAGAATGGTGACAGTGGAAAAACAAGGAAATGATGAATTCAAGAAGCATTATAAGGAGATGAAGTAAGACGTATATGTGTGGTTATAGTGGTAAAAGATTTTACTGTGATTTGGATTCTGGATGGCTGAGAGAAAAAATAGGCAAATCATAAAGAAGATTTGATTTTATGGGTGGGGGCTGAATAGTAGAGCTAGATGTGTGCTTTTTGTATCTTGTTAACATCTTTCTTAGATTTTCTGAAATAGTCTCTGTCTAGAAAAGAGTTAATACATCAGGCCTAAACTGCTGTCCTTGAAAAAGTCCTGCTTGCAAGAATGGCCTTTGGCTGGAGTCAGAACTTTAGGAAAGTTCCCACCATTTACTGATAAGAGTGGCTCAGTGCCTAAACTGTTTATACAGATAATATGGTTTATGCTGAACATCTGCTTTTCTTCTGAGAATCTAGAATTTAGGTATGTACCAGACAGGGGATGCCCACATGATTAGTCCCCAGTAAAAACCCTTGGCATTGAACCTCTAATGAGCTTCTCTCATTGTCAACACTTCACACATGTTGTCACAGATTGTTGCTGAGGGAATTAAAGGTGTCCTGTGTTACTGTACTGGGAAAGGATCTTTGGAAACCTGTGCCTGATTTCCCCTGAAATTTGCCCCATAGTCACGAGTAGGACTGAATGATGAGTCCTGTGAATCAGCCCACTGCATCATTGGCTCTGGGGTGATCTTGGGGACCCTCTGACATAATACTAAATTTCAGATGTTTTGGCCTATCATCAGACAGTCTGTCAGACATTGTTAGATAACGTGTTGTAGGTTTTTGATTTGGAAAACATAGTTGTAGTAGCTATGTGTTATATGCTGTGAAAGGCAGAAAAGTAAAAGGCTCGGTCTCTCACTTTTGAGGGCTTAAAATTCTAAATGAAGAGAGTAAAAAGCAAATCATAAGATCCTTTTAACTTGGTGTAGGCAGTATATGTGATGCTTTTCTCAACTTTATTTCCTGTCGCTTAATACTTTTTTTCCAATGAAGGACAAATCAACTTTGATTGGAAAGTAAATACTAAAGCATTGTATGTTAATAGGATCATGGGTGAAAGATAAGGGGAAGTAGTTCACAGTGACAACAGAGTCACAGAGTGGCAAAAATCTCAACAATTACTGTAGGTTTACAAAGGGATTGTCAGTTTCAACTGGTTTCTTGGATTTTCTGGGGTTTGTAGATGGTTCTGGATCAAGAATATTTGGATTAGTACATTAATTTGTAATAATGTTTTAGGAATGTTCTAGAGTACCAGCAGTGGTGTTGTTTACACACTGATGACCCATGATTAGTTGTAAGGTGTGTCATAAGTAATTTATTATTTCTGATAGTTAAGACGCTAATGTTTCAGAATGATTTACTATTTTTTATATTGGAGAAAATTTAAGATTCTTGTCACAAGCGTTTGAATTAGACAAAAAGAGACGGAGTTATAGCCATTATTTAGGTAGCATATCTCACATAGCAGTGCCATTAACCCTGTGACACACAAGAAAAAAAAGATTGAGCACACTGCTGTGTATAGGGATACATCAAAGTCACCACAGAAAGTTAATTTATAGGATATTTATCTAAGAGTCTGTAATTGAGTAATGTTTAATTAATAGTTTCTGATGTAACTTTATTAACATATATATTCACACTTCTATATTTTATACAGCTATCCAGACACTGAAAAATCATTGGATTGGTTTCTCCCACCTGCGCCATTGATATCGGAAATTCCAGATACTCAGGCATTAGAGGATGAAATAGAAAGTCATAAACTGTTAGGTAAACTATCACATAAACCCATGCAGCTTATGTCAGTGTAAAAAATCTAGTAACACACTAAAGTGTTAATTCCTTTATTTTAATGGAATAAAATAAAGGAGACTTCTTTTATTCAAAATAGTGCTCACCAAATCTTAAAATCTAAAACATTTTTCATCTCATTACATACATATACATACATATGCATATTATATGTTTACAATACACTGTCGCACATATACATGTTCTATTGTATGAATTTGTTTCCTCTTACCCTTAAAACTGTCATTGTCATTTAGTTTGTTTCTTCCCCTTTACTAAAGATAAAGGAAACCTTTACCAAAACAGATTCCAAAAAACAATATGCAGAATATTATATATAGTTTGGTACCATTTTTATAAAGCTAAAAATAAGCATACTCAATATATGTGATCTAATGTGATATTGTTGATAAAACTTTTATTTTTAAATTAGGTGATAGTTCATATATGTATATTTTCTTAAGCTTTGTAATTTGTATATATTTTGTATATGAAAATGTACATTATTTATATTCTTGTATGTACCAAATAATATATAGAATATATAGGCTATGTATACTATATATAGTATGTATAAAGTATATATAAAGATGGTAAAGCAAATTTATGCCCTAACAAGGCCTATAGACTCCTGACTTCTCAAAGATGCTTGTAAAGTCTCTGTAAAGAAACCTTTAACATTTTGTCACCTTGATGAAAGCATTCCTTTATTTTGATTTTAGAAGCAATATTACAAAGTTAAAAGGATTGTATCATGTATTTTAATACTGAATCAAATTCAGTAACATTTTATGATTGTTCATTGTATTTCTGTGTGTAAATTAGTTATATAAATTTTCAAATCTTCATAATTGTATAATTATATCATTTCTAGTAGATAGAAATGATAGATAGAAATACTTAAATATTATAATTATGGCTATTTCTGTGAGTCAGGAATTAAACCTGTCCTATAATATAGTTTTTATATAAATTTCAAATTTCAGTAATTCCTGATTAATTTCTGAATGCCCTTCAGTGATATAATATACATTAATAGTTACAATTACCTATATTTCAAACTTTTGAAAAATTTTATTACAATTTTTCATGGTCATTTTAAAAATTTGTTTTCATGAAGAACATGTATTAATCAATATATTCCATTTTTGTAGGTCAGGAAAAGAAGCCAAAAATGTTACCATCAAATTTAAAGATAACTAATGAAGACACAAATTATATTTCACCAACACAAAAATTCCAGTTTGCCTTTTCCTCAAAAAAATATGAAGAAGATTATCTGAATTTAGGAGGGGCAGGTAATGATGACTTATCACATGTTCCTGGCAAGCTGACGTATGGTTCTTCTCAGAAATACAAAAATCACATTGGCACTGAGATAGCACCTGAGAAAAATGTTCCAGATGATACAAAATTAGTTAATTTTGCAGAAGATAAAGGAGAGAGCACATCAGCCTTCCGAAAAAGGTAATTAATTAAATGAAATACACACTATTCAGTGATAAAGTTAAATGTTTATGTGTCTTTCCAGAAGTATGAAGTATGATAGAATCTAAATGGGAAAAACATCAACAACAAATACAGAGTCTATATGCCAGATGCCCTGATAACTCTGGGATTGTAGTCATAGGTTCTTGCCTTCAGAGTGGTACAACTTAATGGGAGAAAGACAGTAAATAACTAAAAATAATTGATTAAATGCTTTGTAGTATGACAATTATTTTGATGAAATATATGGTTAAAACAAAGGTTCTCAAACTTTTTGTTGTTAGGACCCTTTTACATTTAAAAATTATTGGGAATTCCCAACAGTTTTTGTGTATATGATTTATATCTATCAATATTTAACCATATTAGACATTAAAACTGAAAAATTTTAAAGGCAAACATGTTAGTAATATTATGAAAATTGTTTTGACCTTATGAACTCTCTGAAAGAGTTTCCACCATCCTTGATCTCATGGTTCATGAGTTTGAGCCCCACTCGGGATCTGTGTTGTTAGTGTGGAGCCTGCTTAGGATTCTCTCTTTCTCTCTCTCTGCCCCTCCCCCTCACACCAGCATGCTCTCACTCTCTCTCTGTCTCTCAAAATATGTAAATAAATTTAACCTTAAGGAGATATAGAATTAAACTAAGGACAAATAAAGAAGGAGAGTATTCCAGGTAGAAGGAATACTATGTGCAGAAAAGACCTAAGGTAGCACAGAGCTTGGCCTATTCTTAGAAAAATTCCTTTTGTTTAGAATCAGAGGGAATGCTGAGGGGTAAGGTTTGGAAAGGCCAGGTCATTCAGAGTCAGGTAGGCATGATAAACTTTGTGCTTTTTCTTAAAGCCCTGTTTCTTTTTTCTTTTTTTTAATTTTTTTAATGTTTATTATTTTTGAGAGAAAGAGAGAGACACGTTGTGAGTGGGGGAGGGGCAGAGAGAAAGGAAGACAGAATCTGAAGCAGCCTCTAGGCTGCGAGCTGTCAGCACAGAGCCCGATGCAGGGCTCGAACCCACGAACCGTAAGATCATGACCTGAGTCGAAATCTGACGCTTAACTGACTAAGCCACCCAGGTGCCCCTTTTAAAGGCACTGTTTGTTAAACTGTGGCCTGTGGACCCACTGTATCAGAAGAATCACTTGGAGTGCTTACTAGAAAGTTGGATTCTTGGATCCTACCATTGACCTATTGAATCATAGTCTAGATAAAGGTAAGGATGGAACCCAGACCATTTTTAATAATTTTTTTAGATGATTGTTGTGCACACTTAAGTTTGAGAACAAGTGTGCTGAGGTCCTGCATTTTAAGCAAAGGAGTAAAATCAGATTTTTTAAAAAAATTTAAAGTCCATCTTGGCATCAGCATGATGAATTAGAAGGGATCTAGGATGCACTGTGAAAAGTTACTTAGAAGGTTATTTTATTAGTCCAGGTGAGAGAGAGTGGGAGCCTGATGTAGACTGTGGTAGCAAGAATGAGAGTTCAGAGTGATTTATGAGATCATATCCCATAGGACCCAAAGGATTATTAGATATGACACCTGGACTCCTAGTTTTCTGGCTTAAGCCCGAATGATGTAGGAGGTAGTGCCCTTTCGTGATCTAGAAAACTAAAGGAAGAACAGGTTTAGAAGAAGGCGATGAGTACAGATTCGGACATGTTGGTTTTTTGGGGGTTTTTTTTGATATGTTGATATTAAGTACCTATAAATTGTCTAAATAGAATTGGATGTATGGGTTTAAGATTCAGAAGAGATCTAGTTGATAGTTTTTGTGTTCTCTGTGACATAAGAGATGAAGTTATTTATGGAGTTTGAGGGGAAAAGGTATTAAGCAAGTATGAGAAGGGTAGAAGAGATTATGGATAATGGGAAAGCAATTCACTTAGAATAATAACAGGATTGTTGGGTACTCTAAAGGGCCCGATTGAGGTTTATGTCTATGCATTTTTGTATAATAGCTCTATTAACATATAATTACATATAAATTCACTCTGTGTACAGTTCATTGGTTTTTAGAATAGTCACAAGAGTTGTGCAGTCATCACTACTATCCTCAAAAGAAACTCTGCTTCATTATTGATCACTCTCCTTTCCAACTCATCATCCTCCCCTCTCCCCAGACCCTGGCAACCATTAATTTTTCTGTTTCTATGGATTTACCTATTCTAGACATTTCATGTAGTGGAGTCATACAGTGTCTGGTCTTTTGTGTCTGGCTTGTTTCACTTAGCATAATGTTTTCAAGGTTTATCTGTACTATGTCACATATCAGTACTTCATTCTTTTTATGGCCAAATAATATTCCATTGTGTGGACAATACCATATTTTGTTTACCCATCAATTGTTGCACATTTGAATTGTTTCCACTTTTTGGCTATTACTAGTAATGTTGCTGTGAACATTCATATACACGTTTTTCTGTGAACATATTTTTAATTTTTATTTATTTTTATTTTTTTGAGAAGGGGGAGGGGCAGGGTGAGAGAAGAGGGGGCAAAGAATCTCCTCTTGGAGACTCCCACGGAGGAGCCCCTGTGGAGCTCGATCCCACGACTGTGAGATCATGACCTGAGCTGAAATCAAGAGTCAGGTGCTCGACTGACTGAGCCACCCAAGTGCCCCATTTTTAAAAATATTTTGAAATTCTTTTGGATTTATACCTAGAATTGGAATTTCTGGGTCATACAGTAACTCTCTACTTAACTTTTTTGAGGAACTGCCAAAGTGTTTTCCAGATTAACTGCACCACTTTACAATCCCACAAATAATATGTGAGGGTTCCAGTTTCTCCACATCCTTCTTAGCAGTTGTCTTTTTTATTATAGCCAGTCTAGTAGGTGTGAGTGCCTCTCATTGATTAGCATTTTCCTAATGATTAATGATATTGGGCATCTTTTCATGTGATTATTGGCTACTTTTATATCATCTTAGGAGTGATGTCTATTCAAATCCTTTGCCTGTTTTTTTTATTGTTGAATTATAAGCATTCTTTATATATTCTTTATAAAAGTCTCTCATCAGCTATATGATTTCAAATATTTTCTCCCTTTCTTTGTGTTTTTTTTCACTTTTTAAAGCAATTTTTTAATGTTTATTTATTTTTGAGAGAGAGAGAGACAGACAGACACAAACAGAACCAGAGACAGAGCATGAGCAGGGGAGGGGCAGAGAGAGAAGGAGACAGAATCCGAAGCAGGCTCCAGGCTCTGAGCTGTCAGCACAGAGCCTGACATGGGGCTTCAACTCATGAACCATGAGATCATGACCTGAGCTGAAGTTGGACACTTAACCAACTGAGCCACCCAGGAGCCCCTATTTTTCACTCTTTATCAGCATAAAAGTTTTTAATTTTGATGAGGTCCAGTTTATCTGATTTTTCTTTTGTTCCTTTGACTTTTGGTGTCGTTTCCAAGAAACCATTCCCTAACCAAAGTTGTAAAGATTAACTACTACATTTTCTTCTAAGATTTTTATAGTTTTAGCTCTTACATTTAGATCTGTGATCTATTTTGAGTTAACTTACATAATGCAAGGTAGAAGTCCAACTTCACTTTTTTTTGTATGTAGATATCCAGTTGTTCTACACCATTTGTTGAAAAAACTATTCTTTCCCCATTGAATGTCATAGCACTTTCATTGAAAATCATTTGACCATAAATGTAAAGTCTGGGGGGTTTTCTGAACCCAGCAAGTTCTCTGAATCTCTGCTACCAATGGGTGTCCAACAATTCAATTCTATATTCATACTAATTCCTAGAGTTAGCATTACACCCTATATGTTAAGGACTCAGTTCCATAAGACTGCCCCATTTCAGATGCCATCCACAAATAGGGTGCCAGGCTACCCACATTTCTGCCCTGCAGACTACAAATTTGGGGTTCCCATAATCCCCACATTAGGTTTAATAACTTGTTAGAATGACTTATAGAACTCAGGAAAACACTATACTTACATCTACCGCTTCATTATAAAGGATACTATTCAGAAACAGTCAAATGGAAGAGATGCATAGAGCAAGGTATTCAGAAGGAGGGTGTGTAGAGCTTCCATGCCTCTCCAGGTACATTACCCTCTGAGCACATTGGTTTGTTCACCACCTTGGAAGTTCTCTGAACCCCCTGTCATTTAGGGGTTTTTCCTTTATGGTAGTTTCATTAGATAGGCATGATTGATAAAATCATTGGCCATTGGTGATTTAACTGCCTCTCCATCACTCTCCCTTCCTTGGATGCCACAGGTGAGGCTGAAAATTCAATCCTCTAATCAAAGTTTATTTTTTCTGGCAGTTAACCTCAATCCTGAAACTATGTGGGGGTCCTACAAGATTCACCTCATTAGCATAAACTCAGGTGGGATTGAAAGGGGTTGTCATGAATAACAAATGATGCTTCTCTTACTCCTATTACACAGAAAATTCTAAGGGTTTTGGGAGCTCTGTGCCAGGAACTGAGGACAAAGTGAATACATATTTCCTATTATGCTAAATAGGAAATGTCCTACTATACTAAATAGTTAACTGTATACTAAATAAAGGTTTATTTCTGGACTCTGAATTCTATTCCATTAACCAACATGTCTGTCCTTATGACTTGCATAAGGGCATATCCCACACTGTCTTGATTGCTGTAGCTTTGTTGTAAAGTTTCAGATTGAGATGTGTGAATCCTCCAATTTTGTTCCTTTTTTCAAGAATTTTTTTTGGCTCCTCTGGGTTCTTTGCATTTTCATATGAATGTTATGATAAACTGGTCAATTTCTGCAAAGAAGCCAGCTGGAATTTTGATAGGGATTGTGTCAAATCTGTAGATCAACTTGAAGAATATTGGCATCTTATTAACATTAAGCCTTCCATTATGTGAATATGGGATATCTTTCCATTTATTTAGTTTTTATTTAGTTTCTTTCAATGATGTTGTGAGGTTTTCAGTAGACAGGTCATACTTATTTTGTTAAATGTATTCCTAAGTATTTTATTCTTTTCGATACTTTTTAAAATAAATTTTTTTTTTCAGATTGTACATTGCAAGTGTATAGACATCAGCAATCGATTTTGGTATATACTGATTTTTGTATCTGCAATCTTGGTGATGATGACTCTGAATTTTTTTTTTTTAAATGTTTCTTAGAGAGAGCGAGAGAGAGAGAGAGAGAGAGAGCGTGCGTGTGCACGTGAGCTGGAGAGAGGCACAGAGAGATGGGGAGAGAGAATCCCAAGCAGGCTCCACATTGTCAGCACAGAGCCCAACATAGGATTCGTTCTTACGAACTGCGAGATCATGACCTGGGCCGAAATCGAGAGTCAGGCACTTAACTGACTGAGCTGCCCAAGCGCCTCCTCCCTTTTTTTTTGTGACACTGAATTTTAATGTTCAAGTATTATATCATCCACGCCTTTCCAGGAGTGTTCCCCTGCCTAGCTGCAAGTATTTAAAATTTTTTTTAATGTTTATTTATTTTTGAGAGAGAGAGAGAGAGAGTGAGCAGGGGAAGGGCAGAAGAGAAGGAGACACAGAATCCAAAGCAGGCTTCAGGCTCTGAGATGTCCGCGCAGAGCCTGACGCGGGGCTCGAACCCACAAACTGTGAGATCATGACCTGAGCCGCAGTTGTATGCTTAACCGACTGAGCCACCCAGATGCCCCTCCAGCTGCAATTATTTTATTTTATTTTTTTAAAAATGTTTATTTGTTTTGGAGAGAGAGAGAGAGGCAGAGTGCAAGCAGGGGAGGGGCAGAGAGAGGGAGACACAGAATCTGAAGCAGGTTCCAGGCTCCGAGCTGTCAGCACAGAGCCGTATGCGGGGCCCGAACTCACAAACAGATCATGACCTGAGCTGAAGTCGGACCCTTAACTGACTGAGCCACCTATGTGCCCCAAGCTGCAATTATTTTAAAAAGTACATGGATTCATCCAGGATTGAGGTTTTGCAAGATAAGTATGTTAAAAGGATAAAGGAGAATTGGAGTTTAGAATATTGGTAAAAAAGAGTGGTCAAAAAGATAGGCCATGGAATCTAAGTTCATTAAAGATATATGAGAAAAGAGAAGGGAAGATAGTTTGGGAGAAAATAAAGAGGTTCATTAAAGTAAATTTGTTTTTGTTTTTGTGTTTTTGTTTTACCTCATTGGTACCTTGTGCAAACAAGCTAAAAGGATAAGAGGTTGTGGTCAGAGAATGATATATCAGAATGATTGATTTGAGAGGAGGAGCAGTTCTGGATAATGACAGTGTTTAAGATGATAGAATAGGTGGATGAGATTGAAGAAGAAAGCCACTGGAGATGAATGCCTAAGAAATGGAGGGGAGGGGATTTTGAATGGCTCATCTATGTGAATGTTGAAGTAACGCAGATAGTGGCAGAATTTGATATTGAGAGGAAAAGATTCTAAAGTGACCAGAGGTTACTATATGATAAATGCCATGAGGAGGGTTGCAAGGTGGTGTAACTAGATAGCATAGATACTTTTGTAAGACAATGGAAGCATAATGATGCAGATTTAGGGTGGAGGGGGCACAGATTCTCAACCCTCAAGTACATTGGATGTGGAAGATTTAACAGTTTCTCCTTAAGATTTGAAGAAGCAAGAGTTTTTTAGGGTAATGCAATATTTTTGTTAAGATCAGGAAGTAACTGTAACAATCAGTGAAGAAGCTGAGAACATGGAGGAGTATATGGATTGGCAGTTCTAGAGGAACTAGGAAGAATCTGAGGTCTAGAGAATTTAGATAACTAGCACATGGATAATATTTTACTGTTTGAAAAACTTATTTTTAACTTTAAAGTCACACAGCTAGAAAGTGGAGAGCTTTAGATTTATTTATTTATTTATTTTTTAATTTTTTAACATTTATTCATTTTTGAAAGGCAGAGAGAGACAGAGCGTGGACGGGGGAGGGGCAGAGAGAGAGGGAGACACAGAAACAGAAGTAGGCTCCAGGCTCCAGGCTCCAGGCTCCAGGCTCCAGGCTCCAGGCTCCAGGCTCCAGGCTCCGAGCTGTCAGCACAGAGCCCGACGCGGGGCTCGAACTCACGGACCGCAAGATCATGACCTGAGCCGAAGTCAGCTGCTTAACTGACTGAACCACCCAGGCGCCCCGAGAGCTTTAGATTTAAACCCAGGTTTTTCTGAGGCGCCGGGGTGGCTCAGTAGGTTGAGTGTAAGACTTCAGCTCAGGTCATGATCTTGTGGCTCGTGGGTTTGTGCTCCACATCGGGCTCTGTGCTGACAGCTCAGAGCCTGGAGCCTGCTTTGGATTCTGTGTCTCCCTCTCTCTCTGCCCCTTCCTTGCTCATGCTGTGTCTCTCTGTCAAAAATAAATAAACATCAAAAAATAAAAATAAACCCAGGTTTTTCTGACTCCAAAGTCTATGCTTTTAACTGATAATGACAGCATACAGCAAGGAGTTATCCTGTGGCATAAGTTGTTTTTCTTGTCCTCGATACTATTTCATAATCAGATTCTATTATATTATCCAAGGCTAACCATCTGCTTTTGAATTTTCTATCTTCAAAGAGAGCTGCTAACTGAGGGTTGATGGGGGGTGGGAGGGAGGGGAGGGTAGGTGATGGGTATTGAAAAGGACATCTTTTGGGATGAGCACTGGGTGTTGTATAGAAACCAATTTGACAATAAATTTCATATATTAAAAAATAAATAAACATTTAAAAAAGAGAGCTGCTAGTGTTGGAGGATGCGTACCTACAGTTTTCTCTCAAATGTATTTCTCAATCTATAGTGTTTTTAAAGACTCATTCTTTCTTATATGGAAACATGTCATTAAAACTAATAGTAGGGGCACCTTAGTGGCTCAGTTGGTTGAGTGTCCAACTTTGGCTCAGGTCATGGTCTTGTGGTTTCTGAGTTCAAGCCCCATATCAGGCTCCATGCTGACAAGTTTTGTCTGCCTGTCTCTCTGCCGGTCCCCTGCTTGTGCTCTCTCTCTCAAAAATAAATAATAATAACAATTTTTTTTAACTGATGGTAAAAATAATTTAGAAAGTGTCCTGTATTTGCACAATACTTGTTTGGGTGTCATTTCTTACAGAATTCTGATACCTGCTGTCATCCCTATTATTTACTTTGTAAATGTTATATTAAGAAATTAATGGTCACTTCGTCCCTTAGGGCCCTGGTGAACAAATTAGTTGGTGGGTTGTCTTTTGATGAGTTGAATATAATAAATTACAATCCTAAAGATGGCCTGTGTTTTCTAGAACTTTGCAAAAAAAAAAAGTTTCTTTGCAAAGTATTCTTGACTTCTATACTTCTTTAGTATTTCTTATACTAAAATGATTATTGGATATTTGGGACGTTGATGCAGTTACTGACAAGAGGCCGCAATACCTGTCTCTGTGGGCCTCTCCATAAAGTTGCCTGCGTATTCTCATGATGTAGTGGCTAGCTCCTCTGAGACTGAATGATCCAAGAGACCATGCAGAAGTGACAGTATTGTTTATGACCTAGCCTTGGAAGTCACACACTTGTACTTCCATCATATTCTTCTAGTCTGATGAGTCAGTCCTGACTTGAAGTCCTAGCTTGAAAAGGGTGTGCATAGCAGGAGACAGGGATCATTGGGGCTGTCTTGAAGGTTGGCTACTACAAATGGATTTATTTGGGTTTTAGAAAAGTGAAAAGACATAATTCAGTGGTAAATTTAGCAAGTCATATTTTAGGGGAGTGATTGAATTTTATGTTTGAATAAACCACAGTCTATGGATATTTTTAAAGGGACCAATTTTATGTTAGTTTTTTCCATTCTAAGCAGCTGTTACAAGTGCAAATGTGGTTTTTTGTTTTTTTTTTTTTTTTTGCAGATTATTTAAAATATCTGACAACATACATGAGGATGTTTATGCTAATGACAGTACAAACCTGGACTTTCCTGTTGCTTCAGTGAAAATTGTCCCAACAGAAATGAACAAAGGGGAATCATGGAAATGTAGCAATAATAAGCAGAGACATCAATATTCAGACATTAACATGTTTACAGCAAGTGACGTTTTTTCTCATTCTGAAATCAGAGAAGACATATTCAAAGCACCAACTTTTTCAGTTACATCCCAGCCTCATGAAGTTAAAGGTTATTCCTTGTTTTTTTTAGTTAATTTTAAAACAGTACAAACAAGTCTATGTTTCTCAGCATAAGGAAAAGTTAAAAAATAGTAAATTTGAGTAGATTATCTATGTGTAGTTTTTGCATTTCTTTATCATACTGTATTTTTTTAACTATGATATAGGGGCACCTGGCTGGCTCAGTCAGTAGAGCATGTGACTCTTGATATCAGGGTCATGAGTTCAAGCCCCATGTTGGGCATGGAGCCTACTTAAAAAATAAAACTACAATTTAATATTTTTTAACTGCGCTCTCAGTAAAAAGTTATGCTACTTTTATTGAAGCAGTTTGTATGGAAGAGGTTAAAAAATACCTATATAAATATGTATAATTTTTTTTTTTAGGAGTAACAGAAAATGATTTAGATTCCTTGAAGGCTGTCACAGAAATCCGTATCCTTTAAGTTATTTTACTACAACAGCTTTATATTTGAAATCATAATTTGTAAACATGCTGTTTCATTGTGTCTATGTTTATTTTGGTTGACAAAGAAAAAGAGGGGAAAGTAAATTTTTGGGGTCATATAAGAGACCCAATGCGTGTGATAGTCAGTGCTACTCAGAGTGTGGTCTGCAGACTGTGCCAATTTGTGAACTGCTTGTTACCAGTGACAAGTTATCTTTGTGACAAGATAAGTACAAAAACAAGTTTTGTGTTATTGGCTAAACTCTTAGCATATTTACTTACAAATAGATACACATAATTTCTTATACTTTGGGTAAGGAGAGCATATTGGGATAAACATGGGTAGGGGAAATAAATGAGAGTGGGACATTCTGTGGATTGGGAACATTTTTACAAATCTAGTATTTTTTTTTTAAAGAAATTTGTAGTTTCTACCTATAATCTGATTTACATGTCTGGGCATTTCCAATATAAATATTTTGAGTACATATGTGTGTTCTGGAGGTAACATCCTCTTTGCTTTTTTGATACCCTGTGTATGTCTGTAACACAGTGTACTTACTGTTTTTTTTTTAATTGTAATTCATCAGCTGTGACTATTGTGTTTCCCCATGACCTATGAACTCCTTGAAGGCAAGGGCCATCCCTTATTTATCTTACTATCGCCAAATACGTTGAAAAGCAGGTAAAGTAAGGAAGTTGTTCTGGCAAAAAAGTAGCCATGTGTGAGGATGAGGGTAGAATAATATGGAATATGTTAGAAAGGTCAAGCATTCCAGTTTGGCTGAAATGAAAGCTATGATTCCAGGACTAGTCAGAAATAATGATTGATATGTATCCAGGATCAGGTTATTTAGTGCCATGGATACCAAGGTGAAGAGGTTTTTTTTTGTTTTGTTTTGTTTTTTGGTTTGTTTTTGTTTTTTAATTAAGCACTTAGGAGAAACCATGCAGTATTTTTTTTTAATTTAAAAAAATTTTTTTTTAATTTTTGAGGCAGGGAGAGACAGAGCATGAACAGGGGAGGGTCAGAGACAGGGAGACACAGAATCTGAAACAGGCTCCAGGCTCTGAGCTGTCAGCACAGAGCCTGACGCGGGGCTCGAACTCACGGACCGCGAGATCATGACCTGAGCCGAAATCAGCCGCTTAACTGACTGAGCCACCCAGCCGCCCCAACCATGCAGTATTTTTGAGCAGGTCAAGTTATGCCATCAAAATCATGCTTTAGGAATATAGAATTAATGACTCAAAGCTAGGGAAGGCTTTAGACTCCACAAAAGTTGTCTAGGTGGCAAAACAGAAAGTGAAATCCAGATATTGGGCAGTTAAGTTGGAGGAATCTAGAGGAGAGTGATTCTAATCCTGGGTACTCAGGGGACTGAGACAATTCTGAAGTATAGTTAGAAAATATTTTCCTGACTCATCATGAAATTTTGCCTCCAATGCAGATAACTGAACTAAGTTAGAATGAGGGGAAGGAACAGTAAAGGGTATACATGATGATATCATAACTTCAGATATAGCTAGCCTTTAGTGCTTCTGTTCAGCATGATGTCTCAATCCTGCTATACTTTCTTCTCCCTGGTGATCTAAATATGGTTGGAACATAGGAAATAGCTTAGCTTTAAATAGTTAAAGTTAGTTTCATTAGCTGTACGATGGGAAAGTCTTCTTATCCCTAGAATTTGCCATGATATGACACTTTTGAAGAGTTTTAAAGACTTTCATGCTATATTAGCACAGCTAAAGTTCTGTTGTTTTTGAAGAACAAAAAAGAGTCCAATATAGCTAGAGGAGATTAGTCAGATGCAAGAGTAGTAGGATATGAGGTCAGAATCACAAAGATGGAGAGGAGAGGCAAGATCATGTAGGGCCTTGTAGCCATATGCTTTAAGAGAAAGCAGGGAATTTGAGCAGAGAAGTAATATGTTCTGATTTAACTTTTCAACAAGATCACTTACTACAATCATCAATTTTTATAGATCTTCATAAAAATATAATTGCTTAAATAATGTATTTGTATTTTTAGATATATTGTCTATTTTATGTCTCTTAATAGATTATAACAGCCTCCATTGTAGGAACTCACTTTTCTTCTTTATAGCTTCCCCTAGCTTTCTAAATCTAGTAATGTATTTTGCATATAGTGTTTAATAGATGTAGTTGATAGATGTGACTCAGATTGAGAAGAATACCATGTAAATACAAGTATCTTCCAAACTGACAACAGGCTCACCTTGGAGAGGGGACAGTCTATTCTCCATATCTACTAATATTTTTGAGCTTTCTTACAGAGGAAGTACAGTGTAAGTTCTTATTCAGCCAGTATGCTGATTAATTGCATTTAAATCCACCACTTAGTACAACCAAATTGTTGATAACAAAGGGATTCAGGGTTAGGTGACCAGAAACCCACATCAGGTAATGAAACACAGTCAACATTAAAAAGTGAAATTTGGAGGACACCTGGGTGGCCCAGTCGGTTAAGCGTCCAACTTCGGCTCAGGTCATGGTCTCATAGTTCGTGAGTTTGAACCCCATGTTGGGCTCTGTGCTGACAGCTCAGAGCCTGGAGCTTGCTTTGGATATCTCATTGTTGTTTTAATTTGCATTTCCTTGATGATTAGTGATGTTGAAATCTTTTTCATGTATTGTTGACCATTTGTATCTTTGGAAAAATATCTATTCAGGTCCTTTGCTCATTTTTAAATTGCTCTACAGAAGCTTTTTAGTTTGAAGTAGTACACTTGTTTATTTTGCATTTTTGCCCTTGCCTTTTTTCTTTAATTTGAGAGAGAGAGAGAGAGAGAAAGCACGTAAGCAGGGGAGAGGGACAGAAGGAGAGAGAGAGATAATCGTAAGCAGGCTCCATGCTCAGTGTGGAGCCCGACACAGGGCTCAATCCCAAGACCCTGGGATCATGACCTGAACTGAAGTCAAGAGTGGGACATTAAACCAACTGAGCCACCCCGGTGCCCCTTGCCTGTGGTTTTAAATCTAGAAAAATAATTGCTAAGACCAATGTAGGAGAATTTACTCCCTGTGTTTTCTTCTAGGAATTTTATAATTTCACATCTTACATTCAAGTGGTTAATCCACTTTGAGTTGATTTTTGTATATAGGGGTCCAGTTTCATTATTTTGCATGTGGATATTCAGTTTTTCCAGTATCCTTTATTGAAGAGATCATCTTTTCCCAGTTCCTGGCTCCTTTTTTGAAAATTTATTGACCATATACGCACAGATTTATTTCTAGGCTATCTCTTCTGTTTCATTGATCTAGGTGTGTGGTTTTTATGCCAATACCATCCTGTTTTTGATTACTGTAGCTCTGTAATACAGTTTGAAGTCAAGAAGTGTAATGCCTCTGGCTTTGTTCTTTCTCAAGGCTGCTTTGGCTGTTCGGCGTCTTTTGTAGCTCCCTGTGTGATTGCTTTTTATATTTCTCTGAAAAATACAATTGCAATTTTGATAAGAATTGCATTGAATCTGTAGATTGCTTTGGCAATTTACAATTTAGCATTATTCTTGAATCCTTGAAGAGATATCTTACCATTTATTTGTGTCTTCACTTTCTTTCATCAGCATCTTCTAGTTTTCAATGTACAGATCTTTTGTCCCCTTGGTTAAATTTATTCCTTAGTATTTTGGTTTTTGATGCTATTATAAATGGGATTGTTTTCTTCATTTCGCTTTCTGATATTTTGTTATTAGTGTAAGGAAATGCACCTGATTTTTGTGTATTTATTTTGTATCCTGCAACTTCACTGAATTTATTAGTTCCAATAATATTTTGATGGAGTCTTTAGGGTTTTCTCTATATTATATCAGGTTGTCTGCAAATAGAGACTGTTTTACTTCTTCCTTTTCAATTTGGATAACTTTCATTTATCTTTCTTGCCTAAATGCTTTGGTTAGGATTGCCATTACTATGTTGAATAAAAGTGGTGAAACAGGGCATCCTTGTCTTGTTTCTAATCTTAGACAAAAAGCTTTCAGCTTTTTACCATTGAATATGTTAGCTGTGGGCTTGTCATATATGGCCTTTATTATATTGAGGTACATTCTTTACCTAGTTTCTAGAGAGTTTTTTATCATGAAAAAAATACTGTATTTGTCAAATGCTTTTTCTGCATCTATTGATATGATCATATGATTTTTATCTTTAAGTTTTTTTTTTTTTTTAATTAAGCTCTCTGCCCAATGTGGAGCTTGAACTCATGATCCTGAGATCAGAAATCACATACTCTACCAATTGGGGCAGTCAGGCACCCCTATCTTTAACTTTTTAATGTGGGAGTATCTTGCTGATTGATTTGTGGATGTTGCACCATCTTTGTATCCCATAAATAAATTCCATTTGTTCATGATGTATGATTCTTTTAATGTGCTGTTGAATTTAGTTTGTTAATATTTTATACAAGATTTCTGCATCTATGTTCATTAGGGATATTGGCCTGTAATTTTCTTTTTTTGTAGTATCCTTACCTGGGTTTGGTATCCGTGTAAAATAAGTCCCTTAAGCTATCCTATTTTTTTTTTCATTCTTTTCTCATTTTGCTCCTTTGACTGGATTAATATCATTGCCCCATCTTTGAGTTCATTGATTCTTTCTTCTGTTCGATCTGTCTGCATTTGAACCCCTCTATTGAGTTTTTCAGTTCCCTTATTGTACTCATTAGCTTTATGATTTCTGTTTGATACTTTTTTGTATCTTCTATGACTTTGTTGATATTCTCACTTTGTTTATGTATTGCTCTCCTAACCTTGGTGAGCATCTTTATGCATTTTTTAAAAATATTGAGTAAATCACTTACCTCTATTTCATTGAGTTTGGTTTCTGGAGATTTATCTTGTTCTTTTGTTTGGAACATATTCCCATTTCTTCACTTAACTCTGTGCTGCTGGTTTCTACACACTCGATAAAATATCTGCCTCTCTCAGTCTTGACAGGCTGAGCTTCATCAATTAACCTAACCCAAGCTCCTAGCTGCCTTTCAGACCTTTTTGATTGCCCAACTTACTGTCTTTGTTCTTAGTGGCTTCTAGAAGTTGAGGGTGTGCCAAAATTTATCAGTGTCCCAAAGGGGAGGGTTGTAATTGGCATCTAGGTGCAAACTAATTAGAAGCCAGGACTTGAGGCAGCAGCTGAGAAAGTCTGCTGTGGAAATCCTTTCTAGGTGGAAACTAGAGATGAACATTTTTGCTGCTTTCTCTGCACCAAGCCTAGATGTGTACCTGTAGAGGAATGGAAGTTGTTCCTGTGTCCATTTAAGAATTGATTATTTGTGGGGGTGCCAGGGTGGCTTAGTCAGTTAAGCATCTGACTCTTGATTTTGGTTCAGGTCATGGTTTCATGGTTTGTGAGATTGAGCCCCATGTCAGGCTCTGCGCTGGGTGTGGAGCCTGATTGAAATTTTTTCTCCCCCTCTCCCCTGCTCATTCTCTCTCTCTCTCTCTCTCTCTCTCTCTCTCTCTCAAAAAAAAAAAAAAGAATTATTTGTTTGCTATAGTCCTATGGGACTCATGAATGCAAGCCCTTTTGGTTTACAGAGTTAGGTGTTTGGGGATTTTATCCCTTGGGTGGGAGCCTTAAAGGTTGGAGCTATAGATGTGTGGTCCGAAATCTTTGCTCCTGAGAGAGAAGCTGGGACTTGAGAGTTCCTTCCCAATTGTATGGTGCTGTGCCAAGGATGGGATTTAGGGTAAGAGTTGTCTCAGCCTTTCCTACCTTCATCATAGGTATTTTCATTTACCCAATGTGTAGAAGTCACTTAAATAATTTTTGAATTTTTTTCAAAATTGCTCCATGTGTAGCTATGTATTTGGTGCATCTGTGACAGGAGGGGAAGTTAAAGAGCCACTTGCTCTGTTGGTCCTTTCCTCTATACCTATTAATTCCTTTCTTATGATGTTAAAATAGCAAGTATTAAAGCCTCATTATTAAATACTATCAGTTAATTAACTGAATTTTAAAATTAAAAGTAACCAATTCTTAACATTCTGAAATATTTGACTCCTTAATGCTATTCTAAGCATCAAAATTTAGAAGTATTTTCAAAGAATTCCCATATTTTAACTATATACAATCCAAAGCCTTTGATGATGTAAGTATTTTATTCTGATTTTTACTTATCTACCTCTTCTTACTAGATAGTGTGTTCTTTAAGAGCAAGGACTAGATAACATTCATCTTTATGTTTCTAGTGCTATGCTCAGTGACTGGTACATTACAGGAACTCAAAAACTGTTTGCTAAATGAACGCATGTGATTTTCATAGGTGGGTTTGTTTACATTTATTATATTTCTAAAATTTCTCTGGAAACAAAAGAAATTATTAATAGGTTTTTTTGAGAGTTGTAGGTCTAGAACAAGGTTAGAATTTTAATAAGCTTAGAGGTAGAAATAATTTGAATTATTATTCCAGAGAGTCTTTCTTACATATTTTCTAACAAATTGAGAGTGTGATTGAAAAATTCTATATATATCATGATTGATTAAATTTTTTTTTTTTAGCTTCTTTACACAGATAGAAATTTTGTGATTTGTGCTCCAACTGGTTCTGGGAAAACTGTAATGTTTGAACTAGCTATAACAAGATTGTTAATGGAAGTACCATTGCCATGGTCAAACATTAAAATTGTTTATAGTAAGTATTTATATATTGTAAGAGTGATTAATTATAATAATGAAAAACCACTAAGGCAAAAGTAAGAAATAAATTCAAGTTCAAGCCATAGGAATTAATATTTGGTTCTCCATACATTTTTAATGAAGACACATCACATTTGCTCTTGTCTGTTATATTAAATTCAACACACATTTTCCCAGAGTTGTAAATAAAAAGTAATATTTGAATTGAGTATTTGACCTTTACAAGTTTATTTTTAAAAGGACAACAAAATGAACAATAAATTGAAACATTTTGTAATTCTAAAAATTTCCATAGGAACCTCTACTCTCCTTTCTTAGGTATATATGTATTTAAAATTTTTCATTAAAGTAATTTATGTACATGGTTAAAAAAATCAATTATCACAAAAAGGCTTGTAATGAAGACCAGTAATCTCCTGCCTTACCTCTCTTCATTCTTAGTTACAGTTCCCTGAACACTTATTTCTTTTTCTATTTTTAGTTCAGTTTGGTTATTACATATCTCTAAATAATATGTTTATATTATTAACTCTCAATAAATATTACACAGCACCTGGATGTATAGTTTTATCCTAATTTTATTAACCAATGTTTGTGAAAGTAATTTTAAAACTGTACTGACATTCAAAGTAAATATCTCATATTGTTGTAGTGGCACCAATAAAAGCCCTGTGTAGTCAGCGTTTTGATGATTGGAAAGAAAAATTTGGATCAATAGGATTGAATTGTAAAGAACTCACTGGAGATACAGTAATGGATGACCTATTTGAGATTCAGCATGCCCATATAATAATGACAACTCCAGTAGGTGTTATTTATACTCTTTTTTTTTGGTTTATTAGAAAATATGTTTCTCTTCACCAAGAATAAAAGTTAAAAGAAAATACAAAGTAGAAGAATATATTTGCAATGTAAAACAAACAAACATAAAAAGTACTAGTGTTCAGGTTATATAAAGAATACTTACTAATCAGCAGTAAAAGACAAATTACCAAATGGGAAAAATAAGAAAAAGATATGAATAAGCAATTTGTTATTTAGGATAATTTGTAATGATACTTTTTGCTTGCTTTCTTTTATCCAAATATTATGTATCGCAGAGGGAAGAACTTGGGAGGGCTTAAAAAGGCAATCAGACTAGAATTTTGAATATTTTTGGTTAAACTTAAAAATAAATGGGGGTTTAGTTTTTTAAGCACTTGTAAGACTATCAAAATTCTTTAAAGTGTTTTTAATCTTTACATTTTTTTCAGGATACTTTTAAGAACTAAAAGTTTGAACTAAAATATTGCCCATGATTTGTATCATGTTAAAATTTTTTATTGATATCTTAATAATATTTATTATAATTCTTTATCATGTTAAGCCACTTGCATTTTTTCTCTAGGAAAAATGGGATAGCATGACTAGAAAATGGAGAGACAACTCTTTGGTCCAGCTGGTTAGACTGTTCCTCATTGATGAGGTAGTGAACACATTTTCACTTTTAGAGATAAAGGTAAAACGATTAGAATGGATAGAAAGAAACAAGACATTTTCAACTGAACTATATGTTTTATCCCTTCAAGTGGAAAAGTTTATTTTCTTAAGGAAGAGTGATAATATTAAGGATTTTAATTGATTAAGGAATTTTTTAATTTTATAGTCAATCATTTTTTCTTGATTTCTTTCTTAGGTACATGTTGTAAAAGATGAAAATCGTGGACCAACTCTTGAAGTTGTAGTCAGCAGAATGAAAACTGTACAGTCTTTATCTCCTGCTTCAGAAAATAGCAGCACAATTATTCCAATGAGATTTGTAGCTGTATCTGCAACAATTCCAAATGCTGAGGATGTAAGTTAGAATTTTAGTCTGTCAGATTTTTTTTTAATCACTGGTGCTGGTGGAACACTTTGTCATTTTAATCTTAGAGGAAAATAAAGGGTTTTTTCCTGAAAATTTCAGAACCAGTTTAGTAGGAAAGTATGTTGTAGAAAGCTATGGCTGTATCTCATAGATATGGCAGTATCAATATTTGGTTGATTTGTTTAATAAAACATTTTTGGGATAAGTCTATTGTTTACTAATATCTAAGAGTCTTAGTTTTTATGAGTTTCAGATGCCTCATAATAACTTGACTAATAACTTGTTATGGTTGTTCTCATCAGCTGACTCTGGTTGAATAGCAAAGTACAATAGAGAATAAAATAATTGCTTAAGTGATTACTACCCACCTTTCCACATTCTATGTGAATGGCATTATGGTAAGCACTAGCAATAGATAAAAAAGTGAAAACATATAGACCCTGAACTTGAGGATCTCATGGTTAATGGGGTACACAGACAGTTAAAGAAATAATTGTATGCCATATTATACTTGCTGTAATGAATATATATCCTAATTTTTTTCCTCAATATTTAGGGAAACTTCTTGAAAAATAATTATTATTTCTCCCTCTTATTTACTTCTCAGCTTACTATAGTATGACTGTTTTCTCCCACTACTTAGAAATTTCACAAATTGTTCCCATATTGTCTAATACAATGGAAAATTTTATCTTTATCTTTAATTGGCACCATTAAACATTTTTTTGTTCTTAAATTGACAGCTTGTTTTGTTCATGCTCAATAATAAAGAAAAATTTTAAGTATATGTAATCAACAGAAACCCAGTGTTTGTCATTCTAGATGTATAGGTGGAATCAAAACGTACATGCTCTTTTGTGACTTGCAAGTCACCTACAGTCTTTTCCATGTCATTAAGTATTCTTTTTTAAAAAAATTTTAATGTTTATTTTTGAGAGAGAGAGAGAGAGAGAAACAGACAGAGTGTGAGCAAGGGAGGAGCAGAGAGAGAGGGAGACACAATCTGAAGCGGGCTCCAGGCTCTGAGCTGTTAGCACAGAGCCCGATACAGGGCTCAGACTGAGAAACCGCGTGATCATGACCTGAGCCAAAGTTGGATGCTTAACCGACTGAGCCATACAGGCATCCCTAAATATTCTTTTTTAATACAATTTTTGTGGTTTTATTGTAATTTATTTATTTAGCTTTAATATTAGAAGATTATTTCCATTCTTGCTATTGTAAATGGTGCTAAAATTAATATATCTTTGAAAACATGATTATTTTTCTAGGATGAACTTCTAGTGTAGAATAACTGAGTGAAAGGATATATAAAACTCTAAGGACGTAGTGCTTTCAATAAATGGTACAGGCATTTGTACTTCCACCATTAGCCATTTCTCTATTCTAGCACTGGATATTATAATAAGTTATTATTGTTACTATTACATTTAAATAGTTGTCACACTTCTTGTTTAAACGTACTTTACTTTAAAATTTTATACTGCTTTGATTTTTAGTGAAATAAATATTTTTTAAAAATTAATTACTTTAAGTTCTTTTTTGCAACTTGCCAGGTCATGTTCTTTACCCTTTTTCCACATTGGGATAATAAACTTTTCTTTTGATTTGTAAACAGTATTTAATATTAGTACTCTGTAATTCTTGAAATTCTTTCCCCCTTTGTGATAATTGCTACATCTGTGAATGCTACTTTTCTATCTCTTTGTACAAATCCTCTTCCTCAATTTTCTCCTAAATTAGTGTCTTTACTCTTGGCCTTCTGCTCCTTTCAAATTAAATTCTTGTGTGATCTTATTTACACCCATGATAGTCTTGAAAATGTTTTTATATTTCCTTCCTGTGCAACTACAATTTCCTGTAAAAGCAATGGTCAGTTTCAGAGCAGGGCATGAAGTCTGTTTACTAACCGGGTTATGTGACAATGAGGTCTGGTCACAATAGTTCCAGAAATTAGTGACTTCAGCATTGAGCCTGTAATGTGCTTTTGGCATTGCCATTTCTCAAGTATTTATTTACTCTTTGTTTAAAAATTGTCAGCTCTTGCCAATCTAGGCCAACTATTACTTTGGTACTCTTCGGCTGTTACTTAGCACAACTCAAAAGTTGTGTCACCCACATCTAGGCATAGTTCTGAAAAATAGGAAGGTTATAATGATAGTGAGAAATTCAGTTTCTCTGCTGAAATCAATTTTGTAGGAAGGAAAATAAAACAAAATAATTATAATTAATTGGGAATTTATCATAGTGAAAACGGGGTATAATCTTAAAATACTGCTACTGATAATATTTACCAATATATCAATAGAGCAGTGTCAATGGAATATGTAATACTGAAAAAGACTACTTGATTACATATTTTTATACCTTGACTTTAAGGTATTCTGTTATTCGGTTATTTTTAGCCATAAAACTTCACTAGACAAAACTTTTAATGTATATTTCTGTTATTTAAAGATTGCAGAATGGCTTTCAAATGGTGAAAGACCTGCTGTATGTCTGAAAGTGGATGAGAAACATCGGCCGGTGAAACTTCGGAAAGTGGTCCTTGGATTTCCCTGCAGTAGTAACCAAACCGAATTTAAGTTTGATTTAACCCTCAACTACAAAATTGCCAATGTTATACAAACATACTCTGATCAGAAACCCACACTTGTGGTACGGATTGTTAGTTGCATATTTTTGAGTGTAGTATTCAGTTTTTAATATGATTAATCCAAGAATTATTCATTTATTTTCAGTTTTGTGCAACAAGGAAAGGTGTGCAACAGGCTGCTTTGGTACTTGTGAAAGATGCTAAGTTTATTATGGCTGTGGAACAGAGGCAGAGGTATTTTTTTTTCTTTTTTTTATTGGAGGTAGAAAGACTTTTAGGGATTACCTTGATGAGATGAGAAATCTGGGTTCATTCCTTAACCTTTTGAAGTTACTCAACCTCTCTAAGCCTCAGTTTCCTTGTCTATAAAACAAGGATAATAGTAATTTGGAAGATTGAGAGACTGAATCTTAGTGACACTATGATCTTGTCTTTATTTCATAGCCAAGTTTCTTGAAAAATTATTCATATTGCCGTCCTCATTTTTTTTTTTTTTTTTTTTGCCCATTTTCAATTCAGCATCTGTTGTAATCTTTCACTAAAGCTAATTTTGCTGTTGATCTCTCAGCAGCCTCTAAAACATTTGGTCCCTCCCACCGTATTTAAAAACTCTGGACTCTGTGCTTTCAAGATCATCCTCTATCAGATTTCTTCCTACTTTGCCGGCTGCTCATTCTCAGCCCTCTTTTCACCTCTTCTATTCAGCTCTTAAATATTGACATTCTAGAGGTTCTGTCCAAGGTTCATTCTTTCGAATTCCACACTTCTGAGTATTTGTATCTATCACATGGGTTCAAAGAATATACATACACTCATATTTATATATGTCTGTGAATTTATAGCTCCAACCCAGATCTCCATTCTGAGTTCCAGGTCTATAGTCCATGCCTAACTGACATCTCCAATTACATATCTATGGGCATCTCAAACTATTAGAAACTAATAGTGATTTGAACTAAGGAGGTGGCAGTGTTGATGGAGGTAAAATTATATATTTAACATATGTTTAGAAGTAAAAATCAACAGGACTTGGTAATCGATTACCTATGTGGAGGAAGGTGAGGGAGGTGTTAGTGTTAGGTTTCTGCAATGAGCAACCAGGGAGTGCTATATAATTCAGCTGGGAAACACTGGAGGAGGAGTTGGTTTGAGAGAAAGAATCATAAAATAGAATTATTTTAGATACATTGAACGAAAAGGAATGGAATTCCATTTTGAGTTGGTGTGGACCAGGGAAAGAGACTGATGCTTACCTCAATTTGCCTTTAACTGCTCAGATTCTAACAACTTCTACAAGACTTCTTTTTGTCCATCAATCCCCAGATTCTGTTACTAAGGTTTCTAAGTCTGTCTAACATCCCCAGCTATGACCTATTTTGTACTGTGGTTTCTTTAGCTTTTTATTAAATACTTTTGCTTCTGTTTTTACATATTTATTTAAAAAATTTGTTTAAATGTTTATTTGTTTTTGAGAGAGAAACAGAGGCAGAGTGTGAGTGCGGGAGGGGCAGAGAAAGAGGGAGATACAGAATCCAAAGCAGCCTCCAGGCTCTGAGCTGTCAGCACAGAGCCTGATGTGGGGCCCGACCTCACAGACTGTGAGATCATGACCTGAGCCAAAGTAAGATGCTTAACCCACTGAGCCACCCTTGTGCTTCTGTTTACTTATTTACTTTTGAGAGAGAGAGAGAGAGAATGAGAGAACGAGAACGTTGGAGGGGCAGAGAGAAAGGAAAAGAGAATCTTAAGCAGGTTCTGCACTGTCAGCACAGAGCCCAAAATGGGTTTCGAACTCACGAACTGTGAAATCATGACCTCAGCCAAAATCAAGAGTTGGATGCTTAACCAACTGAGCCACCCAGGCACCCCAAATACTTTTTCTGTTGTAGCATACATCCAAATAACAAAATATTTCTGTATTTTGAAATTTCTTAATTAACTTCAGGAAGTTAATTGGTAGTATTTTCATAATGAGAATGTTTCCTGAGCTTTTTTTTTTTTTAAGTTTTTATTTTAATCAACTAGTCTGAGCCTTTGGTTCTAATCAAGAAAACTCCTTGGCTGTTTATGTGCCATGATCAAGCACTTTGGGAGACTGTATGCATCCCTCAGGTCATTTTGCTAGCACAAACCTTTTCTATGATCGAATCACAATTGATAGTTTTCAAACCAGCAGCACTTGGTTTTATAACATTCTTGATTATTAATTTTCTAAATGTTTTCAGTAAAGATGGTGTTTCAAAAACTGACCAGGTCATTATAAAACTAGTAATAGAATAAATGTAAACTGGGTTTAAAAAAAAAAAAAAAGTAGGTATAAAAAGACTCTAAGTAGCAATGACTAATTTGAAAACTACTTGGGTGAATAAACTAGTTGATCAAGTTGGGTCATGTGACTTTTAGTGAGAAACACATGTGGCTGTCAAGCAGTGAAGCTTATTTTCTTGATCTAAAACTAACTCTGAAGGAAATTTTTAAAAACTTATAGAATTTTTTGTGTAGTGGTGGCATCATTAATACAGAGTGACTAGGGGCGCCTGGGTGGCGCAGTCGGTTAAGCGTCCGACTTCAGCCAGGTCACGATCTCGCGGTCCGTGAGTTCGAGCCCCGCGTCGGGCTCTGGGCTGATGGCTCAGAGCCTGGAGCCTGTTTCCGATTCTGTGTCTCCCTCTCTCTCTGCCCCTCCCCCGTTCATGCTCTGTCTCTGTCCCAAAAATAAATACAGAATGACTATATAGCCTCCCAAAATGAATACTTAATAATTAGCATTTTGGACCTGAGCCTATTTATAGGAGTAAGGAACTGAAATAGTTAACCTTTAAGCATCCTTAAAACTAATTTCCATTCCATCCTCTCCCTTTTCCTCTGTTGTCTGCTGCACACAAAGTAGCTAATTTTGTTTCAGATAATCATTTTCTTAAACAGAAGCATGTATCATACTTCTCCTTTTCTCATTTCCCACTCTTACCAAGTAACTCAAGAAAAATTGCTCTTTTAATTCCCTTCTGTCTTCACTCTTTGTCTCTCCTTTTTTTTCTTTAGCCCCCTTTTTTATTCCTGTTTTTTTCAGGAATGAAATGGTAGTGTTAGAAACAGCATGAACTTAGTGACCATGATTTGGATTGCAGTGTTGCCACTTTACTGGCAGTGTATCATTGGGCACACCTCTCCATTTCAATTTCTTAATCAGTTTCAATTTCTTAATATGGGAGTCGACTATCTGTATCACTATGTTATTGTGAGAATTAAATAAAGCAACATTTCTAAGACACTTAACAGTGTATAGCACAGAGTTTGTGCTTAATACCAACATGTCTTTTCTTCTTGCCGTCTCTTCATTACATTATGAATCCTTAAAAAAATTGTGAATGTTATATTAAAAATAATGTGTGCTAGTGTCATTATCTGCAACAGTGAAATGGAAAAACACAAATTTGGTGGTTCTTAGACATAAATAAGAACCAAGCCCACCAACCTCCAAAATCTTCTAAAGTACCCAGAATTCCTTTTCAGATTGTCAAGAAACTCTCTTAACTTCCTCTTCTCTTGATTTAACCTAGTTTTCTTTCTTTCATATCTCAGAAGACTATAAACAACTACTTCTTATTTTTATCTTTTTTGGCTTACTAGTAATATAGTAGAGATTTAAAAATTGTTACTCCCTGTGAATATTTCCAGGCAAATTATGGGAATAGACTTATATTCTGACCCATGAATGTAATAATCACCATTTATGTTTTTTTCTGGTGGAAAGTGAGGTTTCCAAATTCCTGTTTTAAAATGAGCTTCAGTGTTACAGCTGATAAAATAGGGACTTCTTTGTGTGTGTGTGTGTGTGTGTGTGTGTGTGTGCGCGCGCGCGCACGTGTAATTTGTACCCTTTTGGGAACCTCTTCCTGTTTCCCCCAGCTTCAACCTCTGGCAACCACTTTTCTACTCTGTTTCTGAGTTCCTTTCTTTTCTTTCTTTCTTTCTTACTTTCTTTTAAGATTTCACATGGAAGTGACACTATGCAGTACTTGTCTTTCTTTTTTTGGCTAATTTCACTTAGGACTATACCCTCTAGTTTCATCCATGTTGTCAAAAAAGGCAGAATTTCCTTCTTTTTTAAGGCTGAATAATATTCCTCTGTGTGTATGTGTGTGTGTGTGTGTGTGTGTGTGTGTGTGTGTGTGTGTATGTCAAATGTTCTCTGTCCATTCATTTGTCTGAGACTCTTGTTTGGCTGTCTTGGTTATTGTGAATAATGTTGCAGTGAACATAGGAATACAGATATCTCTTTGAGATACTGATATTTCCTTTGGATATAATTCAGATATAGAATTTCTGGATGATTTAGTAGTTCTATTTTTAATTTTTTGAGGAATCTTCATACTATTTTCCATAGTGGCCATACTAGTTTACTATTCTCACCAACAGTGTGAAAGGGCTCTCTTTTCTCTAGATCCTCTACATTTGTTGTCTCCTGTCATTTTGATACTAGCTATTCTAACAGGTGACATCTCATTATAGTTTTGATTTGTATTTATCCCTGATGTTTAATAATGTTCAGCACCTTTTCATGTATTATTGGCCATTTGTGTCTTTTCTGGAAAAATGTCCTTTTATGTCCTTTGCCCATTTTTAAATTGTTTTTTGATTTTTGTTTTGTTTTGCTGAGTTGTGAATTTAGGGATGTCTGAGTATCAAAGTTAGATATTCTTTACTTCTTGGGGCCCCTGGGTGGCTTAGTTGGTTAAGCATCTTGACTCTTGATTTGGGCTCAGATCATGATCTCACAGTTTGTAGGATTGAACCCTCTGTTGGGGTCTTCACTGACAGTGCAGAGTCTGCTTGGGATTCTCTGTCTCCCTCTCTCTTTGCCCTTACCCTCCTTTCATAAATAAATAAACAAATAAACAAACATTTAGATATTCTCTACTTCTTAAAGATGATTTCAAACAATGATATTGTGAAACTGTTTTGATATCTGTACCTTCACAATAATTAATAAACTAAGAGTTTTTATATTAGTGAATAACTTAATAATTTTATGATTTTTTAAAATAGGTTACAGAAGTGTGCATATTCCTTAAGAGATTCAAAACTGAGAGGTAGGTTTAGAGATTATTTTTGAACTGCATTTTCAGCTATAGATAAAAGGAATCAATTATTGATGCAATATTAACAGTGTATAACAGATTATATATTTCTGTTATAGATATCTTAATCTATGGTGTTGCTTATCATCATGCTGGTATGGAGCCGTCAGATAGAAAAGTAGTTGAAGGAGCTTTCACTGTTGGAGATCTACCAGTTCTTTGTAAGTAAACCAAATTCTTGTGGCTATTATAAGATATTTTGGAAAACTATTTATTAAGAGAAAAAAAAAAGAAAAAGCCTAATCATTCTGACTTATTTCTGCTTTTCTTCCAAGATTCTAAAATTATGTAACTACCCATGCATACACATGCTACAGTAAACTTTTTGGCAGTTTTAGTTATGTTACTGAACACAGTGCTACTTGAAAAATAAGAATTTAATAGTTTTTAGATGTGTCATTATTTTGCATTGTAGTGTTCTTTTCCTCTTTGTTCTTCATAAATTCCCTATGTATGAGTTTTTATTACATTTATAAGAATATATATCTTATAAGAAGATATCTACCTGAAGCAATAAAGTTATAAAGCTTGAAAATACTATTTCTTAATCCAATGCAGTTACTACCAGTACTTTAGCTATGGGAGTAAATTTGCCTGCTCACCTAGTAGTTATAAAATCTACAATGCATTATGCTGGAGGAATGTTTGAAGAATACAGTGAAACAGATATTCTACAGATGATTGGTAGAGCGGGTCGACCTCAAGTAAGTGACAATGTTTATTTTCGTAACTTGTTTTAAAACGAGGTAAAAAGCAAAAACTCTTTTTGTGTACTTTTTGTTAAACAGGAGATTAACATTTCCTATTTAGATTAAGTTTAAAAATAAATGTAATGGAAAATCTACTTTAATAGAAGTAAAACAAGTCTTACCAAAGGACACATACTGCTCTACTCCCTCTGAGTTTCCATTGGCTGATAGTTGGATTTATGAATGTGTGTATGCTGTTAATGCTTTTTTTGGTTTTGAGGGTTTTTGTTTTTTTTGTTGAATGGGGATGCTATTTGCATTTTAGATGGGACAGTGTTTCATTGTGTAGGACTGTCATAACTTGCAAAATGTGTAGTATCCCTGAGTCTTAGCACAAAATGCCAATAGTGGTCCCCAGGTATTGTGACAATTAAAAATTGGCCCATATATATTACAAAACATGTCCTACTCTAACAAATACTTATAGAAGTCATTCATATGGGTAGTAAGGGAACATGTAGGAAAAATAATTTTTCAAAGAATGTCAAAATACTATGTTATCCAAATCCATGATTTTTATAGGATCAATTAGATTATATGTAAAATACACCAAATCTTATAACTTTTATCCAGTTGCCTAAGTTTGTTTTGATTTTACCATTGCCAAAAGTATATTACATTGAAACCAAGTGATAGTTTTGCATCTATACTCTTGGAAGGTTTTAAATTACATTTTCAGTGAACATTCAAATTCAGAAGTATTTTTAAGGCCCTTTTGACCTATTGTTTAAGACAGAGACTGTTTAATATAAAATGAAATTCATGAGTTATTGAAGAGGACTGGTACCAACATGTACTCTTTTTTACTACATTTCTCTGTGTCTGTGTGTGTGTGTGTGCTTTTTTCCAGTTTGACACTACAGCTACTGCAGTTATTATGACTCGGTTAAGTACAAAAGAGAAGTATATTCAGATGTTAGCTTGTAGTGACACTGTAGAAAGCAGGTAATACAGAAAATATTCTAAAAAGATGTTAATATAGCCTATATTTTTCCTTTTCACATATAAAAGGAAATTTGATTAGGAGATTTTCTAAGGCTATTTTCTTGAAATTTTTCAATAATCTAAGTGGAAAGTTTGTATCCTTTTAAAAAACTTAGTAGTAAAAAAAAAAAAAAAAGACAACATAATATTTTTATCCAGTAGTTTCTTAGCATGTGGTAGCATGTATCCTTGTTATAAAAGGCCAAATTAGTAATAAGAGGAAGACTATAATTTTCACATCTCTTCACATCTTTAAAATTTGTTTAATAATAGATAGGCAATCTGGGACCTTTTAGTAAAGTATATAATTTTAATACTCTGGGAGAAAATTCACTCCCCACTGTTTTTTAAGTAATAATGTCTTCTAGAGGCATGTAGTAGAGAAAAATCTATAATTTTTTAACAGTTTAACTCATTTGTTAAAGTTTTCTCTTATATTTTGAAAATTAAGTTATCTTTCATGAATTTTTATATAGCAATGAGTATATTCAATTATATTATTGAATTATTCAAAATATTATTGAAGTTTTAAAAAAGTAAGCGTTATGGCATTGAAATACATGTTACTAAGGCAAAGTTGTTTTTTTTTTTTTCTGTTAGTTTACACAGACATCTTATTGAACATTTAAATGCAGAGATAGTGCTGCATACCATCACAGATGTGAATATTGCTTTGGAATGGATACGATCAACTTTGCTTTATATCAGAGCCTTGAAAAATCCATCTCATTATGGTTTGTTACTTTGATTTGAAAAAGTAGTAAATTTTTCAAGCCAGATGGTTCTATATTTATACTATTAGGCATAGTATTAGGTCACAGAATAGATTACAGACACTAGTAGGTAACAAAAGCAAAAAGTAATAACATTCAGAAATACATTCAGAGGCAAGAGTAGACAAATGTGAGAAATCTTTATCTTTTATGCTTCTAGTCTTTTAATAAGGTTAGAAATCAGCACCATTAAAAATAGATCTTTTAGAAAAAAAATTAACTCGAATAAAAATTTAAAATATGCCTAAAATTATTTTTAAAAAGTTAAAATTAAAAATTCCTGAATTTTGTCTGAACTAATGTTCACATCAAAGTGTGTAGTACTGCTCTTGCTGCTGGAATTTGAATTCTGCTTCTAAAGCTAATATACATGTGGTTATATTGCTTCTAGAGGGTTCTCATGTGGTACAGATTATAAAGTAAAAATACTTACAATTGCTGAATATCAAATTAAAACCTGACTTGCTGCAATACTATTCTAATGCACACACGTTTGAAACTTTAAGATCTCCTACCTTTCCATTTATTTGTATCTTCTGTAATTTCTTTCCTCAACATGTTGTGGTTTTCAGAGTAGAGATCTTTAATTAAATGTATTCCTAAGTAAAAAAAAAAAAAACCCAAAAACAAACAAACAAACAAAAATACAAAAAACTTTAAGATCTCCAAGGGAAAAAAGTACAGAATGCCTGGTCATGGTTATAAAATATGCAAAAGATAGTCAATTGATATTGAAAGGATTTCACAACAGTGGTTATCTTTTGTGGATAGTTAAGCCTTACTTTAACTCAGTAAGCTGTTTTTTTCCCAATTTAAGATTTAGATTACTCTTTTCTAGTTAAACAGCTGTAAACTGAGCCTATAAAGTGAGTTAAATCCTCTCTATTTTATTTTTTATCAATTTTCATAACATATAGGTTTTGCATCTGGATTGAACAAAGATGGAATTGAAGCAAAATTACAAGGTTAGATGCATTTCCTTATAAAAAATTATATTTTACAAAGTTTAATGAAAAAGGTTGGTTAGAGTGGAAGTAAGAATACTTTTTGGTAAATTATTTTTTAAAAGTATTTTTAATTTAAAATTTAATTTAAAATTATTTTTAAAAAGTAAACTTGTTTCCTCCAGAAAAAAAAAATGAACTATTTCTTTTTCACATGCAAATAAAGTTTAGCACATGTACTTTTTTTCTGAATTAGTTAATTCTATCAGAATATCTTCCTTTGTAAAATATGTTAACTTGGTTTGTTTTTGTTTTTACAATGATCCTTGACTTTGAAAATATTGGCTGTAGATACACAACTCTTCATTTTTTCTTTTCTAGTTTAATTTTAATTGAAAATATAAGCCTACCTTGATTATGGGCTTCTTGTCCTAATCTGTGCTAATGGTATATTCCCATCAAACCCTAGCTTCATTCTAATTAATCACTCAATACTTCATGATCTCTCTTTTAAGATGTCAAAAGATAGTTGAGCATTTATTAAAATTAGAAATTGTTACCTCTTCATTGTATTGAGACTCTCAGTAGAAGAAAAAATGTTAGATTCACTAAAAATATTTAGCCATTTTTGGGGTACCTCACTGGCTCAGTCAGTAGAGCATACATCTCCTGATCTTAGAGTTGTGAGTTCAAGCCCCAGAGCTTCATGCTGGGTACAAAGACTACTTTAAGAAAAGAAAAGGATCAAGGAATAGATATTCATCTACAGAGCAACAATACTAGTCTGGACCCTCACCTGGTGTAGATCTAAAAATATTTAGCCAACTTTTATTTATTCTTTACTTGGATATACACATATGCATATTAAAATGCAGAGATAAGGATGAAGCAGTAAAACTGTATTGATTAAAGAATAAATATATTGTTGAGGTGCCTGGATGGCTGAGTCAGTTAAGTGTCCGACTTCGGCTCAGGTCATGATCTCAGAGTTCATGAGTTCGAGCCCCGCATCGGGCTCTGTGCTGATAGCTCAGAGCCTGGAGCCTGCTTCAGATTCTGTGTTTTCCTCTCTCTGCCCCTCCCTCATTTGCCCTCTGTCTCTCTCTTTCTCAAAAACAAAACAAAACAAAACAAAAAACCATTAAAAAATTAAAGAATGAATATATTGTTGAAACAAGGTGATAAGTAATAGCGTATATTCATAATGCTGCTGTTGAGAAACAGATCTATAAAATAGTTGTATTGTCCTTTACTGGGCAATTTTGAATGGAGTTTTTTAAAACATATTTTGATCATAAGGAACACAAGAAATCAGAGATAGTCCAAAAAATGTCTTGCTATATTTTGACAACTATAATTTAATTAAGTTTAATTTAGTTTAATTAAGCCTTAATTTAACTTTGTTAAATTAGTAGAACCACAGTTTATATTTGCCTTATCTTTGGTCATTATAGGGTAGCTAAGTTTGCTTATAAAGAATAGCCAAGTTTATTATATAACTGAATATAATGTTTTGGTATCCTTGGAGATCTGCATTAAATCTCTTAGAAAGGATCCTTTGTTTTCCTAAGTTTGTTATGTTTTACTCAGTATGCCCCAATATTGTTATATTGTTAAATATTGCTAAATATTGTTATATTTGCTCAGTATGCTCCAGTAGCTCCCTCATCACTCTTAGAATAAAATGCAGACTTTCCACCAGAGCCCACAAATCCTTCTTGATATCTCACTGCCTGTTTCTCTGATTTCATCTCTTGTCACTTTCCCCCTCCTTCATTCTGTCTCTAAATTGGATCTCTTGTTGTTCCTTAAACACACCAATACCTGAAATCTTATTATTGTTAAACTGTGTACTGATTGTTTCATTCAGTAAAATGTAAGTTCTTTTGAGAAGGAACCTTGTTCACTGCTTTAAACCTAAAGCTTAGAATAGTGCTCTCAGAATGTAATGTAATAAGCATTCCTTTGACTGATTAACTTACTGAAAGTTATTAGTGAAAAATTAAGAAAATTAGCAAAGACCTCAAAGCCTTACTTAAACAAATACTTAAAACTATCAAGCTGCCTAAGCAATGTTGCTTAAACTGAAGTATTTCTCAAAGAATTTTGCCTTCCAAGGGCTGTGTTTTTGTGAGTGGCTACTCTCTTTAAGATTGAGCAGGTTGTGGTGTTTTCACTCCTGCTCTGAACAACCTCCAGTCTTCTGAGCTTTATAGCATGGAACAATGAGAGCACTGTAAGCAGCAGGCTACTATAATTGCTCTGATCTTCATCAGTCAATGAGAGTGAACTTCCTGTTCAAAAGTTCCTTCCAGGTAGCAATAGTGGCATTTTAGAGATGCTGAAGTAAGTACTAAAAGCATCAGCTGAAATGTTCTTAAGTGGCGAACTCAGAAAAGTGGCAAACTCAAAAAAGTGGCAAACTCAGAGGAGGGAAAAGACTGGTGTTTTTTTGAACAATCTTTATAGATCTATTTGACTTTATACTTCGTGTGTATACATGTTTGATAAAAGTTTTAAAAAAAAAAGGAAAAAAAAAAAAAGAAAACCATGCCATATTGGAAGTCAGATAGAAAGTGGTTGCAAAGACCTTGAGCAAGTAACCTAGCCCGTTTCTTTGTTTCCTAGCTTGTATATAAAATAATATTAATACTTAACCTCATTGAGTTATTTTGATTAAATGAGGAAATACAAATTTCCTTATTAAAATAAAAAGTTCCAAGTTGTAAATGTTATTTTATCACTTAATGTTATTTTGATTATTTGTATTATTGTTACTGTTAGAAACAATACTTTTTAGCCTATTAGCTGGGTCTTTTATTTAATGAGTGTTTTCTTACCACTTAAGTAGAGACTATAGTTTTTCCCACAGCAAATATACAGAAACACAACTTTAGCATATTTGATTATCAATTCTATTTTGTGCTACTCCCTTATCTTACTAAAATAGAAAAATATGTTTCCTATTACTGAACAGAATTGTGTTTGAAGAATCTGAATGATTTATCATCTCTGGACTTGATTAGGATGGATGAAGATGTTAATTTCAAACCAACTGGTAATTTTTCCATCAGTTAGTAAATTTAACACTTGCTTAAAACTAAATTTTAAAATATGTTCTACTAAAATTTAGATGATGCTAAAATTAAATTGTTATCTCAGTTAAATATCTCATTATCTCAATGATGATAACAGGGTATCATCATTGTTAGCATGATCTATTTATGCTGTATGAGTCCTGTTTATAAAATTAATAGAGCTTCTTTTTGGCAGGCACAGACTTTGTCTTCACTGATTCTGGTAACTTGAGTTGAAATACTCAAATCTTAGGGTCGTTTCAAATCTCTTATAACTCTTGTAGATGCTCTTTTGCCAGTTCTTTGACTCACTTGCTTCATGGCTTCCTTTCTAAGTTAATTTTATCCCTTAACTAGGAAACTTTCATCCTTTCTAATAAGCCAGCAAGTATCAAGTCTTTTCTCAAACATTTCATTTTCTCTGGCAGGGAGAAACCTTTTATTAATTTATAAACATCTAGGATAAGAGGAGCATCTTTAAATGTATCCTACGGGTTAATGTACTAGTTCCCATGGTAACCATAGTCTCTATTATCTCACACACTGCTCCCAGATGCTCCCTTTTATGAACCACTGCATCACCTACATTTTGGCTGAACAAATCCATCAGGATCCTAATTGATAAAGTGACTTCTAAGCTGCCCTGGTTACTTCTCTATTCTTGATTCTTAGTTCTTTCTACTCTACCATGTCCTTGATGCCTATATGTCTGGTGGGATGTCAAATTCTTCCCTTCTTCAGCAAAACCTGTAGCACATACATAAATGTTAGCCCTTTCCTTGAGAAGCAGCATGCCATTTTTCTCTTCCCAGCTGTTTTCTGTGTGTGTGTTCACAAGACTGAAATTCTTTGTAATGCTTTTAACAACCTGTAATTGAAATCAGTAGCTTTTTAAATGAATTTCATTTCATCATTTACTCACCCCCACTCTACCCATCTTGCTACCCCCAACCAACTCAAAGTTCTATTTCAAAACAATTTATTTTCAAACTTCAGTTTAATTACAATTTGCTTTATAATTTTAAGTGGTCCTCTGTTATTTTACAAATCAAATCCAAAATCTAAACTCCTTTACTAGTATTTCCAGGCTCTTCAGGCCTTCATAGTTTATTATTCATCATGGTTTGGCAATAAAAGTATGCAGTATTTATTTAATGTTAGGCACTCTGCTAAGTACTATATATGTATTACTGCATTTAATCTTCACAAAAAATCTATGACATACGTACCTCTGTTATCCCCACATTACATTAAGAAACTGGTAAAATAACCTGCACATGATCACCTCCTTAACAAGTGGTGGAGCAGTGATTTGAAGCAGGTCAGTTTGACCTGAACGCATAGTCACTGTTAAGCCATATCTCTCATTATAGTGTTCTAAAGATAGTCTTTTTTATTTTTCTAAAGATAGTCTTTTTAACTTTACTCCTTTGATAAACAAGGCTTGATTTTTACTGAGGTCATGACAGCTTTATTTTCTTTCTGCCAAGGCATATTAGTTATTTTAAAATCCTGCTCAAGCCCCATTTTCTCTACCAAGCCGTCCCACACTGACCATTCTCTTAAGTTTTAATTTCCTCTGAACTTAAGGTTGTATATATAAACATTATCATTAACTGGATTTTGTCCTCTAGTCTAGCTATTTTGCATGTCCATCTCCCTAGTCAACCTATAAATTCCAGACACTGTGTCTTCGAGATTTTTTGGTGTGTCTTTTTACCTGATGCTGTTATAGGTACAGAATACATGTTAAGGAATCTTTGTTAAACTGATGAAAAAGCAGGTTGCTTCAACTGATGGAGTCAATGTTCCTTTTTTCATCTTTTTCCACAGAGGCAGGAAGATTGATGGCTTGGTATTATATTACATTTGAGACAGTGAAGAAATTTTGTACCATCAGTGGAAAAGAGACTTTATTAGATCTGGTAAATTAGTTGTCGCTAGAAAATAAATATGTAATGACATATTATAAAATAATATTGGGGAAACAACTAATTTGCATATCTCTTGCAACTTAAAATTGAGCAGATAAGAAAGCATTTCTTTTTTTTTTTTAACTTTTTAATGTTTATTTATTTTTGAGAGAGAGAGAGAGAGAGAGAGCGAGCGAGCCTGAATGGGGGAAAGGCAGAGAAAGAGGAGACACAGAATCCAAAGCAGGCTCCAGGTTCTGAGGTGTCAGCACAGAGCTGGATGCGGGGATTGAACTTGGCGAAGTGTGAGATCATGACCTGAGCCGAAGTTGGATGCTTAACCAACTGAGCCACCCAGGCGCCCAAGAAAGCATTTCTAATAGTGCTTATGTCTCCCAACCTTATATACCTTTGATCATTAGATATGGAATATTACTCTTTATAATGTATTTTCAATTGTATTTCTGTATCAGGGCTAAGAAAATTTATATACATACCCGAAGTATGGATGGAAACTGCCTTTCAATTTATGTGATAATGCCAATTACCTTGGTAGTGGCTACCAAGTATACTTTGTTGAGAAGGATCCAGGGTGATACGGCATGATATATTAGGCCAGTCTGCTGTGAATGACGGATAGCGAGGGGCAAGTGTGCCATATACTTGTAATTCTTCCCTAAATCTTTTGCATAAGAATAACAATAATAGTAGAAATAGAATAGTATTGATGATAGACCAGAGAAAAGCAGTGATTGTGGAGAAAATGGGAGTGAAAACAAGGTTAAACAGGGGGGACAACTTTGCAGCTACAGCAGTAAATAGTACCATAGTCATGTTGTTGATACCTGACAACTGTATTGGTCCTTTCTCTCTTTACAGGGGACATGAATATGCAATAAGACATTTATTTTATTCTCAAATTTAACCATTATTTTTTTAAGTTTATTTATTTATTTAGAGAGAGAGAGAGTGCACAAGCAGGGAAGGGGCAGAGAGGGAGAGAGAAAAATCCCAAGCAAGCTCTGTACCATCAGCACAGAGCCAGATACAGGGATCAAACTCAAAAACCGTGAGATCACAACCTGAGCCAAAATCAAGAGTCGGGCTGCTTAACCGACTGAGCCACCCAGGTGCCCCAACCATTAATTTTTATTTAAAATATCTACGTTGATTACTGAGATAAGATTATTATATGAAAAAATGCACAAAATTGATGAAAAGTAGAATGCTTGTATTTTATGTAAATATTATTCTTAACTAAGAAGAAATCAAGAATAATATTAAATTCACTTAATATTTAATATTAAACTAATATTAAATTAACTCATCTTAATTTGAGTTCAGTAAGTGTGTAAGAGAATTAGAAGGGATGTGAGTTTCATGTTACAGATATGAGAAACCAAAGTACAAAGAGTGCTTTGCTCAGTCATCTGACAGAACTAGGCTCTATAACACAAATTTTTTAATATCTAAAGTACTCTTTTCATTACAAAATTAGTCTCAATCAGGACAATGTTTTGCAAACTACAGAAGGGTGAATAATAATATAATAGTAGTAGAAATGAAAGCTACATTTATTGAGTGCTTACTATGTGGTAGGCATGGGACTGAATATTTTAAATTTTATTTTGTTAATATTTACAATTTTATTGGCATAGTCCCAGTGTGTAACATAACGTCTAGCATATAACAAGTGTTTGTAAACACTTGTTAATGAATGAATGAATGAGTGAATGAATCCTTTAAAAAGCAAAATATATAAAGTAAATCTTTAATTCTCTTATGCTAAATGACAAAGCTGTGATGTCCCAAGGCAGCATGAAAAATAAGTAAATACTGGGGTGCCTGGGTAGCTCAGTTGGCTAAGTGTCTGACTCTTGATTTCGGCTTAGTTCATAAATCTCACAGTCATGAGATTGAGCCCTACATCAGGCTCTGTGCTGACAGTGTGGAGTCAGCTTGGAATTCTCTCTCTCTCCCTCTCTCTCTGCCCTGGCCCTGCTTGCTCTCTCTCAAAATAAATAAATAAACATTTTAAAAATTAAAAAAAAGTAAATACATAGAAAGAGTATGAAAGGAAAGAAGTAAAGAATGGACATAAATGAATGAGCAAATGTGAAATTTTATAGGTCACAATGATAGCCAGCTGCAAGGAATTTGTAGATGTGCAATTAAGGATAAATGAAAAGAAAACATTGAATACATTGAACAAAGATCCACATCGGGTAACTATCAGGTATGGAAATATGTTTTAAGTAACTTTTAAAAGGTTTTATTTAGTTAAAATAAGTAGTAATAAAAGTTTTGCCTTGTGTTTTTATTTACAGATTTCCAATGGAAGGAAGAATTAAAACAAGAGAAATGAAAGTAAATTGGTAAAGATGATTGTTAAATGTCTTAAAATACTATTATTTGTGATTCATATTTCTGAAAGTTTTTTTTTTAGTTTTAAGCCTTTAAATTTGTTTTCTTTAATACAAAAAGAACATATTTACATAAAACAAGAATATATATCAGAATATAGATGTGAAATTAATGTCCAAAATCTCTTAGACTTCAGTTAAAATAGATAATTTGTGATTTTTTTAAATCAACAAATGTTTTTTTGGGAGTGTGTTCTGCTGAAGCAAGTTAAATGATAGAAAAAAAGCTAAGTTTTTCATCATCAGGAGCTTTCAGGTTGGCTGGAATGAGATTCATGTATATAAAGATAACAGTATAGAAACACATGTAATAAATGTGTATTGAATGTTAGTGGCATTCTGGGAGAGACAAAGAAGGGGACTTTTAGACATTGGAAAGAGAAAGTCAGCAGTGACTTGTGACAATAATGATATGAGGTATAGAATCATCTAGTGTCACAGAGATTAAGGCAGAGAGGTATTTAAGAAGAGATAACTTCAATAAATGATATCAAAAACTATGAGATAATAGTTTGTAAAAGGAAATCATGAAATTTCTTTCCCTCAGCCTTATTCAGGCTCAACTAGGATGCATTCCCATACAAGACTTTGCTTTGACCCAAGATACCTCGAAGATTTTCAGAAATGGCTCACGAATTACAAGATGTATGTTACAGGATTAATGGATTTTTCAGTATTTTTTCCAGTAAACTAGTATACTAGATTTAACATCAGAAAATTTTTTTTAGGGTTGTCAGATTTTGTGGCTGTTCAAGAAAAGAAGTTTGCTGTACTGTTGAACAGTTTGATTTTAGCTAAATGTTTTAGATGTAAACTTTGGGAAAACTCTCTGCATGTATCAAAACAGCTGGAAAAAATTGGTAGGTACCAAATACAGGCAGGCAATTTGTCAATGTCTGCAGTTTATTTTATTTTTTATTGTTAGGAAAATTATTCTGTGGTGTTTATAGACTTTAAGAAAAAATGTGTTTGTAGGCCTAAATAAGTACTGTACTTCTCTTGAAAATCTGATTTTTGTTTCCTCCTTGAAGGATTCTATTTGAAATCAATTGGGAAACCCAATAAAAGTGAATGCTCTTATTTTTAAATTTGTTCTCAAACCAAGAGTGAAATTTTGTTTTAGTGATTGGGTAACTCTGTGTTGCTCTCTCTTCCACTTTCATGATTATTTTGGTTTTATCTCAATGATAAGTTACAGAGCTAGCAATCCTGGCTATTCCTAATACATTACAGAAAATTATGCCATCTAATTATATCTTAACTTTTCCTCTTTTTTTTCAGTAACAGCACAATATTTGTACTTATCTTCATAGAGACTCTGCAGACAAAAGATTGTGCCTAATTATTTCCTATCTATTGAGATCTAACTTGGGTATGAACTGAAAACTATGGAGTATGTCAATTACAAAGATTGGGGTATAACTAAAGTCCTCTAGAGTTTTCCAGCTTGGTGCCTTTGACTTTGTGACCCTTACTCTTTCCTAGATACCTAGAACTCTAAGAAGAAGAGAGTTGTTATATTCCATGACTGACAGCTTTGTTAGCTTTATAATTTTACATGCATCTTGGGGACATTAAAAAATTATATAATGGGTTATTAGAGATTGTCTCATTATTCCTTAGAACAAAGTTCTCCAGCTATTTTGTGAGGAAGTCCTTTTTTATTTCCTTGAGGTTTGAAATCAGTGGGATGGCAGAGGACTAATTAGTCCTCTGGGGGGGAAATAGGGATTGGCTGGTGAAAGTAAGGTCAAATTAAAGGAAAGGTTCCTGACATTAAGGTTCACCTTTCTGTGGAGGTCCTGGCAAACCAAATGCTGCACCCATCTCACAAAGATGAGTTCTAAATTGAGAAGGAGGTTCCATACAACATTAGGAAATGGCAATTTATAGAAAATTTTGAAATTAGATTAAATGATTACTAATAAAATTACTAATGAAAAAAGCCAGCCTGTCTGACTTTCTAGAATATTGTCAATCAGGGATCATTTGCATTCTTTCCCTTCCAAATTGTCAAACACTAATGTATTTTTCACACTTACTTAGTACAGCTGAAGAGAAGGAAGCAAAAATCGCCCAGCAAAACTCATATAATAGAAAAGTGAGGGAATCCAAACAAAAAAGCAAATCTAAGTTCTTATTGAGTATCAGGGGGAAAAAATGAATGCATATTGGTTTTCAACAATGTTTATAAAAAATTAAAATTCAGGAAAAGTTTTAAAGGAAAATGAACATGAAGGAATTATTAATACTAGGAGTGGTATCTTAAGAATGAATAAGAGAAATTCCCAAGGATAGTTAAGGATCTGGAAAAAGAATAGTGTAATATTCCCACCAGTAATGTATGTGCCTTAGACAACATGGTAATATTTTGGAACTTTGTACTTCTGACAGTATCTCCTATTTGGGGGTTTGGTTAAATTCATTTATGAGTGTAAGAATTTTAAATTCCAGTTTCTTAAAGCATAAAGAAACAGGGAAGATACAAATATGGAAATGAACTTGATGTACTTGAAGAACAAAATTAAAACCAATGTGACTAGAGAGTCAGCAAGAGAATGGTAGGAAATTAACTAGAGGGATAGGTAGACTGTGGTCAAGTCAGATAGGTAAGGGATTTTGGCCATGGTAGGAAATTTTCACTTTATTCTAAATGTAATGAAATTTTAGAAGAATAAAGTTATCTGATTTCAGTACAGAAACAGAGAACTCTTTCTAAGATACAAATGTTCAGATGGGGCAGCTGGGTGGCTCAGTCGGTTAAGCATCCCAACTTCGGCTCAGGTCATGATCTCACAGTTGGTGAGTTAGAACCCCACATCGGACTCTGCTGTCAGCACAGAGCCCACTTTGGATCCTCTGTCTCCCTCTGCTCCTTCCTCATTCTCTCTCTCCCTCTCTCTCTCCGTCTCTCTCTCTCTCAAAAATAAACATTAAAAAAAATGCTCAGAGAACGATAGCTTTATGAAGCAATATTCCCATCCATGAATCATGTTTTTTTTCAAACATGAGTATAACAATAGGAATCTCTTGGTACTTGCTCTGTGGATGACATATGATAAAAATAAGGGTTGAGTCATCATGTGGACTAGAGTTCCTTTTCTATAAAATGAATACATATTTTAGTTTGAAAAAATAAATATGAACAATTGAATAAATGTCACAGCCCAATTAATCCAACTGAAAACTTAAAAAAAAACTTTAAAAATTAGTTCTTATTCTAGATCTTTTAAAATATTTTTTTTTACTATTGTTGAAAACTTAAGTATAGATTGAGTTTAAAATGGATTGTTTAAAAACTGCTATTTGATTAATTTTCCACAGGTATAACATTGTCAAATGCAATGGTAAATGCAGGTTTGACCTCCTTTAAAAAAATAGAAGAAACAGATGCAAGGGAGCTTGAACTGGTATTTAATATTCACTTATTACTAATGTTATGTGAATTTTATCTAAATTTTAAAGCCTACCTTTTATTTATTTTTATGTTATATTATTTTTTTAAATTTACATCCAAATTAGTTAGCATATAGTACAACAATGATTTCAGGAGTAGATTCCTTAGTGCCTCTTACCCATTAGCCCATTCCCCCCCACACCCCCTCCAGTAACTCTCTGTTTGTTCTCCATATTTATGAGTCTCTTATGTTTTGTCCCCCTCCCTGTTTTATATTATTTTTGTTTCCCTTCTCTTATGTTCATCTGTTTTGTCTCTTGAAGTCCTCATATGAGTGAAGTCATATGATATTTGTCTTTCTCTGACTAATTTCACTTAGCATAATACCCTCCAGTTCCATCCACCTAGTTGCAAATGGCAAGATTTCATTCTTTTTGATTGCCAAGTAATACTCCATTGTATATATATACTACATCTTTATCCATTCATCCATCGATGGACATTTGGGCTCTTTCCATACTTTGGCTATTGTTGATCGTGCTGCTGTAAACATTGGGGTGCATGTGTCCCTTTGAAACAGCACACCTGTATCCCTTGGATAAATACCTAGTAGTGCAGTTACTGGGTCATAGGGTAGTTCTATTTTTAGTTTTTTGAGGAACCTGCATACTGTTTTCCAGAGTGGCTGCACCAGCTTTCATTCCCATAAAGCCTACCTTTTATATCTTTATTTCTTCTAACCTTTTATATCTTTATTTCTTCTAAAGAATACTTTCTTTCTTCTGGTCATAAGTTATTTAAAGTTTTGGATAATAAGCATTATTAAAACTATTGACTATTTTACTAAAAGAACTTCTGGTGTTGTGGTAAGAATATAATGATATAAATGTTTTTAGATTTTAAATAGACACCCTCCTTTTGGAACACAAATAAAGGAAACAGTGATGTATCTACCAAAATATGAACTTGAAGTGGAACAGGTAAATATTTTGGTTTTGTTTGTTTTTGTTGTTTTTTAGGTATTCTCATTGTATTTTCAGGAATAAATCTACCTCTAGCTGACTTGGAACTGAATATGAGCAGTACGGTTATTTTTAACACTTTTTATTCCTATCTTTTTTTTTTTTTTTTTTAAGATTGCAAGATATAATGATACCATGGCAGAAATATTAGTGACCATTATATTAAGAAACTTTAAACAGCTACAAACTAAAAGAACAGCGCCAGATTCTCACTATGTTACCTTAATCATAGGTGATGCAGATAATCAACTGGTTTTCAAGCACAAAATTATGTAAGTGTATAATTTCTATTTGATTTTATTTTTAAGTATATACTATTAAAAGAAAAATTCTGAGAAAGTAATAAAATCACTGGCGGATCAATTAAATTACATTTTCCTTACACTGTAGTAGGGTTGTTTCTCCACTTGTCCTTTAAAGAAGTTATTAACTCTGGGTTCGTTGTTAGTACTCAAATGAATAAAGTGTGAAACCTATCACCATGGTTTGAAACAAGCGAATAAATGACCATTAGGGGTGGCTGTAGTCCATTGTTGCTGAACTTTCTTACTTTGTTGCTTTTCTCCATTCGTGACTTTACTACTCTGATTATCTTTCTCCTACTCCTTTAAGGTACATCTTCTATTTCCAAATTAAAATGTAACAACCTACTGTAGCTCCACTGTAGGATCCAGGCAACCAGATCAAATATGTAAAGGAGGTACCTTCATGCTAGTTGTCTAGCATGCCATTCTGTAATTCTTACATCAGCCTTTTTTCTAATACTGTTATTTTCTCCCAGGATGTCATAAGCAAACTCTAAGGATATCAGTTATAGCTATAGCTAATAGTTTTTGAGCACTTAGTAGGTTCAGGTATTGAATTATTTAATCTTTGTATAGATAGGTGCTATCATTATTTACATTTAATAGAGAAGGAAATTGAGACTAAGAGAGTTTAATTAATTTGTCCAAGGGCATATAGATAGTTTATAGCAAAGTCTAGATTTGAGCCTAAGCATTCTGAGTCCAGAGGCTATGTTCCTAATTATATTGATTTACTTATAAGTTCAGGAATGGCATTGACTCTGAAATGGGAAACTCCTCATTGTTGCCAGAGTACTGGAGGATACCATCCTGAAATGTTCTATGCAAGATTCCTATAGGAATTACAGTGTCTGATAGGATATCCCTTTCACTGTTAACTACTCTCCTGCAACTAGCCATGGCACATTTGTAGAGAATATGTCATTATACAAATCTTTGTTCTCTGTGAAAATTAAATCTGATTATAGTCTTGACTATTTAAGGCTAAAATAAGTTCAGTCACAATATTGGTTGCTGGTTTGATGTTACTGGATATGAGCTATTTTATATTAATTTTAAAGATACTAAAGTTCTCACAAATTTGTGTAACCTGTGTATAGCCATTTAAAAGTGGTAGTGATTTAGGGGCAAGCTCTTGTGTGGTTGACAGCAACTATGTGTTCAGGTGGGCCTGAAATGAGGCAGTGCAGTTTGGAATCAGCTGTTTGGTCAATGGTTGTGGTATCTCCATTGACACCCCATTTCTCCCCTCAGAATTTGTAGCAAGTGATTTTCAGTATTGACTTTAGTTTACTATGAGATAGGACTTATCTAAGGGTCAATAATATTATTTCATTTAGTATTTGGATCACTATTTAAATGATAACTTATTCTTTTTCAGGGATTCTGTTTTGCTAAGAGCTGGAAATTGGACTAAAAAGATTGATGTGAGGAGAGCTTTTAAATCTGAAGATCTTAGCATAAATCTAATTAGTTCTGAATATGGTAGGTTCATCGAAGTAATGAACACATGAATGTAAAGCATGTGATAGCATTTAAAAGTTATTTCTTTCATGCTGAAACAGAAAAACAATTTAAATGATATTGTGTAAAAATAATTCATTTAAATACTATGAATAATTTTAAGGGAAGTTTCATGTATTTAGAGATTTAAAGGTAGCATGGACTAAGATAACAAAATTAAAATTTTATTTGTTCATTTATAGGTATTTTAATTTCCAACATAAATTTTGAACTTGTAGGAACTTCGATTTTTATTTTTATGATGATAGATGTATAAATTTCATTATATTTTTAATGCCTTTTTTTTAAACATTTTTACTTCCTGGACTTTCATTGGCTCTTTCATTTCAAAAGGTATAGAAATGGGTGATGAGTATTAAGGAGGGCACTTGTTCTGATGAGCACTGTGGGTCATATGTAAGTGTGTAAATTCTACACCTGAAACTAATATTACACTGTATGTTACCTAACTAGAATTTAAATACAAACTTGAAACCAACTCACCAACAAATAACAACAAATAGATGGTCTCATGGCTAGATTTATACAACTTAAATTAGCACTTGTATACTTTTTTCCTTTTTCCAGTTGGACTTGATATACAGCAGAAATTTACAGTCTTTTACTTAGGACCTAAGAGGTTTGGAAATCAAATAATTATGCAAAAAAAATCAGAAACAGAGATTTCCCATTCTAAACATTCAAATAGATCTACTATAACAGGATCCAATAAAGGTAAATAGCTATATTTATTCTTGTTTTGCCTTAAAGCAAAGTTATGGCTAGGGAGGAGTATCATTGTTACAGTTCTGTTCCATTCAGATGTGGATACTCTGGAATTAGATGTTTAAGCTTCATAATAATTGAGTTAATAATATATAGCAGGAATTCTTTCTTATAATTAATATTTGTCATATTGGAGTGATATTTGTAGCACAAATTATTTGGCTAGTTTTTTGATATACAGTGCCTCTTTTTTATACCCACTATATTGTTACAGCCATTGTTGGGGGAGAGCAAGTGATTTACAAAACTGTAGATTTGATGAGGTAAACCAGATGACAGTAAACTTAAAAATTTTTATTATGGGACATTTCACCTATGCACAAAAGTAAACAGACACGTATAATGAACCTGTATATGCTCATCACCCACCTTAAACAATGATCAACTCATGGCTTATATTGTCTATACCTCTCTTTAGTTTTCCCCTTCTATAGTTTGAAGAAAATCAGGTATCCTATCATATCCTCTGTAAATATTAGTATATATTTGTAAATGGTAAGGATTTAAGAACAATTATCTCATAAGTGCAGCTTTATCATCTTAATACTATCTAGATATACCAGATTGGCTCCTGAATCCTTTTGGTCTGTCCCTAGTACTTTTGAGAGCTTCCTTAATGTATGGGATGCTATGATATTCCAGGCTTATCATGTATATTTCTAGCCCCAAATCTGTAATAAGCCTTTTCTCCAAGGATCCTTGGTTTCTTTTAGTGATAAATACGTTTCCAAGATCACAGTCTGTGGGCTAGAGGAGCTCATTGCTATTATGTGATCTTTATCTCTTGGCTTTTTTTTTCATGCACAGAATTAGGAAGTATGTGATTTTTGTTTGTGTTTAGAGATAAAATACATAAGTAACCCATGCTTAAATGTCTAAGTCAAATTCAGGGCTATAGGGTTTATCCTTAAATGCAATTATTAGTATATCCTTCTTGCCATGCTGAGAAATTTGCTTCTCAGTGACTCCAGAAATGATGGAATGTCACTCATTTTCTTTATTCCACATTATACACAAAACAAATAGTCTCAGAATAACAAACCAAACTACCATTCTTAATATAATTGTTAAAAATAGCTTAAGATTTTTGTGGAGATATTTTTGTTCTTGGAATATAACTCACTAGGCATGTATAATCAAATTACTGTGTTTTAAGTTACTTGGAATAGATCTGTATGTGGCTGTGCCACTAACTGGATACATTTTGTTTTGATTTTATTTATTAAACAATTTTTTTTAATGTTAATTTTTTTGAGAGAGGGAGAAAGTGTGCTCAAGCAGGTTAGGGGCAGAGAGGATCCAAAGCAGGCTCTGTGCTGACGGCAGTGAGCCCGATGTGGGGCTTGAACCCGGGAACTGTGAGATCATGACCTGAGCCAAAGTTGGATGCTTAACTAACTGAGCCACTGAGGTGCCCTTGTTTTATTTTATATTATATTTTATTTTATGTTTTTAGAATAACTTTTAGGAATTTTCTTTTATAGTAATGTAAAGCATTTACATGGTTCTATAGTTAAATCTATAAAGCAAAAACTGAATGTTGTTAACTTGAGGCATCCAGTTCACTGCTTTGGCACAGTAAGGGGAGCAATTAATAGGTACTGGGAACGTGAGAGCAATGGCTCCTACCAAAGTAACCTAAACAACTATGCTTTCTGAATAGTATTGGTACTTAGGATAAATAGTAACTGCAGAGGGGGCACCTGGGTGGTTTAGTTGGTTAGGTTTCTGACTTCGGCTCCGGTCATGATCTCACAGTTCATGGGTTCTAGCCCCACACACTGGGCTCTGTGCTGACAACTCAGAGCCCGGAGCCTGCTTCAGATTCTGTGTCTCCCTCTGTCTCTGCTCCTCTGCTGCTCACACTCTGTCTCTCAAAACTGAATAAACGTTAAAAAAAAATATTTAAAAAAAAAGCAGAAGTGAATGAAATATAGAATGCAAATGTGCAGCAGAAAAATCAACAAAGCTAAGATTTGGTTCTTTGAAAAGAATAAACTAAGTAGCCCTTATCAAGACTGATAAAGAAATAAATATAAATTAACAATATTAGGAATGAAAAGGGGGATACCATTACAGACATCAAAAAGTTAAAGATATTATGAATAAATTTATACCAATAAGTCTGACATAATTTGGGTAAAAATGAATAAATCCTTGTGAAGCAAAACTTACCCCTCACAGAAAAAATAGAAAATTTGAGTAGTCTGATACTTGTAATGAAATTTAAGCAATTGAAAATCTTTCAACAAAGAAATCCTAAGGGTCAGATTTCACTGGTAAATTTCTGCAAACATTTAGGAAAAAATATCAAACTTACCCAAACTTATTCAGAGAATAGAAAAAAAGAATATTTTCTAATGTTTTAATTTTTTAAAGCAAGTCCAACATGATCTTTATTTCAAAACCTGACAAGGACATTAAAAAAAAGGGGGAAATTATTCACCAATCTTTCTCATGGATGTACATCCAAAAGTTCTTAACAAAATATTAGCAAGTTGAATCCAACCATATATTTTAAAAGCATAATATAGCACTATTAAGTATGGCTTTTTCCACGTATGCAAGAGTATCTTAGCATTCAAAGATGGATCAGTGTATTTAACTGGCAAAAAACAAAACAGAACAAAACAAAAAACCCCCAACCAACCATGTGGTCTTCTTGACAGAGATCAGAAAAGTTTGACAAAAATTCAGTGCTCATTTTCATTAAAAAATATATACATGTAACAAATGTCATGCACAGTAGTGAAATAGTTTAAAATGTTTCCTATTTAGATGGAGAATGATACAAGAGTGTTCTCTATTACAATTTCCATTTAACGTTGTGCTAGAAGTTCTGCTCAGTACAGTTATATAATAAAAAAATAAAAATGGCAAGGATTGGGAAGAACTAAATAAGCTGTCATTACTTGAAAGCAACATGATTATGTATCTAGAAAATCCAAAAGACTAGAGACACACTGTTAGAATTAATATGGAAGTTTAGAAATACACTGGATACAGAGTCAATATTAAACAAACCTGTGCAATAGCATTAAAAAGAATAAATTATTTAAGAATACATTTAATAAAATTAGTGTAAGATATGAACAGAAACTACAAAACACCATTGAGAGAAGTTAAAAAAGACCTAAATATATGGAAAGGTATCCCATGTTCATGGATTGGAAGTCTTAATATTGTTAAGATGGCAACATTTTCCAATTCACAGATTCAGTGCCATCTCTGTCAAAATCCCAGCTGTGCTTTTGGAAGAAATTCATAAGCTGGTTTTAAAATTCATATGGGAATGTAAGGGTCCAAATTAGCCAATCAGTCTTGAAAAAAAAAAAAGAGGACTCATAATTCCTGGTTTCAAAGTTTATTTATGTGTTTTGAGAGAGAAAGCAAGAGAGCACAACCACAGAATGGGCAGAGAGAGAGGGAGAGAGAGAATTCCAAGCAGGTTCCACACTGCCGGGACAGAGCCCAACATGGGCTTGAACCCATGAACCATGAGATCATAATGAGCTGAAATCGAGAGTCAGATGCTTAACAGACTAAGCCACCCACACACATTCTTTGTTTTTTAAAGTTTATTTTGAGAGAGAAAGCAAGGGAGCAAAAGCAGCAGAGGGGCAGAGAAAGAGGAAGAGAGAGAATCGCAAGCAGGCTCCACACTGTTAGCACAGAGCCCACATAATTCCTGATTTCAAAACTTATTACAAAGCTATGGTAATCAAGACAATGTGGGACTGGCATAATAATGGACACAGATTAATGAAATATAATTAAGAGTACAGAAATAAACCCATACATTGGTGGTCAACTGATTTTGGACAAAGATGTCAAACCATTCAAGGGGGAAAGAATAGGCTTTCAACAAATAGGGCTAGGCAACTTGATATTCAGTTGCATTAATTATACCGTAATTACTTTATATCATTTACAGTATTACTTCATACCATAAATACTTCATACCATATATAAAAATTAACTCAAAATGGGTGAAAGACCTGAAAGTAAGAGTTAAAATTATGAAACTCGTAGAAGAAAACATAGGTTTGTATCTTCATGACCTTGGATTAGGCAGTGGTTTCTTAGATATGATACATGAAGCTCAAGCTGCTAAAAAGATGAATTGGATTTTATCAAGATTAAAAACACTTTTGCTTCAAATAATACTATCAAAAAAGTGGAAAGACAATCTAAAGAATGGGAGAAAAATATTTGCAAATTATATCTGATTGCAAATTATGTATAGACTAGTATATATACAGAAGTCTTATAACTCAACAATAAAAAAGCAAATAACCAAGTTCAAACAGGTCAAAAGATGTGAATAGGTATTTGTGCAAGGAAGAGCTACAAATGGCCAACACACACATGAAAAATTGCTCAACATCATTAGTCAATATGGAAATGCAAATCACAACCACAGTGTGATACTACTTCCCACCTACTTTAGTCAAAAAGGTGGACAATTAAAAAAAAAAAGGCAGACAAAAATAAGTGTTGATGAGGATGTAGAGATATTGAAACCCTCGTAACACTGTGAGTGGGAATGTAAACTTGTGCAGCTGCTTTGGAAGACAGTTTGCCAGTTCCTCCAGAAGTTAAACATAGAATTACCATGTGACCCAGCAATTCCTTTTCTGGGTTTATAATTCCAAAAGAATTGAGAACATACAAAAACTAGTACATGAATGTTATAGCAACATTATTCATAGTAGCCAAAAAGTAGAAACAACTGAATGTTCATCAACTGATGAATGGATAAGTAAACTGTATTAGAACTATATAAGGGGATATTCAGCCATAAAAAAGAATAAACTACTGATGCAAGGATGAATGCTAAAACACTATGCCAATGAGAGAAGCCATTCAAAAAATATCAGATAGTGTTAGATTCCATTTATATGAAAAGTCTAGAATAAATAAATCTATAAAGATAGGAAGCAGATTAGTAGTTGCAGAGGGTGGGGTAGGAAGAAATAAGGAGCAACTACTAATAGGTATGTGATTTTTTTTTTTTTAAAGTGATAATGTTCTGGACTTAGATACTGATAATGGTATACAATCTTGGGAATATACTAAAAACCTACTGAATTGTACACCTTAAAAGGGTGGATTTATAGTATGAATTACATTTCAACTAAAAAATTTGAAAAATAATTACCACATACCAGCAAACAAAAAAGAGATAGAAATCATAATTTTAAAAATACCATTTATAGCATCAGAAATCAGTTTAAGAAAGACAATTTAGAATTAGAGCTGCACAAAGATAGTATAAAGTCAGAGCTGTCGGTTGGCCATCCTTTACCACATGCAGGATCACAGACAGCTGGACTATGGAAGAGAAGACTAAAGTAGAGATACAGAGAGGTGCGAAGGTAAAAATGCCAGAGCTAGGTTTCTGATGACTTTCAGTTTCTTGGTTTCAGTCCCTTCTGATGCCTAGCTGAATTGCTGCTTTGGATTCTTTGACGTATCTATGTTCATGTAACACATTTCCCCCACTCACCAGCTGTTTTTCTTTAAAATAGCTTGAATTGTTTGTTACTTACAATGTAGTGAGAAGTTGGAATGTTTACTATACTTCCTGCTAGCTTGAGCCTTTTAAAAAATTTTTTTTATTTATTTTTGAGAGAGAGAGACAGAGCCTGAGCAGGGGAGGAGCAGAGAGAGAAGGAGACACAGAATCCAAAGCAGGCTCCAGGCTCTGAGCTGTCAACATAGAGCCCAACTCGGGGCTCAGACTCACAAACTGTGAGATCATGACCTGACCTGAAGTCGGATGCTTAACCGACTGAGCCACCCAGGTTCCCCAAGCATGAGCCTTTTATGAGGGCAAAAGTTCCCCACATATTTAGAACAATCCTGTGGAAAACAGATAAAAGATGCTTCCTATCATACAAATAATGTTTTATTACACACACTCACTTACACATGCACCCTTCACATACACATACACATAACCATCCCAAATCTTAGGAACATTCCAATTATAGTAAACCCTTGATTTGTGCACATAATTCTTTCTGGAAACATGCTTGTAATCCCAAGCATTTGTATATCAAAGCAAAGTTCCCCATAAGAAATAATGGAAACTCAGATGATTCATTCCACCACCCAAAAATAGTCATATAAAAATGATTACAATGCTATAATATAATACAAAATAATAAAGAAAATACAAAATATAAGGAAAAATAAACAACCTGCACTTAACCTCTGAAAACCTTCATGGCTGGTGTGAGGGAGATGAGAGAGGAAGGTTTTTGTGTAGGATGACTTTCACTGTCACTAATGAAATCATTGCTGTCTGTTGGCTCAATGGAATCTTTTCCTTTTCCTGCAATTTTAACAAGGAACCTATCCAATGACACTTACTTTTGCCTCCTTCTGAGGAGGAAATGTGACATTGTGTTGTTGTTAAACAGATTCATTGCTTGCACTGATACAACCTTAGAGGGTGCTTTTCTGTAAAATTTTGTACTGCTTACCACATTTTACACATCTCTCTAGTCTCATTTTAAGTGAGGGATTCTCTGCCTTTTTCTCCTCCCTGTTTGCAGATGAGATGCACATGTAGACCCTCTTATAAAATCTTGGAATTTCGGCCACTTGCATACCTCATTTGTACTTCTCGATGATTTCCTTCAACTGTAATCATCTCCTTCTCACTGCCTTTCTTTTCAACCTTTATCTGCATGGGGGCCATTGTATACGCTCACACAGATGTTGACTACAGTACAGTATTAACAAACTCTTGTCATATAGTGTACTTAATGTAATTGGCATTAAGGCAGCAGATGAAAGGGTCTATGTTTGCAGGCAGCCTGACCTAGAATGAAGCAAAGCATTCCTAGGCTTATTCTTTTATGGGAAAGCAAAGGACTGTCCATAGGTGCTGTGACAAAAAAATACACTGGTGCCTGTATGGGCATCTTCCAACATTCTGAAAAATCACTGATTCCTGCCAAACTGAGCATCTGAGCATGGGAGATGATCACCCACAATCCTGCAGAGAGAGAAAGAGAGAACCATTGGCTCAGTTGTGATCATGCAACATTCAGTGTCACGTACTACTCATATTGCAAGACATTGCTCATTTATCAAGTTAAAATTTATTAGAAATCTTTGCTTGTCTTGTGGAACACTCGCAGAATAAGTTACAGTCCAAGGTTCTACTGCATATAAAAATAGAAATATGCACCTTAATTTACATAATATAGTTAAAAATTATTTTCATGCTTCCTGTAAGTCTTTGAAAGCATTCTTTTCTTTTTTTTTTTAAGATAAAGTGGGTATTTATTTGTACTTAAACCTATAAACCACCAGCCAAACTGGCCCTATTATCATGATACATTAAAATATAAAACAGCTTTCTACAAATACTGGTTGTAATGAACAGGTTAGGAGTTGGGGCAGAGAAAATCAGTGACACACATTATAACTTAACCCTCCACCATTAACAACTGAGGTTGTTAACAAGCCTCACAATCTCAGAAAATACAAATAATCCTTCATCACGTGTCTCTGTATTTTTACTTTCTCTTCTTGAGGTTAAATTCTGGAGCCTAAAGATATCCAAATTAGTATTATATCTAGTTATGTATAGCCAGAAACATCTTTTAGCATGTTGTCCATAGCAACCAAAGCTATGGAATCCTCTTTGATTAGACTCCAACCGTACTCCCTTGATTGACAGAATAAGCATAACGAAAAACAATATCAAGGCAGAGATACTGGACCCTAAAAGACAAATCCTAGGAGAAGTAATATAGCCACCACCCAAATGGAGATTGGCTAATATACTCATCCTCTTGCATCTTCAGGCTGTAGGTTCAGAGGTATTTGGGAATAAATCTATTATTTGCTGAACATTAAAATACTTAGTGGTTTGCTGTATTACACTATGGCTTTCCCGAGCAGTTTCTAAGATGGACTACAAATTGCTGACAGAATTTTGCTAGAACTGGATCTGGGGCTGCAAGGATTCCTCTCCACAGTCATGCAGCTGGTTGTTCCAGGCCTGGTCGTTCCAGGCTTGGGGGCACCATGCCTGACTGTTTCAGGAATGGTTGCTCCACGACTGGCCGTTCCAGGTCTGGTTGCTCCATATTGGAAGGTTTCCGGAAGTGTTCATCAGGTATCCCTGGTGATAGGAGTAGAAGCCTGGGTATTCTGGAGTTGCAGAACTGTTCTGAATCACATTGTTATTATTATCTGGACAGTTGCTTTTCTGCCACCTCTTATATTTCATTTTCTGGTTCTGGAACCAGATCTTAACCTGCTTATAGCTAAGGTTCACAGTGTTGGAAAGTTCTTGCATCTGCTGGAGATTGAGATATTTCTGCCTCTGAAATCTATCATTGAGTACATATAGCTGGGTCTGAGAGAAGATGGTTCTTATCTTCTGTTTCTTGCCCTGACCTGGATCTTCCTTCTTCACCATGATCTCTGCAGAAGTGGGTAGCACTTTTACTCTGGGACTGGTGGAAGAACCTGGGTTGTCCTGAATAAGCAGATCCATGGAGGAAGGAAGAGGAGAGACAGTCTCCGGGGGAGGGGGTGAGGGAGGGTCTCAGCAGATGACATTTGCAAGGATGCATAATTTTCTTCAGGCCCATAAATCTCAGGCATTGGAGAAGACTCCCTAGAATTGGGGGCTTCGGGGCAAGGCAGGCATTGGGGCTGAACTGGATCCACGCTCATATTGGTGAGCTGAGGGTAGAGAAGAAAAAAAAGAGGGAGACACAGGCTTATGTATCTAGATGGAAGAACTTAGAGAAATCTGAAGATCTCCAGATATGAGAGTATCAGGAAAGACAGGATGAAGTGGCATCACCACTGAAGTAGCCAAGCGCCACCCAACCCAATTTAGCAAAAAACCCGAAAGCATTCTTTTAGCAGTAGTTTCTCATATATAGTGACAGTCCAATAGATAACTCTTTTGTTAAAGGAAAAATAATTTTGCTCTTTTTAAGATATAGCAATATGGAAAATACACTTTTTGGTTTTAAAAAGTTTTAAATATTTTCAGGTCAATTCTTTTTTTTTAATGCTAATTTTGAGAGTGTGTGTGTGCATGCAAGCATGCACTTGTGTGTGAGTGGGAGAGGGGTAATGGGAGAGGGAGAGAGAGAGAACCCCAAGCAGGCTCCAGACCCATTGCAGAGCAGAACCCGACTCAGGGCTCAATCTCACAACCAGGAGATCTTGACCTGACCACAATCCACAGTTGGATGCTTAAGCGACTAAGCCACCTAGGCACCCCAGGTCAATTCTTAATATATGAGGTTTAAGCATTTAAACTTCTTATTCTTTAAATAGATTCATAATAAGAAGTATGGACTTTGTTTAATTTGAAGAAAATTGATTTGACACTAATTCATTTGCATTTACTATGCCATTCTGAGTTGAAAATTTAATATATTTGAAAAATGCAAGGATAAAACAAATGCCTGAGCACTGTGAAAGTATGCAGATTTAAATGCTAGTCAAAATGCATTTAGTTGTTCTTTATACCTTTTGGTGTATAAATACATTAAATTGCAAAACCAAGGACTCCAATTCATAGTGCTAACCTTTTCCTGATAAATAACATGATAGTATAAGATTTGACAAAAAATTAAGAGGAGATGTTCTCATTTAAAAAGTGAAGTCATAAAGTGCATAAATCTGATTAGCATAAATCAGAAACTGCAAAAGTCAAAGTAATATTCTTTTAGAAATACTAACTTCAGTAGCTTAGGCACAGACCACTTATTAAATTTATAATTAGGATGTGAAGCTAAGTGCATCAGGGATTATGTGCCTACTATTATCAGTTTTCCTTAAGATTTTTTTTTCAAGCAACTAACCCTTGCCCCACCAACCCTTATTGATCCTCTTAAAGTCATTTTATTTTATTTTTTAACTTTTTTTTAAACTTTTATTTATTATTCAGAGACAGAGCATGAGCATGGAAGGGGCAGAGAGAGAGGGAGACACAGAGTCAGAAGCAGGCTCCAGGCTCTGAGCTATCAGCACAGAGCCCGACGCAGGGCTCAAACCCATGAACTGTGAGATCATGACCTGAGCCGAAGTTGGATGCTTAACAGACAGCCACCCAGGCGCCCTGTCTTAAAGTCATTTTAAATATTTTCCTTAAATACTGTTCTAGTTGACATTAATAAATTTATGTTTTAAATAAATTTATTTTACTTTAAATACTTAGAGGTTTAAAAACATGTAAATTCATATGTGACAAATCTGTGAAAATGTATGTATTTCAGATTATTACAGTGATGGAGTTATGGGTCTCTTTAATTTTTTTTTTTTTTTTTTTACCGTTTATTTATTTTTGAGTCAGAGAGAGACAGAGCATGAACGGGGGAGAGTCAGAGAGAGGGAGACACAGATTCTGAAACAGGCTCCAGGCTCTGAGCTGTCAGCACTGAGCCCGACGCGGGGCTCGAACTCACAAACCGCGAGATCATGACCTGAGCCGAAGTCGGCCACTTAACCGACTTGAGCCACCCAGGCGCCCCATGGTCTCTTTAAATTATACCTGAGTACAGCATAGGTCAGTTTTCTTTGAGAGCCTAATTAATTTTTCCAATTATCAATCCCTGTAAGCTTAAGTTTATATTTGCTAACAAGACAAATTCAGACAATTCTCAGGATATGGGAGGTGGGTGGGGATGGGGGAGCATTTACAGTTTCTAAGTACCATTTCTAACAGAAATAAAGTTTTTCTCCCTTAGATAATTAACATCCATGTGCTAATATTCTATAAAGAAATTTGTATACAGTCCTTATTCCTGACAAGATTTGCCAACTCTGTCTTGAATTTTTTGGGATTCTCCAGAATCTCTAAAATTCAGCTCCCAAATGGTGGTTTTTAACCACTGGGAGTAAATATGTGTAGTCATTGTGCACCATCTTGTGGTGACATTTAGAAATACATCTATTAGGAGTCCTTGGATTAAGAGACGAAAGCAATTCCTTACCCCTTATTGCAAAACAACAAGCTATAAGGCACTTCCTCTTACTTTTCCCATCTCCAGCTCCTTCTATTCCTAAAAAAAATTTTTTTTAACATTTATTCATCTTTGAGAGAGAGAGACAGAAAGTGAGCAGGGGAGGGGCAGAGAGAGGGAGACACAATCAGAAGCAGGCTCCAGGCTCTGAGCTGTCAGCACAGAGCCCCAACGCAGGGCTGGAACTCATGAACTGTGAGATCATGACCTGAGCTGAAGTCGGACGCTCAACTGACTAAGCCACCCAGGTGCCCCTCCTTCTATTTCTTTACTAAATAAATTAAATGCATTATTTGGGGAAAAACTAAGGTAGCTAGTATAACTAGGGAGGCAGATTGGTTGAGAGATAAGGCTCTGGAATTAAACTACCTTAGTTAGAATCTCAGATTTGATATTTATTATCTGGATAGTCTTGAACATATTACTTAATCTATGTATGAACTACTTTTCTCATCTGTGAAATGGAGATATAATAGGACTGCCTTATAGGCAGATAACCAAAGATGAGACATTTGAGGAAAATCTGGAGTATATGAAAGAAAGCCCAAAATAAGTAAACTAAAAATGGATAAAAGGACAACAGGATAATTCAGGAATGTAATAAAACATCATATGAACAAATTAGTAACATCAGAGAAATTAAAGATTTAATTGCAAACATGATACAGAATAGGATGCCATGGGGAGGGAGGAAGAACAATTAGAAAACAACAGTGAACACAGGGAAGTAAAAACTATGGGAAAAAAAAAAGCTGGAGAACCAGAAGATAAAGTCAGTATGATATAAATGAAAGCAAAAAGATGAGACAGAAAGTGTAGGAGATAAAGGGAAATATAAGAGTCTGATAGCTGACTAATAACTGTTCCAGAAAGAACGAACAAATCAGAAATAATTTATGAAAATTTCCTACACTTGGAGATATAAATCTGCAGATCAAAAAGGCTTACTCAGTGCTAGTTAGGATAAATGAAAGAATATCTACGAAGGGGGAATAATTGCAACATTTTAGAACATCATGGATAAATCATAAATACTTCCAGGGAACAAAAATTGAAATTTTATTAATCTTTATCAGCAGTACTGAATGGTAGAAAATTTAATAGACTTAAAAATCCAGGGGGAAATGATTTTCAACCCTGTGTTCTATACCCAGCCAAACTAGTAAGTGTGAAAGTAATCTTAACACATTCAAGGATTTGGAATGTTTAACTCATAAACATCTTTTCCAAAGCAGTTGCTTGAGGATGAGCACAAGCAGTTAACCAAGCAGTTAACCAAGAAAGAAAAAGTCAAAGAGGGGTGCCTGGGTAGCTCAGTCAGTTAAGCGTCCAACTCTTGATCTCAGCTCAGGTCATGATCTCATGTCTTGTGGGCCCGAGCCCTGCATCGGGCTCTGCACTGATGGCGTGGACCTTGCTTGAGATTCTCTCTTTCCTTCTCTCTGCCCCTCACCTGCTTTTGTGCTCTCTCTCTCTCTCTCTCTCAAAATAAACTTAAAAAAAAGTCAAAGAATCCAAGAATATTGGATTCAGTCAAGAAGCTAAATGAAAGGAAGTTCCTGGATGACAACTATAGGGCAGGCCTAGATTGCATTAGGAGGAAGATATTAAGGCTCAAGGAAGGAGGTATCTATGAGGGGGAGAATAAATGGCTGGTGTTTCCATGTATTTGTCTTTGTCTTTAAAATATCAAATACACTTAAAAAAAAACACGTTAGCTATTGTTAGACTAAAAGAAAGGCAGTAAAACTTGAGAGAAAACAATGTGCTGCTCAAGAAAGAAAAGCACTTGGTTCTGTATTAAAAATATTTTTACTTTCTGTATAGCTCTTAAATCAGTCCATTCTCTGACTCTACTACTGCCACCACTCTAGACTGAGTTACCATCATTTTTTTTTTTTCTTTTTGCCTAGACTCCTATGGTAGCCTTTTTTCAAAATGCGGATTCAGTTATGTCCCTTCCTTGGTTGAAGCTTTGTAGTAACTCCCCATAGATCTTAGAATAAAAGATCCAAATCATTAACATCCCTACAAGGTTCCATACTGGGACGTGTTCGGTCAGTTCCTAAGCAGCAGTAGGGTGGCAGCCGCTAGGTAATCTCGCCCCACCTCCATAGAATTGCCCGGTAAGGACATAAGAAACCTAAATGGATCTAGGTAGTGTATTATTTACATAGACAGCAAAACAAGATCATAATGTTCTCAAGTGCTTACATTCCTAACCCCACAGGATAACACTGAACCGGAGGGACCAGATGATAGAAATGGTGGTTTGCTTTGTTTTTGAGACATTAACCATAGGCTGCACCTGTACCTTGCAAGACACAAAGTTGAAAGTCCAGTGCCTTAGTGGAACCAGAGGTGGATGGGAAACTGCTTCATGGCAGTCTCATGCAAGATATGGAGCCTCTTGCAAGCTAAGGAGACAGATGAGAAATGGTTTTTAACACCTCCTTACAAGACTGCCTATCTAGAAATATCCCAAAGAGGATCAGAAGGCATTCTGAAAATGATTGAGTCTTACCTATGTGGCCTATGTGGAGACCCGGAATTGCCAGGGTACCATGGTGGAACCATTCTCCTACAAATGTAGCCTGACCTTTCTCCACTAATCTCATTTTGTGTACTCTCTCTTAGATGCTAAGCATCAGCCACACTGACCTTTCAATTTCTATGATATGCCATGCTTTCCCTTGTCATAGGGCTTTTGCATATGCCATCCTCTCTGCCTGAAGTACTCTTTCTCCTACCTCTGCCTTCTTAACTCCCATTCTTTTTTTTAATCCTCAACTCAGTTGTTGCTTCTTAGGAAAGCCTTCTAAGACATCCCCTAACCAGAACAGTGCCTCCTGTCGTCATATAGCATTGTGTCCCTCTCCTTCATAGCACTCTGAACAATTTTAATTTTATAGTTACTTGTATAATCTTTAAGTAATGATAGTAAAGATAATACATACTCTAATATATTAGTTTATCACTTAATTTAAAAATGCTTTCAGAGGCGCCTGGGTGGTTCAGTCAGTTAAGTGGCTGACTTCAGCTCAGGTCATGATCTCATGGTTCATGAGTTCGAGCCCCACATTGGGCTCTATGCTGACAGCCCAGAGCTTGGAGCCTGCTTCTGATTGTGTTTGTCTCTTTCTGCTCCTTCCCAACTCGCACTTGCGCTCTCTCTCAAAAAAATGAATAAATGTTTAAGGGGCGCCTGGGTGGCTCAGTCGGTTGAGGGTCTGACTTTGGCTTGGGTCATGAACTCGCAGTTTTTGAGTTCGAGCCCTGCATTGGGCTCTGTGCTGACAGCTCAGAGCCTGGAGCCTGCTTCCTCTCTCTCTGCCCCTCCCCCACTCATGCTGTGTGTGTGTGTGTGTGTGTGTCTCTCTCTCTCTATCAAAAATAAACATTAAAAAAAAATTTTTTTAATGAATAAACGTTTAAAAACTTAAAATGCTTTCATATACTTAATTTCATTTTATCTTTTCATCTCTGAGATGAACAAAACAGGTATTTTTAATCTGTTTTTTACAGATAAGAGCCTATATTAATACTCATGTTTTCTATTTATTTATTTATTTGTATATTTATTTATTTAAAAGTAGGCCACACCCAACATGAGGCTTGAACTCATGACCCTGAGATTGTAAGTTACATGCTCTACTGACTGAACTTGCCACAACCCCCCCCAAACTCATGTTTTCTTACTTTAGGGTACCCTGTACTTCACCACTGTGTTTTTTGTGTAAATACATTTCATGTAAGGCAGCATGCTTTGAGCCAGAGGGACAAAGAAAATGCTGGAGGGGCTCAAAAGGAGGGAGAAATCACTTCAGATGGAGTGGTAAGGATAGATCATGATAAAAGTGCCATTTAAGTTGGCCTTGAAAGTTGATAGACCTCTGATGAATGAAGAAGTGAGGGGCTTCTAAGACGAGGTAATATCAAAGGTACAATCATAGAAAGTCTTGAGACTGTTTGAATAATGGCAAGCGAATGTGTTCTGATGAATTAGGGTTAATATGGGTGCCAGAAAGGGAGGCTAGAATTACATTGTGGAAGACTTTAAATATGGAATTAATTTTGTTGGCAGTAGGAAGTAACTAACATTTCTAAGTGGGCAAATGATCTGATCAGAGTTGAACTTTAGGAGGACTAATTAAACAACAGCGTGGAGAATAAATTGTAGCTTGGTAGGACTAGACAAGGAGACCAGGTGACTAAGAGATGAAATTATGAACGGGGGCAAAACTTCTAACCAGTAAGCCATGGCATATCTTGCAAAGTATAATATTGAAACCTTTCCGCCAAAGACCACTGGGAATACACATATATTTGAGGAAAGTTGATTAAGTATTTTTAAACTTGCTATAGCAAAAGAGCACAGCTGTGGCAGAGCTGTGGGTTATCTCAGGGAGTTGAGAGGAGCTTATTTATAGGATTTCAGCTTGTGCTGGTGATTCTTGGGAGAGTTTAGGGAGAGCAGAGGTCAATTGTACATTGGATATTTTCAAAAAGTGGAGTTGGATATTTTGGTATCTTATCTTAGAGATGGGAGGATTAAGGAAATAGTAGTCATTTGTGTTAGCCAGAAGAGGGGGATGTTTAGTTATTTTTGTGGTTCGTGAGTGTCCTTGCCTCTAGTTTCAGAAATAATTACACAGTAGTTTTTATCTCTGTCTTTACCACAGTCACAGAATGGTCTTATCTGAGTATTGTTTATATTCTGCCAAAGTTGATTGTATTCAGTTGGGAGCACTATGGTCCAGCTGTCAGCTTGCAGTTTCATTACTTTATCACTACCCAATACATTGATCTGCTGGCCCTTAAGGCATCTAACCAGTTCCCTCTTGTGGTGAGTAGACTTATCCATGTAGTCCAGGATGCTATACAGATGTTATCGTTGTCCAGATATGTCATGTCTGAAAATGAGCAACAGCGTTGAAAATTAAGAGTAAAGGACCAAAAAATGATTGTAAAGGTTTTCAAAATTCTTCACTATCTTCAACATTTCTAGTTAAAATCTGTGCTCGAGCAAAAATAAACTTATTTCTATTTCTACAGTATGTGGTTTGCCCTCTTTGGGTATTATGCCCTCTATGTGAACATGTTCCCCTGGTCCCCTTCTCATGTCCAGATCTTATGTATCAATTCAGATGTCTGTCCCTTCCCCCATGTTACTAAGATCAAGAAAAAAACCTACTTAAAATATTATGAAGAATAAATTATGTATTTGGATATACTAGCTCAGTGGGTCAAGCAGGCAGCAATCTCTTTTCTTTATGAATTCATATAGCAAATCTCTTATACCCCTAAAACACTTATTTCAGTGTTTATTAAATACGTATGGTGTCCTCCCTACTAGAAACTATCACTGATGCCATTAAAATGACATGACGTTTGCTTCTTTCCAGGTTCTTCTTAAGTGTAAGTATAAAGCAGCAGAGAAGTTTAAAAACTCCACCCTCATTCTTACCTCATTCAAGATACGAGTTACTGATATTCTGTGGTATTTGGCTCTATTTATGTCAGGGAGGTTAAGAGAAGTTTATAGGTGGGTCGATGCTCCTTGCAAAAAGCTGGGATTGGGCAAATAGCCCAACAGGGACTAGCTGTTATCAGAAATACCATTTTAAAATATTAAACGGGTTAACACTTGAGGAAGTGTAAAATCATAATCTTTTTGTACTGGCTGAAAGGAAATAAATGCTAGTAAAAAACAGGTTTTTTTCTTACATTAATTTAGGAATGACTGCTTGCAAAAAACCTGGGAACCGAGAATGTAATCATCACTGTAAAAATAAACATACATGTGGACATGACTGCTGTGAGTTCCATAAAAGATATTTATTTCAGGTTTTAAAAATTGAAAGGTCTTTGAATAGTAATAACAGCCTAATTATCTATGTATGATATTTATATTATGCAGTTTATAATTCAAATGATTTTCTTTCATGAAAAAAATTAGATTAGACATTATAAAGAAATTTGGCTTTACATGAACACTACCTAAAGTTTAACCTAAAGGATCTAGAATTTCTTCTCATAGGTAAAACTGGAGTTGCACAAAAGTCAGTAATGAAAGAGTCAACAATCTCTTCATATTTATCTGATTTAAGAAACAGGAATGCTGTTTCATCACTTCCTCCAGTTAAACGTCTCAAGGTTAGTTTTAATAACATTTATCCCTTGCTCTGTAATTTAATATATATGAATACTCCTTTATATTCTTTCTGTATATCAATTAGGTATCTGCAGTGTACTTTAGTTACTTCAGGGCTGTATTTTCAAAATACTTCTTCTGAAGGAAAATATACTTCTTAATAATGAATCTGTAAATCTACTTTTGGGACACAGTTCTACATAGTCCCTTATTAGTCTTTTTGTTGTTGTTAACCAGCAATTGAAACTAGAGACACTTACCCTTTCCTGTGTTCTGTTTGTGTTGAAACTGGTGTGGAAAGTCTGAAGTTGATTTTGATTCATGTACTTGGATGAGTACTGAGCAAGAGCCTGCTTTCCAAGTCATGAAAGAATGGTAGCTTATACAATTGATAGGCTAGTCAGTAGCAGACTTATTCTGAGCCTGCATCATCATATCCAGGGCAAAATAATTGATCAGGCCACAGAAGAGAGGCAAGAAAATAGCAGAATGTCTGTTTCTTCTGTTTCTCTTCTCTTCTTTAACAAGAATGAAGATTTTAAGTCATGAGGCTTAAACAAGGGGAATATTGGGAAACAGGGAGTGACATGCATTTTGAAACAGCTACCACCTTCTCTGAGATAATTTTTTAGTAGCCCAAGCTTTTCCTCCCTCCCTTTCTCCCTCCCTTTCTTCCATCTTTCCTTCTCCATCCCATATTATTCCTTCTTTCTTTTCCATATTCATTTTTTTAAGTTGATTTATTGTTTTTAGTAATATGTACATCTAGCATGGGGCTCAAACCCACAACCCTGAGATCAAGGGTCTCACACTCTTCCAACTAAGCCAGCCAAGTGCCCCCCTTCCGTATTCATTGAGCACCAAGAATATGCCAAGGACTGTTATAGATGCTAAGATACTGCTGTGAAAAAGACAGCTTTAGTCCCAATCCTCATAGAGCTTATAGCTGAGTAAAGGATATAGATAGCTAAATAGGCTTTTTCAATGTAGTGTGATGGATGATTCTATGACAGAAATTTAAGATAACTTGAATTTGGATAGAAAGTGTACTCATTCCACATTTGATAGGCCAGGAAGGGATTCCGAACAAACATGACTGAGACTTGAAGCCAAGTATGGAGAGGGAGGCACCATAGTGGTGGTGGAGAGGGATAAAAAAGTATTCCAGACAGAAAATGTGCAGTGGTCCAGAGCTAATAAAGAGCCAGAGGAGATCTTTTAAAACACTGAAGTTATACAGTACGTCTGGAGTTCAGTTACATGTTGGGGAGTGGAGAGATGAGGGTGAAAAGGCTGTAGAGGTAAGTAAGAGCTGGATAATGAAGGCCTTTTTGCTATCTTAAGGATTTGGACTTTATCCTGAAAGTATTGGGAAACCACTAAAGGGCTTAAAGCAGTGACATTACCAGAATTGCATTTTATAAATTCACTCCGGATGCAATGTAGAGAATGGATTAGAGGATGATAGAAAAGGAACATAAAGACTCATTAGATAGGTTTTGCAGTAATCTAGGCAAGATTGGCCTACTCTAATGTAATGGCAGTAGCAGTGGAGAGTAGTGGCTAGGTTTAAAATATTTCTCAGAGATAGAATCAACTACCCTGGTACTTAATTGCTTGTGAGTGGTGACGTAGAAGGATCAAGATGATGACCAGCTTTCTGGGTTGAGCAGCTAGGAACAAAGTGAGGCTTCACTAGGGTAGGAATTCCAAAGGAAAAACAAGTTTAGAGAAGTAGATATACATTAATTTCAATCTGGTAAATACTGAATTTAGAAACCTGCAAGATGTCTAGGTAAAGATGTTCCACAGACAGTTGAATATAACAGAAAACCAGGGGAAGGAGTGGAGTAGAAATACATATTTGAAAGTCATTCACATGTAGATGATAATTGAAGCCAGGGAAGTAAGTGAGGTGTTTGAAAATGTGTAGAGGGAGAAGAGAAGGCCTAGTAAAGAACCATGAAGAAATGCCTACGTTTAAGAAATGCCTGAGAAGGAGATTTGATTTGAAAACTAGCCTGAATTTCTCATAATTCATTGATTTTGGGACTTTATGTACTGGCAGGAATTTTGCTGTTTGGCTTGTTAAAAAGTGTTGCTATGAAATTGATAATTGAATTTTTTTTTCATTAATAGTTGCAAATGAATAAATCTCAAAGTGTGGATCTTAAAGAATTTGGTTTTACTCCAAAACCTTCTCTTTCCAGCATATCAAGGTATAAATATAATGTTAATATCCAAGGTAGAATAGTCCTCATAAATTCTTTGCTTCTCCAAATAATCATATGTTCAGAGAAAGGTGAACACTGGCTACATTCAAATCACAGTAATCATGTAGTTCCGTAATGAAGTAATGGCATCATAAGAGTTTGGTTATCTAAATTTATTTAGAACTCTGTAGTTACAGAATATTTTAACATTCATTGAATCATCTCTTTCGTGGGAAACTACCCATCCTATATGTCATGACCTCAGGCTTTTTCTGCCTTCCAAACTTAACAGGAGACAAAAGTATATTTTAGAAAGAGAAATCATGTTGCTGTACAAAGTCTAATCTTTTCCATTTAGGGGCCCACTCTATATTAATAACACTTCAGATTTATAAAATAATTTACAATTTAAAAATTGCACGTTGTGCATTATCTCTTTTGACCTTAACAACAACCTAGCTCATAAAATGAGGTATTTCTATCCCATCTTATAGATAAAATAACCGAAACTCATATTCCTGGTTTTAAGGAGAAGACCCTAGATGATAACTCAGCATTCTTTTCCTATATCATGATGCCTGGAAGGAATCGTATATGTCATTTCCCTTCCAGATAAGGGTATTATATATTCAGGGATGACATTTAATATACTTAACAAACAGTACAGAACAGCCACTGACCAATCAGAACAGATGCCAACACTACTTCAAGATATCCTAGCTTTTGTTATCTAATTGAAAGTAGCATTAGCAATAGATTTTTAAGGCTATACACAGATAGCAGATATCTACATATTTGGGACATGTAAAGATGACTAAGTATCTTGCTTCCATTAAACACCTATTTTTTTTACCCTTTACTACCCAGGCTAATGCAGTCTATCATAAAAGTGTTGATTTTAATTTTAATTGTTAATCTAATTTTGATTTAAGTGTTGATTTAATTTTAATATTTAATATTTTTATGGCTTTATCTTTATAAAGGTCAGAGTGTTTAAATATACCTGAATTGTCTATAATGGAACAGAGGGATCAGCATGAAATCTGTGCAAAAGTTCAACAAGAACCATCTGAATATCAAGACAAAGGTAAATTACCATTGATACTGCCTTGAAAGAGAAAATTATTTATTATTACTTCAGAATGACAATGTTATTGAAAAACCAGCATCTGAAATTACTATGATTAACTTGGCAACATTTTTCTCTTGGGTTATTGGACCAGTTTCAAATTCTTAGGTCTGTTATTTCAGATGGTCTTGCTATATTTGTCACAGATTTTTAAAAAATCTCTGCCCTACATAGCATTGACTATTTTTATTTAAAGATAATATGAGGAAAAGCAGAGAAAATAAGGGATCTCAAGATACACAAAGTGTTAAAATGCTGAACTATTACTTTTATATGTCTTTAGAATTACTTAAAATAATTTTATGTTTATAAAATTAGTCCAGTTTTACAAAATATCTGTGTGACCTTGGGAAAATTATTTAACCCCTTTAGGTCTTAGTCTTATCTTTTAAATTAGGGGATTAAATTAGGTGTCCTTTAATATCTCTCCAGTTTCTAAACCTATGATTCTTACAACTTCCATGATAATAAGAGAATATAACCTAGTTTGTGGAATATAGCTTGTATGTAGTCTAGATTTGCTTTTCATCTGTGTCAGTCATTAAATTCTTTTTCAACATTGGGATTGGTTTATCAATACTCTGGATCCTGATATTAATAGCATCCTTTGTCTGGGTCATGCCATTAATAGCTAGTCTGTTAAAATGTGTGAGAAATAATCCTGGCTATAGAGTTGTTTGTTTGAGTTGCTGTATATAGAAATGGTGAACTTGGGGTTTCCCACAAATAATTTCATGTGTGTGACCTTAGCATCTGTTGGCACTCTTTCTTTCATGCTGTCACTTAATGCTTCCTCTGGCCATAATTTAAGATCTTAAGTAGGCAAGGGCTGGCGTACCAATCACCTCTTATGACATGGCAGTCATTAGGCCCAAATAAGCACAAGAAAAGTCCCCTAATCTCACTTAGAGTATCAGAGCATTTATCCAACTTCCTCAAAGCCTGAATATCATTACAACAGGGAGAGAAGGTATGAGATTGTCAACTCTTATTTTTATATCCCTTCAACCTATAGCCCTCTAACTTATTCCTTGTTCTGCTGCTCTGTTCCCTGCACTTCTGCTTACTTTAATTATCCCTCTTTACTTACGTATCCCTCTGTTTACTTTCATGCTGTCTTTACATAGTTTCCCTACTTTGATTTCTTTCCCACCCCCATTCCAAATCCAGTTTATATTATGATATTAAAGTCTCATTAGACATCATTGATAATTGTATCCCTGTTTTACTGAATGGGCCACTTTTTTTTTTTTTTTTAATAGAAGAAGCTGTGTAGTATAGTACTTAAATTCACAGGATCTATAATAATCTGTCTAGTGGTGCCTAACTGAATCAGTTGGTAGAGTATGCGAGTCTTGATCTCAGGGTTTTGAGTTCGAGACCCACATTGGGCTTAGAAATTACTAAAAAATAAATGCTTAGAATAATCTGTCTAGGTTCAAATTCTAGGTCTGCCATTTATTAGTTGTGTCACATTTCATAATATATCTAACCACTTTATCTCAATTCCCTCATCTGCTTATGTTTTAGGGATTTTACAATTAAATGAGATAATGTACAGAAAGCTCTTAGCATAGTATCTGGTACTGTTATTAATAGTAATTGAGTATATTCATTATTCCTTTCACATATTAGTTGTGCATGGCAAAACATACTTTATATGTATTCAAATATTGCTCTTGAGAATGTTTTAAGAAAAACATGCCAATTTTTGTCATCCTAATTCCAATTTCAAGAAAGGAAAAAGAAAAATGTCAGAAACTATATGAGAAAGCATGTTGAATCATAAAATTTAAATTGTAAGGGACCTTTGTGTAATTTTTCATTTTATAGTGAAAGAAACCAAGACTCTGAGAGATTAAATTACTTGCCTAAAATCACATATCTAATTAATGGCAGGACCAGAAATAGATTCTATATCTCTTGATTCCCAGTCCAATGCCATTTCTATAAAATGAAATTGACTTTTAGTTGTCAGTGGAGAATTGAAAATTGAATCTATATGAACTCTTTCAACTTTCCACTGTACAACTATATATTTCTCTATTTCTGCATCCATCCTTAACTCTGTCTTAAAAGAAGAATTATCTTTTATTCTATTCAAGGCTTATCTCTCTAGCTGTAGTTTTAATCTTTCCAATCCTGCCTCCCCTTAGGGAGGGCCTTAGGAGACCAGTATCCATTTCCTCTTTCCCATATTGTCCATCTCTCTTCCTTATTTCTTTCTCTTCAACATATAAATATGCTCATATCTCTTCCTTCTTCAGCTCCCTGTTCTCATCTAGCTACTCCTGACCGTTTTGGTGGTAAGTGGCAGAAATGCTACTCAAAGTGACTTAATCACAAAAAAAGAAGACCACTCATGTAAACTTGTAAATCCAGACATGCATCTGGCTTTAATCTTGCTAGATCCAGGCACTATGATTTTAGTCATGCTTCTAGTTTTCTCTCAATCTTTTAGATATGCCTGTTACTACTTGGCTTTATTTTTTTCAATAGTCTTTCTCACATGACAGGTCACCCCTAACTCACATCTTCCCAGTTTAACAGACTTGGTAGAAAAACAGCCTTCCCCTTTTACCTTTGGTAAACCAGAGTTCATTCTAACTGGCCTCAGCTGAGTCTTGTATTTCTCTCTTGATCAATTCCTACAGCCTGGGGATTGGGTCATATGTTCCCCTGCTGTAGCCCTAGGGACCAGGGTACCATGAAAGACATCCTCACCAGGATCACATGGAATGGGTGGAGGCAGTTTCCCCAAAGGATGAAAAAGATACTCCTATTAAAAGAAGTGAAAAGGGGCACGTGGATGGCTCAGTTGGTTAAGCATCCAACTCTTGATTTTGGCTCAGGTTATGATCTCACAGCTTGTGAGTTTGAGTCCCACGTCAGGCTCTATGCTTACAGCCTGCACGGAGCCTGCTTGGGATTCTCTCTTACCCTCTCTCTCTCTGCCCCTTCTTGCATCTCTCTCAAAATAAATAAACTTAAAAAAAATTTTTTTTTAAGGGAAAGCATGTCAGGCAGACAAAAAAACAGAATCACCAGTCTTTATATACTTTAATGTCTTGCTTTCCACATCAAAACAAAAATTCTTCAAAAGGCAATTTATACTCACTGTGCTCATTTCCTTACCTCCTAGTCACTTTTCATTCACTAAAATTTGGATTCTCCATCACTCCTTTGAAACTGGTTTCATTTAGACTATTTAGTGATCTTCTAAGTTCTGAATTCAGTGAACTCTTTTCAATTTTTATTTTCTTTGACCTTTGTATTTGACACATTTGGTCTTTCCTTCCTTTTGGAAATCTCTCCTTTGGTTTTAATTAAGCCATTCTGCTTCTCCTACTACTTCTTGAATTGCTTGGGCTTTTCTTCCTTTTGATATTAGAAAAGTTTCTTTCTTGCTTCTTTATTCTTCTTGCTTTGTAAACTTTTCTTATTCACTGCCACTCAAGTCCATGTCTACAATTACTAACTATATTTAGATGATTTCTACATCTGCATCTGTATCTTTCTGTCTAGCCCCTGACCCATCTATACAATCACCTTCCTGGACATATCCACCTAAAAGTTAACATATCAGCCTCTGAACTCTTTCTGTCTTCTCTGTATCTCACACTGCTCCTTTTCTTTTCTCCTTAGGTTGGTGAATGAATTCTCTTCTTTCCTAAGCTGCTAAAGGCAGAAAAAGAGTCATCCTAAGTATCTTACCTTACATGCAAGTAATCGCCATGTCCTATCTATTTTGTCTCCTAAACATCTCTCATAACTGTTCTTCTTCTCTCTCCCTTCTGCTGATACTCTAGCTTAGACATTCAATGTCTTTCCCATTGTAATATGTCTTACTTTTCTCTTTGCTTTCAGTCTCATTATCATTCCATCTGTAACTATTCTGAATGATCTAACAGGCATCTCCCATCACGTAAACCTCTTGCTAATATATCTTCAGTAGTTATCCATTGCCTATATGGAAAAAAAAAATGAATTCCTTAACATTGAAGTTAAGCATCAACATAATTTGGCACTTAAATGCTTGTGCGGTCTCAATGAGCCCTTTTCTTCTACTTTGTGCTCTAGAAATCCTGAAAACATAGTTTACCAAACATTCTTTGGTCTCCCATACTGCTGTGTCTTTCACATGTTGCTCTCCCCTCACAGAGTATCTTGCCTTCCCCTCTTGCCCATTTCTGCAGGCACCACTCTATCAAGCTCAAATTCCAACATTAACTTCTAAGCATTTTACCCTCTTAGAGGTGTCCCCTCTGACTTCGTTATAGGTTTAAGTCCTGTTTCCTTTGCATTCTCATTGCACTTTGTGCCTACTTCTATTTTTAGTATGTATTATATTGTGTATGTATATCAATGAATAGAAGTAGAAAAATGTGAACTGGAGTTATAGAACAGTTGAGAGATAATATAAGATTTGGCTAGGTGAAGAAAAGTGTAGAGGATATTTAAAAGTGAAGGAAACTCAGTGCACTGGAGCAAACTTGTGCTGGCTTGTGAGAGATGATTATTCTTGGGAATCGTTTAGCCATTATTAAAAGTTTAATTATATAAAATTTCAATTAAATAAGTTATACTAAAAACAAAGACTGTATTCAGAACTAATAGTCTACCATATATTACTGTTTTCTGTGTTCTTGAGATTATTTACCTCTATATTTGTATCTGTATGGTGGAAATACTATATTATGGGGTGCTACTATGCATTTCTTCTCAACTTTACTTTTAGAGATATTACATTGGAAGCTTGAAATTAATCATAATGGGAGTATTTATACCATAGAAATCAGCAAACACTACAAATTAGGACTTGATTTATTGTTTTGTTTAGATTTATGAAAGTGATGGATAAAATGTTAATAGCGCAGATTAGAGGCACCTAGGTGGCTCAGTTGGTTGAGTGTCTACCTTTGGCTCAGCTCCTGATCTCATGGTACGTGAGTGTGAGCTCCACATTGGGCTCATTGCTGTCAGCGCAGAGCCCGCTTTGGATCCTCTGTCCCCCGCCCCCCCCCACCCCTTTTCCACTCATGCTCTCTCAAAAATAAATAAACATTAAAAAAAATCATGCAGATTAAATTTAATAGTATGTTGTGTACATAGCTATTACATTGAGAATACCATGAAAAATTGAAGGAATATTGTAGTATTTGAAAACCATTGTCTAATTTAGCGAAGAAGTTGCCTAAGTCAGTGAATGAATGAGTAAAGTCCCAACCTCTGTCTTTGTTATTTTACTTTCATCTTAGTTACTAAAGTCAACAAGAATGTTAAATAGCATTTATGTGAGAACTGTATTCATTTGTTAATTGTAATGATAGGTTGGCTATAGATGTAAGAGTTTGGCAAAACTCAATGAAAACATTCAGTGAAAATCAGATATATGGAATTTATAATTATGCATGTTATATATTTTATTATTATTTGTAAATCATGTGCTACATATCTTTTACCTATAATAAATACATATAATAAACACATGTGTGTATATAAATGCATACATGTTTTGAGAAGCAATTTATTAAACATTTATTAGCACAATTACTTTGGAAAACTGCAAGAGTAAAGGCATTTATTCCCTACAACAATCTTATGAAAAAGGTACTTTTATAATTCCCATTTTGCAGAGGAGAAATTAGGCTCAGAGACTTTAAATTACTTGTCTAAGATTATACAATGAGAGAAGTGGAATTTTTCACCCAGGTAGTCTGGTTCTAAGCCCAGGCTATAAATAATAGATAACACTGAGGACTTTTTAGCAGGAGAAAATTAAGATCTATTTTGGATAAATATATTTCATAACAATATTCAAAATTCACCTGTAGGGAAAAGAGCTGGGGGGAGGAATACCATTTTAGAAATTATTCATTTTTAGAGTATGGCTATTCTCATCTAGAAATTAATAGGGAAAATTAATTCTGTCTGAAAGAATCTATTGAAAATTCAATTTAGTGCAACTATCAATATATGTACTACAGTAAATAGAAATGGTTGAAAACAATATTCAACAATATTGCTTGACCCAATACTTTTGAAAACTACTGTTCAAACCTCAGTTTAGTAGTTGAAAGATGTGTTTGATATATCAATAGAAACTGATGTTAATGGTTTAAAAAGTACCTATACTCTTTTATACATGCACATGACAGATTTTTCTAGATGGAACTCTTCTACAACTTCAAATGAGAAAGCCCCTCAAACAGTACTGTTCAACAGACATCTTAATGCATCTGGAAACCAGAATTTGACAGATGCGGATAAAAGTAATTCTCCATTCTCAGAAGTTCCGAATGTGAACTTTGAATTGGGAGATGAAGTTTGGGATGATTTTGATGATGAGAACTTAATAGAAGTTACTGATTTTTCAGCCGGTACTGAGAAGACAAATACATCAGGTAAAATTGTATCTTAGCATGAAATAATTTCGTGAGAAATTCTTTGAATATTTTTCAGTTCAGTTTCTGGGACTCATTTTCTTTGTCTTTTTTATGTGCTTGCTTAACTAGCTTTGGTTTGTTAAGATTATGATATTTAGCGAAACTGAAAAAGTAACCCTTCCATAAATTGCATTTCCTCCTCTAAGGACAGAGGTCAAGGTTATTCCATGATAATGATGCAGCACATGAGCTTTTTCTGTTCTATTGCTCCCCTATATTGTTAAAAACGCTATTCAAATTCAGATTATTTATTGAATTTTCCCTTATAAAACACACTATCCAGCTCTCAATTCTGTGATCACACATAATCTGCTAATGTTTGTGAAGGACAAAAAATACTCCATTTTTAAAAGTATTCATCTGTTAGCCAGGAAAATGAAAGACACCTTTTATTTTTAGCAGACATAACTGATTTTTTTTCAGGTATAAGTAAACAAAATTAGGAAAAAATTAATTTCTTCTGTATTGGATATTGTATTTAAATCGTTTACAACCCCAAAATAATGGGACTGAATTTTCTGAATTACTGGCAGTTTCACTCTATCTCACTAAAACAGAAAATGAAAATCTTGGTAAGTATATGAGAAGACAGCAAAATGGAGATACTGATGGCTGACAGAAGGAAATCAGTCCTTCAGAACTATAGTTGCCTCTTAATGTATCCCACCCCAGTGCTCTTTAAAAAAAAAATCTTCTTAAGGGAAGCAATTAGAAGTCAAAATATTATTGTTTTAGGGCTCTAAGAATTGCCTAAAGAGCTGTTATTCCTTCCAGAAGGAATAGGATTTGACCACGTTCACAAAATAGGCCAGGAGAATATATGATGTGGAGTTAGTAGGCACAATTTCCTGTATCGCTGTACAACTACTAGTCCCTACCTCAAAATTAATAGTCATGTGTATTGCAATTTAAGAGGCAATTTGTACTGATTCTTTGAGGTAGCTTAATCCTGTGAGGGCATAGCTTTGACACTGGAAAAATCAGTCTCAATAAATGTCATGTATATAGCACTTTAAATGAACTTAGCTACATGCAGACCATTGAAAATATTGAATGAAATTCAAACTGATCATTTACATGAGTTAAGTAAGTAAGTAAAAGTGGTTTGGGACCTTTTAGTATAGTGACTAATAAGCTAACCCGTGTGTTTATAGTTTTACTCCCTTAGCTTTGCTCCCTTATTTCTCTATGCAAATTAAATGTGATTAGTGAGAAGTATTCATTCCTTCTTTAATCAGATCATATCTGTTGGAGACAGCCCTTGTAGAACTTCTGAAAAGATCCATTCTTCTGTTTCCTGACATTTTACTTCAAAATGTTATCTCTTTACATAGGATTTAGAAACACTTTGAGTTCAAGTATCCAGGGAAGTAAGCTATCCCTTCAAGAGTCAAAGAGCAAATTCCAAGGAGAAATGTCAAAAAGGCAAGTTTTGGAATTTTGGTTTGAAATACTTTACAAGTGTATATCCTCCTGACATATAATTGGAGAATGGGGATCAAATCATTAGATGTCAGAGAAGCTATAAGGTATTAGCTAACCTGAACCTTCTTACTCTTAGAGCTGTGTTTCTCAAAGATCTATTGACAGACCAACTATTTCAAAAGTATTGAAATATATTAAAAGTGCACATTCCTAAAAAAAAAAAAACAAAAAATAAAACAAAACACATTCCTGGGCCCCACACTAGACTTACTATATCATGATCTCTAGAGCTGGTGCACAGGAATTTTCACTTCTCAAAAGACTTGAAAACTAAATAGTAGGAATTTGACAGGTAGAAAAGAGGAAGATAAGGCATTCCAGATAGAAGAAGCATGTGTGAAGGGATACGGCTTGAAAAAGCATCTCATGCTCAAGGGTCAATAAAGTGTTGTCTGTATGGTCACAGCATTGAGGCTGAGAGTGCTGAGGTCTGATTGTAAAGAGCCTCAAATGCCATAGTTAGATAACTTTACCATATCCAGTAGGTCAGGGCTCACAAACTGAAACCACCTTCAAGATGTAGTGGGCCAAGGCCAACCACAGAGTGTCCCATCTAAAAGGCACAGCTGTAGAGATATCACAATTACAGATTTCAAGGTATACTACAAAGCTGGGGCACCTGGCTGGCTCAGTCTGTAGAGCATACAACTCTTGATCTTGGGTTTGTAAGTTTGAGCCCCACATTGGGTGTAGAGATTACTTAAAACTAAAATCTTAAATGGGGCACCTGGGTGGCTCAGTTGGTTAAGCGTCCGACTTTGGCCTGGGTCATGATCTCACACTCTGTGAGTTCAAGCCCCGCGTCGGGCTCTGTGCTGACAGCTCAGAGCCTGGAGCCTGCTTCATGTTCTGTGTTTCTCTCTCTCTCTGCCCCTCCCCCACTCATGCTCGCTCTCTCTCTCTCTCTCTCTCTCTGTCTCTCAAAAATAAATACACATTAAAAAATTTTTTTAAATAATAAAATCTTAAAAAAAGATACACTACAAAAAATATTAATCAAAATGGTATGGTACTGGCAAAAAAATAGACACAACCACTTTTTTATACCATATACAAAATAAACTCAAAATGGATTAAAGCCCTAAGTATAAGACTTGAAACCATAAAACTCCTAAAAAAAATACACAGGCGATAATCTCTTTGACATCAATTTTAGCAATATATTTATGGATATATTTCCTCAGGCAAGGGAAACAAAAACAAAAATAAACTATTGGGACTAGGCCAAAATAAAAAGCTTTTGCACAGCAAAGGAAACCATGAGCAAAACAAAAAGGCAACCTACTAAATGGGAGAAGTTATTTGCAAATAATATATCCAATAAGGGGCTAATATCCAAAATATATAAACACTTTTACAACTCACACCAAAAAACCAATTTGATTTAAAAAATGGGCAGAGGGCCTGAATAGACATTTTTCCAAAGAAGACATACAGATGGCTGACAGACGCATGGAAAGATGCTCAACATCACTAATTATCAGGAAAATGCAAATCAAAACCATGCGATATTACTTCACACCAGTTAGAATGGGTGATATCAAAAAGACAAGAAATAGTAAGTGAGGAGGTAGAGAAAAGGGAACACTTGTGCGCTGTTGTGGGAATATAAATTGGTGCAACTTCTGTGGAAAACAGTATGGAGGTTCCTCAAAAATTAGAAATACAACTATAGTAATACGACTGCTGGGTATTTACCCAGAGAAAAAAACACTAATTCAAAAAGAAAATGCACCCCTGTGTTTTTGCAGCAGCATTTACAATAGCCAACATATGGAAGCAGCCCAAGTTGTGGGTATCGATGAATGGCTAAAGAAGATAGGAGATATTTATATATTTGTATTTATAATATTACTCGTCCATAAAGAAGAATGAGATCTTTCCATTTCCAACAACATAGATGGACCAAGAGGGTGTTATGCTAAATGAAATAAGTCAGATCATGTGATTTCACTTAGATGTGAAATCTACAAAAACAAAGCAAATGAACAAACAAACACAAAAACAAGACTCTTAAATACAGAGAACAAACTGATGGTTGTGTGGTGGTGGATGACAAAACAGATAAAGGGGATTAAGATGTACAAGATTTCCACTGGTAAAATAAAGAAGTCACAGAGATGAAAAGTACAGCACAGGGAATATAGTCAATAATATTCTAATGACATTGTATGGTGACAGATGGTAATACACTTACTGTGGCGAGCACTGAGTAATGTATAAAATTGATGAATCAGTAAGTTATATGCCTGAATTTAATATAACATTGTATGTCAATTATATTTCAATAATAAAAAGTAAGATAAATAAATAAATAAAAGGAGCAACCACTACTCAGGTCCAGCCAGTTGTTGCTGTGCAAGAAGTAAGTATCTAGTGTTGTCAAATATTCTGATTTTCAAAAAAAGCTAGGTATCTAAAATTCGGTGTGACATCTCCTGACTTAAATTTTGAAAACTAATTTTTAAAAATGTGATATAATCTATAGCAACCCCCACTCCAGGTATAGTCTAGTTTTTAGTCTCCATAGTAAGCAGTAGGAAGCCTTCCAAGATACTTACGCACAGGATAAACAATTTGATGAGACAAAATTATTTGCAGATGAGATATAGGTATATGATATAATATATATATAGAGAGAGATTGAATTGTAGAAGGTGGGACCATGAGAAGCATGGTGGCCAGCACAAAAGACAGGTTATGGTAAGGCCTAAACTAGAGCAGAGGTGATGGGAACTGAGAGGTAGTTAGATTTTTGAAACATTTCATAGATAGCACATACTACAGTAGTTGAGGAAGAGGGAAAAAAATACATGGCAAGTGAGTACACAAAGATGTTAATCTGAGAATATAAGACACACAGACATTTGTAAAAGTAAATAGTAATTTTAAAAATGTTCAATTTTGGGGAACCTGGCTGACTCAGTCAGTCAGTAGAGCATGAGACTTGTGATCTTAGAGTTGTGAGTTCAAGTCCCACATTGGGTGTGGAGCCTACTTTAAAAAATTGTAAAAAGAAAAAAAAAAACTTCAACTTGAAGTATTTTTGCAGAAATGCGAAGTGCATCTGGATAGTGGACTTGGCTAGAAGTCATGGAGAGTAATTATAGCCACAGCCAAAACTTTCTCCAAAAGAAATACTGACAACTTTTTATTCAGGGTCTAATTTACTTAAGGATTATTTATTTCTCCTAGTTTAAAAAAATATGAAATTTGTGGTGTCTCTTGGTATTTTTGCTCTTATTTAGTCATTTTACTTATCAACATCATAGAATCATAGATTTCAGAGAATTCCAGAGCTGAAGTGTGCTTAATTTAAGCATCATTTAGTTTCTCCACTGCAAGATACTTGAATCACCATCCAACGTCATTGCCATAGGTATTCATGACATCTCTACTAAAACAGCTCTAGTGACCAGGAGCTCGTTCACTTCAACATGCCTGATCCATGTTTGGATCTCTCAGACCATTCAATAGCTTTCAAGAATATTTGTCTAAAATTTGTCTTCTTACTATTTCCATTCATTGGTTGTAACTCTGAGTCATACAAAATAAATGGATTAGAAGCATCAAAGTAGAACAAAGCTGTGGGTGTAGAGAAGCAAAAAATAGGTAGAAAGTAGGAAGATAACAAAGCACATAGACAGTTTGGTGAGCCATACTTTTAGAAGCTATAAATAATTTGGGGAGAGTTTAAAAGTGATGAACAGAAAATAAGTGGATTTAAAAGGGAATCCTTATCAAGTAGCCTCTAAAGAAAAAATTGTGCCATAAGTTGGAACTAGAAAGAAGGCCTGTGGGACCTGAAGATTTGGGGTGGGAAGGAATCATGCTTTTCCTTTTGTACCCTTTTTGACTATTTTAATTCCTTGCTTTTTATCAAAAACAAAAAGATTCAATCCTATCAATACATGTACTTCTCTACTACCTGTATCTACTGCTTATTACTCTTTTTTTTTTCTTTATATGAAATTTATTGTCAAATTGGTTTCCATACAACACCTGGTGCTCATCCCAACAGGTGCCCTTCTCAATACCCATTACCCACCCTCCCCTCCCTCCCACCCCCCATCAACCCTCAGTTTGTTCTCAGTTTTTAAGAGTCTCTTATGTTTTGGCGCTCTCTCTCTCTCTCTCTCTCTCTCTTTTTTGGTGGGAATGCAAACTGGTGTTTATTACTGTTTACATGACTATCATATTTTAGCCTTTGAGTGTCATCTTAAATTGTCACCTCCTCAGACATGCATTCATGACTACCTTTTTAAAGTGGGTTTATGTCTTCACACTTTTTCTTGTAATATTAATTAATTTCCTTCATATAACTTCAGGATCTATAATTATGTGTATTTATTGTTTACTCATTGTCTGCTCCTCTACTAGATGATAACTCCCTCAGGATTTGTTTACCTCTTCATACCTAGCTCCTAGTACAATATCTAGCATAAGGTAGTGAATAATAAATGTTTTTTAATGAATAAATTTAATACAGAAGATTGAAGGTGAATCCTAGTGTAGTTTTAGATTGGAAGATAAATAAAGGTGTCTATCTACAGTGAGACCAGAGCAGGGAAAGGAGACAAAAAGTTGAGCCAAGTGAGATTTAGAAAAGATTTACAGACTGCTAGGTAATAAAAAATTAAGCATGAGACCCAATTTTAAGGAAAATTACTGAATGATTACTTCTGTAGCCTTTTAAAAATAGTATTTTTATCTAATTTGAAATATATATAGATTGGGGGACACCTAGATGGCTCAGTCAGTTAAGCGTCCAACTCTTGATTTCTGCTCAGGTCATGATTTCACAGTCGTGAGATCAAGCCTTCCATCCAGCCCTGCCCTGAGCATGGAACCTGCTTAAGATTCTCTCTCTCCCTCTCCCTCTGCACCTCCCCTGCTTGTGCTCACACTCTTCCTCTTTCTCAAAAAAAAACAAAAAAAAATTAAAAAAATATGTATAAAGTGGTATTTTGTCTAAAGGAAAGGAGATAACACCAGATTTTCCATGAGTCTAAGAAACAGCATCTTTTTTTTTTGTAATAAATTTGACAGACTATAATCATCTTCCCCAGAGAATCACTATTGATCTAATTAAGATGGTTTGTTTCTCTTATTCCCATATTTTACAAATAATTAATTTTGATTTTTAGTGTTGTTTCATCACATGAGAAGCCAGATATTTATTTATCAGATTCTCCTGTGTTCAAGTTTGATGCATCCTCCATGACAAAATTGCCTCCACAAGCTGGAAATGCAGATATTGTAAGAAGCACTTCACTGTTTTTCTTTTAAATTCTGCCTGAAGAGTTAAACTTTCAGTGATTGCCTTTTTTTTCTGTTTTCCTCAAAATATAGGTCTGTTTACAAGAAAGAAAACAGCAGAGTCTGTCACCAGAGATTGAAAAGCTGTGCTTTACTCACTCTAAAAAAATACCAAATTCTTCACATTTTATTGAGAAAGTGGATTTCTTTATTAGCAACAATGAATGTAAAAAGGAAATTGATTTCAGGTAAGAATTCTTTAAAGTCTTTCAAGACTATACCAATAAAAACTTTCTGTGAAGAAATTCAGCATTCCTTTTTCCTTGATTTATTTTAAAAATAACCTAAACATTTTATTTACTTAAAGACATTGAAAAGTTATACCCCTGGTGACCTAAACCCTTAAGACAATTCATAATTTTAAGTATGTCAGTTTTTGAGAATATATGTTTGATACTTTTAATTAAAATATATTTTGTTGCTAAACTTTTTTTTTAAGGATTTGAACACAACATTTTGATAATATAAAGTGTAAAATTACTAAAATCCAAATGAGATTTGCTAGTTTTTCAAAAGTTCAAGTTGTATTTTAGCCATGGAGCTTTTTCACAATTGTACAGGTTCGATGAAAAGTCATATTAAGTCAAATTAGTGCCCCCATGACTGGTCACTTCTATGGCTAACTATAGCAATTTCTCTATCTCTCTTTAATAGTCAAGGTTTACAGACTTGTTCACATATTGATTAAATATTACTTTTTTAAATGCTTAAAGAAATACCTAAGATGTTTGATCCCTACTTCTCACAGTTTATGAAATCTGATTTACCCCCAACAGACTTCTTAAAGTTATGCATATTGAAGTTCATTTGATATATTACCTCTCAGCAATCTATATATATTTCTATATTTGCTTTTCCCCCCAGTAGGTATCATCCCGATGATGAAGCTGAGGAAATAAAGTCTTTTCTGGGAATATTTGATGGTATTTTCTAAAACCAAAAAATTTTATCTTATATTAATAAGACAAAGTATAAAGACATCCAGTTATAAAGCAAGCATTTTATTTTTTAAAGGTAGTTCATAATTGTTCAATTTTTTTTTCTCTTGGATTTGATCAGTTCTGTTGACTGATTTGCAACAAAATATTTGGACAGATTCATTTTCCTGTTGTAACTTCATGAAAAGCACTCTCACAGTGGGTTTGTTTCAGTAAGCTGAAAATTAAGTTGCTCTTAGCAATTATTTGGTTATTAAATACATCTTGATTGGATTTTGACAGGAACTAATTAAAAAATTGTTCTTCAAAAACAAAAAACAAAAAAAAATTATTCTTAATTTTCTCAACAAGAAGAAAGGTATTCTATGAAAAGAAATGATGCTAGGTTACTGAATCTGTTTATTGTATGGATTATTCACCAATACTGTTTTGTTTTACTAAAGATTTTTAAGAATCTGTGGCTGTCTGAACCTGTTGTTATATAATTTCAAATAATAATAAATGAAACATTAATCAACATAGATTGTTTTCCTTTAGCTTGTTTTCCAGTATGGTGAATCCTAAAACTTTGTTACGTTGACCTTTAGCAAACACTATTTCATGTAATTTTCCCATGAATTTTCTCTCAAATTTATTGATATTTATCGATAAGTAGTGTATAGGCAGTCTAAGAAGTGTTTATTGTTCTATTTATTTATAGATACAGGTGAAGTTGAAGCCCACTTAAGAAATTTTAGGAATTTAGGGGCATCTGAGTGGTTTAGTTGGTTAAGTGTCCGACTCTTGATTTCAGCTCAAATCATGACCTCACAGTTAATGAGTTCAAGCTCTACATTGTGCTCTGCACTGACAGTGCAGAACCTGCTTAGGATTCTCTCTCTCTCTCTCTCTCTCTCTCTCTCTCTCTCTCTGCCCCTCCCCCTCTCAAGCTCGCTCACTCTCACTCTCAAAATAAATAAATAAATAAATAAATAAATAAATAAATAAATAAAAGAAATTTTAGAAATTTTTCTTTAAGCATAAAAGCCTTAGAGATGAGAAAAGTAGAGAAGAGAAACTTCCAGATGAGATTGTTGTTATTATCATTGGTAAACATTTATGAGGCATCATATATTAAGCATAGAGAAAAAGCTTAAAACAAAACTAAGAAGCTTTATTACCATGTTGAAAAATAAGAGCAACCAGTTCCTTTATTTTAGTCATCTTTACAATTGGCATGTTTCTTCATCTGAATCAATCATGCTACAACCTTTAAAGGTTATTAAACACCATTAAAATGAAAAATTGGTGCACTGCAATCTGCTCATCTTGCATACATAGACTATGACACTAAAGAAATAGCAATTTAATTCAACGAGACTTATTATGATCTGCTAAGCAAAAGCACTCTGCTTGATACTGCAAAGGAAGCAAATGATGAAAATACTGTTTTTGCTCTCATGGAGCCTACTTTACATTCTGGGAGAGAAACTAAGACATATAGTAATGCAATAATAAAATACAGAATACATTAGAGAAGTGGTTCTCAAGCTTCAGGGTACATTGCAGTCATCTAGAGGGCTTGTTTGGAAACAGAATGCAGGGAACCATACGCAGAATTTCTGACTCAGTAAGTCTGGGCTGGGACCTGAGAATGTGCATTTCTAACAAATGCCCAAATAAATGCCGATGTTGCTGGTCCAAGGATTGCACCTTGAGAAACACTGCAATAGAGATTTAAAGAGCTCTCTCTAGGAGAGAGAACATAATCCTGACCATAGAGTCGGGGAAGCCTTTATACAGGAGTTAAATTTTTTTTTTATTTTTTTAATGTTTATTTATTATTGACAGAGAGAGAGACAAAGCATGAGCAGGGGAGGGGCAGAGAGAGAGGGAGACACAGAATCTGAAGCAGGCTCCAGGCTCTGAGCTGTCAGCACAGAGCCTGACATGGGGCTCGAACTCACAGACCGTGAGATCATAACCTGAGCCGAAGTCGGACGCTCAACCGACTGAGCCACTCAGGCGCCCCTATACAGGAGTTAAAATTTGAGCTGAGCTTTAAAAGATGAAAATGATCTTGATGAACAAACACATGAGAGAAAAACATTCTGGCAGAGGAAACAGCTTGAGCAAAGCTCCTAGGGAGGAAAATATCTATTTGGGGAATAATGAATAGATAATATTAAACATAGGTTAGTGTTGTAGGAGGTGTTTGAAATGTATCTTAAGGCCAGACTGTGGAGGACTTTAAATGCTAAGAAACCTGAGCTTTATTCAGCAGACAAATGTTTCCCAAACTTGCCTGATCATAAGAAACATATGGATAATATATTAAATATAAAAATTCCTGGACCTTACCTGTTTCAGAATCGCCAGGTGAAAGGGACTGGGAATTCTATAGTTTTAACAAGACTTCAGGTTGTTCTTTATTATCAAGCCAATTTTGGAAACACATGGGTAGGTTCACTTCATAAGTAAAACAAATGGCAAATTAACAGCTTTATCATAGACATGCCTTATTTTGTGCAAGTGTTTACCTGGAAAGTTAAGTGTAGTAGTTCTTAAGAAGTAGACTGATCTCTTAAAGGAGTCTAGTCACTGGGTATTCTTTCCATGAGTGAATAACCCTACGGTTTCCATTTTGTAACGTAAGGTTTAAATATATTTCGATGAACCACACAACAGAGCTTTACACAAAAATCTTTGTTGGATTCAATTTTTTCATCTTTTGTTTTTTTTTCAGTTAAAAAAGTCCTTAACAGGCTGTATTTTTCTCACAGTGTTGGCATAATGGCTCCTACCTCATAGGTATGAAACAAGAATTTAATAAGCCACTGTGTAGGATGCTCTTAGTTTAGGGACTGATGCATAATATGTTCTTAGTAAGTGATAGTTGTTCATACTTAAAAAATATCCTTAGCAGTACTTTATTTTATCATTATTATTTTTCAAAGTTTACTTATTTTTGAAGGAGAGAGAGTGCAAGTGGGCCAAGGGCAGAAAGAGAGGGAAACACAGAATCCAAAGCAGGCTCCAGGCTCTGAGCTGTCAGCACAGAGCCTGAAGCAGCCCACAAGTCGTGAGACCATGACCTGAGCCAAAGTCAGACACTTAACTGACTGAGCCACCCAGGCGCCCCTACCGAGCAGTACTTTAAATAGCCCATGGGGAAGGGGTGAAATAATACAAACAGACTGTCCCCACCTTCTGTTTGGACTCATAGTTTTTTAACTTTATGATGGTGTGAAAATGATATGCATTCAATAGAAACCATACTTGGTCTGTGAATTTTGATCTTTTCCCAGGCTGGTGATATGCATAGGATACTCTGTGGCAACGTTGGGCAGGAGCAAGGAGCTGCAGCTCCCAGTCAGCCACAGGACCATGAGGATAGACAACCATACACTGACAAACCATTTTGTACCCATGCAACCAAACTGTTTTACTTTCAGTACAGTATTCAATAAAGTACGTGAAATATTCAACACTCTATTATGAGATAGGCTTTGTGTGAGATGATTTTGTGCAACTGTAGGCTAATATAATTGTTCTGAGCATGTTTAAGACAGGCTAGGCTAAGCAATGATGCTCAGTATGTTTGGTGTATTAAATGTTTTTTAAAAGATGTTTTATTGGGGCGCCTGGGTGCCTCAGTCAGTTAAGCATCCAACTTCAGCTCAAGTCAGGATTTCATGGTTCGTCAGTTCGAGCCCCACTGACAGCTGTACTGACAGCTCAGAGCCTGGAGCCTGCTTCAGATTCTATGTCTCCCTCTCTTTTGCCCCTCCCCCACTCATGTTCGCTCGCTCTCTCTCTCTCTCTCTCTCTCTCTTTCTCAAAAAAAAAAATAAAATAAAAATGTTTTATTTATTTTTTTGAGAGATAGAGAAAGAGAGAGACAGAGCGCGAGCGGGGGAAGGACAGAGAGAGAAGGAGAGACAGAATCCCAAGCAGGCTCCACACTATCAGTGGAGCTCCAGTGCAGGGCTCGAACCCATGAACCGTGAGATCATGACCTGAGCCAAAATCAAAGAGTCAACACTTAACTGACTGAGCCACCCAGGCACCCCAAATGCATTTTTGACTTAATGGTATTTTCTACTTATAATGGGTTCATCAGGATATAACCTCATCGTAAGTGTAAGTCAAGGAAAATCTGCATTCATTTGTCATATTTGAATTGCAGTAAGTTGCATAGGACTTGACAAATGAACTCTTTGACTTTCCATAGATGAATCATCCATAGAAATTTTCTCTTGGACCTCCCTCCTATGTACACTTCCTCATGCTTTGAGGTAGATTGCTCTATCTCTGTCCCCTCCTCACCAGCATTCTTAGTTGTTTTATGGTCAGAGCATATGTATCTATTTTAGTATTACCTTAAGTACAATGTAATTAGAAAATAAATCTTCTGGGGCACCTGGGTGACTCAGTTGGTTAAGCATCTGATTTCGGTTCAGGTCATGATCTCATGATTTGTGAGATTGAGTCCCACATCATGTTCCATACTGACAGCATGGAACCTGCTTGGAATTCTTGCTCTCCTCTCTCTCTGGTCCCCCCAAATCATGTGCACACATGCAATCTCTAAATAAATACACATTAAAAAATAAATCTTCAAATTCTATTATTATGCATTCCAAAACCAGATAGAAATGATTGCTGAATTATTCACAGTTTACTCCTTAGTAGGGTCACACAAAGTGTCTCTTTACTTTGACCCCATTTCTAGAAAACACCCTCATCAAGGATAGTTAGGGAGCTACTCCTTGAGGATCTGTAGCCTAGGGGTTATATGGATAACACCTGTGGCATCTTACATCAGAACAGGTGTCGATATAAAGAACCTCTTGGGGTGCCTGGGTGGCTCAGTCGGTTGAGTGTCTGACTTCGGCTCAGAGTGAGTTCGAGCCCCGCGTGGGGCTCTGTGCTAACAGCTCAGAGCCCGGAGCCTGCTTCAGATGCTGTGTCTCTGGCTCTGTCTGTATCTCCCCTGCTCACACTCTGCCTCTCTCTCTCTCTCTCTCTCTCTCTCTCTCTCTCTCTCTCTCTCTCTGAAAAATAAACATTAAAAAATTTTTTTTTTAATTTAAGAACTTCTACTTTTGTGGGACTAGAGAAGATACCAGTGAGGAGAAAGTTAGGGCAAAGAGAAGTAAACTAAACTAAGTTTACTAAGTTTATTATGTAAATAATCTAAGAATTTCAACGTGGGTTTTGGTTAGTGGAACAAACAAAACAAAAAGAAAGGAAAATACTGGCACTTCTTATCCTTTAGCTTGTCACTTCCTGGCTGCCAGTAGTTAAAGGCCTTGCCACTCGATGTCTGATCCAAAGACCAGTAATAGGAGAAACTCCTTGGAGCTGGAGTTAGAAGTTCTCGGGCCTCATTCCAGAACTACTGAACCAGAATCTGCATTTTAACAAGATCCTGGGTTGGTTACATGCACGTTACATTGTGAGAAGCACTTATTTAAGGTGGAAAGGAAAGGAAAGGAGGCAATATCAGAATTTTAAGAGAATCCATTCCAGAAGACAAGTAGAAGAGTAATGATGATTAGTTGGTTTTCTGCACATATATTTCCTATTTTAAATGTAATATGGTGATATCACTCTTGTTTAATTGCCTTTCAGTATAGGTTGTTTTCTTCACCAACTGTGTAAATTATCTTTATAATTCCCATGCATCAACTGGGTATTTTTTTTTTATGTAGCTTGAGAGGCACTTAGATGCTCTATAGAGTTTTGTTTTAATTAACATAATAAAAGCCGATAATTCAAAAGAGCAATCTTTGTCTTGCTTATTTTCACATTTCAGTTCAGAAACCTTTCCCTAAACTAACATATGCCTTAAAACTTCTTACATATTTCAGCAAAACAGAATGAAACAAACAAAAAAAAAAAACCCAAACCCCATACTATTCTGAAAGATTTAGAAAAATGTGCATAAACCTGCACTCATATATGTTATAACTATAATTTTTTTTATCAAAAAGGAATGAAAATTCAGCTGATATTAGCATTTTGCCCATTGAAGCACATCCTTATGACAGTAGGTGGCTTCAATCCTTTAGAAAGTACACACACAATAAAGTCATTATTCTGGGGTTTGTTTCTGTATTGATCAGTTTGGAAATATAAACCTTTTACCATTTAGAAATTTTTAAAAATTTTGAAATTTAAATGAATTTTACTACAATATTTTTTTCTCATTTCAAGTTTATTAAAATATTAGCAGTAAAAATTATTCAGGTTGCAATTTATCAAAAGATCAGCTCAGATGAAGTCCACATTAAAAAAAAAAAAAGGACAAACATAAAACAAACCAAAAACAATGAAAAGAGGAAGACAACAAAAAGATTTATCAGCAAGACTCTACAACTTAAAATTTGAGACAAAATGGAAATGAACTTTCCACAACTCACTCATCCACTATTGTCTTCAAGTGTTCTAGAGCTGGACTCATAGTCAACTTCTTTATGGTCAAAGTTTTAATTTTTATCATGTACGTGGTCATTTTGTTAACCCTTTGATTTTTGGTTTTCCTTTTCCACTGAGGATATGGACTTTGCATGCTCCTTATTTTTCAATGTGAAGAACTTTAATTCTTTGTCCTACTTTGTTCTCATTTTAAGAATGACTTTGATCTCTATCAGCCTTTCCCCCCTGTTATTATTTGGGCTGTTAGGATGTTTTTAAGAGTAGATTCTTTTCAGGGCACCTGGGTGGCTCAGTAGGTTAAGAGTGAGACTTCGGCTCAGGCCATGATCTCACGGTTCTGTTCGTGGGTCTGAGCCCTGTGTTGGGCTTTGTGCTGACAGCTAGGAGCCTGAAGCTTGCTTCGGATTCTCGCTCTCTCACTTTCCCTCTCTCTCAAAAATAAATAAATATTTTAAAAAAAAAGCTACATTCTTTTCTGACCTTCAGCATTTTCTTTCCAGTGTGAACTTTCTTCGTTTCTGTATTTTTTGTTGTTTCTGCTTTGATTTTCTTCTCTCTCTGAGCTCCATAAACCTCTCCTCCTTCTCCTATCTTTTTTTCTTGATGTTACTTTTCTCTGCTTTATGACCTTCCCCTCTTGTACCCTGTTCTCTGTATCTGTGGGACTCCTTGCTTCTGCTTGTAGTTCTATCAGGGCTTCTAGATTGCACCCTTCCACTCCAGCCCTACTGCTTCTTTCTTTCATTCTACCATTGTAACTGGTTTTCCTTTGGGGATGCTTTATTTTATAGTTTTACCCTGTACACCACTTTCTTCTCTGACAACCACAAGCACTTTAAAGATACTGTATACATGTTTCTCATAATATCCCTTTGATATTGGGGTCAGATAAAAGAACCTCACTTTATGGGTGACAAAATTGAGTTGATTCTCCAGGTCACATGTTTCTTAAACTATTAAGAAGCGGCATCTGGTTTACAGTCTTTTTGTAGCTGGTAGAATTAATTTTTGTTGAAAAAATGGGACCATTTTATTGTATTTCAGCCACACCTCAACTATGGAAAAAGAAGAAAAGCTCTTTCTTTTCTTTTTTAGAATCCTGCTGGGCACCCTGTCTCCTATGTGTTTGTTGGAGCCCAATTCCTTCCTGATGAGAGTGAGGTACTAGGAGGAGGGCTGAGGCCCCAGGACGAGTGAGGACAGAGGAGTAACTGTTGATGAGTGATGACCATGTAACTGTTCGCCTTTGGTTGTATCACGTTCCCTTCTAGACTATGTGCATCTGTTATTTGTCTCACTTTTATTGTGATCATGCTCACTTGCTCTTTGATTTCTATTTAAACTTCTCTTTAATTTTACCCCTTTCCTGATCTTTTCCTTTAGACTTTGACTTTTCTTTAACATTCTCATGATCCCTTCCTTTACTCCTTGACCCCATATTCTTTTCTTCATGTCCATTATACTTTGTATTATGGTTTTTTTTTCTTTTTTTGTATTACGCTTTTCTTAACTCTGATTTCTGTTTGCTCTTATTGCCTCTTTTAGATTTGGCCCCTTTTTCGCCTTGTTTTTATTATATTATCTTTTTTTCTGAATTTCTTCTGATGTCTCTCTCTTTGCTGTTAGATTTATGGTCTTAAACTTTCTTTTCCTGTTTACTTTCTGTTTGGACTCTTGGACACATGCCTATGGTCAGGTATATTTTTCTCTTTTACTCCAACTGGGCTTTTTTGATTTTCTTTTGTTTCAGTTTTAGCTAACTCATTCTTAAGCTCCTTTGATTCATCTTTCACCATTGGATACCCTCATTTTTTGAGCTTTCTGAATCTCGTGCCTCCACTGTGAAGTAGTCTCACTACATCTGAAACGATCCCTTGAACTGGATCTGGAAGGAGTTTGATAATGTTGTAGTTCTATTCCTTTAATTTTATTGCCAGACCTAGTAACTGAAAGTCTCCTCTGCTGTGAAGTAGGCTGGAAGTTAAGTAGATCAATCTCTCTCTCTCTCTCTCTTTCTCTCTCTCTCTCTCCTCTCTTCTTTCTTTGCCATCAGCTCTGGGAGCACTTTTTCTAATTAAGAATCGATTTTCAGGCATAGGAGGGAACTTTTCTGGATAAACAATACACTTGTGTTATGCTTTAAGATTTTCAGCCTCACTTTCACTAGATGTGATTTTCTTTTCTTTCTGTTGTGTGTGTGGGGGGGCATTTTTCCTATGTTTCTTTTTTTCTTTTTTTTTTAAAGAAAATTTAAGAGAAATTTTAAAATTTCTTTTCAGAAGCACTTTTAGAATCAGGATGGGACTGAGAATCTCTTGAGCTATATGAGTCACCGGATGGGGAGGGAGGAGGAGGAGGATTTATGCGTTTTTTTTCTTTCTTTAGTTTGGGAATTAGCCCTCCACAACTGAGTGTCTACCTCAGCAAATGGTTTGCTCACTGCATCTGTTTTCTGGTTTTCTCTCTTACACAACTTCTTGCAGAGAAGTCATTTGCCCCCAAAACAACATGATACCCATCTAAATGAGGAGCTGTTTTTGTTAGGAAGAACTATGAACCGTTTGTATCCTTCCTTCTTTCACTGATAAGAGAGATTCTTGTGTTTAACAATGAAATCCTCATCTTCAAAATATCCTTCATTTTCTTCACTGAAGTCACCACCTGAACCATAATATCTTTGACAATGCTGTGAAAAAGAAAACTCTTATAATGGCCCTGAGTGAATATCCCTGACCCCTTTTCACTTGTAAAAAAACAATGAAATTCATCCCATGTTTGGGGGAACATCAGAAAAAAATTCAAAGACGACTCTTCCAGCAGGTTGATTATTAATGGCAATGTCAAAAAAAAAAAAAAAAACCTCATAAAACATTGAGGATGCTGAATCATTGTTCCAATGGCTCCAATACTTGAATCTTTAAATAGAGAAAAATCAGGAACAAACTGATTCAATCAAGGACAACTGATCCAATCCTTTTGCTCCTGTACTGGTAACACTCTCCTCTCCCTGGGATCCTGTCCTTTAATGTGCTTCAGAACTACACTGCCCAGAAAAGGCACTAAAGTCCACTACTACAATCACCTTTACTGATTAATTCACTACAAAAGTTTTATTTTACTTTTAAAATTAATTTTTTCTTTCCGTTGTTATACATTTTTAAATAGGGAAATAATTGAATGGTACAATAAAACAAACCTTAGATTCTAATTCAGAATTTCAACTTACAGCACTAGAAAACAGCCCACTAAAATACTAAATTACTTACCCGCAGTAGAATTACTTGCCCTTGGCAGAACCAGAATTGAACCCAGGTTGGCATTATACTTTTCCTACTTTAATTCCTATTCTTAAGCAATGAGGTTATACCTCATACTTACTTTTGTAAACTTTTTATCTTTTATCATAAATGTAAAATGTACTTCACTCTCTTCTTCCCTAAATGTATTAAGGAATTCTTTTCTAGCTATGAGGCAAAATAGTTAAATTCTAAATACAATTTACATAGAAGTACAGCTATTGCTATACTTATAGTTTTGGAATATTGCACACGTATAAATTTTAGTATATTGTATTGTAGATTAGAATGGTCTTGCTATGCATCACTGTTTGAAAATGACCAAATATCTTATGGTTCTTTCATTGAACATAGTGATTGAAGAGCTGTTTTATACTACCTATATTAGAAAGATGAATATGAGCAGGTCATGTTTCAAGGGACCCATAGATGATCCAGGTAACAATGATCAAAATGCAACAAAAACATAGGCCTTTTAAAGTTATCAAGGTGTTTTGGTTTTTTTTTTAATGTTTGTTTATTTTGAAAAAGAGCAGGGGAGGAGCAGTGATAGAGAGGGAGAATCCCAAGCAGGCTCCACACTGTCACTGCAGACGCCCAACACGGGGCTCGATCCTATGAACTGCGAGATCATGACTTAAGATCAAAAGTCAAGACGTTTAACCAAGTGAGCCACCCAGGTGCTGCTAAAGTTATCAATGTTTTTAAAAAATTAATATCATCACCATCAAATTACATTACCGACATGTTTTTTTCTAGACTCTACAAAAGATTTATAGTGTCTGGACTTCTTATGGAGGTAACATGCAGACATAGTCAAATCTTTGAAAAGGAAGGCTACACATTCTTTTAGATAGTGGATTATAAAAAGTTAGAGAATGGAGTGACTTTGGAAAGGAGCAAGAGATCACAGTACAGATTGACAGATTCTGGAAGAAGAAGGGAATAAAGGGACTGAAGAAACGAGTCATGGGCATCTGACAGATTGGAGTCAGGATCATTTACATGCATATATGGTATGTAATTAAAATGTACAATTTGGGCTGAAAGGAAATTACGAAGTCGAGAACTTATTATCAGTGTATAAAGTAACCCATGTTTCTAATGAAAGAAAAATATTTTAGTTGGAAGACTTATTCATTATGGGAAGTTAAAGTATTTAAAATTTAAAATAGTTTTAGATGGGAACGATAAAACATATATCCTTCCCTACTTTAATGTATTTTTGAGATATTAACCAACGTTGTTGTTGTTATTTTGTTTTGTTTTGTTTTTCCTGTTGTCTCCTTCATTGAGGCAGCTAAACTATAAATTAGATGTTCCTCAAGGAAGGGTTATCAAATCCTTGAATTTTAAAATTTCAAATCTAAGATCCAGACTTGAGATAAAATAGTTTGAAAAATACCTGATGGGTCAAAACCTATTTTTCCTGCCCCCAAGACTGAAGATTCTCTAGACTTGGAGAAAAGGAGAGAAGTCAGTGGAAAAGAAAAGAGCTCAAATGCTGGGTACCTGAAAGAAGACCCGGGCTCAGCTTTCTCTTGGATTTATTCTAAAGTCACGTGTGGTAAGATTGGGGGAAAAATAGAATACTCCTCTCTGCTCAATCTTAGAAATTTAAGAGCAGAAGGAATGTCACTATTCCTGTGTACTTTGAGAAGGTGGCAAGACCCCAGAGTTTTCCCTCACTCCCGCAGGCCGATGGCACAGAGCAATAGGGTAGAGATGGTGGTGTGGTAGGTTAATGTTAAAAGGGGAGACTGAGGTAGCCTTGTAGAGTCCCTGTGGGCATGTAGAGCAGCAGAAGCATTTCCCATGAGCCAAAGGCTACTATAGGGACGAGATAGGGCCTGTTGGTGCCACATTCCTTTTCTCACTCTCCCAGAAGTCACAGAAACTAGTGTCCAACACAAGGAGTACACAGCTGTAAACTTTGTGGACTGCCAATCAGGACCAGGATGTGTGCCTCATCAGATAGTAGCACAGAGAGGATGACAACTAACAACAGGAGATGGTCCCCTGGATCATAAACACAATCCCAGCATAAGGGGAGGGGAGACCGCATTGATGGAGATTGATTCTCCAACATCTAGTGGAATGGGGGTTTGCAATAGAAACTAAAAGTTGGCGTTTCTTGCATACTTGAGTTTATGATCTTAAACTTGGACCCACTATATTATTAACAGTGATAGGTTTGTGAAAGAAGTCTCATTTTGTAATATCATTAGTAACAAGTAACATCTTCAGATTCAATATGATCTACCAAAAGCATTACGACATACTAATGTCAACTGGTGTAGAAACTCAGATCTGAATCTCAGTCATCAGGTAGAGATTTTGCTCAGGTGCTAAACATATCTTCTCTTTTTAAAAAAAGCAAAATAGAACAAAACAGTACTAGCTAACATTACTAAGTATATGTTCTGTACTTTGTCCTAAGCCCTATGGATGGCATATTTAATCCTTTCAATAGTCCTATGAGGTAAATACACTCATTATGTATGTATCTTATGCATGCAAAAGCTAAATGTATTGCCAAAGGTTGCAAATCTTGAACTTTATGTGATTTGAGAACGCTTTGCATAATCATTTTGCTGTTCTGTCTAGAATGAAGTACTGAAATACTACATCTTTAAAGTTACATCCAATCATCAAAATCCATGTTTTTCTAATCTTCAGAGTTTTCCTGTTGGAGAATTTAAGACAAATTCAAGGAGGCTCTTAGTCAAGACACATTCTACAGTCTCTTTCTCTGGTTTCCAGAGAAGCAAGATGACCATGACCTTCTCCATAGATGTCCTGATCATTGAACCAAGCCTTCCCCTTTACACGTCACCTATCGACACGAGTAGACATCTTTTCTTCCCATTTGGCTCTGAAACTTCAGGTCTCTATTTTGATTTTTAGTTTTTACACTTAAGCTACTGTATTTTAGTTTGTTTCTCTGACCTGCCTCTCCCAAGGCTATTTATCTTCCCTAGATCGATGACTTCATTCCAAAACCCAGTATTTTGAAAAGAGAGGGGAAAAAAGGAGGCCCTGTTTTTAACAAAATACTCTTAAAAAGGGAGACTTGGGTTTTTTTGTTTTGTTTTTGTTTTTTTGTGTGTGTTTTTGTGTGTGGTGTTTTATTTTGTTTTGTTTTGCCAGTACTGTGTTATAAAGCTTCCCTGCTGCTAATCCATGAAAACTAGCCTAAATAAGAGAGGAGACACAGCTTTTTGTGACCTCTTCTGGGATTATAGTACTTCAGTCATATCTGCTTGGAATATAATTGTCATCTGGCTATTTTTCTCCATAATATATAGTTACATGTGATTTTTTTCACACCTCTCATTTAGGAATATATTGTTTTGAAGAAAAGTTTGAAAGTTAAACACAAACCTTTACTGAGAGTATTTAATTATCTATCTTATAAAAATATGACTGAATAAAGTTACACCTGAAGTTCTATTTTTATCCTTAAATTAAAGTTTAAAGAAAGAAAAGGGATTAGCAGTTATTATTAGATTTTTATGTTAAAAATTATGAACTTTCAATATATAAATTTCAGGTTTTTCCCAATAGGCTTTATTACTTCTTCTGATTGTCTTTTCATTTTCATGTGCTGTCCATCAACCAACTGTTTCCTATCCTTTTGGGATTTTCCTCAATTTCTGTTTGCATTACAATGTCATATTTCTTTTATTTTAAATGACTTTAATTTCATTTTTAATATATAGTGAGAACACACTGTAATAAGTTCATTTCACTACTTTTCAGTTTCAAAATAACTTTGTCTTTTGAAATTTCTGCCTCCTAAATTAAGTCAAGCATTTCAGAGACTTCATAGAAAGAAACATTCTCTTTTCTCTTTAAAAGAATTCCATGTGTCTAAGCACTTTTATAAAGTAGAGGTGTTTAGTAACATAGAATCTCCAGTGTAATAAATATTTCTCCATTGGGATATTTCTATTGGCAAAATTATGTAAAGCAATTTATAGCTTCATGCTCTTATAAGAAAGATTGTTTTCTTTCTCTTCTTTCTTAACAATAAAAAGAGCTTTATTAGATTTTTTCTGATTATGAAAGCACATGCTTATTTACAATAACTATACTATAAAAATAATTCAGCAGTTACATGCAGTAGACTTGTACACATAGCAACATAGATCTGAAACACATAGTACTAGGTGGAAAATGTAAGAAATGGATGAGAAACCATTTAAGTAAATTTAAAATATCTGTACAAAAAAAAATTTTTAGGACTATACAAACAAAATAAAAGATTTATATTAAATGTATTAGGATAGTTGTTAGTGGGGGTGGTTTGGGTGATCTAAGTAGGAAATGGGGTTCAAAGATAGTAAAAGAAGAAATTTCAGGTAATTTAAAAGTGTGAGGAATTTAAAATCACCTTCAATTCCACTCCTTGATAATATCACAGCGCATAGTTTGGAATATAGACATCCAGATAACACACACATACACATGCATACACATACACATGCATGCACACACACATTTTAAAGTGGGATTATAATCTGTTTTTAATCTTATTTTCATTAAACAGTATAATATAAATCTGTTGATATAAATCATTTTTAATGTAGTACGTGCATGGATCTTCATAACCTATTCAATGACTACCCCATGGATGTATATTTAGGTTTTTTCCAGTTCTTTTTAATGACTAATGTTACAATTAACATTCTTATACATATATCTTTATCTACTTGCCTTTCACTAGAAATGCCCATTTAAATTATTGAAACAGGGGCACCTGAGTGGCTCAGTCGGCTAGTCGTCCGACTTAGCTCAGGTCATGATCTTGCAGTTCATGAGTTCAAGCCCCACACCGGGCTCTGTGCTGACGGCTCAAAACCTGGAACCTGCTTCAGATTCTGTGTCTCCCTCTCTCTCTGCTCCTCTCCCTCTCGTGCTCTGTCTCTCTTTCAAAAATAAACATTAAGAAAAATTTTAATTATTGAAACAAGTTGTCAAACTGCCTTCCAGAAATACCATTTTCACATTCATAATATGAAACTTTCTGATTCTCACAAGGTGTTAAAGCTTAAAACACTTGTAAAATAAACAGCAACAAAATTATCTCCATATTCCAGGCCATCCAAATGTCCAGATCGCCTCAATAGAATTAATTTACTCACTTAGTACCTTCTGTTCAGTGGGAGGTCAAAGACTACAAACCATGTTAATGTCATTACACAGCTGACTATTTAGCACTGCCTTGGTCTGACCTATACATCAGGGACTGAGTGAACTACCAGAGAAAAGCAGAAAGGATGCAGATTCACTTAAGTAGCACATCAACTTTTTTGCACTTGTACATGCATCGTAATCTTGAATGTCAAAAAAATTAAAGTCTTTAATTACTAATAGTGGGATCTATATTCTAAGTAGTTGTGAGTTGTCTGTTTTTCAACTTCATTCCTAAAGTGGCTTTTATTGTGTTTTGAAGGTTTTGACCTCATTGGCAACAGTCAAATTCATTTTTAAACATAGCCTCCCAATCAGACAACAATTCCAGCCTGGTGGGGTGGACAGAGCTGGGCTGTAGAGCCAGGCTGACCCTGGGCTGTGTGCAAAGTCATGTGGCCACAGGACCTTAGGCTAGTTACTAAACTTGTCTATTTCCTCATGGTATTACACAGAGGTAAGAACCTCCATTGGGTTGTATCTCCAGTATCTAGAACAAATATATCAACAAATATTTGTTCGTTCATTCAAGGTAACAATTAGCAATAATGAATGTGAAACGTCTGGAATCTAGAAAATACTAAGTGGTAGCTATTGTCATATTAAGATAAAGTAAAGGGATGTTGTTGAAGGAGAGAAGCTGAAAGCAAAGAATTTCAGATAGTCTGGATTGCTGGTGAGAGCCCGAGATCAGGTTCTAGGGCCACTGTGAGTTTGGAAATGTGGAAATTAATATTGACAGCTTGGAAGAAGAAAAGGAGTTGCTCTGAATTAGGCTTAGTATTCAGGGTTACCAACAGCCCGTCAAAATGGAAAATACCTACGTGGCTTTTAACCAGGTGTGAATGTGAATAATCAACTCATCAAGGTAAAGTCTTTAAGCTTTTTCTACCCGGTATCATTGCTATACCTAAAGCCATATTGCAGGAAGGACTGCTAAATGCATGTTTTCTTAATGCCGCTATGTGGCAGGAATTTAAAGTTATAATCTCTTTTCAAGGCACATCTTTATTAAAGGGGAATCATTCAAAGCCATCTGAGTGCAATTACTATATAAAGGCTAATTGACCTAATTAATCTAATGTGGGTCAATGTCTCTATCCTACCCAAAGAACATTTTCAAATGAAAAGGGGGAAAAAAGCAACTCCAAAAGGGATTTCTTTAAGTGAACATCCTTAAATTTAGTGAGCCTGATTTATTCCTTGCACACAGATATTATATTGCTACATATTATATTGCTGGAGTGGCTGAGCTGGGATAAAAAGAGATAGACTAATTCTCTGAGGATCCTGAGGAATATTCTGTTTGTCACTCAGGGGAAGGCACTATATAAATTACATTATACCAATACTGCCTCTTTCTGATAAGGTAGCACTGAAAGAAGAATTCAACATGACAAGAAGTCAAATTTACTATCATACTGTTTTGATTCTCTTGGTGATGTGATAAAGTGCATGCTGATACCTGCTTTTTATTTGATTAACTTACAGCTCCTTTGAATGTCAGCTTGTTCCATTTGAAGTACTGGCTGCCAAATATAAACTGGGACTGATAATATCTGAGCCCTATGATTGAGGAAAGAATGTGTAACACATGCCTGTGGTAGGCAAAATAAAGCCTCCCAACATGTTCACGTTTTAATCCCCCAAATTTGTAACTATGTCACATTACATGGCAAAAGGGACTTTGCACATGTGAAGTTAGGGATCTTGAGATGGAGAGAATATCCTGGATCATCCAGGTGGGTCCAATGTACTCACAAGAGTTCCTATAATGGAAAGAAGGAAGCTGGAGAGTCAGAGAAAGAGATATAAGGATGGAAGCAAAGGCCAGAGAGACAGAGAGAAGGAGAAAGGGAGATAGGTTTGAAGATGCTCTGCCTCTAGCTTCGGTGATGGAGAAAAAGGCTGTAAGTCAGGGAAGGTAGGCAGCTTCTGGAAAAGTCAAGGGAATGGATTCTCCCCTAGAGCCTCCAGAAGAAATGTAGCCCTGGATTTTAAAATCAAGCAACCTTGATTTTAGCCCAGTGACATTAATTTTTGGACTTCTGACCTCTAGAATTGTGAGTAATAAATTTGTATTGTTTTAAGCCACAGAGTTGGTGGTAATTTGTTATAGCAGCAAGAGAAACTACGTGCCACTTTTGGGGCTCATGGCATAGAGCTACACTAGTGTCATTTTAGTTGGATTGAGATGACTTTCCCAAACTGGACCTATAATCCAAGACAAAGCTAGGGCAAACCAGGGAAGCACACAGCAGAAGCTCTTGCTTGGCCTTTTATTCATCACAAGCTCACTTTGTTCCCATTTATTCTGAGGCCTTTTAGAGAAATGGAGTATTAGCGAAGGTTCCTAAGTGTGGGAAGAAATCAGTCCTCTTATGAGTTAATTCCCCTTTCCTCAGGTTTTAAACTCCAAAGACATTTTCTAAAATGATTTTCAACTATAAACAATGTCTTGTAATCAACTTGGCCTTTGTTCTGGCCAAAAACTTTAGAAAGTGGTTAAGTATCTTCACTGGGAGTCACTGGCCCTGGACATGGCCTTGAGCTAATAGGGTAGAAAAGGTAGGAGTTTTGGGCAGCTGATCAAAATCTTACATGGGGTCAAGGAGTTTTAAAAGATAAATGGGGCACATGGGTGGCTCAGTCAGTTAAATGTCCAACTCGAATTAGCTCAGGTCTTGATCTCAGGGTTGTGAGGTTCAAGCCCCATGTTGGGCTCCACTCTGTGTGTGGAGCCTACTTTTAAAAAATGGTAATATATACAGCCACTGTGCTAAGGAGCACTTACATCCATTAAGTAACATGTGCATTATCCTATTATCCCATGCTTATTATCCCGACTTTCAACTGAGGAAAGTAAAGCTGAAGAAATGGCACCGTGCCCACTGTCACCTATAGCAGGCTTACTCAAGGGCTGGGCTGTTAACCACTACTCCATGTCCCCTCTCCACATCAGAACTTCCCTGGAAAATTCTTGGAACTCTTGGAAAGTGTTCTATAGACAGAATTATGGCAGATTTGTTGTTTTCTTGATGTTCTGAGTGTGCCACCCCAGCAAATTCTTGAGAATGCAGGCAGAGTTTGCAAGAGGAAATGTATATATCACTACAACACGAAGCAAAGTCCTCTTGTCAAATGCAGTCAAAGAACGGGTAGGTTGTGCAGTGCAAGCTTGGCTTTCTCTGAGGCACACTAGTTCTTATGGGCCTGATGGAAAGGCCTGTTAACTGATGGCATGATCATGACTCCATTAGAAGAAAGACAAACAATGAAAAGGAATAAGTGCACAGTTTGATTCTGGCCATTGCAGTGGACCCAATGAGGAAGAAAAGCTGGAGGAATCTAGTGAGACCGTTTAGGTTGGATAGCAAGCTTTCTGATGAACATGGGTGAACAGTGAACAGGATGACACATACCCAAGGTCCTGGAATAACTCAAGTCTTAGAAGAAGATTAATGGTCAGAAACAGGTAAAAATGCTAAAGAAAATAAAAAATTTAGAGCAGGAGGAATTCTGGGAAGGAAAAAGCCCAAGCTTGAAAATAATGATGCTAAGTTAGTATACAATAACAGTGAGGAAAAGAACTTCTCCACTCCTATTTTACCATCTTTTTTTTTTCTTGGTAAGAAGATTGGAAGATTGACTGGAAAGTGTGGACAAGTGTTAGCAAAAGGAAGTGGCACCCCAACTTGTCCAAGAATCCACATCTGAACCATTGCATCCCAAGGGAAGGTAATATAATAGATTGGGAAAATAGGCTTTGGGGTCTGATACACCTAGCATCTACTTTATTCTCCTGGCAAGTTACTCAACAGTTCCAAATTTCAGTTTCTTCCCCTGTAAAATTGGGATAATAGGCTGCCTCATAGGGGAGGGAAACAATGCAGCATAGAGCACTTTAGCCAGCACCTGTCACATAATAAATACTTGATGCACAGTGGCTACTCTTTGTATCATTATTATTTTTATAGGCTAAATAGTTTACATGACATCAGAAATCTTTAATTGTGAGGAATAAATATTGTGAATGAATAGTTAATAAACCTAGAACTAATTATATTAAAGATATTTTCACCAGTTTCCAAGGTAAATAGTGATCTCCAGGAATAGTGTAGGTTCAGTAAGGTCATGCCAACCTAAATGCATTTTCCTTTCTCTAAAGGGATATATACTGGAAACCAGAGGAATTTTTATAGACCAAGATTATTGGTATTACAGCCTGACCAAGAATCTTGTGATACCCTTATGAAAGAACTGCACTGGTTGCTACAGGTAGGAAAACTTTTAACTTGTTGAATAATCCTAACATTGCTACTTAAGAAATATAACTCCACTGGAAGATTTCTGGGAGGAATAACTTAGAGATTGGCCCCTCAGTCCTAAATTGTTTGACGTTTTCACTAACGACTTTTATGTTAGCATTTACAGCTTGCTGATTAGTGAAAGAATGCTAAATTGTAAAATTAGGATTCAAAAGATTCTCATATGGCCAAAACAACAGACTAAATATAACAATGTGGAATTTTCCCACAAAATTCTAGTCTTTGACTTTAGTGTAACATCAGACCCTATAAGTAGAGTATGGGGTACATGTCTAAGCAACTTGTATTATTTTTTTCAAAAGTTTTATTCGAGGGGAACTTGGCTGGCTCAGTTGGTAGAGTGTGTTTTGATTTTGTGCTTGTGCATTCAAACCCTGCATTGGGTGTAGAGATTAATTAAAAATAAAATCTTTAAAGAAATTTTTTATTCAAAAACAAGCTGAGTATAAGACAACCATAATGTTTTGCTTCCATCCCTGGTAATGTTGAAACACAGAGAAGACAACTACTTGACAGAACTTTATTGAAGGGATTCCACTAAATTTGATGGGATGGGTTTGGATGGGATGGGTTTGGATTTGATGGGTTGGAAGCTTCTTAGGTATCACTATATGTGTATGAGTTATATAATTAAGCATACAAATAATTTGGGGGGGACAAATTTCTATTAAAAATACATAGTACAGGTGCCAGAGAAGCTCCTAAATCACTCTCTACTATAGTTGTAAATATACTTGGCAAATTAGTATTTAATCTCTCATTAAATAAGTCATTCAAAATGTGAAAAATTCATGATGATGTCATAAACAATTATTCTTGTACATCATTGTATTAAAAAGTAAATCAATGTGTGCCACCTTACCCCTATGAGGATGATTACTATAGAAAAAAAACGAAAATAAGTGGTGATGAGAATGTGGAGAAATTAGAATCCTTCATACTGTTGGTAGGAATGTTAAATGGTGTAGCTACTATGGAAAACAGTATGAAGATACCTCAAAAAATAAATAAAATTACCATATGATCCAGCAATTCTACTTCTTGGTATACAATCAAAAGAATTTAAAGCAGAATTTCAAAGAGCTATTTGTTTATTCATGTCACAGCAGTATTACTCACAATAGCCAAGAAATAAAAGCAACCCAGGTATCTATCACTGGATGGATGGATTAAAAGTGTGATATATACATACAATGGAATATTATTCAGCCTGAAAAAGGAAGGAAATTCTGACACATGTTACGACAAGGATGAACCTTGAGGACATTACATCAGTCACAAAAGGACAAGCACTTGTGTGACTCCTCACCTGAGGCATCTAGAGTAGTCAAATTCATAGATACAAAAAGTAGGATGATTATTTCCAGAGTCTGGAGGGGTAGAGGGGAATGAGGAGTTATTATCTAATCAGTGCAAAGTTTCAGACTTGCAAGATTAAGAGTTCTGGAAATGGATGTTGTGATAGTTGCACAGCAATATAAATATACCTAACAATGAAGTGTGCTCTTAAAAATGGTTAAGATGGTAAGTTTTATGTTAAATGTATTTTATCACATTTTTTAAAAGTATACCAACGTAAAATCTTAAATATATCAAGAGCAAGCTATCTCCCCCTTCTGACTCCTCCCCTGCTACATGTCGCTCCTATTGGCTGGATTTTGAGGGTGTGCATATGATTTCAGTTATCTGCATTAATATCATGCTAGGATGTTGTTGCAGTTATAAACCTCTCTGCTAGTTCGATGTGGTAGCGATGTTTGTCTCTTTGCCAAGCTGGTGACAATTTAATGATAGTATTGTCAACCAGTGTCTTTGATGGTTATACACATTTATCAGACCGTATAATCATCTCTACTACACCAGTTGCTCACACACCAGAAATGAAGCTCCAGTAACAGTCTATTACTCTGACAAGGATAATAGGTCATTATTACCAAATCAGCAACACAGTGCTTTAAAAATAAATGACCCTGCTTCCCATCATTATTTATTTTTCATAAGTGCCTCAGATTTGTCTTAGCATCTAACAGCAGGAGACAATTATCCCATAATCATCATCTTCTTCTTCTTCTTCTTCGTCTTCGTCTTCTTTTTCGTCTTCAGCCTGTCTTAAATGGTTTTAAGTGGTAAATTAAATGTTTCTGTTGACCCTAAAGTAGAAACCTGGGTGGTTTTATAGGAGCATTAATTAAAAAATGGGTGGAATTCATTCCAAATACATACAATCCTCCTTTTTCATCCAGTTCTGTTGAACAAGAGTGGCCAGCTAGGAAGATGGTAGTGAGAGGAGAAAAGAGAGCTACTGTGTGCTTATCACATGAATGACGGCATTTTTAATGTGGTCTTAACACTGTTTGATTGGGCCAGCAGAGTGTACACACAGTCCCCAAATGTTCCCCCTTTTCTATGTAGAGTGTTTTCAAAGGGAAACTCGTAACTCCAAAAAGGAAAAATTCCTCTCTGCTGGCCCGGAAGTTCTCCATCGCCACCTCCCCTCAGACAGGACAGCCCGAGGGAGCCTGAGAAGGTCTTCCCCAGCTGGACACCTGCTCCGACCACCTGGCAAGAGGCTCTGCTGACAGGGCCGCCCTTCTTGCGCTGAAGTCTGGATTAAATCACAGTCCCTGCTGGAGATTGGACGTTGTCTACAGCTTCAATGGCAGAAGGCCCCAGGAAGGACAAGAGATTTGTATTCTAAGGAGGGAAGGAGGAAAACTGGCTGGGTGAAGATCGTGTTTCTTTGGCAACTGAGAACCATCCTTTTTAGGGGTGGCCGCTAGCTTTCAAAACAAAAAGAAGCTGGTAACTGTAAAAGGCTACGATGGGTTTCCTGCTCCCCCACCCTTTTAGAGGCAAAACCTATTTATGAGGCTTTATTAAGTGCAAATAAGTCCCTCGGCTTCAACGGAGAAGCAGCAGCTGCTGAAGATGTGGTCATTTGCATATAAATGACATGATTTCAGCTCAGAGAAGAATATTGAAAAATATACATGTCGACAATGGAATCCTGATAGATTCACACATATTAAGGTCAGATATTGTAATTTTTAAGGCTGCTGCATGCTGATGACTGCATCATATAACACATTCAATTCTGTTTGGGTTATATGAGTTTTATCTTCTATGAAATGGAGGATTTTTATTGTGAATTAATTAAACTACTTTTTTTTTTTCCTAAACATGAGAACATTTAGGTCAATAAGCTAAACGCTCTACAAATGCAAAGACTTCGTGACAGCCAAAGTTACCAACTGCAAACTTGGGTTTTCTGTACAGCTAACAAAGAAGCATGTGTGCCCAGGAGTCTCCCGTGGAAGAGATTGTGTGGCGCTTTCTCTAATTTTAGTCTGTCCGCTGCAGGGACAACCTGTTTTTTGAAGGGCTAAAGGAGGCTCCAGTTTTTATATTCTAAGAAGTTTTCGAACAGCCTGACTATAAGATGAGTGGGGAAATTACTGTAGCCCAGAAATGACCACAAATTTGCCAAGTGCCCACTGTTGTTTCCTTGCCCCATGACCTGTGGCTTGGAGTTCACAGCTGGCAAGAGACACATCCTGGAATCATCCGCACTGCTCCCAGGCAAGCATCCTCCAGGCTGCCTGGAGGAAGTAGATGGGTTTCTCTCAAATATGCCCCAAATTTTGGCCCTGCACCAGTCAGGCTGCTTGTTGACTCCTTTCCCATCTGCAAAACAAATTTGTTTAGAAACTGCTTGTGGTACCTTGGCTGCTGAGAAGGCCATAGGAATACACAATACTACCTTCACCTTGTAATCCAGCCCACGGCTCCCTCAGGGAGAACATTTTCCTCTAAATGATGATCACCTAAGTGTTAACTTTAGATTTGCTCATAAAAAAATAGTAACTTTAAGTAACAGACTTGATTCCTATTGACTCAGTATTTGATCACTGAATTACTTATTAAATAAGTCAGGTAGCTAATTCTCAACATATTTTTAAACCCTACATGTGAACATTTACTAGATGAATAAAGTCCTTGGTCTATACACACTTTCTAAAAGAGATGATTAAAGATGACTAATAAATAATGAAATAGCTATCAAGGAACAAGGGAAATTTAGAAACTCACAATAAATGTATGTTTTTCATAGAGAACCTTAGAGACGTTATAGAACTCGATTATGCTAACTTGAAAAACAATCCCAATGTCAATTTGCTGATGTATTCAATATATTCTCTTAAAATAATTTGTGGAGATACATATGATGCTTTAGCTTTAAGAAAGATTTTAAAACTCAAAATTTTAAAAAGTTTAGTTCTGGTCATTGATCAAATTACACACATAGAAGGTGATTATATTATCCAAAGTTAGGCATCTGATTAACAGAGAAGGGTGATTAAACCACCCAGGGGTGGAGCCAGTAATTGTGGGGCCTGAAGCTTACACAATTTGGAGGGCTCTCTTTAAAAGAATACAAAATTACTGATACAAAATTGGGTAAATATGAATATTAATTAGGTTGAGAAAAAAAATCACAACAAAACTACAAACTAAAATCACAACAAATTACAAACCTCACAAAAGCCACAAAAGTAACCTGGCATGATCGATTAGCTGGCTACACACCTCAACACTTTTCCCTACAATTGACTACCTCTAATATGACTGATTAAAAAAGGGTTTTTTATTAATGCTAGTTTTTTAAAGTTTATATCATTTCTGCAACTTGCTACAGGAAATGTCACATAAGGTTTTAGGATTGTTGTCAAATTGGGGAAAACTATTTCTTTCACGCATGGGCTGTAAAATTCCAGGGAATTTCAAGTCTCCTTGTGGAATGACTGATCCTAAACACTTCCGTGTTTTCAGAGTACCTACAGCCATAGGCCACACTGGTTTGCATGGTGATGTGCTCTCAAGCCCTTTGGTGTCCCTAGAAATAGTATTTATGGAAGCTGTCCTTATATCAGGACAATTGGTAATATCTTTACAGTATATGGAATTGACTGTAACATATATAATTAAATGAATTCGCAACGCAACTTTGGCACGGAAAACGAATCTTATTAGAATGAGCCCTGCTGAAAGATTCCTGGCCCCCTCTGCCCTTGGAGAGTCTCATGGTTCCTATGTACCTGGTCATTGCTGATTTTCATTGCCCAGAATCTGTGGTGAGAGAAGAGGAACAGAGAAAGCAAGCAGAAGACAGTTGAACAGTTTCTCTCAGCAGTACAAGCCCCTTCGAGGGAAAGAAAAAAGTTGTTTTCCAAATTCATGAAAACACTGCCCTCCAAACTCCCTCCTATCAGCATTCTTTGTTCACCAGTTCAGTTTGGCCAGACTAGACTTAAAACCACAAGAAATGTCACAAGAAATAGAAAGATAAGAGCCCCAAGTGGACGTCAGTCTCCCTGGGGTGTGATTGACTGAACACAACCAATTCTCTAGTGGATCCATGGTCCCCATCTTCTGGAAGAGCTTTGCTAAAAGCAGCGCATCCTGGATGAAATGGACACTCTGTTCCATCCTAGGAAGAAGATGAAGCTGGCAGTTTAGATTGCTGAAAAACAGTTTGAGATAAGCTTGTGGTTCCGTAGAAATTAATCCATGCCTCTAGATAGCATGTAAGCCTATTGGAAAGCTTCTTCAATTCAAGCAGTTAATAATATATCAAGTCTTGTAGCTTAAGGGATACAATTTTCAAAATTATTGTACTGAGGGAATCATAAATTCCACCAAGAGGAAGGTTGTAGTCCAGATATTTTATTTTAGATTTCCATCTAGGGTGCATTATGACACGCCACATGAAAGTCAAATCGTCCATGTAAAATGGTTTCCAGGTGATAAGTTTACCCCAAGGGGTCCAGTAAAGTAATACATTCAGAGTTATATCTGACTTTCACAATCTATAAAGACTAGTTATCAATTTTTTGAAAGATTTGATAAGCAGGAACAAAAAAATAGCTTATGGATGCTGACATTTGTCTCATTAATGGGAACAGCATAAGAAGTACAAGCTCCTTCTGGATTTGGCTGTAAATACACCACTGACATACATTTTGGAAGGTTGCTATTTTGTGCTGGTGGGAATGTATTTGTCTAACCTTGCACTGACTATAATAGACATAAGGAAGCAGTGATATTACTGTCAGCCACATTCAGCTTTTTAAAACAGGGGCACCCACTCTGCCAATATCTGTCAGATTCCAGGCCACTGCATATTAAAAATTATGTTCCATCAACACTGTCTGGCCTAGTGGAAGTTTTATTAGGAAATAATTCTCCTGTTGTGTTATGGGAAGGAAAGGAAAAAAAACCCACTTCACCCAATAGGATTCAAAGGAATAATTAATCTTTCTTCCATCCTCAGAATAGGAATGCTTTAGCTTCTCTAGTGTTTCACATGAATACCTCTACCCCTTCTTGCAAGGGCAGAGCCCATATGCATGTGAGGAACAGGCAGGAGGCCCAAGTACTAATTAATCGCCTGTTTGAGTGTTGTCTGTGTATGGTAAGGCATTATTTTCATAAGTTATTCCCCTGTTACCAGGGAAAAAGAATTACATTCTTTTTTTCAAGAAGATAAGTTTGGTAAGTTTGCCGAAGATGCTTATTAAAACAATCATGGTAATAACAAAGTGCTTACACCTGCTTGGCTATGGTTACACTTTCGAGGTTCAGGTGCATTCCCAGGAGGTTGCTGCCTACCCAAACCACAGGAGAAGTGCTTTGGCTGCCTGCATTGTCGCTGGGGCTCATCAGTTGAGACACCAGGAATGGCTACGCTCTTCACCTGTCTAGAATTCAGAACTAAACTCATCCTTCAAAAAACCCATCATGCATTTGAACAAAAGTATATTGCAATAATCATTTATCTAGCTGGCACCATCAGTAAAATGGGTTGTTTTCTGGGAGGGTAAAAATCTTCCAAAATAACTAAATGATATTTTTATTGTAACCCACTCAGTGTAACCACATTGTATTTCAAATTTTATTTTTTTTTTAAGTTTATTTATTTTTGAGAGAGAGAGAGAGAGAGAGAGAGACAGAAGGTGAGTGGGGGAGGGGCAGAGACAGAGGGAGACACAGAATCCGAAGCAGGCTCCAGGCTCTGAGCTGTCAGCACAGAGTCCAACATGGTGCTCGAATTCACACACTGTGAGATCATGACCTGAGCCAAAATTGGACGTTTAACCCACTGAGCCACCCAGGCGCCCTGCATTTCAAACTTTCTAACATAACTGCTTGCCTCCCTAGCTTTTGGATTTGGGTTAGCATATATACCAACCTTTTCTTTGTGTAAATGAATTCTTGCCACTAGGTACCTCCCAGTGGCTGCCTGGGCTGCTGAGCTGCACATGGCTGTTCGGCTGTGGCTTTCAGGCTTCTCCCTGGCCTTAGCATTTCCTTCTCCCATAAGCTTACCTATAAATCCCATTCATCACTTCTGAGTAGAGAAGGCAGAGTTTTGCAGGTGAAGCCAGGTGTTTTAGAGTCCAACATTCTGGAGTAAATTCCAGCTTCACTACTTACTACCTGTGTGAACTTGAACAATTAACTTCCTCTGTTTCCTTGTTTATAAAATGGAAAAGAAATACCCACTGTAGGGTTGTTGTAAGATGAAGGGCGCTTAGTACAGAATCCAGCACAGACTTCTGGGAGCTGAGGCACAGTTGTCAGGCTTCCATCGGGTACATGGGAAAGTAAGTCAGTACCAAGAGGACCTGAGGGCTTTGCAACAGCTCAGTGGACTTCAGGGGCCTTTTCTCCCTTGTGTGTCGGCTCCTGGCTACTGGAGGGCTGATCTTGCCAGCATCTCACCCCTGAAGACATGGATAGCCACACCATTGTTGTGCCTCGTGATTTAAAGTGGCACCATCCAGGCTCAGTAGGTTAAGCGTCTGACCTCAGCTCAGATCATGATCTCATGGTTCATGGGTTCGAGCCCAGCATCAGGCTCTGTGCTGACAGTGCAGATCCTAGAGCCTGCTTCGAATTCTGTCTCCCCCTCTCTCTGCCCCTCCCCCACTCATGCTCTGTCTGTCTCTCTCTCTCTCTCAAAAATAAATAAAACATTTAAAAAAATTTTAAGTGGCACCATCCACTCTGGGCCTTTTTTGTTCCTCTCCTCTCTGGGCCTTTTGTTTGTCTCCTCTCTGGGCCTTTTTTGTTCATCTATCTGTATAAATAAAGTTAAGTTGCTTTTTACTGTTTTCCCATTACATGGAAATGCTTGAGCAGATCTCACCAGATTTGGAGGCCTGACTTTGCATATAAGCTACACAGAATGCCCAACATTAACTTCAAGAAGACCTGGGGGCAGGGGTCCTCAGGTCAGAAGTTCTCAGACTTAAGCGTCTATCAGTACCGCATGAAGGTCCTGTTAAAACACATTCCTGAGCCCCACACCAGAGTTTCTGATTCAGTGGGTCTGGGGTGGGACTTGAGAATTTACATCTGATGGGTTCCCAGGGAAAGCTGATGCTGATGTTGCTTGTCTGGGGACCACACTCTGAGAATCCAAGGTAAAATAGGTGTTGTTGATTTGCAATCAGCCAGGAGCACTCGGCACTCCTGTGCTCATGATCCTCCAGAGGCCGGCTGAGGGCTCGCATTCTGCTGAAATAAAGCCTGCTCTCAGGGGTAAGTGGTGATTTGCAACTTGATTCCTAAAGAGTATGATGGAAGTGAGGTGTAAGGCAGATTTTCTTGTAGCCTTAATTCCTTCCCACACTCCATTGCCTACAAAATGCACAGAGCCAGAGCACCTCCTCTGGTGCCTGTCTTTCTCTTATTTCCTCCCCTAAATCCACAGTGGCTGATTGACAGGGGGTGTGAGTGGGGCTTGTGGTCTGAATTATTAGTTCTTGGGGAAGGTGGGACCTGTTTAAATTGTTCTTAATTTCCCACCACACACAGGAGTGAGAAAGAAGCAGTTTTCTAACTACTTGCAGGCTGGAAATCATGTTCATAAAACATTTAATTGAAGATAACTCCAAACCATGTTCCTAAAATTCAAATCACACGTACTTAACTGAAATGGAAAGCGGCTTCCTAAGACCTAGTCTCAATGTCTCTGACATTGCAGATGAAGGTGTTCCAGGGAACTCTGTGCCAGACCCAATGAGGAAAGGTATAGCTATGGGCCAGGTTCACCCTGCCTGCGTCTGTGTGGCCTGAGGAGAAAAGTGGGGCAGTGAGAAATCATGGGATGGAGGGAGCCGAAGAACTTTTAGGTTTTAGGAAGAAGGATAACTAATTTTCAAATTAATTGTTTGATGTGTTGTATTGATGCCTAATCTGAGGATGAGCCTGCTGTATACACTACTCTGTATTATCGGGGTTTATAGGGTTGTGGACTCCACAGGATGAGGGAGGAGTGCAGCCCAAGTCAGATCCTGACACATGTCAGACACAGGTTCGCAGGCCCAGGAGGTCTGTGAGAGAGGTGACTCAGAGTATGTGGGCCACAGGGATTTACTGTGACCCTTGGGGAAGTTACTAGGCTTCCCATAGCATTTGGCCCATAAAACTTGAGATGTTTGCATTTAATTAGTAAAGGAAAGGTGCCCTAGCAAGAGGACATCCAGGTGAAAGGCTCTGGGTAACCTGGCATCATAGGATTCTGAAATCAACAACTCTGATTGGTTTTGGCTCGATCCTTTTTCAGATTTCTCCAGTCTGAAGAAAAGGCGTCCATTATTAGTTCAGTAATATTTCCAAGTGGCTGCAGGGGGCCTGGCTGCGTGCCAGATGCTGAGGCCATCACGCCGGCTTCAAACAGCTTGTTTTACCGGCTATTCTCCCACGTCTTCCTCCAAAGCCAGGTTCCATGACATCTGCATGCCACTTCCACCTTGCCCTTCTGTGCTCCCCCAAGGAGCCACCCGCAGAGCCTGCGGTATTCACTTACTTATGAAACACCTGTGCGCCAGGCACAGGTTTGGGGCAATGGTGACTCAGGAGTGAATAGAAGTAGGAGGAGACAGACAATAAGCAGGATAAAATAAAACAGAGATGCAATATATAAAAGATCGGTATGTTAGGCAGTGAGAGAAAAAGATAACACAGGGAAGAAGAGTAGGAGTCTGGCATGGGGCTGAGATGGGCCAGCCAGGGCAGCCCCTTTGACAAGATCTGAACACAGGAAGGAAAGGCAAAGTACAAACGGGAGGTAGCAGCTCACCGCCCCAGGCACCCAGAGGAAGATCCTGGCGGGGCTGGGGGGAGCTCTGGACAGGAAGCAGGAGAACAGGTCAGAGTGGGGCAGGCTGGAAAGCAGATCAGGCAGGTTTGGTGGGCTTTTGTAAAGACTTGGTTTTGTTCTGCATGCAGAGGAAGTCACTGGAGGGTTTTGAGGCGAGGGGTGACGTGGCAGGTTGTAGTTTTAGCAAGGTCACCCTGGCAGCTGTGTGGGGAATGGCCTAACAGGAGAGCAAGGGAGAAGTAGGTGGCTATTGCAGAATCCAGGTGAGACACAGTGAGGGCCTGGACGAGCGTGTGATGGTGGTGATGGTGGGAAGTGGTCAAATCCAGGATATATTTTAAGGTTAAGGCAACAGAGTTTATTTACTGATTATGAGATATGAGAAAAAGAGAGGGCCTGAAGAACCTGATACACCTCTTTCCAAAGGTCTGGTGGGCCAGTTGACTGTGGTCTCCCCAGGCCTCTGTCCTGCATTGGGGCTTTTTAAGAAAAATTCCTTTTTCATCTATTAAGATTGGTGGCCTTCTGTGATAAAAGGATTCCCTTGTCCTCTTACAGCCCTGGGAAGCATTTATTTTCTAACAGAATTTTTCTGGGGACTCTCTCCTCTCTGGGGACGGTGGTCTGCTCACAGCCTGTCTCCAGGCCAGGGCTCCTCTTCTTGAGCTGACTCAGCACTGGCCCTGCAGGACCCCCTCCAACACTGAGCAGTATCAATGCAGAGAAGTCACCAGGCAGAAGAGAGGAACGGGAAGATAACATTCGATTTACTACATACACAAGAACGAGCACAAATGGAAAAGGCTCATTACACGGGGCACTGTCAGATCAAAAATACAAGAGCAATTAGGACACAGAGAAGAAACTTCTGTATGAATGTATGAATTTTTAATTGGAGTGTGGTTGATATGCAATATTATATTAGTTCTAGGTATACAACACAGTGATTCAACATTTATATACATTAGGAAATGCTGGCCGTGGTAAGTGTAGTGGTGACTGCTGTCACCAAACACATTGTGAAAATATTACTGACTGTATTCTCTATGCTGTGCTTTTCACCCCCATGACTTATTTGTCTTATCACTGGATATTTGTACTTCTTCGTCCCCTTACCCACCTGCCCTCTGGCAACCACTAGTTTATTCTCTGTGTTTATGAGTCTGTTTCTGTTTTGTTTTTTCATTTTTTTTTTTTTTTAGATTCCACATATTAGTGAAATCATATGGCATTTTGTCTGTCTCAGTCTGACTTCTTTCATGTAGCATAATACCCTCTAGGTCCATCCATATTGTTGCAGATGGCAAGATTTCATTATTTTTTATGGCTGAGTAGTATTCCTCTCTGTGTGTGTGTGTGTGTGTGTGTGTGTGTGTGTGTGTGTATACCATATCTTCTTTATCCATTTCTCTATCGATGGACACTTGGGCTACTTCTGTATCTTGGTTATTGTAAATGATACCACAGTTGGCATAGGGGTGCAGATATCTTTTCAGATTCACACTTTTTCCTTTGAGTAAATATCCCTAGTAGTAGAATTACTAGATCATACGGTATTTGTATTTTTAATTTTTTGAGGAAACTCCATACTGTTTTCCAAAGTGACTGCACCAATTTACATTCCTACCTACAGTGCATGAGGGTTTCTTTTTCTCCACATTGTCACCAACATTTGTTACTTCTTATCTTTTTTATTCTAGCCATTCTGACAGGTGTGAGGTGACACTGGTTTTGATTTGCATTTCCCTGATGGTTAATGATGTTGAGCATCTTTGCACATGTCTGTGGGCCATCTGAATGCCTTCTTTGGAAAAAATGTCTTATTCAGGTCCTCCGCCCATTTTAAAATCACATTCTTTGGGTTTTTTTTTTTTTGGTGTTGAGCTGTATGATATATATATATATATATATATATATATATATATACACACACACACACACGCACACACACACACATATGTATACATATTAACCCATTATTGGATATATTATTTGCAAATATCTTCCTCCATTAAGTAAGTTGTGTTTTTGTCTGCTGATGATTTCCTTCACTGTGCAAAAGCTTTGTAGTTTGAAACAATCCCAATAGTTTATTTTTGCTTTTGTTGCATTTGTCTGAGGACACAGATCAAAAAAAACATTGCTGAGACTGACATCAAAGAGACTACATTTTTTTTTGTTTATTTGTGTTTTTTAAGGGGTTTTATGGTTTCAGGTCTAATATCTGAATATCAAATATCTAATATTTGATCCATTTTGAGTTTACTTTTGTATATGGTGCAAGAAACTGGGTCTAGTTTCAACCTTTTACATGTAGTTGTCCAGTTTTCCCAGTACCATTTATTGAAGAAACTGTCTTTTCCCTATTGTATATTCTTGCCTCCTTTGTTGTAGATTAATTGACCATATAAATATGGGTTTATTTCTGGGCTCTCTATTCCGTTCTATTGATGTTAGTGTCTATTTTTGTGCCAGTACCACACTATTTTGATTACTACAGCTTTGTAGTATAACTTGAAATCAGGGAGTGTGATGCCTCCAACTTTGTTCTTTTTCAAGATTTCTTTGGCTTTTGAGGGTCTTTTGTGGTCCCATACAAACTTTAGGATTATTTATCCTAATTCTGTGAAGATGCTATTGGTATTTTGATAGGGACTGCGTTGAGTCTGTAGATTGCTTTGGATGATATGAACATTTTAACAATATTAACTCTTCTGGTTAATGAGCATAATATATCTTTGCATTTATTTGTGTCATCTTCAGTTTCTTTCATCAGTCTCAGAATTTTCAGAGTACAAGATTTAACTTCCTTGGTTAAATTTATTCCTAGAGGGGCACCTGGGTGGCTTAGTCAGTTGAGTGTCCAAGTCTTGATTTCGGCTCAGGTCATGATTCCAGGGTCGTGGGATCAAGCCCCGCATCGGGCTCTGTGCTGAGTGTGGAGCTGACTTAAGATTCTCTCCCTTTCCCTCTCTCTCTGTACCTCTCTCTCCCTCTCTCTGCCCCTCTCCCCCACTTGCACATGCTCGCTCACTCTCTAAAATAAAAGATATTTTAAAAAATTTACTCCTAGGAATCTTTTTGTTGAATGCAAATTGATTGCATGTAATGGAATTGTTTTCTTAATTTCTCTTTCTCCTAGTTTGTTATTAGTGTATAAAAGCACAACCAATTTCCATATATTCATTTTGTGTCCTACAACTTTTCAGAATTAACTTATTCTAATAATTTTTTGGTGGCATCTTTAGGGTTTTCTCTATATTGTATCATGTCATCTGCAGAGTGACTGTTTTACTTGTTCCTAACCAATTTAAATGGCATTTATTTCTTTTTCTTCTCTGGTTGCTGTAGCTTGGAGAGGGAAAAAAGAACCTTTCTGTGGCCAAGTATTCTTTTTAAAGATGTGGTCTTTTTTAGTTACTGTTTGTAGCTCTGCCAATAGTACTCCTGTGAGATATTCCAGGGCAGAATGAAACTAATCACCATTATATGTTCATTACCAGCTACCACATATTTGGATCAGAGCAAGTGATTGCTGAGTTTTGGTTTTTACATTTTCTTCCAACACAGGTGCACAGAATTTGGTCATCCTGACCAGCAGGCAGCCCACCCTGCTTCTGCTGGGCTCTTTAGAACATGTTTTTTAAAGGTCAGGGAAGAAGACATCTCCTATGATGCATTGTGCATTAACTGCTTGAGTGTGTTTTCTCACACTGGACATGTTTCCTTCTTAATGATGATGACAACTCAAAGCTTGAGGTACTTTAGAAAGTCATCTATCTGCCTCTGCTTCTGTGTGTGCATGTGCTGTCTATGTCTGTGTATGTGTGTATGTGTGCTCTGTGTACATATGTATGTGTGTTCTCCCAGCAGAGTGGCTGAGTGGCTCAGTCAGTTGAATGTCCAACTTCTGATTTCAGCTCAGGTCTTGATCTCACAGTTGTGAAATGGAGCCCTGAATCAGGCTCCACAAGCATGGAGCCTCCTTAAGATTCTCTCTCCCTCTGCCCCTCCTCCACTCACGTGTGTGTGTATGTGTGTGTGCGTGTGTGCGTTATCTCTCTCTCTCTCTCTCTCCCTCCCTCCCTCCCTCTCTCAAAAAAGTATATTGTCATGCTACTCCTTTAAGAAAATAATCTGGGGCAATAGGCATGGAAGCATTTATATTTAGGAGTTTAAAATTATATGAAATGATAAATGGATATAAAGCAACAGAACAGACTAAACCAAATTTTAAATTGTTTTAACTTTTATTGAGTGTCTACTAGCTATTACAGGCATTATATATATAAGAACTTGCTTAACATTTGTAATAATCCTGGTTAGGTAGGCATTATTTATTATTTTTGTATTTTAAGTAGGCTTCACACCCAACATGGGACTTAAACTCAGGACCCTGAGATTAAGAGTCACGTGCTCTACTGACTGAGCCAGTCGGGTGCCCCCTAGGTAGACATTATTAACCTTATTTTATATATGAGGCAGAATAACTTGCCGAAGAATATGCAGTTAACAAGAGACAAAACAGGTTTGAATCCAACTTTGTCTTACTTTAAAGTCCATGTTTATTCCCTAGGGGCTCCTGGGTGGCTCAGTCAGTTGAGCGTCTGACTTCGCCTCAGGTCATGATCTCATAGTTCGTGGGTTCGAGCCCCGCATCAGGCTGTGTGCTGACCGCTTGCTCAGAGTCTGGAGCCTGCTTCAGATTCTGTGTCTCCTCTCTCTGCCCCTCCCCTGCTCACACTTTGTCTCACTCTGCTTCTCAAAAATAAATAAATGTAAAAAAAAATTTTTTTTTAAAGTCCATGTTTATTCCCCTATGTCATCTTGGCTTTCAAAGAGATCATACAGTCTATCTATAAGGTGAAAATGTCCTTTGCCTTGCAAATGACCCACAAGAGTTTGTGAAATACTGATGAGGGGAAGGAAGGGGGAGCACTCCACACATTCAAATAGGACAGACATTAATTCTCTGGAGTTATAGCTGAGTAACGGTCAGTAGATGGCACATCTCTCACTGTGCCAAACTTACTTCTTAGGAAGCACAAGATGAAACTGCTGGTGTTGTTTGTCTGAAGGAGGCAGAAAGGAACTAGGCATGTCTACACAGGGAAAGAGCAGGCATGGGTCGTGAATCAGCTCTGTTTAGGGGGCTCGGCTCCGAGGGCAGCCCTAGTTGAACTGTATTCTTGCTGGAACCACGCACATCTCCTCTTCACACTTTACCTGCCCGTCACAGATGCAAATCAGGAGCTGTCAACAAAGACTTGCAAGGGTCTCCCTGTGGGCACCCTACCCAGTGTCTGAGATTAGACTTATAAGTCACAGCAAGTTGTTCCTGTCTTCTCTCTGACAGTTTAAAAGAGCTACTGCCACATCTGGTTAAAGTAACTTTGTTTTTCCCAGAGGGAATCTTTGTTAGAATATTTTGCTTTCTTGCAGAATCTACTAAATTTAAAATAGCCACAGAATGAAACTATATATCTATATATGGAGATATAGCTGTAGATCAATATATAGATAATGTATGTGATATAATTATTGCTAATAACTCAAAATTATTAACTACTATCTATGATATATTATATGGATATAGTTATCTGTTATATATAGCCATAATGTATAATATATATACATTATATATATATATATACACTCTATGTATCTATATAACTATAGATATATAGAAAAGAATACATAGATACAAGGACAGATATAACTATATCTGTATATTCTTACTCCGTTAGTGTGTTTTTTTATTTAAAAAAATTTTTTAATGTTTTTATTTATTTTTGAGACAGAGAGAGACAGAGCATGAGCAGGGGAGGGGCAGAGAGAGGGGGAGGCACAGAATCTGAAGCGGGCTCCAGGCTCTGAGCTGTCAGCACAGAGCCCGACGCGGGGCTTGAACTCATGGAGTGTGAGATCATGACCTGAGCTGAAGTTGGACGCTCAACTGACTGAGCCACCCAGCCACCCTTAGTGGTGTTTTTTTAATGTTTATTTTTGAGAGAGAGAGAGAGAGAGAGAAAGAGAGAGACAGAGCATGAGCAGGTGAGGAGCAGAGAGAGAGGGCGACCCAGGATCTGAAGCAGGCTCCAGGCTCTGAGCTGTCAGCACAGAGCCTTATGTGGGGCTCCAACCTACAAACCACAAGATCATGAACTGAGCCAAAGTTGGATGCATAACTGACCAAGCCACCCAGGCGCCCCTAGTGTTTCCAATAATATAATTTAATGTAGAAACATTTCTGACTTATAATACTGTATCTATATATATAACTGTATCTATATCTATCCGTATATCTATACCTGTCTATATCTATATCTTTTTTTATTTTTTATAAAAATTTTTTTAATGTTTATTTATTTTTGAGACAGAGAGAGACAGAGCATGAACAGGGGAGGGTCAGAGAGAGAGGGAGACACAGAATCCGAAGCAGGCTCCAGGCTCTGAGCTGTCAGCACAGAGCCTGACGCGGGGTTTGAACTCACGGACATGAGATCATGACCTGAGCTGAAGTCAGATGTTTGACCAACTGAGCCACCCAGGCGCCCCCGTATCTATATCTATCTATCTTCCTCTTTTAGGAGGCACTAGCCTCCTCTCCTGCTGGGTCTTGCTGACAAACACTCTACCTTCATGTATTAGCTACATAAGGATTCCACCTAGACCCCATTGTTCCCAGCCCAAACAAGACTGTGGGGAACCAGGGCTATTTGGTTATTCTGGGTACTTTGCAAAGGCCACTGCTACTAAACAACTTTGGGCAGTTGCCCAAGACTTTCCGTTATCCACACAGTAAGCCAAAACAAGGAGGTAACTCAGAGGCAGGGAAAACATGCCAAGACCCTGGAATTTGTTCTCTATTGGCCATCTTTCCTTGAAAGAGCCACCAGAGCAATTAAAAATCAAACAAAAGAGAGACCATGCACACACACTCCTGTACCTCAACGTTCCGGAAGAGACCCCAAGGGGAAAATAAAATTTAGGAGGTTTGTTGAACCCACTGTAGAGCTGATCCAGAATTTAAATTGATTCCATAATTTATTGCATTTTAATTAGCAATCACAAGAGACCAAGTATTGTTTACTCTCTTGTTAGGAGCTCTAGCTGGAAACAAATACCAGGGAGCCTTAATAAGGATGAGTTATATTTACTGTTTTCCATTTTACAGTCTTGTTATAATCATCACAAGAAGAGATTCATTTAGTGTTCATCTGTTCTTGGTATGACATTTGTTGACCACTAGGGTGACATAAAATCAGAACATACCCCATAAGCCAAGAAAGAGCCTCCCTACTCCCATCCCACCCCATGCTTACTCCTTCATTGTTTTCAATAATATAATTTAATGTGGAAATACTTCTGGCTCAGGTTAGATGACATGAGTTCCCATGTGCCACCGTCACCCAAAATGCATCTAAATGACTGCTGTTGGTTATTTATTTAGAGCAGAATAATGTTACAGACAGCAGACAGCTGCATTTGTATGCGCTACTCCAACATGGAAACATTAGCCACATCAGACAGCTGAGAAACTGTTTGCTTGGTGCACACCCGTTGGCTTATTAGATTACCCATCCAATGGCTTATCAGACTTTTTGTTTGTTTCATTCTATGTTTTTGTCTTTTTAATGACATTTCCTCAGGGCCTGAGCTTTTGGGGTTTCCAAACAGCTCTTGCTAATCTAACTCAAGCAGAAAGAACCCTGAACTTTTCTACCTGTGGGATGGGAGTCTCTGGGACAATGCATTTCTTTGGGAGCACTCTGGGTCCCTGTTCCTCCCTAGGAACATTCTAAAATAGTTTTTAAATACCACTGTGTGTTATTGCAGTGATTCCCATCAGTCATCCCAGCTCTGCTTCTTGGATTGGGCTCCCAGCATGTAATCCAGCTCATTACCTCAACCCTAAAGGATGTTTCATTAAGTGAAGGAAAAGGACTTGATTCCAAAAGGCCACCCTCAAAACAGGGATGTTTTGTGTAATCTGAATACAGATACCCTTTTGAGGCTTTTCATTCAAAATGGACTTTCCTTCAAAAGTAGGTAAAGTAGGTGTCATTGTTTATTCTTTTTTTTTTTTAACCCAGTTTTTCCACCCAGCCACAGAGGCACCAATCTGATGCTTGGGCTTTAATTAAAACTTGCTCCCTGTTAAAAAGCTCCTATTGTTCTTTACATTTAAATAGGATTCTTCTTAGATCTTTAACAAGACCACAGAGGAGTAATAAATCTAAGTAATTGTCCTTATTAAGAAGAGATTATTCTCACAAGACTATAACAGTCACCAAAGTAACTAAAGCCATTTCCAGGTAGCACTTAGAGTGTCCTCCTCCCACCCAAATACAGAAATGCCTCGTTAGTCACTTTCTTTGCAGCTCAAATTAAATTAGATGGCATTCTGTTTATTTTTCACACCTTTTGCTAACAGAAGAGGATTTTCCCTTTGATGATATTAATCAGGAAACCCCGAGTCCAATTGTGCTGAGTTCATGGGATGGAGATGACCTCTTCTTCTTTCCTTCTTTCCTTTCTTCCTTCCTTTTCTCCTTCCACAACTGATGCCTGAGTTCTTGCTGTGCCAGACACTCTGCCAGGCATTAGTGAGTGGTTCAAAGATGAAAGACATAGTCCCTTGGATTGTATATTATCCATTCATCTAATATTAACTAAACATCTTCGAGGTACAAGACACTGTAGAAGGGGCTGAGTTTTTAGAGGGGAAAAAAGCCAGACACAGTTCCTGCCTTCTTGGAACTTGAAATATTACAAAAATGTAGACATCAACCTAATGATTTCATAATTGGTTAATTGCACCCATGGCAAAAGTTACAAAAGAGGGGACAGGGTGCCGTGTGACCATGCGCATGTTCCAGGGAGTTACAGAATTAGCCTATCAGAATTAGCCACTTAGTTTTTCTGTGACCTCTGCTCTCCTATCATACAAAACTGCCAGGGAAGATTTCTCATTTCCCAAGTTCTAGGTAAGCAGTGGCTCCTGATGTTTTCAGCTTTTATTTACAATCCATGTTTTAAACTAGCCTCCCTTGGTTAGAGAAAGCTTACTTAACATATCTAGAATAGAGTCATCAAAGAAAAAAAGGCAACAGACCAAAACACCCATCACAACTTTATTTCATAGACATGTGCTTCAGGTGTGCGTGCCTGTATACAGGTGAACTTGCCAAGAAACAGATCCCCTAAGGAGCTAGGGGAGGGGGCTTTACACCAAAAAAGACAAAGTATTGCTTGCCAACCTATTGGCCCCAGTCTTTGTTTTCAGATCTGGAAGGCACAGCATACATCAGTTCAGCTCTTATTCACACTTCGTGTTGAGTATACTGTGACTTCTTGTTTGTGAATTGCTAATATGAACTGAGAAGTCTGTTTCCTCCAAAACTGCCAGCAACACACAAATTGTGGGTATTACTTGCAAAATTCATTCTCAGTATACAAAAGAGAAACACCCTAGAGCTGCACAGAGATGAAAGCTGAAAGCTTGCCGGCCAAAACAGAAAATATTCATCGTATGACCAAATCAAGGGCTCTCTTTCATCCACCCAACAAGTCCAAAAGTTTTCTTGAGAAACAAGATCAGTAGTTCCATCTGCCGGGAAGTCTTGCTTTGTGCCCATCACTACCTTTGGGGATTGCCCAGGGGCTGATCTGGACTTCAGTGTTGCAGACTCAGTACTTTAACAACCAAGAACAGATCCTTTTTCTTGGGGGTAGAGATTCATTAGCCAAGTAGAGAGACTGAAGAATAAAGGCAATTTGCTGGGTCACTAGTCAGCAATGAGAAATAACCTCCATCAGGACCCCAGTGCTCAAAAGTCTCCATGACTAATATGTTCTTTTCCTGAAGGTAGACTCAGAGTCATGAGCAGAATTGCCAGGCCGGGGGGGGGGGGGGGGGGGGGGGGCGGTGTGAGTAGAGGAAGGGTAATGGGATCAGAAAAAGAAGGGATAAATGACTTGAATATGAAACCAAATGAATATAGACTGATGCTTCCATCTGGCAAATGGATCTAGAACTAATTGGGGCTTGAAGACTAGAATTCAACTGGTCTCAGCTCTCTGTGTTCATCTTCACATCACAGATGCCTTTGTAAATGAGACCCAGTGACTCAGTTTATTGAGTTAGACCCCCTTTGACCTGGACGAATCTTTCCCAAATAGCACTTTGCCATGCACAATAAAGTAATTGGGAGAGTAGCCTCACAAGAGCCTTGTTGAGGCCGTAAATATAAGGCTGTTTCCTCTTTACCAAAGAATAGTGTTTCAGGAAAAAAACCCATCTCGTCTTGTATTTGAACAGATATAATATGTATAATAAAGTTAAGAATCAGTAATTGAGTAATTCCAGAACCATGACCTCAATGGAGTAAGAATCCTTTCCATGACTTCCTATTGCCTCTGAAAATACTGGTTTTTGGAAGAAATGGGTATAATATTGGCTGTCTGGAGGAAATGAGGGAGAGAGTGTTCTAAAAATAGTTGAATTAGGTAAACAAGGGGGAAATAGAAAGGCACCAAAGACAAACATACCTACTTCATCACTTTGGGATCCAGTCTCAATCCCCTGCACTGGCATTCAAGGTCCTTTGCTTATGCCATCAGCACATGCCTTTGATTCTCTCCTTTTTCCAGTCTTCCAGCGCTGACGAGCTGCTCTTCTAATGGATATAGTCTTCCCTTGTGTATGTTACACTTTCCCTGTGTTGCTGGTGGGGTTTTACATTGCTAGTAGGGGCTCTCCTTCATGTGACTTTGCTTCTCTCTGATGTTGATCTTATTGTTTGGTACTCGAAGGGCAGCCTTATTTCCTGGTTCTTGGGGGTGTGGGGTGAGGTTGCAGGGAGTACATACTGAAGCTCCAACTATACAAATAAAGGCTCTATCATCCTAATATATTTCTAACTACTGACATGAACAAGGTTTGGATTTGGGCAGGCACCAGAATGCACATGTATGAAAATGCATGTACCATCATCTCTACTTTGAGATCCTCTAATGGGAAAATCCTTTTGAATGAAGATGTGATGGCCTAAAGTGACAAAGGAGGACACTTGCATTTTCTCTAAGCTTAATAGAATTTATGATTGTAACTTTGTGTAGGATGCGTTTGGACAACAGATGTTCAGTGAAGAATATTTGCAGATAATGATCAGAAAACTATCAAGTGCTATATAGATCTAACCATATATTTCCAGTCAGGAAGAGAATGATGCTTTTAAAGCCTAAGACAGACCTGTAATTCAGGATATGCCACATATTCTGGGCTTATTTATGGGTCGCCGAAATAATAGGGTGGATTTGTCTTTCTTACCAGTTCCCTTTACAGAATTCTTGCTGCATATGTCATTACATTGCTTGTATTATTAGATCCATTTCTTGACAAGCAAAGAAGCTGTCCCCCCATGTGCTCCTTCTTCTAACACATACGGCTGTCCCGTGACTCAGAGTAGGAGAGGGGAAATTTAGAACACTTGCCTCAAAGGGTCTCTGGCTTAATGATTGACTAGCGACATATAAGAAAAAAAAAAGCCTGCTGGATGAGATAGAAAAATCCTAGAAAGAATGGAAAATGACTTTTTAGTTTTAAGATTGTCTGCAATGGAAATGGCTCCCCTCTTGTGTGTGGCAGAGGCTGTCGGTGCTCATTCAGATCCCAGGTGTGTATGCCAGGCATTTGGGGCCTGGCTCCTAAAATGCCCAGCAAGATCTTCCCTGGTCCCTCACCTTGCCATCTCTGTGCCTGGAACAAAGGACTCCGCTATGTCAGAGCCACACGTGATGTTAGGAGCTGGAACCCTGACCTCATGACTTCAAGTCACACAACCAGCAACATGCACGTTGAACTTTGTGTGAATGAAGAATAGCTTTTATTGTTTGTTGTGTTAAACCCCTGAGATTGTGTAGCTGTCAGTTATCACACTCACCTAGCCCAACCTGACTATCAGAAGCAGGCAAACCCAGTGAGTAATATGTTACCAAGGTACTCCATGGATTTCATCATCAGGCACATGTATCCTCCTTGTTCTGATGTATGAATGCAGATGCACCTACAACCCAGGTCACTTTTTCCCTGGGAATCCAGCCAGCTCCCCTACTTTGCAGCACATTTGTAAGTGATTTTCTTATGAAATAAATATTCCAGATGGAAAGCCCCATCAGACCTAATATTGCACTCAAACTTAACCTGGGGCCATTCAAAATAGGCTCTGCTTTAAGGCTGGGTCTGAGTCTGAGCCGATGTCCTTGAGGAGTAGCCAGATCAAAGTTTGAACCCAAGTGTAAGCCAGTGCCTGGCACGTATTGGAATCTCCACAAACATTGGTTGAACAGCGAGATCGTGAGGTACAATCAAGAAACAATGTCAAGGGTTAGAGGCTGGTAGAAAGTACAGTGGATGCCTGGGTGGCTCAGTCAGTTAAGCGTCTGACTTTGGCTCAGGTCATGATCTCACATTTTATGAGTTTAGCCCCGCATTGGGCTCGGGCTGTCAGTGCAGAGCCCACTCTGGATCCTCTGTCTCTCTGTCTTTCTGTCTGTCTGTCTCTCTCTCTCTGCCCCTCCCTCCTGCCTCTTTCTCTCTCTCTCTCTCTCTCAAAAAAAAAAAATTAAAAAGTACAGTGGAGGGGCACCTGGGTGTCTCAGTTGGTTAAGCGTCTGACTTTGGCTCAGGTCATGATCTCACAGTTCGTGAGTTCAAGCCCCACATCAGGCTCTGTGCTGACAGCTTGGAGCCTGGAGCCTGCTTCTGATTCTGTGTCCCTCTCTCGCTCTGCCCCTCCCCTGCTCATGCTCTGTGTGTGTCTCTCTCTCAAGAATAAATAAACATTAAAAAAAAATTTTTTTTAAAGTACAGTGGAGCAGGAGGCAGCAGTCTGAGAATGGAGTGCTACCTTGGCAGGAAGGCTTGCATGGTATACTGAGCTGCCTAGAGGTGCATGTTTTCTTTAAGCCCAAATTGAGGTTCACAGCAAACTTAGAAAGTACAGATAGTTCTGATATGCCTCCTGCCCCCCACATGCTAGTCTCCCCCACTATCAACATCTCCCAGCAGAGTGGTACATTTGTTATAACTGATGAGCCTACATTATACGCCATCATCACTCAAAATCCACAGCTTATATTATAGTTCACCCTTGGTGTTGTACATTCTATAGGTTTTTGGCAAGTGTATAATAGTTTCGCTGCCCTGAAGATCAGAGGTACATTTTTACAGTGGACACAGGTAAGCGGCTTTGTCCACGGCTTTCTCTTCTGAGGCATTTTCCCAGCACACAGCCAAAAGACCCCCACGAATTCTTCAGAGATCCATGTGGGAAAAGAAAGCCCACCTAGGATCCTGGCAGATGTGCATAGAGAATGTGGCTCCATTCCCAGCATTCTCTGGAGTTTAGCTTGAGACAATAATAAGAATCCTATAGGATCAATGATCTCACTCGTTTGGACTACAGTAAATCTCTCCTATATTACTGCTCAGCCTCTGAGAATATTATATTGGGTCTCATTTTATTAAAGAATGTCGTGCATACCCAGAAGTCGCTATTTAATTTTTAGCTGCAAGATACAATTTTGAAAAACCATTATCTAGAAAGTGCAATAATCAAACAATACAATCATGAATGTTAAACCTCCTTGGAATATTATTTTAAATGCTTGCCTGCTGGAAGCAAGAGTTGACAAGGAAGTGTGTGACTTGGTTGGCTTTCTAATTTGTCAAAGCATCTACACTTTCCAACAAGATATACTTGTTAAGATATGGTTTTTTTTCCCCTCTGGATGATTGTTTTGAAACTATCAAAAATGCAAAATCCTTAAATAAGGAAGATAGATTTGCATTTTCTATTCATTCCTGCCTTAGATGTAGGATTAAATCACTTTAAGAGACACAACTGAATCTTTTCTCAGAGGAGCCAGACGGTCCACATACATCACCACTTGCCTCTGAGTTTTCTGGCTGCTCTGTGAGATCAGACTCGTAAATTTTGTGACATATGGAAAATATCAGAAAACCACAGCATGCATTTTAAAAGGGTCCAGAAAGCAGGACTCATGCTATCGTGATACATCCCTGGTAATTCACCATTTTTCCCATCACCCATCCCTGACTCTCTGTGGAGAGGACCCAGTGGGTATTTGGCCAGGGACTGGGAAACTCAGGGGTAATCCAGTTGTTTGGGGGGGTTGTTCTCCCCTCCCCACCACATACTCCCCCCCCCACCTCTCTCTCAGCACATGTTTCTTTGTACCATAACCCATATGTCTGTCTTTACTATTGGTGTTTAACTGACAGAGGCCAAGGCCTAGACCTTATTTTCCTTATATGTCCTGAACTTAGAGGTACTCAAACCAATGAATGTGTCCACCTGCTTGGGGAGCCTGGGGATGGAGCAGAGATTGACCGTAACTCCTACCTTCTTTTATGCGCACTAGCTTCACGGCCTTAGGCAAGGTACTTCACCTTTCTACACCTCAGTTTCCTTGTCTATAAGATGGAAATGATGATGATGTCCACCTCCTCGGAGGCTGTGACTGTTGGAGGATTTATACATGTATTATACTTAAAATGGTATCTTGCAATCAATAAATCTTAGCAAACAAAATGAGCTCTCAAAAAATGTGAGCTGTCCTTATCAGTCATGATAAATGTCATTCCAAATGGCCAGACCCCCCTTGACCTTCCCACATTAGCCCAGGGTTCTCTTCCAAGTGTGCAAGTGAAGGCGATTGGATTCATTTGGAGAAGTAACTCGCTGGGGCCGTCAGGGATGCTGCTGAACAGAGATGGGGGTGTTTTCCCTGAAGTGGCCTACCTTGGCTGTTTGAATGACCCAATAGTAGGAATTCATCAACATCTGCTCGAAAAAAGAAGACCCTAAACACAACCTTCACACTTTTCCCAGACCCCGTCCCTAAGGGGTCCTTGGATGACACTGGAAAGGGTGGCAGAGTCCAGACCTGACCTTGGCCGGCACTTCAGGCTCTAATGTGCCTGAAAGTCCACAGGCCCAAGAAGGACTCTGAAGGGAAGTGGGGGATGATGATCCATGAAAGCAATAAGTTCCACCCTGCAGGGAGCATGGGAAAAAGTCCTGGCCACCGGCTGAGGTTGGTTGGTACCTCAGAGGCAGAAACTATGAAACCTCAAACATGTGTAGGCAAAAGGAAAAGACGATGTTTGGAGGAGAGGGAGAGGCAGTGGGTGGGGAGTGGATAGAGCTGGAAGGCTGTCCTAGACACAGAGGCGGTTCTTCATCCTCAGACCTCCCTGGTCCTCTAAGCAGGGGGCTGTGAACTGAGGAAGCAACATATCTGGGTGTTATCTGGGGGCTTTAGGGAATGGAGAATAAGAACAAGCCTCCCCAGAGCCATTTTCACTGGAGACTCTCCCACAATGGAGAGGCCCTCATCCATAAGAGGTTTTGTGATGTCAGCCCTGGGTCCACAGACGGGTGATTCAGGAGCAGGTCCCAACTCTCTGTCTACCTGTTTGGGGTCTTTGGGTGGTCACTTCGCCAAGCTGAGACTCGCCCCTCCTGTGAAATGGAGTTAATATGCCTCCTTCACAGAGCCATTGTCCATCTCTAATGAAATAAGGCTTGGGGCACCTGGGTGGCTCAGTCAGGTGAGCCACCGACTTTGGCTCAGGTCATGATCTCATGGTTTGTGAGTTCGAGCCCCGCATCAAGCTCAATGCCGTCAGTGCAGAGCCAGCCTCTGATCCTCTGTCTCCCTCTCTCTCTCTCTCTCTCTCTGCCCTTCCCCCACTCATGCTTGTGACGTGTTCTAAGAGCTATAACATGATAGATTAATAACAGGCATTTCACTTATAATAATCAGTATTTATGATGGTTTAAAGAATCCTGGGTGGTAGAACTGAGCCAGGTTTGGTCTTTAGAACCAGCAGCCATGGCAGCAATGAAGGGAGAGTCCCCCTGGCTCTGATGCCCTTTTCCAACCTGGCCTCGCTCCCTCCTCTATCCTCCACAGCCTGGCTAAGGCTGGCAATATAGGGTGGCAGTTGAAGGTATGGGGGACCAGACTGCCTGCATTTGAACCCTGTCTCTGTTACTGAGTAGCTCCATGTCCTTAGGCAACATATTTAACATTTCTATATCTCAGTTTTCTTGTCTATAAATGGGGACAATAGTGGCATCTACCTCATAGGATGGTTTCTTGTAAACACCAAATGGTTTATTACATGTATTATACTTAAAATGAGAGCTAACGAAATGATTGTGCAAAGAATGTGAGCTGTCCTTATCAGTCATGGTAATGTCATTCCTAGTAGTCCAACTCCATTGACCTCCCTCATTCGAAGAACACTGGGACCTCTCCACTCTGGCAGGCCACTGGGAAGCTGGGAAGAAAAACGTTAGGAATTTCTGCAAACGTGAAAATATCTTTCTAAGGAGAGAGAAGAGGGGCTGTTTGCGGATCATGCGTAGCTTATATGATTCACTCAGAACCAAAACTGGAGCTGTTGCCTAATGATCCAAGCTGACCCACCACAGAGGGAAGCTATGATCCTCTACCATCTTGGATCAGTGGGACCAGTTCTCCTCTGTTCCTCCCATGCGCCTCTGGTGAAGAATCATACACTTTAAGACTGGAAGGGAGGTGCCTGAGTGGCTCAGTCAGAGGGCTCTTAATATCAGCTCAGATCATGATCTTTCTGTTGGGAGATCAAGCCCCACATTGGACTTAGCCATAGTCATGGAGGCAGATGAGGCTGGAGTCAGTGGAGGCAGATGAGGCTGGAGACCAGAGGGTATGAGGCTTCATGTGCCTTGTTAAGGATTTGAGCTTGGAGGATGGGAGCCACAGCAGTTTTGGGCAGAGGAACTATGCAATCAAATGTGTAATCTGGAGAAGCCATTCAGGGACTGGCGGGGTGGAAAGTGAGTGGGGTGGGCAGGCCTGGAGGAGGTTGTCCAGTTAGCCACCTGGAGGCTTGGTCCTATACCTTTTCCTGGTTCCCTGGTGAGCAGTAGGACTTTCCAGAGACCCAGGGCACCAGAGTCACACTGACATTCTACATGTTGCCAGCAAACATCCACCAGCATGGCTCCCCCAGTCCCTGCCACCATGTTAACTGTTCTCAATCATCCAGGTATTTCCCTCACCCAACACAGCCCATGTACTTCAGGTGGAAACTTGACTGCTCTCCTGGGACATGAAGCTTAGGCTAAAGTGAATGATGCAACTCTATCCCCTGGTCACAGTGTTTGCTTTAAGAATGAGCAAGTGATTCAACTCAGGCCACTGAGACCCAAAGCAGTAATTTTGGGGGCTCCAGAAGGTGAATTGTGCAGATCTGAGGACTGCAACTGCTATGACTGTTTTCTAACATAAGGGAAGGAAGCCCCAGGATGAAGCTAGCCAGGAATAGCAGAAAATATCAGCGAAACAGACCCAAGACCTTGATGAGGGGGTGAAGCCAGATCAAACCAGACCTGAAGCACATGTCTCTCTCCTCAGAACAAACCTCTGGACTTTTCAATTACATGAGCCAATACATTCCCTTTGTTTTACATACTTTTTCCCCTTACTTTCAAAGCCCAGGGGCAATAATCTAGGGCACTGTGGCCAAAAGCGAGCAGCTTAAACATGTAAAAAAAAATCACTAGGAATTTTTCCTGACATCATTTTAGAAAACTTAAAGATTGCTTCAAATTAAAACCAGTTTGCAAAGCTCTCTGCTGCATGGGAGTTTCCTCTTAAATCCACTTTTCTGGGTACCCCCTAAAGCGGTGGTGCACTGCCACCTGCTGGTCACAAAACAGAACGTGCCCCAGGAAGCCTGAGAAGCTTTAATGCAGGAAAAGGTCTTAAAGATCAGGGTGGGAAATAGGGAAATGCTTTCTCTGCTAGTGTATATTTCTGAGCTGTCTGAGTTTTGATTCGTATGTGTTATTTTTATAGTCAGAAAAAAATCTAGATATTTAAATTGGGAAATACAGTATTTCATTATCTTGCGATGTTTATCATATCTAGCTGCTTCATCGACCCCTGCTGTTTGCTTTAAAAGCAGCAGTTACAACAACCACACATCAAAAACCCTTCTCATTCTCTTTCTCTGCCCACCTGGAAGCACACACACACACACACACACACACACACACATGCACTCGCTTTGCCTTTATTACTTCTGCCTGAATCACCAGCCATTTCTTCACTCCTGCTTCCAACCAGCCCATTGCTAGCCTGCTAGATCTTCTAGGCAAAAGGCAGACCCCAGTCTAATATCTCTCTATTCAGGAAATGCTTATCATGCTCTCCAAGTATTCTTCTTAGAGTGTCCCTCTAGGCTTGACGCCAGGAGCAGCCACTAACCCTGGGAAGCACCGGATTTGACAGCAGCTCGCTCTAAATATTCTCTTTGCAAATCCTCCTGGTCTTTTCCTAGTGGTTAAAGAATTTAAGACTTGTTTTGCCCTGTTCGTGATACTACTTTGAGGTTTCTGCACAGTGAATCCTTTGGAATTTAACATCATGGGATGTAGTATTCATGCCTCAGCCAAAACTGAGATAATAAGAATCCCATCATAAATGCTGTTACAATACAAATTCCTCCTGGCCTCCATTTGAGGCGGACCTGACCAGCACCAGGAGACTAGCAGTAGCCTCAGGCTACCAGCAGGTGGCACCCCAATCAGCCTTAATTGGGGGGCTCCGCCTAGGACTACACCAGGTGCCAGTAGCCTCCACCATCATCCTTCTGGGCAAACCCTCCCTCCTCTACAGCCCCGCTTCAGCCTGCCAATCTATTCACCTAATTGTTACTCGAGCTTTGGCTTCTCTTCTCCAGTGCTCTGAAACTCCCACAGAGGCCTAGTTCCTTGCTGGCTCCCTCCCCTCCAGGATCTTTGCCTGTGTTGACCCAACCCCAACCCCTCCAGGGCTGGCTGAGGCTGATTTGGCTGAGCACTTTCCTCATGGACTTCCACAGTCATATTCTGCTTTGCATCAGAACATTATATGACCATGCCCTCTTGTATGAAGCTTGAATTTTCACGTTCCTAAGGACATGGCACCCTGGACTATAGCCTCATAGGAGTTTGCCCTATGGCCAAGCTAGTTTTCCCTGGCCCCTCTCCAGCTGGTCCAGGAGCCTCTTCCTCTTTGAACCAGTGGTGAGGCTGTCCCCCTCCTCCCCACATATCACCAATACATGTGTATTTACAGCCCCAGGCCTGCAATGTCCCATATGATCTGGCCTCACTCCAGTCACATCTCTTCCTTCCTCAGCCTTCCCCACAGACTGCACTGACATTCCTTCTTTCCTTAAAAAGATATGTTCAAAGCTGCAGAAACCAAGCTCACACCTGCCTCAGGACCTTTGCACTACTGTTCCCTCTGCCTTCTGCACTCCCACTCATGCCCACCTCTATCTTCCCATTCAGGTGTCACCTCAAATAATGTGTCCTCAGAGAAGCCTTCCCTGACCATTCTATCTACATTGTCAACTGCCATCACACCCTATGCTCCTCCCTTTCTTCTGAAATTGTCTCATGTACTTTTTGTTTACGTGTGTATTGTCATCTAGTCAGATAACAAACCCTACCTAGAATGTAAGCTCCATGAGGATGAGTACCTTGTCTGTCCTGTTCACTGCTGTATCCCCAACATCTAAAACAGAGCATGGCATTAGTGGGGACTCCATGTTTCTTAAGGAAGGAATGAAGTGTGTCCCAGAGCCACCCTCCTGTAGTGTCACATCCCCGGAACCTACAGTTGAGTTCATCTACATAACACAGTGCCACAACATCTGCATCCATTGATGGTTCTTGGTGGCCACCCCCTGCTTGGTAGAACCTTGAGTGGCCCTTCGAAGCCAACTTTCCCACAGTTTCAAGTTTTTGCCTTTAGCCCACAGGGGGCCAGGTGGTTTCTGACACTTTCCTCTGGTCCAGTTCCAGGTGGAGTGTCGGCTGCTGAGGTTGCTGGGGTCCACAAGCCCCATGAAGCTTCCCAGGCCTTGCCACGGCTGCCAGCCCCCTCACATGTCCCTCCACAGTGTGCGATGTCATCTTTTGCTGTGTCACAGCTCTGGGTATTAAGGGCTCAATGACACAGACAAGCCCCTCTTCTCTGCCCTCGTGTTAGCCTTCTCTGTGTGACCAGAATGTCCTTCCATTTTGTCCGTCTCTCATCCTTTTGGAATCAGTATTAATGATTGCCATAATCGTCTGAATGTGCCCCCGCCCTTGAATTCCTATGCTGAAATCCTAACCACCAAGGTGATGGTGTTAGGAGGTGGGGCCTTGGGGAGATGATTAGGTCATGAGGGTGGAACCCTCTTGAATGGGATTAACACTCTTATAAAATATTAGTGCTCTGTAGGATATAAGTTCTATCCCGCCGACCACGCCCCCTCCAGCCCCATCCACCATGTGAGGATACATGTCTGTGGCCTGGAAGAAGGCCCTCACTGACCATTCTGGCCCCCTGATCTCACACTCCCAGCCTTGAAAAATGTGAGCAGTAACGTTCTGCTGTTTATAAGCTCACCGGTCTGTGGTATTTTGCGACAGTAGCACGAACGGACAAAAGAACAACCTGTGTGAAACTGGCCCTGCATCAGGGGCCAGAGACACTGGCACACTTCCCTGCCTGGGGCTGCAGCACCTTACCTTGATTCGGACCTCCTCTCTCCCAGCCTCCTCACTGCTCCTGCCTCCCAAGCCCCACGTTGACCTCTACTGGCCGGTTACACCAGGGCTTGTGGCATCTCTATGCTAGGGGATCTGGGGTAAAGCGTACCTGGGCTCAAAACGTGATTTCTCCACTCGCTGTCACTGTGGGACCTAGGGCAAGAGACTGAGCCTCTCTGAGCTTCTGTTGCCCCTTCTGTAAAATGAGGTCGATAGAAGCATCTGCCCCATAGGGCAGCGGTGAGGCTCAAAGGAGATAGACGGTGCCCGTGAAGCACTCACTAAAGAGCCTGGCACGGAGCTAGCATTCCATAAATAGCAGCTATTATTAACTGTGTGAACCTAGACTGCTCCCAATGTCACTGTCATTTCTCGGCAGAAGCTACATTTAAAGACAAGAACTAATTTTCCTTAATTTGTATTCCCAGCACTTCGGATGGTATTTGATACACAGTGGGTGCTCAAGTGTTTGGTGAAGTTATTTGAGAACATTAAATTCTTCTCATGTAGATTTTATCTTTGTTAAGGATAAAAATTACACACACACACACACACACACACACACATATAAGCATGATTTTTTTTTGTGGTAACATATACATAAAATTTATCATTTTAACCGTTTTAAACTGTACAATCAGTAGCATTAAATACCTTCACATCGTTGTGCAACCATGTGTTTTTTGTTTTTTTTTTCAATCCCTCACAGCCTGCACTTGAACAGTAACAGAAGCTGAGTCTACATAGACTCACTCAGTACATGTGAATAAAGAAACCTTCCACCAGCAGGCTGGCTTTGTTCAAACAGTGACTGTGCCTGCCCCACCCCCACCCCCCAGCACAATTCCTTGACACAATAGGTGCTCAATAAATGTCAAATGAACCACCAGCCAAAGTTGCGCTCTGGCAAGGAAACTGGACAGGGCTTTAAGACATGTTTAGGGCTCACAAAGTTGTTTTTGTTTTGTTCTATGTTTTTTAAGTTTATTTATTTTGAGAGACAGAGAATTCAAGCAGCGGAGGTGCAGAGAGAGAAGGGGGGACAGAGAATCCCAAGCAGGGATTCTCCTTGCTGACAGAGAGGAGCCCAGTGTGGGGCTCGATCCCACAAACTGTAAGATCATGACCTGAGCCGAAATCAAGAGTCAGAGGCTTAACCGACTGAGCCACTCAGGTGCCCCAAGTTTTTTTTGTGTTAGTTTTTAGCAAGGTGTTTCAAATAGGTTGGAACCTCATGCACAAAAGTCCGTAATGTGGGGCAAAAACTAGACAGCTATGGCAAGTGTGGACCTGTGCTCTTGCTTGGCAGGGCCCAGCTTTTGCTGAGTAGCGGCTGCCCCTGTGGGCAGGGTGTGTGCTTCCTGGGTCATGCTGTCCCTTAGATTCCTCTCCTGGTCCCTTAGCCATTTGAGTTTCAGAGCCCTGCATTAGAGTCAGAGGAGCTGGGCTGGAGACCCACCCTCTTCAACTTACTAATGGGTCAGCCAGCCCTTTGAGTCTCCATACCCTCATCTGGAGAATGGAAAAGACGCAGTGTCTTCACCAGGCTTCAGTGAAGGGCACTATGAGATGATGTATGTGACAGTATGTAAGGAAACGTCAAGGCTATACACAAATAAACTTTAAAAAGGAAAAAAGAAAACGTCAAGGCTATCACACAAATATTAGCCCCGTATCACGGGCCCCTTGCACCCATCGTTTTGGGTTTTTTTTAATGTTTATTTATTTTTGAGAGAGAGAAAGAGAGCGCGCGTGCGCATGAGCGGGGGAGGGGCAGGAGGGGGGAGAGAGGATCGGAAGCCAGTGCGTGGATAGCAGCGAGGCTGACGTGGGGCTCGAACTCACCAACCACGAGATCATGATCCCAGCCAAAGTCAGAAGTTCAACTGACTGAGCCCCCCAGGCGCCCCCACTGGCACCCCCACTCCTTTCGTGCTTGCACTGAGGATGTATGGAGGCATACTCACCTGGGAAGACACGGGCATCTGTAAAAGCTAGGGCACTACCTGGTCAGCACGCGGCAGCCGGCAGGTACCCCCAGATATCAGTCCGCCATCGGAGGGCTTGCACAAAGTCCCCGCCTGGGTGTGACACAGCTGAGAGCGAGTCACACAGGCATCTTCCGTCTGAGCGCCCTTCACGCACCACACAGTGGCCCCACAGGCATCTGACCACATTACACATCAGAGCAGAAATTCACTGTGCATTTGCCACATCTGAAAACCGGCTGCTAGGACGGGGGGTTGGCATCAGAGCACCGCTGATTTCCCTTCTCCCTTCCCTTCCCTTCAGAGCTGGGGCGTGGTTTCTGTGGTGACCTTTCCACCCCACAAGCCAGAGGAAATGAGGGCTCTTCCCCTTTAAGCCCCTTTTACAAACTCTCTCACAATTCACCTCAAAACTCAGGTCAACTGTGTTTCATTAGAAGCACCTTGATAGTGAAAAAGAACTCAAGGCAGGCAATAAATAGAAAGGTAAGTCAGGTGATACGGTTTTGAAATAAAACAAGTTTATGTGGTAACCGGTTCCAGATTGCCTTACAGTCTTGCTTGGCAGGTAGAGATTTATTCCTGATAGCGAACCAGATGTCACACTTGCTCTTCTAAGACATTTGCTTTTATCTGCAGCAGTTCCTGATGGAAGAGACACAAAAGACTAGAGCCTTAAGTACAGAGTAGCGTGTTTGCATCCTGACACCAGAAAGGATCTGATCATCTGAGAGCTTCCAGTCTAGGTCTTAACAGCTTTCAAAAATCAAACACGTTCAAACAAAACAATACAAAACAAAAGCCCTGAGAGGCAGTTGCACATTTTGCAATCACTTGTGTAAAGAGATAGCATGTCTGTGGTACAAGAACTACCTACAATAAGGGATATGTGGTTTGGCTCTTCTAGAGGAAAACAAGCCTTCCAGAAATTGGCGACCGGTTTTGCAGAAAACATGAAGTCATTTCACAACATGTCATGGTAACGAAGAACCAGAAACTTCTGTGAGACTCATTTTAGCCGGGAGCGGCAGCCTTCTCCGCACCAGGGCTCTCGGCCGCATCCTGTCCTGGCCTTTGCTGCACCTCCCTTCCCGCCTCCTCTCCATGGCACAGTTTTTGGATGAGCGAATGTAAGTAAGTGCTCAGGCTCTTTGGCAAGTCAAACCAACCGACTACCACCCGGTTTAAGTGAAACGTCACAGCCTTCAGAACCTCAGCAACACTAATCCACGGACCTTCCCTCCAGACCCCTGCCATCAACAGGAATCAGCTCCCGACTCCTGGCCTTGGGGACTCCTAGCTCAAAATCTAGACAGAGACGGTTCCCGCTTGGCTCACATGCCCGCACGCTCCAGGCAGCTCCGTCCAGGTAGGAGGGTCTCATGTGAGTGTTCAGAGGCTGGGGAATGTGCAGTGGGAGTGGGTCATGAGCTGGCCTGATACTCAGGGAGGAATCCCTCACTTTACAAGACTTGGCTTTTTTTTTTTTTAAGTTTAGTTTGGAGTGAGTGAGAGAGAGAGACAGCTCCCATGTGCATGTGGGGGGAAGGGGCAGAGAGACAGAGGAGAGAGAGAATCCCAAGCAGGCTCCATGCTGTCAGTGCAGAGCCCGAGAACCATGAGATCATGACGTAAGCTGAAATGAAAAGTTGGATTCCTAACCGACTGAGCCACCCAGGTGCCCCTACATGACTTGACTTTTATGAGTGGCTGTGGTAGGGGTGGGGGGAGTTCTGTGGACTGAGTCCCAGGGAGAGTCATTAGATAAGGGGGATGGGAGATGGTATGGTGAATGGAGGGGCTGTGGTTGGGAGGAAATTGTTTTGGTTTTCTGTTGCTGCCATAACAAATCACAACAATGGTTTAGAACAACACAAATGTGCTGTCGTACGGTTCTGGAGGTAAGAATTCTAACAACTGGTCTCACTGCACTGAGATCAAGGTATTGGCAGGGCCAAATTCCTTTCTGGAGCCTCTAGAGGAGACTACTTCTTTGCCTTTTCTGGATTTTTTTTTAATATGAAATTTATTGTTAAATTAGTTTCCATACAACACCCAGTGCTCATCCCAACAGGTGCCCTCCTCAATGCCCATCACCCTGCCTTTTCTGGCTTCTGAGGCCACAAGCATTTCTTCCCTTGTAGCATCTTCCACCATCCTTAAAAGCCAGCAATGCTGCCTCTCTCTGACCTCTTTTCTGTTACCACAACTCTTTCTCACTGAGGACAGAAGGGAAAGTGTCTTCATGTTTAAGGACTATGTGATTAGATTGAATCCACCTGGATGATTCAGGATGCCCTCCCTCTTCTCAAAGTCCTTAACTTTAATCATATTCGCAAAGTCTCTTGTTATGGGTTGAATTGTGTCCAAATTCGTATTTTGAAGTTGTAAACCCAAGAATGTGAACTTACTTGAAGACAGGGTCACAGCAAATGTAATCAGCTAATATTAGATCATTCGGGTGGGCCTTAATTCAACAGGACGGGTGTGTGTATCAGAAGGGGGTGGGGGCACCTGGGTCGCTCAGTCGGTTGAGCCTCTGACTTCAGTTTAGGTCGTGATCTCGAAGTTCATGAGTTCAAGCCCTGCATCGGGCTCTCTGCTATCAGCACAGAGCCCACTTCAGATCCTCTGTTTTCCTCTCTCTCTAAACAAACAAACGTTTAGAAACCAGTGGGGGTGGAATTTGGACACAGACACCCACAGAAGGAGAAACACGGGGAGGAGACAGCCACCTATACAAGCCAAGGAGAAAGGCCTGGAATAGATCTCTCCCTCACAGCTTTTAAAAGAAACCAACCTGCTGATGTCTTGATTTTGATCTTCTAGCCTTCAGAACTGCGAAAGAATACATTTCTGTTCAAGCCACCCAGTTCCTAGTACTTGGTTATGGTGACCTTACCAAACAAACGTATCTCTTTTGCCATGTAAGGTATCATATTCACTGGTTCTGGGGATTAGGACATGGACATCTTCCGGAGGGCCATTATTCCACTTACCACACGTTTGAACAGTGGATCGTAGCCAAATGGTATTAACTTCACTTTGTCTTGGGACTAAGCTCAGTAGTTCCTGTACCATGAATGAAATAATGGATTAGACCACAGGCTTGTTGCTCACAAACGCTCTGCACGCATGAGAGCAGACTCAAAACAATAGGTCTTTGCATGGGAACATTGTCCAACTTCAGGCACTCTGGTTTTTGTAAACCACAATGCAAGGTGCTGGCATTTACTGCCACTTTTGAAGGGCAGACATTGTGTTAGCAGAATCCAGTGAACTGGACATTGGTACCTTTTTTTCTTAGAACAAATAAAAACATGTGGGAATGACATCAGCAAAATGGTGGAATAAGAGTCTTCTTCTGTGTTCTCCCCGCAAAACAGCAAGTTTGACAATCACCCACAGAGGGGAATGCATTTGAGGCAGTCCAGGAGTCCAGCAGAGAAGTTCCAGCAAACCACTGGAGCAAAAAACAACCAGATTGGATGCAGTGAAGAGGGTGACAGAAACAGTTTTTTTTTTACCTATGTCACCCCTCCCCCAAGGCACAGATATAGATCAATGCCAAGGTAGACCTTCTAGATGTGTGGCTTCTTTCAAGGGCGAAACTGAGAGTGTGTGAATGAGTACCTGGCTTCCCAGCCATGTGTAATGCTACCAAAAAGGCCCACTTCTCTCTCACCCCATCCAGAGTACAGAGGCATGCTGCACAAATCAGGGGCAGAGAGTGGCTGGGAGAACAGACAGGGCTCTCAGAGGGCATCAGAAAGACACGGATCTTACCAACCACTTTGTGGAATTCATCAGGAAGCAGGCCCACAAGCTGCGGGGGATGTTTCATTTGAGGATTCCCCCCAGATGGCCCCGGGGGTTCCTGAACACTCCGTTTACCTCCCTCACACACACCACACCCTGTGGCTGGCTGGTTGTGTGTGTTCCATGAGGGGGGAGTATGAGCCTTTGTAGACAGCTGGTGAGCGCGGGCAGAAAGCTGGCCCTGACTCTGCAAGCCTGGGAGAACAGAGGGGCGCCTGCAGGGCTCAGGCAGTTAAGACTCTAGATTTCAGCTCAGGTCATGATCTCACGGTTTGTGAGTTTGTGCCACGCGTCAGGCTGAGCTGACAGTGCAGCGCCTGCTTTGGATTCTCTCTCTCTCTCTCTCTGCCCCTTCCCCCACTCAAAAAAAAAAAAGAAAGAAAGAAACTTAAAAAAAAAAAAACAGATTGGGAGAAAACACACTAACGAGCATTTAGCACCATTCTAGGGAAAGCAAGAGAAGCATACACACGATCTTAAGAAATCCCCCTAAGAGGGAACAAGAAATGAGGAGCATGTATATCCATGGAAAAGGTCTGAGAAGCCTCAGAATCCTTAGCAGAACTGGCAGCATGTATTTCTTTCCCAAAGCATTCAATAAAGACTACAGAAGGTAATTGTTTCTTCAGATGTGAAGACAGCAATGCAAGGCTCCAAGGAATATGAAAAATCAAGGAAATGAAGAAAATCATCCCATTTACGATGCTATCAAAACAACAAAATACGAATGGGTGCCTGCATGGCTCAGTTGGTTAAGCATCTGACTCTTGATTTTGGCTCAGGTCATGATCTCATAGTTCATGAGTTTGCGCCCCACATCGGAGTCTGTGCTGACCGTCCAGAGCCTGCTTGGGATTCTCCCTCTCCCTCTCTCTCTCTCTCTCTCTCTCTCTCTCTCTCTCCCCCTCCCTCTGCCCCTCCCTGGTTCGCACACATTCTCCCTGTCTCTCTCTCTCTCTCTCTCTCTCTCTCTCTCAAAATAAATAGGCATTAAAAAAAACAATAAAATACTTAGGAATAAGTTTAATAAGGAGGTGAAAGACCTGCACCCTGAAAACTATACCATTTAATGAAAGAAATAGAGGAAGACAGAGTAAATGGAAAGATATCCCATGCTCATGAATTGGAAGAATTAATATTGTTAAATGTCCACCCACACTCCTCAGGGTAATCTATAGATTCAATGCAACCTTATCAAAATTCCATTGACATTTTCAAAGATATAGAAAAAATAATACTAAATTTCATATTCATATCCACAAAAGACCCTGAATAGCCAAAGCAATCCTGAAAAAGAACAAAGCTGGAGGAATCACACTTCCTGATTTCAAACTACATTATGAAGATATAATAATTACAGCAGTATGGTACTGGTATAAAGATAGACACACAGATCAATGGAGCAGAATAAAGAGCCCAGGCAGAAGTCCATGCATATACAGTCAACAAATCTTTGAGAAGGGCACCAGGAACACATAGTGGGGGAAAGAACAATGTCTTCTATTACTGGTGCTGGGAAAACTGAACAGTCACATGGGAAGGAATAAAACTGGACTCCTATCTTACACCATACACAAAAATCAACTCAAAATGGATTAAAGACTCGAACATAAGACCTGAAACCATAAAACTCCTAGAATATAGGAGAAAAGCTCCTTGACGTTGGTCTTGGCAATGACTTTTTTTTTATTTGACACCAAAAGCACAGGCAACAAACCAAAAATAAACAAGTGGGACTACATCAAACTAAAAAGCTTCTGCACAATAAAGGAAACCATCACAATGAAAAGACAACTTACAGTAATGGGAAAAGATATTTGCAAACCATATATCTGATAATGGGTGAGTATCCAAACTAACAAGTTGATAGCAAAAAAAAAAAAAAAAAAAAGATTTTAAAAAAAAGAAAAACAAACAAAAACCAAATAATCCAATTTAAAAATGGGCAAAGAATTTGAGAATTTTCCCAAATTTGATATAAAAATGGCCAAAAGGTACATGAAACAATGCTCAAGATCACTAATCATCAGGAAAATGTAAACTAAAACCACACTGAGATACACCTCATACCTGTTAGGATGGTTTTTATCAAAAAGACAACAGATAAAAGTGTTGGCAAGGTTGTGGAGAAAAGGGAACCACTGTGTATTGTTGGTAGGAATGTAAATTGGTACAGTGATTATGGCAAACCATATGCAGGCTCCTTAAAATTTACTACATGATCTACCGTAGTAGATTATAGTAATTCAAACTACTGCGAACTACCATATGATCCAGCAATGTCACTTCTGAGTATGTATCTGAAGAAAATGAAATCAGGATCTCAAAGAGAAATCTGCACTCCCATGCTCATTGCAACATCATTCACATTAGCCAAGATATGGAAACAATCCGAGTGTCCTTCAACAGATCAATGATTAAAAAGGTGTGGTATATACGTAGAATGGAATAATAGTCAGCCATGAGAAAGAAGGAAATCCTGCTACTTGCAACAGCAGGGATAAAAATAGAAGACATTATGCTAAGTGAAATTAGCCAGACCAAAATAGACAAATACTCTATGGTCTCACTCACCTGTGGAATCTTAAAAAAAAAAAAAGTTGAACTCCTAAAAGAGAGAATAGAATGGTGGTTACCAGGGGCTGCTGGAGGTTGGAGGAGATAAGAGGTACTGGTCAAAGGTTCTAAGCCTCCAGTTATAAGATGAATAAGCTCTGGGGATGTAGGGACAGCATGGTGACTATAGTTAATAATACTGTGTTGTGAACTTAAAAGTTGATAAGAGAAGAGACCTTAAGCATTCTCACCACACATACAAAAAAAGTAACTATGTAAGGGATGAAAGTGTTAATTAATTTGATTGTGGGAATCATTTCACAAAGTATATGTATGTCAAATCATCGTGTTGGACACTTTAAATATGTGTCATTTTATTTGTCAATTATGCCTCAATAAAGCTGAAAATATGTTGTCAAAACCTTGACTTGCCAAATCTGAGTAACTGGTTATAGGGATTCAGAACTGTCTTCTCTTTTTTGTGTTTTTAAAACAAGAAGTTTTTAAGAGCAAATTAAAAGAAAGAAATCCTGATGTACTAAGTCACCCTCCAATGTGAGTTCACCATAAGAGAAGTCACCTCCCCTAACCATGACAGACTCTTAAATACAGGGAACAAACTGATGGTTGGCCGGAGGGGCGGGGGAGGGGGGGGGAGGGGATGGGGGATGGGCATTGAGGAGGGCACTCGATGGGACAAGCACTGGCTGTTGTATGTAAGAGATGAATCAGAGGAATCTACTCCCAAAGCCAAAAGCACACTATATACACTGTATGTTAGCTAACTTGACAATAAATTATATTAAAAAAAAAAAGAAGTCTCCTCCCCTCCACTATGCTGAGCAAATGTCCCTCACCAGCCCCCCAGCTCACACACGTGGACCAGGCAGAGCTCAGCGAGGACCTGCTCCCCAGCAGGTCACTGCTGCTGCTTGTTGGTTTAGGCTGGCCACCTGAGAGTAAAAAATAAAGTAAAATAATAATTAGACATGAGAAACAACATAGATTAACCAGAAAAGTAAATCTGTGACTAACAATAAACTAACAGGTTCATGCTCATTGCAGAAAGTGTTCACCGTGCCCCATTTCCCCTGCCACTACCTCAACACATTCTTGTCCTTTTGCACCTGGACAATGCCACACTCCTAGTGGTTACCTGTTTGTAGCCTCTTTCTTCCTGCCCTTCATCCTCCAGCTGCTGCACTTGTAATCAGAAAAAGAAAAGAAACACATGCGCACACACACACAGAGTTGACAGTGTTATTCACCTGCTTAGGCTTAAAGGCATCCAGAGGCTCCCCATTACCCATAAAGTCCAAGTTTCTAACTGTGGAAAACGAAGCCCACACCAGGTGGGTCCAGTCGGCATTTCCAACCTCATCTTTCACTGCTCTACACATCAATGTTTCTCAAAGTATGGTCGCTGAGCACCAGAATTAGCATTCTGGGGTGCTTGTGAAAAATCCCAGTCCTATTGATTCAGAGTCTTTTGACAAGCATTCAAAGCAATTTTTATGCAAACATAGCTGGAGGCTGCTAATCTCAAGTCACCGTACTCTTTCCCTCTGTCTCATGTGCCCTTCTCCTCCTTGTCCACTTCTTCTTTTAGGGCACTGTTCCTATAGCATCTTCTCTCTCTAGTAAGCCAAATAAATTGCCCCCCTATCTCTATTCCCTTAGCGCTTCACACAGATCTCATAATACAGCTTTGTTTCACAGATGTTTGCTACAGATCTGTCTCTCCTGCTGGATTATAAATTCCTTGCCATTAGGAACCATGCCTTATTCATCTTATCCCCCCTGAGTGACTATGCAATTTCTTTGTTTTTACAATGGGAAATGTGTAACTCACCACGTTTCCCTTTCCCCCTGGCCACCTAATGTACTTAGAGCCAAATTCACAGCTCAAGTATAACGATTATACTTGGCCGTGTATCTGTGTCCTCTTTTCCCCCTAGACTTGACCTATTTTAATTTATATTTCCCTTGCTCTGAGTTTTAAAACCTGTATTTGGCCATTTTATTTTATATGTTTCTGCTACAAGCCACCTCAGATCCTTTCTGGAACAAGGTGAGAGAGAGATAAATTATTCATCTTACTATTCCTACCACCCAGGCCAGTGTCTGGCAGATAGAAAATACTCAATAACTGTTTGTTAAATTTAATCAAAGGAATAAAGTTATGTGGATTCTGTGACAGCTATTTTACTCATCACTTAGAACATTTTTTGCTTCTGATTTTGATCACAGTGCTCAAGAGCTAAAGCTACTGGAAGAATGCCTGATGGACAAGTGCCTGTAACTGTTACAAAAGTCACTTGATTTCAGCAATCTGATTATCTTAATTTTCTACCTTGATCCACGGGCAACCCTTTTAGGAGCTCACGCTGCTCATCAACTCTGTAATCTATGACTAATGTTAAAATATAGTGAACAGGGGCACCTGGGTGGCTCAGTTAGTTAAGTGTCCGACTTCGGCTCAGGTCATGATCTCGCGGTTCGTGGGTTGGAGCCCCACATCAGGCTCCGTGCTGGTGGTGCAGAGCCTGCTTGAGATTCTCCCTCTCTCCCTCCCCCTCTCTGCCCCTTCCCCATTTGCACTGTCTCTCTCTCAAAATAAGTAAATAAACTTTAAAGAAAAGAATAAAAGATAGTGAACAGGTAGAAATCCACCAGGAACTCAGAAGGGAAAGGACAGTGTGTCTTTGAGCAGGGAGAGTTGTCATAGGAGATGGCACAAGGATGGAGCCAAGAACAGGACACAGGACACTGAGGAGGGTGTCTCGGAGACAGGGAGGCACACAAGGAAATGGCGGTAGACCATGTGTGGAAAGCCCAAGGGGATATGCAAGACTTCTGCTTGCTGAAGACATGCAGTTGTCCTGTCCCTAGGAGCTGCTGCTGAAAAATGAGTGTCCTGAAGCACATTAAGACGATGTCAACATCAAAACACTGCATAATAAAACCAAGAAAGAAGCTAAAAAATTGGAGAAAGGAAAAAAAGTCACTTTTTCTACGTATGTTTCTTCCATTTACATCTCATGTTTCCTTCAGAAAAGTCATCTTTCCCATCTGTATGTGTCTTATCTGAAGAAATAATAGCAGCACCCAAGTCTCTCTAAATTGGAGATCTTATTTTCCCTGGGAAACACACGAACATGTGTAGTCTTGACTTTCAGTTGTCACCTCAACTTTCTACACAAGTCCCTCACGCTGCCAGTTAACTATTTGCAAACCCCATTCTACCGGATCTTTTTTTTCTCTTGAAAAATAAAGGGATGCTAACCTATTGGTGGTTACACATAACCAGCCACATGTAAAACCACGTCTGATTTAAATTTGCTCCCGACATCTTTGTTTCACTTAGAAACATCAGTTTAGTGTGTTTTCTCCATGAAAACCTGGAGGCACTGAGATAATTCTTTGAATAACATAAAGAAAGGTATTATTATCAAACAGATTAAAACGGAAAGTTTGTAGGAATGGATTTGGTGACACTGTAACCATGTGACATGGGATGTGACAAAAATCCTTGTCCATTATAATAAAATATGGCTCTTTCCTCAAAAACAGTGAAACTAACAGAGAAACTTGGCCCGTGCTCTAGCTGAGCTGATGGACTTGGAAACCTTGGGTAAGTCATTCGTCTTGGTAACCTCCGATTCTTCATATGTAAGAAAATAACCAAACCTACACGACAGAACTTTTACAAGAAATATAAATCAGGTCATGTTGTGGTTTCTCAAGCTTTTGAAAATGTGTCTTCCCCAAAGATTTGGATTTAAAAGTAAAAACAAAACAAAACAAAACAAAACAAAACAAAAACCAAAAAAAGTGGGACCCAGGATTCTGTACTAAAAAGATCTTCAGGTAATTCTGATATACACTTGAAATAATCTACACACTAATAAAATGTAGGTTAAATTCTTTTAAATTGTTCAACTGCTATAGAAATATAAAATATCATTACTAATAAGTAATGAGGAAATCTAAAAATCTCATTTAATTCATATTCAAAGACTAGTCTTCCAGTAGCACACCCTCTTGGGCCCTGGCCACTAGGATGTATCAGACACCTGAAGGGCCAGTTTGAGCACAGCAGCCCCATGTGATCTGTCTAAGGGCCATGTCAGGGTCAAGCAACAGAAACAGGAAGAAAACCACAGCAAAACACATCATAATCACATTACGGAATACCAATGATAAAAAGAAAATGTTAAAAGCAGCCAGGGATGTAGAGTGGGAGGAGGAGTAGAGAAACAAACTAGATACAGAGGAACAAAAATAAGAATTACGGCAGACTTCTCATCAGAAGCGGTATATGCCCAAAGACAACAGAGCAACAACTTAAAAGTGCTGAAACGAAGGGGCAGCTGGCTGACTCAGCAGGTGGAGCATGTCACTCTTAATCTCAGGCTGTGAGTTCAAGCCCCACGTGGGGCCTAGAGCTTCCTTAAAAAATAAAAATAGAAAACTAATAATAATTCAAAAAATAAATTACTGAAACAAGAAACCATCAGCCTAGTATTGTATCCTGGAAGGAATTTTTTTCAAAACTGAAGAGAAAAAAAAAGACTTTATTCAGAAAAATAAAGCTTGGGAGAATACATTACCAGCAGATTAGCATCACAAACTTAAGCCAGTTCATACCACTTCACACAAACTGGTTGCTAAATATTTAGGAATTTTGCAAATTGATTGTTAAAATGTTAGCAGCTTAAAATTGGTAATGATGGGAGAATTTACACCATGGAAATCAGCAAACACTACAAATCAGGGCTCTTTTTTATTTTGCAGAGAGCAACTTTACCAGCACGTCACTGAGGACAAGAGTATAAAAGTAATCCTTCAAACAAAAGAAACATGGTACCAGATAGAAATTTGGATCTGTACAAAGGAATTAAGGGCAACAAATATGTGAGTAAACGTAAAACATTTTTCTTAATTTTAAAATCTCTTTAAAAGATAGTCAACTATTTAAGTAGTGAAAATGACTAATATTTGTAGAGGTAAAATCTATGACAAAAGTGGTATAAAGGATGGGAAAATAAAAGAAAAATGTGCTTTTGTAAGAATCTTGAGCCACATGTAAATAGTATGGTAGTTGAAGGCAGACAGTATTTAGTTGAAAATGAATATGTACTATAAACTGTATATAAGTTGAAAGTGTGATATTGTGTAAGTTGAAAATGGATATTGTAAATTGTATAGTTATCACACATAGACACACGAACTCAAAGAGGTGTAGCTAAATAAGTCAATGGTGGAAATGGAGATAAAATTATTAAAAATGCTTGATTAGTTCTAATGAAGACAGAAAAGAAGACAATGGGAAGATAGAAGAGATGGGGTGATGAAAATTTTCTATCTCATGACTGTAGTCATTACAGGACTATATACGTTTGTGAGAAGTTACAAATCACACTACTTGGTGAGTTTTGTTATATATAAACTATACATCAATAAATCTGATAGAAGAGGGAGGCAGAGGAGGAGAAGGAGGGAGAGGAGGAGGACTACCACCACCAAGTACGAGAGTTACACTACCTGAGGGCAAGACACACTATAAAGCTATGGTAACCAAGATGGTGTATTGAGGTACTTGGATTGCTCAGTTAGCTAAGTGTCTGACTTCAGCACAGGTCATGATCTTATGGCTCTGAGTTCAAGTCTCCCAACGGACTCTCTGCACATGTGCAAAAGACAGGGTGGTTTTGGTGAAAAGGTAGACCTAGAGATTGTCTGGCTATAAGGAACTCATCCCCACTAGGCCTACGCAGCGTGGTGGTACATGCAATGGACCACGGATTAATATATGTTCACGACTTCTGTTTTTTAAAGGAAGAATGGGAGGTCTAACTATCACACCATTCTTTGTCCAACAGAAATAAACGTCAACGGTTTTGACTAGAAAGATCCACAGATGACAGTGATTATCTAGTTTACCCTGCAGGGGTGCTGGACATCTAGAGCTACAAGGGTATATAGGTTTATAATGTAGAGAGCCTTCCTGAGAATGAGGTGAATTTACAGGGATGCAGAGCTAGAAACAGAGGGAGGGACAGAGCCTTTTGTGTCATATTGGACTCCTAGATCTAGCTATACCTGAAGCCGGAATCTCTTTGGACTACCTGATTATTTAAACTAATAAATTCCCTTTTCTGTCTAAGCAAATTTGAGTTGTAACAAAAGGAGTCCCGAATAATGTATGTGTGTGCTCTGCGGTGATAGTAAAGAAACATTAGCTTATGCACATACTAACTGGGAGCCCTCTTTTAAAAGCTCTGGGCCCAGATTTCTCATTTCATAGTAGAAATAGTTAGATTAGGGCAGTAGTTTCTCAGAAGAGTTATACAGAGGTGAGGCACCACAGTGACCTCATTGGGAAATGAGGGAGAGGCACAGAAGGGACCCTAGCATCTCTTTCAACTAAACCAGGAATAAGGGAATTATACATAGAGTTAGATTTGAAAAAATTTCCCTTTGCTTAAAAAAAAGCTATGTGATCTCTAGTCCCCCAAATTCCAAAGTTCTTCGTGGCTTTCTGAGAGGCCATGCAACCTAAGGCATTGCGTTACAGCACATCAGACTGCCTGGAGTCTGAATCCAGCTCTACCCCTTACTAATGGTGGGGCCTTGAGCAAGTTTCTCTGTTGCTTGGTTTCTTCCTCAGTAAAACAGGAGTAATAGTAGTACCTACTTCCAAGAGTTGTTATGAGGGGGAATTGACAATATTTGTTAAACCCTTCCAACAATGCCTGGTACCTCGTACGTGCTCAATGACTGTTTGCGTTGATGATGATAATGGTGATGATGATGGTGGTGATGGTGATAAGCCTGGAAGATCTCAGTGAATCTTGGGAATTCCCCCAAGGAGTGAGCTGAAAAAAGAGCAGAGACCCAAATCAGGTCACCTGCTTATTCCCTGTAATGATGTCAATAGGTTAAGGGACTGAAAGCTCTGGTGTCTATTCTTTGTTTTCTAACTATAATCATGCTGTCTGGTCACAGCTAGCCCAAATGATAATTTTGTATGTGGGTAAGTAAAATCTTTCCTGATTATATTAATAATGTATATGCAGCCATGAAAATTTGAAAAATTAATAGAAAAAGAAAATATTAAAGCATTTGTAATTCTACTACTGAAAGATAAACTCTATTAACATTTTAATCATTGCATATTTCAATTTGGAGTATTTTCTTCCAGGTTATCTTTTAGAGCGTTTACAAAGAACATATAAATACATACAAGAAACTTTATATACATGTGTGTGTACATGTGTGTATAGTTTTATGTCCTTCTTTTCTCAGATAAGGTTATGAGTAATTTTCCATGTCATTAAGTATTCTTTGAAAACAACATATGACTTCTTAATAATTTACCATATGGCTTCACCATAATTTACTTAATAACTTACTTATAATTGGACCTTTCAAAAGTTTTTAGTTTGGGTCTAGTATAAATAATGCTGTGATAAACATCCTTGGGTATTTGTCTTGAGACATATTTGATTAAGATGTTATTCCTAAAGGTGGAATTTCTGAGTCTAAGCCTATATTTATAAGGCTTCTGACACATACTGTCAAATAGTCTTCCAGGAAGCTTACATCAATTTATTATTATTTTGATTACAACATATTACATGGGTCTTTCATGCCATGTTTTGTGAAGGACCAACATCCCATCACTTAAATAATGTGGTCAAAGGGATTCTCATTATCACACTAATTCTGACTTCACTCTAGTCCTTGAACAATTAATGCTTTCTTTTTGAGATCAGTAGCCTGTGGTTCATTAAACATGAACATTTGAATTTAAGTGTGAAGGACAATATGAAAATATTTCTTACACGTCTTTCATTCAAGCCGTGGAAACTTCAAGTAGGAGAATGTTCCAAGGGGACAATTCTGTGGCTCGAATATTGAGTTGTGAAAAAGCAAAATGGCATCATCTAGAATTCAAAATAATCTTTTTAAAGGCCTCAATTTCCCTAGAGCTATGCCTGTCCTGACTGACATTCCACTTCTCCATGAAACCAGAAAGTGTAGCTGATGTGATGGTTTCTTGGCCTCCTTTTTTTCAGTGTCTCTTCACCAGTATTAACTGCATTTGTAACCTCAAGGAAACAAACAGAGGAGTGAATCTGATCATGTCCCCATTCTCCACCCTGCTTAAGGATCTTGTGTAAACCTCAGCATAACAAGCAGACTGCTGACAATCTGGACCCTACTGTTCCAACCCCAAAGACTTCCATCCTCTCCCATCCTTCTCTGAAATCATATCCATCTTCCCACCTTTTTTCAGCACCCACCTTGACCTTCCATGCCTCTATACCTGGGTGAGCTGTGTCCCCCTAGAAAAGTCTCCCCCCACAGAGCCTAGTAAATTTTAGTCATCCAATCAGATCCTTCCCCTGACTCTGCAGCTCCAGTTCATAAGTACTAAGACCAAGATTCATACTTTGTTAGGTTCTTTTGGTTGTAAAGAATAGAAATCTAAGGTACCTCCAGTAATGGGGGGGTGGGGGTGGAGGGGGGTTGATCTTGGCATATCTATTACATGGAGGTACTAGGTAAAGAAGCTCATGGAAACCAAGGAGTAGCACCTGCTCAAGATCCAAGACAGGCCTGAGATCCAAGTGTTTTTGTCTCTTCTTCAGTTACAAGAGCCAAGTGTCTCCATTCTTCTCTATTGTTATGGTGACTCCTAATCTTGCTGGCCCTGTACATCTTGCAGCCATGTGTCTGCTCCTTTCTCCTTTCTCCTCCCTGCCTCTCTGCATTAAAACTGGTTCTCTCTCTGCCTCCCCATTCAAAGTTACCTGAAATGGTTTCCTGGGCAGAGCAGAGCTTCTCAGACAAGACCATTTCACAGATCTGTATCCATCCCCTGGATTGGCTGCCTTTGGTGGCCGCCCTGCCTTGGTCCAGTCCAGGGGCCATGCCATGTTTCAACCCCAGCCTAAGGCCCTGATTCCTGAAGCAGAGGAGTATGGGAGGGCAGTTACCCTTATAAAGGGATAAAGGGAAAGAAGGGCATGTCGCTGTACCGCGTTGCTAAATTTGGCCCTAAGAGTATTACTTTTGTGGATAGAAGATAGGGCCATAGTTCTAATTTGCTTCATATGTTCTAAAGGAGATGATTTTATAGTCATCCTCCAAACAATGTCTGATCATCCATACAATACAATGTCCTGGAACAATATCAGAGACTTTTGGAACTTTGTTTTATCTGTTCCTAGAACAATAAGCTGCTGCCCAGTGTGCACTCAATCCCCAGCCTTTAAATGAGGCTTATCCATTTACACAGGAAGCACTGTACCTAGAAAACAGCCTTGACCACAGATCCAATAGCAGCTCTCTGCCCACCCCTACCTTTCATGTGCCTTCTGGAATGCCTTGGGTTAATTCTCCAGATCCCACCACTGTCCCCAAGCCATCCTCCTCCTTCCCATGACCCACGCTGCTGTGGCTCACACTTGCTGCTTGGCATAAGAGGTACCTCTCTCCTAGCCATGATACGCCAGCACCCCGTCTCTACCCACCCTCTACCCCAGCCCTTCCCCTCGACCCTGAAGGGAGGAGATTCAAAATTTAGGGCAAAGCAGAGCATTGATTTTAGTGAGCTTTTGGGCTGGACTGTGGCTGAGAAACCAACATATTCTGCTGACCTCAGAGATTTGTTTTGAGGACTAAATAAGATAACGTATGTAAAGTGCTTTGAGTTGCACCTGCACTTAATTATTACATCTTAGCATCTGGAATCCTCTTGGCAGCCTCCCGAGTTAGTCTTCCTTTCAGAATGGGATCTGCTCTGTGGTGTAGTCCAGTTTATGCAGAGCAATTATATTCCCAAGTGAGGAGGGTAAAGCATTTAATTTAGAAAAAATCACCGACTATTGCTACTAATATTTAGTATTTGTTGAAAGCTTATTAATATCAGACTCTACATTTAGTGCTTTGCAATTTTTATGTAGTCTATTCCTCATGAGGTAATTACTATCCTCACCCCACTTTACTAATGAGGAAATTCAGGCACAGAAAGATTAAATAATTTACCCAGGCCCTCAGTCAGTAAGTATCAGAGTCAGTAGTCAAACCAGACGGTGTCTTCTAGAGTCTGAATCTTCTGCTACTAAACCATGTTGTCTCCAATTAGAATAGCAAACATTTAAGCAGGAAATGGTCTTAGAAATCACCTTGCTTCTATCCCCTCATTCTACAGAAGGGAAACATAGCCTGAGGCAAATGAAAGAGATTTTCCTAAGACAGCAAATCTTGTTAGAGGCGCAAGATGGACTAAAACCCAGGACCCGGCTTTCATTTCAATGTGTTTCCCTCACTGCTCCACTTTATAAGTTAATATTTTTTAGGCTAATTTTATTAGCATCTGCAGAAATGCTATCTTCAGATTCACTTTGCTTTGAGGGAGTTGTTTCTGTATCCTACTTATCAAAGTAAGCTTCCATATTTGGATATATTCTTGGGGCACCTGAATGTCTCAGGTCATGATCTCAGGGTCATGAGATAGAGCCCCTGCATGTCAGACTCTGCACTGAATGTGGAGCCTGCTTAAGATTCTCTCTCTCTCTCTCTCTCTCTCTCTCTCTCTCTCTCTCTCCCCCTCCCCTGCTTGTGAATGCTCGCTCTCTCTCTCTCTCTCTCTCTCTCTCTCTCTCTCTCTCAAAAAAATGGATGTATTCTCAAAACTTGGGAGAAATTACATAACTGCTTTTTAGGAGCCAGTTTCTTAATATATTATGAATGATGGTTAAGTTTGATGACTGGTTTCTAGACTGGGTTTCAGGAAACAATATTTTTAAAAACTTAGGGACCAACACAGAATTGCCATTTCATTTTTACAGGTAAGGTTTTTCTAAAACCCACAGGCAAACGAGGAAAAACAAAGACACACTGCCATCTAAAATACTATCATTGTTCTGAAAGAGAAAGACTATTACAACCAAAAAACTAGGAAGACTATATAATCTTAAAATAAAGGATAAGTCATTTAAAATAAATAGCCTTTCTTGTATGGAAAGACAATAAATTGTCCTGATTGTTTTCATTTCATCACAGACCAGCAACAATTTCATCATGGATCAGCATTTAACAATCTAAGTTGGATGACACTTTGAAGTTCTCTCTAGCTTTTAAACTCTGTGATTTTGAGCATCCTTTTTTCCATTTACAATTATTTTAGAGGTTTCTAGCTGTTGAGTCTTTGTAAATTAATCCTTCTTAAGCCTGTCCTTAAAGGCTTTGTTACATTGTGTGTGGAATGACTATTGGAGATTTTACATTCAGAACAGTAATGCACGAACATATAATTATCTGTTCCCCATCTTAACACTGCACAGCTTCTGGTTTCCCTCATCCTATTCCAGAGCAACAAAGTAATGATTCTGAACTCTGACCTCTCCTTTCTTCCCAGCCTCCTTCAGGGCAAAGGAGTCAGGCTTAAGCTGCTGTTAAAGATCTGGTTTTTCTACTGACCACAAGCCCTCTGAGATTTGACTCCTTCTGCCCAGGGTCCCACCAGGGAGTTTTGCCACAGAGGGAAAAATTCCTTAAGGAAAGAACACTTGACTCCATGTAACAACCTGGGGGCGAACCAAAGTCTGGCCCAGGTACCCCCTTGAATTTATCCCCTGGAAAATGTATTTGTTTTCTACTTCATATTGTCATGTCCTACCTATGTGCATGTTAGCGGTGAGGAGGAGGGGAGGGGGAGGCTAGAGGGTGCAGGACTAGACCATAAATGCACTGAGGGCAGAGATTTGTCCTTCCTTTTGCCTTTGCATCCTTAGCAATTTGCCTGGCTGTAGCAAGTACTCTGCAAATGGGTGCGGAATGCATCACGTTTAAGCACGCTAATTCATTAGCAATAACCACAGTGCCAGACACTGTGACCCATGCTTTCTAAAAAATGATTTCTTTTTTTTTTCCTTTTTAAAGATTTTTTTTTTTATTTTTAAGTAATCTCTACACCCAACGTGGGGCTCAAAGCCACCACCCCGAGATCAAGAGTGTCACACTCCACTGACTGAGCCAGCCAGGCACCCCTAAAAATGATTTCTAATTCTCAGCAGAACTCTCTTTTGTAGGTGAATCATTATTCCCATTATATGGATGAGGAAACTGAGGCACAAAGTGGCTAAGGGACTTGGCCAAAGGCATTGAAGTAATTTAAGTGAATGCACCAGATAATCTTTGCAGTGTGAGGAGCCGCAGAGCTTGCGCATGGGACAGGCTACAGGAAAAGGAGAGGAAAGACAGCTGGCATCTTCTTCCAAGCACAGCTGCTTTCCCAGCCAAGTCTCTGCAGAGGCAGAGAGGCAGCCGTGTCGTCATCACAGAGGAAGCACTTGTTGACCTTCTTAGACTCTCAGATCTCTGAAACCATTTAGGTCCATCAGGAAGTGAGGGATAGAGCCCAGACCAGGACCAGCTCTCCTGACTGCCTATCTGGTGCTTTACCCACCCCGCAGACATGACCAAAAAAATAGAAAAGCTCATTGTACTCATCAGGATAGGCCACCTGCTATAAACACTGCCACAAGTATCAGTAGCTTGATACAATGAGAATTTGTTTCTTGTTTCTGTCACAATCCAATGTAAGTAGCCGGTGGGCCTTCCCCCTTCCCTCTGGGTGAGCCCTCTCTTAGGCTCTTGGTGTTCTTGGTGTCTTGTTCATTCAGCCAGCAAATGAAAATAAAAAAAACAGAGCAAGGATGGTACCTGGGAGGGTTTAGCAGGCCAGGCCTGGAAGTGGCCCATCTCACTTCCATTGTCTGGAATTCAGTCAGGGGGCCACATGTAACTGCAAGGGACTCTGGGAAATGTAGTCTGTGCTCTGGAAGAAGAGCACTCTCATGGACACTCATGAGTTCTAGAAGTATCTCTTGAGAGGAGCAGGATCAAGGGGCCTGTCTTCACTTTGTAATTTTGTCCTGAATTTACTATGGGCACTTGAACTTTAGGTCCCTATAATATATTTATTTAAATATGGTTTCCTTTGAGGTCACTGCAGTTAGCACACTTGTAAACAGGGGGGAAAGGAGGGGGCACTGGCAGTTTTAAGCTGCTAAAAATTTCATATAGCTTTTCAGGGTTGCTTGTCCTATTTTTTTTTTTTTTTTAAGAAAGAGATTGAGAGTGAGCAGGGGAGAGGGGCAGAGTGAGAGAGAGAGAGAGAGAGAGAGAGAGAGAGCGAGCGAGTGAGAGAGAGAATCCCAAGCAGGTTCCATACTCAGTGCAGAGCCCAACATGGGGCTCAATCCCACGACCCTGGGATTGTGACCTGAGCCAAAATCAAGAGTCCAATGCTCAACTGACTGAGCTACCCAGGTGCCCCATATTGTCCTATTTTTGTTGTTATTTGGCTGACTGAATTTCATTTTGTTTTGCTTTGTTTTTTCTTTTGTGAACATTCATTATATAGTTACTATATGCTAAGGGCTACACTAAGCACTTAACATGTGTTATCTCTGTTAATCCTCATAACAATGCTGGGAGGTGAGTGGTATCATCATCCTCACTTTACAGATATGAACATGGAAGCTTAAAGAGGCTATAAACAGACTAAAGTCACAAAGCCCGTAGGTATGAAAGCTGAGATTTTAACCTGGGCCTCCCCCCATTCCAGACCCTATGCCATATACTCCATCGGCCTGTGGCTGGCAAGCTTCTGGCCAGAGCTAGAGCCCAGTCCAGCTGAGACAGGCCTCTGAAGTCCAAGCATCTCTGCCGTGTGAATTCCATTTGTTGACACTGGGGTCACCACGTACCTCTCTCCTGCGGAAGCCGCCAGGGCATCCAGGCTCCTAGAAACATTCTCACCACGTGAAGGGATGTCAGAGTTGCAGCAGCTCTTCCTTGAATATAAAACAAGTTATTTCATATTTACACATTTTTTGGTCTACATTTTGGAGATGAGTTTCACCCAAAATGAATGAATTTATGCTCAGCCCTGTATCTCTCCTCAGTAACATTGAATTCAATGAGATATTTCAAAGGGAATCTGCAGCAGTTCTCTTAAACCTCTATGGTTCCAGGCTAGTCAGATCTTTCATTACATGCTTTTAAATACTTAGAACACCCTGGGAGTGAAGCACTGGATCAATTAGGGCAAACTGACTAAAGGTTAATTTAACAGAGCCCCCAGCAGATGCTCTGCCTGTCCTTGTGGCTCGAGGGTCTAACAAGCTGAGCTACTTTGTGTAAACACCATTAAAAGCATAACTGGACCCACCAATAGAGAGTAGCTTAAAGAACCTTATTAGAAGAAAACCATTGGGTGTAAGGGTGGGGAGCAGAAGGGAGAGAAGGGGGTTGTTGAGCCATTGAACTCTAATTGAACAACAAACAAGGGCTTATTATAAGCTCTGCTCCCAGTACTCAGCCTGTGACTCCCTTTGGGAGTTTCCTTGCAAGCAGAATTTAATCACACATCTGTCTTTCCAGGGCATCATATCACTCCACTTGCCTCTAGTTCAAGTACCTGAAAAGTGTGAACAATGGATTTTGAGATCATGATGCCTTAGAGGTTTACTATGCAGGGAGAACTCAAGCAGCACAAGGCTGAAACTACTCAAAGGTGGTCCCATGGCTCAGGAATCAGGCATGGAAATGGCTCCAGTCCCGTGCACTCTTCTCTAGCAGTGACAACCATCATGGCAACTGGAAGCCATGATAACTTCTCAGGGACTCATTATCTGGTTTTCAGGTTATTCCCATGGAGGTAGGGGGAGCACCTGAGGCCCCTTCTCCTCAACTAGCCCAGTGGTTCTGTATCCTGGCTGAGTATCAGAATTACCTGGGGAGCTCTTTAAAATACTGATGCCTAGGGGTCTTATCAAAAGGATGGTATTTTTTACAAGCTCCCTGGGAGGACCTAATGAGCAGCCCGAGCTGAGAAGCATGGGAGTGGCCTCGACCCTTCTCCAGCTTGGTTGAGTACTTTGGTTCTGGACATCTTGGATATAAAAAAATAGAAATGAGGTGGGCCTCAGAGCTGCTACTCATGGCTGACAGCAGCCACTGGGTGGGCCAGCTGTACCTAAGCCTCTATTGCACAAGGAAGATGGTAGGACTGTATGATCCTCGTGGGCAGCCCCCAACTCAAGTTTCTTGCCTTTCTTCCCATCACATGGTCTTATTGCCACATGACAATTTAATGAACATTTACGGAATATTTTCATATGCCAGGTGCTGGGCTGGGCAATATAGAGAGAAAGAGAAGAAAAAGACATGGTCCTTATCCTCAAAGAGTTTAACAACAACCTTCACCAGGGAAGCAAATACAATAGTATGGAAATCAGTTTCCTACATATTAACAGCTCTTATTAAAGGTTGAGATGAGACATAAAAGTAGGATTACATAACATTTTCAGAGATTATTGGTGCTTTTCCCCATTATAGAGTTAATTAACGACTTTAAAGTCTCTTCTCCCAGATCCATTCTCTCTCTCTGTCTCTCTCTGCCTCTCTCTGTCTCTCTCTCTCTTTCTGTCTCTCTCCAGTGCATGCACATGTGCACACAGACACATACCTTCTTCAGAAACAGGAAAGGGCTAAACATAGATATTTTAGATACCAGCCACAGGCCTGCTATCTTTTTTTATGGGGAACCTGTTTGTAGGAAAACCTGAGTGAACTAAAGTTTAATCAAGGCTGCAGAATCCTAAGGAACAGGAGCCCCCATCTAAGCTCAATGTGCCTTTGCACATGGCTGCTTCAGACCCCCGCGTTCATTCAGTCAACTAAGATTTGAGCCCTGTTATGCAGATACCATGCTAGACACTAAAAAATGTTATAGTGAACCCCTGACACCATCCCCCCTACCCTACTGGTGCTTAAAATCTAGCCAGGAAGACAAATGTGAGTGTAAAATTACTACTGTTGTAAGTGAAGGTACATTGAGGGATGTAATATTGTTAAAATGGAAACAGACCCAGGACATCGAGGAAGGACCCCCCCAGAACTCGGTCATGAACCTGAGCATCACATCTACAATGTGATGGGCTGGTGACGAGGTGGTGGTGGCATTTCATTCCAGTCAGAAGGAAAAGTATAAATGAATTAGTGAGGATAGGCTAGAATTAGCGAGGATGAGCTAGTGGTTCTCAGAGTGTGGTGTTCAGACTGCTGTGGGTACCAGAGGTCCCTTCAGAGGTTCCATGAGGTCAAAATTATTCTCATAATTATACCAGGATGTCATTGCTCCTTTTCACTGGGTTGACATCTGCACCAATGACATAAAAGCACTGGTGGCAAAACTTTGGGGTGTCAGCAAGGCAGTGGCACTGAACTGTACTTGTTACCACTATTGCTTTTCCACGTACTTGTAGCTGGGAGAAAAGCCAGTTTCACTTAGAAATGCCTTTGATTAAGCAATAAAAGTTATTCTTTAATTAAATCACCACCCTTGAGTACACATCTTTTTAATATTCTGGGTGACAAATGGGAAGTACGCATAAAGCACTTCTGCATACAAAGTGTAATAGCTGCCTTGAGAAAAAGCACTTGTTTGATTTTTTGAGCTGTACATGGAACTAGCTGCTTTTATCATGAAATACAGTTTTCGCTGGGGAAAAAAAAAAAAGAAACCAAAACCAAAAACTACTGACCATAAACCATAAACCATAGTTCGTGGTTATTCAAACTTAGGTTCTTGGCAGACCTTTGTTGTTGTTGTTGTTCTTGTTCTTGTTTTATAATGAATAAAGCCCATCTGTCACTTCAAGGAAAATAACTGAAAGTGTTTGTTACCAAAGATGAAACTCAAGCTTTCAAACAAAAATTAGAACTTTAAAACTTGTACGTACTACCATGAGCTTAATATCTTCCTAATACTTAAAGACTGCAATGAGGTTGATGGTGATACTAATTAATGTGATTTTGTATATATTATATAATGAAATATGTCAACATTTGGAAGATGTGTTTAACTCGGTGAACCTGTCTTTTCCAAATAACCAATACAAGAGGTTACAAAATCATGCCATGAGTAAAGGATCCATTCAAAGTGCAAGATAGCCCTAATGGGCTTAATGTAACAGAGTATGAAAATTTCATTGGCATAGTTTCAGACTCCATACTGTAACTCACTTTTAAATTAAAAAAATTTTTTTTATCATTTTAGAGAGAGAAAAAGAGTGCGAGTGGAGAGAGGGATTCAGAGAGGGAGAGAGAGACAGAATCTTAAGCAGGCTGCACACTCAGCATGGAGTCCGAGGAGGGTCTCGATGTGGGGCTCCATCCCATGACCCCAAGATCATGACATATCTGAAACCAAGAGTCAGATGCTTAATTGACTGAGCCACCCAGGTGCCTCCATATTTTAACTAACTTTTAAGAAACTGCCACTTGTCAAGTTTTGATGTATTATTCAAAAAGAATATCCACCATCATCAGAAAAGGCTATTAAAATACACCCCTTTTAACTACATGATCTGTTTGAGGCCAGATTTTCTTCACATACCTCAACAACAGTAACAAAACAGATTGCAACTGATTAAATGCAGGAGCAGAGATGAGAATCCAGCTGTCTTCAATTAATCCAGAAACTTGCAAAAATGTGAAATACTGTCATTCTCACTAGTTTGTTTTGGAAGCTAGCTGGTTTTCATAAAAATATGTTATTTATATTAACATGTAATGGTTATATTGTTATTTTAAAATGAATTAATATGTACACATTTTTTAAATGTCTCAGTTTTAATGTCTAATCTGGAAATATTGCCAGATATAATCCACATAAACAAAAGCTCTTTGGGATCATCAATAATTTTTAAGAGTTTAAAGGGGTCCTGAGACCCAAATAGTTGAGAACTGCTGGACTGGATTATTTTGCAGTAACAAAATTGTCTTGAATCTCTGGCCACACAGAACAAATGTTTATGTCTGTCTCATGCACAATCAGGCAACTCTCCAAAGACAGCTGTCTTCCATGCGCTGACTCAGCACCCAGGTTACTCCATCTTGTGGTTCTGCTGTCTCGACATATGGCCTCCACCATTGCTGTTCTGGAAAAGAAAGCTGGAAAATGGCACATCAGCTCCTAACTCTTCTGTTCTGTGTCACGTCCACTCACAGAACTGGTCACAGGGCCCCACCCAACTGCAAGAGGGCTGGAAGATGTGAGAAAGTTTGTGAATATTTGGTGAGCAGCAAATGGCTCCAGGTACCACAGACAAAGAACGTGTGGTGAGAAACTGAAGCTCCTTTGGGAGAAATGATAGGGCACAAGTAGAGAGATGAAGCACAATGCAAAAAAGGGCAGTGGAGACCTGTAGGGCCCAGACTGTGTAGGCTGGCTTCATAAGCCATGGTGAAGGCTGTGGTCTTTCTTAGAGCAATGGAAGACATTGGATGGTGACAACAATCTCAGCTGTAGCTGTCGAAGGCCCACTGTAGCTATGGAAGGAGGTCAATGAAGGGGCACAGGAGTGGAAGCCACTAGGCTGTGCTGACAGATGGCATCTTTGGGGAAAAACAAAAGCCTGGATTTGTGGCACTTGTTGATTTATGGTGTGTAAATACTCCTGCCATGGCCAACTTCAAACTCACCAATTTGATGCTACTGAATGCAGACTCAGGCAGAGACATGCATGATCAACTCTTGTGAACCTGTAGAGATGGTTTCAGTGATGCTGAGGCAATAAAGCGAGTTAGAAAGCTACTCCAGAAAAAAAGATGATGGTAGTCTAAACTTTCATGTCCTTTGAACACACAGCTGGAGCTAACCCAGTGTTCTGTGTATGCCAGTGGCTGAAACTCCCTGCTCCACCACAAACATCACCACCGCCACCAAATATCACCAAGATTTTCCAAACATTGCTATGACATATGAGGGTGAGGCTATCTCCCTATCTCCCTAGCATTCATGCACAGTCTTACCTCCAGGACAAAAGTGTGGGCCTACATCCTTTAAGAGTGAGCAAAGAGGGGCGCCTGTGTGACTTAGTTAAGCATGTGACTCTTGATTTCAGCTCAGGTCATGATTTCACCGTTTTAAGATTGGGCCCCAGGTCAGGCTTGGTGCTGAGTGGGGAGCCTGCCTGGGATTTTCTCTCTGCCTAAATAAGTAAATAAACATAAAAAAAAAAAAAAACGAAAACAAAACAAAACAAAAAGAGAATCAACAAAGAAACATCTCCTCCCCCTTTAGCTCATCTTCCCAGACCCATGTTTGCAAACACCCTCAGATATTCTGGTAACACTTCTCCCCAACTGTTCCAAGGAGGGGGCAGCCAGAAAGCTTCCAGAAAGGCCATCCTTGGGTTTTCAACCTCTCCTGATTTCCATGAAAAGATCCACAAGAGTGAAAATAATTACAGTCTACAGCTATAGGTTGCAAATAAAAGTATAAAAAAAAACTTGCAAGTTTGTGAATGAGATGAAAATCTTGGTTTTTGCTGGCTGGTTTAGAATGGAACCAGGTGACTATCTAACAAGGACAAGGGGTAGAGTGAGGGTCCCTACCCCAGGGTTCTCTTACTGAGTTACAGTTACCTGAGGCTTAAAGTAGCAGCCAGATATGCCCTTCATCTAACCCAACCTTGGGTTTAGTTAGTTCACCCAGGCTCTTTTTCCTTCTCCCTTCCCCATGCCTGTTTTCAGAGCGAAATAACAGCTTGTGTGAACCTGAAGTGGTGCCTGGGGTGCTGCTATTTAAATAGCTCTGACTCTAAACACAACAGGTGTCCCTCACAATCTAGATCCCAAAGTTTAACTGTTTGTTTTGTTTTGTTTTCTCCAGAGGGCCATATGGATTTTTTACTTGAAGAGCTTGCCTGGCTCAAATAATAATCTCCACCTCTCACCCTCTTCTGGCCTTCCTTTCTCCCTCCCTTCCTTCCTTCCTCCCTCCCTCTCTCCCTCCTTCTCACTTTCTTTTTCCTCTTTTCTTTTCTCTTCATATAAAGCCACAGACTGAAGTCTTCCTCAGCAGCCTCATCCATCCCTTCTGATGGTTCTAGAAGTTACTGGCCCTTAAGCAGAGTGACACTACTGTCCTGGCTCTGAGCTCCCCTCTTCCTATTTCTACCTGCTGGACAAACCTCCCAACCCGAGCTAGAAACTTCAACAGATTCAGTCATAATATCTGCACCCTCATTAAAGGTCTTATATAATCTAAGTCACTAGACACTGGAGGATTCAAAGGAAGGCTACGAAGGTTGATGTGGTAGGCAGATGGGGAAGAAAATGCCACCAAAACCTGGATACCACCAAATGCTAACATTCTCTCTTGAGAGAAATGACAGGTATGAGAGAATGAAGCATGGACATACAATTTTGTTTTAGAAATTTCCATTTTTATTCCTAAATTAACTGAAACCACTAACTAAATAGAAGACCTGAATGCAGAAGAGGGCACACCTTATTTCACTGGAGTTGTTTAATCCAAATACTTCTGCCTATGTAGGTACAAGTCCCAAGTAACTAGATTAAGAGACTGACTTCTTAGATAGCTAAGTAAAAACATTTTTTAAGTTTATTTATTTTGAGATAGATAGAGAGAGAGAGAGAGAGAGAGAGAGAATATGAGTGGGGGAGGGGCAGAGACAGGAGAAAGAGAATCACAAGCAGGCTCCACACTGTCAGTGCAGAGCCCAACGGCAGGACTCGAACCCATGTACTCATCACCTGAGCTGAAACCAAGAGTTGGACAGTTAACCGACTGAACCACCCAGGCACCCCAGTAAAAACATTTTTTAAAAAATGATCTCTCATCACCATCATTTGACGAAATAAAGGACATTTTAGCATTCAATATTTCAATGAATTGAACATGATGGAAACCCTCTACATTGTCCTTTTTCACCCAACAAAGGACTGGTGAAAAGTGACAGCCCACGTAATAACATTTGAGAAGCCAAATCTCAGTGCATCCCACACCATCCAAGAGAAAGAGACTATATTTGGTAGTGATTCCCTTCAGACTTACAGAGAAGTGAAATCTCAGAGGGGTTAAACAACTTGTCCAAAGTCACACAGCTAACAATGTCAGAACTAAAATTCAATCCCAAGATGCAACTCTTTGTATTAAGCCAAGGATAACATTTTCCAGCCCCAATATTGAATAAATTTTACTAGATATATTCTTCCTGCTATATCATTCTCTGCCTATCCTATTATGTTTTTGATTTCACAAGCAAGCCTACTACCAGGTAAAGAGATTCTGGAATAGAATAAGTGCCCCTTGTAAATTATTAGCTTCCTTGATTACAAATCAACCTCAGCAGAGTTTAGTTATCATAAGTCTATTTCCTGAGGCCTCTGAGGCACTGTTGGGGAAATGAAGAATAGGTTGTGGGGTTTTTAGACTTGAAAAACCTGATTTTCCAGCCCTAGAACTCAGAGACAATGAACATGCAGACAAGCACTAACAGGACTGTGGGGAACTGCTCTGGCCAGGCTGGGACCAAGTGGGATGGATCCTCCACCTGCCAGCCAGATGGGTCTCCAGCCAGGTGACACGTGTACTGACCGTGTGACCTTGGGCATGTCACTGGGCCACAGCTTTTCCTCTATGAGTGGCAGAGATCTAGATAAAATCATCTTGAGGGCTTCTTCCGGGCTGACTAAAACAGCAGTAACCAATGTCATTCACAGGACATTTTTTGCTGCCAACCATAGAGGTCAGGCATTTCTCCCCTTTAAGCTACGTACAATCTGGGCATTGAGCAAGACTTCTTTCTTCATTGTTTTTCCAGTATCCTCTACTTTCACCAGCCTCCAGGGAGACGAATACTGGGCCAGCCCAAGCTGTTTCCCTCTGAGGAGTTCTCATGCAGGGCTGAGCTGTAACTCATGTAGCCCAGTAGCACATTTAGGTTTAGGTTTAGGTTTATGTGTATTGCTTGATTGCCTCCATTCATTTAAAAGTGTGACCTCAGTCCACACCCCCAAAATGTCCCCAGAGGGGACATGTCTCACACCCAAGTGGTCAGCTACTATTACCAGGCTGCCTCAGCCTTCTTCCTCCTCTTGTGTCCCATAGAGGTGACTCCCAGCCAATCAGAAAAGTGCCAGTGGGAGTGGACTCTGGATGTTCCCAAAGCTCCCAGTGCCAGTGACAGACTGGGTGGACTTTACTGCAGTGAGGAGGAGGAAGGGACCCCCCCACTCACCCGACGCAGTGGGGCTGGGCTCCAGGGTCTCACTCAGTGTCCCTCCCGTAGTTACATCACCTTGGTCTCTAACTTCCTGTCTCTAGAGGGAGCCAGGAGGGGCAGATGTCATTCATTCCACGGCCTCCATCCTCTTCTTCTTCTCTGTCCCTTCCCCTGTGGAGACTCCCCCACCTCGTGTGTGTGTGTGTGTGTGTGTGTGTGTGTGTGTGTGTATTGGGGGGTGGGACAGGCTGAGGTTATCCCTCACACATATACCCCTAGTGTTGGAGAGTGAGTAGTTCTTGGGAAGGGAACTACGGTAATTGAAGGATAGGGGAGAGAAAAATCAGTTTTCACTGTATCCCCTTTTGTATGGTTTGAATGTTATACCAAGAGCATGAAATGCCTTTTCAATAAAGTAAGTTTGTTTAAAAAGAATGATTTTTGAAATAATCCCACAGGGTCCTGAATCTTTTTTCTTTCTTTTTTAAAATTTATTTATTTTGAGAGAGAGAGTCTGAGAGACAAAGGCAGAGGCAAAGAGAGAGAGGGAGCGAGAGAATCCTAAACAGGCTGTATGCTGTCAGCACAGAACCCAACTCGGGGCTCAACCCCACCACTGTGACATCATGACTCGAGCCAAACTGAGGAGTCAGATGCCTAACCGAAGGAGCCACCCAGATGTCCCACAAACATGCGTATTTTTAACATTACTTTTCCTCTAGTTTCTTTCTCTCTGTGGAGAAATTCCCTATGGGGAACTCCCTGCTGTCTAGCCTTTTTAACTGTTCTCTAAATCAACTAATGCACTCCTTTTTGTCCGCCCATCACAACACTCTCATGTGAAGAAATCAACTGGAATGGCAAAAAAGGGAGGACTCAAAACTTCTCTGAAGTGGGAAGATCCTGTAAAGTGTCAACAGTCTTTCCTTCCACCCATTCAAGCATCCATCCATCCATCCATCCACTGAGATTGCTAGGTCTTGGATTGCAGAGTTGATCACAGATGTGGTCCTTCCCCTCAGGGAGCTTCCAGTCAGATGTGAGGAAGGCGTGAACTCAAGCCTGTATTGGCCTAAAATTTCTTTGCATTCCCAAACCAAAAGGCTTATAAGAAACCTGTGTTTGTGCTCACCAAGTGCCCCTAAGATTGGGCTAAATGTACCTTTAGAACAGCCCCTTTAATGCCATACATTTAAGAATCCACCTTAAACTCTGGTAAACTATGCAATTCCCCCCAGAGTCTATATAACATACAGTAATTTGTTGGTTTTTCAGGCTTTGTGGGCCTAAATGAAAGTACCAAAGAATAGGTTACAACTTTTCAGGCTTCCTTTACTCTCAGGCAAATGCTCACCCTGAAGGGATACTTGAGATTGAATGTGGCCAAGCAAGTGAAATGGTTTGGAAATAGCAAATGGCCATCTGAATGCAGGGCATTATTGCCACTATGGCAGCTGCTGCTGACGGTGGGAAGGAGCCCAGAGTTTCTTGAGGCTTTAGTGTGGGTTTGTATGACTGGAACTAAATGAAGTTACATCCCATCCATCAATCAATAGTGACAGAGTAGCCCCTAACTGTCAGGTGCTGGGACGCAGCCCTGAACAAGACAGACAAGGCTCTCCAGCCAAAAAGAAGTGGAGCTTTAAGTAATTGCTCAGGGCATGCTGACAGAGCAGAAGGCCTGGGCCAGTGCTGCCCAAACTTGCTCAGAGTGGGCTTGGATATGGTCTTCCTGTGTCTATCACTGTGCCCCCCTATTTGTTCACAAAGTTGGTCAGAAAGGCAGCATGATGGCAATAGGGACACGGGGAGTCAGGAAATAATGGAGTCCAGTCACAATATTTGAGGACACATTGCACTTCTTTCTATGCCAGACTTCTCAGTCGTTAAAGAAAGGATTTTGAAAAAAGAAGAAAGGATGGCTAAGGACAATCTGGTTCCAACAAAAGCTGTGATTCAGGAGTCAGGGAACAGACAGTGGCACCACTCTGAGAGTGCTTACCCAGTTCTTGCACACACATGCATGCACACCCACATACACACACACACACACACACACACACACACACACACACACACACCATTGCCCCCAAAGTGAGGACGTTGAGATCACTTGCTTCCAGTCATAGCTTCCCTCCCAGGACTGGATGCCAGCTGGGGCTCTCCTTTGCCCTCAAAACCCAGGTGAAATTGTACAGTGTCTGCCTTATACACGTCCCCAATTCCCATGGCCTGTGGAAGTCAAAAGCCCTCTTGAATATTTCCGAGAACTCAGGGGAGCAGTGGGGTGATGTTCCATTTGCCAGCGCTCTGGCTCCTGAACTCCAAGGTACTGAGTAGGGGACTTTCCCCATTTTCCACATTTGTCTTTATCAGTGAAGACACCACATCCTAACACACGTGCCTGTGAGTGATTCCCTCACCTGCACCCCAGCGTAAGGGATTGTTCATATTCATTTTCCTGCTCTTAGCACCAGCCTACACCTGGAATCTAGTAAGTGTTCAACATTATTTGATGAATAAATAAAAGGGAGGAAGGAATGGTGTGAGAGGTGTCACTGATGTTACTTTGAATGGCAGGTCAAGGCCAACCCTGGAGAGAACTGTGTTAAAGTCAATAAAAGTTGCTTCTCATCCAGAGTCATTCCGGTCCTGCCTGCTTCTGATGCCCTTCTGGGTCCTGGTCCAATTCCAGTCTAACCACAAGCTGCTGAGATGTTAACTGACAATGAAAGTTCATAAAAGTTCAACACATTTGCTCCCTGACCCAGCCTGTTTGCATTGAGAGGCTTCCTCTGTCTCTGCCCTACCCTCCAACTGGGTCAAGTAATACCACTGTAAAGTCATCCCTGCTCGGACTAACCCATACCTAGCCAGACACAGAACAGAACTGACTTCACAGTTCTGTACCCTTACCCTTTATGTAGAACTTGCTTCCAGAAATGATCAGTCCGCAGCACTTTTGTTTGTTTCTCCAGCTCAGCCTCTAGATCGTGGGCATTTTTGTGATTCCTTCCCCAATTCCAGAGCCTCGCTCAATGCTGGAAACATAGGAAGACCTAGTAAATGTTTGCAAAACGAACAAAGAAAGAAAAATAAAAAGAGTAAGGGGGCAGCCATTTTGAGAGTCAATGAAGAAAAATAGCAGAACTGCTTATAGCAAACAAAAGGTGGGGAGAGTAAAAAATTTGACAGAGAGAAAGATGGAAAGTTCATTCAGCATTATTGGACAGATAAGTCATTTGGCAGAGCATGCTGAGGGAGGCCTGGGTTTTCTAAACCCCAGCTCAATGTTGTTTTCATACTGGCTTTATCATCTCTGTCACATTATTTTTGTTTGTGTTTTGCAGCCTTTTGGGGATTACAACATCAATTCGCTGTCTGCTGGGTTTCACAATTCTCCCTTCCCATCAAGCACATACCATGAGGCACATACAATAATTGCTTTTTATATATCCAAGAATTTAAATTATATTTTGCTTTGCAAACTTCATGATACCCCTTTGAGATAACTGGAAATACCTGGTGATGTTGTGAAACCAGGCCTAAGAATGGCCATTTCCCAAGGTGCTCAGCAGGGCTCCCATGGTTAAGAAAGAGCACACAGTTTCAAGCTCACAGCCTTCTTCTTTACTTAGAATTCGTGTTCAGCTCAGTTTAAACCTAGGGACAAGTGGCAGGATAATCCAGATTATTGCGAGTCAAAAATGTATGCAGAAGTGAGTACTTTCCTTCAAAATAGTCTATTAATTTAGTCAAAGAGTTTTGACTTGAATTAGCAAACTGTTACTATTCTACACTTGGCTGTGTGGCACCACAAACTGTAACTACTATAACTAACCACTAGCCAATTCTGGCTACTGAGCCCTTGAAGTATGTCTAGGCTGAATTTTGAAGGCTTAGTTACAAAACAAAAAAACAAAAAAAAAAACCCTCAATAATTTTAACATTGATCACATATTAAAATAATAACATTTTAGGAGTGCTTGGGTGGCTCAGTTGGTTAAGTGTCCGACTTCAGCTCAGGATCTCACTGTTTGTGAGCTTAAGCTCTGCATCAGGCTTTGTGCTGACAGCTCAGAGCCTGCTTCAGATTCTGTACCTCCCTCTTTCTCTGCCCTTCCCCTGCTTACACTCTGTCTCTCTCTCAAAAATAAACATTCAAAAAATTTTGAATAATAACATTTTAATATGTTGGTTTAATATAGTACTAAAATTAATATTAACTGTTCCTTTTTACTTTTTTTAAACATGGTTAATGGAAATTTTTATATTACATACGTGATCTGTATTATATTTCTATTGGACAGCACTGGTAGAGACAATGCCTAGATGCACTCAGTAAATATTGTAGCAAAAAAAAAACCATGAAGATTGGATCACCAACAGAGTGAAGGGAGAATTCCTTACAGGGGAAAATAGTTCATTTTAGACAAAACCAAAACTTTGCTTGAATTATTAGTTCCATCATAATTTCCATTTCACAGTGCAATCCATTAATGAGCTAATGCCCAGAGGTTATAATGAATGGAAATTCTTTCTTTTATTTTTTTAAAAGATTTTATTTTTAAGTAATCTCTTCACCCAACATGGGACTCGAACTCACAACCCTGAGATGAAGAGTTGTCCACTCCACGGAGCCAGCCAGGTGCCCCAAAACTATTTCTGTATTACAGAATTAATGGGCCCAGTAAATACATCAAGTTGCCATTTCCTCCTTAATGAAACCCTGTGCCTAAATCTTTACATTGTCATGATTATGTGTTTTCCTACATCATCTCTGGACAGTGAGCTCTTTGAGGACAGAGACCCTATGTAGGTCATCTGTTAGAATGACCAGCCATCCTGGTTTGCCCAGGACTGAAGGTTTTTCTGGGGCTTAGGACTTTCAGTTATAAAACCAAGACAGTCCCAAAAAACTTGGATTGGGTTGGCCACTCTACATGGAAAATATCCCCCAAACCCTTCAATATTCCTTGTGCTTGATATAAAATAAGTGCTCAATAAATGCTTTTAGTTGAACTTGTACTAAAAACTGTGAACTTGTACTAATGTTTTCTCAGTTGTGTATAGACACCCCTGATAGAACTGAAGTACCTTCTAAACCAAAGAAAGACTAGTATGCGATGTTTTTTTTAAACATGGTTGACCAGAGGTTTCATAATCAGGGTGTCTTCCCAGGCATTAGCACTGCAAGAACAATCTTTTGTCCCTGTCAGGGGAACTTAGGGGGCCATTGCCATCGCCAAAGACCCTACTCAGGTAGGGGAGACAGCTAGTTTCTTGAGCTCAACGAGTTCCAGTGTACATTGTCTGTTAAACAAATGCAGCACAGTTGTGTGTTTGGGACAGAGAGGAACAAGGAGGATACAGGAAAGGCTGAGGACTTAAGGGAAGAAAGAACAATTCCCTGATCTGTTACTGGCTTCATCCAGGAAAAGTATTAGTATATGGTACCAGGATTCTGGGACCCCAGCTCAGAAACTTTTCCACAACAGACACAATCTCACAGTATGATTAAGAGCCTGGGTTCCAGAATCAGAGTCCTAGGTTAAAACCTGGCTCTGTATTTGCTAATTTTCTCTGGGCTTCAGTTCCTTATCTGTAATGGTAACAAGAATACTTAACTCATAGGCTTATTGTAAAGAGTAAATGAGCTGATGGATATAAAGTGCTTTGTGCAGTTCCTGGCACATAGGAAGTACTGGATGTGACTGCCAGCCATAATTATCCTGTCACTCAAGGTCAACGGAGAAAGTTGGTACAAAGAAAGAGCATGGACTTTGGAGCCAGATGTAGAAATATTTCAGTTCAGATCCATACAAATGTGGTCTCTTTGTGCTTCACTTTATATATTTGTAAGGTAGAATTCCACCTTGTAGGATTGTTATGAAATGGGATGTAATAAGTAAGGTACCCAGCTCATGGTGATCAATGAAGATGATTGATATTGATCAATGAAGATAATTGGTAAGATTCTTTCTCTCTCTTTTTTTAAATGTTTTATTTATTTTTGAGAGAGAGCATGTGAATAGGGGAGGGGCAGAGAGAGAGGGGGACAGAAGATCTGAAGCAGGCTCTGCATGACAGCAGAGAGCCTGATGCAGGGTTCAAACTCCTGAACTGTGAGATCATGACCTGAGCTGAAGTCAGATGCTTAACCAACTGAGCCACCCAGGTGCCCCTTTGGTAAGATCCTTTCTGTGTTCAACTCATCTTCTCTAATCTGAGTCTGAGAGACCCATTATTTTCTGTCTTCCAGTGTACCCCAAACGCCCAACTCCCATGCCTAGGCTTTACTATCTCGGTTCTAGAAACTGATCCTAAAATGCTAAAAGCCTGCCTAGCACTCAAGATCCAGCTAGAACCCACCTTCTCAAATGTCCTTTCCTCTCACCAAGCAGAGAAGGTAGCCTCGGCCAACTGTGCCCACATTTAATCTATTCCAATGAGTCAAGCTGTATTGCCCTTAGATAAAGTCAGCATTCCACAGTTCTTAGAAAGTGGCAACGTAGAGAAAAGTAATGGCAATACAGTGAGTTTATACTTTTTTACAATGTACAAATGAAAGAAGGGAGGTAAAGGAGATGAAGAAGGAGAGATGTTAAGAGGGACTGGTCAGAATCTGCAGTCTCCATGTGGCCACTTTCTGCTGAATAGGGGCCCCAATGGTCCTGGCTAGGTGCTATCTAGGCACCCACATGAAACAAGCTACAGTTAAGTATATGTTCATTTGTTAGAATCAATGAGTGATCATCTGTATCTACCTCCAAGTTGTGACAGGTAAGATTGGCTCCAGTTTTTTTTTTCTTTTGTTTCTATAATTAAAAAAAAAAAAAAAAAACTTGGTGAGGGGCACCTGGGTGGCTTAGTCAGTTAAGCATCTGACTTAGGCTCAGGTCTTGATCTCACAGTTCATGAGAGAACTGGCTCTCATCTGGCTCCTCACTGACAGTGAGGAGCCTGCTTGGGATTCTCTCTCTCCCTCTCTTTCTGCCCCTCCCCTGCATGCTCACTCTCACTCTCTCTCTCTCTCTCAAAAATAAATAAACTTAAAAAAATTTTTTAAGTAATCTCTACACCCAACATGGGTCTCAAACTCACCACCCCGAGAGCCAGTCAGGCACTCCTCCAATGGTTTTTAAAGCAATGGTTTTCAAACTGCAATGTGCATCAGAAAGGCCTGAAAAGCTAGGGAAACTCTGGAGTGCTGGGCCCACCCCCAAGGACTCTGGGTCAGTCCATCTGGGGCATCTGCATTTTAAACCAGCCTTCTGGGAATCACTGGTGCTGATGGTCCTTTGGCTGGTGGCCAGCCAGATACTGACCATTCTGTTCTCTCTTATCCAAAGGCTCACACACCCCAAGCCTCTTTCCCAGCCTCTCTCCTGATACTGCATTTGCTTTCACATATAAGCAACTCTCAGGCGTCCATAACACCTTTTCTCTTGGAACCTTAGAATAATGAAAAGTCTCTAATGGTCCCAGATGGGTAAGTTCCCCTGAATCAAAGTGACGTCAGGTCGGGCAACCTGTTTAAAATTCACAAGTCTTGTGAGTGTCTCTAGGTCCTGACAAAACAGCAGTCCCTCTAACCCGCTCCCCAATCACTGCCTCTAATCCACCTGCAGTGAAAGCAAAAGCTTGTCCTCTGTCCCACGGATGCTGTGCGAGAAGCATGTTCTGTTTCTTACAGCAGGTGCTTACTGGTTTGTTCATGATCTGCTGCCTGAGTTCAGTACCCCAGGTCTCCAGATGTCACAGGAAAGAAAATGTGACTAAGAGAAGCTACCTCTGGTCGATTTAGAAAAAGCAGAGAGAAAAGCAACTGTGGAGACTGGCTCTTTGGTTTTATCAAAATCACTAATTTCACGGACTTCACCTTCAGCCTCTGCGTGTAACATTTATCCATTTTCTTGTTTTAGTCACCACTTAGTGTTGCTGTCAGTGTTATTGTCATCTTTTTGCAAAACTTCTTACCAATATTCATGCAAAAGAAAGGTAAAATGAAGTTTCCTGAGCCCCCCTCAGGCAGCCTGCATCCAGATGTTTATCCAGAATCATAAAGACTTTTGAAAGGACTTTACAAGTGTAAAAAGCTCTCAAACAGACTGATTGACAAAATACCAACTTCGGTCCAACCTCACTCCTCAAAAACTTGTGTTTCTGGAGGAGTGATTTTAGAGGCCTAGGAACAAAGTCTAGATTTGGTAAGTTTAGGAAGGATAAGTGAAGCAAAGAATTTCTTTGCTTTACACACAGAATAACTGAAAAAGGAGGCAAGTGAGTGAGTGAGGAGTGTGGGGGAAGGGTGTTCATTCCTGTGTTGAAAGAACAGAAAGGGAGCATATTTTGCTTTTTAATTTTTTTTTTTTTTTTTTTGGTACAAGGCAGATGGGCTGTGGATTGACACTAAATAAATCCTTGAATAAATGAATCTCTCAGCTCTGGGGAGGGAGTGGTGTGGAGGCAGTGGGGGATGGTAGGAAGTGGCATGTACATATGGAGCAGATAACTTTTTTAAGGAAAGAAGGATTAAAGCAAGAACCTCAGGGCATTTCATAACTGTGGCATTTTATTCTTGCTTTATGTGGATTATTGGAGATTATCTGCTAAAAGCAAGAGCCCAGTCTAGTGTTACTGTTTGACTCACCCTTCGTTTCCTCTCATTTAAAATCTGTCTCCTCTGTGATTTTCATTTGGTCAGAGACAGACGACTCTGGAGTGTAAAAGAAGTTTTCCTGATACACGAAAGGCTCCACACAACCAACCTTCTCTAAAGAACAGAAATGAGTTTTCCTGTCAAATGCAACCTTATAAAATCGAAAAGCCCAATTAGAAGCATTAGAAAGCAGATCCATACAAGACTTGGGCAGCCAACTGCAGGGGCCTATAAAGCTCAGAGCCGCTGAAGCTGGGTAGAGCCGGCTGGTGGCAGAAGCCGCGCCTCTATGGGCATGCGCCAGCTTTTCACTGCACCACGTGATCTCTGCAGGTTCTCGGGGACTTGTGCTTATGAACCAGGCAAACGCTCGTGCTTTGCCTCGAATGTTACAAATCACCTGAGAGAGAAGCTGTACTTCAAAGGGAAAAGTCTTTCCTTGGGCTTTGTGGAGCCAGAAAGCAAGGATGTTCTAAAGTGAAGCCCAGCGGAGGCGGGGTTCAGCCTCCTTAAAGTTCAGCTGGGGGTTTCTAGACACAAGGGATCATCTGGGAAGGTTAAAAAGTAGTCATCTAGTAGTCTCAGGAATTATGACCTCATAGAGCAATGGGCTTTGGGGCCAATTCCAAAGTGTGGATTCTAGTCCTGGTTCTGTTTCCTATTGATAGTCTGACCTGAGACAAAATAGTTAAATTCTTTAAGTCCCAGTATCTTTATTTGTGTGACAGGAATAACAACATTGTCCTCACAGGCTTGTTGTGAGTACTTATGACTTAGTATGCTGAGATCTCCTTCCTTCGATATTTAAATGCTCCAAACAAATGCTCAGTAAATATTACTTTCATTTTCCTGCTGCTTCTGCCCTCTTCCCACCTGCCCCCAAACTCCTTCCTTCAATCAAAACTGCTGCCGTGCCTACCTGCCTCGGAGATTTATTTCATAATGTCAGAAGGGGATGATTGGATGAAACCTGAAAACATTGATGAATTCCAGTAACAGACGCATGCATGGGTAAGGCCTATTGAGGGCAGCTATTCAGGGGTAACCATAATTTGCACCTGATATGAAAGTATTTCACCACCAGAGAAACTGCCTCACAATTCTGGTCCAGGTCCAGCTGGAAGCAAGAGCAGGTGGGTCCCCAGCAAGTCTGCAGGCAAAGGGTAGAGAACCAGCCCATCAAGAGAGAGCAGCAGATGAGGCAATGGGGAAGGGGTGGGCCCAGAGGAGACAGGGAAGTTGAATCAGGGAGAAATCGAGGCCGAGGGGTGAGCCAAGGGGGAGGACACGTTGACTTTACAAGCAGAGTGAAGTCAGGGGAGGGGAGAGACTCTAAAGGCCTCTCCAGGAATTCTGGTGCAGGGACTCGAGGGCAGTAATCCTGACAGAATGGTGATTTGAAGCTATGTCTACATAGCATTCTATAGTGACAAAGCCAATTCGTGTATTGAAACCCACAAAATGGAGGCCACCCCACAGTGCCCTGTCCCAGGTCACAGATCTAAAACCTAAGTCAGCCTGCATTTACAGGAAAACACCTCACTGCCAAGGAAACCTAACATACACCAATCAGAGCACCAACTCCGATTTGGCTAGCTCACCTTACCCTACAAAACAGGACCTGCTAGCCTTATAAGGAAATTCTCATCTTCTAGCCAATCATGCTGTTTCTTGTTGCCTCTTCCACTGGCTCTTGCCCAAATATCCCTCTGCAAGAGGGCTCCACTGCTCGTGTGAGTGCTGTACTCCCCCAACCCATGGATTGTTTTCCCTTAAATGAAGGACGTCATATTCATTACTAAATTGTTTTTGTTTTGCCATTTGACAGAATAAAAATAGGGGGCGGTGGATTAGACCTAACAGACCAGTAGGAGGGAGGTAGGGCTGGGGATGGGGCCTTGAGCACACAGAGAAACTTGGCCTAAGAATCTGTATTTTTTTTAAGCTTCCGCCAAGGATTCAATTTGGGAGCTCCTCCATTAGTGGTGTCATGTTTTGCATGACAGTGAGCCAGCACAACCATCTGCTAGATCGCAGTTCCTTCTCTCATTGTTATGTAAAGCTCATGTCTCAGCTCACAGTGGTTTCTTCCCCGCAGGGACGTGAACAAGGCATTATAGGCACAATTCCTAAGGACCTATAAAAAAGGTTTCAGACTTAGAAAAAAAAAACTGGCTGTAAACTGTACAGCATCAAAATTAATAAATGTTTACATGCCTGCAAAATGTAACTTTTTCAAGTACCCAAATATAACGCCGTTTCTATTTTGTTATACATAAACGATAGTCAAGTATTCAAACTGTGTTCCTCAGTTGCTTCTTCTATGTAATGGGTATATAATAATAGTACCTTTCTCAGAGGTATTTTTTAAGTCCTCAGTAGACATTGGGGGAATAAATGTGATGTGGAACGTGAAGCCCTACGGGGCCCTGGTGCAAGTTGTGCCAGCATGACTTCAGCAATGGTGTTGTCAATGGTAAGGAAGATGACGGTGAGATGGTGAGAGCACACTTTTTCCACACAATACGTTTAAGAAATCTTGGTATACTAAGCATTGGTGGCGTCGATATTCCTCTAAAATACAGTGGTGCAGCAGGCCAAAGCCAAACCGTAGTTCTCTATAAATAGCCCCCCACCTGCGTGTTCTGGTCCGGCTGATGAGGATGCGAGGATGTGGCGTGGTGCTTTCAAGTCACAAAGTGTGCCAAGTGCTTTCACATCCTTAATCTTCTTTCCTCCACGTAGTGCCCTGGAGGAATCAGGGGTGAGCTCTGTGAGTTTGAACAAGCCCTTTAACCTTTTCAGGCTCAGTGTTTTCATGGTGAATTGGGAGAGAGAATTCCTGCTTTGAGCAACCCACAGTCTTGCAGGAATCAAAAGGGAGACTGTATGTTAAAGTGCTAAACCCCATGCCCACATATAAATCTCCGATCTGCCCTTATTTTGGGAGATAGGAGACTAACGTTGACAGAAATGACCTGACGGGTGCACAATCTCTCAGCTTACAAGAGGGAAAGGCGGGACGGGAAATTGGGTCAGTGTGCCTTCCTTCACACAGCACAGCTTCCTGAACGGCTAATATTCCCTGCAGGCCCTTCACGCAGAGGCCAAGTAAGGAAAGGCTCAGGTCACACAGACCCCTGCAGGCAGGGTTTTGTAAAGCAGACTTGGCCAATAGATCACTGCACCCCGGCCCCATAGGTCAGGCCACCAACTCTCTGTGGGAAGCGTGGTTTCCCGTGTCAGCCTCTGCGCCAAGCCAAAGGCCTTTGGGGGATATTTAACTCTTTGCTACATCCCAATGTATATAGGGTTGTGAGGTGCAGTGGGGCCTAAGGTTCCTGCTGATGTGGTTATGAGTTGGCTAATGAATGTATTTCTGCCTGAATTCAGGATAACAAGAGCTCCCATTTCTTGAGTGTTTCATATCGGTACTTTACCCACATTATTTCCTTTGATTCTTACTGTAGCCCTCTGAGGACATAAGCACTCTTATGATCTCCATCCATCAGGTGAGAAAACTGAGGCCCTTACAGGTTAAGTTACACTTCCAGCGTAATGCAATCATGTCTGTCAAAAGATAGGCAAGAAAGGGGACAGTCTGATCTTCAGTACCAAATGCATCTTTGGCAACATTGTGGACAACAAAAGCCAAGTCCCTTTTCCGTTGTAATTTGTTGAATAACCTGCACAGCTTCTCTTTAGTAGATCTGAGTGGGACAAGGTTGTTCCTGTTGATTGACGGGGATTTTAGTATGAATATTTAATGCGCAGGGCAGCCGGTACACTTGGCTAATGTAATATTTCAAGCTCTGTTTTCATACTGAAGGGATTTGCCCTCCCTTAATGCATGTCTACATCCTGTCCCAATCCTTCCAACAGCATTTTCCACACAGATAATGCCAGTTCAGGGAGCCTCTTTTTCCCAGCTCTCAGTTTAAGATAGCACTTACTCTTATCTTGAGATAAGGATTTTTGTGATGACAGAATGCCACTGGGCATTGTCTTGATTTTTATCATTTCCTGTCCAGGCCCTCCTTGCCTTCTTGGTTACAACCCATTGACAGAATCAACGTGGCTGATGTCATTCACATGAATCGTTCATGCCTTTACCATCCTATCTCTATATCCATCTCTATCCCTCTCTCTGTCCCATTCTCTTTCTCTTCTTTCAGCCAAGCCAATTAGATTAGCAAGGACTCTATCATCAGGATGTACACTCTTGTTTTCTGTGTTTCTGAAAACTCTTGAGGAGCAATTGCATACAACTAACATTATATTTATAGTGAAAGATGAAATACTTTCTCTCTAAGATCAGGAACAAGGCAAGGATGTTTCCTCCTACCCTTTCTGTGAGGCAAATAAATGTATGCATTTAGATTGGAAAGAAATAGGTAAAACTGTCTTCATTCATGCATGACACAACATTGTATGTACAGGGGGTTCCTGGGGAGCTCAGTAGGTTAAGCATCTGACTCTGTTTCCGCTCAGGTCATGTTCTCGCAGTTTGTGAGTTCGAGCCCAGCATCGTGCTCTGCGCTGGCAGCCTGCTTGGGATTCTCTCTCTCCCTCTCTCTCCGCCCCTCCCCTGCTCGTGTTCTCTCTCTCTCAAAACAAATAATAAACTTAAAAAAATATTTAAAAAAGCATTGTACGTAGAGAATCCCAAAGAATCTAGGACAAAATACTAGAACAAACAAACAGGTTGAGTTAGGTCCCAAGACACAAGAGCTAGACACAAAAACCAGTTATACTCCTGTATATGCACATCCAACAATCCAAAAATAAGATTAAGAAAACAATTGCATTCGCAATAACATCAAAAAATATATGTAGCAATAAATTAATTTAACGGTGGAAGACATACACTAAAAAGGACAACACGTGGATGGGACACATTAGAGAAGATCTAAATAGAGGAAAAGACATCCCAGGCCCATGAATTAGAAGAATCAATCAATATTGTTAGGGTGACATTTCTCCCCAAATTGATTCATAAATTCAACACATCCCTATCAAAATCCTAGCCTTTTCGTATATGTTGACAACATGATCTTAAAATTTACATGGAAATACAAAGGAACTGGAATAGCCCAAAACAATTGTTAAAAAGAACAAAGAGGACTTATACTACTCATTCGCAGAGTTTCCTATAGAGACACAGGAATCACAGTAGTGAAGACAGTGTAGCATTGGTACAAGGACAGACATGTAGGTCAATAGAACGGAATTGAGAGTCCAGAAATAAATCTCACAGTTGTGGTGAGTTGATTTTCAACAGAGGTACAAACACAATTCAATGAGCCAACTGTAACCTTTCCAATAAATAAATGCTGGGACTGGATGTCCATATGCAGGAATCCCTACAATCTGATATGCATATACAAAAAAGTGCACTTACCTCACGAAATACACAAAGATGATCTTAAAGACCTCAGTGTCGGATCATGGACCTAAGTGTAATAGTTAAATATAAAACTTCTACAAGAAAACATGGAAGGCAACCTTTGTGACTTTGGATGAGGCAAAGTTTTCTTAGATACAATGCCCAAAGCAAACTCACGAAAATGACAATCTTTGCCACTTCAAAAAACACCATTAATCTGATAAGGCACTCATAGCTAGAATATGAGAGCTCTTATAACCCAACAATAAAAAAATAATGAAATTAGAAAATGAGCAAGGCTTTTGAGTGGATATTTCTTCAGACATACACAAATGGTAAATACACACATGAAGAGCTGCTCAACATCAGTAGTCACTAGGAAAATGCAAATTAACACCTGCAATAAGATACCAATTTACATCTGCTGGAATGACTATGATAAAAAAAAAAAAGATTGGGGTGCCTGGGTGGCTCACTCAGTAAGCGTCCGACTTCAGCCCAGGTCATGATCTCACTGTTCCTGAGTTCAAGCCCTGCATAGGGCTCTGTGCTGATGGCTCAGAGCCTGGAGGCTGCTTCAGATTCTGTGTCTCCCTCTCTCTCTGCTCCTCACCACTCACACTCTGTCTCTCTCTCTCAAAAATAAATAAACATTAAAAAAAAATTTTACAAAGATAATAGCAACTATTGGTGAGGAAGTGGGAAAATTAGAACTGTCATATACTGCTGAGGGGAATGTGAAAAGATGCAGCCACTTTGGAAAACAGTTTGGCAGGTCATCAAAATGTCAAACATAGAGGTGTCATCTGACCCAGCAAGTCCAGTCTTAGATATCTACCCACAATAACTGAAAACATATGTCTACGCTAAAACTTGCACATGAATGAGCATTATTCATAACAGCCAAAAAGTAGAAACAACCCAAATGTCCATCAACTAGGTTAGTGGCTAAACAAAATGTGGTATATCCATGCAATGCCACATTATCATTGATTCAAAGGAAAAAAAAGGAAGTATTAATATATGTGACAGTATGGATGAACAAAAACATCATGCTAAGTAAATGCAGCCAGTCACAAAAGACTACATATTGTATAATCCCTTTTATATGAAATGTCCAGAATAGGCAAGTTTTCAGACACAGAAAGATTCATTATTGCCAGAGGCTACATGGGAGGGGAAAATGGAGAATGACTGCTAATGGGTTCAAAGTTTCTTTTGAAAATGATGAAAATGTTCTAAAATAAGAATATGGTGATACTGCACAACTCTGTAAGTATACTAAAAGCCATAGAGTTGTATGTACATTTTGAACAGGTGGGCTTTATGGTATGAAAATTATATCTCAATAAAACTTCAAAAAACTAATAACAACAACAAAAGACACCATTAAGAAAATGAAAGAACAAGACACAGACTGGGAAAAAATATTTGCAGATCACATATGTGGAAGAGAACTTGTATCCAGAAGGGAGGAAGAACACTTATAACTCAATAATAAGACAAATGATCTAATTATGAAATGAGAAAAAGGTTTAAGTAGACCTTTCACTAAGAAAACTACACAAATGGCTAATAAGCATGTGAAAAGATGCTGAACAGCATTAGTCATTAGGGAAATGCAAATTAGAACTACAAATTAGAACACTTCATATCCTGTAGAATGGCTACTCTCAAAAAGATAGCTAATGCTCAGTTTTGGAAAAGATGTTTAGATACCGGAACCGTCATACTTTGCTAATGGGAATGTACAATGATAGAGCCAATTTGGAAAACAGTTGGGCAGTTTCTTTTTTCTTAATGTTTTTAAAATGTTTTTATTTATTTTTGAGACAGAGCATGAGCAGGGGAGGGGCAGAGAATGGGGGAGACACAGAATCTGAAGCAGGCCTCAGGCTCCAAGCTGTAAGCACAGACTCCAACATGGGGCTTGAACCCACGGAGTGTGAGAGCATGACCTGAGCTGAAGTCGGACGCTCAACCAACTGAGCCACCCAGGCGCCCCACGATTTGGCAGTTTCTTTAAAAATTTAACATTAAGTTACCATATGATCCAGCAATCCCACTCCTAAGAATCTAGAGAAATGAAATTTCTTGTTCAGACAAAGGCATGCTTGTGAATCATAGTCCCAAACTGGAAATAATCCAAATATCTAACAACCGAGGAAGACATCAACAAAATGTGGCATACTCTACCAAAAAAAAACCTTTCTTTCTTTCTACATATAAGATTTTTTTTTTCTATGGAATATTATTTTGCAAAAAAAAAAAGAAAGAAAGAAAGAAAGAAAGAAACTACTGAAATATTGTTTGGAGAAAATTCTCCATGGTCTAGGGCACTGATTGTCTTCATTCCAGACCATTTTTTCCCAATGATGGTTGTTTAGCAAACAGATGGGGAAGATTGAGATAGTGCCTCCCTGTGGAGCAGAGGGAAGATTTGTTTAATGTCCAGTATAATAAAGATAATGTCTCTCTCCAGCGCAAACGTCGAGTGGGTTTGCTTGCAGCCCATTACAAAAAAATTGGGATTTCCTAAGCTTAGAATTCCTCAGCTTTGACATAAGCCCACTGGATGTGCATTCATGTGGCCCCACTTGCAGCATACCTGTGGGACTTGAGGGGCAGAGGGATCAGCACAAAAGTGAGCTCATGCTGCCTGCTGGGCCATGAGTAATGAAGTCCTTTCTCCCTGACCCGGGAGCCTCCTGTCTTCAGTCATGAAATTGTGGCAGGCTAAGTTGCTAGCTTGCAATTAGGGTAAAATTTCAGACCTTCCATGGTTCTTGACATACAAACTACAACATGAATGAATCTCAAAAATATTATAAGCAAAAGAAGCCAGATGCAAAAGACTACCCATTGTAGGATCCCATTTACCTAAAATAGCCAGAACAGGTGAATTTACAAAGACAGAAAGTAGATGGGTAGATTCCCTTGGGCTGGGAATGGGAGCAGAGACCAATTGCAAGTGAATGTGAGGAAACTTTTTTGGGGAAAATAGAAATATTCTAAAACTGGCTTGTGGTCATATTTACGCAAGTCTCTAAATTTACTAAAAATCATTGAACTGTGTAGGGGGCACCTGGGTGGCTCAGTCGGGTAAGCATCTGACTTTGGCTCAGGTCATGATCTTGCAGTCTATGAGTTCGAGCCCCGTGTCAGGCTCTGAGCTGGCTCTGTGCTGACAGCTCAGAGCCTGGACCTGCTTTGGATTCTGTCTCTCTCTCTCTCTCTCTGCCCTTTCCCCACTCACTCTGTCTCTCTCTCTCAAAAATAAGCATTAGGGAAAATTTTTTTAAAAAGTGATTGAACAGTGTGTGTACTTATAAGGGGTGAATTCTTATGGTGTGGTATATTGGTAATACCAATAGGTATTTAATACACACAGTTAGATGCTATTTCACACTCACAGATTCACAAAATTAAAAAGACTGGCTACCGTGTGGATTGGCAAAGTTGGGAAGCAGCACTCCTGCATTGCTGGTCGGAGCATAAAATGGGGCGACCACTTCCAAAAACCATTTAGGAGTTTAACACACATCAACCCTATGAGCCAGTAATTCTGCCTCCTAGGTATTTAGCCACAAGAAATGAAAACATCTGTCAATAAAAGGGGACAAGAGCAGGCCTCCCCTGCTCACTTTGGCATGAAGATTATTTTGAGTTAAAAAGCCATCAAAAACCCAACAGATTCAGGAAAAGCCCTTTACCTCCCCTACCGTTGCCTAAAAAGAATTTAGATAGAGGACCTGCTCCACGAAGAGAGCTATCACCATAGAAAACAACATTATACTGTGAAGTAGGTAATTGTAGATAGGGAGGAACAGCAAGGCCTGTTTGATCAAATGCTCCAGATCCCATTATTTCTGAGTGGGCCCATAAACCTTTGTTTACCAAACACTTACTCTTTTTCATCTTCCTGTGAATTGCATTCCTTCCCTTTGAAGTCGCCTCGAACCCTACCCCTTTCTCCTTAGTTCAGGAGGTATATCTATCTATCTATCTATCTATCTCACTTTGCCTACCTTTGGAATTTCCATGTCTATGCAATTCCCCATAGGTACGCTATTAAATTTGATTTTCTCCTGTCTCATGTCAATTTGATTCCTAGTCCAGCTAGAAGGACCTTGAAGGAAACAAGAAATTCTTGCCCCCCGACAACATATACTGGATGTTTATGGCAGCTTCATTTACAATTACTCTAAATTGGAAACCTAACTACATGTTCATAAACCGATAAAGGAATAAACAAATTATGGTTTGTTCATACAATGAGATACCATTTACACCATCCCTCACCTCCGCAAATTACTGATATATGCAACACCACGGATGAGACACATAGCCATTATACTAAGCAAAAGAAACTAGATACAAACAATATAAGGAGGAGTATAATTCTGTTTAAATGAAGTTCTGGAACAGGTAAAATCAATCTTTAGAAATAGAAATCAAATTAGTGGCTGTGAGGCATGACAAGGGAAAGAAGGGATGTGTGGGAACTTTTGGGTGACCTGTAAATGTTTTATCTCTTGATGTACATTTGTCAAAAGTCAACTTATGTGCTCAACGTGTGTAAATTTTATTGTATGTAAATTATACCTTAATAAAGTAAAAAAAAAAAAGCGATTTTATTATTTTCCCTTGAAATTGTCTCTCTCTATCATGGACCAGAACATCCTCCAAGTTAACCAGGTTAACAACTGCGAAGACTTTGTTGACTTTTCCTTCTTTGTCTTCCAAATCCAGTTAGCCAGAGGTCCAGTGGCTTTTCCCTTTGAAGTCTCTCCATTCGTTACTCCCTTCCGTACTTCCCCATGCTGTACATCTATTGTTTTCATCTGTCTTGCACAGACAAAAGCAGAAGCAGAGCGGGGAGAAGGAGAGAGTGAAACAAGAGGAGGAAGAGGAGGAGAACTAACAACGAATTCTTTGTTTGTGGGGGTTAGGATTTAAACTTAAGTTCTATGTTGTGTTTCCGTTATTTGCAGCAAACGCTGAGGCAGAATGGTGTGGTGATTAATAACTTGAACTCTGGAGCCAGAGTGACTAGGCTCGGATGAATCCTGGCTCTACCCCTTACTAAGTGACTCTGGGCAAGCTGCTTATTCACTCTGAACCTCAGTTTCCCCATTATCACTATACGACGACTGATAGGAAAACAGACACACCTTTCTACTGGGCATTTTTATTGCCATAACATAATTAAATATTTAAAAAACAGACAGACAAGAAGAACAATGTGTTGGATGCTATAATAGGAGTAGTGACAGCGTTCTGTGGGAGGATTGAAGATGTACACCACACAGTTAGACAAGCTTCCAAATTTGAAGGCATAGTCCCCAAGACTGCCCTCACGAACTCCATGTTCAGGGAGTCCCCAAATCATCTTCAGCTTCCATAATTCCCTGTAACGTCTCAGAACTCACAGAGAGCCGTCACAGTTGAATTACAGGGAAAGAATACAGATAAAAATCAAGTGAAAGAAGAAACGCATATGGCAGAGACTGAGACGGCTTCAAATTTAAAGCTTCCATTGTACCCTTCTCATAGAGTTAGGATGTGTTATGCTCCCAACATCAGTGAATGACAATGCTCACAGGGGCACAGAAGCCTGAGCTTCAGTGTCCAGAGTTTTCTCTGGGGCTTCGTTACGTAGGCGTGGCCAGTTGATTGCCACACGAGTGAACTCAGGCTCCAGGTCCAATGACACTGCATGACCCAAAGCCCCGACCCCAAGTACATTGTTGGTCTTTCTTGTATGGACAGTCCCTGCCCTAAACAAAGACACTCCTACCAGATATGACAGAGTGCATCCCAGAAGCTGAGAGCAAAGGTCAGACCTTCTCCTCAGATAAAGCCAAATCCTTAGTATACAGGACCTAACCCAGATTTGAAAGCCAGCTAAGGTTTATAATTAGCGTTGAGATAAATTGAAGTCTGTGGAAGAATGTCGCAAAGGCTACACTGGATTGGTTTGTTACTATTATTTTCATGTGTTTTTAAAAAGAATCATTTTCTTTCTTATATATTTAAAAATTAATGGCAATATTTCTTACCCTTAGACTTCTGTGTTATCCTGGCCACCTCTTTCTTCATTTTCCTGTTACTTCCTTATGAATATTTTATGTTTTCCTAAAATTAGAAAGTTTTTAAGCATTGTAAGAAAAACGGAACTGAAGGTTAAGCATATATTTTACTTGGAAGAAAGTAACAGAATGGCCAAAATTATGTTTAGGAGTTTATCCGTTTTTAGTAATCTACACTTTAATCTATATTGCTGCAGATAATTGAGAGTTGTCTAAGATTGGTTTTTGTAAATGCTTTATTTTACGAGATTTTTTACAAGATAGTCGTTTAGGAAAAGAAGTTCCCAAATAATTCCTCATTTCAGCAGTGATAGGCAAGAAAAGAAGATCAAATCCGTGAACTATTTACCCAGATGAACAGAAATACCCTTTTTTGAAATAATGGATATGCAAGATTTAGCCATTAAAGGGTTGGGGTGAAATGAAAATCCCCTCAATAATAGTTGAAATCTGAGAAAATCTTTCAAGGAAATTAAACACTTGATCAAAAAGAGGAAAGGGTTAGTGGTGCGAGCCGGAATTAACCAGCAGAGTTGTTTGAGAAGAGACCTCAATTATAAGAAGCAGGCAGTTAACAATATCCTCTCAGGGATCTGCGTTTCCTCAAGACATCTCTTTGGGTAAATGCAATAGCTTCATTTTCTTTTCATTAAGATAGGAAACAGTGCCTCACCTTTGAAAAATGAGAAGAAAACTTTAAAATTTTGAAAAAATATCAGCATCAAGAAGGAAGAATTTAAAAGTATGTTTCCAGTATAATCTAAGAGTAAGCACCACCCCAAATTGGGGTCTAAGACACTGCAAAAGCATACTTCCATTAAATCTTATTCTGGAAACTGAAATATTTTTTAAAAAGCAAAATAACATTGATCCACACTTCATTCATGAAACTAACTAGGCACTTCTAGCATTTGAACCCTTTTTGGCTCATAATAAAATCCCTAAAATGAGTCGGTTATTTGAATCCTGTCTTTGTTAGCTACTCATCATGTGGCCTTGAAAAAAAAAAAAAGACCACTTTCCCATGCAGTATTTGTCTATTGGAAAAAAAGAATGGGACTACTTTCTAGTTAAAATGTTACTGTTATTATCACTACCTACATCATCATCCTCACTACAAGTACCGCATATTAAGTGCTAACTATGTGCTTTCCATAGTTCCTTTATTTAATCCCCATGAAAGCCCTAAAGGTTTAAGTATTATTATTCTCACTTTATAGATGAAAAACCTGGCACTCAGAGAGTTCAGTGGATAAGCAACAGAGTGAAATTAAAACCAAGTTCTGCGGGGCTCTAAATGTCCCCCACACTTTATCCCTGCCCCTGTGGCTCAATAGTGTAGGATTGCCTATGAGCAGTTGTATCTGTACAGCTGCTGGTGTTCGGGACTGGCATTTGCATGCTTGTGCTCGTGGTCAGCTCAGTACCTGGAAGGACAAGGGCTCTGCCATTTCTGTGGGCAAAAAGGTTAACAGAAGATGGGCCCTCACAACTCAATGGGGAAACGGTCAAGGTGAAACAGTTCGTTAGGTTTTGTTTGTTTGTTTTTTTAATGTTTATTTATTTTTGAGAGAGAGAGAGCATGAGCAGGAGAGAAGCAGAGACAGAGGGGGACAGAGGATCTGAAGAGGGCCCTGTGCTGACAGCAGACAGCCCGATCTCACAAACTGGGAGATCAAGACCTGCGCCGAAGTCTGACACTCAATGGATTGAGCCATCCAGGCGCCCAGGTTGTGAAGAGAATTCTGATGCATCTGGGTCAGAGCGGCAGACTGACCAATTCCTGAATTGAGCTAAATGAACTGTTTAGCTCTCTTTCACACTCTCTCACACTCTCCCCCAACACCACGTGTTAACAATAGATGCTTGATACTTCCTAATACTCAAAATTCTTTCTAATGTTATTTTAAAACCGGCATGCCTTTTATTACAGCATACTGCCTTTTAGGTAAGTGTACGCTCAAAAAATATTTCACTGATGTCTTTACTCAGAACTCTTTAGTTGCACAACACAACCCCCTAATTTGTGCCTAAGAAAATTGGTAAATCTATGGACTCACAGAGCCTGGGACGGGCAGGATGAAGCTGGCCTGAGGAAAGACTGGATTCAGAGACCCCAGCACCACCAGGATTGTCTCTCTATCTCTTCATGGGAGGCAGTGGCGGCTCCAGGCTCACACGCTCGGAACACCACAACCAGAAAGGAGAAAGTATGTGTGAATCTCTGTAACTCCTCTTTGAAAAGTCCTGGGAAAACAGTTGCAATGTTCCAGCTTGGATCATATGGATCATAGTCCAATATCTGGAACTGATCACTGGGGCCAGGGAGGCATCCTACAAGAAGATGGCCACTTCCGTTTAGACCATCAGGTGAGAGTGCAGGAGGGAAGAGTTGTGCACCCAAAGAAGGGGATGATACCAACATGGATGCCAGGAGAATTATTGGCAGCCTCCCCAGTCGTAGTTGACCAAAAGGTCATATCTGGAGCATTGACTGGCTAGGTCCTAACATCAGCCTAAAACTAAAATGTCACACATCTCAAAATCATCCTTGCAAAACCTCTAAAATGGGTATACAATGCTAATTCTTAGTCACGCTAAAGATTAAAAAAACCCCACAAAGCTTGATAGAACAAAGTAAATGTGCACTAGCTGATGTCTGGGGCATTCAAATGAGCTTACTTTTAAGACCGTAATCCCCACCTGTTTCCAAGAATGGGAGACACAGAGAAAATTCTAAAAGTGCCCCTCCTTATCCACAGGGTGTACTTGGTTCTTTTTAAATCTGAAGCTTCTGCTACCTTCGTGCATATCAGTCAAATACTTTCTTATGACAGTGAAGAGATATATGAAAGTACATAGCACAGGATCTGGTCATAGAAGGTACTTGGTGAACATCTGCTGAATTTAGATCCAAATCTTCCTTGAAAGTAAAGAGAAGTTTTTTGTGTTTTTGTTTTGTTTTGTTTTGTTTTGTTGTTTGTTGGTTGGTTGGTTGGTTGGGTGGATGGGTGGGTGGGTGGGTGGGTGGTTTGGATTGACATCTCGTGCTGTGGCCTCTCCAAGCAGCAACGATTTCCTGCTCATTTGGGCTTGGTCTTCTGTCAGTGGAATCACATGCTATAGAAGTTTCTTACAGCATGGGTTTTGTGCCAGGAGAGGCGGCTTGATGGGTATAAAATGTTCTGGGATGCCTTGAGGAGCCTGAGCTCTCTGCTGAAATTAGCCATGAAACTAGGTAAATCCTCTCTGTTCCCTGGACCTCAGTTTCCTCACTGGCAAAACTGGGATTCTCATACCTCTCTACCAATAAAGCTGCTGGAGGGAGATTAAATTAGATACCATACAGCAAATAAGCAAGCTCGTATTAAGCACTGAAATAGTGAATTTCTTTCCTTTCTGGGAAGGGATTACGTTGTGCTGGACTTCAGGACACCAATACCCAAAGAGAGCCCGGAACGCCCGTGGTCACATCTGGCATGAAATGGTTAAAGCAGCAACTTCTGTCTCAAAAAGAGAAAGGTGGCATACAGCACTTCAGTGCCCCCTCTTTTGGGCAGAGTTAGCTTCTCCCTGTTTCTATCAAGCTGCCAAATTATTATTTTCAAATATATTGAATTGTGCCTAGTGAGAAAACAATCATTTTTTATTTGGATTTGTATGTGTGCATGTGATGTGATGCTGTTGAAGATACTCAGCTATTGAGCTAGGAAAGCATGTGTTTTTTAAAAATATTCTGGACACGCTGTTGACTGTTATATATACTAAATATATATACTCATATATAGGACTCACTTGTCCTAGAAATTTTTTTTTAATGTCTTACTGCTGGTGGTTGAATATCTCTTTCCCGACTATGGCATTAGCCTCTTTAACCTTTCCTAATCAATTGCTCCAAAATAGTTTACCATCGTTCATTATACTGTGGGTCATATAAACATGTTTAATTCATGTTATGATTATGAGGACCCCTCTTGGCCCAGAGAAACCCAGATGTGGCACAAATATTCATAACACATGGCTTCTGGAAAATACCTGGCTTGGAGATCTAAGCCAATGTGGAATTAATTTGATGTAATTCAATCTCTTAGAAACATTGTCTGATATAATTGCCTTAAAATTATATTACTGATTGGTTAATTTGGATAGAAGTGATTTTTTTCGATAAGTATAAATTAGAATCTTATGCTGATTTTGCAGAGGAGATTAGGTTATTCATTTCATTTTAATGGCCTTCCAGGACTCCAGTTCAATTGTTGGTGAAATACAGTTGCTGCCCCGTAAATTGACACCCAGGCTTAATGAGTATCTTGGGGTAATCATTCCAAGATGGCATAGACCTAAGCAGCAGTCCTCATATTTAAAAACATTAAATCATGTGATATTTATTTTCTTGGGCCATGAATTTCCTATCATTGTATCTCATCTCTGAAATACATATTGTCTAGAACAAATGGAACATTCCTGATTACTACATATGTTAAAAAAAACCCACACACTAGAGAGAGGTACAGCATGGGTCCCCAAACCATACCTAGAAGATGGCGTGGCACATACCCATCAGTTATCGTAGACCCACTGAGTCTGGGTACACCAGAAAGCAGGACAAGAGCCTGCAGACATATTGATAACTTTAATACATAGAAGACGTGAAATTTGACAAGGCTGAGACCTGGCTATTCAGTATGCTAGACCCTACCACCTCCTTGCCTTGTTCATGTTTCCAAGCAGAGCAGCAGCAAGTGACTCATAATTTATTTGTTTGCCAGGCTGAGAGTAAGCAAGTAGAGCGATCAAGGAAAAGAAATCAGCAGACATAGAGACCTAGAGATGAGACAGAGCATGGAATACTCACAGAAATAAGTCGGGGAAAGTTAGGTGTGCAGATTGAGAAGAGTAAGAAGAGAGGCAGCATATGAAGAAGAGTCGAAGTCTGCAAGGGTTTCGCCTCGTCCTAAGGGCAGTGGGAAGCCACTGAGGAGCATTAAGTAAAGAAGTCACATAATCTGGGGCTCCTGGGTGCCTCAGCGGGTTGAGCATCTGACTTTGGCTCAGGTCATGATCTCACGGTTCATGGGTTTGAGCCCAGCTTCAAGGCTCTGTGCTGACAGCTCAGAGCCTGGAGCCTACTTTGAATTCTGTCTCTCTCTCTCTCTCTGCTCCTCCCCTGCTCATGCTCTGTCTCTCCCTCGTTCAAAAATTAATAAACATTAAAAAAAAAAAAAAAGAAATCACATAATCAGATTAACATGATTATACGTTTTTTTTTTTCCTAGCTGTAGGACAGCGAATAGATTGTAAGAGGGTCAGGAGTGTATCCAGGGAACCCTTTGAAGTGATCCAGGCAGGGAACTAGGTTTCCATGAATGGGAGCGGGGAGAAGTAGGGGAAGATTTGGCAATGGGTGATTGACTTGATGTGGGAATTGGGGCAGGGGGTGGGGGAGTTGGGGGAAGGAGGCCAGAAGGGCTCCCAGGTTTTTGACTTGAGCAACTGAATGCCAAGGGCCGTTTATGAAGCAGGGTGACACTGGAGGAGTGGCCGGAGTTTTGTTTGTTTTCTATTGGTTTTTTACTTTGCAAGGTAGGGAATATGAAGATGAGTTCAGTTGCAGGAACACTGAAGTGTCTGTGAGATGCCCAAGCAGAGATTGAGTGAAGAGTCATGGGGAGATGGGCTGGGGATGGTGGGTGGGGTCAGAGAGAAGGGCTGGGCCAGCAGAAGTCCTGATCAGAGAGCCATTGGTATAAAAATGGCAACTTGAAGCTTCAGGAGTGAGCTGAAATCTTCCAAGGAGAGAGAATTTCAAAGCAAGAAAGGCTTTTCAGCATGTTTCCTTAAGGAGAGGCTGACAAAAGAGACGGAGAAGGAAGAGTCAGAGATGGGAGGAAACCAGGAGAAAGTGGTAACTTGCAACCTAGAAAAAAAAGATTTTGAGACTATTGTCCTGTTTCCCTGTCTGTGGCCTGGAAGGCCGGAAATTCCCCCGAATATAGCATGTCTGCATCAGACTTCTGGATCTGACCCTGGTTCTACTTTTCTCACAAAGCCCGAGATACAACCCTCTAACAACAAACATGTATTGCAATTAGTATTTTAAAGCTCTCATATGGCCTCTGTGGAGGACAGAAAGAGTAGCAGTAGATCATGTGCTCAAGGAATCACTATCTTACAGAAGAGCCAAGAAACATTTTCATACAGAAATAATTCACTGGGCAGGGCCATGAGTATTAACTTCCATAAGATTTATACACTGAATGTTGTAAGAGTTTAAAGAAAGCAGAAATTGCTGTGGCCAGAGAGAGTCAGAGGAAACGTGGCCTTGAGCTGGCAGGGACCAAGTCCTTACAGTCTGAGTAAGTTGGCATTTCAGGCAGATGGAAATTGCCTGAGCACAGAGGACAGAGATGGCAAATCAGACCCTGTGGTGGATCTGCAAGGGCTCCCTCCCTGTTGCTGTCTTGGGACTCCCAGGGGCTTCTGTGCTGTGGTCTCTGTCGGGGGCCCAGACACACTCTCATTCCTGCGCTTTCTGCTTGTGGTTCTTGACATATATACGCTCACACACCACAAGCTGTTTCTAGCTTCCATGTCTTTGTTGGCGCTGTCCCCACTGCTTTGAACACCCACCTTCCTCCCCATCTGCCTCTGGGGCTGAGGCAGACCTAAGCTCTCGCTGGTGTGGGGGGGCTCATCTGCACTCCACCTTGCCCCCCCCACCCAACTCCTGCTCACTAGCAGCAGGAGCAACCACATCTCCATGAAGACCCCTAACAACACCCTTGTCCAAATGTCTAATTGCTCAAGTGGCTGTCACCCCTTCCCCACACTGAGTTTCTGGAAGGCAGGAACTGGAGTTCTTGTTTTTGTATCTTAACTCCAGCATCTAACCCAGACAATACATTTCTATTGACAATGTTAATGAGATAAATGAACTACAGATGCTCCACATTCACATTCGACTTCACATTCGACTTAACTGACAGTTAACCTTATACTCATTCCCTTATGCAAAAAAATGCAATAAAACATTAGAGGTATAGAAGCACAAAGTAGCCAGGGGCAAGCTGGGTCACCACCTGAATGGAAACCGTTAGGTAAGCAACTGGTGCCACTAGGAGAGGGCCCTGGCTTCTGGATACTCATCTGCTCAGTTCAGCAGCTCCAAGCAGTTCACGCTGATCAAATTTGGGAAGTGCCGAGTACTCATGAGAGTGCGACACCAAGTTACAAGCATGAGAAATCCATTTTAAAACAAAAAAGGAAAATAGTGAAGTATAAAAAACCATACAGCTAATTTTTAGTGGGGACTTACTACAGGGAACTTACTTTTGTTAGTTCCCAGACCAGAAAAATTGGTGTCAGAGGGGGAAGGGTGTATGTGTGTGTTTCTAAAGAGTGTGAGGTTACCAACATAAAGTCAGATTCAAGACATTGGAAAGAAATTATTACCAGTTTTTGTCATTATCATTTTAAATGGGAAGATATGAGGATGACAGAAGATAAGAGCAAACAATTACTGAATGTTAGACAATCTTCCAGCCATATTTTATATTTTATTTCATCAAATCATCATGACCATTTGGGATGTACCTGTATCCTTATCCTACTTTTGAAAAGAAGAAACCTGAGGTTTGGACTGGTTCAGCTACTTGTCCAAGTCCCCTAGTTATAAGTGGCAGGGCTAGGATTTGAACCTGGGTCTCAGTTTTTTTGTTTTTGTTTGTTTGTTTGTTTTTGATATAACTGAATGTAACTAAGTCTAAGGTATACAGTATGTTGATTTGATACACCTTATATATTCCAGTACGTTTACCACCACAGCATCAGCTAACACCTCTATCACAATTCACCACACAATTATCTTTTCTTTTTTGTGGCTGGAATAATTATGATCTAATAATCTCTTAGCAACTTTGAAGCTTATCATACAATATTTTTTTGTTTTATAATTAAATACATTATAATTTCCCAACTGAATTATCCTGGTAATCATTTCTTTTTTTCCCTTAAAAAAATAATGTTTATGTATTTTGAGAGAGCACATGCAAGTGGGGGAGAGGCAGAGAGAGGGAGAGAGAGATCCCCAGCAGGCTCCATGCTGTCATTGCAAAGCCTGATGCAGGGCTTGAACCCACGACTGCAAGATCATGACCTGAGCTGAAATCAAGAGTCAGATATTTAACCATCTGAGCCACTCAGATGCTCCTATTCTCATAATCATTTCTATTTGAGGTCACAATAAGAAAATCATTGCATAAACATAAGGTACTCATTAATTAAAAAGTTAATACAGATTAAGACATAGATTTATTTTCCCTGGTAATGCTATCAAACATTTAAGAAACAACATAAATCTTATGCAAACTCAAAAAGTATAAGAGGAGAGAATACTGCATTATGAAGCCAGCATATCCTTGATACAAAAACTGGACAAAGATATTATAAGGAAAAAAGTTACAGACCAAACATTTCTCTAGTATATAAACACAAATATTTTAAAACAACTTTCACAATCCAACCAGTAATAGCAACTGAAACAGTATTGTTGACTATGGTCACTATGCTGTGCATTACATCTTCAGAACTTATCTGTTGGTTGATAGTTTGTACCCTTAAACAACATCTTCTCAATTTCCCCATATCCAGTCCCTGGTACCCACCATTCTACTCTCCAATTCTAAGAGTTTGGATTGTTTATTTATTTACTTATTACTTAATTTAAAAAAATGTTTATTTATTTTGAAAGAGAGAGAGCACAAGCAGGAGGGGGGCATGTGGAGAGGGCAGGGCAGCAGCAGAGGAGAGAGAGAATCCCAAGCAGACTCCACACTCATCACTGACACAGGGCTCGATCTCACAACCGTGAGATCGTGACCTGAGCCGACATCAAGAGTCTGACAGTCAACTGACTGAGTCACCCAGGTGCCCTGATTTTGGCTTTTTTAGAGTCCATATACAAGTGATATCATGCAGAATTTATCTATGTTGATCTGAGTTACCTCACTTAGCATAACACCCTCAAGGTCCATCCATGCTGTTGCAAATGACAGGATTTTCTTCTTTCTCATGGCTGAATATTATCCCATTGTATATACTTACCGTTTCTTCTTTATCCATTCATCCACTGACAGACACTTAGGTTGTTTCCATATCTTGGCAATTGTGAATAATACTTCAATAAACATGAGAGTGCATAATACATCAGTAAAAATATTCTGTTTTTATTTCCTTTGGATTTATACCTGGAAGTGGGATAGCTTGATCATATGGTAGTTGTATTTTTAATTTTTTGAGGACCCTCTGTACTATTTCCCATTGTGGCAGAACCAATTCATTCCCACCAACAGTACACAAGGAATCCCTTCTCTCTCTATCCTCAGTAATACATGTTATCTTTTGTCTTCTTGATGATAGCCATTCTAATGAGTGTGAGATGATATCTCCTTGTGGTTTTGATTTGCATTTCCCTGATGGTTAGTGATGTAGAGCATCTTTTCATGCCCATTGGACATTTGGATATCTTCTTTGGAAAAATGTCCATTTGGTTCCTCTGTCCACTTCTAAAATCTTTTTGTTCGTTTTTTGTTATTGAGTTGTATGAATTCTTTATATATTTTGGATATTAATCCCTTATTCAATATGTGGTTTGGTTTGCAAATACCCTCTCCCATTCCAGGTTGTTTTTTTCTTTTGTTGATGGTTTCCTCCACCGCGCAGAAGCTTTTTAGTTTGATGTAGTCCCACATGTTGATTTTTGCATTTGTTGCTTGTGCTTTTGATGTCATATCCAAAAATCATTGCTAAGACTAATATCAAGGATCTTCTTCCTTATGTTTTCTTCTAGGAGTTTTATAGTATCAGATCTTATGTTTGTCTTTAAATCAATTTATGTCAATGTTTGTGAGTGATGTAAGATAGAGATCCAATTTCATTTTTCTGCATGTGGCTATCCAGTTTTTCAAACACCATTTGCTTAAGAGACTATTCTTTTTCCATTGAGTATTCTTGACTCTCTTGTCAAATATTAGTTGACATATGTGCAGGAGTTTATTTCTGGGCTCTCTGTTCTGTTCCATTGGTCAATGTTTCTATTTTTGGGATAGTATCAGACCATTTTAATTACTATAGCTTTGTAGCATAGTTTGCAATTAGGAAGCATATGCCTCCATCTTTCTCAAGATTGCTTTGGCTATTGGGGGTCTTTTGTGGCTCCGTAGAAATTTTATAATCATTTTTCTATTTCTGTGAAAATGCCATGGAATTTCAATAGGGATTGTATTGAATTTATAAACAGCTTTGAATAAACTGGGAATTTAAACAATATTAACCCTTCTTATTTATGATCACGGGGTATCTTTCCATTTGTATCTTCTTCAGTTTCTTTCATCAAAGTCTTATAGTTTTCAGTGTATAGATCTTTCACTTCCTTTGTTAAATTTATTGCAAAGTATTTTATTGTTTTTGATGCTCTTGTGAATGGGATTGTTTTCTTTATTTTTTTTTTCAGATGTTCCTTTGTTTAGGCCTGTCCCAGTTCTGAAAACCGTGCTCTCCCTATTATGCCAGACTTTACATAATCATAACTTTCCTCCCAATCACATCCTTCTTCTTCCTCTCAGAGCCATGGGAAACGCCCATAGTTCTTTTTACTTTTCAAAGAAAACTGGCTTTTTTTTTTTTAATTTTTTTTTCAACGTTTTTATTTTTATTTTTGGCACAGAGAGAGACAGAGCATGAACGGGGGAGGGGCAGAGAGAGAGGGAGACACAGAATCGGAAACAGGCTCCAGGCTCTGAGCCATCAGCCCAGAGCCCGACGCGGGGCTCGAACTCACGGACCGCGAGATCGTGACCTGGCTGAAGTCGGACGCTTAACCGACTGCTCCACCCAGGCGCCCCGAAAACTGGCTTTTTAAACTAGAAACATTACACTGCCCCTTTATTTCTTTTTCTTTTCTTTCTTTCCTTTCTCTTTGTAGCAGAATATTAAAGATTTATCAAAAAAGTAGAAGAAAGGAGCACCTGGGTGGCTCAGTTGGTTATGCATCTGACTTCAGTTCAGGTCATGATCCCGTGGTTCACGGGTTCAAGCCCCGCATTGGCCTCTGTGCTGACAGCTCAGAGCCTGGAGCCTGCTTCAGATTCTGTGTCGCCCTCTCTCTCTGCCCTTACCCTGCTTGTGCTTGTGCTCTCTCAAAAATAAAAAATTTTTTTGGAAAAAGTAGAAGAGAGAATCACTAAATTCTTAAAAACCCTCAAATATCAGTGTCCTACACTGGCTCATGGAGATGCTTTTCACTACTAAGCCCTAAACGAGAAAAATAAAAACAATGTGCTGAGTTTTCTATAAACTAAATGTAATCTCTTTATTTAAAGATTCTTTTCTTACTATTTATCTATATTAAAATATCTTTCTTTTAAGAAATGATAATGACAGCAACGGGTAATTTCTCTTTAATGTCATGACTTGGCAACTATGTGTTTGCCCTGCCTCCCGCTTCCTGCCTCTCTCCATAATTTTACTGCTCTGGGAACTGCTACCCTAACATATGCTTTTTTAAAAATAATGTTAATGCATTTGCCTATTTTTCTCCTAGATCCTCCTGTTCTTGTTACTGCTTCTGAAATCTGATCAAATATAATAAAATCTCTAAATGTCTTTGTAATTGTGACTGTAGCCTGAACAGGCAGGATTTTTGCAAACAGGGAGATGTTGACAATACAGCCACTCTCTGAAATATTTTCTCTAAAAAGAGTGAAAATGCTGCCTGCTGAGGTATCTCACACCAAACATGGTTCTGAATTGCACCCAGTCACGATTATAAAAGCCAGACTGATGTCATTAATGTGTTAGCTCTTTTGTGGAGAGTGACTTTCCAATACCAGAAAAGTGTACTGCACAGAAGTGAAGCGAATTTATTCTCGTACCTGTACCTTATGCAAAGAACTTCAAAGAATGACAACAAAAGGATTTTTGTCTAAGTTTATTTAGTAAGCTACTTGAAAGAAGACACTTAGGTACGGGCATTCATTCCTATAGTGTAATTTTAGAACCAAAAAGAGCTTCCAACCCCCCCCCCCCACCAGTATCTTCCTGCCAACCTATAACAAAGCACAGCTCAGGGAAACTGCCAACAGCAAGACTCCCAGCTGGTTTTGCCTTTGCAGAGGTGACTTTCTTCTGACATTATCCAGGGGGCCCAGGTTTCCTGCCCCTGGGCTCACAACCACTCTCTCTGCTCTTCGCCAGCAGCGCCCTTCCCCCACTCTGTGGCAATCTACTCTGTCGGATCTTTATGACTATTTACGGTACAGTAAGAGAAAATGGCCACAAAATAGATACAAACTTGGTAACTACTCCAATATGGAATTGTTTGACAATTGATTCGTGTCCCACCTAACACCTCCTACCCCTTCCCCAGGGTCAAGCTTTTTTCCATCATTTCCCACCCCCTTTCCCAGGGAACTCAGACTTCCTCTGCCAGGCCCAGGGGAGAGTCCTTCTGCCCAAGAAAGCAATCTAGTCACTTATGTCTCAGCTCCCTCCCCGTGCCCAGCCCCGCCCAATCGCTTAGAGCAGACCATTTCTTTTTTTTTTTTTTTTTTAATATGAAATTTATAGAGCAGGCCATTTGAACACGGGTTTTCTACAGCCAGTGGTATGCCTGCAGCCAGCTCAGGCTGATTGTAAAATTTCCAGGAGTTTCGCAAGCCAGATGTTAAAATAGTTATTATTAAAAATTAAATGTGTAGGGGCACGTGGGTGGTTCCCTCAGCTAAGGGTCTGACTTTTTTTTCTTTTTTTAATTGGGGGCGAGGGAGGAGTAGAGAGAGGAAAACACAGAATCCCAACCCAGGCTCGATCTGGGGCTCGAACCCACGAACCAACTGTGAGATCTTGACCTGAGCTGAAGTGGGATGCTCAACCGACTGAGCCACCCAAGGCGCACCACATAAGCATCTGACTCTTGGTTTCAGCTCAGGTCATGATCTCACAGTTCATGAGATTGGGATCCACACTGACCTTGAGAGCCTGCTTGGGATTCTCTCTCTCTGCTCCTCCCCAGCTCATGTGCATGCTTGCTCGCGCTCTCTCTCTCTCTCTCTCTCTCAAAATAAGTAAACACACTTAAAAAAATTAAGTTATATAAACTTACAAGTAAGAAAATTATATAAAACCAAAGGTAATAAATAATCAAAACTTTTTACTTCTTATTTTACCACATTTTACTATTTTCTATGCGCTTATGGTTATTCATGTCTCTCGTATCTGTATGGTAGGAATACTATGCAATAGTGTGCCACTGGGCGTCTCTTTCCGAGTCTGAGTTTAGTGACATCCCATTGACAGCTCGAAGTCAGCCATAGTGGGATTGTTTACATCCCTGCTACAGAATCAGGGTTCTTCCCATTGCAACCCCTAAAGCAGTTGCAAAGTATTTACCAGGACCTCGCTGTGCAACACGACAGGAGAACCCAGGTATTCCCTCTACAAAGCCTGAAGAAAACTACAGAGCTGTACGTATCGGTGTTGGTATAATTCAGGGAAATCCATTTCAGATGGACTCTCAGCTCTGCTCTGCAGTCTTGTGTTTCTCTGGTCAGTTTCCTCCTCCACACTGCAGATGGGCATTTTCCTTACCTTCTCCACTTCCTTCCAACATCTAACCCTCCCCCTCCTTCTCCAACCTCTAAGAAGACAATGTAAATTCCTACTTCACAGGAAAAAACCCAGAAGTCATCCAAGGAGTGCTCCTTCAGCTTCCTGGCTCCAAATCTACGAGTGAACCTGTGTCTGCACCCTGCCTTTTCCCATTACAATTAAATAGGAGGCCTTCTTTCCCCTTGAGTCCTGGTCCCAGTCTCTTTTGCCTCTCCAGGAACTTTCCTCTCTCCATTATTCTCTGTCCTCCGTATCTTGTACCTTCCCCTCTCTTCTGTCTCCTCTCCATCCAGCATTTTAACTTCCATACTTCTCTCTCCTATCTGAACAAACAAGCCTTCTCAATGCCATGTCCTTCTACAGCTACTGCCTTACCTCCTCCCTTTTCTTCATACTTAGACTTGAAAACATTTGTCCAAACTCTTCTACTTCCTTTTTTCCCCTCTCTTTCCTCAACATGTTGCAAACTGGTTTCCCCACTCAGTTCCGTTGCAAACCTGTTAAAGGCACCAAGGGCCTCCAAGTTACTAAGTCAGATGGAAAGTTCAGTCTTTATTTAATCTCTACCACATTTTAATCACTCTCTTTTTGAAATTCCTTCTTCCCTTGGTCTCCAGGACATCATCCTTCACTGCTTTTCTTTGTACTTCTAGGGCCGCTACTGCTCAATCTTTTTGGCATTTCCTTTCTTCCTTGGGGGATAAAAGAAAAATCTAGAAAACCAAACTTCCTTGATTAAACCTGGCACTGATTTTTCTGTATTACTCTTCTCCTTACTGTGATTATCAATAGCAGCAAACCAGCCACCAGCCCTTCCAGATACAAATTTGATAGGATGAGGGGTCAAAAAATTCTCAAATGTGTCAGTATTATTAGAAAGTAGTTGGTGCACCTGGCAGCTCAGTCAGAAGACCATGCAACTCTTGCTCTCAGGATTGTGAGTTCAAGCCCCACATTGGGTGTAGAGATTACTAAAAATAAGTAAGTAAGTAAATAAATAAATAAATACACTTTAAAAAACACAAATTAAGAAAGAAAAGAAAGAAAGAAAGAAAGAAAGAAAGAAAGAAAGAAAGAAAGAAAGAAAGAAAGAAAGAAAGAAAGAAAGAAAGAAATTGGGGCACCTGGCTGGCTCAGTCAGAGGAACATGTGACTCTTAGTGATGTGACTTGGGTGATGAGTTCGAGCTCCACATTGGGTGTAGAGATTACTTTAAAAAATAAATAAATAAATACAGAAATAAACTTAAAAAAAGTAGTGGAAGCAAGGAAGGAAACTGATATTTATTGATATTTATTATTAAAGGCCATGCATTATGTTAGATGTTATACATATTCATATGTAACTCTATTTAATCTTCATGATAATACTGCAAAACAAATATTGTCAACCCCATTTTACAGATGTTGAAACTGTTTAAACATCTCACAAGCTAGTAAGTAGCAGAGATGAAATTTAAACCTACTTCTTCTGACTCCTAGGACAGTGCTCTTTTTGGAAGAAAGCTCTTTCAGATCTGCTCTTGGTTTATAGGGATTCTGTGGAAAACAGTTGCATGCTTCTTTTAAGTGTACTAACTTTGGGAAGAAATTTCCAGTAGTTGTTTGGAAGCAATGGGTTGGTGGCTTGATTTGATGGCCTCCGAGCAAAACTTCCTAGTGTAGCAATAACTGACAAAGGACTTCACAGGCCGGCTATGGTTTTCAGCCCTGCAGGCTGAGAAACTCTGCTCTTGCCACTGTACCCTGAAACAGTGTCTAGGGGACAGCTGCATACCACTGAACTCAAGATTCTCTTTCTTGCTGGAGCAGTTGAACTTCATCTAGCTAACAGAAAGGAGGGTGGGGAAACAAATGTCAGGTACCCTTTACCCTGGTTTAGTCTGGAGACCCCTAGAAAGTTCCCACTCTACAAGCCTCCAGGCTGGCAATCCATCTGCCTTCTGCTTACATGGTGTAATAGTTTTGTGCAACTCAGATGATATAAATCTGGGCTGGAAAACAGAACAAATGCCAGCTTGTGGCTACAAGTTCTCACAAAAGGGTCCTCTTTTCCTCCCCAACTCCTCAGAACAGGGCAATTTTCCTTGTTTACTCTAGCAGTGAGGGTTGGGGAAGTTGCTTCTGGGTTATTCTACTCTAGAGTCTAGCACTTGTGAGTCTCAACTTTACTGGGGGGGGTTCCCCATTAGACTCCCTAGCTTGAGTGTCCCATAAGCCAAAACTACGAAAACTGCCCCTCATTTTCCCCCCTTTTCAGCAAACACTCTCGGAGTAAAAGTAGCTTTGCTTCTGAGCTACACTCAGGATTCCTACCTTCACCCAGATTTTGGCCTGATAATGTTAACATACTTTTAAGAAGATATTTTAAAACATTTTTCATCCAGAATTTTTAGTTGTTTCTAGCAGGAGGGTTAGTTCAAATCACCTGTCCTCACATTCCTAATATTAGCATACAATAAGTGCTTAAAGAAGAGGTCACTAATATTGTGTCCAAAAGGACTAGGGAGATCTACTAGGATCTACTAGGTCAAGCCCAAGAGCCACAGAATTGAGACCTGCTTCACGGAGTCTCTGAAAGGGTGCCATTGTGCTAATTGCATCCTCTGCCAGAAATGCAGATTCTGGAGCCCATCCTAGGCCTTCTGATTAGAATCTGGGGGATCAAACCAGATCTGCATTTTTATAAGCTCTGCAGGTAATTCTTGTGTGCACCGAAGTTCAGAACAATTGAACTAAGGCATGGTTCCAAATTAAATCTCATACATTCCCAGAAACGCCTCTTTTCTAAAGCTTTCCCGCCTGGAATATGCATTAGCCAAGCATTCATTTATAAGAGAGAGATTATTTCTCAGTACATCTTTTCATTTTCTTCATATTTATAATACATATTCATAACATATTCTTAGTAGCATACTTAAATTACCATAAGGAGTGTATAAAACTTTAAAAATCCTGAGAATGCTTAACAGCACAACCTTCATAAAAATCTAGGAACTGGAAATCCAATTATCAGTTGAATGGGGAAGTTAGACCACCAAATATAATTTAAATCACAAACCTAGTATTCCTAATCAGGATAAGGCCTTATGCAGTTGCAACAAAATATGTAAAAGACAAAAATAACACAAAACAAAGGCACTTTCTCAATAGATGAAAGCATATGGATTATGATTTTCCATAATAGCATTTTTCTTTGTTTTTTAATACCACAAATATGCCCTTAGTTTCTTTATTTGAGGTCTTATCAAAAAATTATATTCATATAACCTCCGATTCCAATATAAATTCGAATTTGGAAAGAGCTACAAAACCATGGTAATTTATTATGGACGAAAAAGATCCTTATTAGCACATACTTTTTTTTTTTTCTTAGCATTTAGAAATTCCTATGGATAGATATGTGATAAAATAGCATACAAATATTAGTGGTGAGACCTGAGAAGCAGTATATGGGTATTCACTATAATATTCCTTCAACTTTTTTTTGTGTCTGAAAGTTTTCATGACCCCATTTTTGTGATAAAAGAGATCAATAGCTACATATAGAGCTAATGCCACTCCATTGGTCGGTAGTAGTAACTCTACGACGTGCCTTGCACACTGCTCCCCCATCCTGGGGCATCCTTCTCCTCCCTCATTCACCTGACTAAAGTCTCTGCTTCCTTTAACACTCAATGCAAAGATGAGGACTTTTCTGATACCCCCACCCCAGCCCATGGTCTGGTCACAGCCTCTCTCTTGCAGCTTCTACATCCCACACTTGCAGCTCTTACCACATTGGACTGAGGTTGTTGTTTACATGGCCTAGATCCCTATGTCACCGTGAGTTTCCAGAGGGCGCAGGCTGTGTCGTTTCATCCCTGTGTTCTTGGGGCCCAGGCGGGGTCTCAACTCAACTCTTTTCTCTACTTTTATTCTTCTTTTATCTTCTGACACCATAGCGTTCACTCTGAACCAATTATCTACAGGTTACACTGTTAAAGCAATCTATTTGTCTACAGCTAAGTGGGTTTTTGTTTTCCTTTGCTTAAAAAAATTAATTTAGATTTGGAACAATCTGAATTTTGATGCTTTCTCTGTATCTAGAGATTGTTTCAAAGTTTAGCTGTCGGTGGAAAAGCTTTGTCTAAACTTTATCTCTTATTCTCAACCAGAGTTTCATGAAAGATAACTTTTTGTGTTTGTTGTTGTTCTTGTTTTGAAGGATGACTTTTTAAGTTATTTATTTCTTTTCTTCTTTGAACACTAATTAGGCACGAAAGATATCTGAGTGATCCCCTCAAACATTAGCCTTTATACTTAGAATTTAGTATGAAAAAAGTGACTTGTCCTGTCTGGAAAATAAAGAGGGGTCTCAGGTTTGTCCCATAACGTTTAATGGTATATTTAAAAAAAAAGGGTGAAAAGCCCTTGAGATTTAAATTTTTCTTTACTTTTGCTGTTTTCCTGAAGTCTTGTTTAAGGCGGAAACTCTCCTGTATATTTGGTTGAACAATATAAAACTCTGATTGTCTACTATTTTTGACTTACAGAAATGGCAGTTTCATATTGTTCAACCGAAAAGTTTCCTCATTTAATCACATATAATCTTGGTTTCTTTGAGAAATAGTTTCCATTGTTTTGTTTGTTTTATCTGTCTTTTCTTGGACACTTTCTATTTGGTAAAGTTTTCATGGCTATCAAATGTATTTTTTGTTCTTAGTGGTAAAATGAACAAGTTATTTCTGTTTCTCCTTTACGTTTATAAACCGATTTTTTTTAATGTAAGCCATATGCGCTTGTGTAGATTAAATTCTAAGAGATTACTTTTGTTTTAAAACCTTTCTTTCCTAAACAGTTCTCTTATTTTTGCTTCCTTCTCTATGCTTGAATGAGGGACATCTGTTTCTGTTTTCAGTCTTCTTTTGTTACACGACAAAGTGGAATATCAAAGTTCTCCTCCTTCAACAAGAAAAGAATGCTTTAGTTTTGCTTTATATTTCCTTTTATTTATTTTCACTGGTTGAAAAGTTACAAATATTATATAAAAAGGATGAACTGCTCCCTGAAAAAAATCCAAACAATAGGAAGTACAAAGTGAAAGCACCTCTCTCATCTGCTCTATTCCTACTTCCTAGGAGTAACCATCGATAACGGCTGGTGTGGATTCTTCTAGACTTTTTCCTATGCACATACATATGTGTGCATATATGAACATATATATGAGTAGATCTATATCATAGAAATGGTATCATACTAAACAGATTGTTTTGCAACTTGATTTTTAACCCACTAGTAAATCATGAATACATTTCCAGGTTATTACACACAGATCCACTTTTATTGACTACCATTGATTATATGAATATGTCATAATTTATTCAGTCACTTGCCCCATTAATGGATATTTATATAATTTCCAATATTTTGCTACATCAAATGCTGCAATATACATTGAGATACATGTCTCTATTCTTTCTGTGGCATAGATTCCAAGAGAGAGATTTAAACAAGTTGACAGTCTATGTGTTTAAACCTTTCAAAGGTGCTGCCAAAGTATTTTCCAAAAAGGATATTGTACCAGTTCACACTGTTTCCAACACTGTATAAGAGAACTCTTTTCCTCTGCTTTTTCTATTCACTTGTGAGATTAAGCATTTTTAAAGTATATTTGTTAATCATTGGTATATTTTCCTTTATAAATTGCCTGTTCATATCCTAAGAGAGTAATCTATTGATGTATAACAAATTAGCACAAATTTAATGGCTTAAAACCCACGCATTTATCATCTCCCTATTTCTGTGGATCTGGGCATGGCTTAGCTGAATCGTCTCCATTAGGGTTTCTCTGGGGTGAATTACTTCCCATTTTTTGTCTAACTATACTGCTGATGGAAAGTGAAATGAGTGTTCAGCACTGTGCTTGGTCCATACTCACTGCTCAATAAATAGAAAAGTGTTTAATAGTGCTACATGCTCTATTGCTTCTACTTGATTTCTCCCTTTCCTCTGCGCTTATGGATTTGAGGAATATCCAATACATATGTTCCAACAATCGCCTATTGTTTCACATAATGACAAAATGCCAAGTTTAAATATTAAACTTTAACCAAGTCAGGAAGTTAGAATAAGTTAGACACCAAGAATCTTAACTTTAGGGGTGCAAGGGTGGCTCAGTCAGTTAAGCATCCTACTCTTGATCTCAGCTCAGGTCTTGATCTCAGGGTTGTGAGTTCAAGCCCTGTGTCAGGCTCCATGCTGGGTGTGGAGCCTACTTAAAAAAAAATCTTGACCCTACATGAGGTTCTTTTTAATAATTACTCAAACCCAAACCTGTGTGGAAATAGTTAACTTAATTATCAGCCAAGAGGGTCTACCACTTTGCACAATTCTGGGAAGCACAGCATTCACGTCCTCTACTATGCAGAGAAGTACATTTGGAGTTGTCCATCACAGTGGCCCTTTAGAGTACAGGTCTGAGATAGAGTTCCATTTGTGAGAATTGTAAAGTTGCAATAATGTTTTCATAATTTTGTTCTAACACAGTATGTTGTGCTTTGAACAGTATTGAACAATACCTCATTCCTGGAGAATATGGTTACAAGTTGGAGCCCCAGGAGCCAGGGTGCTAGGTTTAGATCCCTCCTCTATCACTTATTATCTATGTGATCTTGGGCAAGTTACTTGCCTCCCTGTTCCCCAGTATCCTTTTCTATAAATTCAAGAAAATCAGGATGCTGATAATATTTGCCCTATGAGGTTCTTTGTGAGGATTAAATGAGCATATATATATATATATATATATATGTGTGTGTGTGTGTGTGTATGTATATATATATGTGTGTGTACATATATGTATATATATGTGTGTATGTACATATATGTATATATATGTGTGTGTGTGTGTGTGTGTGTATATATATATATTCTATCACTTGAGGGAACCATCATATAACAAAGGAGAATACAGACAGAACACAATTCCTTGCCTAAAAGGGTTACAATGAGAAGACATTCATGCAAAGACACTTAACAAGATGGTGTGATAGTTGTTGAAAGAGAGATCTCTACACAGTTCGGTTAGAGCATGGAAAAGAGTGCCTGAGTCTATATACCATCTGCAAACCAATGACTTCAAGTTTTACATTTCTAACCTTGACCTCTCTCTTGCTTCCAGGCATATACAAAAACTATTTGATATTTCCTCTTTGATGCCTAAGAGGCATAAATTTAACACAATATAAACAGAACTATTGATTTTTTATCCCAAACCTGTTCTTCTCCGTGGTTTCCTTGTCTTAGTAAATGGCACCACCAACCATCCAGAACAAAAACTTGGACCGAGCTCTGGGAAAGGAATCAAAAAATCAGGAAACCAAGAATAAGGGCTGGAACTAAGGAATATTTAACAGATTTTTATCTTCAGGCTCATCTAACAACAAATGCCCTTGATCTCACTTCCAGGGTATCTTTCCAGTGTGTCTGCTTTGCTTATTCTCCATGGGTACCACTCTCAGCCAGACCTTCTCTTTCTCCCACTCAACCACTAGCATGGCTCTTCCTACTCCTATGTTTATATTTCTACAGTCTGCTCTTCACAGAGGAGCCTCATCTTGGTCTATAATTCCTCTCAGCGCAGCTCTCCCCCTACACTGGTAGCTTTTCTTTCCTTGGAACAGGCTATGTTCTAGGACCTTTTTACTTGAGGTTCCTCTGACTGGACTGCCCTTCCATAGCTCATCTATATGGTCAGCTCATCACGTCCTACAGATCTGCCTTCAAATCCTTTTGGGGCCTCCGTACCTAAAGTTACTGTTTCTGCATCAAAACACTATCATGTCAACCTATTCATTTCCTTCATAACATTTATCAAGATGTGAACTTAATTATGTGTTTGCTTGTGTGTTTATTTTACATTCTTTCTCCCCTTCTTTCAACTGGAGTGGCAGCTCCATGAAAACTAAGACTTTTTTTTTTTAAGATTTCATTTTTTAATATAATCTCTACACCCAACATGGGGCTTGAATTTACAGCCCTTGAGGTCAAGAATCACATGCTTGGGGTGTCTGGGTGGCTCAGTCAGTTAACCATCAGACTTCAGCTTAGGTCATGAATTCGTGGTTCATGAGTTCAAACCCCACGTTGGGCTCTGTGCTGACAGCTCAGAGCCTGGAGCCTGCTTCAGATTCTGTGTCTCCCTCTCTCTCTGTCTTTCCCCCACTCACGCTCTGTCTCTCTCTGTCTCTCAAAAATAAACATTAAAAAAAGAAGAGTCACATGCTCTACTGATTGAGCCAGCCAGGCACCCCTAGGCTTTTAATTAATGTCTGGTTCACAGCACCTAGAACAGTGCCTGGCATAGTAGGTGTTAAATAAATATTTATTAAGTGAATAAAAGAGAAACTTCCCAGGAGTGTCACTGAGATCTTCACCGAGAAGGGAACTGCTGGTCAGGACATGAATAAGCTAAAGTCTGCCAGGTTGACACATTCAGAATGTGAATAAACAACATGCGTTCAGAGAATTGGGGTATAAGAAGAACAAGAATGGGGAGAGAGGTAATGTTGGGAGAGCATGCGAGGTGGGTAAGCTGGAAACAGAGAATGCTGACACTTTTACATTATGCTAAGGGGCTTAGATTTTATCCTTTGTATGACTGGAACCACTCATTAACTTTGAACAGTGAACTCTTGTGTATTAGTTCTCTATTGATACTGTAGCAAAATGATCACAATTTAAAATGACACCTGAGGGGTGCCTGGGTGGCTCACTCGGGTAACCATCTGACACTTGGTTTTGGCTCAGGTTATGATCTTGCAGTTTTGTGAGTTCGAGCCCCGCATCAGGCTTTCTGCTGGCAGCATGGAACCTGCTTGGGATTCTCTCTCTCCCTCCCTCTCTGCCTCTTCCCCACTGACGCTGTCTCTGTCTCTCCCAAATAAACAAATAAATACAACTTAGGGAAAAAAAAACCACTTTAAAATGACACCTGAAAGTTAGAACTCCAACATAGGTCTCATCAAGCTAAAATAAAGGTGCCAGTTGAGCTGTGTTTCTTATTAGAGATTCCTGGGAAGAATCTGTTCTTAAGCTCATTCATGGTTTTGGCCAAAATTTAGCCCTTTATGGTTACAGGGACCAAGGTATCCAGTTCTTTGCTGCTGTTACCTGGGGGCTATTCTTAGCCCCTAGAGGCCTCTCATAGGCGCCTACTCTCAGAGCCAGTAACTAACAACATGTCAAATCCTTCTCTCCCTTGATATCTCTCTGACTTCCCCTTTGGCCATATCTCTCTTCTTCCTCTCCCACTCTACATTTCTCTGACTCTGGCTGGAGAAAGTTCTCTACTTTTAAGGACTAATGTGACAAGATTGGGCCCACACAGATACTCCAGGACAAACTCCCTATAATGAGGCTTCGAGCCTTAATTACTCTGCCATGTAGTGTGACATTCAAAGGTTCCAGGGATCAGGGCACTTTTCAGAGTGGTGAGGGAGAGAACTCTACTTCCATGTTTTGTGATCATATTTTTTTGCTAGGCTACTCAGCAGGCTGTATGCGGTAATCTAACTAGAATAGAAGGGGCTAAGACCAGTTAGTAATCAAATGGCTTTGGTAACTGATTACATGTGGATGTTGTGGCCAGGCAGACTCAGAAACGGCTCTCTAGTAGTGACATTTGGTGGAATAGGGTAGAAGAGCAGGCTTAAGGGGAAGATGATGGATTTCCTAAGGCATTGAAGATACCCTCGCATTTTTCTGCTGAGTCATTAAATGAGCAAATTAACTCAAATAACTATGTGGATGATTTTCAACATAGTATCCTTTGTGGGGATTCTTAGCATATTAAAAAGAGATTATTTTAAACCACAATTAACGGTATTTATTCACTCCTTTCCGATGTGCTAACAGCCCCGATTTTTTTTTTGGCGTAGTCTGTAAGAAATTTTTTCTAGATATTTGTAAATGGCGTTGTATAATGTTTTATTTCTACCCTCTATTTAAGAGGACAAATAATTACAACAGCACACAAATGACTGAAGGGTACCATAGGTGCAAAGGAAAAGGCACAATCCTTCCTAGCCTTGATCTTTGTCCTGGTCTTTGAGGGTCATAACAGGTTTGCATTACACAATAGCTGATTTATCAGAACATACTTAAAGCTGGTCACTGTATTTCAAGGAAAAGCAAGACCAATCCAGGAAAGGATTGCAAGCTTGATGTGGAAGTGATGTCTATCCAGAAAGGACCTGTAGGTTCTAGCACAGGTATGTGTGTTTGTTTTTAAGAATAGCTATATTTTACTGGACATTTATTCATAACAAACATCTCCCTTAATCTTTATAATAAACCAGAGAAGTAGGGATTTTATAAATCCCATGTTCCAGAAGAGGAAACTAAGTCTGAGGTAAGTTATGTAAGTTGTTCTAAATCCCGTAGGTAGTAAGTAGTAGAGAGACTTCAAACCCCAGACTTTCTGATTCCAAACTTTCTGCTCTTTACTTGGAGCTCCAGGACCTCACTCTGAAACTCGTGGAGAAAAGGCACCTTCCAAACTACTATTTCATATGACTTCACCTTGGGGACTCTTCCTTGATGTACCTGATGACATCATCTTCTATTTCGGCAGAGCTCCACACATACCTCTTGGGGCACTTTCCACAGTTGTAATTGATTCGTTTAATTAATGTCTGTCTCCTCCACTATACAGTAAGTTAGGTCAAGTACTTTGTGGGTTGTGGTTTACCCTTGAATTCCCAGTTTTTAGCTCAGGACTTGGCACATAGTAGGTGCTCAAAAATTATTTGTTCAGTAACTGTATGTGGGCATGAATGAATGAGCACCAGTCACTTTACTTTTCTCGACCACCAATCTGTCAAATGCAAAATGAAGAAATCAGGACAGATTAATTCATCCATCCATTCAGAAACATTATTAAGGGCCTACAAAATGATCCTCCAGAAAGATAAAATACAGTGAAAAAACATACCTAAGTAGAAGTGTCACAAAAATTTATATCTGTTGCCTATCTCCTTTCTATGTACAACATTTCTTTTTGACCTATATATTTAGTTACCACTGGGCCATTAATAAAGCCATTTAGTATTAATAAATTATTAAATATGTAGAAATATTTGAATCCTAATATTTTCTACTCTAAGTAGCATTATCATAGTTGATTGTTTAGAAGTGTGTCTTTTTATATTTGAGGAAAATTTACAGATTTAAGAATGCAGTTGGGTTAGCTTTGTATCTTTCTCCTTTTTTTTTTTTTACTGCAGTCTTTTTATGTTTTCCTTATGATTGAAGCTGATAATACGAAGCATTGAATATGAAAGATACAAAGTGTTTATATTTGTTGCATCTCATTTATTTCTGTCTTATTCTACAGTTCTGTAATTGGAGCTACCAAGTGTTACATTTTATTTTCTGCAGGCTACTGCTTGCTCTTTTTTTAGTTTATTCTATCTTAGTGCAAATGTATTTTGCTTCCTCAAATAGGAAAATTGTAAAGAAAAAAATTGTTCTCACTCTGTATAAAGGAAGGTTTGCTGTTGTTTCCTTTTCATTTATTAAAGTTACTTTATACATACATCTAGTATTTTTAATATATTCACAGGTAATAGCATTTTGAAAAAATCTTCCAGTAGGTTTACCGCATTTACAATTTACTTATATTGGGATTGATATTTGAGTGACATTCCTTAAATTGTCTGGTTTGGATAAGAATATGCATTTCAAGGTAATTTACTTTATCAACAAAATGCAGCAAGAAAAGTCTTAAATAATGATCTCTAAAAAACAGCAATGTATTCACCTGTTTTCTTCTTGTGTTGAAAATACTATCATGAGCAATTCTTCCAGAATTTTCTAAGGATTTTTCAATAACTAAAAATTATCGGGTACTTACTTTCTATAAGATTACATATTTAGTCTTCATGAAAATGGGCAAATTAAATGACTCTTTCTTAAAAGTATTGTGAACAAGTGGAAAAGAAGCAGAGCAGAGAATGATTTTGACCGATTGACCTCTGCAACCCACTCACCACACTTTCACTGCATCTCTTTCTTCTGTAGCAAATTACCAGTGTCAGCGACATTCTGAATAGCTTAGAGTACTTCCCTGAGAGCAGCCTCCCCACCTGCCTGTGACACTTACCTTCACCTGTAACTAGTAGCTATAGGAGAAATCCATTCTCTTTTAAGAATATATGGTACCAACAACAACAAAAAGCTATTGGAGGAAAGGGGGAGAAGTGTTGTTGATTTTTTTTTCTGATAATAAAAATAATGCACATAGATATCTAAATAGTTGGAGAGCTAGACCATCTTCAAGAATTAGAACACTAAATATTGTTAAATGGCAATTCTTCCTAGATTGATCTATAGGTTCAATGCAATACTTAATAAGTTAGCGGGTATTTTTGTTTTTTGTTTTGTTTTGTTGTGTGTGTGTGTATGTGTACGTGTGTTTGTGCGTTTTGTTGTTTGTAGGTATTGAAACTGATTCTAAAATTTATGTTGAAAACACAAAGAGCCTAGAATAACCACAACAATTTTGAAAAAGAAGAAACAGGTTGGAGGACTTTTACACCCGATTTCAGAACATACCTTAAAGCTATAGTAACCAAAACAATATGGTTTGGGTGTAAGGATAGACATACAGATTAAGGAAATAAAATAGAAAATTCAGACATACGTTTGCGACTAATTGATTTTTTTGGCAAGGTGCCAAGATAAATCAGTGGAAGGAATTTTTTTTCAAATACTGGCGCTAGTATAATTGGACATCTTTATAGAAACAAAACAAAACTGTGGCTCTTACCTCACTTATACACATAACTTGAGTCAAAATAGAATGGTTTGTAATATATAATACACCAAAATATAAGAGCCAAAACTCTGGAACTTTTAGAAAACATGAGAAAAATCTTTGTGATCTTGGGTAAGCACAGATTTCTTAGACATGACACAAAATGCACAAAGAGTAATTTTTTTCTTTTTTTAAGTAAACTTCTTGTCCAGCACAGAGCCAAACACAGGGCTTGAACTTATGACCCTGAGGTCAAGATCTAGCTGAGATCAAGAGTCAGGAGCTTAACTGCTGAACTACTCAGGTGCCCCAAACAATAAAATGTTTAAATTGATAAATTTAAATTTACTAAAATTAAATAGGCTTATTCTTGTAAGAGTACCATTTAAAAAACTAAAAGATAAGCCACAGACTGAGAGGAAATATTTGCAAGACACGTATTTCAGAAAAGAGTTGTATCCAGAATATATTTAAAAAAACTCCTACAACTCAATAATAAAGACAGACAACCCAATAAAAGACACGGGCAAAAGGTTTGTTTAGTTACTTCCTTGAAAACATACACAGATGACAATAAGGACATGAAAAGATGCCCAGAATCATTAGTGATTAGGTAAGTGCAAATTAAAAGCACAATGAGATTTCAGTACACACTCAAAGAGTGGCTAAAATCTCAGACTGACAATACTAAGAGATGACAAGGATTTGAAGAAACTGAAACCCTCTCACATTGTTACAGCTACTTAGGAACAATTTAGCAGTTTCCTTAAAGTTTATTTAGTTATTTTGAGAAAGAGAAAGACAGAAAGAGGGGGAGAGAGAATCTGAGGCAGCCTCAGCGCTGTCAGCACAGAGCCCGATGCAGGGCTTGATCTCGCAAACCCTGAGCTGAAATCAAGTCTGACCCATAACCAACTGAGCCACCCAGGCACCCCCTTCCAGTCTTGTTTTAATGCATATTTTGACATAGTTGCAATTATGATTTTTTGAGTAAGATATATTTGGGGGAGCCTGAAGATTTATTTCAAATTATTTGATGAGGGGATCCATGCATTCAAATAATTATAACACCAAAGGAGAATAGTTCTGGCTAATACTAATGGGTAAGAACGTACATTTAGTCAGTATGGAATGCACTAAGTAACAAACATGTATTTCTTCTCACCAGCCCCTTTCTCTTTATGCCTGTAATTAGTGCTTACCCTAAGAAATGCTGGTAGGGTTTCTCTTTCTCAGATCTTATCAGTAAATAAAGGGGTAGGAATATCAAAGGATATTGAGTTACTACTTTATTTTAGGAATTGTGCTGTTGGATATGGCTGAGGATTTATCAGCGACCAAGAAATGAGAGTCTTGCAAAGTCTTTAACTGGAGGGGAAGCCATGCATTATACAAATAATGATAAATAATTACATTACTATAAGCTCTGAGACTAAATCTGAGCCCTGTGTTCACTGCCCAAAATATAAACCCACCTTTGGTCTTCTATCTCTATGCATTGTCATCTTCATAAGGCTCTGTGTTTTCTTGCCCCTTGTTCAGTCCTTCCCCATTGCTCATCTTCTACATCCTTCCTCTCTGGGGTCTGGAACTGCTCCAATGTCAACAAACTGGCCTATATTCCCAGACTTGTCTACCTCAAGCTGGATATTTAATATTCTAGTTCACTGACGCTCAGGCCTAACTTCCTTCTCTTCTCTATAATCTCTCCCCGGGGGAGTTCATCGATGCCCATGATTGACCTATGTGCTGACAGCACCCAAATTTCTATCTCTGGTCTAGGCTGGGTCCTTAAGCCCCAGACCTGTATATACAGTTGCCTACTTGAAATTTCCATATCACATTTTAAAGTTATCTCAAGTTCAACATGTCCCCAAATTTGAATTTGTGAGTTCTGACTGTCCCATTTGAAAAAAAGAAAAGGAGGAGGGAAGGAAAGAAGGAAGGAAAGAAGGGAGGAAGGAAAGAAGGGAGGAAGGAAGGAAGAAAGGAAAGAAGGGAGGAAGGAAGGAAGGAAGGAAGGAAGGAAGGAAGGAAGGAAGGAGGAAAAAGAATGGCACCATAAATCATGCAGTTGTATTAAGCTAGAAATTGAGGAGTCATTATTATTCATTGTCTACTCCCTCCCCCAAACCCCGTCTGAGATCTGAATAAATTAAGAAGTAGATTAAGACTCAGAAAGACAGAGATCAGCTTTAGTACTGATAAAGACCAGGTTGAAGAATGTGACTTAGGTACATGGCAAAAATGAGTTTCACAACTCTGAATCCCAGCTTTAGGGGGATTTACCTATCCGGTCCCAGGGAGCACCACACCACTGCAGCCCTCCCCTCAGAAGGACAATCTCTTTCTTATAGGACAACCTATTTCCTACCTGTTCTCCACACATTATCCATAGCGATCATTTTCACAATGCAAATCTGATCATAATTTTTCTTCTCATCTTTCTACTTTCCCCCTTATTCTTAGCTCTTAGTGTTAAAAACTCAAATCCCTTGCATAGCCCTGACAGTCTTGCAAAGTCTGGCCCCATCTTCTGCTTTGGGACATTTGATGGGTGTCCTCTTGCTCTTTGCTCTCCAATTATTCTGGCCTTCTTTCTGTTTTTAAATGCATCTAAATCCCTCCTCCCTCAGGGATACGCTGTCTTCAGGAAGGCCACTCACTTCCTCCATCCAGCTCACTGTTAGCTCCTCTTCAACCTTCACATCTGGATCAATCATCATTGCCTTGGGGATGCTTTCCTGTCCTGCCAAGTCCTCTCAAAGTATCATGTACCTCTATTTCATAGCCCTTTTCATTGTTACAGTTTTACATTTACATGTATGATTGTTTGGTAATTTCTGTCTCTCCCATAAGGCTCTGAGCTATGTAAGGAAGGTACTATGTCTCTTTTCCCTTGCTAACATGTACCTTGGGTTCCAGTTCCAGTATCTGGCCCATAGAAGGTTCTTGATAAGTATCCACGATATTGAAACACCAGAGTCAGAGGGGAGTTAGACCCTAGAATGAGGGTTGTGAGGTTTCAGGGAGGAAAGTGACCTTTAAGTGAGACATGGAGGATGACTAAGCAGTCAGGTGAAGAGAAGGAGAGCAAAGCATTCAAGGCAGAGGGTACAACAAGTGAGGAAACCTATGAGGCAAGCAATACCCTGGATAGTGTATCCCAGAAAATGAAAGTCACAGAATGACTGGAGCTTGGTAAAGAGTTTGGAATTTATCCTAAGGACAGTGAGGAGACTTTGAAGTGTTTAAGCAAGGTAGTGGCCTATATATTTGCACTTCTTGTCTGCTGTTAGAGACTGGATTGGGTGGGGTTGTAGGAGGCTAAATGTGGGGGGATGACCTGAAGGTCTAGGTAGACTATGGTGGTTGCAATGAACTTGGCAAGGTAGACTTGAGGCCCATATTGAAGATGGTAGAAGGAATAGACTTGATGACTGATTAAATGTGATGAAGGAGAGGGTGGAGTCAGGAATGACTGCCAAGTTTTTAACTTGGACAGTACTTGAGTGGATAATGGTGCACATACTGAGATAGAGAACACTGGGAAGGGCTTTGGAATAGAGGTAAGTTAGGGGCGCCTGGTTGGCTCAGTTGGTTAAGTGTCCAACTTTGGCTCAGGTCATGATTTCATGGCTCGTGAGTTGGAGCCCCATGTCAGGCCCTGTGCTGACAGCCCAGAACCTGGAGCCTGCTTTGGATTCTGTGTCTCCCTCTCTCCCTCTCTCCCTCTGCCCCTCCCCCACTCATGCTCTCTCTCTCTCTCTCTCTCTCTCTCTCTCTCTCTCTCTCTCATTCTCCGTCTCTCTCTCTCAAAAAAAAATAAATAAAAACATCAAAGAAAAAAGAGATAAGTTAGTTCTGGGTATTCTAATTTTGTGCATATTCTAATTTTTAAGACAACCAGGTGAAGATATTCACTAAATAACTGGAAATATGAGTCAGAAATAGGAGAAGTTTATAAGAGAGATCTGACATGGATACACAAATTTGAGAGTTATCATTTGGGTGGTAATTAAAATCCTTAGGATATTATCGGTAATGGATGAGATGCCTAAGGGGAGGAGTATACAGAGTGAGAAAATCATCTCAGACAATCTTAAGGAACTCCAACATATAATGGTAAAGGAGAAAGACACCACAAAGGAGACTGAGACAGACCTACCAGAGAGACTACAGAAAAAGCAGGAGAGTAAGGTGTCACCGAAGCCAGTGTTTTTAGGAGCAAGTATCCTCTTATACTGATAGTCCAATTTCTAATATCTACATCTGTTTCTAGGAAGAAATGATCTCAAACATTTTTCATTTACTGAGCCTTTTATGTCCCATCTCCCTGGAATGTCCTCTCTCTCCTCTCTGCTTTGGGAAAGAGAAAAAAAAGTTTCAATGTATTACTGTCTCCTAGGACACCTTTCACATTTTACTATAGTCTGTTGCTTCCATGAGTATCTTTCCTGGTATATCATGACCAGGACAAAACCTGGCACATCGTGGGAGTTCAATAAATGTTCGTTGAATGAATGAGTAAATTAATCAATAGAAATATGATTAAGAAGATCTATCATTTATTGAATATTTTTCTGTGTCTGGGTGCTGTGTTGGTACTTGATTTATAATAACTCTTTTAAGCCTTATAAAAACCCTACGATGAGGCATGACTGTTCCCATCTTATAGATGAAAAAACTGAGGCTAAGAGAGAAAAGTAAGTTCTCCAAAATTACATAGTCAGTAAATTACACAGCTGCAATTCACAAATAAATCTGCTTGATTCCAAAGTCCATGCTTTTAACCACCACTTCTCCCAAGAGAAGTAAACATTCACATTTTCCAGACATCTGTGGAAGAGACGTTTTTGAACTGGCAGCATTCCCAATTCATCTCAAATCATAGCACATAAGCAACAATATGCTCTCACTCCAAGAATGCTTTATTCTGGGTCTGATTGAGCCCCCACTGAGTTGCCCACCCAACCTGCCAAACAATAGGTTTTTTTCTTCATTCCCTCCCCTAAGCCTGCCTGCCTGAGCAAACCTTGGCTTCCCAAGCAGGAGGTCTGTCTTGGGTTCAATACTCTAATTTCATTTTTTTTTCTTTTCCAAACAGTTCTTATCCCACTTTACTCATAGGATTACCTCTGAAGTCTTTGCTTGAAGGGCCAGAGTGATTTCTTACACATCAACCCCTTGTGTTGAGTTATAGTCAACATACTAGAGTGAAAGCTTCATGAAGACAGGACCTTGTTGATCTTGTTTGCAGAATTATGCCCAGTGTCAGGAACAGTGTGATTCCCAGCATCCAGTAGCACTTGATAGGTAATAGTTGACTGAATTCATTTGATGGTGATGTAGCCCCTAACTTGGCTGACAATCACAACAACACAGATATTTGTACTCTGGCACTTGACAGAGAAGAAAATCATAAATTCACGGATATCACGTACCCATTGGAAGCTCAGCTGAGTAAGACCATTTTCATGAAGGTTGCCTAAAGGCCCTGCAGGCCAGTCCTTCTGTACACAAACCAATGAATGAGTGAGGAGAGACACAGCAAGTTGTCTATGGGAGAAAGGGAAATTCTTCACCAGTCATCATAAAGAATTCACAAAGTAATCGTCTTAAGAATGTTTTAGAATTGGGGCGCCTCGGTGGTTCAGTTGGTTAAGCGTCTGACTTCGGCTCAGATCTTGATCTCACCATTCGTGAGTTCGAGCCCCACGTCAGGCCCTGTACTGACAGCTCAGAGCCTGGAGCCTGCTTCAGATTCTGTGTCTCCCTCTCTCTGTGGCCCTCCCTGCTCACACTGTGTCTCTCTCTCCTTCAAAAATAAAAATAAACATTAAAAAACATATTAAAAATAGAATGTTTCAGAATTATTTATACAAGTATTCTCTGATTATTTATCTAAACAAAAATACTAAGAACATACTTATAATAATAAACTTCTCAGAATTCCCTATCTCAATAGTTAAGGTTTCAAAAAGCTGGGGGAAATGATGAATCCCAGCACCAATCTTCTTCATTTGGTGGGGCAGGTGGATGCTGATCAAATTACAGTTAATTCGTGGATCATCTCTTGTTTTCTGTTACCATTTCAGAAATTTCTTCTGCCACATAGATTTGCAGGCAAAATATTAATAGTTGGCTAGATATGACCTTTACACCCATTTATGAATGGTGATCATCCTGGAATCTACACAAGATTCCTTACCACAGATGGCTACGTGGAGAATTTGTGCATTGACCTGATTTAGGGAAATATCTGGTACACGATTACTTTTCCTATAAAAAAAAAAATTCATTATTGGGGCGCCTGGGTGACTCAGTCAGTTAAGCATCTGACTCTTGATTGTGGTTCAGGTCATGATCTCACAGTTGTGAGTTTGAGCCCTGTGTCAGCCCCAGCACTGACAGCATGGAGCCTGCTTGGGATTCTCTCTCCTCTCTCTCTCTCTCTCTCTTTCTCTCTCAAAATAAATAAAAATAAACTTAAAAAACTTTATTGGGGCACCTGGGTGTCTCAGTCGGCTGAGCGTCCGACTTCGAATCAGGTCATGATCTCGCGGTTCGTGAGTTCGAGCCCCGCATCAGGCTCTATGCTGACAGCTCAGAGCCTGGAGCCTGCTTCGGATTCTGTGTCTCCCTCTCTCTCTGCCCTCCCTTGCTCACCTCTGTCTTTCCCTGTCTCTCAAAAATAAATAAACATAAAAAAAGTTTTAAACTTAAAAACTTTAGTATTACCCATAGGGATAAAGAGATTAATACTTGATCTCTTTAGAGATATTGCGGAAGAGTCCCCTTTTTCCATTTTATTCCTTTGGAAAATTTTCATTGTCACAAGAAAGCTTCCCTCAGGGGCAATTACAAGACCATTTTGTCTTCCTGTGCAATTAAAAAAAAAGTTGCTTTTTTGGTCCTAGTGCTTCTTTGCAACATTTTTTTCTTATTAGTCAGGTTGGCTATCACTGCTCTTTTCCAAAACCTACTGCCAAACTCATCAATTTGTATCTTCAACCCTTGGGGATTCATTTTTCCCCTTTTCACTAAAAGAAACATCCCTTATGCATCTGTGTATATTTTTAATTTTAATTTTTTGGATCACAACAGTAGAGGAAATGACATGCATATATCTTTTTATATCTTGTTTTTTCTTTTATTACTGTTAACTGTCTCTTCTTAGTGCTCTCACAGACAGAATATTGACAGTCAGCTAGGTGACCACTGTGCCCTGGATTCTGGCCCCAAAACACGAGCTCATGTAAGATTTCTTACTCTACTGAAAACAGATTTACAAAAGTAGGAAGAAACTCTTGCTTTTCTGTCTTCCTTCAAAGTGGTGTGAAGGGATTCCTAACCCAATGTTCAATATGTCTAAATACACACTTGTATGCATTTGACTATTATACATCTGATATCTCTCTTTTCAGAAGGCAAAGAAACTGATTTAATGTGTCACTTTCATTTTATGCAGTAGAGCCACATTATTTAATATGTAAAGATTTCTCAATAATCTGTTATCCAAACTGAGTGAGATACCAGGTTAGCATTCATCTTTAGTGGAAGGTCATTGTGAAAGTTTATTGAATTTTAAGGGAAGAAAATACCTGGAGCTGTTGCTGACAGTGTACTAGATGGCTGTGTATACTTCCTTTCACCGTTGGGTCTCTAGCTATAGATCCTAGGAATTCAATATTGGCCATATACTTCTCCCAGCTCACAATACTCACCCTAGAAAGAAGGAACATAATTGAGTCCAGTTTGAAAATGGAGTCACCTTGATCATGGATGGTCAAGTGGTCTGTAACTGGTGTGAGTCCCATGGTGACCTATATACTTAGGTAGTGTGTGGTCTCCTGAAGTCTGCAAGGGATCACAGTAGAGCCTGGGGGAGCACATTGCTTATTTAGGCATGGAAGCCTGAAAGCAGGGACCATATTTATTTAGACTATTGTATCTTCACTGCCATTAGACGCCTCATACCTGAGTCAAAAGACTCAATATATATTTTCTGGGTGAACGGATGAATGAACGAAAAATGTCTTGATATGCCTGACAAAATGGTGGAACAGATGCCATAGAAATCTGAGTGCTCAAAAGATTTCTGAAGTTTCTGAAAGATGTGTTCAGAGAAGTGAGAGAACTGTTCCTTCACTTGTACTGCTGACTTGTGCTAGAGAAAATTACATAATTATACAGAAGTAGACATTCTTGTTCTCTAATATCAACGGAAACCCCGATGATGTCCAAATGTTAATGTCTGGGCTCACTCACTCTCTGCAGCAGCTGTTTCGGACTTGCTCCACTATCCTCCAGCCTTCTGCCTGCCTCCTTCAGGTCACTTAGTATGGAAAGTCTTGCTGCCAACTTTACAGAGAAATTGGATAACATCTAGCAAAAGAAATAAGCTCATCTGCCTGACACCTCATGTAGAAATGTGTCAAATGGGGGTGTTATCTCTCCCTGTCCAAGTCTAATCTTAATACCCTTCTATTCCATTCCTTCAAGGAACTCACTCCTTCCATTATCTCTTAGAAAATTTTTAAAGTTTTTCATGGAATCTCTTTATTGAAACTCTTTTATTGAAGCAATAAACTGTACATCTTTAAAGTATACAATTTGGTAAGCCTCCGAAGCCATCGTTACAATCAAGATAATGAAATGAACATATCCATCACCTCCAAATATATCCTTGTGTCCCTCTATAACCCCTTACCTCCACCCTTGTCTCTTTTTCCTCTTCCATGGCAGGCAAACACTGATCCGCTTTCTGTCACTATAGATTAGTTTGCATTTTCTAGAATTGTGCCTAAAGAAAATCATACATTAAATATTCTTTTGGGTGGCTGGGTTTATGCACTCGACTACTGATGGACTTTTGGGGCTATTACAGATAAAGCTAGCGTGAACATTCTTGTATAAGTCTTTGTGTGGATGTATGTTTCTTCTATCTTGGGTAAATACTCGGGGATGAAAGGGATGAACCATATTAACTACATGGTGTGTATGTTTAATTTCTTAAAGAAACCACCAAGCTTTTTTCCAAGGTTGTTGTATGATTTTACGTTTCCACAAGCAGTGTAGTAGAATTCTAGTTGCTATGTATCCTGGGCCACACTTGGCATGGTCAGTCTTGTCAATTTTAGCCATCTTCCAGGTATGTTGTGGTATCTCTTTGGTGGTTTTACTTTGTATTTCACTAATGACTAATGAACATTTTTCCTGGGCTTATTTGGTGTCAGTATATCTTTTGTTGGCAAAGTAACTGTTAACTCTTTTGTCTACTTTTTATCAGGTTGTTTGTTTACTTATTGAGTTTTGAGAATTCTTTATATGTTACGAATGTAAGTCCTTTAACAATTAGGAAGTTTGCAAAAAATTTCTGCCTATCTGTGGGTTGTCTTTTCATTCTCTTAACAGTCTCTCAAAGAACAAAAATTCTTAATTTTGATGAAGTTCATTTTATCATTTTTTTCTTTTATGAGTAGTGTGTTTGGTGTCATTATTTCAGAAATCCTTGCCTAACTTGAGTTCACAAAGGTTTTTTTCTTCCTAGAAGTTTTCTAATTTAGGTTTTACATGAGGTCTATGATTTGTTTTGAGTTAATTTTTATATATGGTTTCAAAGTTTGCATATGGATATTCATTTTTTCCAGTATCATTTGTTGAAAAGATGATTCTTAACTGAATTACCTTTTCTCCTTTGCTGAAAATTAATTGACCATGTATTTGTGGGTCTATATCTGGGCCCTCTATTCTCTTCCATTTATCTATTTGTCTATCACAATGCCACACTGCCACACTATCGCGATTAGTATTTTCCATGCTGGTTACATCATAGACCACTTGCCAGCCTATGAATTGGCCAGTCACTGCAGCCAAGTGTTAGAGGGAGCAGGCTCACAAAGTACAAAGGAGAGTTGCTGAGAACTATCCACGTGGGCTGAGGGCAGGACAATTTCCTTTAACATGTGCTATGGTTATATGGGCACCACATTCTATCCTGAAAATATCCCACTCTTTCTCTGCCTGAAGTTTTACTCCCTTCAATAAATTTTTTAAGGGGGTGCCTGCCTGGCTCAGTTGGTAAAGTGTGCAACTCTTGATCTCAGGATTGTGAGATCAAGTCCCATGTTGGGCATGGAGCCGACTTAATAAAAAATACAAAAAAAGTTTAAAACAATAATAAAATAATTTTTTTTTACATAGTAGACCTTTCTAATCTTATAATTTCCTTTGAAAACTTCATCAGTCATTTCCTAATTGCCTTTAGGGTAAAATCCAAGGTTCTTGACCTTTGAGATCCAACGTCTGCTTTCCCTTTCAGTTTCAATTCTTAGCATTCCCCACTCTCCAGTTGTGTGCTATATTCTAGCCGTGTGAATTACGTGCCATTCCCCAAATATACCACCCTCTCTTGCTCTTCTTAGGTATTTTTCATATGCTCCTTCTACATAGAAAATTTCCCTCCAGCTCTTTTCCGCAAGCTAGCTTTTAGAAGTCTTGTAAATCTTAGCTTAGCTATAACATCAGCTCAGTTCAGCAAATGTTTGTTAAACAACTACTATGAGTTAAAAACTGCACTATGAGTAAGAGATACAATATGGGTATCTAACACCCTCATGTAGCATAGAGTCTACAGGAGGAAAAGGACATAAACAAGTGAGTCTTGTGAGTCTTAGTAAGTAAAATCCATATCTACGATGATGTAGAAAATAACATCTAATAAAATCATGTTCCCTGATAATGCAAAACCAGTGTAATACATCTGGCCATTAATCCTGTCCTCTGCCCAGTTTCCATTTTCATATAAGTTAGACTAACATTCTTAAATTGGGATGGAGAGAGACAAGGTGAAGTGGAAGAAGTGGGATTCTGTATTCCCAATATTCTCTCAACCCAATCTTCCTGGATTAAGCAAGTGAAATGGGTGCCGACTAACTGAAAGTAACTGAAAGATTCCTAGAATCAGTGCTGTGATTTTGGAATTCCTGGCTAGTTACAGGACCTAGAATCACTCCTACTATATTTAAGCTGGAGAGGTTAAGTACCAGCAGATTGCTCCAAACTCTAGCTGAGCCGAGGATGAATTTTAATCACACAGCCAGACCTCTGGAACTCTAGCCAGCAAATTATACAGGCTCACTCCAGTTGTTTCATTAATCTCATAATAATATGAACTTGTAATTTATGAAATCGAATTTGGGGGCTCTATTTGTTCAGTCGTGGTGGGGGTTACTGTACGTAGAAGACAAGTATAACAAAGGGAAAACAAAGAGGTATGTGGGTGTGAAGTAAGGGAGTGGGGCAAAGCCTCTCTGAGACAGGGATATTCAACTGCAACTTGAAGGATGAATAGGAGTTAGACCAGGTGAAGGAGTAGAAAGATGATTCCAGGCAAGGAGAGCCTTCTCTGATCCCCCAGACTAGCTTAGGTCCTCCTCCTTCGTGTTTCCAAGGCCCTACTGTGTGCTTACTCCTGTCTTACATTTATCACACACACCCCAATGGTCTTTTTCTTCGTTCATCTCCCTCCATTAGACTGTAAGCTCCTTGAGGGCAGAGAATGAGTATTTAGGACCAAGTAGCCTATCAATTCCCTTTGTGTGAAGTGGAAACACCAAGAAAGACTCTCTGGCAGAGAGGTTAAAAAGGTGATGCTCTAGGGGTGCCTGGGTGGCTCAGTCAGTTAAGCATCTGATTCTTGATATTGGCTCAGGTAATGATCTCATGGTTTATGGTTCAAACCCTGGGTCTGGCTCCACACTGACAGAATGGAGTTTACTTGGAATTCTCTCTCTCTCTGTGTCTCTGTGTCTCTGTCTCTCTCCCTCTCTCTCTCTCTCTCTCTCTCTCTCTCTCTCCCCCTCCCTCCCTCTCTTTGCCCTTCCTCCATTTTCACTTTCTCTCAAAAAATAAATAAATAAATAAATAAATAAATACTTAAAAAAAAATAGGTGATGCTTTGTGCAGAAGAATTGTAAATGTGTAGTGCAGACCCACAGGTGTGAGGATTGCTCCACAAGGAAAGGCACTTTTGTAGGAGGAAAACAGCATCCTTTCCTGAAGAAAAATTCAGCCCTGCACTATGGGCACAATTTGGTGAGTGGAAAACAGGCTGGATTTTAGCCTCCACTTCCTGCTTGGCTGAGTATCTTTGTGTAGTGCACAAACTCCACAGCTGTACGTAGTGAACATGTGGATTTTTCACTACAGTCTCTGCAGTGACTAGTAAAAAGCCTGACATGTGGTAGGTATTTAAAAAAAAAATAGTCCATGGAAATGAAGGTTAGACTAGGGGTCCCAGCGCTGCCTTAGCACCATGTGTATTCCAGATTGACAGTTAGGCTATGGAGGTGCCTGGCAAAAAAAAATGGTGGTGCTGTGTGGAAGGCAGTCACTTCCAGCAGAAGGCTCACTATAGCCACTGAAGATAGCTCGTCATATCAGGGGAGTGATGGGTAGTTGGAAGGACCTGTTCTCAAGTATCCCTTAAGGAACTTTGCGGCAGTTTTATCTGTCCTGCAGCGGAAAGTGGTAACAAAACCCATGAAGGTTACTTCTGGGTTACTTTAGTAGCAAAGAAAGTGCTTGTGTATGAACTATCCTTCAATATTCTGTATCTTTTGGGAACATAGCCCAATTATAACTGATCAAATGAATCGAGAAGACAAAAGCTTGACATAGGTTTTAAACTTAGTAAGTAATGATATACTAGGGCAACTGAGTTTATGAAAGTCACCTTACCAAAACAGAATTTGAGGAGTTTCTAAAAATGTCAGTTATTCTAAGGCATTGCCAGTTGAAAGGTATGCCATTATTTTATGAACCCCTAAAAAAGAAAAAAATGCCACTTACAATCTAAGATTTGTAAAACATTTTGATTTCAGAGCTGTTACAATATTTAAAAGAAAGTGCTATGGAACTGATGGAATATGGATTACAAAACACTTCATCTTTTAAAAATTTTTTTATTTTTTATTAAAAAATTTTTTTGATGTTATATATATATTTTTTTTTTTTGAGAGAGAGAGAGTGTGTGTGTCTGTGTGTGCACATGAGCAACGGAGGGTAGGGAGAGGGAGACACAGAATCTGAAGCGGGCTCCAGACTCTGAGCTGTCAGCACAGAGCCCGAATGGGGGCTTGGATTCATGAACCGTGAGATTGTGACCTGAGGCTAAGTCGGACGCTCAACTGACTGAGCCACCCAGTTGCCCCTCCATCTTTTTTTTTTTTTTTAAGATTTTATTTTTAAGTAGTCTCTATATCCAACATGGGCCTCAAACTTACAACCCCAAGATCAAAAGTTGTATGCTCCACTGACTGAACCAGCCAGGTGCCCATCCATCTTTGTTTTGTTTTGTTTTAATATATTGTTATATATCTTTAAGGAAAATAAGTGATTGAACAGACTAACAGTTCAAGTTCCCTTGACAGGTACATCTTCATGGCAGAGTGCAGTTTGCTATCAAAGTTTCATGACACCATCTGTTAAGATCATTTTCATATCATTCCATGCTCACTGAGCAAGTAATTTGGTGTTCCTGGCACCCTTCTCTACAGGGGAGGGAATGTGTTGATCAATCTGTCTGAGAATTCTATTATGGTTGGCAGTCAAAACTTTTACTGTAAATTAATATATTAACATGTGATTTATGCACTTGTCTCATATGTTTCATGGACCTGAGCTTGATCAATTATGGTCTAATTGATTCCCAACCTGCAAAGCTAAGAGCCAAACCCTAGAGGAAAATGACTCCATGGCATTATCGTTATCACATGAGGCACTAGTTGAACAATAAGCTGACCTCTTTCTTTGTCAACTTTAAAATGCAAGCAGCACTTTGAGCATGTGACTTTTGATCTGTTTGACCATAAGGCATTTTTGAGAGTCGAGAGTGTTCTGGTTACTGTCATATCTTCCAAGGAGCCCAGTACATACCTGGAACATTGTAGGCACCATGTGAATATTAGAAAAGAGAATGGCTCTATATTTTCAATACACCATTCAGGTCGTAGTAGAAAAGGATTAAATTCATTAGCTACCTGGAGACCAAAACCATTCTTCTATGTTGAAGTGAGGTATGTCAATCAGGAATGCATCTGACAGAGTTTGTAAGAAAAAATTTAATGTTCTGGAATAAAAAGAGAAATGGATAAGAAAAATGAAGATGACATTATTGTGTCATATTTTTAACCTGTATTTTAATTTCAGACTAAATTTTTCCTAAATCTATTTTTTAAAGATAGATTAAAGATATTTCAAAAAAATTTTTTTCAACGTTTTTATTTATTTTTTTTGGGACAGAGAGAGACAGAGCATGAACGGAGGAGGGGCAGAGAGAGAGGGAGACACAGAATCGGAAACAGGCTCCAGGCTCCGAGCCATCAGCCCAGAGCCTGACGCGGGGCTCGAACTCCCGGACCACGAGATCGTGACCTGGCTGAAGTCAGACGCTTAACCGACTGCACCACCCAGGCGCCCCAAGATATTTTAAAGATAGATAGGTACTGGAGGCACCTGGGTGGCTCAGTCAGTTAAGCGTCCAACTTCGATTCGTGAGTTTGAGCCCTGCGTCAGGCTCTGTGCTGACAGCTCAGAGCCTGGAGCCTGCTTCCAATTCTGTGTCTCCCTCTCTCGCTGCCCCTCCCCCACTCGCACTCTGTCTCTCTTTCAAAAATAAGTAAAACATTAAAAAAAAATTTTAAAGGTTGTAACTACTGGGGTGCCTGGGTGGCCCAGTTAGTTAAGCGTCTGACTTTAGCTCAGGTCATGATCTCACAGTTCCTGAGTTTGAGCCCTGCATCAGGCTCTCTGCTCAGAGCCTGCTTCTGCTCCTCTGTCTCCCTCTCTCTCTGCTCCTTGCCCCCAACCTGTCAAAAATAAATAATATTTTAAAAATTAAATAAAGGTTGTAACTACTGTTCTTTTCCTTCTTCAATGTACTTATAAAATTTAAGTAATATACGACAGAGATTTTAAGGTTTATTTGGAAGATATTTAATTTCATTTACAAATTGAGCTAGAGATACCAGAGTCAAAGTTCTAATTATTAGAATATAGTAAAAAGGAACAGATTTATACAGTTATATCTCCTAATTATTGATTACTAAAGAAATCAACACGTGTAATGCAACATATTGGCTTACTATTTTATGTTCATTTTCTATAGTAAAGCACATGGGATGGCTGAAATTGCAGATGCCCTTTTTCCTTGGATGGATCTCAACCAAATATCCCAGAACATCTGGAATCTTTCCCTGTGGAAAAAATAAACAATAAAGGCATTTCTCAAATTTAATGTGTGTGGAAATTTGATGAAGTCCTACTGAGGGCTTTCTTCTAACCAGGAGAAAGCTGGCTGGTTGGTTGCCAAGAATCCTTGAGCAGTGGCATTTACCTATAGCCTCACATTAGTCTGTCAGCCTTACGAGTCCAGTGGCTCAGTTGCGATTTCCCCTTCTTTCCTTTTCGTTTGTTACTGAACCCACTGCCGTGGCTGAGTCACTCCACTGACCTTGCTCTTACCAAGGTCACCAATGATCTTGTATACCCAGTGGACACCACTTATCTTTCATAACCTCTTTGCTACATCTTTGCAGGATGTGCAGAGCCTCTGCTTTGTGTTCGCCAGTCCCATTTCCTTTTCCTCCAGGGCACACTGCCTAACTACATTTCCTAGGCTCCGCCTGCAGTTAAGTGGGACCATGTGATTAAATTGCTGACTAGTGGAAAGTGAGAAGTGATTTGTGCCACTTCTGGGCTTGGCCACTTCAACTTACTGCACTCATGATTCTCCATGTGTACTCTCTGTCTCTTTGCAGAGGATCTAGTAGGAGACTCTAAGACCTTCGCGGATGGCAAAACCAAATGGTGGAAGGAACTTAGGTGCGAGAATAACTGCTTTGAGGCCTCCCCTCTCCTTCCCACTCACTGCAGTGGAGTGTGACCTGAATAATAATGAAACTTTACTGTGTGAAGCCATTGAGGTTATTTGTAATGGTGGTAAGCCGTTACCAATATTTCCTTGGCTTTGGTGATGTTACACTTGTGCCTGAATCTCCTTTTATGCCTCTGTCCCTCCATTTCTTTTCTTTTTTTTTTTTCCTTTGAGAGAGGTGGGGGAGGGGCAGAAAGAGAGGGAGAGAAAGAATCTTAAGCAGGCTCCGTGCTGTCTCCACAGAGCCCCACACAGGGCTCTATCTCATGAGCCATGAGATCATGACCTGAGCTGAAATCTAGAGTCGGACACTTAACCATCTGAGCCACCCAGGCACCCCTCTCCCTCCATTTCTTGTTTCTTGGACTTCTCTACTTATTCCTTAAATATTTTTTATTTAACTTTCCATGGTCCACTGTTTTCTTTCTCTACACGTGTTCTGTGAACAAGCTTATATACTTTCATGGTCTACTTCTAATATGTTGATGAGATAGAGTAGTAAATGTGTTCCTCAATATTAGATGTAATTTTTACTAAATATTAAAAAATACATGTATACTATCTATCTGTCTATTGTACCATGTTTTACAAGGTTTTGTTATAACTATGATTTTGAAATCTTTGTTATCTATTACCTCAGCTTCCCCCTCCCTGGTAAGTTGAGAGTTGATTATATTTTTTGTCTAGTTCTTTTATTGGACCGTAAAAACTCCTCCGGCATTCAACTACTGTTTATTAAATATGTATGGCAAATGGTCTTCTTCTTTTCGCTGCAGTGCCCGTACGGTGCTTTTCATGGAGTAAGCAATTGGTGAATGTTGGTTGAGCACAATTATTTATTTCATGCTTGCTCTGTATAAGGCTCTGTGCTGATGTTAATGTGAGACAAAATTAAATATAAGACTTGATTTCTATTGACCTCATCTTTCTCTATGCCAAACATCCTTCTACTTCCACCCCAATTGACAAACATTCTAATATTTGCAGTGCTACAAATAAGACTGCCTTATAGTCTCGGTACTCAGAGGGGAGTCCAGAACTAGTGAGGCCCTAAGATAAATCCAAACCTTGACTTTACTACTACGATAGTAGATTAATCAAGGTTTTTACTTTCTCTTTTTGCCTGGAATTTGGAAGTACTAGAATGTGGAGAACTACCTGCTTTTATCCAACATCAAACTGCATTTTCTTCTCACCTGTATCATTTGAGACTACAGCTTACTTCGGATCTTTTCTTGGGTAATTCCATTCACTGGAATAACTTTCCTCTTTCTTTCTTTTAAAAGATTCTTAGTCAGATGCACTTATCAGAGCATTATTTTATTACAGTGAGTAGAGGTGCTTTGTGAATTTTCTCCCAGGGTCAAACTGTTTACAACATCTTGATGTTTATTCTCAACTGCCATTTCCTTTCAATGTCTTTAACTATTTTGGCACTGTACTACATACCTCGTCCTTGGATTTTTCCAGTTGCTTACATATTTGTTTTCTTTTTGCATTACCTTATTCAAGCTTTCCACCCTTATCAAGCTTTTTGACATCTATTTTGTAAATAATTTCATCAACTAGTGCTACTTTTACTATTATAATTACCACTATTACTTGTACTACCATATCTATAGCATTACAATTTAGTTGCTGGATTCTAGTATCAACAAACAGCATCATTAGTGAGACAAGTTCCTGATCATGGTTGACTTCTAAGTGGTTCTGTTTGCTTGTGGCAAGATCCGCCTGCCCATCAGTTAATTGATAGTGTATGTTCACAACGGAAGCAACAGAGTTTGTTGGCTTTTTTTGTTTTTGTTTTTGTTTTTTTGTTTTTATGGTAACTGCTTCTGTACGGATACAATGTCATGAAAATTTTCATAGTACATAGGATTTTTATTGATTGTAAGTCTAATAGTAAATGGAGAATGTCTGATTTTAATGATTCCGCAGATGAAATGACCCAGAGGGTCATTCCCCTCTCAATTGGCTGAAAAATGACCCCTCTCAATTGGCTGAAAAAAAAAATTTCATTTATATAGTATTATTTACCCATTTGTGTAAATAAAGAAGGAAAATTCACATTTTAAAGAGTCTAAAGAGCTTCGTGACTTTGAGAAAATTACCTAGCCTCCCTTTGCCTCATTAGGTTGTAATGAAATTAAATGAGTTGGAGCAATGTTTGGTACCTAGTAAGCACTCAAAAGTGTTAGCCATTTTTATTATTAATTAATGCAGCAAGTGTAAATATCTGTTCTTGGGGATCTATGTCTGCTGCTGCTGATAGTCATGATCATACAGGAAAGAGAATGTCCCTCATTCTTGTCAAATAAGCACAAATATGGTGTATTTCTCTGAATGCCAGTAACATCTTGAGGGTTTGGAGAAGCACAGTTTATGATGGTTGCTAAGCTAATGAAAGGTTTTTTGTTGTTGTTGTTGTTGTTTAAAGAAGAAAACAGATTCAGAAAAGATGAAAAATTTATTAAGACAGGACTAGTAGATTCCTTGGGAACTTTTGGTTCATGTCAAACATGTTAGCAACTTCTTGTTTGCTCAGTTCGAAAGCAAGAGAATAGCCCCAAGTCAGTGTTTCTCAAAGTGTAGTGTGTGAAACTCTGTCCTCAGACTCTTGGGGTGGATGCTTGTTAAAAAGGATGATTTCCAGAACTCTTTTGGGACCTACTGATTCTTTGAAGGGTTAACCAGTATCTCAAGTGCTTCTTATATAACCTTAATTTGGAGACTTCGGGCATAATGAGTAACACAGGGACAAAGTATCCTCCCTGCACTTGAGATATGAAAGAATCAAATTGGGCCAAACCCAGGGCACCTTTTAGGGCAGCCTGCTCCGCTAATTGAGTTGCCACATTTGATGCTTCGCCTGGCCATCAAGCATCTCCCAACAATTGGCTCCCTTAAGATCCAAACCTTCCTCTGCCATTACAGTTGTGACTGGCAATCTTGAGTTCCTTTGCTCTTTTCATCAACAGTAGGACAAGAAAAGGAATTTTGGCACTCTAGTGATTATGGAAATCAAATACGGGCCTGTTCCACCTTAAAGGGCCTAGGCTTGCCTAAGTGCTTGGGTCTTGCAGAGTTTGGGCACCACCATATTTGGAGCGTGCCTACTTTGGGGCGGGAACCTCCTTGAGAGTGATTAGGTCAGCGCTGGGGGAGGTGACCTTGTTTGGTTTCTGGCACCCGAGAACAGTGGTGCACTGTTTCTGCTGCCCCCGTTTGTCTAATTGGCCCAGGCGCTCCACCAGAGCAAAGCCGCCCTAGAACTCCTCGCTGGCCGCCCCCGCGGCTCGCAGCTCGGTAGAGGCGGGAAAGCAGCGCGCCTGCGCCGTGGGAACCGGGGCCGGAGGCGAAAAGCGGGGAGCGGAGGGGGGCCGTTGGAGCCGAGTAGCGTACAGAGCGGCGTGTGACGCGGGGACGCCGCGCGCTCCCAACGTCGCCCCGGTTTGACGCACACGGCACCAAACTGTGAGTTTCAGGGGTTATTTGGACGGATTCTCCGGGACTCGAGTGGGTTTCGGGCCTCTGGGCTGTGGCGGCGGCGGGATTGAGGGTGGCGGAAGAACTTGGGGGACCCGACCTTCGGCGCTCGGGCCCGGGGAGCTACGCCCTAGGCTGGGTCCCAGCCATCCAAAAGGACGCGTTTTGCCGCACAGGCTAAGATGGCGGCGGCGGCCGAGGAGGCGGAGTTGGTGCTACACAAGGAGCCGGGGCCCCGGGTTCGGGGAGGCGGCGGCCGCGGCGGCCGCGGGGGGCGGCGGAGCCTGAGGTGAGCGGCGGCCGCCGCCGCGGGGCGGGACTCGGCGGAGAGTGGGTGGGGGGGGGGGAACCTTTTCCCGGCGGCGTCGGAGGATCCGGTAGCGGACACAAAGGGGCTGAGCTGGGCACTAGACTTGGGGGTTTTGTTTAGTCACATGAAGCCGAGCAGCCAGTGAGCAGTAGGGGGAAGGGGCCGAGATCCGGCGGCTTGGGGAGCCTGGCGGTCGCCATTGCAACGCACTGAGTAACGGGGCGGTCCGAGAGCAGTCACCAACCCCTCTCCGGGGCTGCTCGGTTTGGGCCAGAAGCGCCAGCTCTGGCATTAACTGCACACACCCCTTCCCTTACGTGGGACCGGGACCGCATAGACCTCCCCTCCCCCTGTTCTGCAAGATCTTATGCCGCTAGGTGCCTGGGAAGTAACAGCAAGAGGTAAATCGCCCAAAGTGTTTGGGTTGCCAGGGGCTTGGTGGGTGTCCAGCTAAAGCTTTTTGCTTCTCCAGGTCTGATTCCCTGGCCTTTGTGTCCCTGGGAGCTTAATCTCTGCCAGAGGAAAGCAGGTGTGCTCCACTTCTCCCGTGAACCTGAAGATGAGTTGTCCCAGACCCTTCTCAGTGATTGGAAACTTAGGTGGTGGAGCTAAAGGTTTCTTGTTACGAGACTTCCACAGACGACTCTCGTGTTGGGATCCATCCATGGTTTAGCAGCATTAGTGGAAAACTTTCCTTGAACTGCCTAAGTAATATTGACATAAATTTAGTTGTTATAAAACTTTCATGTCTAGACTTCAAATTTTGTGTGGTCATTGAGAAGTACTCAACAAGGGGGTAAACACAATGGGGGCCTAAATGATGGTCCTGTTTTGTATACAAGTCAATAATTACAACAGGAATACCAAAACACCATCATCTCTTCTGGCCAGTTCTGACTAATGCCAGGCTTGTTGCATCTGGATGATAGATTAGATTTGCCTTAATAGTATATTGCCTCTCTGCAGTAGTTTAGTTACATTTCTTTGGTCCAAGAAGAAGGAAAGCATTTCAAAAAATAGACAACTCAAGTTACTCAAAGGAAACCTGCTGTTTGCCTTCAGTGTCATGTGTAAGTATCCAGGGAAGTTGATGGCAGTAATACTGCTTTGGTAGCTTTGGTGAGAAAAAATTAGTTTTTATGAGGAAGTTAGAATTTCGACATTTTAATAGGTGAAACATGAAGGTTTGACCACTGTTGATGCAGTGATATGTGTATCCCTGTTAAAACCTCTGTAGTGTGGATTTTAGAATTGTAAAGTTACACTGCACTTACGGCTACCTCATACTTTGTATATTGGTATTAACTAATGTTTGACGTACAGAATTTGGAAACAACTAATGTTTTGGCCAGGTCACGTTAACAAGAGTAAGTTATGTGATTGCAGGGTTAAAGCACATTTGGATTGTTAACTTTAGATCTCTGTTCAAATTAAAATTTGAATTTTTTAATATGACTTAAAACTTTCATTTTCCTTGCTTCTTTCAGATACAGATTTTCCCCCTTTAACTTTTCATCTTTTAATAGAGAACACTCTTACTGTATTAACGAATAGGAGATACATCAACATTGGCAAAATGTGTTACTGAATCATGTGGTTTTGGAGTGGAAGGAATCTCAGGGAACACCTAGTTTTACCCACTGTTTTATAATATATTAATGACCAAGTATGATTAAGTTAGTGAATAATGGAAAATTGTCTTTTCAACTTCTACCTCATTGCTCTTTTCGTTGATCACGTTGGTGGGATGAAAAGGTGACTGCAGCTAATGGTTAAAATAAAACATTTAAATAAGTGTGCTTGAAAACACTTATTAGATACTATTATATTAATGAGAACTTCTGTGACAAGAAGTTAAAAAGTTTCAATTAACATGATATGGTGATACAGTTGTGAAAGTGACTTTCAGTGAAATAATTTCAGATAAAATACAGACATTTCAGATAATTTGGGGCCAACGTTGCTTTTGAATTGTGAGGTTTTCAAAAAGCAGTCTTGACCCAGAAATTAAAAAAAAACAAAAACAAAAAAACAGCTTGATGAACTTCTTGGAAGATTTGAAGTAATTGCCATTACTACAAATTATTACATAAGAAATGCGATGCTGAAAACAGTAATGCTAGTGCCTTCATTTTGTAATGGTAGCTTTTTTATTGGGTGAATGGACATGACACTTAGATTAGCCCTTGTTAAAAGCAACTTTTTAAGATTCACTACTACTGAATAGTAGTAGATCTGTAAGATCTGTTAGGAAATTCAAAAGTAGCAAAATCACTTATGGTGGGATCCCTCAGTTCTTTAACTTCTTTGGATATCAAATGTAACAAAAACTATTAAATCATATTGAGGTTTTAAAGCTTTTATTGGTCATTTAGGGTACATTTAAATTATTGATTTTTCTAAGAACTACTTCTTAATTTTCAACACTGAGTAGATTTAATTACATTTTAGTCATGTGATAAATCGGATTATTCTCAGATTATTAGTAATTACAAAGTGAGTCTGTTATCTGCAAACCTTAAATATTTTGCAGTTTTAATTTGTTATTCAAGTTATATGAGGAAGAGTTTTGGTGTGGTTGAATTGAGACTGTATTGGGTAGCATGAGAAGAGGAGAGACTCAAGGACAGTCACTAGAAGTGGTGAGGATACCTAAAATTTAGACAGATTGGTTGTCAGAAAAGATCAGGTTTATCCCAGATATACTATTAGTGTTAGGGTTACCTATTTAGACTCTTCTCAGGGTGTGGGACCAAAGGAAAAGAGTGGATCTTATTTTTGTAGGAATGCTTTTCTCATGATTGCTTTTCAGGCAGCCTTAAAGGCAGCAGTTTGCCCTGAATTCAGAAATAGGTATGCTGAATTATGCAGTCCTAATTTTATACCAGTCCTTTTAAAAAAGTGTTTTTAATTTAATTGATAGCTGTATACAATAAAACATGAGAATAAAGAATAGCAATTATGATATTTTGGGTAGGCATTCAAATGAGCTCTAGTTTTTTACACTTATTATCATTAATCCCTATAAAGACTGTTTTGTAGATGGAATCTGTAAATGTTTACAAAGTTATGAGATACAGCAACGATTAAGGCAGTTCTAGATGTATTGTCTGTTAATAGAGAGAAATAGTTGCTTTTAATATTACAGACCATTTACATCTTTGAATTTTCAGAAAATTGACAGTAATCAATCTGATTCTAGCACTAGCTCACCCTGCTGGTTGGCTGAAGTATTTCTGTTCTTCTCTTAAAAACAAGTGTAAAGATCACTTGAGACCTAGAAGGTAGAATAGCAAATTAAATTCATGGTCTTTCTTCAGGAAGGTGGGGGTCTCCATGAAAAGGGTGTTTCTCATCTCTAGGGTCGTAGTTGCTCTACTGTTAATTTTTTTCTAAGATCTGCCAAATTTGAACTATGGAGTTACTATCTTTGAATTTAGGAGGAACTCTTAATTATGGGGAGATACTATGTTTTTGTCCTTTTCAAGGACAGGATTCAAGATAGGACATCCTTTGACAATTGAGAAATGTTAGCAAGAAAAACAAAAAGTCCTGTGACATAACTTTCCAGGAGGAGAAAAGCAGAGGATCTCAGGGGGAAGAAAAGAAGCATGCCAGGACAGAAGCAGCAGTGCACACTTCTGGATGGAGGAAAGTGAGGCTGGATTAAGATTAGTGTTTCTGAGATATTTCCTTTATACTCTCCCTCTACTAATCTTTGCTCTACTTCTTCTGTTTGCAAGCTGTAGCCTTCCCATTTCATTTGGGATTCTTGGAACTGTGATCTTGTAAGTAACTTTGTGAAAAGTATAGATAAGTGGTTTTTTCCTTGTAATTTAATTCTGTTAGTCTAGATTGTGGTACAGTTGAAGTTGGTTGGAGTGATAAATGTGATTTTAGGTATTAAGCCTTTAGTATGTATATCTTTCATTGAAGTTGAAAATACAGCTTTTAAAAGCTTTTAAAAGACTTTTTGTACAAAGTCCAGAAACTTAAGTCAGGAGTGAAACGAATAATTTAAAATAAAAAAAATGTAATGAAGCGTTAGGATGAAAGTACTTTACAGTTTACAAAGGATGTTTATCTGTATTCTATCGGTTATATATCTTTTATAAAAGATTAACACTTTTACCCTTCTATGGTGTTTATCCTTTTATTTGAAAGCTGAATGCATATTTTTTTCATCAGTTTCTTGAGGAAGATGATGATATAACTAGTATTTTCAAAACACCATTTATTGGAAAGAGAATGATGGCCATTTGTTTGTTGAATGGTTTGTGAAGGTGGATAAAAGCCTTGCCTGTTGCTTACTGTTGATTTGCTGAGTATTACACGCATACACACACAGGAAATCATAGTTGCATTTATAATTGTATATGAATAAAGAGATGAGATGAGCTAAGGTTTAAAAGTGTAAGCTTTGAAGTAAAACTGATGGAGTTAAAATCTAGCTGGGGGGGGGGGGGGGGGTACCTGGCTGGCTCAGTCAGTAGAGCATGTGCATGTGACTCTTGAGACTCGCTCTCAGGGTTGTGAGTTCAGGCCCACGCTGGGCATAGAGATCGCTTTAAAAAATCTAGCTCTGTGAGCATTAGGCAAGAGGATTTAACAATAATAATCTTCATAGAGGCTTAAAGTTTACATTACATAATTCATGTAAAGTCCTTAGCTTTCTGGTACACAATGGGTGCTGAGCAAATGTTAGCTTTTATAATAATAGTAATAGTTACTACTATTGTTTAATTTTTTTATAACTTGAAATTTTCACCTGCGAGTGATTTGGAATTACATACTTTTGCTAGTGTTCCTTTTTTAGACCCATGTCTACAAAGGGAGGGCTGTTGATAAAGGAAGTTAGATGCAGGCATCAAAGTGTGCCTTCTCCAGTTCTAGCAGCAGAAGCTATTAACCAGGTTCAGTATTTCAGGAACACATTCCCTTTTAGTACTGTCGGCTGATGAATAAATGCACTTGGGAATGAGTGCATTTTAATGTGAAGTTGTTTCCCAGCCAATGTGTTGATTTATCTTGGTTAAAACATCCTGAATTTCTTTACTGTCCTTTAAATTTTTGACCATTAGTGGCAGGAAGAGGGTGCGTGGCTGTATGTATTTGTATATAATATACTTTTAAACCCCAGCTAAGAGAGAATAGCTTCAACTGCAGCTAGATTGAGGAGAGGTATGTTGTCATTTTGCTGCTTTGTCTGAGTCAGGAGAATTTCCTCAAACAGCATTTCCTTTTGCTGTTTTCCTCTCCGTACTTTTCTTTGTTTTGTGTTTGGGCTGGTATGGTCTTAAACTTACTTGTATCTTTAATTTTTCTTCTACCACCTATGTCCCCCACCACCAACATAGATTTTAAGCTTTTTATTTAAAAGCTAGTAAAAGTAATGTGGCAGAGAGGTGTGAGCATGAAAAGTTAGAATTCTGTTTCAGATATGCTTAATATTTTCAGCAGTTTGGAAAATGAAGGAGAGAAAAGTCACCCATTTCTTATCACCATTATATAATCATTTGTATTAAAGGAAAGGGAGATGAGGGGCGCCGGGGTGGCGCAGTCAGTTAAGCATCTGACTTTGGCTCAGGTCATGATCTTGTGGTTTGTGGGTTCGAGCCCTATATCCGGCTCTCTGCTGGCTCTCTGCTGTCAGCTTGGAGCCTGGAGCCTGCTTTGGATTCTGTGTCTCCTGTTTTCTCTGCTCCTCGCCTGCTCATGCTCGCTCTCTCTCTCTCTCTCTCTCTCTCAAAAATATTAAAAAAAATTTTTTTTTAAAGTTAAGGGAGATGAGACCAACATTAAGCATCTACTCTGTATTCCTTATAATAATGTTTGATGTATATATTCCCGTTTTATATGCAAGGAAACAAACTCAAACTCAGGTCATGTAGATAGTAATTAGTACAGCAGCCAAGTTTGAATCTTAGGTATATCTTGATTCTATAGATGAAATCTTTCTATTCTGCTTTCCCCTCCTTTCTATCTGTACTTTAACCTAATTATACAATTTGTAAGTTTTATTTCCTACTTATAAAACATTATAAAAGCATTTTTCTGCCTACTCTTATTTTAAGCGGTGTCATATTGCCCACATTGTTTATTCATACCACCATATAAAGGCTCTTTGTCTTGGCTGCTGGATATTGGTACAGTGATATTGGTCAAAGTGGAGACTGCCTTTTTTCTTTACTGAGTGACCAAGAAGAACAATAATGAAGGTTAATCAGAACTAATACTCTCTGGGATTAGAAATGCTACAGGTTTAATAATACCTACCTGGTGAGACATTTAACTCAAAATTGGGTATATGTAAAATGTAGATGACGTTTTCAGTTTACGCATGTGAAAACAACTTTTCCTATATTTTTATACTTTGAAATGCTGTAAGTTTCCCTGTTAGAAATATTTAAAAAGTGATATTAAAATTAAATAGGCACTTAATTTTATTTGGTTACTATTTGTAATTCCTAATGTAATAACCTTTATAAAAGGGAAAATACTGAATTCTTATACTTTAATTGGGTGGATGACATATATTTAAAGATAATTTGTGGGGCTTTTATAAATAAATTGTACAGGGCAGCACTGACCAATAGGAATATGTTGTTGTGCTATAAATGTGATTTAAATTTTTCTGTAGCTATGTTAAAAAATGAAAAGAGGGGTGCCTGGGTGGCTCAGTCAGTTAAGTGTCAGACTTGGGCTCAGGCCATGATCCTATGGTTCTTGAGTTCGGGCCCCACGTCGGACTCTGCTGACAGCTCAGAGCCTGGAGCCTGCTTCAGATTCTGTGTGTCCCTCTCTGTCCCTCCTCCACTCACACTCTGTGTCTCTCTTTCTTTCAAAAATAAATAAACATTAAAAAAAATTTTTTAATGAAAAGAAATAGGTAAAATTAAATTTATTAATGTATTTTATTTAACCCAGTATATTCAAAACATTATTCCAATAACTGAGCTATTCTGCATTCATTTTTTTCACGTCAGGTCTCAGAATCAGAAGTGTGTGTTCTGTAATTAAAGCACATCTCAATTCAGACTAGCCGGACTACAAGTGCTTAGTAACGACGTGGCTTTTGTATTGGACAGTGCAGATATAGTTAGTTCTGTACACGTATGGAGAAAGGATAAAGTAGGAATTGAAATGAGCCTTAAAGGGTAGCTAAGAAAAGAGTCTGCTGGAGAACAAATCTGTAAAGTGATGGGAATGAAAATAGGAGACATAATTTGAAATCAGATAATAGAGTGACTTGAATCTAGTTTAAGGAATTTGTTTAGTATGGGGGATGTGTGTGTATGAGATATTGTATGTTGGAGGGTGCCTAATCATGTCTTGTACATGAGCAGTTAATATCAAATTAATATTTAAGTGAGTTAATATGAGGCAGAACAAGGGGCACTTGGGTGGCTCAGTTGGTTGAGCTTCTGACTTGATTTTGGCTCAGGTGATGACCCTAAGGTCATGGGATCAAGCCTCGTGGTGGACTCCATGCTGTGTGTGGAGCCTGCTTGGGATTCCCACCCCCCTCCCCCTGCCCTTCTCAACCCTGCTTACGTTCTCTCTCTCTCTCTCTCTCTCTCTCTCAAATATGCGCGCGCGCACACACATGCATGCGTGTGCACACACACACACACACACACACGAGGCAGAACAGGAAAAATGCAGAAGAGTACTCACAAAGTCTTGTAGGTCTCCTAAGGGGAAAAAAGTGTGCTTAGGGAATATTGGTATTCTCTGATTAGCCGTATGACGGAGAATGATCAAAAAGGAATTGAATTGAGAAAAGGTTTTTAGATTTGACCATTTTTTGAAGTTATTTTTATATGTTTTATTTAGGTATAACTTACATACAGTGAAGTGCACACTTCTTATGACAACACCTCAGTGAAATTTTTCATAGAAGCATACACACACGACTTCTCAGATAAAGACAGTAAACGTTTTCTATATGGAAAAAATTTCCAGTTCCCCCTCCAAAAGTGACTACTGTTTTGGCCTCTATAACCATAACTAAGTTTAGCTTATATTTGAACTTGATTATGGCATATTTGTCCTCCTTTCCAAGGGTAGTGAGAGTTGATGGCTTGAATCTCTGTCTTTTCTGTCCTTGTTTGGCATTATGTGAATTTGGAGGTAATCTGTTGATAGGTGGTTGTTACCATAGCTCTACTTTTTTTTTCCAGTGTGGTTTATACCATGATCAGAGAGGTGTTTCTTAGTTTTCATTAATATTGATTCTTCAGAAGGTAGTTTTATGACTAGAAATTTGTTTAGAATGCAGAGATTTGAATTGCTTCTGCAGGTAACATAGTTATCTGGCTTGCTTTCATTACAGTATTCTCTAGGCATATAGCCAAGAAGTAGGTAGAGGAGGTCTTGGATTGCCTCCTAATATAGAGGTCTTTTGGAACCATTTTAATAGTAGCTTCTAGGCGTTATGTAAGTTAGCTTTCAGGCATTGCAGGTTACTTAATAAGGTATTTGAGTGTTTCTGATTGTGATTGTAGGGATAAGAGTAAATTGGTGTACTTCTCTTTACAGCTAAGTATGCTTTCTTCACCTGAAAGATTTTGACATTTATTTATGTGTAAAGAACCTAGAATGTTACCTTAAGGACAGTTACACAAACATTTGAATGGTTAAAATCCATGAGAGACACTTTACAAAATGAAAACTGAAGTGGAATTATTCATCATGATTTTGACTTCTACTGCTTGAATCAATTCTGTTTTTCAAACGGAATTAATGGTTACAACATTGTTTTTTATAAATACTGAGCAGCAGAAGCCTTGTTTACTGCTGCAACAATTGGTGCTTTTGGGAGAAATATTTTTATTTCTCAAATATGTATTTTATAAAGTTGAAACAGTACCTAACAATGAAAATACGTATCTTTACATCCTAGTATGCCTAGTTTTGAAGAATAGATACGTTTCGTAAATTTGTACAGAAGTGGACATGAAAATACTTTCTCATTAACATTTGGATTATGAATGCTTTTGAACTTATGAATGAGAATATATAAAGTTTTGTTTTTTTTAAATATGTAGTAAGTTTGCTTAATATACTGTAGCCCTAAGAATTTTATAGTTGTCTTGAAATAAAACCTTATATATCAACTTCTCTTATGTAGGTTTTACATTTATGAAGTACAGAAGGCTAAAGCAAATTGGTTAGATTAGACATTGAAAAAGTGTGGTTATTATCTACAAAATATTAAGACTTTATATGATATCTTTTGGGCCAGATTTAGAAACCACAAACAAAAACAACTAGAATGTTATTAATTAACAGCCTTAAGAGCTTTAAGAGCTGACTTCTCCAGATAGAAAAAAATATTTTTAAGGGTATGTTCTATGTTTTTGTGTTGTTTTGATGAAAATGAACGTTATATTTGTATTTAGTTTTGGGAGATTGGATTTTTTTTGTATGCAGAAAAACCTTATTTTTGTGGTTGTATGTTCTTCAACCTTTGCTTGTTTTCACTGGGGTAGTTATTATACAGAATTCACTTAGTATCTTATTAGGGTAAGAATGCTAATATATGGAGTAAAGGATATGGTTCCTGCTCTGAAGAACTTATGATTTAAGACACAACTTGAAGAGCACTTAATAATGAAGCATTTGAATTACTGAGTTGACAGAAAATAAAATGGTGTCTAGTAAGACTGGGCTAATTAATTAAGCTCCTTGGCAAAAATATTTTTCTAATCTAGGTTTTGAAGAAGTGATATGAAGATTGGTGGAGAGGGAAGGAATATTGGTGGAGAGGTAGGGGAAAAGTTATGTTAAAAAAGCACAGAGATGGAAATTGTGGAATGTAAGCGTTTCCCTTACTCAAAATAGAGTCTATTTTAAATGAATGTAATGAAGAATAAATTTGATAAGATGTGGCCCGAGCTGGGGGAATCTAAAGAAGTTTGGATTAGAAATTAGAGATAAGGGATACTCCTTAAGGCCACTGAACAGAAATAAATGAATAAAAATAAAGAAAGATTAGCAGCCAGATAGAACATGATTTGAGAAGAGATTGAAGTGAGGAAGGCCAGTTGGAGGTTATTATCTTGGTGGGTGAGAGGGAAGAGTAAGGATGGGTAGTTTTAAAATCAAGCAAGTGAACTATGTGCCTCCTGTTTGCCATGCAAAGTTAAAATAAGAATGGAACACTTTTATTGTCTCATTGAAAATAAATTTACTTGGACACACAATTTGCAAATAAATTATTAACACTAACTGGGATACATTCACCTTGTTCTATTAAAAAACTGATGAGCTTTTAAGTTTGGTTTGAAAACGAAGTAACACCCAAGGAAGTTATGCTGTAGTGGTATTTTCTGAATTGCTAGTACTTTGAACTAAAAAAAAATTACTTGAATATTAAGAAGAGCTTGTAATTGTAATGTTGTATTCTGAGTTATAATAGTATATTTTAGACATGGTTTAAGAGCCATTCTGATTGGTATAGGAGTTGGTGGGAAAACAGATAATAAAATTAATAATCTGGAATACCAGTGTTTAAATTTGTTTTAAAATAAATACTTATTTCAAAATTTAGGAATAGTTGAGAACACAGTGTGTTGGTAGGGGAAAAAATAATCCTTATAGTTCCCTCTGAGCAGTAGCATTTTTTGATATTTAAGATGTAAGATGTTTGTCTTTATTGGGGTTTTTAAGGGTGTTTAAATGGAATGGATACTGTGTCTTATAGTAAGATTCTTGTTTTTTTATTAAAAATTTTTTTATGTTTGTTTATTTTTGAATGAGAGAGAGACAGTGTGAGGTGGGGGAGGGCGGGTGCAGAGAGAGAGAGGGAGACACAGACTCTGAAGCAGGCTCCAGGCTCTGAGCTGTCAGCACAGAGCCCGACGCAGGACTCTAACCCACAAACCGCGAGATCGTGACCTGAGCCGAAGTCAGACACTCAACCGCCTGAGCCACCCAGGTGCCCCAAGATTATTCTTAAAAGAAAAGAATTAGAAAAATATGAAAAGTTTAGAAGTAAAATAATTAAAATTTTTTATCTCCCTTTTTTAGAGTTATTAAATAGAACAGAATTTGGGAGTTTATAGAGCCTAGGAACTTAAGGTAATATGTTAGTCTTAGTTTAACAAGTTTACATTTTAACTGTTCTCACAGTTAATAAAGACTTAATTTCAGTAAAGAAGTTAGTGAGATTTCTGGCAACATGATAAAATAGGCAAGTACATTTGACTGTGTCCAAGTTACCTGTTGAGATATCAACTAAAGTAAAAGAGAATAGGCTGTCCCCTATTGTCACTGGAAGTAGAGATCCATCCATCATCTCTGAAATTGGTATTTTGGTATAAAGAGTATGGGTGAGATGGGATAACAGTAGAACTATTTACTCTTCTCTGATTATCCTGAACTATTGATATGAGAATAGGAAGCTTGCATGAAAGCCCTCCCCTGAACCTCTTAAATATTTCCCTGTCTCTACCCATTTGTGCCTGGAAACTTCTTAGAAATAGACCTTTTTCCACCTTTGTGCACTGCTTGGGTCTACGTAAGCTGAGAAGCAATGAAAAATCATCACATGCTTGAGGAGAGGCTGCAGTTTGAAAGGCCAGATTGACTATTCCGTATACATTGAACCTACTGAAAAGCTCATACAGAAAAGAGGTGGAGGAGATAGAGATAATTTGTGGCTATGATGGGATCAAAAATCTTGTGCTATGGCATTGAATGCCTTAATGGTGACTCTGCCATTAAGAGTGGTAGAAATGGCATCCTAAGAAGATGTCCTTTAGTGTGATAATTGCTTGTCCTCCTTCCTCCTGGTTCATCTTATTTTCCAAGACTTACCAACTCCCTGTCAAGTTTGATTAACTGATAGCCTTCCAGCAGCTTTTTCTTAATTTAACAGGAATTGGTCCTCCTCACTCCCTGCCTTTGCAGATTGGACTAAAAATTTTTGGTGTGTAGTTTTATGAGTTGTATCTAAGACATAGTAGGAAATCTAAATCATTAAAAATAAAGGAATGGCAGGCCTGGTGCCTGGGTAGCTCAGTCTGTTAAGCGTTCGACTCTGCATTTTGGCTCAAATCATGGTGTCACAGTTCACAAGTTAGAGCCCCATATCAGACTCTGTACTACCAGTGCAGACCCTGCTTGGAATTCTCTCTCCCTCTCTCATCTGCCCCTCCCCAGCTTGCGTGCTGTAGTGTGCACACACTCTCTCTCTGAAAACAAAGTTAAAAAAAAAAAAACAACAAAGGAATGGCAAAAATACTAAAACAAGTTCATCAATATCAAGCAAAGGATAAAACCTTTTCTAGAGTAAAATGAGTGAAAAAATTTTTTTAATTAATAAAAAGTTAGAACTAAACTCTATCAGTTTGAAATTGTGTGTGATAAACAGTATTGAAACATGAAGTAGAGTAAGTAATGTTTCTTTAGAGAAATTAGTAACACCAGTCTTTTTAAGAGAGTTTAATTTACCTCTCAGAAATTAATAGATCAAATAAACAAATTTAGGATATGAAGATTTGAATAGCAATAGATTTTATTTAAAAGATGTATGTCAACCTTTGTTCCAAACAGAGAATACAACATTCTTTTCAAATTCCTGTGAATTTTTAAAAAAATCGTGTTTTGAGTTTCAAAGAGAATTTGGGGTTCTAAATAAGAGGAATGGTGTAGGCCAGTATTTTTTTTTTTTTGATTAAACAATAAAACTAGATATTAAAGCCAAAATGATGTTAACTACTTGCTTGGATGATGAAAACTGTGTCCTGTTGGGATTTAAGCTTCAATTTTGTACTATTTAGAAATGAACAACAATGAGTATACGACATGAAAAAACAGATGAGATTAATATTCATTTAAACATGATGGGTTAAAAAACTTTCATTTACTTTGCTATCCCTACTAGAATTGGAATAGTGGTTTTCGTTTGTTTTTTTAAAGGCATAGGGTGTCAGGGACAAAGAAAACTGAAAAGTTGATCACGGAAAACTCTGGAGGCTGAAAAGCAACACGTAGTAACTAATTTTGTAGATCTGAGAAAACTGAATTTTCCGCTTATTTTTGGGGAAGGCCTAGAATTGGTGCCGTAGATCCTGGGGTTCTTCAGAAATTGGTAGCTTCAGGTACTTTTGAAAGAATTGTCCAAAAGTCTATGATAAAAAATAAGCAACACTCATGGTACCAGGAGAGGGTTTCTTACCCTCAGGTTTCTTCTCTGTACTGGAGAACTCTACACACAGCTTGGGTTAAGGGTGTCATACTAAATAGTATTGACTAGAAATCTACATCCAGGAATCCTCCCCAGCCTCTTTTTCTCTACTGGTCCTGAGAATACTGGGTGTTAGGCTTATAACCCCAGATGTGAGGTTGGAAGATTAATCCTGTTATAGCAAACTAATGATCAGGAAAAAAGGCCAACAGATAATAACAGATGTGGATTCACCCAGAGAAATGGCCCAGACTGGTCCACATCCTACAATGACACCTACCCATTAATGCAATTTATAGACAGCCTTTAAATGTTTCATTTTCAAATATGACATTAAGGATCATTTGAAGATAACCCCAGTATGAAAGAGAAAGAAATAGAAACAGTTCAAGAAGAAAAAAAGTTAACTGGAATATGTTTGGAAGTAAGATAAATTCTATCTTTGAAGCAAGAAAGGATGCTTGCTTTAAAAAGAATCCTCAGAAAACAAAGAAAAGCTCTTAGACATTTAGAATATGAAATAATAGAAGGATTGGAAGTACAGGATATGACATTAATAAAAAAGCTAGAAATTTAGAATGTTAAATACTTAGTAGAAGGTTGGAAGATAAAGTTGAGGAAATCTTCCAGAAAGCAGGACAAAAAGAGATACAAAGTAGAAGGTAAGAATATGAGAGGATCATACTTGGTGAATTCAACATGTAAAAAATGAGAATTACAGAATGGGGAAAAAAATGTGTGGAGGAAATTAATAATTGAACAAAAAACTTGGGTTTTCACACTGACAGGGTGCACGGAATGCTCCGCATAGTGACTAGGGGGGAAGAACCCACGTCAAAGTACATCATGGTGAAATTTCAGACATTAGAAATAAAAGGAAGTTCCTAAGAGCTTTCCCGTTTGAAGCATATAAAAGGGATTAGGAATCAGTAACAATGGAAAGTAATTGTTAATGGAATAATGCCTTCAAAGCATTTGAAGGAAAGGTATTTCCAAACTAATTCTATACCTTGCCAAGCTGTCAAGTGTGGGAGTAGGCTAAAGTTATGAAACATATGAGGTCGTTGGAATATTTATTTCAATTGCACTGTATCTCAGGAAGTTACTAGAGGACGTGGACTTTATCAAAATGATGAGGTAAATCAAAAAGAGGGATTATCCAGGAAATAGGATCCAGTACAGGAGATAAGTAAAAAGAATGCATACCTAAAATAATGGTGAAGGGAGATCCAAGGAGTGTGGCTGTGCAGCAGGTCTGAGAGTTATTAATTTAGATTGGAACGAGAAGCAAAGGGGATCTAGATGGTATGTCTTCAGAAACGTGTGTGTGCATGCACACAAAATAGAGGGGATTTTTGTGATTTTATTCAAAAGGGACGTTTATATGTAGTTTTCTTTTCCTGTGATGTCTTGGTTTTGGTATGAAGGTAATAATGGCTTCATAAAATGAATTAGGAAATGTTCCTTCCTCTTCTTTTTTGAGGAAGAGAGTTTGTGGAGGATTGGTGTCAATTCTTTAAACGTTTGGTTTAAAGGTACATTGTACCAGAGAATCCATCTAATCCTGGTTTACTTTTGGTAAATTTTTTCCTTATTTAATCTCTTTAATTTATAATGCTATTTGGATTTTCTACCCCTTCTTGAATCAGTTTCAGTAGTTTTTCCCCCTAAAAATTTGTCCATTTTATCTAGGTTATTTAATGTGTTGCTATACAGTTGTTCCTAATGTTCCCATATAATCATTTTTATTATTATAACACCAGTAGTAATGATCCCTTTATCATTCTTGATTATAATAATTTGTCTTTTTTTTTTCTTGGCAGCCTAGCTGAAGGCTTGTAAACTTCATTGATGTTTTCAAAGAACCAACTTTTGGTTTCATTGATTGTTCTGTATTATTTTTCTGTTCTCTGTTTCATTTATTTATGCTGTAATCTTTATTTTCTTCGTCTGCCTGTTTTGGGTTTAGTTTGTTCTTTTTCTGTTTTTTTTAAGGTCAAAGTTTAGGTTTTTGAGTTGACATCTTTTTAAATGTAGGCATATATAGCTATAAATTTCCCTTTAAACACTGCTTTCACTTCATCATTTAAATTTTGGTGTGTTGTGCTTTTGTTTTAATCTTAACGTATTTTATAATTTTCCTGTGTGATTTCCTTGACTTCTTGTTTTTTAGGAGTTTGTTGCTTAATTTCCACATATTAATTTCCCAAATTTCCTTCTGTAACTGCTTTCTAGTTTCATTCCCTGGTGTTTGGAGAACATACTTTGTATTATTTTATTCCTTTAAAGTTCTTGAGACTTGTATTATTGCCTAACATATAGCTTATACTGGAGAATGTTCATGTACACTTGAGAAGGAAGTGTTCTGCTGTTTTGAGCAGAGAATCCTGTACCTGTCAAGTCTAGTTAGTTTATAGTGTTAAAGTCTTCTGTTTCCTTGTGTTGTTTTGTTTGCTTTTTTTTTTTTTTTTGGTCTGGCTCTATCCATTATTGGAAGTGAGTTAAATAAGTCTCCCAACTATTTTTGTTTGTTTTTGTCTGTTGTTTATTTTTCCTTTCAGTTTTATGTTTCTGTTTCATATGTTTGAGTCTTTATTCTTAGGAGTATATATGTTTATAGCTGATCTGTAATTTTTGATAAATTGACCCTATTATCATTATAAAATGTCTTTCTTTGTCGTCTCTAGTAACATTTTTTTTAATGTCTATTTTGTATGATAAGACTACAGCCATTCCTGGGGTACCTGGGTAGCTCAATCAGTTGAGTGTCCAACTCTTGATTTGGGCTCAGTCATGATCCCAGTATCATGGGATTGAGCCTTGTCTCAGGTTCTGTGCTGAGCGTGGAGCTTGCTTAAGATTCTACCCCTTCCCTTCTGTCTCTCTAAAAAAAAAAAAAAAAAAAAAAAAGAGTATAGCCATTCCAGCTCTTTTTCTTGGTTATAGATTGCTTGGTATATCTTTTTCCATCCTTTTACTTGCAGTTTATTTGAATCAAAAGTGTCTTTGAACCTACGGTGTATCATCTCTTTTAGATAATGTATAATTGGGTTGTCTTTTTTTACACATTCTGTCAGTCACTTCTTTTTGATTGGAACGTCAAGTTTATTTGCATTTAATATAGTTACTGATAAGGGAGGATTTATGTCCACTATTTTGTTACTTGTTTCGTGTTTGTCTTAAGGTTTTTTTCTGTTGTTCTTTTTTCCTCTACTGTTACCTTTCTTTGTTCTAAATAGATTATTTTGTAGTACCATTTAAATCCCTTATTAGTTTTTTTTCACTATATATTTTTTCATTGTGGTTGTCCTGGGAATTGCAATTAATAACTTTACTTCAATCTAGTTCAGATTAATAGCAACTTAATTTCAATAATATACAAAAATTTTTCTCCTGTATAGCTCCATTTCTTCTCTGTCCTTTGTGCTATTATTCTCATGCAAATTATGTCTCTCTATGTCTCTTAAATCAGAAGAAAAAAGTTACAAAATTAAAAGTTATTTAATGTTCTATATTTTATATAATATATTTTATGTATATTTTATATTGTATCTTTAATATTTACTTATCTAGCTACCTTTACTGTGCTCATTATTCTTCAGGTGGATTCAAGTTATGGTGTAGCATCCTTTCATTTCAGCCTTAAGGACACCTTTCAGTATTTCTTGTATAGTAGGTCTCCTGGCAACCAGTTCTGTCAGTTTTTGTTTATCTGGGAATGTCTTAATTTCGCCTTCATTTTTTGAAAAGTAGTTAAAGAATTCTTGGTTGATAGTATTACTTTTTCAGTACTTTGAATATGTCTTCCCTTTGCCTTTCTGGCTTCCATGGTTTCTGGTGAGAAATTATTAATTTTATGGAGGATCTCTAGACATGACAAGTCACTTATCTCTTCGTTATTTCAGGATTCTCTGGTTTTTTAGTTTATTTATAGTAGTTCATTGAGTTTTTTGGATGTAAGGTTTATATTTAGGGAACTTTTCAGTCATTTATTTAGATATTGGTGTTTTTTTTAATGTTTATTTAGAGAGAGAGAGATAGCAAGTAGGGGAGGAGCAGAGAGAGAGGGAGAGAGAATTCCAAGCAGGCTCCACACTGTCAGTACTGAGCACAACATGGGCTCGAACCCACAAACCATGAGATCATGACCTGAGCCAAAATGAAAAGTCAGACACTTAACTAACTGAGCCATTCAGGCACCCCATTCTGCCCTTTTCACTTCTCTTTCTCTCTCTCTCTCTCTCTCTCTCTCCCCCCCTCCCTCCCCCTCTCTCTGGGACTCCCATTATGTGTATGTTGACATGCTTAATGGTGTCCCCCAGGTATCTTAGACTCCTCTTTTTTTTTTTTTTTTAATCTTTGATTTTTCTTTCTGTTTTCAGAGAAGTTAATCACAATTGACTTATCTTCAGATTCACTGATTTCTTTTTCTGACTGTTCAAATCTGGTGAAAATTTCTAGTGAAGTTTTAATTTCACTAAAATTATTTACATTTCAACTCCAGAATTTTTTTATTCTTTATCATGATTTATATCTATTTATATTTTCTATTTGTGGGACATCTATCTCATAACTTTCCTTTGGTTTGTTAGACATAGATTTCCTTTAGTTCTTTGAACATGTTTAAAATAAGCGATTTGTGAATGTGGTTAAGTCTAATGTCTGTGTTTCCTTGGACACTTTATATTGACTGTCTTTGTTTTCCCATGTATATGAACGATTTTCTTTTAAGTCTTTTTTTTTTAAGTGTTACTGTTTTTTTGTTGAAAACTAAATTTTTAATAATGTGGAAGCTTTGATAATCAGATATTCTCCCCTCCCCAGTGTTTGTTGTTGTTACTGTTTGTTTCTGTTTGTTTATTCTGAACTAATAAACAAAATTGAATTGAGTAAAATCTGCTTTCTTTAACATGGGTGACCACTGAAGTCTCTACTCATTGAGCTTAGTGTTCAACTAATAATTCAACAGAGGTGTCCTTAAATACCTGGAATCAGTGAGTCTCCCAGTTTTTGTTTAGAAGGTCTGTGTGTGTTGGAGCCTTCAGCATTCAGAAGAGAATTTTGTAACTTTGCCTTACTCTTAACTTGCTGCTTGTGTAGAGCTTCACGTTAGCCAGAGGTGAGTGCTTAGGGCCTTCTCAGTTTTTTCCTGAGCATGTGCACATACCTGTGCTTACATATGACCATCTAGATTCTCAGGAATATTTTGGAACTTTTTGAAGCACCCAGTTTTTCTTTTTAAGCTCTTTTGGTTAGCCTATTGTTTGTCTCAAGTGTTATCCACTGCCTTGGTCAGCTGCAATATGAAACAATTGCCTCTGATAGTTTTTGACAAATACCCTTGGGGCAAAGAGTTTTGTTTTGTTTTGTTTTGCTTGGAGGGAGCTCTGAGGTCAAATTAAGATAGCTTTGGGAGTGGGGTCTTCCAGGAAACCACCAGACATGTCAAAGAATGACAGTCCTCTGGGAATGTAGTAGTAGAGGCAGTCCACCTTCTTCTGCCCCCCTGATAGAACTGCCAGGCTGTTAGTTTTCACCAGGTTTGTGGACTGTTGACTTTCAAAGCTACTATAAAGCTGGAGTGGGAGGCTGGGAATAGGGCAAAATAAAAATGCCACAGTTTGCTCGTCTTACTAAAATATAGCTATCTTTCTTGAATAAATTCTCCCCAGATTGCTGCGAGCCTTTGGTTAATTTCTAGTTTGGAAAATGTTGACACTATTTTTGCCAGTGTTCTTCTTGGTTTAATGGAGATGATGCTTTTCAAATGTCCTTATTTTGATATTTTTGCTTATGTCTTACTGTTGAGTTTTGAGAGTTCTATATTCTGTTTTAGATGGTAGTCTTTTGTTAATGTATTTTACAAATACTTTCTCCAACTCTGTCACTTTTTAATCATCTTAACAGGATCTTTCAAAGGGTAAAAGATTTTTGTTTTGATGAAGTCCAGCTTATCAAGTTTTTTCTTTTGTGGATCATGCTTTTGGTGTTATTTCTAAGAACTCTTTTTCTAGGTCTAGATCCTGATGATTTTTCTGTCTTCTACAGGATTAATAGTTTTACATTTTATGTTTAAATCTATAATCCATTTTGAGTTAATGTTGGTATAGAGTGTAAGATTTAAGTTGGTATCCTCTTTTTCTTCTGTCTGTATATTCAGTTGCTGTAGCACCAACTGTTGAAAAGATATTTTTTCTCCATTGAATTGCTTTTACACTTTAGTGAAAAATTCAGCTAGCCATCCTCCATAGGGCTTTGAGGAGGTTTTAGAAAATATAGAAGGAATACAAGTTGTTAATTCATTTTCTCATGTAGGGTTCGGTCAGATCCAAAGTGAAAAATCCACACACAAGTATAACTACATTGTTTAGAAATCAGGGGTAGGGGAGGGATGGTTAGAGAAGGGGTGGTGGGTAGTCTTGATTTTCATAACAAGCTTTAATTGAAATCTTAAAATAATGTATTTGAATAATTTTAATTAAAGTAAAAACAAAATAGTATAATGCCAATGCTTTACTCAGGGGAAAATTCAAAGCCTTAAATGTCTATATTTTTAATAGTGTAATGTTTTTAATGTGGAAAAAAATACTCAGAATAACACATGGTAAAAATGTACAACTTTAGAATTCAGAAGTGCATACCTTCTTAACCCCCAGTCAAGAATTTAACACATTGCCACTCCTTCCACTCTGTTCCCTCCCAATCAGCCTCCCCCCTTGTCTTTGGGAGGCTACCATCCCACCTTTTATGGTAGTCACTTTTTTGTTTTATATTTTTATTACTTAAAAATACATTTTTGAGGTATATATTTTTTCCTATTAATGAAATTTGCATAATTGGATCTTGGCTTTTTTCAGCATTATTTGTGAGAGTCATTTATATTTTCACATAAAATTGTAGTTCATTCAGTTTCGTTGCTCTACAGGCATACCTCATTTTATCACACTTTGTTGAGCCATGCAAGTGCTTTTTTTTAATTTATTTATTTTACAAATTTCAGGTTTGTGGCAACCCTGTATCTGCAAGTCTGTCGGCACCAGTTTTCCAACAGCATTTGCTTTACGTCATGTTTTTGTGTCACATTTTGGTAATTCTCACAACATTTCACACATTTTATTGCTATATTTCTTACAATGATCTGTGACCAGTTATTGTTGATGTCACTACTATAATTGCTTTGGGGTGCCAGAAACCATGATGGCCTGGTAAACTTAATAAATGTTGGTTGTGTTCTGATTGCTCCACTGACTGGCTGGCTGTTCCCGTTTCTCTCCCTTTATTTGAGCCTCCCTATTCCCTGAGACACAATATTGAAAATAGGCCAATTAATAATCCTACAATGGCTTCTAAGTTTTTAAGTGAAAGGAAGAGTTGCACGTCTCTCACTTTAACTCAGAACCTGGAAATGATTAGGCTTAGTAAGGAAGGCATGTCAAAAGCTGAGATAGACTGAAAGCTAGGCCTCTTGTGTCAGTTAATGTGTGAATGCACAGGAAAAGTTCTTGAAAGAAATTAAAAGTGCTACATCAGTGAACACATGAATAATGAGAAAATGAAACACCTTATTGCTGATATGGTTGAAAGTTTTAGTGGTTTGGATAGAAGATCAAATCAGCCACAACATTCCCTTAAGCCAAAGCCTTATCCAGAGCAAGGCCCTTCAGGGGAGATAGCTCAGGGATAGAGCATTTAATTACAGAGCAAATCCCTCTCTTCAATTCTGGGAAGGCTGAGAGGTGAAAGGCTGCAGAAAAACTGTTTGGAGCTAGCAGATTTTGGTTTGTGAGGTTTAAAGAAAGAAGCCTTCTTTAGAACATGAAAGTGCAAGGTGAAGCAGCATGCGCTGATATAGAAGCTGCAGCAAGTTATTCAGAAGATATCTAGGTAAGATAATTAACAAAGGTGGCTATACTGAACAACAGATTGTCATTATTGACAAAGCAGCCTTCTAGTGGAAGAAGATGCCATCTAGGGCTTGCATAGCTAGAGAGGAAAAGCCATTGCCTGGCTTCAAACGTCAAAGAACTGGTTGACTCTTGTTGGGGGCTAATGCAGCTGGTGAAACCAGTGCTCATTTATCATTCTAAAAATCCTAAGGCCCTTAAGAATTACACTACATCTACTCTGCCTGTGCTCTATAAATGCAATAACAAAGCATGGTTGACAGCACATCTTTTTATAACATGTTTCATTGACTATGTTAAGCCTACTGTTTGACCTACTCCTAGGAAAAAAGATTCCTTTGTAAATATTACTGACAATACACCTGGTCAAGAGCTCTGACAAAGATGTGTAATGAGGTGAATGTTGTTTTCATGTTTGTTAACACAGCATGCATTCTGCAGCCCATGGATCAAGGAGTAATTTCAAGTCTTATTTAAAAAGTACATTTTGTAAGACTGTAGATGCCATAGTGATTCCAAAGATAGATATGAACAAAGTAAATTGAAAACCTAGATTCAGGGGCGCCGGGGTAGCTCAGTCAATTGAGCATATGACTCTTGATTTCAGCACAGGTCATGATCCCTGTCATGGGTCATGGAATCGGGCCCTGCATTGGGCTCTGCACTGAGCCTGTAGCCTGCTTAAGATTCTTTCTCTCCCTCTGCACCTCTCCCCTGCTTGCGTGTGTACTCTCTCTTACCTGTCTCTAAAATAAAAAAATAAAACCTGGATTCACCATTTTAGATGCCATTAAGAACATTCATAATTCATGAGAAGCAGTCATAATAACAACATGGACAGCAATTTGGAAGAAGCTGAATTCAACCCTCATGGATGACTTGGAGAGAGGTTCATGACTTCAGTGGAGGAAGTAACTTCAGGTGTGGTGGAAATAGCAAGACAACTAGAAGTGGAGCCTGAAGGTGTGACTGAATGGCTGCAATCTCATGATAAAGCTTGAACAGGTGAAGAGTTGCTTCATAAGGATGAGCAAAAAAAGTGCTTTTTAAAGATGCACTCCAGTCCTGGTGAAGATGCTGTGCAGATTGTTGAAATGACAACAAAGGATTTACATATTATATAAACTTGATAAAGCAACAGCAGGGTTTGAGAGGACTGGCTCCAATTTTCAAAGAAATTTTACTGTGGCTAAATTGTTGTCAAACAGTATCACTTGCTACAGAGAAATAGTTCATGAAAGGAAGACTCATTTGATGTGGCAAACTTGTCTTATTTTAAGAAATTGCCGCAGCCACCCAACCTTCAGTAGCCACCACCCTAATCAGTCAGCATCTATCAACTCTGAGGCAAGACCAGCAAAAAGATTATGACTCATTGATAACTCAGAAAATGGTTAGTATTTTTTAGCAATAAAATATTAAAAATATAATAATATAATATAATATAAAATTAAGGTACGTACTTTTTTTAGACATAATGCTATTGCACACTTAATAGACTATACTATAGTGTATACATAACTTTTATATGTACTGGGAAACCAAAAAATCATTTTACTCACTTTACTATTTTGCTTTATTGTGATGGTCTGGAACTGAACCAATGCTGCTTGTCAGGTATGCCTGTATAGTACAGTACATTATATGAATATCCTACAATTTATCCATTTTGTTATTTGTGGAAACTTGGATTGTTTCTACTTTTTAGGCTTTTTAGGCTTTTATGGATAATGCTGCTATGTATTTACTTGTGCATGTCTCCTCGTGTACTCATGCACACATTTATATTGAGTAAATACCCAGGAGTTTAATAGCTTGGTTTTAGGGTACATTTATGTTTAATGTCAGAAGATACTAAATTTTTTTTCAAAGTGTTTTGTAACAATTTACAGTCTCATCAACACTTTTGCATTTCAATTTTACCAACACTTTATATTGTTAATCTTTAATTTTAGTCATTTTAGAGAGTGTGTAGTGGTTTTAGTTCCCATTTGCCAGTTTCCAAATGTATCAATTGACTCCCCTTTTTTTCCTGAGTATGGATCACAATCTCCTCTTTCTTTGTGTAGGATATAATTTTGCTTGAAAACTGGACATTATATTAACATGTTTTAGTGACTCCGGTTTCTGTTAGTGTTTTTCTGAGATTTGTTGGGTGAGGTTTATAGTCTGATTTTGATGCTTGCCCTGTGGTTTTCTTCTAGGGATTCCACTAGTTTTCATCTGTTCTCCTGAGCTATGGTTCTGTCCTCTGGCACTTCAGCCTTGTAAGGCTTCACCTTCTTGTTGCCCAAATGGTGCACACTTGAGAAATGCACTCTGTTGAAAAAGCATCAGTAGTACAGCTCTGTTTTTCATGTGTAAAAATACTGGCCTCTGCCAGATTTTTTTCCCTTGACCCCTGCAGTTCTCTTTGCATCTTCGTTCATCAGTCATCTGGTGATTTGAGCAGAGTTTATACTGATAATTTTTTCACTACTTCTCTGGTTCTCTCACTGCTAGTTCTCTCACTTAAATTTCTATTTCTATTTTCAGCTGCTTCTCCAGGCCTAAAATCTGATAATAATTCTGTATTATCTTTTTCCAGAGATAATTTTTGTTTGCTTGTGCCTCACCTGGGGTGACCAGCAATCTGGGATTACTTTATTTAAATTTTAGGGATTGAGTTTGTTTTGTTTGTTTGTTTTTGTTTTAATTTGCTCAGCTAAAGCCTTTAGGTAAGGCTGCAGTACATGCAAGGACTTGTTTACTTCTGGCTCACTAGAGTTTAGTCCTTTGGAGTCTCAGTTTAATAGCGGGCAGTATTCAGTATGGCTCCCACCATTTCTGAACTGCATTCCTGTTTTGGTCCCCTTAGCTCTAAAACAACGTCAGAAATTATGATCAGTGTCTCAGCTGCCTCATCTGTATTGGTCAAAACCCCCAAGGCAAAGAAACATCCTTGGATGCTGGGTTTGTATCAGTAGGTTTCCATCCCATCTTGGATCTTGGCCAGGTCATTCTTTACTGTTGTGTTAACTTTTTGGTGCCTTCAAATTGATAGTTTTTTAAATATTTTGTTCAGTTTCTCTAGTAGGTACTTCAGTAGGAGGATTGATAAGTTATTTACTATTCTGCTATTACTACAGTTATTTCGAGAATGTTTGGATTGATGGGTGCATATAGTGTCATTATGGTAATGATTAAAGCTTTTGGCTTGGGTTTTTTCTATGGTGGCTTCATTACTAAGTATGTTGTGACGTAGCAGAGATGCTGCTGGCTGCTCTGACCTACGTAATTCTCATGGCTGTTATTTCCACTGAAGAGTGTATCTTTCCTAGTACTTGGAAACATCCTGGGAAGGATTCCCAATTTCCCACACTGGCCTGCCTCCTCATCTATGAACAAATTGCTGTGGCTGCCTGAGGAATTCTCATCAGCCTGGATGCCACTTGTTCATCCCTCAGTCCGGAGGCCTATGGTGCCACTTTAACAGTTGAGTGAAGAGTGTTTTATTAATGGGCAGTCAGGGTGCCATTAACATAAATCGGAAAAAGATGTTAGGTAAGATAGCAGATTGCTCGTTAATAGTTTTCATAGATCATTTTGGAGGACCCTGAAAATTTTCATTATATGGTTATATCTAGTAAAGCTGTCTAGCAACAGAATTTCACAAAAAATAATAGTTGACTGGTAACATTACTTGTAAAAAGGATTTTGCTGAGTTTATATGTCTCTTGAAATTGACAAACTCACAAGATGTTTTGTAGAGTCACTGCTAATAAAAGAGTAAAAGAGACTTTTATGTCTCTTTTTTCCTTGCCTTCAAAAATTGAGGTCAATTGTTAATCTAAAATAACTCTTCTAGCGACTCCTGGGTGGCTCAGTTGGTTGAGTGTTCAACTTCGGTTCAAGTCATGATCTCACAGTTCGTGAGTTTAAGCCCCTGTTCAGATTCTGTGTCTTCCTCTCTCTCAGCCCCTCACCCACAAAATAAACATTAAAAATTTTTTTAAATGCTTAAGAAAAATAAAAATAACCCTTCTAGGGATAAGAATAATTTAATTTGGTTTCTTTAGGATTGAGTTGTATCAGTTTGCTGTTACTGTGTAATAGACTACAGTAAAACCTTGGTTTGTGAGTATAATTTGTTGTGGAAATGCTTATAATCCAAAGCACTTGTATAGCAAAGCAAATTCAAGAACCATTGGCTCAGTTGTGATCATGTGACATTCGGTGTCACCTACTACTCAAATTGCGAGACATCACTTGTTTTAAAATTTATTAGAAATGTTTGCTGGTCTTGTGGAACACTCACAGACCAAGTTACTTGCAATTCAGGGTTTTACTTGTACTCTAAAACTTGGTGGTTTAAGACAAACCTTTATTGTTAAAACAAGTAAGTCAGCTGGGCAGTATTTCTGGTCTTGCCTGGACTCATTTATGAGTCTGCATTCAGCAGCAGGTCAGGAAGGTGGTGTTGGTACTCTTGACTGAGTTCCCTAGGGTGGCCTGTGGTGGGACATTTGGGCTGTCCTGTTATCCTCCAGCAGATTAGAGGAGGCTTGTTCTCATGATGGTAGCAGGATTCTAAGAAGAACCATGCAAGGTCTCCTGAGGTCTAGCTCAGAATTTGTGAACTGACGTCTGTTACATTCTATTGGTCTTCCTTATAAGGAAGCCTAGATTTAAGGGTAGGGGAAAACACTCTACCTCTTGATGGGAGAAACTGCAAAGCCTCATTGTCAAATGCATGAATAATGGGGAAGTGTAGAATTGGAGCTGTTTTTGCAGACAGATTTTTGATTCATGATGTAAAATTAATATTCTATATTTGTTTAGTTCCAAGTTGACCTTTATTATATTTCAGGAGGAATTGTGTTTGCATATAGAAGTTTAGGCAAGTATAAATTAAATATGTCAATCTGTTCAGAGGTCCAGATGATTCTAGTTACGTATGTTTCATTGGATATATCTAATGACATTCTGGAAGCATCGTTCATGCATTGAATTACCAAAATTGTAGTACCAGTTGTAGATGTTGAAAGAGGATTTATTTTCACCTCTACTCTTTTTTGGTTATAAATGACAATATTCTTTTTGTATTCATTATTGTTACTCTAACTTCTTTAATTAGAGATTTCATTGTTTTCCCAAGTTTATTAATATTTGTATATTGTGATCTTATAATCCATTTTATTGAAGTGTAATTGGTATGTAATAAATCATGTTTTATGTGTACAATTTGAATACATTTCGTATCTGTGTATACCCATGAAATCATCACCACAATGAAGATTATAAACTTATCCTTTACCCTCAAACTTTACTTGTGCCCCTTTTAATCCTTTCATATTTATTGCTCCTCCCTTATGCAGTATATAATCTTTTTGTCTATATTTTTTTCAGTCAGCATAATTATTTTCAAATTCATATACATTGCATGTGTCATTAGTTCACTCCTACTTACTCCATTGTAAAACTGTAAGGGTTCACATGTTGGTGGACAATTTTTCCTTCAACTTTTGGCTATTACAAATAAAGGTGAACGTTTGTAAGTTTTTATATGAGCATATGCTTTCATTTCTTTGGGTAGATACCTAGAAGTGGAATGACTGGATCATACGTGTAGTAGTTGTATATTTGACACTTTAAGAAATGGTGAAACTTTCTACAAAGTTCTCTTTCAGTTCTGGTGGCTACTGATATTCCTGACTGTGGCTGCAATCTTCAAAGCCAGTGTTTCAAATCTCTGTCTTCACCTTCTCTTTGTATAGTCACATTTCCCTGTCTCCCCTCTTTCAGGAATATATGTGACTGTACTTAGGGCCCACCCAGATAATCCAGGGTATTCTCTCCATCTCAAATTTTTAACTAATTACATCTGTAAAGACTTTTCTTTTGGGAGGAGTGGTCATACAAGGTAATATTCACAGGTATTAGGATGTGCATTCTCTTTTGCAGGGCCATTGTTTTTCATCCTTTCACACTCAGCAACTCCTAGTGGACTTTTAGTCCTCTCACTTTGATTTATAGTTTAGTTTGCAATAGGTCACAGTATCCAGTTCTGGGTAGGTAAAGATTGGTGGTAGTGGATGGCAGAGAGAATATTCTTGTCTCTTCTAGACATTATGTAGAAAACTACAGGCCTGTGATTCTCAGTTGTGGCCCTGGAAATAGCAGCATGATCTTAGGAACTTACTAGAAATGCAAATTATTAGGCTCCAACTTAGAACTACTGAATCAGGAGCTCTGAGGATGGGGGCTGGCAGTCTGTATAACATGCTCTCTAGGTGATTCTGATGTATGCTAAAGTTTGTGAACCACCTTTCTAGTTTATTGACATTATTAGTATTAAAACCATATTCACCTTCTTCTCCAACTCTTTTTTGCTTAAGTCCAATACTTTAATTAGTCCGGGAATTATAGTCCACAAACTTTGTTTTCAGTAGGGATGCAAACATTTAGAACCAAAATCTTGGTACTGATGATCAGTGAAATTAATTAATTTACTCTATAGAAGTTTGCATTGGTCTGATTTTTGTCAGTTGTATCTTACTTAGATGTAGTTATTTCATAAAGTAATGTTACTGTATTCAGAAGTGATACGAACTTTTTTTCTCTAGTCCTGGAAATGTGAATTAAACTCATTAGCCTGAATTTTAGTTATTTCCCTATGTACATTTTGGGATACAACACAAAATTTCTTATCTTTCATTCAGCCTACATTGTTGTACTTTTACCACGTACCATCCAGTGAAAATGCTGAAATAAGCTGAATGACTTCTTGGCCTCAGTGTGTCCACACTGTAGTTCAGAAAAACACACAAGTAAACAATTGATACAGAGCTATCACCAGTTGTTAATAGCAATTGAGAAACACAACATCGCTGAAGAAATTAGAGAAGGATCTTTCAGGATAACTAATATTCAAACTAATATTTGAATATTGCAAAACTAGTAAAAAATATGTTAGCAAAGTTAGAGACAGTAAGTGTAGTTTGCCATGTTAAAAAGCATGAAAGTTGAGTGTGCGTGGGAGCTGTTCTGGGAGTTGAAGGGGTTTAGTATTAGAAACGTGGAGTGAATGGGAGAGTAAAGATTGGGGATAAATCGATAAGGATAAGATCATTGATGAGTAGTGTTGAAGGACTTGAAGCATAGATGTGACATCTTCAGGATAGCTGTTTGAAAATGAGGACTTACATGATTCTGAGAAGGATGAATTTGAGATGATAGTCTGGAAATAGAGCAGTTACAGTAATCTAGGTGAGAATGGCAGTAGGTATGGTGGTGCCATTTTGGGGGAATAAGAATTTAAAAGAGTAACAAGCTTGTTTCAGGTAAGGAGAGAAGATGTGTAGAGTACAGAATAAGACATACTGAGTTTTCAGAATTTGTGAAATGTGAAAAATTAGAGGTAGGTAATTTTTCAAGTATAAGGGAATGTTGGGGTGGCGGTCACATTATGCTAGATTGTAGGTTAAATTGAGGAAGTAGGAGTGTATCAGTATATACTGCCTTCTAGAATAATGGCCCATGGCATTTAGCAAATAATCATTGTTAGTCATTATTACAGTTGTTATTAGTGTATACTTTTATGCCATCTCATACTGTATTTTTATCTTCAGCTTTTTGGTGTACTTTTTGGCATGTATGTAATAGTATTAGACAAACATCTAGATAGAGGTGTGTGTTTTGACAAATACTGATTTTAATTATTGCTATACTATTAAAATTAATCAAAATAAGTTATTGTAAATCTTTAAAAAATTTTATTTATTTATTTTTGAGAGAGAGAGAGACAGACAGAGTGTGAGCAGGTGAGGGGCAGAGAGAGAGAGGGTGACACAGAATCCAAAGCAGGCTCCAGGCTCTGAGCTGTCAGCCCAGAGCCCCATGCAGGGCTCGAACTCACGGATTGCAAGATCATCACATGAGTTGAAGTCGGATGCTTAACCAACTGAGCCACCCAGGTGCCCCATATTGTAAATCTTTTTTAAAGATAACTAGAAAGATTAAGTTTCTCATTTGAATATATCTCAGTTCATCAAAAAGGTAGTATTTAGCAAGTTTCCTAAAAGTTTAAAATGATCGTGTTTTAGTTGAATGACTTTTTCAGATAGATGTTACATAAAGAAAATAATTAGATTTGCAGTTTTTAATTTAAAACAGTAAGTGTGTCATAGAAATGTACTTATTTCTATCTGAAGCAGAAAACTAAATGATGGTCTTTGCATGTATTTTTTCAGGTTTGAGTTAATTTCGAATGAGATTGTTTTTGCAACGAGATGTTAATAAGACAAAATCTAGGTAAGTAGAAGACTTTGTTAAGTGTTACGTATCAAAGTAGGAATAATACAAAAAACGTATGTTTTAAAAATGTGTCTTCAAGTTCAGAATTAATGAGTTTTTCAATAAAATTTTGAAATATGAAGAACTGACTTTGATGTACTTGCTCCAGTTGATTTGGTGGAAGTAACAGTAGAGCTATGAAATTGTGGAACTAAATTCTTCATTTTCCTTCTTTATGTTGAGTTTAATGCAGTTTCCAGTGACTATTAAACATGGAAAATTGAGTTGGCATTTGGTTTAGCTATTCAGAAACCAGTTCAGTAAGAGATTTGCTAGATTGCTTCAATGTTTTCTTAGTGGATGATAGTACTTGAGTAGTTTTTGCCTTTGTGAATTTTACTTTTTTGTTTCTATTAATGAAGCCCTTCTACAAATTGATTAAATTTGCCAAATTGTGTTTTTTTAATGTTAGTATAATGTTCAGAACTGTAAATGATAATATTTTTCTTATGAATATTTGTACTGAATGACTTTCTAATTTAGCATTGTGCTTTGCTTTAATTTTTTAAGACTTGATTTTCAGGAAATTGAATTGTGATCATGTACTTGTTTGGTTTGGTATATGGGGTTTCAATAATACAAGCTGTTGAGATGTTAAAAGGATACATTTGCTGTCTTTTGGTAAATGAACATGGTTTCAGGATATAAGCAGATTAAAAAGAATACTTTGATAAATTGTAGTTAATTTGGTCTTTCTCCAATCTAACCAGATGTTTCAGCTGTCAGAAACTTGCTGATTTCAAAGTTAAAAAAAGAAAAAAAAAGCCCAGAGTGAGAAGTGCTGTAGTTGAGTAATATGCAGTTAAACAGTGTATTCTCAGTAAGTAGTTTAGGCATAATTGGAAGGAGAGTTTCACTTTTATTGCTATTACATAATAATTGTAATGACAGTGTGAAGAGTTCTTACTGTGCTCTATATTGTGTTAACTGCTTCTCATGCCTTATTAATCTTTATAGTACTTCTTGTAAGGTAGGTATTGCTGTATAGAAAATTTTTATTTTTTTGTTTATAGTGAGCTATTTCTTTTCTTTGGGAAAAGTACACTGTTTTCACAGCATTTATTATAAAGAATACTTGCCTGTATATCTTCTTGTAGGGGAAAAGAAGCTAGACTTTTTTACATAACGTCTTATAGGGATTTTGTTTGCTAATTGAATATACAGCGTCTGTTAGAACCTTTATTCTGATTTCTTAAAAGTCAGATATTGCTTAAGGGATGACACTGGTTTAATTTATTCTGGCCTTATTCTACCACAATTATGTATGCATTTTTTCTTTTTTTAGTAAAATATGTACATTTTTACATAGATTAAGTTGTAATTTATATGTGGTAAAATTTAAAGTATAGAGCTAAATGGGGTTTTTACCTATATGTTCACACATGTAACTACCATAGAGGTCAAGATACAGAACATTTTCATTGCCCAGAAAATTCCTCATACTCTTGCCTTTCCAATCCAATGCCTTTCCCCCTGAGGTAAGCATCTTTCTGAATTTTATCAGCATAGCTTAATTTTGCTTGTTCTTGAATTTTATGTATATAGAATTCTATGACATTATACTCTTTTGTATGGCTTTTTCCACTCAACATAGTATTTTTGAGTTTTCTCCATGTGGTTGTATCGGAAGTTCATTACTTTTTATTGCTGAGTAATATTCCATGCTACATATTTTTTTCTCTATAATTTTTTTTTATTCTCCAAGTCTCTGACCTCACTTGCCAGCATTCTACATTGCTTTTTTTCCCTCTAGTTGTCCCCTTCATTGTTCCCCTGTCACCTGCGCAAGAAAATGTAGGCTCTGTAATATGGCATACAGTGGTCTCACTGCAGCTATTCCAGAATGCTAGAATTATCTGAGTAAAATAAGTATGATGTTTCATATATTTAGTTTTAGTCCTGATTAAATGTTGTCACTCTTCCCCAGCCCCTTGTCTCCCCAGCTGCCATTGTCCTTCCTCCTCGTTGTCAGGTTATCTCCTGAAATAGTCCATCTGAAGCATTATCTTGTCCTTTGAGCCAGACCTAACACTTTCGCAGTAGTATGTTTTCTTTACTGGACTTTGGTGAGCTCTTTGAAGGGAGACACCACCAGTGTCTTACTTATCTTAGTAGCACAGTGCCAGAGTACTGTGTGTATTTAATGAATGTTTGTAAAACATAGAACACTGAATAGAGTTCTGTCTCGGACAAGTAGGGATTGAGAATACTGACTGGAATGGGGTGAGGACATTGGCACTTCAATTGCTATTGCGCTGTATGAAGGAGCCAATGAGGCAATACAGAAGCAGCATTATAGACATTTTGGAAGGAGAAATAAAACCTCCCTCGAGTCTTCTTTCAGTCCAGTTGAAAAAAATGACTCGTAATGTTCTTAGTTGAGACCTTAAGGAAAACCGTGTTGGTTTTGATTATTCTTTTCAAATGAAGGTATTAATCCATGTTATGGCAATTGGAGTGTTTAGTACTAATGGTATTCTTTTTGTGAGTTTGTGCTACTTATTTCTTTAAAGATTTTTAAAGATGTATTGGACTAATACAAGCAGAAGATTAGGAAGACTGGTCACATCTAATAAAGAAAACTTTTTCTCATTTTCCTGAGGGTAAAAAAAAATATTGGAGTAGAGAAGGAAATTGAATCATAGTCTGGAACTATGATAACATTTTTGATTTCTGTAGCTTAGGCAGCTTGCTGTTTGATGAAAAATATTTTTAAAAATTTTGTTTTACCTTTGTAGGTCTATAATATATATAAAAAATACACTTTCTTTAAGAAATGAAGCTTTTAGAATATTTTAAAGCATTTTATACTAGTTTTTTTTCTTCCATGTTTGAAATTTGGCTAGTTGGGTTGGCTGTTGTAGTCACCTGGGGGATTTTTATGCCTTCTAGCAAGTCCAAAGCAAGGAGAGTTTCTTCCCCACTGGGATCAATTTGTTGCTTTTCCTCTCTGCAGCTTCTGCCATAAAGGTTGAACACAGAGTTGGACATTGACCCCATCTCCTGCTGTTTCTTCTGATCCCTACAAGGATTTTCATAGACATAGATCTTATCAAATGTAGAACTTCAGTTATTTGTTTTATTTTATCATGGATGTGAAGTGTGTTTAGTTTTCTTGTTGATAAAATTTGAGTATTCGGAGAAATTTAACCTTGAGGTTGTTTGACTTACCATGTATTTGAAAGATTTTAGACTAGTTTTTCTTCTCAGAAGCTGATAGGTATACCTCAGTTTCAGATTCTTCCCCTTCGTTTTGCCCTTCAATATTTTATATGGTCAGCAGCTGCTTTTTTCATTTCGCAGAGTTCCTAAGTCCAAGGATTTGAATTTCTTTATGAATATTTATCTTATGTTAGCTAATTTCCTTAATTTTCAAATTAATCTCTCTATGCTTCACTTTAGTAGCAGTGTAGTTGTGCTGCCCTTTGTTGTAATGTGAAAAAGAAAACTTTTAAATTAACAAAAATATGTTCTTCATTCTAGATGAGATTGCACAATGTGCATTTTACCTTTTTCAAATATATTGCCAAGTAACATTTAGGATTTTGGAAATGTTATTTTTTAAAGAAGTCACATAAGCTTATTTGCATAAGAACAAATAATATAGAAATGTTTCCAATAAGTAAAACTTCCCTCTCTCACCCAGCTCTGTACTCCCCATAAATCATCAGAAAGAACAGGTATATATTCTACATCTTTCTCTTTCCAGTTGCCAATTATATCTTGGACATTTTTCCATATATGTATTACATTTAATATAATTGTTTCCTTACTGATAGAGATACTTGGGTAAATCTCAGGGTTTTTTCCTGTTTATATAATGCTGCAATCAATATTCTTCACTGTATATATATTTCAGTAAATTATTGGAATTGTGTGAGAATGTAGGATAATTTGTAGCAGTGGATTGCAGGTGAGTGTATAGGTGCATTTTAATTTCTGATATATATTGCAAAATTGCAATAAGATTGTATCACTTAACATTTTTGTTAGCAGTGTTTGAGAATATCTCTTTCCCCACACCCCACTGAATATTAACTTGTGTTTTAATCCATGTCAGTCTAATCAGTGAAAAGTGTATTTATTGGTGCATTTTTTTTAATTAGAAGGATTTTAAATTTCTAGGTCTTTTGAGAAAGCAAAATTAATGTGACACAAATTGGAACATCAAATTAATAAATTTAACAACAAGCCAAAGTAATTTTGCTACAAAAGGAACCCACTCATTATAGCATAGCGGTGTTTCAAATGGTAGAGTTTCTACTGGTCATTGAGCTCCTTCATTCTTCTGATGGCAGACTTTACTGTGGCAGTGGAGGTGGTGTTGCAGGTCCAGGCACTACCAACTACCATTTTCACGCAGGAATCCCAACGCCAGATGCCCACAGCTTGTCTTTTTATCTTGGTTTTGCCCCAGAAGGAGCAAGTGTACTTGATGTGCTGGCTTATTTCATTATTCTTCACCATTTTCCTGAGAGAGGCACCATAATGAGTCCTGTATTTATGACAATTCCGACTTTCTTGGCGTGCTTAGCTATGTTGCCACAAACAAGGTCTGAGCCTAGAGAAGGCTGGTGTATTCCTTTAGTTGTGAGATTCCTCAAAGGTTTGCTATGTCCCCTTCATCATAACTTAATTCCATCAAAGAATATATAATTGGCAAAGATTTTTCTCCTTTATTGTTAAATCCACCAATTAACATACTATTGTGTTTTATGTGTTGCATTCAGTTATTTAATATTGAATAATCAGATTGTTTGTCTTGTTACCTTCATACTGTTTACTTAGAACACATATTTCCTTGTGATGGATTTCTTTGTAATTTGCTCCAAACTAATGCTAGTGTAGTCTGTAAATAAAATAAAAATAAAAACCATTACTAAGTATTAGGTTAATTAAATTTAGATTAATAACATGCTGCTCAAAAGCTGTTGTTTCTTGTAACTAAAGCTTTAGAAAACTGTGTGTGTGTGTGTGTGTGTGTGTATGTGTATGTGTGTGTTTACCACCCTCAGCATGTGTGATAAGCTGTAAATGTCTCTTATCTAGCTTGTAGAAATTACTAAATTTAAGATAAAAAAAAAAAAGAGCTGAGAAAATCCTTAACATTATGATGGCTTTCTCTGAATTGTTTTTATTGCCTTCTTTGGGGTGTATTTTTTTGTGTAGTATTTTCCAATGTGATGCCTTTTCTCCTGGATATGATTATATCTGTTTGCCTATACCTCTGAAAACTCATCCTTGGTTTCACTTTGTTGTTTAATTTGTCTAAAAGGTTAAGTAGGCTGCATTGATTTGTTTTGGAAACTATTTTCTCATTCTGTTTTTCCAAAGAAAGTTTCATCTAGACCTGTACTTGTTATAAAAGTTTATCCTCAAATCTGAAGTGGTTTTCAACTTGACAGTTAAAGGCAAAGTGGCAAATGTCATTCCAATGTGTGAACAGGGAACCATAAAACTGCCCTGTCAAACCAAAGAATTTTGATATTACTATAGTTTAACCTTCTGTGGTAGGTCTAAACTATAAATAGAGGTGCTAAATAAAACAAGATATTCAGTAAGCCTTAACTGAAACATAATGTTCTAGGCACTTTGCTATATGTTTAAGTGTGCATTGGTAATTTGAATTCTCAGTGCCATATAGCTAATTATAGCTCATGAACATAATATATAGGGGAATTTTGAAGGGAAAGATCAGGAAGGGCTTTGTTGAAGGAAGGTGGTGTTTGAGTTGGGCCTTGAAGAAAAGAGTAGGATTTTGATTGTAGGATGGCCTTGGGAAAATGTGGGCAGAGGGAGTATGAACTAAAAGTCTTATTTTAGTTGCTAGAAATTATTTTATAAAATGGTTTCATTTAACTGGATGTCTGTGTTATCAAAATTACTGGCATTTTAAGTGTACTAAAGTTTATAATTTATTATAGTTTTGGAAGTCATTATTTAAAATGGTTTCCTTGTTCTGTTTTTCAAACTTTATCTTTATTTTTTAATTTTTTTTAAGTTTATTTATTTATTTTGAGAGAGAGAGAGTGTGCGTGTACAAAGTAGGGCAGGGACAGAGAGATGGAGAGACAGAATCCCAAGCAGACTCTGCACCATCAGCACAGAACCCGATGTGGGGCTCAAACTCATGAACTGTGAGATCATGACCTGAGCCGATATCATGAGTCAGACGCTTAACCGACTGAGCCACCCAGCTGCCCCCTAAACTTTTTTAACAAGTCTAATTTTGAACCAATCAAGAAATAAATTATACTGTGAAAGACTCCATATTGATCATTCACTTATGTATTACACTGTTGTACTTAAGAGTATGTGATTTGTAAATAATAAAAGACTAGTGTGAAGTCAGATAGAGAATTGCAAAGATAGAAGAATTAGAACATAAGTCTTCTGACCTCTAATCTGCTGTTCTTTTGAGATGACTGACCATTGAAGAGATATTTGAAACATTTTAGGGTCTTCTATCAAGGCTGGGAACTATGGGTATATCTGTCATATGATCAGTTATCAGTATACTTAAGATTTTATTGATTTATTCATTGTTTTCTGAGTTGGTTATTACAGCTACATTGGTTTTGGCTTGTAACTGATACTAGTTATTAGTATGAAGAGGAAAGATGATGAAACATGTAATTACAATAAAATGTGATTAGTGTTGTTAGAGTTTGTGTTCCTGGATGGCAAGGACCACGTCTGTTTTATTTACTAATATGTAAGCACGGAGTATAGCACTTGACTCTCAATAAGCATTTAGTAAAGATTTATTGAATGATTGAATGGAAATATGCCAAGAAGTGACATTTAAACTAAAACCTGGAAGAACTGTTAATGATTTATCTAGATAAAAATTTGGGGAAGGACTGTTGTTAGTAAAAGAAATAACATGTGGAAAAGATGAGAGAAAAGAGAAGGGAAGATTGGAGCAACTGAAAAAAAAATGTATCTTTTTTAAAAAAATTGTTTATGTCTATTTTGATAGAGAAGGAGCTCATGTGGGGGAGGGGCAAAGAGAGAGGGAGGAGAATCCCACAAACTATGAGATCATGACCCCAGCTGAAATCAAGTCAGAGGCTTAACTGACTGAGCCACCCAGGCACCCCAAAAATGTGGCATATCTTGAGTGTAGAGTTCTACATGGAGTGAGGGGGAGGAGCTGGTAGTGTCAAGAGATAAAAGGGAGAGTAAGTCTTAAGATATTTTATTGAGGGCTTTATAAACCATTTTAAGAAGTTTGGATTGGGTTGCCTGGGTGGCTCAGGTCATGATCCCACAGTTGGTGAATTCAAGCCCCACATCAAGCTCTGTGCTGACAGCTTAGAGCCTGGAGTCTCCTTCAGATTCTGTCTCTCTCTCTCTCTGCCCCTTCCCCGCTAATGATCTGTTGCTCTCTGTCAGTAGACATTAAATAGACATTAAAGACAAAAATAGACATGCAAATAGACATTAAAAAAAAATAAAGGAGTTGGATTAACTCTAATGAGACATCATTTTAAGGAGTTAAAATGTGAAGAAGTGACATGATCAGATCTGTTTTTTAGAAAAAACATCCCTAATTGGGGCACCTGGGTAGCTTAGCTGGTTGAGCATCCAACTCTTGGTTTTGGCTCAGGTCGTGATCCCAGGGTTATGGGATCAAACTCTGTGTTGAATCTCTCTCTTCCTCTGCCCCTCTTTCCCACGTGTGCTCTCTTGCTTGCTCTCTCTCGCTCTCTTGCTCTCTCTCTCTCAAATTAAAAAAAAAAAAAAACAGCAACAAAAGAAAAACATCCCTAATTAAAATGTGGAGAATAGGGGTACCTGGGTGGCTCAGTCGGTTGAGCATCTGACTTCACCTCAGGTCATGATCTCATGGTTCATGAATTCAAGCCATGCATGGGGCTCTGGGCTGACAGCTCAGAGCCTGGAGCCTGCTTCCGATTCTGTGTCACCCTCTGTCTCTGCCCCTCCACCTCTCATGCTCTGTCTCTCTTTCTCAAAAATAAATAAAGATTAAAAAAAAAAACAAACATGTGGAGAACAGATTGGAGAAGCTAGATTGGATTCAGGATGACCAGTTAATAGCAGGAGAATACTGGCCTGACTTCAGAGTGGTGGTAGGGGGAATAAAAAGACTTAAAGATTATTGAAAAATGGTTTGCTCCTTATAGATTTATGCGATGCTGTTTTTATTAGAGTTTCTGGCCTCTCCTTATTAATTAAACAAGATTTAATACCATTAATGAATAAATAATCATACTATTGATGGCAGGAATCTTACCAAAGATACTTGAGTTGCTAAGAGTATGTTAAATGTCTTAAGTCTTGGATTTCCATTAACATTGTCTAGTACATAGTAGCTAAATATGAATTCTGATAATATTTGGTGATGGAGACATTTTTCAGTCTGAGTAGCAAAGTTTAGGTTAAAACAGTCCTGAAGACTTAAGGTTACTCATGATTCAGAAAATCATTTGGAGGGGGATGTAGGTGGGGGGGGGGGGCAGGTAGAGAAAATCATTTGGAGAAAAGTTATATATGAGCCTGCTTTGTTCACCATTGTATACTCACCATCTAGAGTAGTTCTTCTTACAGAGATACTCAATAAATATTTGTTGAATAATGTCACTACTTACATATAATATTTAATATCTAATCAAATTTTATTTTTAGTTAGATGACAGAGTGGCAGACAAGTTAGTTTTTCTAGCTTATAAAACGTTATACTTTTATTTAAGTAATATTCTCCCCCTTAAATTTCCCTATAACCATACATATTTATACTTTATTCCTTCTGTGTTCTTCCCTTCCAACAGTGCCTAATGATGCCATTTCATAACTTACTTGCTTCCTCTCTCCCCATTCTCTAATCCCTTGTAAGCAATAATGTTTGCAATTTCTGTAATTTTTTTCATTTCAGGAATGTTATATAAATGGAATCATATGTATATACAAATGTACAACATTTTGGTGTTGTTTTTTTCTATCAGGACAGTTCCCTCAAGATTCATCCAAGTTGTATATATACATTGATTAGTTCATTGTTTTTATTGCTAAGTAGTATTCCATGGTGTCAGTGTTTCACAGTTTAACTCTTCACCTATGGAAGAACAGAAGTCTAGATTATTTCCATTTTGGGGCTATTATGAATAAAGCTTATATGAACATTTGTGTACAGGTTTGTGTATAAACATCAGTTACGATTTCTCTAGGATAAATGCCCCAGAGTGCAGTTGCTGAGTACAAATGCTAGCTACATGTTTAGTTTTATCACAGCTGGCCAAATTGTTTTTCAATAGTAAATAAGTGATCCAGTTTCTCTATATTCTTGCAAGCATTAGGTGCTAGAAGTAATTTTGAATTTTTTTCTACTGTAGCCATTCTGAAAAGTGTGTAGTGATATCTCATTGTGTTTTTAATTTGGATTTCCGTAATGGCTTATGATGCTCAACATCTTTTCAAGTGATTTTTTTGCATTTTTTATCTCCTCTTAAATGAAATGTCTGTTCATGTCTTTTGCTCAATTTCTAATTGGATTGCTTATTTACTTATTTTACTGTTGTTTTGAGAGTTACATATTAGAGCTACTGGTCCTTTGTCAGATAAGGGGTTTCTAAGTACTTTCTCCCAGTCTGTAAGTTGTGTTTTTATCCTCTTGACAAGGTCTTTAAAATTTCAGATTTTGATGATATTCGGTTTATCTTTTTTTTTTTTTTTCAATTGTGCTCTTGTTGTCAGGGTCTAGGAATTCTTTGCTCTAAATCCTGAAGAGATTTCCTTATTTTTTTTTTCTAAAAATTTGTAGATTTGCTTTTTACATTCAAGTCTGTGGTGATCCATTCTGAGTTAGTTTTTTATGAGTTGTAAGATTCAGTTTGTGGTTCTTCTTTGTCCTATGGACATTTAATTTCTCTAGCACCATTTTGTTGCAAAGGCTATCTTTCCTCTATGAACTGCTTTTGGAGCTTTGTCAAAAATTAGTCAGGCATATTTGTGTGGATCTGTTTCTGGGTTCCTATTCTGTTCCTTTGGTCTATGTCTATCCAGTACCATGCTGTCTTGACGATTATAGGTGTACACTGTGTTGTAATTTAAGTGTATAATATGTTGTAGTATACTGTGATATAATATGCTGTAATGATTTTCCCACTTTATTCTTTTCAAGTTTATTTTAGCTAATCTAAGCCTGTACCTTTTCATATAAAGTTTAAAATAAGCTTGTTTATGTTTATCAAAATCATTCCCAGGGTTTGATAGAATTTGTAATAGACCTGTAGATCAGTTTGGGAAGAATAAGTCTATACTATATTGATTCATCTTCCAATCTGTCTCTCCATTATTTAGGTGTTTATTTCTTTCATTAGCGTTTGGAATTTCAGCACACAGGTATTTTATGTTTCATTAAGGAGATAGTATTGTGATTTTAACTTCAGGTTTTGTATGTTCATTGTTAGTATATGGAAATGCAATTGATTTTTTTTCTTGAAGGTACAATTAACCTAAAATATATTATTAATTTTAAAGTATAAAATTTAGTGACCTTTTAGATTTACAATATTATGCAGTTATACCTGTAATCAGTTTCATTATGTTTCATCACACGCAAAGAAACCCTGTACCCAGTAAGCAGTCAGTCCTCGTTCTTCCCTCTACCCACAGCCCTTGGCAACCACTAATCTGCTTATTATCTCTATGACTTTGCTTATCCTGGATATTTCATATGAAATGCCTTGTACAGTATGTAACCTTTTGTGTCTGGCTTCTTTCACTTAGCATAATGTTTTTGAGGCTGATCCATGTTGTACCATATGAGTACTTCATTTCTTTTTATGCCTGAATAAGAATAACATTCTGTTGTATGGCTGTGCTATAGTTTCTTTATCCGTTCACCTGTGGATGGACATTTGGGTTGCTTAAAACTTCAGGCTCTTGTGAATAGTGCTACTATGCACATCTTAATCATTTTCAAGTTTATGGTTCAATAGTATTAAGTATATTCACAGTATACTTTTGAAGTATATTTTGTGAAACAGATATCCAGAACTTTTTCATTTTGTAAATCTGAAACTCGATACCGATTAAATAACAGCTTCCCATTTTGCCCTTCCTCCCAGCCCCTGGTGACCACATTCAACTTTGTGTTCTCATGAATTTGACTATTTTAGATACCTCATATAAATGGAATCATATAATATTTGCCTTTTTGTGACTGACTTATTTCACTTAGCATAATGTTCTTAAGCTTCATCCATTTGGTAGCTTGTGACAGGATTTTCTTCCTGTTTAAGGCTGTATAGTATTTCATTGTATTTATATACCACATTTCCTTTATTGATTTATCCATCAGTAGATGTTTGGGTTGCTTCCACCTCTTGGCTATTGTGAATAGTGTTGTTATAAACATGAGTATGCAAATATCCTTCAAGAGTCTTCCTTAAATTTTTTTGAATATATACCTCAAAGTGTTGTTATGGCTGGATCATATGATAGTTTTATTTCTAAGTTTTCTAGGAGCCTCCATCCTGTTTTTGCACCACTTTACAGTCCCCCAAATAGTTCACAGGGTTCTAGGTTGTCCACATCTTCACCAACATTTGTCATTTTCTGTCATTTCTTTGAGGGAACTATCCTAATGGATGGCAGTGATACTTCATTATGGCTTTGATTTGCCTTTCTCTGATGATTAATGATGATGAGCACTTTTTTCATATGCTTGTTGGCATTTGTAGATTATATTTAGAGAAACATCTTTTCAAGTCCTTTGCCCATTTTTTAATTGAGTTATTTGTTTTTTTGTTCTGCAAGAATTTTTAAAATATATTTTAGACATTAACTAGTTACCATGTCTACATTTGGTAATATTTTCTCCCATTCTGTAGATTACCTGCCTGTTCACTCTGCTGATTGTGCCTTTTGATGCATGGAAGTTTTTAAGTTTGATGTACTTCCATTTGTCTATTTTTGCTTTTGTTGTCCGTGTTTTTGATATCATATTCAAGAAATTATTGTCAAGTTAAATGTCACGAAGACTTTTCCTCTATGTTTTCTCCTAAAAGTTTTATAGTTTTAGATCTTACATTTAGGTCTGTGGCTCATTTTGAGTTAATTTTTGTTTATGGTATAAAATAAGGACCCAGCTTCACCCTTTTGTATGTGTTTATCCCATTTTCCCAGTATCATTTGTTGAAGAGAGTATCCAGTTTTTGTTGAAAGGTTTTGGCATCCTTGGCAGAGATCATTTCACTGTTTTGTGAGTGTATTTCCAGACTCTCTTTTCGGTTCCTTTGGTCTGTTTGTCTTTATGCCAGTACCAGAATGTTTTGATTACTATAGCTTTGCAAATTTATTTTGAAATTAAGAAATGTAAGACATGCAATTTTGTTCTTCCTTTTCAAAATTGCTTTGACTTTTGAGATCCCTTGAGATTTCATATGAAATTTAGGGTAAATTTATCTACTTTTCCCCCCAAAAATGCCATTGGGAATTTGATAGTCATTATGTTGAATCTGTTGATTGCTTTGGATAATATGGACTTATTAAGTCTCCCAGTCCTTGAACACTGGTTATTTTTCCGTTTGTGTTTTTCTTAATTTTCTTTGGCAACGTATTATGATTTTCAGTGCACAAGTCTTTCATCTCCTTGGTTAAGTTTATTCCTGTTTTTTATTCTTATTGATGCTTTTGTAAATGAGATTGTTAATTTGTTTCGAGGTTGTTTATTAATGTATAGACACAACTGATTTTTTTTTTAGCGTTTATTTGTTTTTAAGAGAGAGAGAGAAAGACAGAGCATAAGTGGGGGAGGGGCAGAAAAAGAGGGAGACACAAAATCTGAAGCAGGCTCCAGGCTCTGAGCTGTCAGCACAGAGCCCGATGTGGGGCTTGAACCCACGAACCATGAGATCATGACCTGAGCTGAAGTTGGACACTTAGCTGACTGAACCACCCAGGCGCCCCAATACAACTGATTTTTGTGTGTTAATTTTATATCCTACAACATTGGTGAATTTGTTTATTTAGTTATAATAGTTTTGGGGTTTTTTTTTTTTTGATGTCTTTTGGGTTTTCTGCATAAGGTTGTCTATGAAGAGAGATAGTTTTATTTTTTCCTTTCCAATTTGAATGGCTTTATTTTTTTCTTGCCTAACTGCTCTTGTGAGGACTTATAGTACTATGTTTGATGGGAGTAGCAAGAGCATACAACCTTGTCTTATTCCTGATGTTAGAGGAAAAGCTTCCTTTTCCATTGAGTGTGATTTTTACTTGTGTGCTTTTCATAAATGGGCCTTATTATATTGAGGTAGTTTTCTTCTATTCCTAGTTTTTTACCATGTTTTTATATCATGAAATGGTGTTGCATTTTGTTAAATGTTTCTTCTGCATCAATTGAGTGGTTATGTAGTGTTTGTTCATTGTGTTAATGTATATTACACTGATTGATTTCATGTGTTCAATCATCTTTGCCTTCTGGGAATAAATCCCACTTGGTCATGGTGTAATAATCCTTTCAGTGTGCTATTGAAATCAGTTTGCTTTTATTATGTTCAGGATTTTTTGTATTCATCAGAGATACTGGTCTGTAGTTTTCTTGTGTCTTTGTCTAGCTTTGGTACCAGAATAAGTAATGTTGGCCTCATTGAATGAGATTGGAAATGTTTCCTCCTCTTCAATTTTTTGGAAGAGTTTTAAGAGAATTGATGTTAATTCGAGTCTTCTGTTTTTCCTTAATCAGCTCGCTGAGGACTTGTCAATTTTGTTGATCTTTTCATAAAGCCGACCTTTTGTTTCATTGTTTTTACTATTGTTTTTGTGTTCTCTATCCACTTATCTCTGCTGTAATGTATATTATTTCCTTCTTTCTTCTAGCTTTGTGTTAATGTTTTCCATTTATAATTTCTACAGTTGTAAAGTGAGGTTGTTGATTTAAGATTTTTTCTTTTTTTTAACTTATTTACAACTATACATTTCCCCTGTTAGCATTGCTTTCATTGTGTTCCACAAGTTTTGTTATGTTGTGTTTTCATTTTTCTTTGTCTCAAGGTATTTTCTAATTTCCCTTTTTCTCTTTGTTTTGACCCTTTGGTTGTTTACGAGTGTGTTGTTAAATTTTCACAGATTTGTGGATTTCCAGTTTTCTTTGTGCTATTGATTTCTAGTTTCATTCCATTTTGGTCAGAAAAGGTATTTGTATCATTTCATTCTTGAATATTTATGACTTGTTTTGTGGCCTAACACATGGTCTGTCCTGAAGAATGTTCCATATGTACTTGAAAAGAATGTATATTCTGCTGTTGTTGGGTAGATTATTCTGTATATGTCTGGTACGTCCAATTCGTCTTATTGATAATCTGTGTAGTTCTGTCCATTATTGCCTTTTTTGTGTTAATTGATCTTTGTGTTGTGCATCATTTTCATTTCCTCTCATTTCCTTTTATGTGCATTTTTTAGTTCTCTTGTGTTTACTTTGGCAATTTCAATTAATATCTTAAGATTATAACATTGTAGTTTGAATTAATACCAGCTCTGTATCAGTAGTGTAAAAACTGTTCTTATACAGCTCCATCGTTCTTCTGTTTTGTTGTTACTGTCCTAAGTTACTTTATACAGTAGTACTGGCTTTTATGTTTACACATGTAGTTGCCTTTATCATTGTTACTTTTTTTGATAGCTTTGAGTTATGATATAATGTCCTTTCATTGTAGCTGAATGATTCCCTTTAACATTTCTTGTGGGGCAGGTCTACTAGTGGTCAACTATCTTCAGCTTTTATTTATCTGAGACTGTTGTAATCCTCCTTTTTTTTTTTTTTTTAAGGATAATTTTGCTGGGTATAGAATTTTTGGTCAATTTTTTTTCTTTCAGCACTTTTTTTTTTTAAGTTTATTTATTTTGAGAGAGTGGGAGAGTGTGAGCAGGGGAGAGGCAGAGAGGGAGGGAGGAAGAGAGTGAATCCTAAGCAGGCTCCACTCTGTCAGTGCAGAGCCCAACAAGAGGCTCCATCTCACAAACCATGAGATTATGACCTGAGCCAAAATCGAGAGTCAGATGCTTAACCAACTAGCCACCCAGGTGCCCCTCTTTCTTTCTCTACTTTATTATGTCAGTGCTTTGTGGCCTCCATGGTATAGGATGAGAAACTAGCTTTTTTTTTTTTTTTTTTTGAGAGAGAGAGAGGAGGAGAGCATGTTCAAGCAGGGGAGCGGCAAGGGTGGGGGGGAGAGAGAGAGAATATCTGTTTTTTTATAATATGATTTTTTATTTTATTTTATTTTATTTTAATGTTTTTATTTATTTTTGAGACAGAGAGAGACAGAGCATGAGCAGGGGAGGGGCAGAGAGAGAGGGAGACACAGCATCTGAAGCAGGCTCCAGGCTCTGAGCTGTCAGCACAGAGCCCGACGCAGGGCTCGAAATCACAGACTGTGAGATCATGACCTGAGCTGAAGTCGGACGCTTAACCGACTGAGCCACCCAGGCGCCCCCGAGAGAGAGAATATCTTAAGCAGGCTCCATGCCCAGTGTGGAGCCCTACATAGGGTTTGATCTAATGAGATCTAATGAGATCATGACCTGAGCCGAAATCAAGAGTCCAATACTTAACTGACTGAGCCACCCAGGTACCCTGAGAAATTAGCTTGTAATCTTACTTACAGCCCAATGTATATGACTTCTCTCCTGTTTCTTTAATTATTCATTCATTGTGTTTGTGTTTTGACCATTTTATGTTAATGTGACTTAGTCTGGATCTATTTGGAGTTTATCTTTCTTGGAGTTTGTTGAATTTGTTGGCTGTTCAGTTTCATGTCTTTAATCAGATTTTGGATATATATGTCCATTATTTGTTGAAATATTCTTTCTACCTCTTTCTCTCTTTCTTCATCTCTCATTATAAATAGATTGGTACATTTGATGGTGTCCACAGGTCTCTTAGCCTCATTTTGCTTCATTCTTTAGTCTTTCTACTTCTCAGACTATGTAATTTCAATTGATCTACTTTCACGTTCACTGATAGTCTCTTCTACTTGCTCAGATCTCCTTTTGAAATACACTAATAAATTTTTCATTTTAATTGTTGTTCAGCACCAGAATATTTATTTGGTTGTGTTTTATAAAGTTTTGTCTGATTCCTTTTGTATCTGTTTAGTGAGGTTCTCTATATTGAGTCATTATTCTTCTGATTTTTAAGTGGCTCTTCTAACACTGTCATGCCTGCCACAGGTAAATAGGAACATTTAATTTGCAGGTTGGAAATTACTTTAAATGTCAATGGTATAAATATATCAATCAAAAAAAAAAAAGAAAATGACAGAGTAGATGAAAGACACAACTCTATTATATGTAGCTTACAAGAAATTTACTTCAAATTCAATGACATAAGTAGGCTGGAAATAAAAAGATGAAAAAGGATATACCATGCAAATATTAACTTAAAAAAGAGGCAAGAATGGTTACATTAATTTCTGTTAAGTTGACTTCAGAATAGAAAAAATTACTAGAGACCAAGATGTACATTAAATAATGATAAAAGCATCAATCTACCAGGAAGACATAAGGATCCTAAATGTGTATATACCAAATGATAGAGCCCTAATCTACACTAAAAAAATAAAATAAAAAAGAAGATAAAGTTGAAAAAGGAAGCGATAAATCCACAGTTATAATTGAACACTTTAACATTCTCCTCTCAGCAACTGATAAAACTATTAGACCTAAAACCAGCAAGAATATAAAAAATCTGAATACGATAAACCAACAGGATCTAAATGACACATATAGAACATTCTACCTAACCACATAGGAATACACATTTTAATCAAGTGCCCATGAAACACTCATGAAGATAGACAACCCCTTTCAGCAATGAAACAAGCCTGAAGAAATGTATAAGAATCTAAATCATATAGAGTGTTCTGTGACCATAATGGAATCAAATTAGAGGTCAGTAATAGGAGAATATCTGTCTATTGAAAATTAAACCTGCTTCTAAATAATCTATGGCTTAAAAATTCTCAGAAAAAGAAATTTAATGGAAATGAAAATACGACATAACAAAATACAAGGAATGCAGCTGAAGCAATGTTGAGAAATTTATAGTGTTAAAATGTTACATTTGAAAAGGGAAAGATTTCATATAATAGAGAATGAAAAGCAAACTAAGCCCAAAGTAAACAGAAAATGAAAATAATAAATTTAAGAGTAGAAATAAATGAAATTAAAGAGGGAAAAATCACTGAAATGGAAAGCTACTTATATGAAAAATCAATAAGCTTGATAAATTAGCAGGACTGATAAAGATAGAAAGTAGATAAAAATTACCTATTTAATAATGTAATGGTGGATATCACTGTAGACCCTATAGATATTACAGGGATGATAAGAGCTTACTATGAACAATTTTACAGACATAAATTTAACAATTAGTATGAAATGGCCCAATATCTTAAAAACACAACCAACTGCAACTTACTCAATACACAATTAATGTTTAATAGACCAATAACTAGTAAGGACATTGAATTTAGAATTGTGAAACTTCCAGAAAAGAAATCTTTAGGCCAAGATGGAAGTTTAACTGGAAAATTCCAAACTGGAGAATTATTTTAAACAAATCTAAGAAGAATTAACACCAATTATATCTAATCTTTTCCAGAAAATGGAAGAGGGAACACTTTCCATTTCATTTTATGAAGCTAGTATTACACTGATACCAAAACTAGGCAGAGAAAGTACAAAAACAAGAAAACTGTAGACTTAACATCTCTAACCTTAGACACAAAAAATTCTCAAGAAAATATTAGCAAATTGAACCAAATAATGTGTAAAAACAATTATATAGTACAAGCAGGTGGTATTTATTCCAGGTATATGATGTTGATTGAACATTTGAAAGTAAGAGTCCAAGAGTTCATTCTTTTTCATGTTAATTCAGATTTCTCAGCATTATTTTTTGAGAAGACTGTCTATCCCTTTGGAACGTTCTTGACATCCTTGTCAAAAAATCGTATGATCTTATATGTGGGAGTGTAGTCTGTAGTCTGTACCACTACCACACTGTTTTGATTACTGTAGCTTTGTGTAAGTTTTAAAATCAGTAAGTGTGACTTGTAACTTTGTTCTTCTTTTTCAAGATTGTTTTTGCTATTTAAGGTCCCTTGAAATTCCATGTAAGTTTTAGAATGAAATTTTTTGTCTGCAAAAATGCCATTGGGATATTGATAAGGATTGGATTAAATCTACCTTGAGTAGTATTAATATTTTAATGTTATTAAGTCTCCTAATCCATGAACACTGGATGTCTTTTACTTTTATCATCTTCAATTTCTTTTGGCAATGTAGTTTTTTCAGTAGTAAGTCTTTAGCCTCTTTGATTAGGTTTATTCCTAAATACTGTATTCTTTTTGATGGTTTTTTAAATGGTATCATTTTAAGTGTTTTTTTTTTTCAGATTGGTCATTGTTTATTTTGAGAAATGCAGTCAACCTTTGCATGTTGTTTTTTCCCCCCTCTATTGTTATTTTTAATTTTTTCTTAGTTTTATTGAGATATAATTTGCATGCATCCCTATATAAACTTAAGGTGTGCGGCATAATGGTTTTACTTACATATCCAGTTGATCCTTGAATAACGTGGGAGCGAGGGGTGCTGACCCTGTCCACAGTAGAAATCCACGTATATACCTTTTGACTCCCCAGCAACTTAATTCTAATAGCCAACTGTTGATCAGAAGACTTACCGATAACATGGAGAGTTGATTAACACACATTTTGTGTGACATGTGTTAGGTACCATTCTTGCAATAAAATAAGCTAGAGAAAAGAGAATGTTATTAGGAAAATCATGAGGAAGAGAAAATACATTTACAGTATTGTACTGTGAAAAATCTGCTTATAACTGGGCCCACACAGTTCAAACCTGTGTTTTTCAAGGGTCAGCTGCATTGTCAAATGATTACTGCCATTAGTTTAGTTAGCGTCCATCATCATATAGATAAAATAGAAAAAGCAAAACTTGAGAATTTTTTTCCTTGTGATGAGAACTCTTAGGGTTTACTCTCTTAACACCATTCCTGTATGTCTTAAGGTGGTGTTAACTATAGTCGTCATGTTGTACCTTCTGTCTGTAGTACTTATTTATCTTGTAACTGGAAGTTGTATTTTTTAGCCACCTTTCTCCAGTACCCTCCTCCCACCACCACCTCACCTGTGGTAACCATAAATTTGGTCTCTTCATGAATTTGTGGGGTTTCTTCTCCTTTTAGACTCCACATGTAGATGAGGTCATACATTATTTGCCTTTCTCTGACTTACTTCACGTAGTATAATGCCTTCAGGGTCCACCCATGTTGTAAATGGCAGGATTTCCTCATTTTTTACAGCTGAATAATATTCTGTTGTATATATTTACCACAACTTCTTCATCTGTTCGTCTGTCATTGGACACTTAGGTTGTTTCTATGTCTTAGTTATTGTAAATAATCTGCTATGAACATAGGTAGCAGATATCTTTTCAAGTTAGTGTTTTTGTTTTCTTTGGGTAAATGCCCAGGAATTGCTGGATCCTAGGGGAGGTCTATTTTTTGAGGAACTAAATGCTGTTTTCCGTAGTGGCTAGGCCAGTTACATTTCCACCACCAGTATACAGGGGTTCCTTTTCTCTATGTCTTTATCAGCATTTGTTACTTGTCTTTTTGATCATGACCATCCTAACAGGAGTGAGGTGATACCTCATGTGGTTTTTAAAATTTTTGTTTAATGTTCATTTATTTTTGAGAGAGAGCACATGCGTGTGCATGGGGTAGGGGCAGAGAGAGGGGGAGACAGAGGATTCAAAGTGGGTTTCGTGCTGACAGAAGAGAGCCCGACATGGGGCTCGAACCCTCTAACCAGGAGATCATGACCTGAGCCGAAGTCAGATACGTAACTGACTGAACCATCCAGGCACCCCTCTCTCATTGTGGTTTTGATTTGCATACCTCTACTCACTAGTGGTATTGAGCATCTTTTCATGTACCTGTTGGCCATTTATACATCTTTTAAGAAAAGTGTCTATTCAGATCCTTTGCACCATTTCTAATTGTATTATTTGTTTTCCAGCTATTCAGTTGTACGTTTATACGTTTGAGGTGTTAATCCCTTTTTATATTTATGGTTTGGAAATATTTTTTTCCCATTCTGTAGGGTGTCTTTTTACTTTCTGATTGTTTCCTTTGGTTTACAGAAGCCTTTTAATTTGATATAATCCCTCTTACTATTTTGTTGCTTGTTAAGGTGTCATATTCAAAAAGCCCTTGGGGCGCCTGGGTGGCTCAGTCGGTTGAGTGTCTGACTTCGGCTCAGGTCATGATCTCGCAGTCTGTGGGTTCGAGCCCCGCGTTGGGCTCTGTGCTAACGGCCCGGAGCCTGGAGCCTACTTCAGATTCTGTGTCTCCCTCTCTCTGCCCCTCCCCCACTCGTGCCCTGTCTCTCTCTCTCTCTCTCTGTCAAACATAAATAAACATTAAAAAAAATTTTTTAAAAAAAAGCCTCTGCCAATACCCATGTCAATACCATGTTTATTTCTAGGAGTTTCATGTTTTCAGGTCTTACTTACATTCAAGTCTTAAATCCATTTTGAGTTAATTGTTGTTAAGTGGTGTAAGGTAGGGGGTATGTTGATTTTTGAATGCTGCAACTTTGCTGAATTTATTTATTTCTGACAGGTTTTTTGTGGCATCTTTAGAATTTTCTGCCTATAAGATCATGTCATCTGCAAACAAAAATAACTTCCTTTCTTTCTAAATTGAATGCCTTTTATTTCTGTGTCTTGCCTAGTTGCTCTGGATACGAATTTCAGTACTGTGTAAATAGATACAATAAAAATGGGCATCCTTGTCCTGTTTCTGATCTTCGAGGAAAGGTTTCTGTCTTTTGCCCTTGAGTGCAATGTGAATTCTGGGCTTTCCATATATTGCCTTTATTATGTTGAGGTGATTTCATTCTATTCCTAGTTCATTGAATGTTTTTATCATGAAATAATGTTGAATTTTTTCAAATGTTTTTTTCTGCATCAACTGAGATGATCATGTTGTTTCCATCCTTATTTTTTGTTAATGTATATTACATTGATTGATTGTCTTATGTTAAACTATCCTTGCATTCCAGAAATAAACCATCCCCTGCCCCCGCCCCGTGGTCACGGTGTGTATACTTTTTAATGTATTGTTGAATTCTGTTTGCTGTGTTTTGTTGATGTTCTCATTTCCTTTTCTACTTAGATAATTGAAGGCACACAGTTGCCTTTCATAATGAAGACGTGCTACAGTATATAGTATTATTTACTCTGTCTTTACTACTAAGGAAAATATGTTCAGTGGAATGTGATAATATATCTTTCAATAATCATTCATACATACCAATATTCTGTTGCACATGCCTCACATTAATCACAACATATAGTCATATGCTACCTGGATTCCACACTATGTTTTTCAATCATGGTTGCACCTTTAGCTCCCTAGGAGTTTCTTTAATATATATGTGTATTCTTTTAATAATTCTTTAAATATATATATTTAAAACTAACAGTGCTAGAGCCACATTCCTAAATTCTTCAGAAGGAGACTAAGTGTCAGTAGTTTTTAAAAGGTCTCCAGGTGCAGACGTGGTTGAGAAACCTGTTTTAGATGATTCTGACTACATATTAGAGCTACTATGGAAAATGGAAAACTATAGCAAAGTTGAATCAGAAACTCTAGGGAAGAAGTTCTGGCAATCTGTTTTTGAAAAGTCTCAATTTTTCTAAAGCACGTTTACGGTTTTGACCACTAGTTCACAATTTTCTCAGCCACAGAAAAGGACAGTTAGCAAACTGTTTTAATTAAGGTCATTTACAGGGACTTCTTATGTAAAGCTTTTTATATTATGGACTCAAAAGAGATCCATATGTTTAATATATCAGGTAATAATAGCTAAGTTGTTCTCTTCTGACCATTAAGGAAATTGCTGTCGATATCTAGGTAGAAATATATCTCTGCTGCATGGGGTGCAATAATATGAGTAGGCAGGACCAAATTTTTTCTTAGGCAAGGGTGCTCATATGCCCAAACAGATATTCTTTTTTTTAAGCCCCAACATTTAGCGTAAAGCATGGCGGAGGTAACCTCAGTTTGGTGTATTCATAGGGCAAAAATAACTAGTTATTCACATATATTACAATAGATCCTTCAAATACAGTATAAGTGTATTCGTCTACTAGGGCTGCCATAAGAACAGCAAATTTTTTGTTTGAAAATTTTTGTTTGAAAAATTCATTATGACCCATTTTAATTACTGTGATATTAATAATTAACAGTATAGAAACAGTAAAAGTGTGTTCTTTTGTTGTTTAAAGCACCTGAAAGCTAATGATATAATGATAAATGTTGCAAAGATTTATATTACTCTTACTTTCCAATTAGTGGAAATATTAAATAAGTTTTTATCTTTTGTGTACACACTGATGGCTAGGGAGAGGCAGTTACCCAGAAATAAGAAGTGTGTCTGGATAAAACAGTTAACGTTAATAAAAAAGAAAGTTTGCTTCGTTGAATTCCCATAATAATTGCAGGCTTTATTATTCACTTATAGTTAGCCTGCTTTGTCTGTGTCCCTTCATTTAGGTATTCAAGCACCTTCTAGTTGCTTAAAACACAGTATATACAGCAAAAGCATGGTTCCTATTCATTGGGAGAAATACGTTTTTCAAAAATTATATCAAATATTTGAAAGACAGAGCTCTGAAAGAAACAAAAGCATATGACAGAGGAACTTGACACAGAGTTTTCAAGGAGGGCTTCCCAAGTGACATTTAGAGCTGTGATCTGAAGGAAGCTTAGGAGTTAAGGTTAGCTAATTTATGTGATGGAGGGGAACAGAGGATTCCAGACCAAAAGAACTGCATGTGCAGAGTCCCTGTGATGAGAAGGAACACAATGGGGAATTTGAGAGAGGGCCAGAGTAGTTGAATTCCCTGAGAACTGTGAGGAGTAAAGAGATGGGAAGGTAGGCAGGGCCCAGCAAAAAGCCTTTTCAGGGGCGCCTGGGTGGCTCAGTCGGTTGAGCGTCCGACTTCGGCTCAGGTCACGATCTCACGGTTCGTGAGTTCGAGCCCCGCGTTGGGCTCTGTACTGGCAGCTCAGAGCCTGGAGCCTGCTTCAAATTCTATGTCTCCCTCTCTCTCTGCTCCTCCCTAGCTCATGCTCTGTCTCTCTCTCCTTCAAAAATAAATAAAAACATTAAAAAAAAAAAAAAGCCTTTTCAGCTGTGATAAAGATTTGGGACTTTGTCCTGAAATAGAGGAAAATGTTGTGTTACATAGAGGAGGGTAAGCTTGAAAAGGTCACTCTGCCTGTAGGCATGAAGAAGTGATTAGAAAGAAACCAACAGATCCAATGAGAAAGCAGATGGATTAATTTTTAAAAATTATTTCTGCTTATGATCATACACAAAAAAGCAGTCACACTGGTACTGTATTAGGTGCTAGAGGTGCATCAGTGAACGAAACGTTAGTCTCTGCTCTCAAGCTTACTTTGTGGTAGGGGAGAGGAAACAGATAATCATATAACTATATAATCTGTCAGCTACTAATAAGTAATGTGAAGACAAATAAGACCAGAGAGGGAGATGAAGAGTGACTAAGGGTGCTGTTTTATTTAGGAACTGAGAAGATCACTGGAACTGAAGAATCTGTGGAGGAAGAACTCCAGGCAGAAAACATTAAATACAAAGTATGTGGGGCCTGGTCAAGAAATAGCAAGGAGGCCAGCATGGCTGGGGTACAGTGATAAGAAGAGTGTTAGGAGATGAGGCCTAGGACTGTGTACATTATAATTGGGTTGTACGTTAACCAAATGACACTACTAATATCAAAGAGTGTGTGTGTGTGTGTGTGTGTGTGTGTGTGCGCGCGCGCGCGCACGCGCGTGTGTATAGCTTTCTACTAAAATTTAGCCATTTATTTTGCTGGTAATAGTTTACCAAAGTAAAATAGTATTATTAGGTTCTGGAACCATTTCCAGTATATGGAGGGTTGATTTCTATGCACACCACCATGCAGTTCTCCAGACATCAGCTTCACGTCCTACAATTCAGCTCATTCTGGGGCGCCTGGGTGGTTCAGTTGGTTAGGCATTAGATAGACTTGATTTCAGCTCAGGTCATGCATGACCTCATGGTTTGTGAGATAGGGCTCTGTGTCAGGCTCTGCACTGACAGCATGGAGCATGCTTGGCAATTCTTTCTCTCCTTCTGCCCCTCCCCTGCCTGCTCACGCGTGCTCTCTCTCTCTTTCTCTTTCTCTCTCACCTTCTCTCTCTCTCTCTAAAAAATAATAAACATTAAAAAAACAATTCAGCTCAATTCTGATACTATTTCACAGGTTAATGTTACAGCTCTCTAAGACTCCCCCCACCCCTAAACTTCAGATGCCAGTTGCAAGCCCAGGTTGTGGTCTGCTTCTGATCAACTGCTTACCAGTTAGAGGTTCCCATGACCCTCTTCTTGAATTTAGGATGCAAGTTACAAGTCTGGGTTGTTACCTTATTACTTGTACTTCAAACCTACTGGCTCTAAATCACAAGTTCCCATGATCCCCTCTTTGGGGTTGATTAACTTGCTGGAGCAGCTCACAGAACTCAGGAAACCAGTTTACTTACTAGATTTCCGGTTTATTATAAAAGGATATAACTCAGGAAGAAGTGTGCAGTTTCCATTGTCCTCTCCAGGCACACCACCCTCGCAGCACATCCCTGTGTTCACGAACCCACAAACTCTCTGAGCCCCATCCTTTTGAGGTTTTATGACAGCTTCATTATATTTACAGGATTCATTAAATCATCAGCAATTGATCTAACCTCTAACCCTTCTCCCCTCCAGAGGTCAGGTAGGTGGGACACATGGTTAGCATGGCAACCTCTGGCAAGCAGTCCCAGTCTTAGGTGATTTCCAAAAGTCACCTCATTAACATAACAAAAGAATTTTTTTATGACTCCTTATACTTAGGAAATTCCTAAGGGTTTTAGGAGTGCCAGAAACTGGGAGGAAGACCAAATGTTTCTCATATATCACAATATCACAAGTATTCATCATTTAATAATTCCTAAGAGCTATTTTTCTTCTTTTTATTTTATTATTTTTTTTTTAATTTTTTTTTTCAACGTTTATTTATTTATTTGGGACAGAGAGAGACAGAGCATGAACAGGGGAGGGGCAGAGAGAGAGGGAGACACAGAATCGGAAACAGGCTCCAGGCTCTGAGCCATCAGCCCAGAGCCTGACGCGGGGCTCGAACTCACGGACCGCGAGATCGTGACCTGGCCGAAGTCGGACGCTTAACCGACTGCGCCACCCAGGCGCCCCTTTTCTTCTTTTTAAATAAGAAAAATAGTCATCAAAAATATTCAAATACAAAGGGTTAGTGTTACTGCTCTCCCAATCCCCAGTTCACTTTTGAAGTCCTAATCCCCATCATCGCAGAGTAGGACCTGAGGTAGGTATCTCGGAATACCTCAGAGTAAACCTTATTTGGTGATAGGGTATTTACAGGGGGAATCAAGTTAAAGGTAGGTCACTAAGGAGGATGGCGCAAATCCACTTATAACTGATGTCCTTATTAAAAAAGGGATATTTGGACGCAGACATGCATATAGAGGAAGACAGTTTGAAGAGACATAGGAAGATGATCCACAAGCCAAGGAGAGGCCTGAAACAGATCATTTACTACTCTCCTTACTGTCTCCCTGTCTTTAATGAGGGTAATACTGTTGTAAAACTCAGTTGCCTCCCCTGCATGTGTTTCATTAATTTCTAAAGCAATGTAAGTCTTTTTAAGAAAATGACTAAAAAACAAGCAACAAAAAGTAAACAATGTGGCATTATATTCATTGTTTGCTTTCTAAAAAAAACTTAACTTTGAAACTGTAGGTTTCTTCAGGGTAATACATACAGCTGTTTTCCAAAAAGATTGACCTTTTCGGTTTGTTTTCAGACTTTGTACCAAAATATTTCACAAACTTATTTGCTTAAAATTTATTGTCAGATTGATTTCTTTTTTCTATTCTAATAATGTATTTCAGTGTAACTTTCTGTTGCTTCAGAGTGGTGTTTTATGAAAAAAAATTGCCACCACTTGGTGGCACTACTTGGCTTAAAAATGAATCAGATGGTCTGCTTCTGCTATTAACTGCTGTTCTGCATAAATCATTAAATTCAGAGGGGAGCAGCTTGATATTAAGCAACTTAATATTATAAATATTTGATTCTTATTTTGTAAACAAAATAATAATAGGTGTTGTAAAATTGAATTGTATTAAAATGTCATATGGAATATAAAAATATAAACCAAGGCTTAGTTTGGTAGAGAGGGAAGCCTACGAATTTTTGATAGGATTGTCTTTTAGTTCAGGCATCATCTTTATTTTTTGCCTTAATCATCTTTGTGTCTAAATGTCAGAAAAATATTTTTAATATTAGAAACAAACATCTTCAACTTTTCTTTAGTGTTAGCATTTTCTTTTTTTTCTTTCTTTTTTTTTTTTTTTAACATTTATTTATTTTTGAGACAGAGAGAGACAAAGCTTGATCAGGGGAGGGGCAGAGAGAGAGGGAGACACAGAATCTGAAACAGGCTCCAGGCTCTGAGCTGTCAGCACAGAGCCCGACGCGGGGCTCGAACTCACGGGGACCGTGAGATCATGACCTGAGCCGAAGTCGGCCGCTTAACCGACTGAGCCACCCAGGTGCCCCTAGTGTTAGCATTTTCTAAGATGTGTATTTTATTTTGTCTTATATAAAGCTATGAAATTGGATTTTTTTCAGGTGATCAAGGTAAATTAAATGTATAGGAAAACAGAAAATATAAAGGTGTTTCATTATGTCTTTCTGCAGCCAATATGCGGAGGATCTAGAAATGTAAGATGTGGAAAGTTATTACACCCCAGACATGACTTTTCTCCTAAGCAATTGATACCTAATATCATAGTAGCTAAAATATTTGTGTAATTATTGTGTTCTAAGTTGCATATACAGCATATAAAAGATGGTGATCCAGGTCTTTAAAATTCAAATATGATACATCAAGAAAGTGCACAAAGTGTAAGTATACAGCTCAGTGAATCACCACAAAGTAAACACCCCACAGCCACCAGAGATCAAGAAATAGAATACTGCCAGCAACCCAGCAGCCCCTGTGTTTCCTTTCCCGATCACTCTTACTTGGAGTAACCACTGGCTTGACTTCAAAGAATATGTTTGTGTTTTTGTTTTTTTAACCCCGCCTTTGTACTTTTATATAAATAGAATTATATAATAGTATTATTTTGTTTTTGCTTATTTTGCTTAACATTACATTTGGGAGGTTCATGGATGTTTTCATTATCAGATGTAGTTATAGCTCATTTGTATTTCATCAGTATCTTTTTTACTTTTGGACATTTGGATTGAATAATACTGTCATAACATTCTTGTATGTTTCTTGGGGCACATGTACATTTATGTTGAGTACATACCGGGGTAGATTAGCTGGGTGATTGGTGTATATGTGTTTAAATTTAGAAGATAACATGAGAATTTTCAACATAGTTGTACCTGTCCTGTTAGTAGGATATGAGTGTTCATGTTGCTCTGAATTTTCACCAGCATCTGGTATCAATAGCCTCTTTAATTTTAGCCCTTCTGGTGGGTGTATTTCCCTGATTTCAAATAAGATTGAGTACTTTTCCACAAATTTTTTGGCTGTTCGTATATCCTTTGTTGTGAGGCTTCTTCTTTCCCCATCTTTTTATTATTACTATAATTATTATTATTATATTCCTAATATATTCCTAATTTATACGAGTTACATAGTTTATGGATATGAGCCCTTTTCTTTTTTCCTTTTGGAGTTTCTGTCCTTTTTAAGAGTTTTTTTTAATTTAAAAATTTTATTAATGTTTATTTTTGAGAGAAAGAGAGAGAGAGAGCAAGCACAAGTGGAAGAGGGACAGAGAGAGAGGGAGACACAGAATTTGAAGCAGGCTCTAGGCTCTGAGCTGTCAGCACAGAGCGTGACGTGGGGCCTGAACTCAACGAACTGTGAGATCATGGCCTGAGCCAAAGTCAGACACATAACCAACTGAGCCACCTAGGCACACCCCTGTTTTCATATGTGGTAGGTATAAGACCTTCATTTAGTTAGGTTTGTTAGAAAAATATATACCCACTTTGGCTTGATCTTTACCCTACTGTTAATATCTTTTGATGAACGGAAGGTCTAAATTTTAATGTAGTTCAGTTTATCATTGTTTTCCTTTATAGTCAATGTTTCTTGCGTTCTGTTTAAGAAATCTTTCCCTGCTGCAAGGAGGTGAAGACATCTCTTATGTTACCTTCTAGAACATTGGTTCTTAACTAAGGCAATTCTCCCTTCCCTCACCCCACACCTTCCCTACCTGTGCAGGAAATTTGGTAACATTCACATTTTTAGTTTTCACAGCTAGGTGACTGGGGTATTCTTGGTGTCTAGTGGGTTGGCTAGGGATGCTTGCTAAACATCTTACAGTGCGCAGAATGCTAAACGTCCAGCAATGCACAAAACAGTTACCTAGCCCAGAGTGTCACTAGTGCTGAGGTTGTTAAGACACTGTGCTAGAGACTTTATTACCTAAAACTGATTCTGTATACACTTGACCCTTGAACAACATGGGAGTTTGGGGCACTGACCCCTGCATTGTCGAAAATTGCTATATAACTTTTGACTCCCCAAAAACTTAGCTACTAATAGCCTACTGTTGATTGGAAGCCTTAATAAAATAAGATAGTCAATTAACACACATTTTAAAAATGTATTATATACTGCATTCTTATATTAAAAGTTAGCTAGAGAAAAGAAAATGTTAATAAGAAAATCATAAGAAAAATACATTCATAGTACTGTAGTATATTTACTGAAAAAAATCCATGTAATGAGTGGACCTCTTTGCCATTCAAACCCATGTTGTTCAGGGGCCAACTAAATGTAAAGTATAGAGGTCACCTTTTTTTTTTTCTTAGGGGTACGCATTTTATGAGGCACCATTTATTGAAAAGATTGTCTTGCCTCTGCTCTACAGGATCACCTTTGTCATAAATCAGGTGACCATATATACATGGGTCTGCTTTGGGGCTCTATTTTATTTTGTTGGTTTACTGTATCTACCCTTACACCAAAATCATGCTGCTTTAATTTATGTGGCATTATAGCAAGTCTTTGTATTTAGTAAGACAGATCTTTCCACCTTGTTCTTCTTGACTCTTTGCGCTTCCATATAAATTTTTGTAGTCACGTGGTCAGTTTTACAAAAATTGAATTTATTCATTAATTTGAGATAGAGTTGACATCTTTATGGTAATGTCTTCCAGTCCATGAATGTCATATTATCCTTTCATTTATTTAGGTCAGGAGTCTCAAATTCTGCATTCTCAAGACCCATTTATACTTTTTTTTTTTTAATTTTTTTTAACGTTTATTTATTTTTGAGACAGAGAGAGACAGAGCATGAACGGGGGAGGGGCAGAGAGAGAGGGAGACACAGAATCGGAAGCAGGCTCCAGGCTCTGAGCCATCAGCCCAGAGCCCGACGCGGGGCTCGAACTCACGGACCGCGAGATCGTGACCTGAGCTGAAGTCGGACGCTTAGCCGACTGAGCCACTCAGGCGCCCCCCATTTAAACTCTTAAAAAGAACTTTATTTGGTTATATCAGTGTTTCTCAGCCTTAGCACAGTTGACACTTTGGGTCAGATAATTTATTGTTTGGAGGAAGAGTTTCCCATTAAATGCCATTATAAATAACATAATTTTGTGAAGAGCATACTTTCCAAAACAAAACTTAGTGGGAAGAGTAGCATTGTTTTTACATTTTTGCACATTTCTTTAATATCTCACTTAATAGAAAACAGCTGGATTCTTACACGTGCTTCTGCTTTAATCTGTTGGAATAGCACGAGTCCTGTAGACTCTGGACAACTCCATTTTACAATTTTGAGAGAATGGGAGTGAAAAAGGCAGATAAGGTCTTCGTGTTATTATGAAAATAATTGTGATTTTAAAGATCCCCTAATAAGGTCCCAGGGATCCCTAGAGGCCTGTAGATTGCACTTTTGGGAACAGCTGCCCTAGAGTTTGCAACATGCACTGTTGACCTGTAAGTCTAATTAAGTTATTTTATATTTTTTAGACAATACAAGGAAACTAAAACATTAAAGATTCCATTAACTTCCTCCCCTTCTTAGTTTATTTCCTAGAATACGTATTTTTGACTGCATATGTGTTTTAAGCCCCATAAAAAATCATCATTGTTTTATGCCATTATTTTAGATTTGCCCACATAGTAACCATTTTTGTTGCTTTTTATTCTTTCCTGCATCTTCAGTTCTCCCATCTATAATCACTTCCTTTTTTTGAAGAACACTTGTACTGAGAAATTGTCAGTTTTTGTTGTCTTGTCATGTTCTGTATTTCACCTTCACTTTTGAATGATAGTTTTTTTACTAGTTAGAATTCAGGGTAGGCAGTTGTTTTCTTCTAACTACAATATTATCCCTTTGTGTTTGGGCTTCTTTTATTTCTGTTGAGAAATTGATTGTTACTCCTGTCAATGCCTTCCAGCCAAAAAGACCAGTAAGAACACAGTTTTTTATACTTGTTGCAGTGAAGGATTCTACACGTATTTATAGGAAACCTTTGGGTGTTTTTTTTAAGAGGGTATTAGAAAGAACCTGTTATAGGATTTGGACTTTGGTTGGGTAATTTTAGAGAGAGTCTAAGGAAGTAGAGGTTTGCTGTGAATTGATTGTTGTCAGAACATGGGAACATTTTAATACTGCTATCTTTTTTTAAATTCAGGTGAAATTTATGTAGCACACAATCATTTTAAATGCACAGTTCAATGGTATTATATTCATAATATTACACAACCTCCAGCTCTCTTGTTTCAGAACTTTTTCAGTATCCTGTAGCTATTATGTAATATTTCCTATTTTCTCCTTCCACTATCACCTGTTACTCTTACTATCTGCATCAGTTTGCCTATTCTGGATATTTCATATGAAAGGAATCATGCAATACATGACCTTCATGTCTGACTTCTTTTACTGAGCATGTTTTCAAGGTTCATCCAAGTTGTAGCATGTACTTTGTTTCTTTTTTGCTATTATGAATAATGATGCTGTAAACACTCATGTACCAGTTTCTGTGTATACATAAGTTTTCATTTTTCCTGTGTATATATCTAGAAGTTGAGTAGCTGGGTCGATTGGTCATTCTCTGTTACCTATTTTTAGGAAACACCAAACTGGTTTTCCATAGTGGATGCACCATTTTACAGTCTTACCACAATTGATAAGGGTCTCTATTTTTCCATATTCTCATCAACACTTGTTATTTTTCATGTTTTTCTTTTTTTAATTAAAAGTATCTTAATGGGGGTGCCTGGTGACTCAGTCAGTTAACCATCTGACTCTTAATCTCGTCTCAGTTCTTAATCTCAGGGTCATGAGTTCAAGCCCCATGTTGGGCTCCATACTGGGTGTGAAGTGGTATCTGTTCGTGGTTTGCATTTGTATTTTCTTAATGACCAAGATGTTGAACATCTTCTCACAGATTTGTTGGCCCTTTGTATATCTTTTGAGAACTGTCTGTTCACATCGTTTGTCCATTTTCTTATGCTTCTTACTTTTCTTACTCTTGCTTATATTCTTTCCTTTCCACTCAAAGAGTCCCCTTTAACATTTTTTGTAAGGCTGGTGTAGTGGTTATAAATTGCTTTAACTTTTGCGTGTCAGGGAACTTTTGCATAACTCTCCTTCTGTTGTGAATGATGGATTGCTGGATAGAGTATTCTTGGTTGCAGAGTTTTTTTCTTTCAGCATTTTGAATAGATCCTGCCTCTCCCTTCTGGTCTGCAAAATTTGTGCTGAAGAATCCACTGATAGCTTTTTGGGGTTTCCCTTGTATGTAACTGTTTTCTTTTCTCTTGCTCCTTTTAAAATTCTCTCTTTATCACTCTGCCATTTTAATTACTATGCTTTTTCTTGGTACGGGTTGATTTTGTTGGGGACTCTGTGCTTCCTGGATCTGTATTTCTGTATCCTTCCCTAGATTCATGAAGCTTTATTGTTTCTTCATATAAATTTTCTGCCTCCTTTTCTCTCTGTCCTTCTGGGATCCCTATAATATGAATGTTATTACACTGGGTGTTGTGGAGTTCCCTTAATCTCGTCACATTTTTCCACTTGATTGCTTTCCCTTACTCTCTTCTCCAGATTGCTGATCTATTCTTCTGCTTTTTTTAGTCTATTTATTCCCTCTAGGGTATTTTGAATTTCAGCTAATAGAGTTAGTCATCTCTGATTGTTCTTTATGTTTTCTGTTTGTTGAAGCTTTCACTGAGGCCTTCCACTCTTTTCTCAAGTCCAGTGACTGTCTTTATGACCATTACTTTAAATTCTCTATCAAGCATATTATCTCTCTTTTGTTTATCTCTCTTGCTGGGATTTTGTCCTGTTTTTTCATTTGGGTCATAGACCTCTGTCTCCTCATTTTGACTAACTTCTGTATATGTTTCTGTGTGTTAGGAAAGTGATCTATATCTTCTGCTGTTAAAAGTAGTGGCATTATGAAGAAGAGGTCTTGTGTCCTGCAGTGCAGTGTCCCCAGTTCACCAGAAGCTGACACTTGAGGAATGTCTCCTGTGTGTGTTGCTTGCATCCTACTGTGGCTGAGCCACGTTTGCCTTCAGTCCAGTCATCTGCAATATTGCTCTTTGCCTGTTTTGGGCAGGGTTTGGTCCCTGTGGTGTTAGTGGGCCAGTCTCGGCCACCTTGCACTTGAGTTGAGTCCGACCAGGTGTTTGCCAGAGCTGTGGTAGCACCAATCTGCAGGGTTTCCCTGTGTTGCCCCTGAGAAGCTTTCATTGGTGGGAGGAGCCTACAGTCAGACCAGATGTCTGCTGGCAGCCCATACTGGGGCCACAGAGAGACTGGTATGTGTGGTTTATCTTCCCCTCTCCCTGGGGCACGAGTCATTTTAGAGTGGTGCTTGTCCCTGGCGAGGCTGCGTGCACACTGCCACCCTTGTGGTATTGCTTTGGATGGACTCCTTCAGGTCTGCAGGAGAGCGTGGGGACAGGGGTGCCAGCCAGGTCCATGCCAGTCTACTGCAGGAGAGAACTTAACAGCTGCCAAGGAAAACACTTGTCCAGGCTGGGATGGAGGGGCCGAGTCTAGAGAAGAATGCAGGGGTAAGGTACCCTGTTAGCAAGCTTAGGTTGAGAGTATTTGTGCTACACTGGTTCCCACAGGTTTACTTTCCAGGCTGGGAGTCGGGGGAGGGAAGAGGGAAATGGTGCCTGCCAGCTCTTTTGTTGCTGGAGAAGTCTCCCAAAGATCCCTGCTCCTCCAACACATTCTTTGAGATTAGAAAACAAATCTCTTTCCTGTATGCCCTAGGCATTTTTCAAACCGCTGGTTCTATGTTGTATCTCATCAGGACTGTTTGTGCTGTCTCTTTTAGGGAAGGGACTCAGTTCCCTTTTGTCCTCCAGCTCTGTCAGCACCAAGCCTGCTGAGTTTTAAAGTTCCAGTCCTTCTGGTTTTCAAAGCCAAATGTTACAGGGATTCATCTTTCCAGTACAAGTCCCCCAATGTCTGGAGTGCTTGGCATAGGGTCTTTTCCTCATGCCTGCAACATCCCTCCCATGCATGGATCCCTCAGATTGGTCAGTTTGGCTCCCAATTGTGTCTCCACCCTACCTACCCTCTTCTCTATATTTAGCTGTAGAGAGTCTGTTCTGCTAGTCTTCGGATAATTTTTTGGGTTATGTACACTGATGTGGGTGTTATCTAGTTGTATGCATTGGACACAGTGACCCTAGGATCCTCCTCCTTTGCCATCTTAACACCTTAGTTCTTGGCTGAGCCTTTGTCCATTTTTAAAGCTGGGTTGTCTTTTTGTTGTCCGGTTGTTTATATATTCTGTATTCTAAACCCTTATTAAATATCTCAGTAATGTCCTTTGATGGACAAAACTTTTATTTTAATGAGTCCAGATTATCTATTTTTTCTTTTGTTCATCATGCTTTTGGTGTGAAATCTAAGAATTTATTGCCAAATCCAACATCATGAAGATCCATCCCTAGGCCTTCTTCAAAGAGCTTTATTGTTTTCAGCTGTTATATATATAGTGTTGATCGATTTTGATTTAGTTTTTGTATTTGTATGTGATATGAGGCAGGGATCCAACTTCATTATTTTGCATGTGGTTGTCCATTTGTCCCAGCACCATTTGTTGAAAAGACTGTTCTTTCCCCATTGAATGGTGTTGGCACCTTTGTTGAAAATCGGTTGGCCACAGCTGTTTGGGTTTATTTCTGGATTCTCAAATCTATTCCATTGGTCTCTATGTCTACCCTAATGCCAGTACCACACTGGTTACTGTAGCTTTGTAATAAGTTTTTAAATCAGAGGGAGTACCCCTACTTTATTTCTTTTCAATATTGCCTTTGCTTTTCAGAAACCTTTGCAGTTCCATATGAATTTGAGTATCAGCTTATCCATTTCTGAAAGAAAAAAAAGGCCATTAGAATTTTCATAGTGATTGTACTGAATCTGTAGATCACTTTGGGAAGTTTTGTCATTTTAACAATATTTCATCTTCAAATCCATGAACATGGGATGTCTTTTCATTTATTTATACCTCCTTTAATTTCTTTCACCATTGTTTTGTCGTTTTAAGTATGTAAGCCTTTTACCTCCATAGTTACATTTATTCTTAGGTATTTTATTTTGGATGCTTTTGTAGACGGGATTTTAGTTTCTTTTGAGATCATTCATCAGATCATTCATTGATGGCTTAGAGAAACACAACGGATTTTTGTGTGTTGATCTTACAACTGCAAATTTGCTTGATTTTGTTTATTATATTATCTCTGGTAGGGTTTTTTTGTGTGTGTATGTGGAGTCTGTGGTATTTTCCAAATATATAAAATCATGTCATCTGTAAATAGAGATAGTTTTATTTCTCCCTTTCCAATTTGGATGCTTTTTATTTATTTTTCATGTATAATTGCTGTGGCTGGGACACAGTGTTAAATAGCAGTGGTGAAAACAGGCAGTCTTTTACTTGGAGTGAAAGCTTGGTTTTCACCTTTGATGACTGTGATGTTAACTCTGGGTTTTTCATGGATGCCTTTTATTATTTAGGGAAACTCCTTTCTTTTCCTAGTTTGCTGAGTGATTTTGTCATGAAACTGTGTTGGATTTTAGTAAGTGGTCTGTGTCTGTTGAAATATTCATGTATTTTTTTTTTCCTTTGGCCTGTTAATATGATGTATTACATTGGTTGCTTTTCTCATATTGAACTGTCTTTGCATTCCTGGGATAAATCCCACTTGGTTATAATATATAATCCCTTTAATGTGCCATTGGATTCAGTTTGGTAGCTTTGTTGAAATTTTTACATCTGTATTCTTTGTCTGGTTTTGATTTTAGGGTAATGCTGACTTATAAAATGTGTTAAAAAGTGTTTCCTCTTCCACGGGGCACCTAGGTGGCTCAGTCAGTTGAGTGACTTTAGCTCAGGTCACGATCTCATGGTTCTATGAGTTCGAGCCCCACACTGGACTGTCTGCTGTCAATGCAGAGCCCACTTCAGATTCTTTGTCTCCCACTTTGCCCCTCCCAGCTCACATTCTGTCTGTCTCAAAAAATAAATAAACATTAAAGAAAAAAAAAAAAAGAAGTGTCTCCTCTTCCACATTTGGAAGTTTGTGAAGGATTTGTGTTAATTCTCCACATGGTAGAATTTATTAGTGAAACCATCTGATCCTGGACTTTTCCTTTTTGAGAGGTTTTTGATTACTGATTCAGTTTCTTTACCTGTTACAGGTATGTTCAGATTTTCTATTTATTTTTGAGTCAGGTTTGTGTTTCTAGGAATTTGTCCATTTCATCTAGATTATCTGATTTGTTGATATCTAGTTATTCATGGTATTCTCTTAAAATCCTTTTAATTTCTCTAAGGTCTGTATTAATGTCCTTACCTTTGTTTCTGATTGTAATTATTTGCATTGTCTCTTTTTTTCTTCTTAGTCAACTTGTTAATTTTGTTGATCTTTTAAAAGAATCAACTTTTTATTTGTTTTATTCTATTTTTATATTTGCTTATCTGTGCTCTAATACTTATTCCTTCCTTCTGCTGGCTTTGGGTTTAGTTTGCTCTTCATTTTTCTAGTTCCTTAAGGTGTAAAATTAGGTTGTTGATTTGCTGTCCTTTTTAATGTAAGCATTTATAGCTATAAATTTCCTTCTCAGTATGCTTTTGCTGCATTCCATGTTTTTGTATGTTGTGTTTTGTTTTCATTCATCTCAGGATTGCCATCTTAATAAATTAATTATTAACTAATTAATAGGGAAGGCACATTGAAGCTGGGATAAACTTATAATTGGTAAAGAATTGATAATAGCAGTCAATTCATTTAGTGGCAGAAGGTCATATTTGATTACTTTGTGTTACACAGTAACCTTGTCTGAAGTGATTATTCTGAGATATTTTTATGTTCAACAAGAGAACAGTATGATTTAGCTGAAAGCATCAGAGTAGTTCTTGGACTTCAGGAGCTAGCTGCTTTTTTTTTCCCCCCAGTCTAATTATTGTCTTTTTGTATCCTTTTTGCTGCTGCAACTTTTAAGATTTTCTCATTGTTTTGCATTGTCATCACTTTTACTGTGATGTATCTAAGTGTATTTTTCTTTTTATTATATCCATCTTAAGAGTTCCTGGTGCTTCCAGAAACTGTGGTTCGATGTATTTTGTCAGTTTTAGAAAATTCTCAGCCATTATCTCTTCTAGTATTGTTTCTGTCCTGTTTTCTCTCTCCTTTACTTCTGGGATTCCCATTAAATACATGCTAGATCTTTTTCCTGGGTCCTCTTTTGGCTCTGTTCTTTCCTCCATTTTCTATCCTTTTGTATCTCCTTTCTTCATTCTTTCTTTGTTCTGACCCTTTCCAGTTCACTCTTTGTTTTGTTTTTGTAGATACTCTTTTTCTCCCAGTTTTACTGAGATATAATTGACATTTTAACTCTTTAATTGTATCTAATTTTTAGTTTTATTGCATGGTGACCAGAGAATATGGTCTACATGATTTCTGTCTCTGTTGGAAATTTCTCCATGGTCATTATAATATATAGTCAGACTTTATATAATGTTCCACTTACGTTATAAAATAAGAATGTCTATTTCTTGTTGTATAGGGCTATTTGATCATTGTCTTTACAGACATTTATCTTTTGTATCTCCTAAGAGAATTTTGGAAAACTGGCATTTTTAAGTTGGCATTTGGATTTTTTGTCATGAGTGAAAATAATTATCAGCATTTATACGTGTGTATATGCTGTAAATCTAATTTCTTCAAAACCTTTGTACTGTTGATTTAATTCATTAGCTTACAGAAAATGTTGGCCATATAACAATTTAACGAAGCCAAGTCTTCATAGCTAAATCAAAGTGTCAGTAACAAGGTGGCTTTACTTTTTTAGATTTAACTATCAGACCTGCCACTGTTGACAACCTTTTCATTTCTGAATTTTAATTCTAAAACTGAGGAATGAGAGGGGTATGAGAGAAAGGAAAGTAGGTATAGAGAGGTTGAAGGCATAGTGAGAGAGATAAGACACTGGAATCTTGAGTTGTTTTTCAATGAACTAAGACTATGTAGCCTTTCTATATTGTTTGCTTTGCTGCCATAGCAAGGAAATTTGTATTTCCCAAACTTCCTTTTATTTGGTTGCCAGAGGCTTTTACACAGAGTATTACCAGAGCAGTGTACAATACCAAGGTTCTGGATGATGGCATTCTTCTAGACCTTTGAGAGATTCAGTTAATAAATACAATGATCTATGCCCTTGTGACTTAGTTCTACAGGAAGGATACACAAACGATAACCATAATAAATAAATATATTACACAGTATGTTAGAAGGTGTAAGTGTTTTGGAGTAAAAAGGGGTGAACCAGTGTAAGTTTACTTGAAGAGTGCCAGCAGAATAGAGAAAGTGAGGGAGTTTGGGATGTAATCTTAATCAAAGTGGTCCAGGTAGGCATTATTCAAAAGAAAATGGTTGATCAAAGGCTTGAATTAGGGAATTTGTCATGAGTATCTGGGAGACAGAGTATTCTAGCTGGGTGGTTAATAATACTAAGACCTTAGCATGGGAGAGAATGTGTTCAGGAAATAGTAAGGAAGCCAACGTGACTAGAACTGAGTGAATTGGGGAGGGGAGTAAGAAATGAGGTCAAAATGTTGCTGAAAAGGATCTTCGTAGGGCATTACAGGCTATTATAATGACATTGGTTTTTTCTCTAAGAGGGAAAGACAGGGAGCCATTGAAAGATTTTGAGGAGCATTATCTGTCTTAAGTTTTAAAACGATCCCTCTGGTTGTGGTGTTGAGAATAGACAGTAGCTGGGCAAGGGTAGATGCCCTAAGACCAGATTAGGAGGCTGTTGAATGAGTATAGGGGAGAGATAATAGTGGAGCTGCATGTAGCAGTAGTGAGAAGTGATTGGATTCTGGATGTAATTTAAAGATGGTGGCAGTAGGATTTCTTGATGGTTTTGATATGAAGTATGCATAAATGAATAAGGAAGATTGACCCAAGGTTATTGAGCTGAACAAGTGATGGAGGTGGGGAAGGTTGCAGATTTGTATTTGGTAACCTTTCTTTTGTAAAGCGAGAGAAGGGTGATCTTGAAAGAGGAGACGGGCAAAGAAAACTGGAATATTCTCGGTGTGTTGACTTTTGGGGAGAAGTGTTTCAAGCCTCCCTCTGTGACGGTCAGTTTCTCTTAATACTTGTAGATGTTCACAATTTATGTATTTTGTAGCCATTTTGTTGTGTGCAAAGGGGTTTGTGAACATTATATCTTCTTGGTGACTTGTATACTTTATTATATACAATATTCATATTTAGCAGGTGTAGTGCTTTTTTGCCTTAAATTCCATTTGATTTTTCTGATAGTGAAGACATCTATTTTCTTATTATTAACATTTGCTTAGTTTATCTTTTCATCATCTTATTTTTAACCTTAACATTTCCTTTATAAACAACATATAGCATACTTCAAAACAAAACAAATACAAATACCTTTTTCTTAACTTACAAACTTTCTTTTTAAACAAAGTATTTAAGAATTTTTTTAATGTTTATTTTTGAGAGAGAGACAGAGTGCGAGCGGGGGAGGAGCAGAAAGAGAGAGACAGGCTCTGAAGCAGGTTCCAGGCTCCCAAACTGTCAGCACAGAGCCCAGCGCGGGTCTCGAACTCATGGACTGCAAGATCATGACCTGAGCCAAAGTCAGACACTTAACTGACTGAGCCACCCAGGTGCCCCATAAACTTTTTATATTTATTAAGAGGATTGATGTGTTTGGACTTCATTCTGCTTTCTTGTTACTTTCTCTTTGCTATCTTTTATTGTTACTTTTTAATTTAATCAGTCAAATTTTCTTTACAATTCCAGATTTGAAATTATATATCTTATTTCACCATTTTACTTGGTTACCCTTAACATTTTAATACATTTAAAAAATTTTTTTCTTTGAGGGGCACCTGGGTAGCTCAGTCAATTAAGCATCTGACTTCAGCTTAGGTCATGATCTCATGGTTTGTGAGTTCGAGCCCCACATTGGGCTCTCTGCTGTCAGCACAGAGCCCACTTCGGATCCTCTGTTCCCCTCTCTCTCTGCCCCTCCCCTGCTTGCACTCTCTCTCTCTCAAAAGTAAATAAACATTAAAAAAAAAAAAAAAAAGGTTTTCTTTGAATCAGTATCTACCAGTTTGAACTCTTTTAGGCTTCTTTGTTCCCATATTATTAAATACCATATAACCCTCTTTTCTTAGGAATCCTTTTTGAACAATTATCAACAGTTAAGACATTTAGTTGCCATTTTCAGTGGTTTGGTTGCTCATTAATGCTTATTGATTCTTAGCTCTTTCTTTTTATATGTTCTTGTGTCTCTATGCCTGAGAATTACTCCATGAGTAATCTGTGCATGGTAAACTTTTGGAATCCTTGTTTGTCCAAAATGTCTTTTTTGTTGTTGTTATGCTTGAGTGGTAGCTATAGAATTCTGGGTTGAAAAGTATTTTCACATCTTTCACCATGATGCGGGCAAAAATGGTAAGACTGTAAGGAAATAGGCATTCTTACAGACTAGAAGTAGATATGCATATTGATAGAAATTTGGGGAAATGATCTAGAAATGTGTATTAAGCCAAAATACACATGCAGCTTTGAAAAATCTATACTACTGAGATAAAAACAGTACTATAAGGCTGTCTATTCAAGGTTATTTACTGTAACATGTATATTGTATGATCCCATTTCTATAAAGATAATCACAAAACAAATACATATATGTGTATGCTTGTATGAATAAGAAAAAGGAGTGGAAGGATATACCAGACTCTTACATTGGTAACTGAAGTGGGAGAGAGTGGGAAACGTAGAGGAGGCAATATTTTCAGACAGATTTGATTTTAAAATACCATTTTTCCTCAAAAATCTGATGACATTGATGAGGAATTGTGTATTCTTGTTTTTGTAGATAGTCTAGTTTTTGTTTTTGTCTTGTTTTCTGAAAATGAGCAGAGTTCTACCTCTTATTCCTAGAGATCTGAAATTTCCCCAGGACTTGTCAAGAAGCATGTCTTTTTCTTCATCCGCTGAGCACTGATTGAGCCCTGTTAATCTGAAGATTACTGCATTTCTTGAGCTCTGACATTTTTTTTTTTTCTATTGTGTCCTCTTCTTCATTCCCCTGGGGTGCTTTTCTATAGTTCCTACATGATATAATTTATGGATGTAGGTTTCATATTTATTTTCTCTTCTTGCTCTCTTTTTAAGAAGTCTTTGTTCTTTAAGAATACCTCTCATTTCATCAGCCATATTCACTCTGCTCTTCAACTCCTCTATTGAGAGTTGTTTTGTTGTTAATAGTTGTTTTTCTTAGTATTTTTTTTTATTTCAGAGTTCTTTGTCACCCTTTCACTTAGAGCATATTGTACTTCTGTACTTCACACACAATAGTTTAGGGGCACCTGGCTGGCTCAGTTTGGTGGAGCGCACAACTCTTGATGTTGGGGTTGTGAGTTTGAGCCCCACGTTGGGTGTAGAGATTACTTAAAATCTTAAAAAGAAGCCGCAATAGTTTATAGAAATTGAAGATATTATGAATATTTACTTCTTTTTTTCCTAGTGATTAACCTTATAATACATTTAAATTTATATATTTCAATCACTTGTATAAAATAATAAAAAACACACTTAACACACCAATTTTAGTCATTTTTAGGACATACCTCCCCTCCACATTCAGCCTTTGGAAAAACTTTTCTGAGTGGTGAGTAAGTGGTAAACTTATGGACTGTATGCCTTTACTCTTGAATACTATGTTATCTGTCTTTGTATAAGATTCTACAGTCAAAATAATTTTAACCCCAAACTTTGAAGTTATACCACCTTTGACTGAACATTTAAGTCTTGACACTAAAAAGTCTGTTGCTTTTCTGATTCATATTTTTTGGCATAAAACCTATTTTTAGTCTTTGGTGGTTTTTTTTTTTCTTTTTTTTTTTTTTTGATGTTGTTTTTTTTGGGGGGGGGGGGATTGTCATCTCCATTCTTTCCAGCAGTCCTCACCTCTATTACCGTTCTCATTTATGGTTCTATCCACCTTGGTATGCCTTTCTGTTCTTGTTCATCTCTTTTCATTTCATTGGCATTTTATGAGAGAGGAAAAATAAATGCATGTCCCTGATAGACCCTAAGGAATCAGAAACTCTTAAATCCTGAGTGGCCACTTCATGTCCTTTTTCCTTGGCGCACTGGGTCAAGCACTGTGATTCCCCTCTTTATTGCTCATTTAATATTGTTTTACTGAAACCCTGCTTTATCCCTGCAAGAGTGTTATTCTTAAAGCCCCAGCAACTCTTAAGACATACTGCTTCTTTCTGACTCTTTAGCTTCTGCCTGTTTATCCTGTTTATACCTTAGGAGTGGTAGTAAGGTACCAGGTACCAGAATAAATTTCTGCTTGTAAGGGTCTCCTGCTTCATTCATTCGGAGCAGTATACAAACTCAGCATCATCATTCCATAAATGAAACAAGTTAATGGCAAGCATCATAAAGAATTAACATTTCATGAGTAATTACTAAATGCTAGGCCCTGTGCTATATGTTTTATGTTGTCTTATTTAATCCACACAATCCTCTTAGTAGGTTTCATACATATTTTACTGATGAAGCAACTGAAATTTAAGGAAAGTTGGAATAACTTTGCCCCCAGGTGGAAGGTGTGGAACCATTTTTCAAACCCAGGCATGTGTGCGACCAAAAAGTGATTATCTTGGCATAGTGCACTATAAAATATAGCTAAAACCCTCGCTTTTCTGAGGCTTTTCTTATCCATGGTATTTTATAGGACCTTCTACTTCCTCTGAACTATAGAATGTATAATCCATATTACTCACTTGGGACATAATGTATTGCTTTTTATTGATAGCAGTTTTTTATACATATGTGTCCTGTATTTTAGGTAGAAATACAATTAAAAAAAAAAAACTACCAGCAATACCATTTTATTAATCTTAAGAATAATTAAAATTTTCCCTGAAATGATCTCAGTTTTAAATAGCTTTAGTCTCCTTTTATAAAACAATAGTATAATATTCATAACAATTTGGTTTTACAGATATTGGGTAAATTGTAAAGCATGTGTTCTATAAGTCTCTTATGGTTCAAAATTGCTACTTTTAAATGACACTTGTTTGAATAGAGCTGTGTACATTTGATTATTAATAAGTATTTGCATTTTCTAAATATTACATAGTGTTTAACATTTTGGTGAAATTTTGTAATTATTTAAATTCACAACAGATAAATATCTTTGGTTTTATAAATGAAACTCCAGAATTGAATATTTAATAAGGAAAACTTGTTAAATCAGAAAAAAGTAGTGGCTGGTTTGTGATTTTCCATCACAAAAATATGTTCCTTTTTGTTGCTGTCGTTGTTGTTGTTGTTTTTAAGACATTGGTGCAAGAGAGATGCATATTCCTGTGTAATTTGCTTCAAGGAGAGCAGATTTCTTATATTTGAATTTTTACCTTCCTGAATGAAGATAATTGTAGAATAGTGATTACTTTGGAATATTTGTCTTAGGAGATAATTGTATTTGGGGGGCTGATTTTAGAGAAAGAAAAAAAGGTAAGTTGAGTAAATGATAGCAGTAAGAGAGTTCACATATAATGAAAATATTTTACAGAAAATAAAACTGGTTTTGTTTCAGTTTTCTAGTTCTCAATGAGTATCAAACTTACCCATCTAAATATATAGAAGTTTAAACTTACATACTATAGTTTAAATGTACATAATACAGGTAAATGGTTAAGTACTTGTTACAGATCATTGTAGAATTACAGAATTTTTCTTTCTACAATCTGAGCCATTTTCAATAAAATTATAGCTCAGTGAAATAATTTGTTCTCTTGATGTCATAATGTTCAAGTTTATTTCTCATTAGACTATAGACAATTTCGTATTTTCAAAATATGACTAATAATATGACTACCAAATGAATTAATGGCACCATTATAATAAGAGTTTTACTTTAACTATAAAATCTACCAAATTTTTTTTTAATGTACATAGTTTCAGGGCACCTGAGTGGCTTAGTCGGTTAAACGACCGACTTTGGCTCAGGTCATGATCTCATGGTTTGTGAGTCCTGGCCCTACGTCGGGCTTTGTGCTGACAGCTCGGAGCCTGGAGCCTGCTTCAGATTCTGTGTCTCCTTCTCTCTCTGCCTCTCCCCTGCTCACATTCTGTCTGTCTGTCTCTCTCTCAAAAATAAATAAACATTTTTAAATATTAAAATAAATGTACATACAATTCAGTATGTAAAGTTTTGAATTTGAAAGAGCAAAATTGTGTGAGTATTAGAAGGAAACATTTATTATGTTTCACGCAGTCTTCTAAGGCCAGATTATCTCTTCAACTGTTGTAAGGAATTCCTTCAAAGCCCAGTTGTTTGCATTTGCTGTCCTGTCACTTACTTTGATGTGCGTATTCTACTGGACCTTGGTCCTGTGGAATCGTCATGTGTTTGGGGCAGAAGTTTTATCCACAGCACTTTGAACATTCTTATCTTTTAAGTGCTTGAACAAATTCCTAGCCTTTTCTGAAAACCATTAGGCAAGTAGACATTGATGCTGATTTTGTACTTAAAAACTTCCTTCGTCACATTTCTTTATATCTCTTGCTGATTTTTGTTAAATGTGTAAGCACAGTAATTTCTTAATGGCAAAATTTCTTTGCTCTTCAGAATTATGTCAGCTCTCAAGCAGTTCATTCCATATGCATATATAATATTTATATTACCACTTTAGGTGTTTTTATTATCTATCTTCACTTCTAATACAATTGTGTTTTGTCTTCCTAGGACTTTTAACACTTGCACTTCTTTTGCATTTATTGGACACGATGGGTTAATGTTTATAAAATAACTAAAAACTAAGCACAAAGAGTAAATTCATCATAGACTGAAGAACACTAGAAAAGCCAAAGTAAAATAACGATTAATGGCAGTTAATTGGTTGAGAGCAGAGTTGACACACTACCTTTGGAGTGTAGAGCTGACACATTTATGTTCATGTTAATTATACAATTGTGGTCAAAAATTTGGTCTGTTTGAAAAAATATATAAAGAGGTTATCACTCATTTTAATTTAAAAAAAAAAACATGAATTGTTCTTGTTGGAGCTATGTGCATATGCACATCATATATCCTTTCAAAGCTGTGATGGTCACTCTTATCTTGTTCTCACTATATGAACGTGTAAACAATGCAGCAAGCAGTCATTCCGTAGCTGAGTAGGATTTAGCATTCTCGTTTGGTTGCAACTGTAATTTATTGCGTTGCCTCTTCTGTTACAAACTCTTCATTAGGAAATTAGCCTTTGATTAGTGAATATCCATTTGTTTTTCTACTACTGTTGGTTTTCATTATTTTATAATTTTGCCATGTTGTTAAAGTTAGGCCTTTATAACTTCCCCACCACCTTTTGTCCTTCTTGTAGTTACCTGCCTCTTGAGGTGGGTTAGATTATGTTTACTATTTAGTATATCCGGCAGTAAGAATCACTTTGTGTTATTAGGTGTTTATGATCTTACTATTTGTAACATCTTCCTATTAAATAATGAGGATCATATATGGCATCAGGAATAACACTACTGGACAAATTCAATATAATTTTATGGTAGGTGGTAAAATCACATATAGATCTTGGTTTGTAATGACAGTAATGACAGGGCCACATGCTGCTGGAAGAAAGCATTATGTGCCGAATGTATTTTATTCTTGTTTTATTTTCCTGCTCATTATTTATGTATTTTCTGTTTGTTTGAACTCATTGAAAATTTTTGAGGGGGATATTACCCATACAAAAAACCTTTGTATGTAGTTTTCATGATGCAGATAGCTCTGTGGCCTGTGTGTTAGTCATTTAGTGCCATATTTTCATTGTTCAAGAATCAGCTTATCAACATACTACAAGTTAACTAAAGGATTATTTCTTTTCTTTTTTAATTTTTTTAAATGTTTGTTTATTTTTGAGAGGGATCAAGAGTGCATGCAAGGGAAGAGCAGAGAGAGAGGGAGGCAGAATCCAAAATAGGCTCCAGGCTCTGGAGTTGTCAGCACAGAGCCTGACGAGGGGCTCAGACTCAGGAGCTGTGAGATCATGACCTGAGCCAAAGTCAGATGCTTAACCAACTGAGCCACCCAGGAGCCCCAACCAAAGGATTATTTGAAGTAATTTTTGATTTAGAGAATCTTTTTTAAATTAAAGTCCCAGTAGTATAATTTTCACTCCCATTTTCAGCTCATTATTTCAAATAACATTAAATGTTAATAATATAATAACCAAGCATTTAACATATAGAGTAGATATCAGAGAGGATGTTAGAAAACATCTTACCCAATCTCCAGTGCCATAGTTCCTTCTACTGTGTTCTTGACAATAGTCCAACCTGCTGAGCCATTCAGTTCACTGTTGTGTGAGACAACCCTTTGCATTGTTGAGTGGTTCCTGTTTTTAGTTTTTTCTTAATCTTGAGTTGAAATCCGTATCTTTATAATTCAAACATACCATCTTTTGTATGGCATGCCTTCAAACATTAGAAGACTATTAATTGTATTGACTAATTATTAGACTAAGCATACCAAATTTTCTCTTTATTTCATTGCATGGTGTGCTGGATACCCTTATGAATTTCTGTATTTTTTTAGTGTTTCCTCTCAGTGACATCCAGAGTAGGATACTACTGGGGTGGTATGGTTATACAGTATACTCTGTCTTCACTTGCATCGTATACTAGGTGAGGCTTGGGTATATATATATGTTTGAACATTGTGTACGGTGTATATAGACTTAACTATCACAGTAATTGTAGATGTAGTATTTCAGTTAATTAAGATTTGTTTTTGCAATTAGAATGGCAGTTGTGAATGTTTTTTTCTTCTTGACCCAATCTCCTATATGACTAACTGAAGTTGTCATGTGTTCTCAAGGATAATTTAAATGAACATGGGGTTTGTGAAAATCTGACAGATCTTAACTATAACTCAGCTAGTGGGCAACATTATAATGTATTTATAGCTGTGTAATATAGCTATTAATGAGCTAATGTAGAATGAGGGCAAATCGTATTATATCTTTGTATGAAATTATACTACATGACAAAGGTTGGTATTATGTAATAAGTACCCACAAAGTATTAACCTATTTGCAATAAATACAATTAATAATGTACATAAAAGAATGAAATTAAGCTAATTTTATCAAAAATTATTCATGAACAGAAAGTGGACAGCATAGATTTGATGACAGGAAGGTTGTATCTAATCTGAATTACTGAGTGACCTAGGAAGCTTGCTTAGAGGGATTACAGAATAATTATGTTAATATGCAATTATCACCTCATTTCTTCTGTAGTAACCTCAAGATGTACTGTAGTGAGGGTGTTATAGCAAGTGCTGATAGTTTGCAAAAATACTGATGTTTGAAATTTCTAAGACAATAAGTCTAGCTTGAGGCATAAAAGTGATGATCTGTCATCTTGAAGACAGATCTGACCTTTGTACTGTTTTTTTTTTAATGCTCACAGTGTATAACTACAGGCAGTTATAGCTGTAGAACTCATTATGATTTTCTAGAAACCGAAATATGTTTTATGTAGATTTAAAGTTCCATTTGCAGCTTTTTATAAGTGTGTGAATTTTTTTCAAGAACATTTTAAAATTCATTTAAAAGAAAAATTCTGTGGTTATATGATGACATGGAGGAAGACATAGTAATAGTGTCTAAGCATTTTATTAAAATATCCTATTTGATAATAGCAAATTCACTGAAATTTGAGGAGTCCAAACAATATAACATCAGTTTGATTATTTTAATTTATTAGCTTCCCTTTTTTGAACTTTATGAATGATGTCTACCTTCAAATGTGTCCCCTACTTAGTTACATTAACATAAACTGGTGTTGATGGCTCTGTTACATATATTTGACTATATAAAGATAGTTGGAAGAACTTTGAAACAGTGTGAAATTAGGTTATTGGTCAAATGCTTTCTTGCCTAGATGCCACATAACCATCCGTGAACGTAGGGAAATAAATTTTGGTGTCAAAATTCTAGATCCGTTATTCACTGTAACAGATTTTGATGATTCAGCGTTCTGCATTATATCTCAATGCAACAGCTATGATTTTAAAATATTGTTAAGAAAAAATGTACTTGGAACATGTTTTGGTTAAGATATATTCTGAAAATTAAACCAGGAAAATTTTTTTATTATTGCTAAAATACTAGCTTACTGAAACAGTTTCTTATAGCGTATTTTTTAAACTGATGGAGTAGATTTTTTAATATCAATGTGCTAAAAAGAAATTTTCTGAAAAAAGAACAACCTCTGTTTTTGAGTAGAGAGATCATTAATTTGGGGACACATTAGGCATATTTCTTTAGGTGTGAAGGAAAACTTTGTTAAAGTCTTCATTTTATATTTTAACAATATCTAATCTGATCTTTTGTTTTTTTCCTTCCGCTAGATGTGTTTAGAGATAGAGGATATATCACATACATATATTCTTCCTGTGTTTTTGTGGCAAAACAGTTTGGTACCTTTAGAATGTGAACTTATGGAAGGCTCATATTAAGGCCATTCTGGTAATGAGAATGCAGTCTCCAAGCAGACATGATATTCTCATAGTTTGTCACCCTGCTGTTCAGGGGGTACCAATGAAGTTGCTTTAAATGGGAAGCGTCTGTTCCATCTCTGAACCTCTAACACCAGAACAGATGGGTGGAACATGGAACATAGAAGGTTGTACCTCTGAGGTGGTAACAGTGAAGCCACTCATTAACACTGAATTTACCACTTCGTTAGCAACATTGCTTCCTGTTGAGAAAAGCTAATATAGGCTTTCAAATTGACTGAGCATATATTTGTCTACCCCTGTGATTATAATAAGTAGGAACACTAAGTGTCTTTCAGGCTAGTTTTTTAAAAATTCTGTTGTCCATTTCAGATTTATGAGATCGTTCCTATTTGGACATTTTACCTTTTTATGTAGTTTAATGAGAAATGTCAGGAATGGGTAGTAGTATAGCATCAAGATTTGCTTTTCTTTTCATTGACATTTACACACTCTTCCCTAACACATGTTTATGTGCTGCCCATTTTTAACTTCTGTGTATGTGATGTAGAGACTCCTGCTGGGTGCTGCATTAGCACCATTTTGGGGTGATAGCATTGAATATGATCTTATTGGAAGTCTATTTTTATGGCTGTGGATGTCTGCCAATCTCAGAACAGAATTCTGAGACCTATGAGGGGCAGAAAAATTGTTGGTATACATAATAATGCCAAAGAAAAGATATTTGCAGTATTATTTATAATATTTGTTGTATTAAAGAACACATCTTGTGGAAAGAATAAGCTCGTTATAAGCGCTTGTTCTCAGTTGTGAAATACGAAAGTAATTAGAAATAATTCTTTTATTCTTTAACTAGACTTAATGTTTTACAGCACATGTAGTTGGTACCATAAGAGATTAGAAATAATGAACTGTATTGAAAATGTTTTAATTTCTAAATATCAGATTAAGTTCATGCTGTCTTAAAATAGTATTATTACTTGTCATTCAAGTAATATACAAGTACAAATTTAAGTACTATGAAGGAGAAGAAGAGAGCAGAAACCTAGCATGTCTTGTTTGCGGTTTTCCGAATAATAGAGCAGTTCCTGGCACATGGTAAGGGCTCAATAAATATTTGGAGAATGAATAAACTGTACTTACTACCATGTGCAAAAGGAAAAGAAATAATGGAATTTTATGCCAGTACTTCAGATAGTTCATACCTAGGGTTGCCAAATTTCAGATTCTTTAAATTGTACTTGAGGATTATTGGATATTTTGAAGGCCTTGCTATAATTGCTGAGTCAAGAAGTCAGAACCATGGTGGAATTTGCATTAGTTGAATGGGGTATCTAAGTTTCATGGGAAGAAAATTGTCTCCTCTTACACACTTTTGCTTTGATTTTACAGCTATGTTTTTATTCACTCAACATGTTAGTCCTTTATTCACCAAATACTGCCTGAGCACCTTTGCCAAGCACTGTGCTAGCTTCTAAAGATATGAAGGTGACTAGGTATAGTCCCTGCCCTCAAAGAGTTTACATCCTCCCTACCAGGGAGACAGATAGTTCCAGTATAATGTGCCCATTTCTAATATTGCTCTTCTCTAGATGTTTTGTATATATTCAATATTGGTTGTTGTTGCTTAGCACAAAGAAAAAAATTAACCTAACCTTTTTTAAAGTTTTTCTTCATTCTTGGAAAATTATTAGGACCTCCACATAAAAAGAATGGAATTATGCTAATAAAAATGTGTACTTTGAACTCTCCATACATTCTACTAGAATTTTTTTTCATGCAAATCTAAATTTTTTTTCTTCCATTTTCTAGACTAAATGTGTTAAATGGGCTTGCCAACAATATGGATGATTTGAAGATAAACACCGATATTACTGGTGCTAAAGAAGAACTCCTAGATAACAACAGTTTTATCTCAGACAAAGAGAGTGGAGTTCATAAACCAAAAGATTGTCAGACATCATTTCAGAAAAATAAAACACTCACTCTGCCTGAAGAACTGTCAAAGGACAAATCTGAAAAAGCCTTAAGTGGAGGCCAGTCTACTCTATTTATACATGCTGGTGCTCCTACTGTTTCTAGTGAAAACTTTATCTTGCCTAAAGGAGCTGCTGTTAATGGACCAGTTTCACACTCCTCCTTAGCTAAGACTTCCAGTATGAATAAAGGCAGTGTTTCATTAACCACTGGACAACCTGTGGATCAGCCAACAACAGAATCTTGTTCAGCTTTGAAGGTGGCACCTGATCTTCAGCTATCTACACCACAGAAAGCAAATCAACACCAAGTTTTATTTTTGTTATCAGATGTAGCACATGCTAAGAATCCAACCCATTCCATTAAAAAACTACCTACCTCTGCTTCTGTTGGTTGTGACATTCAGAATTCAGTAGGGAGTAGTGTAAAGTCAGATAGCACTTTAATAAACCAAGTAGAGGTGGGTGAGGATAGTGATGATTTATTGGTAAAAGATGATTGTGTCGATACATTAACAGGAATCTCCTCAGGTACAGATGAATTTAGGTCAGAAAATGAGACAAACTGGGATCCCCAAAAAGAGTTCATTCAGTTTCTTATGACTAATGAAGACACAGCGGATAAAGCTCCAGTTCACTCCAAAGTAGGTCTAGAAAAAAAGAGAAAGCGGAAAATGGATGTAAGCAAGATAACTCGTTACACTGAAGATTGCTTTAGTGATTCAAATTGTGTACCCAATAAGTCAAAAATGCTAGAAGTAGACTTTCTAGAACAGAATGAAGAACTACAAGCAATAGACTCACAGAAATATGCATTATCAAAAGTGAAGCCTGAATCAACTGATGAAGACTTGGAATCTGTGGATGCTTTTCAGCATCTAATTTATAACCCAGATAAGTGTGGCGAAGACAGTTCACCCGTTCATACTAGCACTTTTCTTTCTAATACCTTAAAAAAGAAATGTGAAGAAAGTGATTCCGAGTCACCTGCTACTTTCAGCACCGAAGAGCCATCATTTTACCCCTGTACAAAGTGCAATGTGAATTTTAGGGAGAAGAAGCACCTCCACAGGCATATGATGTATCATTTAGATGGGAATAGCCACTTTCGTCATCTTAATGTCCCAAGGCCATATGCTTGTAGAGAATGTGGACGGACATTTCGAGATCGTAACTCACTTCTAAAGCATATGATTATTCACCAAGAAAGAAGACAGAAGTTGATGGAGGAAATTCGCGAATTGAAAGAACTTCAGGATGAAGGAAGAAGTGCACGATTACAGTGCCCTCAGTGTGTGTTTGGTACCAATTGCCCTAAAACATTTGTGCAGCATGCTAAAACCCATGAAAAAGATAAAAGGTACTACTGCTGTGAAGAGTGTAACTTCATGGCAGTGACAGAAAATGAATTAGAATGCCATCGAGGCATTGCCCATGGAGCGGTGGTAAAATGCCCTATTGTCAGTTCTGATATAGCCCAGAGAAAAACGCAAAAAAAGACTTTCATGAAAGACTCTGTTATAGGATCATCCAAAAAATCAGCTACCTACATATGTAAGATGTGTCCTTTTACGACTTCAGCCAGAAGTATTTTAAAAAAACACATGGAGTACTTGCATTCATCATCATGTGTTGATTCATATGGTAGTCCACTTGGACTTGATAAAAGAAAAAGTGACATTCTTGAAGAACCTATAGATATTGATAGCACTAAACCTTTAATTAAACAACAGTCAACCACATTTCCAAAGAACTCTGCTTTAAAACAAGATGTAAAGCGAACATTTGGATCATCCTCACAATCAGGTAATTTTTCCAAATTCCATAAGCGGCCACACAGAGTACAAAAAGCTCGGAAAAGCATTGCCCAGTCAGGTGTAAATGTGTGCAATCAAAACAATTCTCACAAGACTGTTATGATTAAAAGCAGCACTGACCAAAAACCTAGGTATTTCCATCAAGCAGCAAAAGAAAAATCTAATGCCAAGGCGAATAGCAACTATTTATATAGACACAAATATGAAAACTACAGAATGATCAAAAAATCAGGTGAATCATATCCTCTACATTTCAAAAAAGAAGAAGCCAGTTCACTAAACTCTTTACATCTGTTCTCATCATCAAGTAATTCTCACAACAATAGTTTTATTTCAGACCCTCAAAACTCTGACACGAAAAGGCCAGAAAGCTTCAGAGAACACAGGCGTGTAGCTGTAAAGAGAGTAGTTAAGGAATCCAAGAAGGAAAGTTCTGTTGGAGGAGAAGACTTGGATAGCTATCCAGATTTCTTGCATAAAATGACTGTTGTTGTTTTGCAAAAACTTAATTCTGCTGAAAAGAAAGATAGCTATGAAACAGAAGATGAAAGTTCCTGGGATAATGTTGAGCTAGGTGACTACACTACACAGGCCGTAGAAGATGAAACCTATAATGATATTAATCAAGAACATGTAAACTTATTCCCGCTTTTTAAAAGCAAGGTAGAAGGTCAAGAGCCTGGAGAAAATGCTACCCTTAGTTATGACCAGAATGATGGCTTTTATTTTGAATATTATGAAGATGCTGGAACTAATAACTTTTTGCATGAGATACATGATCCTCAGCATTTAGAAAATGCAGAAACTTCATTGTCAAAGCATAGTTCTGTTTTTCACTGGACTGATCTGTCTCTTGAGAAGAAATCATGTCCTTACTGCCCAGCAACATTTGAAACAGGTGTTGGGTTATCAAATCATGTTCGAGGACATCTTCACAGAGCTGGATTAAGCTATGAAGCCCGTCATGTTGTATCACCGGAACAAATAGCCACAAGCGACAAAATGCAACATTTCAAAAGAACTGGCACAGGGACACCTGTTAAGCGAGTTAGAAAAGGTAAGTTTCCACGTGGATAATTTGGGTTACTATGTCTATTCAGATTGAAAGAATTTGAAGGTTTTGTTCAAATTTGGTCTTTATTAGAAAAAAGAAAAAATAATTTTATTTTTCAGAGTTAATTGGCTTTAAGATGATCACTTTACAAAAAATTCTGATGTTACTCTTAAAAAATTTTTTTTTAGCTATAGAGAAGTCTGAAACCACTTCTGAACACACTTGTCAGCTCTGTGGTGGTTGGTTTGATACTAAAATTGGATTATCGAATCATGTTAGAGGCCATCTGAAAAGACTTGGAAAGACCAAATGGGATGCTCATAAATCTCCAATCTGTGTTTTGAATGAAATGATGCAAAATGAAGAAAAATATGAAAAAATCTTAAAAGCATTGAACAGTCGTCGTATTATTCCCAGACCATTTGTAGCTCAAAAACTTGCATCAAGTGATGACTTTCTATCTCAAAATGTTATACCTCTTGAAGCATACCGTAATGGCCTAAAGACTGAAGCTTTATCAGTGTCTGCATCAGAAGAGGAAGGGCTGAGTTTCTTAAATGAATATGATGAAACAAAACCAGAACTGCCCAGTGGAAAAAAGAATCAGTCTCTTACACTGATAGAACTGCTTAAAAATAAAAGGATGGGAGAAGAAAGGAATTCTGCTATTTCTCCTCAAAAAATTCATAATCAAACTGCAAGAAAGAGATTTGTTCAGAAGTGTGTTCTTCCATTAAGTGAAGACAGTCCGTTGATGTATCAGCCACAAAGAATGGACTTGACTATGCACTCAGGTAAGAGGATGTTTATGACTATTGTGTATAATTTAAACAGTTTAATTATGCTTACTTTTATGGAATATTTGTAGGAAATACTTCTTAGAATGTTTTTACTTAAGCTGCTTTTTTTGCAGAGCAGAGATTGGTTATACTGTCATTTCTATATAAATCATCAGTTGATGCTCATCAGCACTGAATTCTCTGTGCCTCATTTCTTGGTCAGAATGTAAGGTGAGAACAAAAAACAAAATAAAAACCAAAAAGCTGATCTGTAAAAATAAAATCTGCTATGGCTGGGGAATGGTCCTATGGATGGGAGGTTGACGTTGTTCAGAAGCATAGCATTACTGGAATGGCAAACCTGTTCTCTATTTGCCAGTGCTCCAAGATGATAATGGTTTCAAGATTTAGCTATTGGTTTTCCTTCTGCTTAGGTCAAACAAACAAACAAAAATGGATTGGTGTCTCTTGTGTGTTGTGATTAACCCAAAGAAACTTCTCCTTCTCCAGTTCCTCGTTGTATTGTGGGATAGTTCGGTTTTGGAGAACTGTTGTGAGTATAAAATATTTGTTTGGGGTTTTGCAGCGGTGGTCTAATGGAACAGAACAGATGTTGAGGTTAGTGCTTGTGCACCAATAGTTTTTCCTTTTCAAAAGAACAGTTTGTATTGGCAAATGATGTAGCAGATAAAATAGCCTAACTATATTTGTTATTGCTAAGTCTGGTTTATACTTTTAGATTAGAAAAATTTTAAGTGTCTTTGGCGGTTTCTTTTGGAGGTTAAGAATGTCGATGATTGACTGACTATGTGGTCTCGTAATTTTAGCCCTGAGTTGAACGTGTCTGAGGTAAAAGTAACTGGTCAGTGGGTTAATAATGAATACAATTACTATAATGTTGATTTATTTACTTGGGACAGCCCAGATATTTGTTTGCAGTTTCCATTTAAGGAAAGATTACCTTGTGTTGTAAGTGGTCTGAAAAATGGTCCTGTATGAATTTCTGGTTAATACGGTTCTTTTGTACGAAGAGAGTCTTTCAAAATCAAATTTTGAACATTTTTCAGAAGAAGAAAATGTAAGAAAGGTGTGTCAGCTGTGTTGACTGAGGTGTAGTACACTTGAGAGATGGAAACCGTATTTGTGGCTTTCATAGCTCATGTTGAAGAAACCAACTGAAACGAGTTGGGGGAGTGAGAATTGTCTTAGAAGTTAGGAGTTTCTTATTGTTTTCAACATGTTTTCTTTCCTGTGATGATTAAGATGTTAGCGTGTTGATCATTTATTTAGCACAAAGATTTTAGCAAAAAACTTCAAATCATTAACTTTCATTATTGATTGCGCATTCAGAGTAATGAACATAAAATGCCCTGAATAAAATGTTGTGTCTAACAGCTGCTCAGTGGTGTGTTTTACCACCTTTTCTCCCAGCCTTCATCAGAAAGCCTAATTTAGTATTGAGCCTTTTACGGTTTTGTGGGTAAAACACTTTAATTACCACTTTGTCAACTAGACTTTTTAATTCTTTGTATTGGTAAGTTGCAAGCTTTGAAACTTCTCAACTGAACAGTGCTCTTCAAATCACAGGATTGTATTTTAGGTTTAGGAAATGATCTGCGTAACACAGAAATCTGCAAGAAAGTGATAATAGGTGTTAAATCCAGAGGAGCTTAGAGGTTCAAGGCACTCCTCTTCCACCTTTCCAAAGAGCATGGGTTGGCTCTAAATACTAACTACAAACTAATAACATTTAACTTAACCCCCCCCCCCCCCCGCTCCTTATTTTAAGTTAAGCTAATTCAATGAACGTTTTTTAAACCATCTTTATTGTGGTACTTTTCTTCACGCTTTTAGCTAAGAAAATTTCACTTTTTGAAGTGAGAACTGGATTATAGTTTTCTTTTGAATGATAGGTATGCCTGTGAAGCTTAGAACATGTGTGCATTGCAATACGACGTTTACAAGTGCTGTTAGCCTGTCCAACCACTTACGCGCTTATGCACGAAAGAAGAGTGCTGGACTTTTGACTGGTACAGGTATGTTTGAACAGATAACACAGCAAGTCTGCTTGATTCAGTACACTTTTTTTCCCACCAGACTGGTGCTAATTCAGATGATATTTATAGCTTTCTTTGGTAAGCACAGTTGAGTCTGAATATACATTAAATTTCAGCAACTTGTAAACTGTTAGATATCATTTTAAGCAAGTTCTTTTTCATTTGGCTTCTATTGACTTGATTTGGGAAAAATAAATAAATAACCCAATAGAAGTGTGGGACTTTTGAGTCTGCCTAATTCCCATTGATTTTTAAATTACACTATTTTTTGATTTTTAAATTTATTTTTGTGAGTAGATTCCAGTAAGGCAACCTCTCTTTAGTAAAAAGGATTGTAGTTCTAGCCTAACGAAATGCTTTATTAGGAAAGAAAATTATTGTGAAATTTCAAATATGTACCTTAAAACTAAGGAGTTTTCATTAGTGTGTAGATCACATCTTTAAAGGGATAAGCCTTAAAAATGGCCCATGTTGACAACTGAATAGATTTTTCTTTTAATACTCCTAAACTGTGTTTAGGATTAATAAATACAGCCAACACATAAATCTCAACATGCACATTTCTGTGTTATTTTTGGTTGGTTAGCCCAGCCTTGCAGATACTCTTCATATTGCCAGCCTGTGAAAAATTGTATTAGCTTACTCATATGTAATACTGCTTCTTACCCTACAAAACGCCTTGCTCTTTTCATTTGTAGCCTTTCAAGCTACCCTGCTTTAGCAAATCCCATTTCTCTCATGTCTTAAAATATACTCTTTTCTAAATATATCTACATAAATCCTTTTGCCTAAAACTCTCCTTCCAGTCTTTTTATTTATCTTGCTCTTTTAGATCACTGCCTTCTGCTTCCTTCTAGTTGCTGTTTTCCCAACTTTTTTGTTCTTCCTCATGTCTTCCCTTGGCTTACATCCAATATGTTCTTGCTACCAAAGAAACACTTGTATTCATACTAATGTCTTCCTTCTGCTTCCTTGCTTTATGCTTCGACTTGATATACAAATGACCAGGGATGACTGTTGACTGCATTAAAAGAAGAATAGAGTGAGTTTTACTTTACTGGATTAGTAACCTCCTACGGTGAGGTTTTAGTTTTTATAATATTACTCCTACCTTCATCAGGCTTGAAAGGGGATTGCAGACATTAGAGGCAGGGAGGCAGTGAAAATAAAAGACTGTAGAAACAGAACTTCATAATTATTGCTACCACAGTCACTGACTTTCACTGTACACTTACTATGTGTCAGGCTCTGTGCTGTGCAGCCGAATTGCATAACATTTAACCTTCACACCGCCATATGAGTTGTAAGTGCAGTAATTCTCTCAGTTTTACAGAACACTAGGTCTTAGACAAGTCAAGACTTAAGGTGAAGTTACCCAGATTTATGTAGTTATTAATAGCAGAGTGGAAAAATCAAGGATTTCTTATCCTAGACTTTTGTTTTTAATCACGATGGTCTGCCACATACAGAACAAAAGCCGTTGAAAATCCTAAAAGAGGTTAGGTTTAAAGTGGGGAGCATTCTGGTGAAGACTGAATAAATGAGTCTTACAAAGAGCCAAGGACCCAAGAAACAGGCCTGGATTAGATTTTCGAGGACTTTAAAAAATATTTCAGTCTGACAATTCAGACAGATAATTGCAAATATTCAGTGAGGCGCATCTCTCCAGTACAGGTTTTGTAGGCCATTAAAAAATGCTTTTATTTCGTCTGAAAATCTTTTAAAACATAGGATTAATTCTTTATAAATAACTGATTGTAGCCCTCCACTGACCAGGGGTGCATTCTAATGAACACTTTATTGTCTAAACAATTTCATTATTAAAGAAAAAGTTAATATAGGATGAATGGGGATAGATTTCTTTGGTCATCAAGAAAAAAAAGAGAACGTTACTTTTTAAATATCATTAAATACTAACCAAAATGTCAGAAGAGTTAGAAAATAAAAGGTGTGTGTTTGGCAGTCCTAAGGCAAAGAGAAGGGAAATGAAAAGCTGAAGAAAGTCTTAGGGTGGTATTTTCCACAGCACATAACCACTTTTAACAAAAATAAAAAACTCATGCACCTTTTCTTAGAAATTCTGAAACATCCCCCCGCGTTTTTGAAAGCTTCTTGACCAGTAGAGCTATACAGAAGATGTCTTTGCTGCTTGCTCATGCCAACTACAAAGTTTTTTTTAATAAGCTTTCTTATTTTTTGTTTTCCAAATGAAACATTCTGTATTATATTTATAAAGTCCACATGCCTGTTTTCTTCCTCCGTATCAGTTGCAGTGGTGTAAGTCAGTGGTCCCAACCTGTAGTTTCTGGAGGGTTCCACCAGGTTATTGTAAGAGATTCATCAGTTCATATGAGTAACAAGCATTACTTCTCAAAAATAGGTAGATGTTGTTTTCATGAAAAAAGTACAGAATCATTTGAAAAAATCTTTACCTTAATCTAAGTATATCACAAGACTGAAGCAATGTAAAAGGAAAATAGGTAGGACTAAAGCCTCCATAAGAATGTCTGGTACCCATGTTCTTAATTCAAGTAGTCTTCATTCATGTGGATTTTATTTATGTGGCCTACTCTTGAAGAAAAAGCATAGGTATCCCTACATTATGCTAAAGGCCGGCTTGGTTATGATAAACCCCAAATAAACCCCAAAGCTTCCTTAGAAGACACCGGCTCCTGGCCTCTTCTGTGGGAACTAGTGGTCTTTGGAGGGAGAGAAATATTCTAGCTAGCCTGAATGGACCCAAAAGAATGCTCCTCTACTTCCCCAAATAGCTGTCTTATGAAAGCTGTGGACCCCATCCCAGAAACATGCACTTATTTCATCCACAGATAAAAAGTTTTCTATATATATGTTTCTGTATTTAGGTATATCCCCTAAAGGTTATCATCTGTGGACGCTTCCTCTAGCAGAAAGCTGAGAAAGGGGAGATGACAAAATAAAAATGAAGCAGACAGAACTGGGAATCAGGAAATCTAAGAAATCTAAGCCCTGAGTTAGAAAATGCTTAATATGCCAGAACTGTGTAACACCAAAACTAATGTATATGGTCACAAACATAAATAAATAAATAAATTAATTAATTAATTAATTAATTAAATAAACAACATGCTTCCTAACTTTAGTAAAAGGAAATGATGAATAATAAAGTAGGAAAGCTTGGAATTAAAGACATAGAAGGGTAGCCATACCTGGGACAGAGTTCAGTTGACAAAAAAGAATAAACTTCACAGATTAAAATTTTGCCCAGAACTGACCCAGTTTGTCATCCGTTGGGCAGGTTCCAGTAATTGTTTAATAATTTCCGTGTGCCTTCCATGGTAGATGCTCATTTATGAAACTTTTTTTTTTACCTTTTTTAAAATGAATTTTTGTCTAAAGAGGCTAGTGCCAAAGGGTTTACTTTATATTCTGTATTGTAAATTCAAGGCATACTTATTATTTTTTAAGGCATACCTATTAAGAATTTATTACAGTTACCATAGACTGCACTATTGGTAGACTTCTTTTTCAAGCTTTATTCTCTTTAGGTTAACTTTTTATGTGGTCATACAGACTTTTTCCTGGGTAATTCTTTGTATAGTCTAATAATAACAACATTGCATAATTTTCATTAAAAATCAAATTTCATGTAGTTCGTATTAAATGCTTTTGGACTTCTAATTTTACTATTGACTTTTTTGTGTTTAATAATATTTAAATTAAGTGATGCCCTTTTTATACTGGCAGTATTAAAAACACAGTATCACTAAGTTATTAATAGAGCAACTGTACTGACAGGGTTAGCCCTTTTGTAGCGGCCGAGTAATAGACAAGTGCCTCTTTCATAGGTGTCCTGGATTGGACAATAAGTTATATGGTACCTTGGTTATTAAAATTTCTAAAATATTTAAAATTATTTAAGGCAGAGTATATTCTATCAACTTAATCTGCAGTTAGGAACCAAAAAAGAAAAATATTTTGAGGTCAAAGCAAGTGAATTCCAACAGGTGAAGAAAGGGGAAATAATTAAAGTCCGAGTAGGTTGTTGTGAAAGGAAATGTATCAGTTAAGAGGAAAGCATGTTTGCACAATGGTGCACAGTGGTGCAGAGCCATGTTATCTCTTAAAAAGCAGAAAGAATAACAGTGGTGTTCAGCATTTTTATTGGAATTCCATTTTACATCTTGACCCTGTAATACAAATGCACATTAATACACATACTCACTTGGTCTCAGTCATTACTCACCTGAAGTGATTGTGATGTACTTTAATAATTTCTATTTTATTCTTTTTCATTAAAAATAATGCTGGTCATGACCCAGTAAATTGATTTACTACTTACCAAGAAGTTACTTCCCACAGATTGGAAACACTCCCCTCAAGTGACTCTTTTGCTTAGGGACTGGTATTGACCAGAATCAACAATAGTAACATGTTAGAAATCATAATACTACTTCTGTGGCAGCATGTAAAATTATTTTACTCATTGTATTCAGGTGTTTATCGGTAGATCATATTTTTTAAATAAAATGCTGACCTGTAATATTTAAAGTAAATTAGGGATTCCTAGTTATTTAAAAAAGTAATGCAAGAAAAACATTTTTATATGCAAATGTATTTGGGGAAGGGGTTTCATTTCATTATCTTCAGAACACTTCCGTGAAGCATTTTAGAAGTAAAGCAGGATTATTACTATTCTACACCAACAGACTCACCACCATCATAATTAATGCATAACTTTTCCAGTGAGAAAAAGAGAACTTAAAAACTTGGCACTAGAGTCTTTCAGTCAATACTACCAGTGCAATATGTCTACATTCTTTTTTTAGTAAAGTCAGTGTTTTATTTTTCATACCACCCACTTTTAAATAGAATAGTAGATTGCATGTTACTTAATAGGATCTTTTGCCTGTTTTCAGCTTTAATGATCTAATTGGCCACAGAGGCCTGCAACAACAAGTGCTAATGAATGTGTAACACAGTGCCAGGTGCTGAGCGGGTGTATAAGCCACCAGAAAAGTAATTCTTATATTGTGGAATGTGCTATAGGAACACTTTTCTCCTGCGGTGGAAAGAAAAAAATAGTATTGTGAAAGCTTCTCAAGATGCATTAAATTACTTGTCTTTTCATGAGTGTCTCTGCAGTGTCTTTTAAAACATTTTTGTAATGTTGCATCTTGAGGAAATTGCATGCTCTTATAGTGATGCATTCAGCCTGAAAGAGTACAAAGAGAACATTTGTATCTTCTTATTATGATTAAACTTTAAAGGAGCAAACTAGCTTCTAGTTAAAGCAAATACCTTGATAATTACTCCAGAGTAGGCTATCTGGAAGATACCTGGGAAGCATGAAACATGTCCCTGTCATCAAAGAACTTAGGAAAGCATTATTGCAACACATACAAAACTATCAAAGTTAGAGACCTATGTGAGACAGTATACAAGTAAATGGAAATAAAGTATTAAGTGCTGTAGGAGATAAAGGTGTTTATTTTAGTCTAGACCTTCTTTTGAGGGGAGCTGGGAATTAAGTTGGGTCCTTTTTTCCTGCTGCCATTATAATTTGTCTCGTTACTAAATAGAGCCTCAAAAAGAAGGAAAAAGGAAAAAATGAGAATAGTTCATGCACATATGTTTCTTGTCATTATGTTTGAAGTGAGAGAAAGTAAAACCTAGTAGTCAAAGAAAATTTTCATTCATTCAACAAAATTTTTAGTTCTTTTATCATACCAGGATGGTGCTAGAGGCTATAAAGACTGCGCTTCAGCTGCATAAACATACTTAGGATCCTGTGGGATAGGTACAAAGGTACTATTATGGTGGAAAAACTTTATAAGGTTTCAGCTAGACCCTGAGCTTGAAGGATGGGTAGTTTTAGGAAGAAGAGACAAAGTGGAACGTTCTCGGTAGAGAAAAGAATGTAGTTTAGGCACGAAGGGATGAAATTTCGAGTTCAAGAGGTACTGAAAGATTCAGTTGCGGGTGTTTGGGAAGATGGTAATGTCAGAAAGGTAAGGTTGATACTTTTGGATGCTTGCTAAAAAATTTAGGAACTCATTGAAGAATTTTTTTAAATAAGGGAATAATGTGGTCAGACAGATGGGTTTCTGTGTTTTCTTGGTTATAACTTATCTCTGTAGTACCATTCTTCATTAAAAGTCTATATCTGTACATATTTATGTGCACAGTAATGTATCGTTATTTGGGATTAGCACAGTAATAAATTGTTCAAGTTGAGTAAATTTTCCAGGTAATTGAAGACTAGTATCAAACTTGATTTTACCCTAACCATTTTGATGGTTATGTTTCTAAAATGTTGTTCTTATTTCTGCCTTGTGAAACTGTAGACTGAGTATAATTTAACCATTTGAGTACATAAGTGTCATCCTTATGGATACTAAGTGTTTTATTATGCCAGCAAGAAATGGGCTATTTGCCCACAATACGAAAAATTGATTGGCCATTTGCCCACAATACGAAAAATTGATTGATTCAGTAATTCAACAAGCAGTTCTTTTAGCTCATGCTGTGTTTTATGCATTGTGGTAAGTACTGCAGAGATAAATTGCATCTTAGAGTAGAACCACATAATATATAAACTTTAATACAAGGCAAATCCTAAGTGCCATTGGTACTTTTGGCTAGACCAAGACTCAGCAAGGTTTTAGGAAGTCACATTTGATTTGGACCCTGAGGATAGCTAATTGAAATGGAAATGGGGTTAGGGGTAGGGAAGGAGCATACCTATAGGAGGGAGCAGCTTGGGACAGTGTGGAAGTTTATTGCAAATACTTAGGAAGTAGGAGATAACAGGAGTAGAGGTGAACAGGTAAAGGACATGGAATGCCAATCTTATGGTGATGGAATTAGCTTTGTAGTGAGGAACAAGGGAGGATTTTTTTGTTTTTGTTTTTGTTCTTTTTTTTTTTTTTTTTTCTAAGAATTTGAGAAACGTGAAAGGATTTGGTGGGGAGGTGGAGAAATTCTAAGTGAGGTCATTTTAGGAGTCTTGAACCAGGACAATGACAATAGGAATGTAAAGGAAAGATAATAGATGCACAGATAATACTATGGAAGTAGAGTAAGCAGAACTTGGCAGATTAATTAGAAGTAGGAGAAGAGGACAGAGACAGAAATGGCTTAGGTTTTAAATCTTGTTACTAGGAGGATGGTTATACTAAAACAGTTAATGAATCTGCTGCGGTGGGGTTTCCTAAAAGGTTAGGCTTCATTACTTATCCAGCAACACCTAATCATCCAGCTATCCACTGTAATAAAGCAAATAACCACACGTACTGAATCGGTTAAGTTTGTGGTTAGGAAAATGGAACCCCGAAAAATGTTGTACCCTTGTAGCACAAAATATTTACATTTTACGGTGCCCTCTTTAGATGTCATTAGTTATAAATTTTAGGGGTTCTCTTTGATTGATAATCTTTTTTGACCAGCCACTTGTTTTTCATAAAAATCCTAACGAGTCCCCTACCATTCCTATTGGTGCTGTTACCAATTTTCTGAGTTTTGCTTTTTATATCTTGTTTTGATCTTTTTAACAATTGAACTAACCTGGACTGTTATGTTTTGGGATTTTTTAACATGTCTAATATCTTTATATCATAACTTTGTTATAATCTTTTGTGTTCGTTATGATTTCCATTCTAACATGAATTTTTTAATGCTGTTTATAATCTGGGTTAAGATATAGTTAGACCTTAGAGTAACAGGGCATGTTCTAGGCAGAGCTGAATGTAGGTAATCAGCATTAAATGGCTTTATAGAAATAGTAAAACAATACACAGACTCTCTCTTTTGGAGGTTAAGGTGAGAGGATGACTTGTGGAGACTCTGCTGGTCACTCATGTGTCTAAGAACTGGAAAAAATAGGTCTCACTATTTCTTTGTTGTGTCTGGGATGTAAGGGATAAGGTTAATTCTTGCTCTGCAGTGTTTAGAGCGTCTGTTTAATTGTGGCCTTAGCTGGAAGTTAACTCAAAGTAGAGGATACCTGGTCAGCACCATGTATGATTTTAGTTTGGATTTTGGCTGGAATGTGTAAACATGTGAAAATTATAAGAAAACTGAATCAGAGATCTGTTGGGGTTTGTGCGTTTGTGACCTTTAGATTTACCATTATAATTATTGTGCGCCCTATGTAAGTTGAACATGATTATGTTGAAAATAATTTAATGGCAATATTAAAGTAAGGTAGATTCCTTACCTAATTTACTTTATAGTCAGAAGCAGTTAATTACTCCTACTAAATATGAAATGATATTTTGGAAATACTGAGACTTTCAGATGTCAGGGAGTGTGATTATATTCAAATAATTCTAAACAAAAGTGATTTATAGCAGATTAGTTATGTATTTTAATGTCTATTCCAATTTCAGGTGTGTCTTAGTCTTAGGAAAGTGGTCAGTATTGGTAAGTGCCTATTTGGCTTTAGTAAAACAGCATGCAAGTTCAACCCACGTTAAGGAGGAATTTTAAATGTTTTTTTCTTTACCTGTTGCCACAGAGAAATAATAAATTTGCTGTCTTTAACTCCTAACTGACTAGTAAGCTACTCGTAGCCAGAGTATTGTTAGTGTGTAACTTTTGACAAGCTAGAAAAACTTGTATGCCTCCAGTTTCTCTATTTATAGAAATCTGTGATAAAGTATCATACTTAGGTATAGCTTTTCCCTTTATGTTTTAGGGACATAGTACTCAAAATATTCTTTTACTAATATCCCCTCTACTTTGAAATAGCAGAGACTTCTACAAATTGAATATACTTTTTTTCTTCCAAGTAGACCCAAGTTTAAATAAAGGCTATCTTCATTTGCTTGAACTCATTCTCTGGGCCAAACATAGATGCCTGGCTATTGCTGCCCTTAATATAACTCTTAATTTGTAGGGCAAACTCAAGGTACCTGCCTTTTCTAGACTAATAGTTTAAGCAATAAACCTCATACTTAAAGCAAAGGAAATCTGCTTTTCAAGTATTTTTGCATTCCATCCTCTTCTAGGCAAAATGTTAAATCATGCAGGATCTAATTAACTTTGCTATGATTGTTCTGTGATTCTATGTTAGTTACTGTTTTTAGTCATTGAGAATGGAAACTCTAAAAATTGGTGAAAGTAACTTAGAGTACTGAAAAAATATCCAATTTTGGAGGGAAAAGGTCAGGAGAAAATAATGGTGAAAATACACTTCAGAGGTTGCTAATTGTATATCTTATCTATATGCTTAATTCTGATTAGAAGGGGAACATTGCTTTTCATAAAAATAAACCACTTAAACTGCTTTATATGTATCTTGGGAATAATGATTGGTTTGATGATGGCAGTATACCTAAAAACAAAAAAATTGGTATTGGGAGTAGGGAAGTCCTTTTCCATTTTAATGGGTTGTAGAGAGTAAGATTTAACAATTCTTCTCTTAATAGCTATTTTTTTTTATGAGCCAAGAGATTAAGAAGTGGAGCTGAGGGCTGCCTTTCTCATTTAGAGTGGTAGGTACTCAGGACCCAGAACTGGTTACACAATTTGTAGGGTCCTGTGCAAAATGCAGATGTAGCGCCTTGTGTTAAAAAATTAAGAATTTTAAGACTGTGTACGACAAGAGCGTTAAACTGAGTGTGGGTTGCTTTGTGACTGCTCAAGTCATATACCCATGAAGGCTGTTTTGTAGGTACTTTATGCAAAGATAAGAGTGTACACTGAAGAAATAAGAATTTGGCTCTCTCTATCCCCCATCCCTACTTTATCCAAGGTAACAGGTTTCTTCCCTGATTCTTCCCCCGCCAAAATGCCATGTTCCTTTTTCAGTTGGGACTGAGGGAAAGAAAATGTTCTTTGCACAGTCTGTTATGTGCTTGGGACTTACGAACTGTGAAAGATTAATGATGGCAACTAGCATTGAGTTTATCAGCTCACACTTGTGTATCCCTTGGGACAGGCATATGCATTCTCCTCCCACCTCTCCACTGCCATTACCTACCTCCTCCACTACCAGTGTGTTAATGGTGGTAGAATGATGATTTAACCTGTTTATGTCTTTTTTTATCCCTCCTGTCTTCCTGAATGAGCTCATAGCTGCTATTGCCTACCCATCTTATACAGACCAACTAGATGGAGAAGAAATTTTTCTTCCCTCTAGTAGGGCTATACCATACCTCTTATTTTGGATAGGTATAGCCTGGTCATTATATTAAGTTTCACTTTACCCCAGAGATACCAACAACCAGTTAGGAGCAAAACTGATGAAATGGGACTTTTAAATAAACCAGTTAGGAGCAAAACTGATGAAATGAAGGCAGGGGAGGATGATTGCAAATGAAAATATTTTGGAGGTGAATGTTAATTTAGTTTAGTTATAATGTGCTCCTTTACCACACTGAACTTCAGATGTTTCTAAGAAATAAATCCTCATTTTTTAAGATCATTTGTGTAGTGAACTAAAAAGAACATGAAATTCATTGAAACAATTGTATTTAATGGGCAGTAAGGTGGAAAGGGCAAAAGTACTTAATAATGTTAGAGCCTTAATGTTAGAGCCTGAAGTAAATTCTTTTTCTCCTGGGTATAAAACTAAATAATGCTCAAAAAAACAAACTTGAATTTGTATCTCTTGTGCTATTTATTAATTTGTTTCTCACTGATCTGGTTTAGTGCTTTAGACACACTGTTGTTGTTGTCGCTGTTGTTGCTATTGTTGCTGTTGTCGTTATATTTTGTAGCATAGCAGTTTGGTGTTCTTTTTGAGGGTTCATAAATCTATTGTATTTCTCTTTCATTCCTATTTGATCAAACAGCTCGTCTGTTATATACTGAAAGGTATATTCTAAAACTTTGTATATGGCCTTACAGTATAATTCACTCTCTTTACAAGTAAGTTAAATACTCCCAGTAGCAAATTAGATCCTTTATAAATCAGATAACTGCAAAGGTGTTTTTAACAGTTTTCTGGTTAAAATCAATCACTTAAACATTTTTTACCACCCTGAATAGGAACCTTAGGAAGGTTTGAATGACTGAATTTGTTCCTTTCTGAAGATGCAGTTTTACTCAAGAGAAGAAAATTAAGAATTTCTAAAACCAATGTAGTATTTTGTGTAAATACATTTCAAGTACAGAAACAATGTTAGATTTAAAATACTTTGGAAGAGATAAAAGTGTTTGTGTTTTTATTTTTTGACACTAACAAATAAGTGCACACATAAAATCCTATTACAGGGGTGCCTGGGTGGCTCAGTCGGTTGGGCGTCTGACTTTGGCTCAGGTTATAATCTCATGGTTTGTGGGTTCGAGCCCCATGTCGGGCTCTGTGCAGACAGTTCAGAGCCTGGAGCCTGCTTCAGATTCTGTGTCTCCCCTCTCTCTGCCCCTCCCATGCTCATACTCTGTCTCTCTCTGTCTCTCAATAATAAATAAACATTAAAAAAATTTTAAATCCTATTACAAAGAAAAACTTTGTGTAAATTTATGTATTTGGCAGATTATTAATGTAAATAACTTTGTTAAACTTTTGACTATCACAAATATTGATAAGCCCCATTATACTAAAACTGAATGTGTTAGTGTTGTGTTTTAATGTTCCAGTGACTCCTGGTACAGTCCAGAATAAAACTGCTTTTCCCTCTAGATATAATAAAAACTGTTGAATGAGAACATTTGTGTAATAGATATGTTTGTACATCATCTATTTCATTTAGTGGAACATTTTGTGTAAATCATCTTTTTCATGTAGAGAATACCATATGGGTGTCCCTTTTGTGTGCATATTAATATGTTAAATACTCATTTTTTTTTTTTTTTTTTGCAGATTTTTCTAAAATGTTTGGGCTGTAATGCAGGTGTGAAGTTTGGATGTTGGTATTAGAAAAAACTATTCCTGTAAAATGTATTCATGTTTTATCATCTAAGATAAATAAGTGACATTTCAAGGGATAAGAAATTTAAAAGTGATCATGGAGGGGCACCTGGGTGGCTCATTCGGTTAAGCATCTGATTTTGGCTCAGGTCATGATCTCATGGTTTGTGAGTTCGAGCCTTGAGTCCAGCTCTGTGCTGACAACTCAGAGCCTGGAGCCTGCTTTGGATTCTGTGTCTCCCTCTCTCTCTGCCCCTCTCCCACTCGCGCTGTCTCCCTCTCAAATATAAATTTTTTAAAAAACAAGAGTAAAAGTGATCATGGAGATATTAAGACACCAAGGTATTTAGGTATAATTACCAAAGGCCCTAGGTTTTTTAATATACTTACTTTATGGACAAGTTTTCCAAGGGAAGCTCAGTGCATGTGTTCTCTGAACTTACTTGGAACACTGGGTAATGGAGATTCTGTCATATGCTGGGAGAGTTGTCCTTTCTGAAGTCATAATTCCTTTAAATATTAATTACTATAAAAACTATGGCATTTTCATTTAAAATTTAGATCCGATCATTCATAAAATAGCCTGAACCTCAGTTTCTAGAGTCCACATAACATCAAAAGTCAGAAAAATTCTTTTTCCTGTATTAAAGTCAAAATTCTTTATACACCTCAAAGCAAACATGACCAGTTCCATTTTTAAAGAACCACAGAATCTAAATATGTAATAAAACATTGTACTGCATACTTGCCTATCACCCTCTGCCCTTATCCCCCAATTTGCTTTACACCCTTAACGTTAGCATTCTGTGAACAAATTTTTAAAGGATTGTTATAATGCATTCTGTTTGTATCCTACAGTAATTTATTTACATTTTAAAAGGAATTTGAATACAGTGTGGCAATTTTGACAACCAGCAAGCTCATCAAAGTAAGATTCTACCTATAATCTCATGATAAACCAAATGCTTACTCTGTTGCACATAACAAAGACAGGGATTGTGTGTGGTTTACCTTATAGATAGGGAAAGAAAAGCTGACATCTAGTAACACTTAGCCCTTTGAGTTCCCTAAACTCTTTACTTCTGTCTAGTGTATGAATTGCTTTAAAATCCATTTAAATTCAGATTGTTCACCAATGCAACTAGGGGGAAAAAGGTGCTACTTGCAAAGCACTTGATACCTCACTCTTTCTGCTGGTTGTGAAGAACTTAGTTTCAACATATAAACTAGACTGATCAATGAAGAATATGACTGCTAGCAACATATTCATTTAAACAAATGATGCAGAGGTGTGCTACCGGATGCTATCTGTATGGCATGGTAGAACAAATTTCCATTCATATGCTGTCTAAATGTCAAAGGTTCAATTATTGGGTTTTCCTTTGAGTATTTGTTGAGTTTCTACTATGTGCCAGGCTCTTGACTGAGAAAACTAATGAGATTTTTCTATTCCAGATTTTGGTTGTTTAGCTTTGAATTAGCCATTCTTTAATACTTAACTTGATTTCCTACAGTTCTTTACTTACTAGATTCTTCTTCTGAGCATAAGCAAAGGAAGACTCTGGGCCCAAGCAGGATTTTACTTTTTAAAAGGCAGGTGACAAGAAGCAGAAACCAGTGGCTTGAATGAGATTTGTCTAGGCTTCTCATGGATTTTAATTTTCTATATGACATTTCTGTTAGCATTGCTACTTGACTGTAAGGAACTGTGTTTACTGGTTTTGTAATAGTAGCATCTATTCTTTTGGAATCTGGACTTTGAACAACTCATTTCACAGAGTCATTGGATAGGCAGTTCCTATTCTTTCTTACCTAGAATTTTTCCAGGGGATTTCACATGGCAGGTTAACAGAAGAAAAGCCATTTGTGTAACTCTTCTGTTACATTTGTTTCCCTTCCCCTTGGATCCCTAGAGATAACTCTTACCTTCTCTTCCTGCTAATTGACCAGCAGCACCCTGGAATACTGTCATCCCTTTGTCCAAAGGAATGGTGTAGTTGTATTCAAAGACCAATAAAATGTTACGTTCTGTCTATTCCCCCTATAAAAAATACCTTTTTCCCCTTATTAAGTTAGATTTTATAGAATAAGTGATTGAAGGAGAAGTCAAGTAATTGAAAAATTTTTAAAACAGCACTACAATTTTGATCGATTTTAATATAAAAATCTTTTTTCCCATTTTAGTCACGTTTTAAAAATATAGATAGGAGATAATGTAAATTGAAAACACATGTGAAGAATAGTTAGCATTACATTTCTGGTCCATTGTAAACTTTTGTGAGATAATCTGGATTTATATTTCTTAGTAAAATTAAACATATTATTGTACATACAATACAGGTTGAGTTAAAATTTGAGAGTTGAGCTTTTTTTGCCCTTTCATGTATAGGGCCAGCATATAATTTTAAGAGCTATTTGCTATTAATAGAATTCAAAGTGTATTTGCCCTAAAATTGATTTCTCATTGAGCTTTTTATTTGTTGGTGATGATCTTTTACTAGGTTTTCAAAGCATGTGAGACCTACTTAATGGAATAGTAATCAAATGGAAATTTAATATCATGATCTTAATTAAGTAAAAGATTATAATTTTCCTGGAAATAAGGAAGATTAATGAGATATTAAAATAATGGACTTATGGCCATAAGAGGAAAGATTACTATTGTAATAATTGACCAATTCAGTAATTTTAAGTTTAGTTACATTTTCTCAGTTCTAGTTTGATATGATAAAGCATTATTTGAAAAAATAGTACAAGAAGAATGTATGCAGGTAATATCACTGTAATTAAAGACCCCACTGCAAGTTAGTGCATGCTTCAGGGTACACAAAAGAATGTAGACTTTTTCTAACTTGATTTAGATGGTCTTGACCTCTCTAGAAGTATGTATTTATGTTTTGGAATATATAAGAAACGTTAAGTCTTTCTCTTCCCTTTTTTAGCCTTAGATTGTAAGCAAAAGAAATCAAGGTCAAGATCTGGAAGTAAGAAGAAAATGCTAACGTTACCTCATGGTGCTGACGAGGTTTACATTCTCCGATGCAGGTATATGCCTATTTTGCCAAGTCTGCTCAGTTTCTTCAGACTTGCTTTGAGACATGTTAGCTGACTTATTTGGGATTTTTAATTTGTGGCAGAAGGTGCATTCTCAACAATCAAGTTCTAAATGAACTTTTGGAGACAGGCTTAATAATACACTGTATTTCTCATAATACACTATATTTCAACAACTGATGAATAAATTTTTTATATTTATCTCAGAGTCTCAGTGATACTGTTGATTTATGAAAGTAGCCTTTTTTTTGTTGTAGTATTTATTTGCTTTGTTGGGTTTAATTTGATTTGGTTTGATTTTTTTTCTCCTTAATTGTCTTGAGTTTCTGCTTCTTGGGAATGCGTTTTCTCTCCACTCATACTTCTAACTAAGTATAGCTATACAAACTCATTCCCACCTCCTTCTATACTCATCCTCATGCAGTTTAAGGAGTTCTGAATTGGGGAAGGGTCTTTTGAAAACAGTGGTACCTTTTGGAATTATAGTTGTTTTAAATGTATTGAGATGTATAGGCATTAAGACCTTTTAATTAATTTAATTTAATAGTAATGTTCCCACCTCTACAAATATTACTAGAGGTAATATAGCTGTTAAACCTATGAATTGGCAGTTTTATATTGTATTAAATCATTTTGACTTTGTATATATTTAAAAACTGTTGTCAAGTGCTCCAGTATATGGTAGCATCTCCAGGCTATGGTAAACTCTACCTCTTATGTGTATGGATTTTATGTGACTTGGTTTTAAATAAAGGGAATTGGTCATGTTAAGAGAACTGTTATCAACTTCTTCTATAGGTTTTGTGGCCTAGTCTTTCGTGGACCATTGTCTGTTCAGGAAGACTGGATTAAGCACTTACAACGACACATTGTAAACGCTAATCTTCCACGGACTGGAGCTGGCATGGTGGAAGTCACGTCACTACTTAAAAAGCCTGCCTCCATTACAGAAACTTCATTTTCTCTACTAATGGCAGAAGCAGCTTCATAGAACAAGGAAACCTTTTAAATAGCAAATTTAAATTGGATGTACATTTGAAATTCTTTGTCTTTTTTTTTTAAAGCCACGTTAAATTATCCGTTTATAAATACTAAAGCAGGAATATGGGGAAAAGTGAATTACAGTGACATCAGAGCAAACTGAGTACTTCAAACAGTAAGTAGTCTATATATTTTATATAGGACGGAAGCTGTGTTTTTAAGGTTTACTAAGTTTTGTCAGTTAATTGTGTTCACTCGATGAAAGATCAGTACATGTAAGCAGTCATTAATAAACTGTTGCACATGAATAACTTAAAGACAGACTTACTGGAAAATTACATTTTCTGCAGTGTTACCAGAATCAAAGTTCTGTTTATTCCCCACAAGACTTGCATTGAAAAATAAGATATTATATTTTGTTTGTATGTATTTAGTGTTTTGTATAATACCAGGAACCGCTAAACTAAATTTACTCAACTTAGGGCATTAAATATCATGTACTTCATAGTTTGAGACTGTTCACTCAAATAGGGCAGAGTACTATTCTATCTAGATGTGTAAGTGTTTTTTTAAAATCACATGGAACGGTTTTTTTTATACTAAAAAGTGGAGGGAGATTTGTTTAAACAAGTATTTCTAAAAGAAATATGTACATAGTCCTGGAAATTATTTGTGGTAAGGAAATATTCTTTACTCCAGTTGCATTTCTCAGACAATAAAGTGGTGCATCCATGCTACCTCCTACTTTGTCAACAAAGATGCTATTTACCCTTTACATTTTTGTATCATAATAGATTTAAAAAATCTAATGTTCTTTATTGCAAGACATCCCTTTTGTTAACAGATTTGTTTCTTTTTAATGTTTTACTTAAATTTTGACATGCTTACAGGACAGGTTTGCCTCTTACTTTATTTAACATTGTAGAAATGTAATTAATGAACAATGCTCACTACACAATTTAGAATAGGCTTTCTCATTTATATTCCAAATTTGATCAGTTAGCAAAACTTAATACACCAATTGAAATATTTCTACATATGATGAGAATGTTTACAATTTAAATTTTAGAACTTGTTTTGGATGTGACTATATGTACGAAAATCGTGTAACACTATGCTCATGCTAAGAACCGACATAACGGAATTACTGAAATAAATGTGCTGTGAGGAATGGAAAATATGGTGCAGATGTCTTGGTCATGATAAATTGTGATTCTTTTAAACTCTTTCCAAAAACAAATTAGTTCTTTTAACCTGCAATCAGATTCCTTTACAAATAACAGTTTTTGTATGCAAGCACCATTTCATTTTATTTCATGTAGTATGGCTAATACTATAGTTGAAACAAGGATATGCATTGATAATTTTCTTCGTATGTAAATAAAGTTAAAAACAGTTAAAATAAGGAGTATTTTGGTAGAGTATATACATACCTCACTGCCAGTGAATTGCTTTCCTATGGTATATCTCCTTACCAGAAAAATCTCTAAATAAAAAAAGACTTAAAGAAAATTATAACGTCTATATTGTGAAGCATTTCTTATTTTTATCACTGGTGGAAATAGTCCACTTGAGGTTGTGTTTTATGTTGTTTAAATTGTTTATACTGAGCAGGCTACTTTATTCACATACCTTATATGTGAAATTAGGAAGTGGGATTAGGTGGAACATTTTCAACCAAGGGTCTCCTTATCTCTGGGGTACTAGATAGAGGGAAAGTAGTTTCAAGTTATTTTTGTTTTTTGAAATCCCTGATAGAAACTGTGTATTTCTCTGTAAAGATGAGGCTAGCTAAAATTTCAGATTCCTTTACTTCTGACTCAAAATATACCAAGTCTGTGTATACCAGTTGTCTCTTACTGAGAGACAACTCTTACTGAGCATGTTTCATTGATAGTTATAAATGAATATATTTTTTAAATTGGAAGACATATTACACAGCCTGCAGAATTCACAAATTAAAAAAAATGAGGATTCCTCAAGGGAAGACTAGCATCACTAGAGTTGAGTCCCTTTCAGCTCTCATTTTTATAGTTCTCTGATTTTATCTTATTAAGCAAACTGTCAAGATGTAAGAATACAAGTAGTTTGACCACAAATTTTATAAGCAAACCTGGATTATAATTTTTATGTTAAGCTATATTTAAAATAAATATTTCTTTTTCTTAATGTACATAGAATTCAGTCTAAGAGTAATTCAAATTAAAAACAGTAAACTACAGGGATTCCTAAAAAGTAAATTAAACAAAAAATATTTTTCATGGTAAAGATATTTGGGTTTCAAAATTTGAAAAATTCTTTAGGAAGCCAAGTTTATCCGTTATTTGACAACTAGGAAATTAAGACATAATTTTCATTTGGCTTCTACTAGAAAAAAAATTCATATTGTCTCAAATTATGGTATCACAATATAGCCTGATTCAATATTGAGTATTGCGTATTTTCTTTTAACTCTTTTTGTTGTTGTTGTTACCTAAAATATTTGAGCTTCTTTAGTATTAGAGCTTTACTTTCTTTTTTTAAAAATCTGGTTACAAGTGTTTATTTAACAGCATCAAGACAAAAAAGTTAACTTCTCTAAAAGTAGTACCTTCTACTATGCTTCTTTAGACTATATTAGAACCATGGTGTAGCTAATATCTCTATTTTGGATTTCATGTATTTAATTATGGGTTAAGGAGATGATAGTTTTTCAGTAATAATTTACTTATTTATTAAATGTGTTGTTTATTTTTGAAAGTAAAAGTGGGGGAGGAGCAGAGAGAGAGGGACAGAGGATCTGAAGCCGGCTCTGCACTGACAGCAGCAAGCCCAGTGTGGGGCTCCAACTCATAAACTGCGAGATCATGACCTGAGCCAAAGTCAGACTCTCAACCAACTAAGCCGCCCAGATGCCCCATCAGTAGTGATTTAATAGATAGACTTTTCTTATGGACATACATATAACCTCTCAGGAACTATACAGTTAAAACATATTAGTCTAAACAATAGCTTTGGGGGCGCCTGGGTGGCTTGGTCGGTTAAGCGTCCAACTTCAGCCAGGTCACGATCTCACGGTCCGTGAGTTCGAGCCCCGCGTCGGGCTCTGTGCTGACCGCTCAGAGCCTGCAGCCTGTTTCAGATTCTGTGTCTCCCTCTGTCTCTGCCCCTCCCCTGTTCATGCTCTGTCTCTCTCTGTCTCAAAAATAAATAAATGTTGAAAAAAAAATTTTTTTAAAAAAAACAAAAAACAATAGCTTTGATTTTTTTTTCCCCCTCACTAAGAAAGTGTAATATATGCTCATTTTAGAAATATTATGAAAATGCAACAGTAAAAAGGGGAAATAACCTTGGTATAATCACTCAAAGACATTTACTTTTACAGCTTGTTATATTTCTTTCTCTTACTGTTTCAGTGAGCTTGTGATTGTATGTATTATATAATGTATACTGTTTTCCAAATTTTTTCAAATGTCTATTTACTTATTTATTTACTTATTTTGCGAGAGATAGAATCCCGAGCAGACTCCTGCTGTCAGCACAGAGCCCCACGTGGGCCCAAAAGTGAAATCATGACCTGAGCCGAAATCAAGTCAGACCCTTAACTGAGTAAACCACACAGGCACCCCATGTTTTCTCAGTTTTAAATTTGAGTGGTGCATTGTGTAGACTAACCTTTGAATATTAGATCTGGAGCATTTTCTAGTACAACCAGTTCTCTGATTCTTGAGACATCAACTGGGTATCCAAGAATTTGATGCAATTCTAACATTAACTACCTCGAGTTAGCATCAGACTCCTTAGGCTCAGTCCCACAACACCCACACTTCAGATGCCAGTCACAAGTATCAGCTCACTTGTACTTCTCACAATCTGGCTATAAATTGGGGTTCCTGCAACATCCTGTTCAAGTTCAGTGATTTGCTAGAAGAACCTTATAGAACTCAGGAAAATACTTGACTTTGCCAGTTCATTTTAAAGGATGTAACTCAGAAACAGACAAATGGAAAGGGATGCATAGGGCAAGGTATGCATGGAAGAGGGTGGCATGGAACTTCCATGTCCTCTCTGAGTGCACCAGCCTCCCAACATCTTGATGTGTTCACCAACCTGGAGGCTTTTTGAACTCCATTGCTTAGAAGTTATTATAGAAGTTTCATTACATAGGTATGGTTGTTTTAATCATTGGATGCTGATGATTAGCTCAATCTCCAGCTCTTTTCCCCATCCCTGGAGGAGTTGGTGAGACCAGGGTGGGGTCGGGGTCAGAAGGGGTGCTGAAAGTTCCAATCCTTTAATCATGCTTTGGGTTTTCTGGTGACCAGTACCCATCCTGAAGCTATTTAGGGGTCCCAAGCCACCGTTTCATCTCATTATTCCTGCAAGTTTAGCTGTTGCTCCTTTTAAAATAAGCTGTTCTGTAGTTCTGGCTCCTTTTTAACATATTTAATTTTATCTCTAGTTTTCTAAAGTTTTACTATCATATTTCTAGATGGGAATTTCTTTTTTATTATTGTCAAGTTTGGGATCTCTGATGGGCTTTTGGAAATTTCCTAGCTGTTGTCTACCAGCTGTTTCCTCTGCCTCATTCTCTCTTTCCTTTGTAACTCCCAACCAAATCTGTTTTAAATCCTTCTCACTGTGTCCTCTAGGTTTTTTACCATTTCTTCTCAGTTTTCTCTGTTGGTGTTTGCTACATTTCAAATAATTTCTTTTGACCCATCTTCCAGTTTACTAATTTTCTACGCTACAGTATACTAAATCCCATTTACTGAAGTCTTAATTTTGGTTGTAATATTTTTCAGATCTAGAATTTACATTGGTTCTTTTTTTGGATACACTTTTTATTGTTTCTAGTAGCCTATGTGGCTGTTATTTCTTTGAATATGGTCTGTATAGTTATTTATATATTCTTCTGATAATTCCAAATAATTACGTGTCTGAGCTTACTGATGTTTTCCCTGCATCTTGTTCATGGTATCTTGTTTTCTTACATGCCTAGACGTCTAACAATATGCTAGATATTATATTTGGAAGCTGTTAATAGAACTATTTTGAAGCCTAGGATAGTATCATAGTATCTTTCTCTGCCAGAGAGTAGGGTATCGTAGTATCATAGTATTTACTTCTGCCAGATGAGTAGGGGTTCTACCAGTAACACTGTAATTCCAAATTCAAGATTTATATTTTCCTGGTCTACCAGATGACCCAAATCAGGCTATAAAAGCTACATCATGGGAAGGTTCATACACCCCTAGTTCATGTTTTACCCTGTGAATGTAGTTTTTTTTTTACAAGTTCCCTGCGACCATTGAAATTGCAACTTAGTTTCATAGCTATTTCTTCCAGATATGCTGTGTCCTCTGCAAAAGTAAAAGGTTTTATTACAGGGTGACCCCATAAGGTTTCTTGTCTTCTCTTAAGAGTTTCACCAGATAATTCTTTACTATCTTGTTATTTCTTTGCTGCTTATATGATGTTTTTGTTTTTATTAACCCAACCTTTTTAGTTGACCACAGTGAGAGAAATTATTGAGATTATGTAGTCCACCATTATCAGAATCCAAAGTCCTTACATAAATTTTCGAGAGAGGGGATTTTATATGTTTTGTTCAGTTCTATTTTCCTATAAGAGTTCTGTTATATAGTATGCATCTAGTCAATATTCACTGAATGATTAAGTGAATAAGCTATTATTTTAAAGCTTATTTAAATACTTTATGGGATATGTTCCCCTTGTTTTTCTTCTTAAAAATAAATTGTGGTTGTTCTTTTTTTTTAGTTTCTATTTAAATTCTAGTTAGTTAGCATACAGTGTAATATTAGGTTCAGATGTACAGTAGAGTGCTTCAACACTTCCATATAACACTCGGAGTGCTTCCTTAATCCCCACCACCTACTTAACCCATCCTCCCCCGCCCCCCACCTTCTCTCTGGTAACCATCAGTTTGTTCTCTATAGTTAAAAGTCTGTTTCTTGGTTTGCCTCTCTATTTTTCCCTTTCCTCATTTGTTTTGTTTCTTAAATTCCACATGGGAGAGAAATCATATGGTATTCTTGTGTTTTGCTCTTCCTGATCTATTTTAGGATTACTTTGTCAAAATCTCTTTGAACTCTGAGATCTTGTTTTTAGAACTTCACTGAATTTATAAATTGTGGAAAATGGGAAATATGAGTCTTCTCTTTTAGGGATATGGTATGTTTTTCCATTTATCTTCATGTCTTACAGGTAAGTCTTATAGTTTTCTTTATGAAGAACTGCACATTTAAAATTTATTTCTCTGTATTTTAGTTTTGCTGCTGTTGTGAACAGATTTTTCCCAGAATTTTTAGTTGAACGTTACTGATATAAAGGGAAATTACGGATTCTCTGTGTAGCAGTCATTTATATCCTGTCACATTGCTGAACTCTCTTATTTTAATACTTTTTTTGGTTAATTTTTTGAAATTTATGTAGTCAGTCATATCCTCTGCAAATTGTGATATTTGTCTCTTGCTCTCCAATACTTATTCCTAGTCTTTTTCTTGTGTTCTTATATTATCAAGAATCTCCAGTACAGTATTGAATATTAATGGTGATAGCTTGCATTGCTCTCCTGCTCCTGATCATATAATGGAAACTTTTGTTTCATCATTAAATATAATTTGCTGGGAGTTACTTGTAGACACAGTTTATTGAATTAAAAAGAGTTTGTTTCTTATTGGATAAGGGTTTTTCATTTTCTTTAAAAATTTTTTTTCAACGTTTTTTTTTTTTTTTTGAGAGAGATAGCATGAGCAGGGGAGGGGCAGAGAAAGAGGGAGACACAGAATCCAAAGCAAGCTCCAGGCTCTGAGCTGTCAGCACAGAGTTCCACGCTGGGCTCGAATTCATGAACTGTGAAATCATGACCTGAGCCGAAGTTGGATGCTTTAACAACTGAGCCACCCAGGTGCCCCTTTATTTTCTTTTAAATAAAAAATAGACTCTCAATATTAGCACATTTCTCCAGCCTCTGTTGAGATTTGAATGTGCTTTTTCTCATTTAATCTGTTGATGTTAATAAAAAACATTAATAGACTTTTAAACATTGAACCATCCTTAAATTTTTCCTTAGTCTTGATGGATTCTTCATACTGTGAACTTAATTTGCTTTTATTTCATTAAAGAATTTTTTCATGTATGCCTATTAGTGATCATGGACTTTTCTTCTATATCTCTCTGGATTTGGTATCCAAATTATGTTAACCTCATAAAATGATTTGGGAAGTTTAAATTTACCTATGCTCTGAAAGAGTTTTCATAACATGGACAGTTTTGCTTTCTTAAAGATTTGGTAGTCCTCATGCATAAACTCAGGAGCCTGTTGCCTTGGAGAGACACATCTTTTGACTACTTTCACTATTTATTTTATAATTGTAGGTTGTTAGATTTTTTCCCCCCTCTCTGAACCAATTTTAGTTTATTCTCTTACAAGAGTACGTGTTTCTCCTAGATTTTCTAAAATTTTGGAAAAATTCGTACATACTATTCCCTTCAAGTTATTGTTTCCTCATATTACTAATGTTTACTTCAAGCTTGTATTAGCTTTTTTCCTTAAACTTACTGAAGGTTTTATGTTTTTGTTAGTCTTTTCAGGAACTTGCACTTGGTATTTTTTTCATCAACTCTATTTTTCTACCTTCCACAACTTAAGGCTTATTTTCAGCCTTTTGGTTTTCTAATAACTACATGTAAGACTACATGTTTTTACATGTATATCACATTTGACCATTTCCCATAGATTTAGATATATAGAGCTATCGTTGTTTGTTTATTACCTTACATTCCAACTTTGATTTCCTTTTTAGCCAATTTCTACCTTTTGGGAATTTGTTGAAATTTTGTGTGGCCTGAGATACATGGTTACTTGTTGGCAATGTCTCAAGTGTGAAAAAACAATGTGTAATCTGAGTTTTGGGGTACAGAATTTTATAGATAGATATATTTGTGATATAAATCATATATTAAACATGCTATGTACATAAATTATATATATAAATATATATTCAGGATTTAAATGATGCTATTTAAGTTATAGCTTACTCATATGTACTTCACCTTTCATATTCTCTGAAAGATATGTTAGCATCCCAGTATGGTTGCCACAGTGCCTGTTTCTCTTCACCCTCAGTTTTTGCTTCCTGTGTTTCCAGTCATTGTTCTTAAGTGTATGAAGGTTCACGATGACTACTGAATCTACTTGGATTCAATAGAAGCACGAAAAAAGCCCTATTTTTAATTTCTGTTATTTACCTGATAGGCATTTTCCCCCTCCTTTCTAATGTCATTTTATTTTAGATTTTCCTCTCGTCAATGACATATAGCTGGATTTTCTTATCTAATACACCTAGTTTGAAATGAATAGGTGAATATAACCATTCATATTTTTGTGCTTATGTATATATTTATACTTATTCTTGCCATATTATCTTACGCTTTCTATGTATTGTGCTTTCTTGATGTTTCTTTTCCTTTCCTATCTTTTATTGAATTGAGTTTTCTTTGTTAATTTTTTTAAGTTTACTTATTTATTTTGAGAGAAAGAGAACACATAAGTCCAGAAGGGGCAGAGAGAGAGGAAGAGAGAGAATCCCAAACACGTTCTGTGCTGCCAGCTCAAAGCCCAACTTGGGGCTCATTCTCACCACTGTGAGATGACCTGAACCACAATCAAGAGGAGGAGGCTTACCTGCCCAAGCTACCCAGGCTCCCCACTTTGTTCATTTTTTTATACATACATATTTGTATTGAGGTCATATAGGACAAAGAAAAATCTCTCTTTCCTTTAATACAGGTAGTTTTCTAGATTTTCTTGGAATATATATTTTTTTCAAATTAAGTCTTTGCTATGGTCTCTATTTTGTGTGCCCCTCCTCTCCCCTGCCACCAAATTCTTAGTTTGAAATCCTAACGTCCGATGGCGATGGTATGAGTAGGTGAGACCTTTGGGGCTGATTAGGTCATGAGGATGGAGCCCTCGTGAACAGGATTAGTGCTTTTGCAAAAAGATCTCTAGCCCCTTCCACAGCGTGAAATATCTGTGACATGTGAGAGGGCCCCCCACTCCAATCTGACCATGTTGGTTGGCATCCTGATCTTGGACTTCTAGCCTCCAGACCCATGAAGAATAAATGTTAGCTTATAAGCTACCCAGTCTGCGGTACTTTTTGTGGAATGGGCTAAGACTTCAATTTAATTAAATCTTTAATCCACTTGAAATTTGTTTTTGCTTATGTTATAGTGTAGGAGTCTGTGTCTCTCTTCTTCCAGGGTGGATAGCCAGTTATACCAACACCAATTTATTATTCTATACTTTGTCCAACAGAACTGAATACTACTTTTGTCATATATCAAATTTCAGGTATTCTGCAATCTGCAATCTGGAATCTCTGTTTAACTTTTTGTCGGCGGGTGGGGGTGGGGGAGGGTGTCTTTTTTAAGGCTAGGTTCTGGTAACTGGCAGAGAAAAATTCCCTGTCCCTCTTTAGAATAAACTGTACTTAGCTTTCTTTACTGTAAGATCTTTAGAGTGATTTTACTACCTTTCTCTTCTGTTTCAGAAAATTCTCTATTTTCACAACACTGAGGACTCTATCCTCATCCATTTATATTTAATTTCACATGGCTAACCAGTGTTTCTGTTTCTCTCATTCCATCTTGAGGTCTCTTTTCTAGTTTGTTTTTTTACTTTTGCTCTGAAAGGTGAATAATAAGTTTACTGAGCAAAGGATCCTCGAAGACAGTCCTCTCCTTTCAGGGTGGTAGGTGCTATTTGTCTCAGGGTGCATAGACCAGCTATTTCATTGCCAGTCTGAGTTTTTTCCTTTTAAGTAACTTGTTCTTTCTGTTTATAAGATTGTCTCTTTATCCTTAGAGTTCAGGAACTTGCCAAGTATACCCAAATTTGTGCTTTTCTCATTGGTACAACCTGGAACATAGCAGAATTCAGGCTTTCTATAACTCAGGTAAAAATTTTTTACTATTCTCTGTTGAATAGTTTTATCTTTTCCATTTTTTTTTCCTCCTTTCAGAATTCCTATTATCTGCATTTTGTATTTCCTTGACCTATTTTTCAAATCTTCTCCCTCATGATTTCCATTTATGTGTTTGCTTTGTACTTTGAAATATTTCTTGTACTTACAGTGACCAACCTCCTCTTCAATTCATTGAAAATTTTATTTCAATAATAAAATAAAATTTTGTTTCAAAAATGTTACTAAGCTTTCAGAAATGTGTGTGTGTGCACTGCAGTTGAATCTCAAATGGTGTGATTTATTTTCATTCATGTTTTCATCTTCTCTAGTATTTCTGTTTTACTGAGTATGTATTTAATTATTTTGCTGATTTCCTCTCTAGTTGCTGAAATGCCTTAAAGGAGTTATTTTTCTTTTTCAGCTTGTTGGATTCAGATCTGTTTGTTGAGATATCGGGATATCCTACATGTTAATAGTCTTCCAAGTAGTGAAAAGTGAAGTGACAGTCCCTTGCTGAGGTACCTGAAGGACATCCCTGATATCTCTCAGGCCTCTGTAATCTCTCAGTGTGTAGGGCAGGGAGGATTCAGTCTACCCATTTCGTTCCTTTGGGGCTTAAAAAAGATGTAATATGCTTACGTTGGGGCCAGATATCTCTGATTGTCAAGTTCCTTCTAGGATCCACCACCCTCTCGTCCTCACCCCTGAGCTTCACCACCTGGAAAAGAAAGTTCCATATCAGTTCCCTTTTCTCTCAGGACCCTAAGAGAGCCCCATGCCTCACTTATATTTACACCAGTTACCTCTTAGTCTCAGCAGTCATTTGGCTTATAAAAAGCTAAAAGCTTAGTCGTATTGAAAGTAGTGGAAAGGAATTTGTTAAAGTCACACCTGTTCCTTGGGGCACCTAGGTGGCTCAGTTGGTTAAGCGTCCAAGTCTTGGTTTCAGCTCAGATCATGATCTCACAGTTCGTGGGTTCCAGCCCTACATGAGGCTCTGTGCTGACAAGGAGTCTTGCTTGGGATTCTCTCCTACTCTCTCTGCTCCCCACCCCCCCAATAAACAAATACATACATACATACATACATACATACATACATACATAACGTTTAAAAAATCACACCTAGGGGCGCCTGGGTGGCTTGGTTGGTTAATCGTCTGACTTCGGCTCAGGTCATGATCTCACGGTCCGTGAGTTCGAGCCCCACGTTGGGCTCTGTGCTGACAGCTCGGAGCCTAGAGCCTGTTTCGGATTCTGTGTCTCCCCCTCTCTCTGCTCCTCCCCTGTTCATGTTCTGTCTCTCTCTGTCTCAAAAATAAATAAACATTAAAAAATAAATAAATAAAATAAAAATAAAAAAATAAAAAATCACACCTATTCCCATAATTTCCTCACCCTGAAAACTTTTAACAATTATTAACTTAATTTTTAATTAGCATCTACTATCATCAGTATCTGCGTCTCTTCCCTCCAATACCACAAGAACCTTGGCATGTTTTATTTCCCATTCAGCAGCCTATTTTTTTCGATCCCCCGAAATTTGGCTTCCATATTTATTAAATTTGATTAATTATATTAAATCTCTATTCTTCAGTACACATCTTTTTATAGTCTTTGTGAAGAATACATAAAGCACGGTGTACCAAAGTAAAACACTTGTATGTAATTGTTTCACTTCCAAGGTAGACTTGTTACTGTTTTCATGGAAATTTTTTTAATTGAGGTAAAATTAATGATTTTGTTTTATTTTTTTAATGTTTATTTTTGAGAGAGTGAGAGAGGGAGCACAAGTGGAAGAGAGGCAGAGGGAAAGAGAAAGAGAGAAAATCCCAAGCAGGCTCTGCACTGTCAGCACAGAGCCCCTTGCAGGGCCCAAACCCACGAACTGTGAGATCATGACCTGAGCCAAAATCAAGTCAGATACTTAACCGATTCAGCCACCCAGGTGCCTCTAAAAACAACTATTTTGAAGTAAACAATTTAGTGTATCCACGGTGTTGTGTAACAATCATCTCTCCTTAGTTCCAAAATATTTTCATTACCCCAAAAGGAAACCCTGTACACAGTAAACAGTTGCTTGCTCCCCAGTGCCCCCATCTGTAATCCTGGTCAACCTCCAATCTGCATTTTACCTCCATGGATTTGCCAGTTCTACCTTAGTAACCTTTTTTAATCAGTACTTTTAATTTTAACCCTTGAATATGTATTAGTTTCTTTGTCACCTGTGGTTTTATATATGCATGTCTTCCTCTTGGAATTATTTATCTTTTGCTGGAATATATCCTCAAGGAACTCTTTTCGGAAAGGGTTTACAGGTGATAAGTTCTCCAAGTCTACATATCCGAAGATATATTTATTTCCAGTTTGATTAGGGATAGAATTTTCATAGACTTTTGAAAATACTATTCCATTGCCCGCTTGCATCCAGTATCATGGATAGTCTGGTCCCAGTCTGATCTAATTCCTGTTTCAATCTTTTTTTCCCCCTCTATTTGGAAATTTTAATATTTATCCTTTTATACTTATTTACCAAGATATGTCTTTATTTTTTATTCATCCTGCGTAGCACTTTATGGACCCTCTCATTTGAGGATTTATGTCAATTTTCTGTCCTGGGACTTTTATTTTTATTTTTATTATTTCTTTGCTTATTTGTTTTAATTCTTTTTGCTGTATCCTTGTGGAACTTAGAACGCCTGAATCTGTCTTCCATGTGTCTTATTTTTTTCCTTTTACACTTCTTATCTCTTTTGTCTTCTGTATTTTCAGTTCACTCTTCCAATACACTAACTGACTCTAAAACTATGTTCATTCTGCTAATCAGCCTACCCGATGAGTTGTTTCAGGGGTTGGTATTTTGGTTTAAGTCTTCTTTTTGCTCTGTTAATTGTTTTGTCAGGGATTAGTTTTTATTTGTTGAGCTTGATGCCTTTCTTTCACGGTGTTAGTTTCCCTCAAATATTTGGTGATTCTTGCTTGTTCATCTTAAGTTTCAGATTCCTTGTTAGCCTTCTGCAGTGTTCTATGAATTCAGCCTATTTCTGGTTATCACAGGGAAAGAGTACAACCAACATCAAGGCTTCTAGATGTGTAGACTTAGTTTCTTTTTTGATATTGTAGAACAGTACCATGCCTCTGCCCTGGCTAAACTGAAAACACCTTAACTCTTGGCCCTTTCCACCATTAGTAGCCATCTATCTTCCCATGCATAGTTTGGGTCAAGGTTTCCCCTTTCAGTCAGATTCCATTTATCATCTGTGTTTTTGGGGATTACTCATAATTTCTGATTAATCAAAATATACTCTCTTCTTTCCCAACACTATTAAAGACTTTTACATTTTTTCTTTTTATCATTTTCCTAAAAACTGGAGGATCCTGAAATATATGTTCAATCGACATCTTGATCAAAACTTCAGAAACTAATCCATATATTATTGTGAATATGTAACCCAAATCACTTCTCCAATGATTTCTTAGTCACTGGGAACTTCAGTATGTTGCAGTCTATAAGATATATTTACATGAAAGCCCTTTTTTGATTAATAGGAGAAAAGTTCATGTAATTGGAGTGGTATGTTATTTCCTTAAGCCCTTCTGAAATCATGTTATAGGACGTGGTAGTTATGTTCAAAACAGTGTTCTTTTTAGCTGCCCCAAATCCTCAAAATTTTTTTTCTGAATTTAACTTATAAATCAGTCCTTTTATTTTATTTTTTTAAATATATGAAATTTATTGTCAAATTGGTTTCCATACAACACCCAGTGCTCATCCCAAAAGGTGCCCTCCTCAATACCCATCACCCACCCTCCCCTCCCTCCCACCCCCCATCAACCCTCAGTTTGTTCTCAGTTTTTAAGAGTCTCTTATGCTTTGGCTCTCTCCCACTCTAACCTCTTTTTTTTTTTTCCTTCCCCTCCCCCATGGGTTTCTGTTAAGTTTCTCAGGATCCACATAAGAGTGAAACCATATGGTATCTGTCTTTCTCTGTATGGCTTATTTCACTTAGCATCACACTCTCCAGTTCCATCCACGTTGCTACAAAGGGCCATATTTCATTCTTTCTCATTGCCACGTAGTATTCCATTGTGTATATAAACTACAATTTCTTTATCCATTCATCAGTTGATGGACATTTAGGCTCTTTCCATAATTTGGCTATTGTTGAGAGTGCTGCTATAAACATTGGGGTACAAGTGCCCCTATGCATCAGTACTCCTGTATCCCTTGGATAAATTCCTAGCAGTGCTATTGCTGGGTCATAGGGTAGGTCTATTTTTAATTTTCTGAGGAACCTCCACACTGCTTTCCAGAGCGGCTGCACCAATTTGCATTCCCACCAACAGTGCAAGAGGGTTCCCGTTTCTCCACATCCTCTCCAGCATCTATAGTCTCCTGTAAATCAGTCCTTTTAGAATATCAGAACAATGCTTTCTACTCACTGCTGTCACTAGATATATATTTTATGGAGATGCATTAGGAATAGATAAGAAATGAAAGTATTTTATTTTTTTTAGAAATTAATCTGAAACATGGATTTTTTTTTTTTTAAGTAATCTGTACACCCAATGTGAGGCATGGACCCACAACCCCGAGATCAAGAGTCGTATGCTTTACTGACGGAGCCAGCCAGGGTCCCCAATAGATGATTACAATGAGTAAATTTTTTACCCTGTGATTTAAATTTTATATTCTGCTTTTAATTTTTTATTTGTTTTTAGAAGGTGACATTTATTGTTGCTCATTTCTCTTTCCTCAAAGTGATGAAGCTGCTGATTTGAAATGTGTATTTTGGTGCCATTTCAGAACCAAAATGTTACTTACCAAAGGTGATTATGTGAATGTGGTTTCCCGAGATACCTGCTCTCCTTTTATATAGTATATTCAAGCCCTTTGAGAGGTCTAAATATTATAGATCATAGCTCATGAGACCTCTTCTCACCCAGAAGGGCAATATAATAAGGACTTAAGGCCATTCACTAAAAAGGTGGAAGAAACTTATGTTCTCTTATATATAACTGTAAAAGTCCATTTTCTCTGTTAGACATCTGCTACTGCTGTATTTTCTGCTATATTTCAGGAGGCAAATGTCCTTAAGACTAACGCTAATGTGGCTGTTTGAACTGGTGATCAGGAACTCCACAAGGGTATGCAGTCCGCTATGTGGTTTGGGGCCCACACAGTTTTTAAAAGGAAGTCAATTCCTCACATAATTGCAGCTAAAATCAAAGGGTTCTAAATAGTAATACTGGCACAGCAGTAAATGTTATTTTATTCTCATGACCCATTTTCTTGATGATCCTCTGAATTGCCTAAAAACACATGCCAAATGCAGTTTGTGCAGTTAGCAGTAAATAGATTCAGTTAGCGCTCACTTTATGTAAGATCTACCAGTATCTTTAATAAATTACATACATTTTTATTTAACTTTTCAGAGAAAAGAAAGGTCTGATCCTATCTTCATTGCTACTTCTGGATTCCTCCCTCTCTCCTCTCTAAAATCCTCTGCTTTGAAGCTCAGACTGTCCAACAATTCACTCTGCATCCTTGTTGCAGTTAACTGACAGTTCCCCAGGATGCCACAGCCTTGAAGGTTTTTAGCTCCTCGTCTGTCTTTGCAACACTACCCATGTTCTAAATCTTGAAGATTTCAGTGTCCATGAGAAAATGACATTAGAAAAAATTGCCCAAGAAGGTGAGGGAGCTAGTTATATAATTATCTTGGGGAAAGTGTAATGGGCTGAGGGAACAAGTGCAAAGACTGAAGCAGAGCATGCTCGGTGTGCTGAAGAACCGCAAAAAGGCCATTATGGCTGGAGAAAAGCCAGGGACAAAGGAGGAGATAAAGTCTGAAAACAGAGCTGGGTCATATAGGGCCTCTATGCCATTGTAAGGCATACCAGATTATAAGATTTTTCTAGCAGATTTATCCTTCACTGTATTTCAGGCTCTCTGATGATCATGTCCTAAACCTTGTCTGTATCCATAATTATAGGCCTATCTTTTTTTTCTCGGTTTTAGTATTCATATTCTCTGAATTACCATTTATGGTCATTCCAATTTTACTCTCCCTGATTTCAGTGATTCTTCAACCCCACCAGGGTCTACAATCCATTGATCTTTTATCATTTTTTATTGACTCCGCCTCCCACCCCTCCCTGTTCTTCCTTACTCCCTTATCAAAATTATATTCGCCAGCCCTTCATCAGGATCACCCTGTTGTAGTCACTCATCCTTTGTCTCTCTCTCTCATTTTGTGTACTCACTTGACAAAAGTCTCAACCCCAGCTAAACCAGCTCTCCACACTTAAACGTTTTTTTCTCCCATATTAAACAAATTGTTGAAAATAAAAACTTTTGGCCTCCATTAGAAATGGTGGAGGCTGGGGCGCCTAGGTGGCTCAGTCAGTTGAGCGTCCAGCCTCAGCTCAGGTCATGATCTCTCAGTTCGTGGGTTCGAGCTCTGCGTTGGGCTCTGCGCTGACAACTCAGAACCTGGAGCCTGCTTCGGATTCTGTGTCTCCCTCTCTCTCTGCCCCTCCCCTGCTCGCGCTCTGTCTCTCTCACAAAAATAAATAAACATTAAAAAAAAAATTTTTTTTTTTTTTAAAGAAATGGTGGTAGCTGGAGAGCTGGCTTCAGCTACCACCCATTTCCTTTTTTCCTTTTTAAAGCAAAATTCCTGTCAGAGCCATATATTATAACAATGATAACAATAAATAACATTTATTAAGCATTTGCTGTGTGCCAGGCATTGTTCCAGATATTTTACATATATGAATCTTATTTTATTCTCATAGCAGTCCAATGTGGTTAAAAAAAAAAATACCACTTTTTACAATGAGAAAAAGGCATGAAGAACTTAGTTTCCCAACTACTTGCTGACAAATAGTGATCCTGGAATTAAAATCCAGGCAGTCTGTCATCAGAGCCTCTGCTCTCAACTAGACCAAAGCAAAGCAAATTATGTTCTAAATCTCAGTTCTGAGACACATTAGCAGCACACTCCAGTTTCCAAGAATGAGTGTATCCTACCCCAATCCTCATTCCTCCTGAGCAGTATTGTAGTAAGTTCTGGCTGCAAAGCCACGATATAATAATGTGGAGTTTTTCATCTAACCAGAAGGTTCAAAGTGATTACTTTTAGGCAAAGGACTCTTTCTCTTGCAACATTTTGACTTTAGCCTTTTTTGGTTTCCTTGTGCTTTGCATTTCTCTCTTGCCTCTCCTGTAAATTCATCGGTAAGAGGCTTAAGGCTGCCTCTCTCTCTTTGGTAGAAGCTCATGCTCATAGTATGCCAAACAGGAACCAGATGGGGAAAAGGAGTTAAAGGAGAGACTTTTCTGATCCTGATCTCTAGTTCAGGGGGAAAAAAAAAAAAGAATACCTGAGCTACATCAGATTAGTAATAAACAAGATTTCTTTGTCTGAATTGCCCCCTTTTCAGTTGCTTCTTTGGAATATGTGGTGGCAGATTTTAATCCAAAAAAAAAAAAATTAGGGACTTTGCACTGTTTATCAAAGAGGAGGGGGAAAAAACCTAATGATATGATTTTAAATTCGTCAATTGGAGTTGTTTTCTCTAGACCCTAGAAGTTCCCAGAGAACTTCTTACTCAAAGAACTTCCTATGATACATTATTAATTTGTCAATTCTTTCTTACATCATCTTTGGGGAGGCAGCAATTCAGTTAAACATTTAGTATATTTTTTTAAATAACTACTGACTTAGAAAATTTTAGATAGTAAATCATCAAAATCAGTTTTAAGAAGAAGGAAACATCAGAATCACTCTAGAATGCCATTCTCATTGGCAGAGGTCACATGCCCCTTCCTAAACAATTGCTGGCAAGGAGAAAGGGTTTCTATGATTGGCTTTTCCTTTTCTGGAAGGAAGGTTGTGGAGTCCGCCACCATCCCAAAGAGGAGTTATGTTTCTTATTTGATTTTCGTTTGGTTGGTTTTTTGGTTCCTTTTTGAAAGTTATCCTCATGTTAGAAATAGTTTAAAATTCCCACTCTAAAGAACAGGCAAGCTTTTCCCAGCCATGTTGTTGCCCATCCCAACCGCCCCCATACCCATTATATATAGTATGTATAGTATATATAATTCTGCCTCTCTGTAACCATGTTTTAATTATATTCAGTTTGCAAAAATGTTAAAATTTTATTCACAGTGAAAGGTCTAATCTGTTGAAGGGAACTGATGTTGATGTGAAATCACTAGAAGAGAATAAAAAAAGAATCGACCTACAAACGACCATGGCAAAATGAAGTTCTAAACATTTCCCGAGTGATTACTTTTTACCGTGGAAGTTTTATTTCCCAGAAAGCATAAAGCTGAATAGTCTTGCCAAACCAGCTGAAGCTTAATGAACAAACTCTATTGGCCCTTTAATAATAATATTTGAACCGTTTATCTCTTCAGTTCTAAAAATGCATATAAGTTGGCAGAGATTTGACTTAAGAGTTTTAAGTCCTATATATAGCTTTTGGGTGACTTGATCTCTTTTTCTAGACATCTATCTGCCTCAGGGCTTTGGTCTAATTACTTTTAGTAAATAAACTATTTTCATATAAATGGTTTAAAGAAGAGCAATATTACTAGGATTATGAAGACCAAGAGTATAATGTTACAGTCTAAAAACCCAAGGTTTTACTGTGATACTAAATGTTTAACTGAATTGCTGTCTCCCCAATTGTACCTGTGTTGGATGTTGCCTCTTTTCTATTGCTGGAAAGGGCCTTTTACAAAAGCATGTTCAACGTGAATACTAATCCTTATAGCAAGTCCTTCAGGTTAATGCCAATAGTGTGCATGAGGACAAAATCGTATTTATACCATGTAATACTCCAGAGGGATTAGGTACTGAGCAGCAGCTGTAGAGAAAAAGATGATAGGTCTGACAAGGCAGAACAGGCTAGAGAGTCTGATTTCTGAAAGTGGAGATCAGAGAGTAGAACTAGCACTAGGAAGTATTAGGAGATTTCAGCTTAGAGCAGTTTCAGTCCAAACCCAGTGGGTATGCTTAAAGAGCCAACCAGGAAAAAAAACGAAAACAAAACCAAAAAATCTTTGCTTCCTTATATGGACTTAGGGAGGTATTCTGGGAAAAAAGCATGTTGAAACTCCTTCAGGAAGGAAGAGGACTTCTGATTCAAGAGTCATTCTGTTTCTGTGCCTTTGCCACCAGTTTTCACACAACTGCTTTCTCTGATACTACACTGTCAGAGACACCCAACTGATAGTTGGCTTTTTCTTTTACTGAATAAATACAACTTTTTCCCCGACCATAAGAAAGAAGAAAACTATGAGATAGAAGATCTGTTTCCATGGCTTTAAAAAAAAAAAAAAAAAAAAAGGTAGTATTTCCCACTGTGTTCAGTTGATGATGGTGAAAGGAGGAGAAGGAGGATGACAATTGGAAAGGCATTTTGAAGTTTAGTGGCTGTTAGGGGAAGGAAGTTGGGGATAGTGGAAAGAATACTAAACCAAGTATTGTAACTTGATTTTTAGGTCTGGGTTGTTCCCTACTTTAGCCAAACGTAAGACTCTGAATTCATATTGGTTTTAGTTTCTCTATCAATAGGAAGTAGACTATATGATCTCTGGCCCTTCTACCTCTAAAATTCTGTAATTATGGCAGCAAGTATCTACACTAACGCCTGAGCAGTACCGAGAATATGAAAAACAGTATATAGAGCGAGGTGTCCTTTTATAATTAAGTTTATGCCTAGTTATAATTGGTTTATGGAACAAAATTTTTTCCCAGACCCACTGTACCTCAGAAGGGATTGAACAGTTCATTCTGGCAAAGAAAAGGCAAAACTGTTAGCACATCATACTGCCACATGAAGGCTAACAATTAGACGTAAAGCCAGACAAAATCGCAAGGAGAGCCATAAATAAAAGAGAGTCTTAATGTGATTTAAATACCGTGACTGAGTTGCATTCAGTGTTAGCCTGGTCACCAAGTCCAATGCGACATTATCCTCTATAGAGATGTATTCTAGCAAAAGACTTCTGCATCCGCCATCTGGCCCTTGACTCAGGGAGCACATCTCACTGAATGACACATAACCCAGTGGGATGCACCAAATTTGCTTAAACATGAGCACATCCTCTTCTCATAACAAAGGCTGGATATGACCCTAATTTTATATTCTATAAACTGTGTTTGAGGAAGTTATTAAAACAACAGTCTTCTGGGGAGGCCTATAACCATCTACTGATCATGTTTTCTTTGTCACAGCCACAGTTTCAAGAAATACTGTACATTTCAGCTTAAATTGAGAAGCAAATTAGATGTGCTTTAAATTTAAAAATTCATTATGAATTTAGAAGTAAAAAAGTGAACTGTTTGTGACTAGATGATCTGACCTTACAAACACAAGAATTTGAGCAGAGTTCCAAAAGTTAGAGTTTGTGTTCTCTGCGAACAGCCTTCAGGGAATTGTGCCAGAGGAGCTCTACTTAAGAGAAATTTCTCCGAGGTTCTGATTTTTTTTTAGTTTATACCTTAAACTGTGATTTCAGACGTGTTCCAGAATAAAGGCAATCACATCCAGTATTTCCTGTCTCTAAGATAGAGTCTACTGCACTGCTTTTATTTTATATTACTTGAGAATTATTTTCCTTTAGAAGGAACAGTATGATTTGCCTAAATGGAGAGGTTTTTTTTTTCTTTTTAAGTATATCTTTGGCATTCCTCAGAGTGTTAAATATTTTATTGGCTATTGGGAGGAAAGGATTCTCTATTATGTAAATGGTACCCCAAATCTACAGATCCCAAGTTAATACTGAAGACTTTTTGTTAGTCTCTGGTGCCCTTTCTGGTAAAGATAAATGCTAAAGAAGGGGCAGTATGTGGAAATAGGAATAAAACTAAAATGACCATTTTTCTTCCAAGTTATATAACACTATAATGCTTTGTTGCAATAATATGAGGAAACCTTATGCAAGAACTGAGCTGTGATTAATAGAAGCAAAAAGAAGTAGAAACATCATTCCTTAAACACAGCAAACTCAAATAGGAAGGAAAAGTCTTTTAAATGAGAAGCAAAAAGTTGTATGGAAGCGTTGAATCATTATATTGTACACCTGAAACTAATATTACACTGTCTATTAACTAACTGGAACTTAAGTAAAAACTTTTTGAAAGTCCAAAGTGTTATGAGAAGGAAATATTAATGCTAATGCCAATATCATGTGAACTGTTAATTAGAAAGTAAAGTGAAAATGGAGCATGTGACTAATAAAGTAAATACCATGAAATTCTAGGGAAAGCCTTGTTAAGCTGGACTTCTTCAGGGCTACAGCACTGAGGGGATTTTCTCATGTTTCACGAATTGACCCAAAATATTATGGAGTCAAATGATAGTGGAGTCACTATCGTGAAGGGTAGTGAAATGAATGAAGACTGAAAGAGAGCCTCATAATGCTGACGTTGTCAGATGTCCAGTCACGTGGACTTGCGAACCTGGCAAATTGCTGAAATTAGTATAGGGGGAAGAAATCTTAAGTTATAAACTAATTTAAAAATGAGAGCAATAAGCTAGGCAATGGCAGTTTTAACATATTTTAAGAACTGAACCTATGCATCCAGTTTAGTACCAGGCCCTAAGCTTCTGCCTCGAGTGTATGGCCCACCTGAATATTAAGGGCCATTATATGGAAGAGGATGACCAGCTGTTCTCTTTCTCCCCTGAGTTCCAAACAATAAGAAATGGTCATAAGCTTTGGTGTGAAGGATTTAGGCAAAGAATGAGGAAGAATATTGTAAACTGAAGTGCATTACTGAGTGAATTTCATTCTGTGGAAGTCTTTTAAAAAGTCATTACTGTCACTCAAAACACTTACAGTCTGTCTGTGACATACATAGGTAGCCCTACAGTAAGAGATGTGAATAATTACACAACAATTAGAACGTCTTTGAGCTGGAGAGTAATCAGCCCAAACACCAACTAACGCAAGAGAGAAGCATGAAAATACATAACCACAAAAATGAGACAGAGAGAGAGAGAGAGAGAGAGACATGTATAGATCAACATAATGACAGCATTTAGCTAATTAAACTCTCTGGAAATGTTCTGACTGCTTTTGGAAAGCAAAGAAGTCTTCATTTTTAGCTTTGTCAGTTGACATAATTTTGAATTGAGTCTGATTCTCATTGGCATCTATGATCTATGTATACAGTTTCTGGAACAGCCATTTCCTGGAGAAAATTTTCAAACAAACATTTGGCATCAGTGGAATATTTTTTACCACACCATCAGTAATTTTCATTGTACAGCCTTTGACTTCCAGAAGATTCAAGCTGTCTTAGAGTCTCTGAGAACCCTAGGGCATTAGATGAATGCCAGGTATATCATACTGAGAGATTAGATCCCAGGGAACTGGAATTCTGAGAACTAGGATGCCTGACTGAGATTGAACTATCTATGTATCCTGGTATAGATACAGAAAGATATTAGTGGTATTTTAGATTAGAATTTTTAGACTTCATCCAAACAACCTGTTAAAAGCCACGTTCTCTTGTACCTGTGAAACCATAGATTCAGTGCAAGAATAATGCGTTCAAGAAGATTTAGTCCTATGCAGTGGTGTGCTAATGTTTAATTCCTGGTTTTCCGGGCAAGGAGTGTGTGGTTTTGGGGGGTGGAGGATTGGAAGCAGAGGTGGTAAGCAGGTATCTGATTTGTAGCATTGGCCAATTTCTGTGATGCAAATGCCCCCAGCACGGCCAACTGTAAGCTACTAAAATGACATCAGTGAAAACAGAGTTGGGAAGAGGTTTCCTCTCGTTATTCCCGCATATGAGTGGTCCTACATCAGGTATACATAAAACACCAAAGTTCAAAAATCTCACTCTGTGTCGTTCAGTGCCAATCAGCATTGTCATCATGAAGTAGAACTTCTCACTTCCACCTTCTGGCAAATGGTCTGAAAGCATACCTTACAAACACATGGCTTCTCCATCTGAGAGCTGTGATTTTTTTTTTTTTTAATATTTATTTACTTTTGTGAGAAAGAGAGACACAGCATGAGCAGGGGAGGGGCAGAGAGAGAGGGAGACACAGAATCTGAAGCAGGCTCCAGGCTCTGAGTTGTCAGCACAGAGCCTGACATGGGGCTTAAACTCACAAACCATTAGATCATGGCCTGAGCCGAAGTCAGATGCTTAACCGACTGAGCTGCCCAGGTGCCCCGAGAGCTGTGATTTTTAAATCCTACTAAAGACTTTATTATTTAACATAAGACTCCCCTATGATACTGCTCTTTTTAGCAGTGTCACCCAGTCCTTTGTATGTTCTAATTGCTATAAACAGCAAATGAAATGTTTATAGGTCAACAGAAACAATTCTTAGGAGCAGTAAGCACAACCTTCAGAATAGAAAAATAGTTTGGGAGGCATGTTTTATTTTGGATTTTAGTATTTTGGGTGTTAAAAAGACTGATAACACACTGAGAAACAGTAATTATCATTCAACATGAGCCTGGCTGGAAACACATTGCATAGCAGTTCAAGAATTTATTTGCTTATTTTTGGAAACAGTAGAACTATTACATTAACCTATCAGTTTGTGGTCATCTCCTCCTTTTTTCTTTTTTTTAAGTGTCTCAGTTTTTTTGGTTTTTTTTTTTTTTATGTTTATTTTGAGAGAGTGAGAGAGCATAGGGGAGGGGTGGGGAGAGGAGAGTGAGAGAGAATCTCAAGCAGGGTCCATGGTGTCAGCGCAGAGCCCAGTGGAGGGCTTGAACTCAGGAATGGTGAGATCATGACCCAAGCCAAATTCAAGAATTGGAGGCTTCAACCAACTGTGCCACCCAGGTGCCCCCTCCTCCTTTCTTCATTCACTGACCTGCACATAGTTTTGTAAACCCAAGATACATGTGTCTCATCCCTTTTGTCTCTCTGTGAAAATAAGAATTGTAAAATTGTAGAACAAAATGGCATTGCCCTCCCCTGTGCCAGAATTCCCAGATGCCTCGTGTTCCTGACCGAGTAATTCATTTACTTACGAATTCCTGCTCTTTGTATTTAAAAGACAAAACCATTTGGCAAAAACCCTTCTGAACTTCAGAGAGAAAGCAAATGGATTCTTAGGACACAGTCATTCCAATCATGCCATGGTTAGTATTCATTCTAAACTGTTGATAACATTTAGGATAACACTTATATTGCTATTTACAGTGAACTTTCACATGTATGTCCTTCCCATTACATAATACTGAGTAACATTATTGGTAACATGAAATGTCACTGTCCAGTCTTAGAGCCTCTGCCAATAATTAATATGTATTTATTCAATAAGTAGGTGATAGGTGCTTTCTGTGGTGAGCCATTATGGAGTCTGTCAAGATGAATTAAGACCAGTCCATTACTATTTGACTTAAACTGGGCAGGGGTTAGAAATGCTTGCATGTATTTAAACTATATGAAATTCTTATTTTCTGTCATCACTGGGAGAGAATTTAAGCTCAAATAGGTCATCACCATGGCCCTAATAAAATTTTTGTTGTTGCTAGGTTGGTTGGTTTGGTTGTGTTTCTTTTCTTTCTTTTTTTTTTTTTTTTTTGGATAATTGTTTAATATAAACAATAATTCAATCACAGTTGACAAACACATGAATAAGTCAGTGAACTGTATGTGCCTGCCACGCATCTAAGGTCATTCCCAAGATATACTTCTTCAGTGAATTTTTCCCTGACAGTAACAGTTAATGACAGTGTGACCCCAATCATCTTAATTGCTGAGAGTTAGCACAGTTATTCTGCATTGCTATTGGCTAATGAATCAGATTCATTGGCTGGTTCTGACAGGGCTGACATAACATGTCACTGACAAAGTGACAGTTCTAGAAGAGGACAGGAAGAAGTATGAGGAGGGAAGCAAACGTTCGTCAGTACACTAAGACAAACTAGCACAACAACACAATCTGTGCTGAAGCAGGAAATGAAAAAACACACAGAGGACCTCCTGATCATTTGCCTTAGCATCACATTTTTCTCTCATATTCAGAAGAAAAAAATAGTGGTAGAATGATATTTCTGAATCTGTCATTTATAAATTGTAGTTTGGGAGAAATTGAAATAAGTTACATGGGGGTGAGGAAGAGACAAGTGAGATCTTAATAATTAAATATTAAGTTGGGGTGGGCCAGGGGGAAGCATCAGAAGGTAAGTAGAAATACAGAAGTAAATTGGGTGTTTCCACCAAATACCAAGCCATATATCTAAGGAGAGACCATCACTTCTTATTCACGGTGTAATTAAGTGGAACCATGTGAAACTGCTGATAGTCAACCATTTTTGACCTACAAAAATGGTCATGGGTGTGGTTCGACCTATAAACTATTGGAAACAAGGTATATTTGTAAAATATATTTTTAAAAGCACACTAAATTATCCCATGGCTTGTTACAGAGAACAAGAAAAACAATAATCCAAAAAAAAGTTAGTTTTTTAAAAACACTATAGTCAACTCCTTAACGTGAAATACCTATGGGTTTTTAATCCAAAATACTCTAATGCTTGGGGATGATGTTTGCAAGGGTTTTTTTGGAAAGAAAATAAGCTAGTTAAGAAGGCATTTTCTATTAGCTCCAAAGGAATGTAACACCAGGCAGTTTTTTTCATTTTTAAGGATCTGAAGGACACTAACTATAGGAAAGATCAAGAACAGCCACGTGCTGGTGAGTACTAGCCAGTGTTTCTGCACTGACAGTGTAAAACGTCCTCAGCTGTGGAGTCTCCCACCCACGATGTAACTTTGACCTATGTTGCTGTCCACAGGTCCTCCACCACCCTATAGCAAGCAGTCCATGGATGTCTGCAAGCAAGCATTGGGGCCTGGCTGTGCCATCCTTACCCTGGCCCACCCCTGGGCACAAGTGGGATGTGGACTCTGAACAGAACCACCAGTGTATTATTTCTGCCACTTCTCATCCATCATTTCTGGGTCATTTGAGACCAGCTTTCTGTGTTTGCTAACAGATCTTAATATATATATAGGAATATCATATATATATATACACACACATATATATCATCCAGCCTTATAAAGGAGACTCTGCCATTTGCAACGACACAGATGAACCCGAAGAGGACATTATGCCAAGTGAAATAAGCCAGACACAGAAAAATACTGCATGATCTTAGTTACATGTGGAGCCTAGAATAGTAACCCCACTGGTTACCACGTGGGGAAAATAGGGAGATGTTGGTTAAAGGATATAAAATTGCAGTCTACAGGATGAATGAGGAAAGCTAATGTACAACATTATGACTGTAACTAGTAATACTGTATTGAAAGCGAAATCTAAGAAAATAGATTTCACGTGCTCTGACCACACACAGCACACACACACAGGTAACTGTAGGAGGAGATGGATATGTTAATTTGCTTGACTCTAGTATCCTATCATTATGTATATCAAAACACCAAGTTGTACATCTTAAATATATACAATTAAATGATAAAACAGGAACAATGTTTTTAGCCTTGAAACTGAAGTTTGAGCAGGGCTCAGTAGGGAAGCACTCTTCCTTCTCCCAGTTAGTGTTAACTAGGGCTGCTCAGTGTTGAATCTACAGAAGGCTCATTCACTCGTGTCTGGTGGTTAATACTAGCTGTCAGCTTTAGCTGGGCTGTTGCCTTGAACATCATCATGTAGCCTCTCCATATGTTCTGGGCATTCTTCCAAAATGGTGGCTCTCACCATTTATCACTCACGCCAAGTTTAATTGTCTCAAGAAAGAGCTGGGTGGAAACCATCACCTTTTCTCCTTACTCTGCAGCTTAGCAAGTAGCCTTGAAAATAACAACCCACATTCTAGGTACCTCAGGGAGCAGAGTGGACTCCATTCACAAAGAATTGTCATTACTTGAACTGTCTGGTGGCTCTGTGGGAAAACAAATAGAAGCTTTACCTGTTCATACCTCAGAATTCCTCCAGTGCTACAGCTGCTGCACAGGTGGGGTTTGTTGAAATATTTACAGGGAAATATTTTAGTTGCTGCTGCAAGGGATGATAACAGGGCAAACAGTATATTGATGAAAAAGCTTGTAAGAAAAGACAAATACAGTGTCCATAAAGGCTTTGAAAAGTTCTTGACATGGAAATTTAAAAGGCCACACACATGCACAGGGCTGTGTGCATGCTTAGGAAGGCCCAAGAAGGCCCTAAGCTATCCCCTCTGGCTGACCTTGAGGCTCTATAAAAGCAGAAAGTGAAACCTAAGGCACAGTTGTAAACTGCCTGATTGAGTACTGAAGGTATGCCTCAACCCACACATCAAGCCCCTTGGCAAAAGCCAGTATTTTGTGGGTTCCAGGCATTTAAGGAAATCTCTGTGCGATTAACTGATCACTAAGCCAACTAAGAAATTGCAGTGGTTTCACATAGGAAGGGATACAGCTTTACAGGATTAGTTCGGAAAAGTCACTAAATAACAGACCCTAAGATGAGAGAAAGAAACCCAGGTTTGCCACATAATAATATATCCATTTCTCTAAAAACAGTGCATGCTATGAAACAAAGTATGACTCCTCAAAACAAAACAAAACAAAACAAAAAATAGCCAATAGGAAGTGTCCAGGAAAAGCCCAGGTATTGGACTTTGTAGACAAAAGTCTCAAGTCAGCTATTTTTTTTTTTTAATGTTTATTCATTTTTGAGAGGGAGAGCACAAGCAGGGGAGGGGCAGAGAGGGAGAGAGACACAGAATCTGAAGCGGGCTCCAGGCTCTGAGCTGTCAGCACAGAGCCTGGTGTAGGGCTCGAACCCACGAGCCATGAAATCATGACTTGAGCTGACTGATAAGATGCTCAACTGACTGGGCCACCCAGGCACCCCATTATTTTTAATGTTTATTTAAAATTTTTGAGAGTGCCCAAGTGGGGTAGGGGCAGAGAGAATCCCAAGAAGGCTCCTTGCTGTCAGTGCAGAGCCCGAAGCAGGACTCCATCTCATGAACTGTGAAATGACCTGAGCCAGTATCCAGAGTCGGACGCTTAATCAACTGAGCCACCCAGACACCCCTCAAGTCAGCAATATTAAAAATGTTCAAAGGAAGTCCCATTTAAAGAACTAAAGTATCAGAATAATGTCTCACAAATGAGACTATTAATACATAGAAATTATAAATAAATGGAAATTTTAAAGTTGGAGAGCGTAATAAATGAAAAATCCACTTGAATGGCTTAACAGATTTAAGCTAGAAGAATGAATCAGAAAGATTCAATAGAAATCAGTAATAGAAGGAAAGTTGGGAAATTCACAAATATGTGGAAATACATTTCTAAATAACCAATTTACACAAAACTGTAAAGGAAATTATAAAATACTTTGAGATCTACAGAAATGAACACAATATAAATATGGGATGCAACCAAAGTGGTAAGTAGTAGAAGGTAAGTGTATAGGCACACCTGGCTGGCTCAGTCGGTAGAACATGTGACTCTTGATCTTGGGGTCATGGGTTCAGGCCCCACATTGGGCATAAAGTTTTTGCCTTTTATTTTTTATTTTTTTTTAATATTTTATTTCTGAGACAGAGACAGAGCATGAGTGGGAGAGGGGCAGAGAGAGAGGGGGACACAGAATCAGAAGCAGTCTTCAGGCTCTGAACAGTCAGCTCAGAGCCCAGCACAGGGCTTGAACTCACAAACTGTGAGATCGTGACCTGAGGCGAAGTCAGTCACTCAACCGAACCACCCAGGTGCCCCAAGTTTTTGCCTTTTAAAAAGAGGCAAATGGATAGCTGTACATGCCTACATTTAAAAAGAAGAAAGATCTCAAATCAATACCTATCTTAAACTAGAAAAAGGAAAACCAAACCCAAAACAGGCATAAGGAAATAATGAAGATAATAAAATAGATGACAGAAATACAATAGAGAAAATGAACATAACTAAAAGTTAGATCTTTCAAAAAATCAACAAATGACAAAACTCTAAATAGATTAAGAAAAAAAGGCTGAAACTACTAAAATCAGAAATGAGAGGACATTACTACTGACCTTACATAAGTAAAAAGGATGATAGGGAGATACTATGGACAATTACATGTCAACAAATTAGATAATTGGATGAAATAGATTAACTCCTAGAAGTACTTAACAGCCAAAACTGATTTAAGAAGAAATAGAACACTTGAATAAACCTGAATACAAGAAAAGAGATTGAATTAGTAATCAAAAACCACCTAATACAGAAAAGCCCAGGACTAGAATTCACTGGTGAATTCTTCCAAACATTTATAAATGAAAAAAAAAATTTTTAATTTTATTTATTTTGAGAGAGTGCTAGCAGGGGAGGGGTGGAGAGAGGGAGAGAGAGACTCTCAAGCAGGTTCTGCGCTGTCAGCGCAGAGCAGAGCCCAATGCAAGGTTCAATCCCACAACCCTGAGGTCATGACCTGAGCCTAAATCAAGAGTCAGACACTTAATTGACTGAGCCACCCATGTACCTGAGAATTCTTCCAAACATTTAAAGAAGAACTAGCACCAATCCTCAAAACTTCCAAAAAACAGGAGAGAAAATGTAATTCATTCTATGAGTCCAGTATTACCCTGAAACCAAGGCCAAAGACATCATAAAGGAAAGCTATAGACCAAATCTGTTATGATGTTAAAAATATGCAACAAACTACTTGCCCAATTGGAATTTATCCCAGGAATGGAAAGTTGATTCAAAATATGAAAATTATGTATTACACCATATTAATAAACTGAAGGGGAAAAACATCATCTCAATTGATGCAGAAAGAGCATTTGGCAAAATCCAAAATCCTTCCGTATAATATAAATAGATGTAAATTATGACACTAAGAGCATGTAGTTGGGGGGGGGGGGAGGAGAGGTAGAAGTATAGTTTTTATATGCAAATGAAGGGAACAGCTTAAAATAGACTATTATAAATATGTTTTATGTAAGCCCCATGGTAACAATAAAGATACCCCTAGGAGTTACACAAAAGGAAAAGAATCAAAGTCTATCAATCCAGAAAAAAGGGGGGAAAAAAAAGGACAGCAAGGAGAAAAAGGATAAAAGAACTACAAGACAAAACAGTTAAAATGGCAAAAGTAAGTCCTCTATCAATAATTACTTTAAATGTGAATGGATTAAATTTCCCAACCAAAAGACAGTGGCTGAATGGATTAAAAACAAACAAAAACCTAGATCCAACTATATGTTGTTTACAAGAAACTTAACATTAGGACACTCATAAGCTGAAAGTGAAGGGATGGAAAAAAATTAACCCTCAGCTAGACTAAGAAAAAGAGGAAACTCAAGTAAAACCAGAAATGAAATCACAGTGGATGTCTCCACAGTAAAAAGAGACTATTACATACAATTATATGTCCATAAGTTGGATATCCTAGAAGAAATGGATAAATTCTTAGAAACATACAACCTAACAAGCCTTGATCAAGAAAAAACAGCCTGAATAGACCAATAACAAACATGGAGACTGAAACAGTAATCAAAAACCTACAATAAAAGAAAACCAAGATGGCTTCAAGAGGAATTCTAACAAACATTCAACAAAAACCAATTCTTCTTAAACTCTTACAAAAAGAAGAGGGAACACTTCCAAACTCATTTTATTAAGGCAGCATCACAGTGATACCAAAGTCAGACAAAAACACTGCAAGAAAAGAAAACTTTAGGTCAATATCTCTAATGAATATAGATGCAAAAATACCCAACAAAATCTAGCAAACTGAATTCAATAGCACATCAAAAGATCATTCACCATGATCAAGTGAGATTTATCTTTGGGATATGAGGATGGCTCAACTTAACAAATAAGAAAATATGATACAAAACATAAACAGAATGAAAGACAAAACCCACATCATCTCACTGGATACAGAAAAAGCAAGAATTACAAAGCTGGAGCTATCATACCCCCTGATTTCAATATATATTACAAAGCAATGGTAATCAAAACAGTTTGGTATTGGCACAAAAACAGACATATAGGCCACTGGAAGAGAATAGAGAGCCCAGAAATAAATCCACATGTTTATGGTCAACTAGTCTTCAACAAGGGTGCCAAGTAAGCACTATGTTCCCAGGAAAGGAAGGTGCTTCTTGCATTTTACCTATGTTATCTTCCAGTAGTTTTATAGCTTCAGGCCTTACATTTAAGTCTTTAATCCATTTTGAGTTGATTTTTGTATGTGGTGTGAGATGTCCGATTCCATTCTTCTACATACGGATATTGTTTTTCGAACACCATTTATTGAAGAGACCTTCCCACTTACGTATTTTTGCTTTTGTTGCCAGTGTTTTTGGTGTTTTGTAGCCAAGTGGGATTGCATCTAACTAAAATGCTACAGAGCAAAGGAAACAGTCAACAGAGTGAAAACGCAGCCTATAAAATGGGAAAAAATATTTGCAAATCATTTATCTGATAAAGGTTTAGTAAGGGTTCAGTAAGGAACTACGCCTCCATGGGAAACAAAAAACAAAACAAAATTATTTTTAAAAATGGGCAAATGACCAGAATAGGCATCTCTCAAACAAAAACATACAAACATAAATGGCCCAAAGGTACTTGAAAAGGTGCTCAACATCCCTAACCAGCTGGAAATGCAAATCAAAACCACTAATCTCTAATGAGATTAGAATGGCTATTATCAAAAAGACGAGGTAACAATGTTGGCAAGGATGTAGAGAAAAGGGAATCCTTGTATCCTGTTGGTGGGAATGTAAGTTAGTATAGCCATTATGAAAAACAGTATGAAGGTTCCTTTAAAAATTAAAAAACCATATGATATGGCAACCCATATTCTGGGTATATATCCAAAGAAAATGAAATCGGTATCTCAAAGATATCTGCACTTCCATGTTTATTGCCACATCATTCACAATAGCCAAGATAATGGAAATGTGTCTCTCAACTAACTGGATAGTCACACACGCGCGCACACACACACACACTGGAATATTATTCAGTCTTAAAAAGGGGCGGGTGGGTGCCTAGAGGGCTCAGCCAGTTAAGGGTGCAACTCTTGATTTTGGCTCAGGTTATGATCTTATAGTTTGTGAGTTCAAACCCTGCATCAGTCTCCACATTGCCCTATTCTCTCCCTCCCTCCCTACCCCCTGTCTGCCCCTCCCCAATTTGTGCATTCTCTCTCTCAAAATAAACTTTAAAAAAGAACAAAGTCTTAAAAAAAGAAAAGAAGAAAGAAAGAAACCCTGCCATTTGCAAAAACATAGATGAAACTGGAGGACATTATGCCAAGTGAAATAAGCCAGACACAGAAAGACAAATACAGCATGGTCTCACTCTTCTATGTGAAATATAAAACTGTTGAGCTCATAGAAGCAGAGAATAGAAGCATGGTTGCCAGAAGGTAGAATGGTGGGAGGAGTGGGGGGAAATGGGGAGATGTTGGTACAAAGTTTCAGTTATGTAAGATGAATAAATTCTAATGTACAATATGGTGACTGCAGTCAAAAACGCTGTACTGTGTATCCGAAATTGGTTAATAGAGTAAATCTTAAATGTTCTCACCACACACACACACGCACACACACACACAAATGGCAACTAGATAGGATGATAATTTGCTAATTGTTTTGATTGTGATTATTTTACAGTGTGTATCTACCTCAAGACATCTAGTTGTATACTTTGAATACATACAATTTTTATGTGATGATTATACCTTAATGAAGCTGAAAAAAATAACATCCTTTAATGATAAAAACACTCAACAAACAAGTAATATAAGAGAACTTCCTCAACCTAATAAAAGACATCTATAAAATATCTACAGCTAACATCATACTTAATAGTGAAAGTCTGATAGTTTTGCCCTTAAGATCAGAAACAAAGATGTTTGCTTGTTCTCAAAACTTCTATTCAACATTATACTGGAGATTTTAGCCAGAACAATTAGTGAAGAAAAAGAAATTAAAGGCATTCATATTGGGGAATAAAAGAAGTAAAATGATCTCTATTTGCAGATGGCATGATCTTATACATTTGGAAAACCTTACACCCTTGACATGCATGCCAAGACCACTCAATGGGATAAGAATAGTTTTTTCAACAAATGGTGGTTGGACAATTATCTATCCTCATGTAAAAGAATGAATGTGGACCACTGCTTCACCTCATATAGAAAAATTAATTCAAAATGGATCAACAACCTAAATTTTATCAGAGCTAAAACTTAAAAAATCTTAGAAAAGGGTGCCTGGGTGGCTCAGTTGGTTGAGCATCGGACTTCTGCTAAGGTCATGATCTCAGTTTGTGGTTTCAGCTGTGCTGACAGCTCAGCGCTGCATTCGGATTCCTGGTCTCTGTCCCTTTCCTGCTCTTGCACGTGCTCACTCTGTCTCTCTGTGTCTCTGTCTCTCTCAAAAATAAGTAAACATTTAAAAAAATCTTGGAAACATAGGTGTAAATCTTTGTGAACTTGGATTAGGTGACACATAAGCAAGGAAAGAAAAAAACATAAATTAGACTTCAATCAATTAAAAGCTTTTGCATCAAAAGACACTATCAAGAAAGTGAAAAGACAACCTACAGAATGGGAGAAAATAGTTGCAAGTCATATATATCAGAGGATCTAGTATCTAGAATATATAAAGATCCCTTACACTTCAATAATAAAGAGCCCAATTTAGAAACAGGCAAAGAATTTGAATAGACATTTCCCCAAAGAAGATTTACAAATGGCCAATTAGTACATGAAAAGATGCTCAACATCATCAGTCTGGAAATGCATACCAAAACCACAATGAGATACCACTTTACACCCACTAAGATAGCTGTAATAAAAGACAATAAAATGTGTTGGTAAAGATGTAGAGAAATTGGAACATTTGTATATGTCTGGTGGGATTATAAAATGGTACAGCCACTTTGGAAAACAGTTGGGCAGTCCCTCAAAAATGTGGAAGTGAAAACATGTTCACACGAAAATGTGCACATTAATTTTCATAGGAGCTTTATTCATAAAAACCAAAAAGAAGCAACCCAAATATCCATCAATTGAATGGAAAAACAAAAGGTGGTGTATCTGTACAATGAAATGATACCCATAAGAACAAACGAAATACTAACACATGCTGAAATGTGGACGTATCTTGAAAACATTATGCTAAGTGAAAGAAACCAGACACAAAAGGCCAAATATTGTATGATGCCAGGGAATTGAGGGGTGGGGTGTGCAGAAGGAAGAAGGGGAAATGGGAGTGACCGCTAATAGGTATGGAGGTTCTTTTTGATATGATAGAAATGTTCTGGAATTACTATGAATATACTAAGATCCACTAAATTGTATACTTCAAAATGGTGAATTTTATGTATATGAACTATATTTCAATAAATAAATTACAATATAAGACATGAAAAGGGAGTCACTAAATCCAGCCCTCATTCAAGGAGACGGGAATAAGACTCCACCTTCTGATGGGAGGAGTGTCAAAGAATTTGTTGGGCAAATGTTTCCAAACCATGCCTCCTACATATCCATCAGAATGACTAAAATTAAAGACTGGCAATAAATGTTGGCCAAGATGTGGAGCAACCAAAACTCTCACACATTGTTGGTGAGAATGTAAAATGATACAATCACTCTGGAAAATATTTTGGCCGTTTCTTATAAAACTGGATATATGCTTACCATGACCCATGACATACTTATAATGACAATCACATCCCTGGGTATTTATTCAAGAGAAATAAAAACATATATCCACACAAAGGCTTGTATGTAAGTATGTATAGCAGTTTTATGCATTATAAACTACAGATGAAAATAACACAAATGGCTATTGACAGTATTGAATAAACTGGTTTATTCAAACAATGGGATACTAATCAGCAATAAAAAAGAATGGACTAGTGATACATGCATAAACACAAGTAAACTTCAAAAACAAGCTGAATGAAAAAAAAAGCCAGACAAAAAAGGAAATAAGATGTAGTTCTAATGCATATGAAGCTATGGAAAAGACATATCTAATGTACAGTAAAAGAAGGCAGATTGGTGGTTGCCTGAGGTCAGGTGGCATATTTTGATTTCAAAGGGTCACTAGGGAACTTTTTTTGGATGATGAAATTTCTGTATCATTTGTGGTAATTACAGAAATTGGTCAAAATATATAGAAATGCACACCTGCATGGATATATTTCATTGTATATAAATTCCCTCTCAAAAAAAAGGAAAAAAATTCATCCAGAATCTAGCCCTTTCTTAACTATTTCTATCCTGATCAAAACCACCATTATTTTTCACCTAGTTTATTGGAATGGGCTTCTAACTTTTCCCTATTCTTGCCCTCTTTCTGCCTATTCTCAACATAGCATTCAGGTAATGCTATTAAAACACAAGTCATACCACACTATTTTTCTGCTTAAAATCCTCCAGTAGCTTCCAATCTTTAAGCAAATGCCAAGGGAAACTAATTTACAATAACCCTTTTGTGATCTGCCTCTATCTTCCATCCCCAACATCTGTCTGCATCCTTTTCCACTCCAGCCATTCTGGCCACTTCATTGGTTTTTGAACACATCTGTTACATTCCTATCTCAGGCCTGTACACTGCTGTTCCTTTTGTTCTGAATGCTTCCAGCATCCCCACATGGCTCTCTTTCTCACTTCAAGTGTTTACTCAAATGTCACCTTTTCTGCAAGGCCTTCCTTGACCACTTTATTTAAAATTCCAAGGCTTCTCTCTGGGTTTAAAAACATTTTGGCAATTATTTGGGGAGGTATTTCACAAAGCAAATAGTAAATAATGTGAAAATAATGATTTTTTTTTTCCTTCATGAAGGAAATGTTTATTAGGTTTGCCCAATATCTGCATGGGGCTCAAGTTCATGCTAATTCAATTTGCTGACCTGTGAATGCAGGCATGCCTCTAACACATTCTTATGAACCTCAAACAATTTTACCACCTTGAAAAGCTGCAAGAAAGAATAGGTGTTTAACAGTGATGTGGGAATCTTGTTGAAAGTTGCCAAATGAACATAATGGCTCATTGATGAGAGACAAAGGACTCCTGTGCCACATAGAGTTGGGCTGGTACTTTCAAACAGAAAGGTCATAAATTGACCAGAAACTGCTTTTTGTAAACAAAGATGTTTGCAACTTATGCATAACTAAAAAAAACTGTTTGCAATAGAGTGACTTCCTTCTGTCTCTCAGCCCCTCACCCCCCCCAAAGTTTTGGTCAACAGCCCAGGCTTTTTGTTTTGAACTTATTTTTTAAAAATTTTTAAATAAATATGGAAAAAATAATAAAAATAAAATTAGTTAAAATATACATTTAACATTTTTGGTAAATGGCGATTTGCATGTTTTCGTTGAAAAATTGCTCATTTCCTTTGACCATTTATCTTTTTTTCTATTAAGTTTTTATTCATTTTTTTTGTTTTTAAATAAGAGAGATGCCTGTTATAAAAATTTAAACAAAATAGAATTCTGAACAATCAAAATACAAAAATTACCTTCTAAAAATTTTTTTACATATTTTTTTACTTTTATGTAATCTCTGCACCCAACATGGGGCTCAAACCCACAACCCTGAGATCAAGAGTCACATGCTCCACCAACTGAGCCAATCACGCATGCCCCATTAGCCAATACTTTTAAAAAACAAAACAAAAGAAACCTTCAAGGACTGTGGGTCTCAGAAACCTGTAGGTTGGAAATATTAGAGAAATCTTTGCCTTTTATTGTAACAAATAGAAAAACTGTGAAGGCCAGACTTTCCATGGAGACTGAGAATAAGGTTAGGCTTAAGGCCTGCTGAGAAAAAAATCTATGCTGTTAAGGGCATATTCAATCTGAATGACTTCTGAAGTGTTCGTAATTTTTCAGTTTTTTCACCCCTGAATTGTATAGAGTGCTGACTGGTGTTCTCAAAGATAGAAGTTATTCTCAGAAAACAGTATCTCCTTTTTAGGGGAAAGAAGGGCCCAGTATTGCTACAGCAGGAGTTCTCTACTTACTTTGGAGTGAGGTATTCAGTGGAGGTGGTGGGGCCTTCACATAAAGTGACCTGAAAAGGGGAGAGAAGGGGCACAAGGAGAAGACAAAGGGGAGAACAATCTCTGATTCATCAGATACCAGCTGGGAGTCCTATAACTTAACTCACTTCTGACACTACTTACTCTCTGCCCCTACTTCAGATTGTCAAGTACAGGTTATCATCTGTGCATCTGACTGACCAGCTATGAATTGGAACTTCCCTCAACCCTCTCCTCAGGTTTGATCATTCACTAAAATGGCTCACAGAACTCAGGAAAAGTTCCCTCACTAGATTAGCAGTTTATTATAAAAGGAGCAGCTCAGGAATACAGATGGAAGATATGCATAAGGAAAGGTATGGAGGAAGAGGTGTAACGCTTCCATGCTCTCTCTGGGTGCACCACCCTCTCAGCATCTCCATGTGTTTACCAACCTGGTGAATTCTGTATGGGTGTCCAGTCCTCCTACACACACACACACACACACACACACACACACACACCTATTCCAACTCCCTCTGCCCATCCCCCATACTTCAGAATTTTTATAAAGACTTCATTATGTAGGCATGGTTGATTGAATCATTGGCCATTGGTGAATGATTTAATCTCCAGACCCTCTTCCCTCCCTGGAGGTGGGGGGGGGGGGCAGTAGGGGAGGTGTAGGGGACTGAAAGTTCCAGCCCTCTAATCACATGGTTTCCTAGCAACCAACCCTCATCCTGTGGTTATGTAAGGACCTTTCAAAAATCACCTCGTTAACATAAACTCAGATGTGGTTGAAAGTAGCTTGTTACAAATAACAAAATATACTCACTTTACCTTTATGCTTTGGAGCTATTTCAAGAACGTGGTCAAAAACTAAGTATAACAAAAGATGCCCTTGTAGCTCTTATCATTTAGGAAACTACAAGTGTTGCACAGGTTCTGTGCCAAGAACCATGGGTAAAAACAAAAACATTTATTTCTTATATCACAATATTATAGTTGCTTAGTTTGCAGAAAATTTTTAGTAAGAATGTGGGTTAAATTTCATCAAATGCTTTTTCTGTATATATCCAAATGTTTAAATTTTCTCATTTTAATGTGCTGAATTACATTGATTTTCAAGTGACAGGCTAACTTCAAATTCCTGGGATAAATTTTGCTTGGTGAGGGTATGCATCCTTTGTATATATTCCTGGATTTAATTTGTTAATGTTTTGTTAATGAGTTTTGCATCTATGCTCATAAGGGGTATGTATCTAGTTTGCAATTTTATCTCTAATGTCTTTTAAGGTTTTGGCATCAGTTATATTGGTCTCATAAAAGGAATTTGGAAATGTTTTCTCCTCTATTTTAAGATTACTTATTACTTTTAAGATGTGATGGAATTCATCAGTGACACCAACAGACCTGGAGTTTTGTTATTGTTTTTGTTGTGGTAATAATGAGTTCAACTTCTTGAATAGATACAGGTTTATTCAAATTTTCTATTTTATTACACATCAAATTTGGTAAGTTTTTTTAAGGAAATTTGTCCATTTCACTTATGTTGTTGAATATAAAGTCTTGATGGTTATTCATAATATTCCCTTACTATCCTTTTGATAGTTATAGGATCTGTGGTAATATCCCCTCTTTCATTCCTGATATCTTAAATTTGTGTTTTCTTTTTTTCTTGATCAGCTTAACTAGAGTTTTATCAATTTTATTTTTTTATTTTTTTTTAAACTTTTTTTTTTTAACGTTTATTTATTTTTGGGACAGAGAGAGACAGAGCATGAACGGGGGAGGGGCAGAGAGAGAGGGAGACACAGAATCGGAAACAGGCTCCAGGCTCTGAGCCATCAGCCCAGAGCCCGACGCGGGGCTCGAACTCACGGACCGCGAGATCGTGACCTGGCTGAAGTCGGACGCTTAACCGACTGCGCCACCCAGGCGCCCCATCAATTTTATTAATTTTCTCAAAGAGCCAAATGTTGACTTTGTTAATTTTCTCTATTTTATTTTCCTTTGTGGATTTCTGCTTTTGTCATTATTTTCTTTAGTATTTCCTAAATAAAACTACTTACCCTGGGTTTATTTTGCTCATCTGTTCCCAGTTTCTTTTATTTTTTTTTTTTGAGAGAGAGACAGAGAGAGAGAGAGACAGAGAGAGAGAGAGAATCTTAAGCAGGCTTCATGCTCAGTGTGGAGCCTGATGCAGGGCTTGATGCCACCACCCTGGGATCATGACCTGAGCCAAAATCAAGAGTGGGACACTCAACGATTGAGCCACTCAGGCTCCCTTTTTTCCAGTTTCTTAATGGAGAAACTTAGGTAATTGATTTTAAACCTTTGCTTTCATTATCATTCAGTTCAAAATATTTTCTAAATTTCCTTATGATTTTTTTTTCTTTGGCCATGGGTTAGTAGAAGTGTATTAACTTCCAAACATTTGAGGGCTTTTGAAATCTCTTCCATTGTCATTGATTTCTAATTTCATTCTTTTGTGGTCAGAAAACATATTTTGTATGATTGCAGTCTATTCAAATTTATTGAGACATATTTTATGGCCTAGCATATGGTCTATCTTGGTGAACCTTTTATGTGCCCTTGAAAATAATGTGTATTCTGCAGTTGTCTGGTAGAGCATTCTATAAATGTCAATTATGTTTATGTTTTTCTATATTCTTACTGACCCGGGGGTTTAGTTGTTGGGAGGCACTAAAATCTTTAATTATAATTCTGGATTATCCATTTCTCTCCTTATTTTTGTAGTTTTTGCTTAATGTATTTTGAAACTGATTTAGATACATACACACATAATTGCAATGTCTTTCTGATTAATTGGCCATTTTATTATTTTAAATTATTACTCATTATCTCTGACAACACTCCTTGTCTTAAAGTCTATTTTGGTCTGATATTAATGTAGTAATTCCAGTTTTCATATGCTTACTGTTTTCATGGTATATTCTTTTTCATCTTTTTAAAAAAATTTTTTTAATGTTTATTCATTTTTCAGAGAGAGAGGGAGAGACAGAGCATGAGCAGGGGAGGGGCAGAGAGAGAGAGAGAGGGAGATACAGAATCTGAAGTAGGCTCCAGGCTCTGAGCAGTCAGCACAGAGCCCAATGCAGGGCTTGAACCTACCAACTGTGAGATCATGACCTGAGCTGAAGTCGGACGTTTAACCAACTGAGCCACCCAGGTGCCCCTATCCTTTTTCATCTTTTAATTTCAACCTATTAGTACCTTTACATTTGAATTGTGTCTCTGTTCAAGACATTTTATGGGGTGTTCTAGTTATCTATTGCTATGTAACAAACTACTCTAAATCTTAGAGGCTTAAAATTACCACAATTCTATCTGAAGATTCTTTGGGTCAAGAGTTTGGGCAGGGCTTGGTTGAGCAGTTCTGTTCCTTTGTCTTGGATTATTGACTTGGGTACATCCATTTGAACAGACCTGGAAGGTCAAAAGAGTCTCGTTCATTTCTCTAATGCCTCAGTATTTCTCCAAGTTCAGCCTTCCTTTAGTATGATGTCCTCAGACTATTTCAACTTCTCACATGGTGGCTAGATTCTAAGAGGGAAGGTCATCAAAATAGTTTTTCTAAGTTTATGTGTCTCTTCCTTGTTAAGAGAAACTTACTTTTTTTCCTGGTAATTTATTTTCAGGTTTGATATCCTTTAGGGGAAGCTTTTCCCTTCTCTATTCCCAGTGGGTGGATAGAGACTAGTTTAATAATCCAATCATGGTAATCCAATCATCCAATCATGTTCCTCTTGCCAGTGATTATTTGGAGGTAGGCCTGGGACATTACTCTGGAAGAGGCTTGAGGTAAACTCAAAAGGACTTTTGGGAAGGTGTTCATCAAGGCTTAAAAGGATACAACAGAGAAATGTCCCCTTTCTCTGATGCTAAATATTATCTGCACGTGGCCATGGAAGTATATGGCCATATTGCCACCATGAAGGAAAGACATAAAATTAGGAGAAGTCAACATGCTGAGATGGCTGAAGACAAATTTAGAAAAAAATCTGGGTCCTTGATGATATTACTGAGATACTAAATCAATCAACACGGGAACCACAAGATTCCCCTCCCTCACCATTTTATTGAGACATAACTGACATATAACATTGTAGTAGTTTAAAGTACACACCATAATGATTTGTTTTTATATTGCAAAATTATTGTCCCAGTATGTTAGGTTAACATCCATCACACAATTTCAAAACATTTTTTTCTTGTGATGAGAACTTTTAAATTTACTCTCTCAGCAACTTTCAAATATACAATTAAGTATTGTTAACTGTACATTACATCTCCTGAGTTTATACCTTTTGACCACTTTCACCTATTTCTCCCACTACTGACTCCCCACCTCTGGCACCTGCCAATCTGTTTTCAATTTGTATTAAGTTTGGTGTTTTTAGATTCCACATACATGTGAGAGCATATAGTATTTGTCTTTCTCTGACTTATTTTACTTAGCCTGATGGCCTCACGGTCCATCCATATTGTCACAAATGGAGGGGCCATGAGATTTTTGCCCTTCTGCTTTATGAAATAACTTTTATTTGCAGCCTAAAGCATTCTGAAAGATAAGAAGCAGAGAGAGGTTAAAACAGAGGTGATAGTGGACCCAGAGCTTTTAATCTTCTATTATTAATTTTATGATTGGTTATTAGAGGGAAGATGCTTAACACATTTAAATCTATAGCACAAGTTACAAAGCACAGCAAAGCATGTAATATGGATTTAAATGTGCACTTTATAAATCAAATTAAAAAACAAAATTATTTTTTTTTTCCTCCAAACGGCATCATTTCTGTGCAGCTGCTGCTGGCAACAGAGCTGACATTGCATAGAGCTGGAGGTAAGAATCATGTTGTCAGAAAAGATTATGGTGAAGTTAAAATTACGATGAATAAGATATTTTTTGGCATTTCAATTGAATCACAGATTTGGGTTTAAAAATCCATAACTGGTTTGTAATGACAAAAAATAGAAGAGAAACCTAAAAGAAGCCCCAAATGACTTTAGTCCAGTGTGGTCCACTTATCATAATTAGGGCTGTGTGTCTTAATCACAAATATTTCTGTTTATTGACAGTCAGATAACTGTAATTGTTTTAATTTTAATAAGGTGTATGAATAATGAATATTTAGAATCTCTCATTCTCTTGGCTTCCACAGAAGTGTCATTTTTAAGCTACTGGGACCAATGAATGGTTTTGCCCACTTTTTATCTTGGCTTGTCAAGTAAGGATACAAATTAAAAGCATCTTTCACCTCTAATCATAATTATTTGTGAAAAGAAACAACGTTCAACACCCCCAAAAGATGTAATTTTGGAATTTCTAAAAGATTTAATTTTGCTATATAAAATCACATAACTTAGTCTTCTTCATATTTTCACCACAGACAAGTGCAATTTCTTTACTGACTGGCACGAACCTGAAGACAGGCACATGGACAGGTACCATGATTTCAATGATTTTCTCCAAAATCTATTACAAACTGGAAAATGCTTACCTTCGTCCTTCTATACTTAAAAGTAGCTTTTTTGGCTGTTTTTTTCAAAGACTATCGTGTCTGTGACATGTAAGGCCTTGTGGCAACCACTCTGGAGAACCCCAAAACATGTAAGACCTAGCCCCTGAGTTTTAGCTGCTGATACCTTGCCTGGGCCAGAAGAACATGTCACAGAAGCAAGCAAATCTTGTGTTCTCTGCACCAAGTGTTTTATATTTAGTAAAGTCCAAATGCCAATGGATGGTTTTTGCTTTTTGTTTTTTGGGGTTTTTTGGTCTAGCTTAATTTCTTTCAGGTCTTATCCTTGTGTATCTTCACTAATGGGCAGCCAAACAGCAACGTTGGTTTTGATAGCACTAGGAAACCAGGAATGTAGTGTTGTAAGGGGTGAAGCTGATCAAAGGCCATAAAGGGACCATTATAGGAGTGTGTGAAGATTGTTGGATCCTGTGAATAGGAGTCCTGCTGCACATGGACTTGTCACCTCTGGGGTCTGTTCTTTCCAGCTCCTCACTGAGGCTCTCTCTCTAGCCCCCTGTGAGCAAATGGCTGAGGAAGCACCCCTGTTACCTCTGTGCTGTATGATTTTTCAACCAGCTCTCAGAACCGTATTCTAAGAATGTCTGAATCTGATCAGTTCCATAAGATGATTATGTTCTCACTACAAGTGAATTGTGAACTAAATGTATTGAGTTGGCAGCCAAGATCAATAACCTGCCTTCTTTTTTTTTTTTTTTTTTTTAAGGAAGTTCCCTTCAGCAGAAACCATTATCAGACATTCTATCCATAACTCAGCACAGAGTTCTCTGGATTTGTCTAGTGGGAAAAATTAGATCTAACGTACTGCTAATTTAGCTCAAAAAGAAACAGCTCTTGTTTCTGAAGAATACACTGAGCAATGCTTGAGTATTTTGAAATAATCAACTAAGAAAAGGGTTTGAAAAACAAAATGAAATAGTGATTTCCCTCAACACACACCCAAGGCATGTCTGCATCGTCTTCAAGCCTTTCTTTCTACCAAACAAATCAACTCAGGTCAGCAGAGACAGCCTAATCGTTCTATCCTAATTTCATATATAAAGATCTTTGAGAGCCGGTATATTTTGGTTTAATCCCAACCTTTTTTTTTCTTTTCTGTGAGTTTGTTTTACAATAAACATTTTGAACATTTCCTTTCTAAAGTGCCTCTCCTCAAGTATCTTGTCTAAATCGTATATCAAGTTCCAGTTTGGCCGATTGGCAGTGCTAAGTCCCACTTTATTTAACATGCAAGGCTAGGAATTGAAGCCTTGCCTAATTGGGGTCATTTAAGGAAAACACACAGGAAATGGGTTTCTTCTTACATATACCTAGGGAGATTTTGAAACACTATTGTCAGGCCATGCAAGCAATCCCTGAAACTTTTTCCCTTGGGTTATCAGAGTCCGAGACAATTGATGACATTACATCGGTCGTTCATTTTAGATTCGTGGAGCCTACAAAAATCAATAGTTTTCCATTATCAGGTCCAGCTGGGTCACTAGCCTGTCAATGAGCTGTTACAATTGCTGTACAGGGGTGAGCCTGACCAGTCAATTGCTGCTGACAAGAGGAAAACATGCTGACAGCCACAGGAACAAGTCAGAACACAGATTTGCACTTCAGTTTGCCATCCAAAGAGACTCAGAGCAAGGCCATTTTCAAGACACGGGGCACACTCTGTGGGAGGCTTGGGGGAGGGGCTACCGCCTGGTTTTATAGCACAAGCGCCTAAGGGCCTGTCGTAGCTCCAGCCAACCATCACCTGCCGAGACTACCTGTAGTCACTGTCTTTGTTAGTAAGAGGGGCTGTACCAGCCAGAGTGGTCCCTAAACACCATCTTCTATCCCATGATGTACCCAGCGTAAGAGTAGGAGGAAGGAACTGTACTTTTACTACCACCAACTCGATGTAATCATATGTATCTCGGAGAATGGAAAAACTTAAAAGAGGCCATACATGGGCCAAAGTCACCAAATATAAACCGATATGACTAAACATGTTGCAAGTAAGTATTGACCGAAGGACAGAAAGAAGGTCCTCCAATGTTGATATATAGGCTCCCTTGTTCTGTCATTATTTATAACATTATCTATATTTTGATCTCAACTTGAGGTATTTTACTAAACCAAGCATCCTTCATTGGGGTCTCATTCACAGATACTCTGTCAGATTCAGTGCGGGCAAGCAGAACTGAGTTCAACTTGCCCTGCCCATAATTAGGAAGTGGGGGGTACAGTGGTCAGCTTCAATAAATATCTTAACTGCCCCACATTAATAAAATGGAGACAGGCTTGCCTTGCCTACTGTGAGAGGAAGCTCATCCAAATAAGTGACTGTGTGTGTGTGTGTGTGTGTGTGTGTGTGTGTGTTTGTGTGTCTCTGGAAACATCTATGCAGCAAGAAGTTTAGAAGCAACTGAAAGAAGTCCTTTCTCCAGAATAATTCATTTTGGGTCTAGACAGAATGCTTTCCTTTTTTAGTTGAATACATGAAAACTCTATCACATATTCCATTATTAGTGAAACCCAGAGTTTAGAAGACAGCTCCGAAGTTTTACTGGGTTTGGTGGCTCTCCTTAGTTCATAGAGAAAAGGACTGAGATGCCAGGAGAGTAAACACACACTGTCTGGGTTCCTGCATGTTGATGGACTTCGGAAGCAACGAGAACTTGTGTTCTGCTCTGGTCTCCTCATGCTGGTTTTATTTCAGACATCAAACTTATGAGCTCAAAAGGTAAATATTTTGAATTTGTTTCAATATTATGATTTTTAATGTTTCACTTGTATTAACATCTTTCAAGTATTAAATTCTAGCCCCCCCCCCTTTTTTTCTTAATGCCTCCAGTCTTGGATTTGATTCTTTTAGAAGTCAACATTCACTTGTGTTCTATCATCAAACAAAACTGGTAATCTACTGTATTACTGGAAGCCAAGTAGCTAGGCTTTTCTTCTTCTTTTTATATTACACCACCAAAAAAAAAAAAAGCATTTTCTTTAAATGAGTAAAAAAAAGTAGTTTTAACAAGAGCAAATTTGCCAGTAATTAGATGAACCAGTCTTATGTCTTCCAGCACTTGGAAGCATGAAATTCATCAGAACTCTCATAGCATTAATTAAAAAGAATTTATGTTTTTTTAATAAAATGCTTCATGTTTTAGCTCCTTTATTCCTCTACCAAATGTGATTATGTGGGGGCTGAAGGGAATTCAGGTTAATATGTTGACACACTTAACAATGCAGGGTCATGTTGCACAATACGCTTCACTGGTTTAGTTCAGTACACCCCCTGACAGGGCCTAATCATCCCCTGCCCTAAAGGCAGAGGGAAAGAGAGGATTTTAATTACTGCTCTGTATGCAAGTTTGCCAGCATTAAATTGAGACATAATTAGGCCTCTGAATTTTAATAATTGTCCTAGCTAATTGGGCAGACAAGTACGTTATGCAGCATGGCGTGATTAGATAATTAGTATTTCCAAATGACAAAATTGGGCTCTTGATTACAAATTCTACATGAAGGGGGAAAAAGGTAGCAAGCAGATCTTTACAAGTCTATTAAGGGAGAGTTTAGCGATGTTGGTAATTTAAAGTCCATTAGGAAGCAACATTTCATTCTCAGAGCTGGGGGTCTGGGACAAGGGCCTCTGGCCAACACTGGCCTCTCACTTAAGTCTCCTCCCCAGGGTGCTGTGATTTCTCTGGGGTCTGCTCATCCACTCTACCCACCCAACCCCCCACCCCAAGCCTAGCAGGCATCACTGACCTTGGGTAAGGTCTCTTTGGCTAGACACCAGATGGCAGGTGATAACTCTGAAAAAGAAGTCATGGGATGTATGAAGGGTAGAACAGAAAAGGGGTAACCTACCCAGTAAGGGTATATGTATCTATTGTGTCTTTCCTCTGCAGGCAGCTGTTCTTTCCTTCTTCTCCCAGAATTCACCACTTTCATTGTGTCATCAGCTCCACTAGAATCTTTTTGGTGGAAAATCTTAAGTCAAAATCTTAAAATTTTGAGGTATTATATTATTGGGGTAAAGAGCATGGGCATTGGAGACTGGCCTGGATTTGAGATCATCACTCACTAGGAGTTTGCTCTTGGAGAAGTTACTTAGTTTTGCCAAATCTCATTTTCTTATTGCAAAATGAGGAACCTTCCCCCCATAAGTTTGTTGATAGGATAAAATAAGATAATGCATATAATTTAAAGCACAATGCCTGGCATAGAGTAAATGCTCAATTTTAGCTACTAGCTGTTAAATGCAAATTAAGTCAATGACTTTAGAAACTATAAGGTGGAAGTGCTGGGTCTGGCTCTTTACTATGCTCTTCACTCACTCAAATGAGGCAAGGCTCCCTGGTTCCTGTGCTTCCTAAAAGAGGGACATCGTGTTCCATTTATGCTGGAGGATGCCCAATGGCAACAGTTGCCTTTACAACTCAAATGCCCAACCAGTTTTCCTTTCTGTCCATTTTTAAGAGGTTAGCATTGCAGCTAGCCTGGCCATTCAGAAATCATGGAGGCAGTTAATCTAAGAAGAATGTGGTATAAACTCTGGATCTTACCCCACCTTGTGACTCACTCTTCACAAATGTCACTTTATTGCCCATAGAGGCATGCTCCTGGCAGCTAAACTTTTCTCACAAAAATCAATAGGCTGGGCTTCAGAGTTGTTTTTCAGGCAAAAGGAATATTAATTGGATACAAACCAGAATCCTTCTAAAAAATTATTGAGGGGCACCTGGGGGGCCTCAGTTGGTTAATCCTCCGACTTCAGCTCAGGTCATGATCTCGCAGTTTGTGAGTTTGAGCCCCATGTGGGGCTCTGTGCTGACAACTCAGAGCCTGGAGCCTGCTTCCAGTTCTGTGTCTCCCTCTCTCTCTGCCCCTCCCCTGATCATGCTCTGTCTCTGTCTCTCTCAAAAAAAAATAAACATTAAAAAAAATGATTGAAAGGTGGTTGATGGATGATAATGTGATGATAGCTTGTTACAGGAAACTCAGAAGTTCTGGATGTATATCCATGTGTAGTCATTAAAGATGACTGTAAGGGCAAAATAACCATGTCTCCATAGTTTGGTCCAGTCAAGACTGTCTACCAGACTGAATGAGAATTTTGAATGACTTTCTCAGAGTTTGTGCATTGTGGCAGATTCCAATTCAGAATGCAGAGTTCTCTCTGTAGGTAAACTTTATATCACCATGGCATAATCTCTACAGTACATAACACCTGAATATCAGAGAGAAGAAGGCAACAACCTGAGACCTGAGGAAGACAAGGCACTTAAGATTAAGTATAGAATGCAACCATTCTGCCAGAAGTTTAAGAAGGGAAGAATAAGATATTATTCTCCTGGGTGGGAGGAAGGCCAGAGAGAAAGAGTGAGGATTCTTATGCCTGATCTCTATTTACATAGCAAGGTAACCACTCCTCTTGGGGCTTTGAGCCTCTGTTGTTCACAGGGACCCTTCTCTCGGGGTCACACGAGTGGCCTGGAGAGTTGGTGCAGAGTTCTAGCCTCACTGCACTTCCCAGATGCCAAGAGGAAACATCACCGTGGGCAGAGGGTGAGAGAGTTAATAACTGTCATAAGACTTTTCTTCCTCTGCCATACAATGCTAGAGCTTCTCTCCCGCTCTTTTTGAAGAAGTGCGTTTATGACTGATCGCTCAACACCTTGTTGGTTCTGATTGCAGAAAACACACCTTATAAATATATGATAACCATCCTGTAATAGAGAGTGTGACAATTTACTTCACAGTGCGTTTCGGGCTGCTAATTGATCGTTTCAGTCCAGGGACGATTTGGAATAAATTATAGCCATCAAAAGGATATCACAGCTCATTTTGGTGGAAGGCTTTCCATGTCGCTTCGCGTACGTCTCCAGGAGAGCGCCGATTGCACCAGCTGACGGAGAGGAGGGGTGGGAGCCAGCGGCGGAAAAGGAGGCCAGCGGGGCGGGGCCGGCGGGGCGGGGCGGGGCCGGCGGGGCGGGGCGGGGCCGGCGGGGCGGGGCGGGGCGGGGCCGGCGGTGGCGCGCGCGTGCGCGTGCGCGCGAGGCAGCTGCAGGTCCACGGCCGGACGGTAGAGGCCTCCCTTCTGAGGAGGCGGCGCGGCCGCAACCGGCTGGGGCTCTGCTCCCCAGCTCGCGGGTCCTTCCCGACGGAGTCCCTGCGCGGCCCGACCCAGTGTGAGTATTCCCCACTCGCTCTCTTCCTCCCGCAGGCGGCACCGCCTGTTCATTAGAGGTGAGAGCGTCCGCCGGGCAGAGGGCCCTGCTGGGGGCGGGGGTGCTCACGTGCGGAGGGGCTCACCTCCTGCTCGCTGCTGCCCCTCAGCGGGGCTTCCCCAGGGGGTGGGTGGGGGAAGGAAGGTAGAGGTGCTTTCGCGGGGCGAGGCTCTTAGCTCCCGGAGCCGGACTAGCGAAGCTTGGAGTCGCCGCGGCCCGGTTGGGGGCTTTGTGTGCAGTTTAGAGTCCGTAGCTCTGCTTTTCACGGCGCAGCTGGGGAAGAGGGCTCATGACAGACCCGGGCTCGCGGGGAGTGTTGCCCACCGCAAACCCCAGGGGAGGGCGAGGAGAGTGCGGGTCGGGCGGTTGGCAACGCGAGCCCGCGTGGGGGTCGCCCGGGGCCGGCGAGTCGCTCGCTGGGGGATGCGGTGAGAGCGCCGGCCAGAAAGGTTAGGTGCCCAGACACTGCCCACCCCTCACCCGAGAGGTGTGGAGCCGATCGCACCCCCAGACCCTCGTTTCGTTTTTATTTCCCAGCAAAGTGCGTGCCGTCGCCTGGCGGTCATGGAGAAGGGGGACGCAAAGGCCTAGCCCTGGATGGGATTCGAATTTGAAAAAAAAAAACAAAAAAGTTTTTCCTATTCCTGTCGCAGGCACTTGCCTTTCTGGTCTCCCCGCCTCGCCCACGAGACCTCCAGGCAACTTTTATTCTCTTCCTAAGTTGAAGCGTAAGCAGGGTTGAGGCCCTTCAGCTCACACGTAACCAACCCCTCTGTCCCAAGTGCTCAAAGTCGGGGCTTCGCGCGGTGCTCTTAGTTGTTTACTCCTCTGTCACGCTAATACGTTATGTCAGTCTAGGGCACGGATGTTTCCATGCAGGTGATTTTGACAGCAATCACCATACCAAGCTATTATGAAGTGTGATGTCAGTGCGTTCTGGAGGACGGATAATATATAAGCCAGTTCTTGACACGCTATCTTACAAGGAAACATCTGAGACCATCAGGAAGAGGCATTTTAATTCACACACCAAAAATATTTTGTGTTTGGTTGACATCTTTCAAAATGCTGAAAGAGGTAGTAACATTTACCATTTTGTAGGTATTTATCAATATACTCACAAAAGTCCCCCAGGAAGGAGGAGGGTTTTATCTTCTTGCTGTTCTATCATATATGCCGAGGAACAGAGATGTTATGTGTCCTACCAAATAGTCCACAGTAAGTCAGGGAGAAGGCGCTATTTATGAAACCAAACGTCTTCTAAAACTGGAATAATTGGAAAAGTGAGGAAACTAGTTGTGCAAGAAAATCATCTGGTAGCTTAAATGAGAGGCCCATATGCTTTTAGTACAAGTGCTGGGTATGTGAAACGTACAGTTTATCTCAGGTATGGAATTCAGGTAAATATTGTGTAAAGCTCCAGTCTTAATGACTACTTAGGTATTAGTCTTGGGTATTAAAGACTGATTTTATCAGGAGTCATTTAAAACAAGGGATTAAGTTCAAAACTATTGCGAGGGCCCTGATGAATGAATTCTGACATCTGAAGTCATCCAAATCTAAGCAAATACTTTAGGCTTGATACTATATAATACAGATTGTATTTACACAGACCAAATTCTGTAGGAGTCACTTTTACCATGGACTCCGCATGTGTTGACTCAAGGTATGATTTTCTTTTCCTCCATTCATTAATTCAATAAGTATTTATTCATTATCTGTTATAGGTCCTCCGTTTCACTTTGCCATTGAACATGATCCCCATAAGCAGCTAATAAATAATTGTTGAAGTGTAACTAGAATACGTGTATCTTCTCCTGGCCCCAGGAAATTTGAGGAATATTATTATGAAAGAGTTAAAAACTGTGGCTTTTCATGTATACAAATGAGAAATTGGATTGATTACTCTCAAGTAGTAAGTCAAGGAAAGAAAAATTGCAGGTCAGGAAGTTTTCTCCAGCTAGTAAGTGCCCTGTCCCTACCCAGTGGCATGTGTTTGTTTGTTTGTTTGTTTTTCCCCTCCTTAAGGCTTTAAAAACAATGTTTAAAGGGCTTGCGTGATGGAATGGGCTTATGACATTCTTTTAATTATTTTAGAATGTCAAGTTTTCCTAAAAATGTCTTGTTCCTCATATGGTATACTGGACTATCTGGTTTTGTGTGAGTAAAGGCATGATATTTTTAGTTAAAATCAAAGCCACATACTCCTTTCTCTCCCAATCTGAAATAAGAATGGCCTACAGTTAAGTCAAGCAAACAAACACATCCCAAGTAATCACAAATACACCTGGTTAAAACTCATTTTCATTGGTTTAATAGAAATAGAAAAAACATACCCAATATGTCTATCCCGATTATTTATAGTTTGAATGTTTTTGTGGATAATGCTTCAGATAATTCAGAACAATGCCTATATTCTTGAATATCAAGACATTTCTGTGTGAAATATATAAGATGCACCTAAAGAATGTCAAATTTTGTGAAGTACAGTAATAGAAGATGTTAAGAATAATTTTATCTCTACTCTAAATGTGTGCTGTAGAGCTGAAACTGTGTAACCAGGATATGACTATAAACTGATGTAGACAACTATACCAGGACTTGCACATATATTTTAGTGTGTCTTTATCCATCTAGTCATCCTGGAAGTTTGCAATGATGCGTTCATTGCTGCCATTGATCAAACCTGTTTTGGAGCTCTTCATTAGGCACTGTTTTCAAAACTCACAGCACATCTTGTTAAAAAGCCTAGGCAGTGGTAAGTCGTCTTCTTTTGTAGACTTTCAGTGCCCTGAAGAGTAGGGAGACTGATCAAGTCAGGGTAGTATAATTTGGGATCAAAACAATCAGAAGGACAATTAGATGGCTTTCTTTAGTAGCTTTTAAACTAGTTCTAAAGTCATTATACAAACATAGTTTGGATAATGGCAGCACCATTGGAATAAAAGTAGCTGCCAAGGGACAGCTTTAAGAAAAGTGCTCATTTGGAGCTGTACATTCTCTTTGATTGTCAATGAATTATTAATTTAACAGTCATATACATGTATAGTACAATGGTATACAGTACAGAGACATGCTCAGAAAGTTATGTTGTCAAGAATTTGGTTGATTTGGATTTTATGAGAGTTCAGTTTTGCTGCTATGATTACAAAAGCTGTTAAGTTCTAGAATATGGAAATGGATAGGAAAAATTCAAGATGTCATGGGCTAAATTCAGGATTGCCATATATAGTTCTATAGAATTGGTGCTCACATTCCTTGAAATATAAAAGAATCATACTCAGTTAAGAAACCAAATTTCACCTGTATTCTATTTTGTGAGCAAGGCATTCACCATTACCAAAAAATTCAGTGATCCTTAGACTGTAGGTTAAATGTAACCTGTGGGTTGAAACGTTTGTCATTTTTAGTAGTTGGTTGTGAATACAGACCCCAAAGTAGATATGTATAGAACCACTGTGTACTGCTTTAAGTTAACAATATACTATCAAAATATAGAATCATGAAACTCCTCACCCAGTGAAGTTAAACTCTTATATTCAAGACCAGAATATGAGAGAGGGAATAGAAAGACTACGAAAAGAGAAAGAGGTAGGTCATGGGAGTTTTGAATCATAATTAGTTGAATTTATTTGAGGGAAGAGTTTATAATTCCTTTCCAAAAACCACTAGCAAACAATTTAAAATCTGAGGGAATAGTTGAGATTCAACTCCAGCTGAGACTGTATGGAGTACCAAGAAAAGCAGAAAGAATGTAATTAGCTGAGTAGGAATTTTTCTAAGAGTTCAGGTCTAATACCTTAGTATTATATAAAGGGCCATGGGATCATTAGTGATTAGCAGGGATTCAGACCATAATGATGAGAGATCAAGGCCAGGGGACAAAGATGAAAGAGCCTTCCAGCTTAAACTGAATGTTGCAAATGCTGGTGCACTTACATAGGGAAGGTCAGCCAGCAGATAAAGAAATAGGGCAACAGTCCCAAAGCAACAAATGTGTTCTTCTCTTTCACCCAAGAGTTAGATTGGATATGGAGACTAACCAAGTTTGAGCTGAGACGAAAAGAATGACCTTATTTCAATCGTTTATAAGGTCTGGAAAGTTGAGTCCTGTCTGCTTTGATGAGCTTGGATATTGCCCAGAAATTAGGGAAGGGGACCTGCTGGGTCCTGGATACCAGGGCTACATATCCAACTTAAAGGTCAGTGAACAAGGTAGACAGATCCAGTTCTTTTCTGCGTAGACCTGGTTTGTCCATTAGGTAGACTAAACAACTCCTAAATTTTACATTATAAGTACAAGGGAATATTAGGTACCCAGGAAATCCTCAATAGATATGACAATGGTGGAAAAATAAGTGACGTAATGTTAGCCTTTCTTTTGAAATGGCTAGCCTAACCATTATGTCTATTCATCTTCTATAGACTTAATAAACATCCAAATGTTTCTTACTTTGAGTCGAAATATTAAATTTTGTGTATAGGATTGGGATGAGGAGGCTCTTAGTAGTTTAAAGCCCATCTCTTTATTAATAGGGTCCTGGTGGTAGATTTACAAAGTTCACATGTGGATCCAGAATATAGGAAAGGTGAGAAATTGCCCTGAAAATTGGGAAGTGTCATGTGGTAGAAAGAAAACTGGACCAGGAGTGGAGACCAGGTTTACCATGTACCAGTTGTGTTACTTGGAGTAAATTTTGGTTTCCTTTTAGGCAAAATGTGTATCAATTATAGTGGTACCCCATGGATCTACTTCAAAAGGTAGTTTTGATCCTAATCTGAGATGAAGTAAATGGAAGGACTTGGTTTATTAAATACTGTGCAAGTGCAGGATTTTGTGTGCCACTGCACAGGTTTTGTAGGTAAAGGTAAGGGTTGTAACTCTTGAGCTATACACATATTTAAACCAAAATATAAATGAAGATGGAAACTTACCTTTGGGAACTTGGGAGAATAGAGTGGTTTTAGCATGGTTACTAGAGACAGGTGGATAATGTAGTCATTATTTCTCCTTTCTCAAGTTCATAAGAAGTAGTACTCTGTTGCCATTGCAAGAGATTTAAAAAAAATAAAATAAAAAGCTTCCTGAAGGGCTGTTGGTTGTAAAGAAACCTGCCAGCTTGCTTAATACTATCAAGTCCAGATCTTCAGCATTGGCACTGAAGACACGCTCTCCATGTGGGAGGAAAAGTAGCCAGACTTCCAGGCCTTGTTTTTTGTACTCTCAGAAGTTCTTCTTTTCTTAGACATTTCATTAATTCCCATTGCCATCTTCATATCTTACGGGAGGACAGAAGCTGATTGAAGTTCCATATATTGGTATAATTGGTCAGCTGTGAACATTTTTTTGCAATTGTTATTCCTCCCACAGGAGCAACCCATTTTTGCTGCAGAGATAGCACAACCTCCCCCCAACCCCTTGCAGGCTTAAAAAAAAATTAACACTTGTATCTTTTATTTTTTCTACTTTCCTCTGTGTATTTAAAAGTTACAGAGGCTCTTTTTCTTTCCCCAGCAGCGGCTCCAGCTCACAGAAACACAAGTACAGATACAGATAAGACAGCATCATTGGCTCCCACCTACAGGGGGCATGGCTCCAAGACAGGAGGGGAGAATAGAAGGAGAGGTCTGGGATGTTATGGGGCAGTATACACTCATCTTTCCTTCTGTCGAGTTTCAGAATCTACCCTACTAAAGAGTAAAAACAGTGCCCCTTGTCTGAAGTCATTGGTTAAAGGGAGGTTTCCTGGAAGTTTGTTGAATATCTTCCACACAGTGATACTTCATGAATTCACATTCTGTGAGGCACAGTGTATTTGAGCCAGTGTTGTATATTGCAGCATTTGACTGGTTTCAGGTAGTCTGTGTTTGAATATCACATCTGTTACTTGCTGAGTGGTTTGGGCAAGTTTCTTAATCGCCCCGAGCCTTGTTTTCTTTATCTGCAAAATGACAATAATAATAGTATCTGCTTTTTAGGATTGTTGTACCTGATTGTTTAGGATTGTTGCTGTGTGCTCAGCAAATGGGAGCTATATTTTTAGGCTCTGGGGAGTGAGAAAGAAATACAAAGGAATTTCCATTTTCAAGGAGCTTACAATGTGGTTGGAAGGGACTGGGTAAAAGAAAACTGACAAGACCGTGCAGGGCAGAGAATAGGCATGCCGTATAAGTGTTGCAGATAATGAAGAGTTCAGCAGTCTGCCAAGGACTAGGATGAATGGTGAAAGATTTCAAGATAGAGGTGGGAATTATCTTTGGGATTTACAGGCTGGGTGGGATTCAGATATATATGGTGGAGTTGAGAAGGCATTGCGGATGGCCGGGAGAAGTAGTGATCAGAACACACAGTATAGCAGGGGTGGGAGTATGCCAGAGTGGAAAGTAAACCAGCTTTTGAGCCAGATATATAAGCATAAGAATCCTGTCTCTGCGGTGAGATTTTGGTTGGACAAGTATCTTAACTTCTTTAGTCTCAGTTTCTACAACCTGAAAATGGGTGTAATCATATCTCCTTAAGTTGAAGGGGTTAAATAAGATAATGTTTGTAATGCCTAACATGGTGCCTGCCACCTCACAGGTGTTCAATGAAATGAAGATAATCCATGTGGTGTTTTGAGAGGACAATGGGAGGGCTGTCTGAAGAGCTGTCTTGCCTTGTGTAAACTAGTAGTGGAAAACAAACCAGAAATGTCCAGTTAGGGAGAGTGGTGAGGAGGCTTAAAGGCCAATTTAAGGAGGTAGGGCTGTTACAGGCTATCAGAGCTATCCAGGGCTTTCCAGTAATGTGAGGGTTTATGGTAGTTAATATCAAGGCACTCTGAAAGCTGTTTTGGAAAAAGGAAGAAACTCACTTTGCACATGTAAGGTGACAGGTGTATAGATTAGGATAGTGGAAGGGTTACCAGACCTGGTTGACCTGGTCTCTCTAAAGTTTTTTTTTATAGACAGAGCTAAAGACTAAACAGTGTGGATTTAGGGAACCTTTGTGTTTTGTTTTGTGTGTAGACTCCTAATAGTGTCACTTGTCCAGAATAAAATCAGTATAGACCCACAACTTTGGAAAATAGAACTCGATGTTCAGGACTGTAAAAGGTGGGGAGTAACTTTAATGCTAAGTAAGTCCAAGAACTTGCTTTAGCTTAAAAAATAGCCCTTTAAAATTTTTTGTTCCTTTCTCCTTGTTAATGAAAATGAGTTTGTGCCTTTCGTTGGTTTCCACGAAGACATAAGTACAGGTCATTTGTAGCAGTGTAGAGTTTGAGGTTAGGATTGTAGTCACATTGGGTTAAACGGTGAGGTAGCAAGATGATAATTTTGATGACTTTATTTGGTGACATTGTGATTTGGATGAGAAAATGCTGTCCTTTCCCTTTGGTTTAGAAGTGATTTAATTAAAAATACAAACCTAGGAAACAGTTTTGGATACAAGGGGATTTATTTATATTGTCTCTCATTTTCTCCTCACCTCTCTCTTTTTTCTGCCCATTGTAGTTTTGTAATGGGAGAATAAATGGTAGAGAATTGTTTTTCTAAAGAAAGTTGCATTGATTATATGGACACCAGTTTTTAAAATGTGAGGAAATTGCAACTACCTATTACTTTTCGGTGGTAGGCCTTAAACATATTAAGCAGGAAAGGATAACTGACCTACCATTGATTTCCTGAATTTCACTGTTCTCCCATCTGGGGGCAAGGGCAACATGGTGCTAATAGCTCTGAGGTGTCTGGGGTGTCCCGGTAGTTAACTGTAGCCAAGTATTGCTTCCCTTGGAAGGAGGATGCACATGCCAAGGGGATTGTGCACAGTGGTTGACAAACATAGAAAGGGGATAAATGACAAAGGAAAAGGCAGGCCCTGTGAGGTTAGAGGCAAAGCAACCTGGCTTAGTCCTGTTGCTTCTGAGCAGGGGCAAGGAGTGTATTTCATTTCTCATCCCTTGAGTTTATTTAAATTATCTGTTGGGGTGGGGGTGGAAATAAGGCTGATTAATACTAAGATGCAAACATGAGGATTATACCCAGCTTCTGATACTCCTTTTCACTCCATCTTGGAAACTGAAGACCACAAAAGAAACTTGTTGGAAAGGAAGGAAGGAGAGAAAGCAAAATGTATTTCTCCACTTTTTAATGAGAGGTGTTTTTTGAATATATGCTATTTGGTATTTTATATTTTTGGTATCCATGCCACCCTAACAGATCATCCACAGTAGCTCCTGGCTGAAGCCCTGGCCAGCAGGGTTTGAACCAGGGGCAGGTGGTATTGGACAGAGGGTATTCAGGGTGCTGCTGTCATTAATTTTGACGAAAGAGCCTCATCAGAGACCACATGTCCCCTCCTTGGTGGGTGGCATTGAGCCTTGGAGAGGGCCTCCATGCAGTTTTCAGCCTTGCCCCCTCCTCCAACCCTTCTGCCTTCTGCTTCTGCAGTGGGACCTCTCTCTCTCTCTTCCCCCCCCCCTTTTTTTTTCAATTAAATGAATTAATTACCAGGCGTTTAACTTTTTGCCAGACTCTTTCATTATGCCCAGAGTTGTTGCTGAGCGGCAAAGGGAAGTAATAACATTCGCAGTGAGGGGCAAATCCTGTTAATGAACAAATTAAAGTTCAAACAGTGATTCAAGTTCACAACCTCTCCATGGCTCTTCTCTTTAATAAGAGTTATACATGTTACTTTCCTGCTCTTTTCTCCTTTTTATTACTTTTTAAGCTTTTCATCAACACTGCTGGGGCATATTTGAGGCTCCCAGCCTTTCAGCCCTGACAAGGACTGGAGCACTTATAATCCCATCTTAATTTGGCAACTTTTGTAAAACACATAAAGGACCCAGGGTCACTTTTGGTCACCAGGGCCCAGTGACCATCTAGCTTCCACCTCCTTCCAGGGCTCTGTGGGTTGCTTCTCTCCCTACACATTCCTCTTCAGCAATCAGGATCTGATCACTCACCTTTCTGCCCCTGGGCACCGCTTTGCCAGGTGGGGCTGCAAGGGTCTGAGCCTTTGCCTCTCTCTGTCCTGTTGTCTTCTCCACCTACTGGTTGCAGCCTTTAGGGGGAAGGGGACTTGGTGAAAAGAGGGAGGACCTTCAGACTAAAAGCTGGGAACCTTTACAGGGAAAGGATCCCCTCCTGGCCACCATTGTTACCAAATGCTGCTTGCCTCATTTAGGGGACCACGCAGATGCTGAAAGGCCCAAGCCTCATTGGCCCAAACCAGAGCCAGGCAGGGGCCTGGTGGGGAAGGAGCCCAGGCAGTATTGGGTGCCTGCCTACTTCTCTCTCTCCCTCTTTTTTTTTCCCCCTCCCCATACTGTGGATTGCGTGGGGGTCTTTTCCACCTCCGTGCCTGGCTTCTCACCACCATTCCCTGAGAGTGGCTTGATATAATCACCATGACAACTGCAATCTACGAGCATACACATAATAGAGATGAAATAGACAAAAGATTAGCATGCCATGAAAAGTACAATAAGTTTCTTATTTAGCATTTAGATAACTGTCTTTCCTTCGGAGCAAGCTTCAAAGTTGAAGCCAGTTTAGACCAAGAGGATTAATTCTTTCTCCCGCATGCTTCATTGAATCTCTCATTACCAAACTTTGTCTGTATTGATGTAAGATTTGATTGAAGATTAGAGCATTTAGCAAATCTTGCTTTTCTGCATGTATCAGGTCCTTTCAAGCACGGATCGCAGTGCCCAGTGGTCAATACCCTTACTTTTATCCAGTGTCTGCTTCATTTAAACTTAATCAACTCCATCAACGAACTGGAACAGGGAAACGTCCCTGCGGTAAGAATGTTGTGCTTTTGTGGGATAATTCTTTGCTCTTTCCCGATCCGTTGCCGTTAAACCTAAAATTGCACTATGATGAACTTTTTTTTTTTAATCAATATGATAATGACAATTGGGCCTGAATGCTCTGGTAGGACTTAGACTTGAGCTGAATCTGGTTTCCATCACTAAAACAACTTCTGGTCCTATGATAGTCCGCCTCCTTTTGTGTGGCTTTAATACCTTTTCTTCCCTGACATTGAATATTGCTCAAGCTGGAAAATGATGCATCTTTGTGGGGAAGGCTCATATGTCACAGCCAGAAAGTGAAGCAGACCGATTGGTTGTGTGAATTATCTGACTTGCTGCAGTGAATTATTTGCACTGTTTCCCTACCTAGTCAACAAGTTCCTGAGGTATAGTAGAGATCAATCAAAACTGACAGCCTGCATGTGAAGGCTTTACTGTGTAAATCTGGCGCACTCATCCTAGCCATGCCGGCCCTGGCATCTGTATATCATTTTTATACTGCTACCAGTAGAGCAATTTCAAAAGTATTTGCAAGGAAAATGCGTGTCCCCATCTGTTCCTAGAAGCATAAATGTGCCACCTTCAGAGGGTTTTCACTGGTAATCATATCTTTAATGATCAACAGACTAGTGATATATATTTTTCCATAAAATGGGGTTTTCTTCACTTTATTGTGATTGGCTAGAATAAATAGCTTTTCCATATGTTCGGGAGATAAAATATAAGATTAGCAGAGGTCGTTTGTTGGATAATAAACAAAAGAAACAATTCATTCCAAATAATCTTTGAACAGAAGCAATGACAAAATTAAGTTGCAATAACAGAGCATCTGAGGCCCCACATCAAAAAACAGACCTTGTTCCTCCTTGGAAAAGGAGCCGTTTAAGAGTAGAAACTTAGAGTCTCCTAGAGGACTCTGGTGGCTTATTTTCATGAGGCAGGGGAGGGAAGGAGCAGGGTAAGAAGGAGAGGCTAGAATAATACTTATTTGTTCTACTTCTGTTTTAAAGTCATATTTCCTATCCCTTTATTTTTTAAATTTATTTTTCAAATTCCTTTCCCTTTATTTTACCTGCTATTTGCCCATCTTCACTGCAGCACCCTCAGTAAGTGTGTTCCAAAAGTAAGAAAATGCAACCTTGCTGAATTTCTCTTCAGGCCTATAAGGAGATAGGGATGATTCTTATACTTAAAAAATTAAAAGGCTGGCTTCCTCCATGGGAGATTTCTCTTCTTTCATAGGAAAGGGTGACCTTGAAGAGCCGAGCACAGTACCTGCCTTTAAGTGAAATTCCAGAGCCATGCAAAAGCTGTCTCAAGATAGCCAAGACCCACCAGGAACCCCCTGGGAAGTGTTCTTAGCAATCTGATCCCACCTATGTAGGTTACAGTCTGAAGATACAATCAGGCCCTGACCTGCCTCCCCACACTTGTACCCACGCATGTATTCTCCACACTCAGCACCCAAGAGGCCCACCCCTTTTCAAATGCAGACATTCTTAGTTCTGTAGACACTGTTAGAAGTTTGGAAACTTCTCCAGGATCTCTGTTAGATGTTTCCACTGCCTAATTAGTAATCTTCAATCCTATTTTATTTGCAGAGTTGGGAGAGAACTTCTTGTTCCACAAAGGACTGACATTAGTTGTAAGATGCCTGAATCTATGTAAACAATGTCTTCAGCCTTCAGGCTCTCCAGAAAATAGGTGTAGAGCTGTTTAGACCTGTTTTCTACAAGTCAGGAATTGAAAACGAGAAGTTGGGATGGGAGTTTCTCTGAAACATTGAAATTAAGAGCAGTTAGGTTAACTGTTCAGCTGATTCTTTATTGTTATTTTTACCCCCTTGGGACAATGTGGGTGTTGGGGGGGGCGGATTCTGTCCTTTCTGTATATGTTACCCTCTTCACCCCCGTATTCCCCAGATTTTTTTTTCCTCTCTCCAAATGCCTACTGCTCTCACTGCAGCAGGAGTGTATAGGTATTAGTTTGAAAATTGGAAATGTGGTGTTCAGGCTGATCCCAAGCAGAAAGTCTATTAGCATCTTAGACCTGACTTGTGTTAATTTCCTGGCCCCAGTGAGGCTTGGGCACACTGACAGATCAGTAGAAAAAATAGCTCACTTAAGTCTCTGGCCAGAAGAAGATGGGAAAGCTACCAACAAAAGATTTTCTTTTAAAATTTCCCCTTAATCTTAGAAACATAATCTTATAGGCTGGGTTGTACATAGGTAAGTGTAGACTTTATAGGATTTACAGGTAGATCACATTTTGCCTGATCTGAAACCGTACTTGCTATAATATTACAATTAAGACTGAAAGAAAGGGAAGTCACACTTGTGGTTGCCACATTGTATTGTGATATACTGCAGATCTGCAGTCTGGAGTGAATTTGCTTGCTACAAGGAAATTCTGGCATGTGTTGTGTATGAATGAAACATGATTTACACTCAGTTCAAAAAATTGAATTTCCTGATTTCTATATATCTTAGTTTGAAACCCATTTTGCATTGAATTTCTGTGTTGTTTTTAGAAAATGAAAAGAAGTAAACTCACCAACTGATTTTATGTGGGAGAAATAAATGTGTGATGTTTGCTCCTTCCCTTGTCCAGGAGGACGAGGCTGTTAACTATAGGTGGGACATTTCCCACTCTGTTCTCCTGTGTCCAGGGGTCCTGTTTAACCTACAGATCTCTGCCAGGAATATTGCTGTCCACACGGGAGTGGAAGACACTGCAGAGCTTACCTTTGGGGCTCAGGTTGGCTGAAGCTCTGAACCATAGAAATGCAGGCATCTAAGGTTTTCCTAAACACTAGATTGGAGCCATTTGCAACATATAGTCCTTTGCTGCTTCAGAACCACAGACCCTCTACATGTGTATATCCATAGCAGATATGGACAAGCATTGCAAATTTTAAAAACAGACATACTATGTTCAGGGTGAAAATTACTGCAGCAACAATGCCATCTCTTTCCCTCCAAAGTCTCACTGCCACCAAGCAACCTCATCAATAAATCCAAGCTTATTTCACTGAAAATGTACTTAATTCCAGAAAAATTACTAGATATATGTATGTAGCAATATTATTTGTTAACCAGTTTTATGAAAAAACCTCTCCCACCTTAGAAGAAAATATTGAACCTTAAACTCTAATTCAGATATTTAAAAACATGTAGTTTAATACAGTGTTATTTTGCATATAGTGTCTCATGATTGTACTATGCATAGTATTTGGTTTTTTTAGATACCCCTTAACAAGACAGGGGAGCAAGCAGTATGGTGGTTTGCAAAGAAGTTCAGATTTTAAAAATAAGCTTAAGGAATTGCCTGTTTTGATTAAGGAAAATAAACTCAATTGATTGTTAAAACAAAATGAACTATTAAAACTTAGTGCCAATTAACAATCTTTAAATTACTGATAAAATGCCACCTAGATCTTAAAAATGCCAAGGTGTTTAAA